>NC_134266.1:155858292-157274542 GCF_031893055.1 Leptodactylus fuscus | reverse complement strand
GTGAGACCGATCATCCTCTGTGCCCTAGGCAAGTTATTATAAGACTGCTGGATTATGTTTATAAAGCAGAGGTGATGATGAGTCTGGTCATAAAATACCTGCCCATGCTGCACAGTGAGTGCCCCCCACTAACGCCGGCCCTGCGGACTGGTGCAACATGCTCCACGGCCCGGTACTGGTCCGCGAACCGGCGGTTGGGGACCCCTGATTTACAGTACAGACCAAAAGGTTTGGACACACCTTCTCATTCAAAGAGTTTTCTGTATTTTCTTGACTATGAAAATTGTAGATTCACACTGAAGGCATCAAAACTATGAATTAACACATGTGGAATTATATACTTAATAAAAAAAAGTGTGAACAACTGAAAATATGTCTTATATTCTAGGTTCTTCAAAGTAGCCACCTTTTGCTTTGATTACTGCCTTGTACACTCTTGGCATTCTCTTGATGAGCTTCAAGAGGTAGTCGCCTGAAATGTTACTTGAAGGAGTTCCCAGAGATGCTTAGCACTTGTTGGCCCTTTTGCCATCACTTTGCGGTCCAGCTCACTCCAAACCATCTCGATTGGTTTCAGGTCTGGTGACTGTGGAGGCCAGGTCATTTGGCGTAGCACCCCATCACTCTCCTTCTTGGTCAAATAGCCCTTACACCGCCTGGAGGTTTGTTTGGGGTCATTGTCCCGTTGAAAAATAAATGATGGTCCAACTAAACACAAACCAGATGGAATAGCATGCCGCTGCAAGATGCTGTGGTAGCCATGCTGGTTCAGTATGCCTTCAATTTTGAATAAATCCCCAACAGTGTCACCAGCAAAGCACCCCCACACCATCACACCTCCTCCTCCATGCTTCACGGTGGGAACCAGGCATGTAGAATCCATCCGTTCACCTTTTCTGCGTCGCACAAAGACACGGTGGTTGGAACCAAAGATTTCAAATTTAGACTCATCAGACCAAAGCACAGATTTCCACTGGTCTAATGTCCATTCCTTGTGTTCTTTAGCCCAAACAAGTCTCTTTTGCTTGTTGCCTGTCCCTAGCAGTGGTTTTCTAGCAGCTATTTTACCATGAAAGCCTGCTGCACAAAGTCTCCTCTTAACAGTTGTTGTAGAGATGTGTCTGCTGCTAGAACTCTGTGTGGCATTGACCTGGTCTTTAATCTGAGCTGCTGTTAACCTGCAATTTCTGAGGTTGGTGACTCGGATAAACTTATCCTCCACAGCAGAGGTGACTCTTGGTCTTCCATTCCTGGGGCGGTCCTCATGTGAGCCAGTTTCTTTGTAGCGCTTGATGGTTTTTGCAACTGCACTTGGGGACACTTTCAAAGTTTTCCCAATTTTTCAGACTGACTGACCTTCCTTTCTTAAAGTAATGGTGGCCACTCGTTTTTCTTTACTTAGATGCTTTTTTCTTGCCATAAAACAAATTCTAGCGGTCTATTCAGTAGGACTATCAGCTGTGTATCCACCTGACTTCTGCACAACACAACTGATGGTCCCAACCCCATTTATAAGGCAAGACATCCCTCTTATTAAACCTGACAGGGCGCACCTGTGAAGTGAAAACCATTTCAGGTGACTACCTCTTGAAGCTATTGAAGAGAATGCCAAGAGTGTGCAAAGCAGTAATCAAAGCAAAAGGCGGCTACTTTGAAGAACCTAGAATATGACATATTTTCAGTTGTTTCACACTTTTGTTAAGTATAATAATTCCACATGTGTTAATTCATAGTTTTGATGCCTTCAGTGTGAATCTACAATTTTCATAGTCATGAAAATACAGAAAACTCTTTGAATGAGAAGGTGTGTCCAAAGTTTTGGTCTGTACTGTACATTAAAAAAAAAAAAAAAAAAGAAAAAAAAAAGAAATTGCTTTTTGGGGAGCCTTTATTAACCAAGTACTTTTTCTCGTTTACCTGACTTGATACTAGGGAGTCCTTTATGGTTTTACAGCGTCTAAATGCCATTAAAGGCTTTTTGTTTGCTTTGGTGCATAGGATTTTGTTTGAGCTGCCATTAGGCTAAATTGGTAAGAAAAGTAACTCTTCCTGTATTTCTTTTTCTAGGCTTCTTTTCCAAATGTTTTTTCTTTTAAGAATTTTTGCTTTATCATAAGCTTCTTGGACCACCCGATCCGGGAAGCCCGTGCCAGTAGACGAGTTTTTAGTCCATCGGCTTGTCTGATGAATCCCTCCACACTATTATTTATTCTTTTAAATTCTATTAAAACGTAGCAAGGCATTTGTGGCTGTAGGTTTCTTAAAGACTTCTGTCTTAATACCACTTTCAGATGTTGTAACTAAAACATTCAGAAATTCAAGACAGATGTTATAAATCTTAGAGGTAAATCTCATGTGTATGTTTTTAGTTACATTTAGGTGTTTTACGAAATCTGCAAATCTGATCCAGACCAAAGAATGAAAACATCCACATATCTAAGATGCAACTTAATATATTTGGCATAGGAATTTGAAAGGGAATAAACAAAGCTCAATGAAGTTTACTAAGAAAATATTTGCACCACTGGGCACAAAATGGCTGTTGCCTTCTTGCCTTCTTTCCCACATCATTACTGATGTTTTATCTGGAGACTTTGGAATAAAGCCTACATTTTAAGGGAATGCCTTGGTGAGTGCCCCCTACTTTCGGCTCTGACGTTACCTGTCAGACTGATTTCTGGCTTGGACACATTCATTCTTCTGATTCATTCCCTTGGTTTTGATCTGCCTTGTGTGTTTATTATGGATTCTGGTTAGACTTTAGTTTGTGGAAAGTTTAATTCTGTGGTGATAACTTGGGCCCCAAAGCCAGCACAAGTCCATCTGACATTGCAGCTGGTGATGTTTGGGTGCCTGGGACCTAAAGCTGAGATTTAAACATTTATTTCTACTACTTCCAGCAAGTTCATGCAATTTCTGATATTTGCTCCAGATACCAACCGATCTAGACTATAGACTGCTACCAATAAGAAGATTGGAGAAAATGTTTAAAAATCTTTAAAAAAATGTAATTAATTATAGTTGCAAAAATGTTTAATGTTTATTTGTTTTGAAATATAAACATGGTTATGTTCAGCCCTGCCTTAATACAACTGAAGCTGAGGCTTATTTGCATATACTTAAAAATATGATTATTTCTTCATTGATTCATGAGTTTGGGTCTACAATGGCATATTTCTACTACTATTAAAGACTCCTACATGGAATTTATTATTTTTTTTTTTTTAATGTAGATTGTGAGCCCCTATAGGGCTAACAATGTACACTTTTCCCTAACAGTATGTCTTTGGAGTATGGGAGGAAATCCACGCAGACACAGGAAGAACATAAAAAAACTCCTTGCAGTCCTTGGCAGGATTCAAACCCATGACTCCAGTGCTGCAAGGGTGCAGTGCTAACCACTGAGCCACCATGTTACCCCCAATATTGGTTTAGGTTTTGTATTGGTTTTGAAGGTATAGTAAACAGACTCCCCTTAATATGAAATTGTAATAAAATGGATGATTTCAATGCCCTTTAGGAACATCTTATAGCCAATCATTAAGTCTGATAACTGTCACTATATGCTTATGCAGTGGCATACATCATAGCTTTCCATTCGACGTATACTTTGGATGATCCTTCTGATGTAAACCTTTGATGGAAGGTTGAAAGTAATGTGAACAGCTCCTTAGTCGTTTCTTTCTGATATCCTGACTTACAATGCTGATTATTAGTACCACATTTGCAATGTTTCTGTATTTTTTAATGTTTTCATTGGATTGGTTTCTGATTCTATATACTGTATTTCTATACTACTATGGGAATACTATTCAAATTTAATAGAAAAAACAATTACACATTAAATCATTTAGGTCATTAGGTGAGATAGGACCAGATCATGCTAGTTGTTGTTGTAGCTCCTACTCCCTGCTAGACCCTGCTCTAAGTTTGGTCCCTTTTGCAATAGAGTAAGTTTTCATTTTGTCATCATATTTCTATCTCAGAATTACTAGTAGTGCATGTCTAGTCTTTAAGATTTTACAAATGGCAAAATAGCCTGCAATGGTAATCTCTCTAAGGAGAACTAGTATCCCTTCTCCCCTATGTTAAAAACGACATCAGTAAAGGTCCAACAGTCTCAACAATCCTGAATAAAATTGGACGATGAAGCCTCAGACAACTCACCATTGAGGACAAAGCACTTATCCTAAGGAATGAAGTCCTGCCTGTGCTCCGGTACACCGCACAGACCTTTCCTCCTCTTGCCATTGTTTCCATGGCTACCATGACATACTTTTGCTTTGCTTGAGGCATCAAGTTGGACAGAGTGGAGCAGACCATTATTTACAAAGAACCCTTCAAGGGCAGTAAGGGAATACCGAACATTCCAACTCTATTACAGATTGCCTTTGTATGTGACTGTGTTCACCAGAGAACTATGGAAAGCTCAGAGGGCAAAGCCATGACCAGTTATTTTCTCCCTTCTTCTTTGGAAGGCATTTGGTTGACTTGTGACCACGCGTAAAAGTGGCGTAAAAACCCAGTCCAACCTCCTCCCACGGCTGCTAAAACCCACATAAATAAACACTGACACACTCTTGGATGGTAAAATTGTGGGGGGTCGGCCACAGCTTTATTAAAATGTACACACATCGGCAGAACCCTGCTATCCCCCTCCCTTTCTAGACCAAGCGCGTCACCAGAATGCCCCGCCACCGCCTTGCGGTGTGCATGTGATGTAATATTCAACGGGTGATGCGCCTCATCTTCTACACCGATGACCAGAGGGGATGGGAAGGGGAAGGCGCAAGGTCCCGCCACCGGAACCTGACGTAAACCTACAAAGGGGTCCGACCCCCCTCCAAGAGCATAAAAAGTGCACGCTCGATACCATCCTGGAGCCCAGACAAGAAAATGTCTAGACCGATGTCAGACAGATGGACACCATCTCTCCGGAGCAACGCCCTGTTATCACCCTCAAGCTGCCTGTGCCGAACCACCACTCCCGACCGGGAGCGTACGTGGCGTGACACACGCAAGTTGAGCAGGCGCCTTGCACGCTCCAAAGCTGCTGGATCTCGAGCATCACGCCACCTTGCCCGAGGGACAATTTCAGACCATACAATAACGACATCCTGAAAAAAGGCAGGAAAGCGATCCACATCCGATCGAATCAGGGAAATCAATTCGGACAAGCGTATCATACCCAAATTGTTACCACCGGCATGAAACACCAGCACCACAGGGGCCTGGGAGGTTCTTCCAGTTTCGACAACTTGTGGCAGCATCTGCGACCAGCTCATCCCTCTGACTCCGTGCCATCTCAGCTCCGCTTCCTGAAAACCGAGCTGCAAGCCTCCCGGCCGGATAGCGGCACGCCGAGCTGCCCAATAAATATACGAGTGGCCTAGAATCCAAACCACTGGGTAATGACCTAGAAAATAGAGAACAATGGTAATGAAATTTTTTTTTTTTTTTTTTTAACAAAAGGAAAACGAACCAAAAAACAAAAAGCGCAAAGAAAGAAAATAAAAAACTAAGCCGTGAGGAGACCCGGGCGGACATAACGTCTGTAACAACTAGACCGCCAGCGGCCAATACGCTTAATCTCTTCCTCAGTAAGGCCCGCCGCATCGGCCGCAGTAGCGGCCCCGATGCGGAAAGAGTGAGTACCAAAATCATCCGATGGGACTCCTAAAGCGGCAAGACAACGCTTAAACAACGATTCAAACTGGAATCTAGTAAAAAAAGAGCCATCAGCATGAACTAAAAACTGGCTAGCCAAGGGGCGAACCGCCACAAAACGACGCACTCGATCAACGGGGCATAAGGGGCCTTCTAAACGCGAGATATTCAACCAAGTACCCTGACCGTAGGGATCCGTCTTAGACCGTTTAACCCGGACACGGATGGAATCCTGCAAAAGCACCACATCGTCCGCAGCCAATCCACCCGCTGCCCGCCGAGACGGGGCGACTAACTCGCCCACGCGCAACGCCCCGAAAAATGCCAAAACAAACGCACAACTCAATAATTCCGCCTCAAACGGGGAAGAACAGACCGACTCAGTTATCCCTACCAAGCGACGCAAAAGAAAAAACGAAACCGGGCGACGCTTATCAACTGGGTGTGCAGACTTCTTCCAACCCCGCAAAATCAACTGAAAAGCAAAGTCCTTTGTTACAACGCCCAACAATTTAAGCCCAAAAGCTACACCCGACAACCTCCTGGCCGCGGTAGCAGCCGACACGCCCTCTGACTTCAAACGGGCTAGATAAGCAAACGTCAAATCCCTACAACAGTCGGGATCCAACAGTCTCTCCGGTGAACCAAAGGACAGCCACTCATTCCACGCCTTACCATGTGCAGACCATGTCGCCGCCGTGACGGAATCTTGCAACAACGGGCTCAAGACTGCAGAACCAGGTCCCACAGCAAAGGAGGGCACGGGCAGCCCACCAAATCCGCTCTCGGGTGCATGTCTCTGAAGCGTTCCCACTGAAAACGAGAAAGAGCATCAGCAACAATGTTATCAACACCCAGGACATGGCGAGCCCTGAAAACCAAATTAAACTGTAAACATTTCAAAACCAAACGCCGTAGCAAGGACAAAACAGGTAAAGAGCTGGACGAGAGACTATTAATTACAGAAACCACGCTCTCATTGTCACACCAAAACAAAACACGCTGGTTCGCCATGTCCGAGCCCCACAACTCCAAGGCAACAACAATTGGAAACAATTCCAATAAAGTAAGGTTACGAGTAAAACCAGCAGACAACCAGCTTTGGGGCCATGGAGCAGCGGACCAGCGGGAACCGAAGACGGCCCCATAACCAGACGAACCCGCAGCTTCGGTGAAAAGCTGGAGGTCGGAATTGCACAACTCCTTCTCAGGGAAACAAGAAACACCGGAATAATCTAACAAAAAGGACTTCCAAACCTTCAAGTCCTCCCGCAGAACACTCGTTATTCGCACATAATGATGCGGCATACGGACTCCAGCCGTGGCCATAGACAGGTGGCGAGAAAAAACACGCCCCATAGGAAAAATCCTACACGCAAAGGCCAGCTGACCCAGCAATGTCTGCAAACGGGACAGCTGGACCTTGCGGGCCGACAGGCAAAAATCCACATCCGCCCTGAGGCGAGACAACTTGTCCTGCGGGAGCTGAAGGATCATACGGTCCGAATCTATGAGTATACCCAAGAAGGAGAGTGATGAAACCGGACCTTCCGTCTTGTCACGAGCAAGGGGAACCCCAAAGTAACCTGCAAAGAAACGAAAAGTGTTAAGTAAATATTCACACAAACAAGAAGAAGCAGGACCAACAAAAAGAAAGTCATCTAAGTAGTGAATTACCGACTGGGACCCCGTCTCTTGCCGAACAACCCACTCTAAAAACGTGCTAAACAACTCAAAGTAACGGCAAGAGATGGAGCACCCCATGGGCAAACACATGTCATAGTAAAAAGAACCCCCAAACTGGCAACCCAATAAGTGATAGCAATCGGGATGTACCGGCAACAGACGAAACGCCGATTCGATATCAGATTTCGCCATGAGGGCACCCCTGCCGGCATTGACCACCAAGGAAACCGCTCTATCAAAAGAGACATACGACACCATCGTCTCTTCCTTCGGGATACCATCATTCACCGATTCGCCCGGAGGGAAAGACAAATGGTGGATCAATCTGAATTTACCGGCCTCTTTCTTCAGGACCAAACCCAGCGGGGACACCCTGAAATTTGGAAAAGGGGGCTGCGCAAAAGGGCCAGCCAAACGGCCCAACTCAACTTCTTTATCAATCTTAGCCTGAGCAACAACTAAATCTTTCTGAACAGAACGTAAGTTATCCGAAAACGTAACTGAAAAACTGTGAACGTGAGGTATATAAAAGCCAAACATAAAACCGTTAAGAAGCAGGTCTGCTTCCTGCCTCCTTGGGTACCTGTCGAGCCAGGGGCGCATCCTTACTGCGCTCACTGGCGTCCTCGGGTTTACCCGTACCGGACTTAGTGGCTCTACCGCGCTTGGCACAGCGCAAGGCGGAATGAGCTCATCCACAGATGGAACATTCATGCTTGAAACGGCATGACGTGAAGAAACGACAGTGTCCTTCATTAAACATCCAGCAGGCGCCTGGCCTGCGAACGACCGCAGAGGGAGAACCGGCTCCCCCAGCGGCCGCGGATGGAAAAGGAGAAGAAATCGGCTTTGGCGAGAGCATCAGCTGGATCCAAATGTCAGTAGCCTTAGAGGCCCAACCTACTTCCTGCTGAAGCGCCAACCTACGCCGAAACTCCTCGTCGTACTTCCACCATGCCGTCCCACCATAAAGCTTGTGGGCTATAAAAATAGTCTCCAGATAAACAAAAAGATCAGCCGCCATAGAAGGCGCTGACTGACAGAGTATACAAGAGTAAATAGCAAAGGCTTGCAACCAATTCGAAAACGTCTTAGCTACTTTGGGCTTCTTATCATCACCCCGACCAAACCCTCTCTCCTTATCTACCGTCATCTGATCGGGGGACAACAAGAGCCAAATGTCAACATACTCATTAGACGTGATCTTCTGACGAAGCTCCGCTGATACATGAGTACCCAACGGAGCTACGGCACAAAAATAAGAATCACGAAACCTTAAACCTGAAGGAGGGGGAACCGGCTCAGGCTGCGCACTAGCCGCCCCTGGGGAAGCAAATGACTGCCCCCTACCTTCCAACTGACTAACCATCGCTTTTAAAACATCCAACACATCACCACCAGCAGGTGGCGTTTGAGAGGACCAAGCCTGTGAACATGATAACTCACCAGCCGGAATCACTGGAATCTGCGACGAAGCGACCAGGGATGGAGGCAACGGAGCCACTACAGGAGGAGGTTCAGGAACCACAACAGCAGGCACGACTGGGACGCCCTGGGCGGAACCATATTCTCTCCTCCCACTCCGCCTCCTGGAACTCCTGCTGTAATGCGATCGCCGCGACCTACGCGAATCACATGATGAAGATGAAGAACGGGACTCAGACCTGCGCCTACTGTAACGAGACCCACGACGCCTGCGGCGACTCCGCGACCTAGAGCGACTCCGATAACGCCGTGAACGACCTGAACGCAAAGACTCATCATCAGGCCCAAAGCTCCTGTAGGAGCGGGCCCCAGACCCCGGCGCGTGACTAGAAAACGAACGGGAGTGAGTGCGTGGCAAAACATGCGGAGTTCCGGGCACATAATCTACATCAAAGAACTCCTCTTCACTTTCATTGAACAAAACCGGGGAAGCAGCGGCCGGTAGGGGAGCAGATGCTTGAGCGGCTACACCGGCCGCTATATTCTGGCTCATTGTGGCACTGTCTGTCCCAGCAGGGGTGGTAGGTGCCCTCCCAAACCACCGTGCCAATCTACCTGGCTGCGGTGGGGGTGCCACAGGGGGAGCAGAAAACGAGGGGTCACTAGGACCAACAGGGGGCACAACAACTAGGGCCTGCTGGGAAGCCACCATAGGGGGGGCACTCCCTTGCACCAACTGGGCAGGCACCGGGGGGGCAACAGGCAGAGGGGGCTCAACAGGCAGGGGGCCACTGGGCTATCATCAGTAACGGCCGGAGGAGGGGGGGGACCACCCCCCCAGCATGTTGCCCAGAGACGTGTAAAGGGGGCCGGCGCCCGCGAGCCCGGGCGCCCGCGCCACCCGACTGTGAAGTTGCGCGCCGCCCGGTACGTGCAGGAGCCCGGGCAGCACGCGATACTGAACGAGCGGACCCCCGAGCCGGAGCCCTGCTCCGGCTACTGGGGGCCGCATCGGGAGACAGCCGCACGGGAGGCCTCGCCGTCCTGCTAGGCCGGGTAGAGGTCTCCCGCTGCGGCATCAGTGGAGCGGGAGGCAGGCTGAACCCACCGCTCGAAGTGAGCAGTGTCTCCAGCCATGCCGTCCCCTCGTCACTTACCCTTCGCTGCAGCAGCTCCATGAGCTGCTGTTGCCGGGTACCTTGGTCCATGATCTTCAGACGTGAAGATCAACCGCTCCGAACGCTGGCGGGGATCCAAGAGGAAGTCCCCGCCCAGCGACGGAAGTTAAATAGCGCGTGTAAGCCCCGCCTCCTCCAAAACCCCGCCCAGGCCAGCGTCAGCCGCTGGGAGGGGGGGGAAGGAGGAAGCGAGGCCAGCATGCGAGGTCAGGACCCGGACGGCTTAATCAGCCGTCCGGATCGCAGGAAGCCCAAAATGATCCACAAGCTAATCAGAAAAAGGACATGGTGGGGTTGATTACAGAACTCCCCGCTGACACGATGGAGAAAATATGGACAAATGTTCCTTTTAGCAAGCTCTTCACTGAGAACAAGGACATTTCATGAATGTCTTTCCAAAGGAGACTGTCCCTATGGTCATATATGCAGGTCTGAAACCTGTGCAATACCCAATCCTGCCCCATGTGCCCAGTCATGTAGAAAAGATCTTCATACCCATTTTTTGGAGCTCCCTTTTGCACATGGTCTGTTGAATGCCCTGGAACACGAATCAAGTACTCTGTGTCTTGGAATAGCCTTTTGTACCACTCGGCAATTTACTAGCTGTTTCCTGGTAGCCATACGGGTGCAGTAATACAGTAGGCACCTATGAACCATTTTGAAGATGATGTATCGTTTGCAAGGAATTGAATCATTTTGTGAAGAGAAAGTGTTAATTTAGGACGTTATAGGCTTATCCATAGCCTGCTCAGAGACTATTCTATTATGGACAGTCTGGATGTCGATTTAAAAAAATATAAATATCGGATTACTTCCCCTGTCCTTCCCACTATCTACTCTTCTGTGTCTTTCAATAATAGCCTGTGATCTCACCTCCATCCCACATCACTGATCTATCATTGCCAGAGAAGAAAGAGTAGAGCTGTTTCTGAAATAAAGCAGCCATGTTTTCTAATCCTGCATATTCACATTGATTGCTAGTGTTAGAATGCACAGTGCAGGGAAATTTGTACTGTAATGACAATGTAATTATGGAGTCAGTGGCTGTTATACAGGTACAAATCCCCAACAGCCAGGTATTCTTATGATTAGACAATAATTTATCAGTATATATTTTTTTTATTGGCATGTGGGAGGAAACCCACACAAACAAACATACAAGCTCCATGCAGTTGGTGCCCTTGGCTGGATTTGAACCTAGGAACCAGTATTGCAACGCAACAGTGCTAACCACTGCGGTTTATCATGTTATGTGTTCCTGAGCAATTGGTGCTCTTAGTTTCAGTATATAAACATAAAAAACAATGTTACTTACCTCTCCTTTGCTCCAGCGCACTCCCCGCAGATGTCAGCTATATTCAATGATGTATGGGACATCACTTGAGCCGGGCTTGCGTCGTGAAGCATAAGGACGCAAGCCCTGACCTACGTGACGTTTGAGACGTCAACAAGTAGGCCTGAAGCCTTCCGAAGACAGGAGAGGTAAGTAACAGTGTTTCCTCACCTCTTCTGGCCCTCTGATCATTATATCCGGGGGTCTGAAAAGTCCCTCTGAGTATAATGATAGCAGTGTTTGTGAGGCTCGCGGGCCCACGGCCTCACTTATGGATCCCTGCTCCTGATCACAACCACTTCTGTATAAGGGTAAGCACCAGCAGCTATGAGCAGGAGCAGAGATCAGTAAGTAAATAGGGCCCGATACCTGCTGGGGTTACTCCAGCAGGTAACAGTCTTTTTTTAAAAAAAGAAAAATCAGCAGTAGCGGCTGCCACCGGGTCCACTAATGTCCTGGGCCACGTGGCAGCCATGACCTCTGCTACCACAGAAGTTACACCCCTGCTGGGATGTCATGTTTATCAGTCACTTAGTCTAAATGCAGCTACACAATGTACTAGGCTAAGTTTGGAAATTAGTAGAGTGGGAATATGGATTGTCCAAATGCTGCAACCTTTTCAAATAGATGATTTTTAGGGGGTGCAGACCCCCACTGACCTGATACTAATGACCTAAGTCATCAATATCAGCTAAAAGGTGTTTTCTGGGGCTCTGAGGCAAAATGGGAGGAGTCTGTTGCTGGATGTCTGCAGCAGACATCCTACCTCTACTGACCCAGCTTTGCATTGAAACGGTTGAAAACGCGTCCAAACACACAGCAATAATCAACATGCTGCGTATTCAAACCCCACAGTGCAAGATTTGTTGCATTTTTTATTTAAATCTCATCAAGTACACTGATATTCTACATTACAGTGGATTACAGTAGCAAAAGGTAAAACGGAAACTGAAATTACATTATATTTGGTATATAACACATTTTTATTAGAGATGAGCGAACAGTGTTCTATCGAACACATGTTCGATCGGATATCAGGGTGTTCGCCATGTTCGAATCGAATCGAACACCACGTGGTAAAGTGCGCCAAAATTCGATTCCCCTCCCACCTTCCCTGGCGCCTTTTTTGCACCAATAACAGCGCAGGGGAGGTGGGACAGGAACTACGACACTGGGGGCATTGAAAAAAATTGGAAAAAGTCATTGGCTGCCGAAATCAGGTGACCTCCATTTTAGACGAATAGTGGATTTCAAATCCGGGTCATATGAGAATGTGAACTTTGTGACTATGAGACAGGGATAGCTGTACAGGCAGGGATAGCTAGGGATAACCTTTATTTAGGGGGGAATGTTATTAAAAATAACTTTTTGGGGCTCTATCGGGTGTGTAATTGTGATTTTTGTGAGATAAACTTTTTCCCATAGGGATGCATTGGCCAGCGCTGATTGGCCGAATTCCGTACTCTGGCCAATCAGTGCTGGCCAATGCATTCTATTAGCTTGATGAAGCAGAGTGTGCACAAGGGTTCAAGCGCACCCTCGGCTCTGATGTAGCAGAGCCGAGGCTGCACAAGGGTTCAAGCGCACCCTCGGCTCTGATGTAGGAGAGCCGAGGGTGCACTTGAACCCTTGTGCACCCTCAGCTCTGCTACATCAGAGCCGAGGGTGCGCTTGAACCCTTGTGCACACTCTGCTTCATCAAGCTAATAGAATGCATTGGCCAGCGCTGATTGGCCAATGTATTCTATTAGCCTGATGAAGTAGAGCTGAATGTGTGTGCTAAGCACACACATTCAGCTCTACTTCATCGGGCTAATAGAATGCATTGGCCAGCGCTGATTGGCCAGAGTACGGAACTCGACCAATCAGCGCTGGCTCTGCTGGAGGAGGCGGAGTCTAAGATCGCTCCACACCAGTCTCCATTCAGGTCCGACCTTAGACTCCGCCTCCTCCGGCAGAGCCAGCGCTGATTGGCCGAATTCCGTACTCTGGCCAATCAGCACTGGCTAATGCATTGTATTGGCTTGATGAAGCAGTGCTGAATGTGTGTGCTTAGCACACACATTCAGCTCTACTTCATCGGGCTAATAGAATGCATTGGCCAGCGCTGATTGGCCGAATTCCATACTCTGGCCAATCAGCACTGGCTAATGCATTGTATTGGCTTGATGAAGCAGTGCTGAATGTGTGTGCTTAGCACACACATTCAGCTCTACTTCATCGGGCTAATAGAATGCATTGGCCAGCGCTGATTGGCCGAATTCCGTACTCTGGCCAATCAGCACTGGCTAATGCATTGTATTGGCTTGATGAAGCAGTGCTGAATGTGTGTGCTTAGCACACACATTCAGCTCTACTTCATCGGGCTAATAGAATGCATTGGCCAATCAGCGCTGGCCAATGCATTCTATTAGCGTGAACTGAGTTTGCACAGGGGTTCTAGTGCACCCTCGGCTCTGCTACATCAGATTGCTACATCTGATGTAGCAGTGCCGAGTGTGCATCAGATGTGTAGTTGAGCAAAACTGACTCAGCACTGCTAAGTCTGCATTCGCATAGGAATGCATTGGCCAGCCTTCGGCCAATCAGCGCTGGCTCTGCCGGAGGAGGCGGAGTCTAAGGTCGGACCTGAATGGAGACTGGTGTGGAGCTATCTTAGACTCCGCCTCCTCCAGCAGAGCCAGCGCTGATTGGTCGAGTTCCGTACTCTGGCCAATCAGCACTGGCTAATGCATTGTATTGGCTTGATGAAGCAGTGCTGAATGTGTGTGCTTAGCACACACATTCAGCTCTACTTCATCGGGCTAATAGAATGCATTGGCCAATCAGCGCTGGCCAATGCATTCTATTAGCGTGAACTGAGTTTGCACAGGGGTTCTAGTGCACCCTCGGCTCTGCTACATCAGATTGCTACATCTGATGTAGCAGTGCCGAGTGTGCATCAGATGTGTAGTTGAGCAAAACTGACTCAGCACTGCTAAGTCTGCATTCGCATAGGAATGCATTGGCCAGCCTTCGGCCAATCAGCGCTGGCTCTGCCGGAGGAGGCGGAGTCTAAGGTCGGACCTGAATGGAGACTGGTGTGGAGCGATCTTAGACTCCGCCTCCTCCAGCAGAGCCAGCGCTGATTGGCCGAATTCCGTACTCTGGCCAATCAGCACTGGCTAATGCATTGTATTGGCTTGATGAAGCAGTGCTGAATGTGTGTGCTTAGCACACACATTCAGCTCTACTTCATCGGGCTAATAGAATGCATTGGCCAATCAGCGCTGGCCAATGCATTCTATTAGCGTGAACTGAGTTTGCACAGGGGTTCTAGTGCACCCTCGGCTCTGCTACATCAGATTGCTACATCTGATGTAGCAGTGCCGAGTGTGCATCAGATGTGTAGTTGAGCAAAACTGACTCAGCACTGCTAAGTCTGCATTCGCATAGGAATGCATTGGCCAGCCTTCGGCCAATCAGCGCTGGCTCTGCCGGAGGAGGCGGAGTCTAAGGTCGGACCTGAATGGAGACTGGTGTGGAGCTATCTTAGACTCCGCCTCCTCCAGCAGAGCCAGCGCTGATTGGTCGAGTTCCGTACTCTGGCCAATCAGCACTGGCCAATGCATTTCTATGGGGAAAAGTTAGCTTGCGAAAATCGCAAACTGACAGGGATTTCCATGAAATAAAGTGACTTTTATGCCCCCAGACATGCTTCCCCTGCTGTCCCAGTGTCATTCCAGGGTGTTGGTATCATTTCCTGGGGTGTCATAGTGGACTTGGTGACCCTCCAGACACGAATTTGGGTTTCCCCCTTAACGAGTTTATGTTCCCCATAGACTATAATGGGGTTCGAAACCCATTCGAACACTCGAACAGTGAGCGGCTGTTCGAATCGAATTTCGAACCTCGAACATTTTAGTGTTCGCTCATCTCTAATTTTTATCAAGTTTAAAACATGTTAACTCCAAGATCATTAGTAACTAGTCAATGAATTTTTATGTTGATCCATTACTGCCACCTAATGGCCGATCATTTGCAAACACTGAATATTTCTTCTGGATATAGCTTCTGGGAATTTTGGCCATTTGGGCCTATGATTGGCCCTGCCACGACAACCAATGGCATACTTTAGTTTTCCAAAAGAAGATCAGTCATATTGGGTAATTTTGGCCTATTGGCGGCAAAAAATGCCAATATTTAGTATAATTGGCTGTTTTTGAGGTGAGTTTGTGTGTTTGGTGTTTTTTTTGTTAATTTTAGCTCGTTCCCTAAATTTAACACCCTAATTAATAAAAACCAAGAGCTTTGATCAGTTTTAATATATCATATTCTGTAAAAGTAATTACTCTTACGCTAGGTTCACACTAGCGCCCGGAGTCCATTCTCAGCTTTCCGTCTTCTGCATGCAGAAGACGGAAAGCTGTCAGACCAGGTCCAGCTGTGGGCGCCGGTGAGCGTTTTATGCTCTCTGCCGCGAAACTGGTTTTTTAAAATCGGACACAGAGTACGGCATGCCCGACTCTTTGTCCGATTTTAAAAAACCGGTTTCGCGGCGGAGAGCATAAAACGCTCACCGGCGCTCACGGCTGGACATCTTTCAAACCCATTCAAATGAATAGGTTTGAAAGAGTCCTGCAGGTTTCCGTCTCCTGCCTCTGTTTTGTGCAGGAAACGGAAACCTGTATGAACGGAGACCGGGCGCAGATGTGAACGAGCCCTTAGGGGTAATTTAAATTGACTCACCAGAGAACACAGATCTGCCTCCCAGGAACAGGAAAAAATTAGGACCTTCTTTCTATCCTTAGTATTTATTACAAGATGTAAGTAGGAGGCTCCTGACAACACAATTAGGTATTTCAGTACCTAGCCCCAAGCAAAATACCAGCAGGGTGATGATGCACTGCCATGTAAGAAAATCTAACTACTGGTAAGACTGAATATCAGTTAAATTATGACAGCTATGAGTAGGTAAAGCATACCCCCCAAATTTCAAAGGAAAGAAAGAGGGACAAAATGTGCACCGCGTGCTGTGGCAAATTTAGCTCCACCCACTTCTAAATTGACTCTTCCCATTCATTTCTCTTTATGCTCCCCACACAGTGTAATGCTCCTACAGTCAACTTAATATTATATGCAGTATACAGTCTCTCTCCAGCTGCCCAAGTTTAATGTCACCCTTCAGCTGCTTCATAGTTTAATTTCCCCCTCCAGCTGCCTCAGTTTAAACTGGGGACAATTAGAGGGGGACATTAAGCTAGGAGCAAATAGGGGACATTAAACTGGGGCAGCTAGAGAGGGACAGTTTCTGGATCTGTTTCTCCTGATAATCGTTGAAGCAGTTTCCCAGTTTTGGAGAGTTTTGTAGTTAATTATAATTTTAGCTTGAGGGGGACATTAAACCGTGCGGGAAACTAGAGGGGGACAGTAATGCCCCTCTCCAGCTTCACCCAGTTTAATGTCCTCCTCCAGTTTCCCTCAGTTTAATGTCCTCCTCCATTTGCCCCCAGTTTAATGTCCCTCTTTAGCTGCCCCCAGTTTAATGTCCTCTTCCAGTTGTCCCCATTTTAATGTCCTCCTCCAGCTACCCCCAGGTTTAATGTCCCTCTCCAGTTGCCCCTAATGTAATGCCCCCTTCATCAGCCCCCAATTTAATTTCCTCCTCTATCTGCCCCCAAATTTTAATGTCCACCTCATATGCCCCACCCAGTTCAATTTTCCTCTTTATATGCCTCATCCAGTTTAATGCCCCCCATCTGCCCCCTCAATTTATTGTCTGTCTTGAGATGCAAAAGTTTAACACAAAAAACACTGATACTCACCTCTCCTCACTCCCCTGCTGCGCAGTCTGCAGTCTCTTGTCCTGGGAGCTGCAGGCGTGATGTGAGTGACGTCATCACATCTTGCCTACAGCCTCTGAAGCCGCTGCAGAATATGATGGCGCTCTACAAGTAAGCAATAAATAAAAAAAATAAAGTGATGGTAATTATAAGCCTGATCATAAATTGGCTTAAAACATAGTCTAGAACACTCACAGGGCTCCTAGGAACCTATCTATCCAATTTCTACCTAAATAAAGCACAGCCAAAGTGACATGAATATCTATGGCAAAACGAATGGTAAGCAGTGGATGCAAACTCTGACTTTAACCATACACTCATTTCACCATTAAAAATGCCCAAAATTAGCCTATTTTGATACTACAGGCTTATTCAGGGCCGGCGTTGGGGCCCCCTGGGATTTGGAGCATCAGGCTTTTAGCCTGATACCGTGAATCCCAGAAGCTTCACAGCTTAATCCCATGACAGAGCAGGGAGCTGAGGAGTCCCTGTTCTGCCATAGAGTATCACCGGTAACGCACAGGACTCTGCACTGCTGCGCAGGTGTCTTGATTACGTCACTGTGTTGCGCTACCTATGCCACAACAGAGAGAGTTTTCAGCTGCTCCACTCATCGTGGGAGTGCGGTAAGGTGAGTACAAGATTTATTGTTTTCTGGTAAGGCAAAAGGATTACCTGCTAAGGGGACAAACTATTATTTATAGGGGGGAGCTATTATTGATATGGGGCACTGTTTATAAGCAGGGACTATTATTTATAATGAGACACTATAATAACTATAATCTATTAGGTGGTACAAAGGTGGTTAAGCTGCACTATGAGGAATGTGCTTCTGACAGTGGGGCTATATATCGGTGCCAAAACTAAGGGCACCAATATCTCCTCCCCCGCGGAACATAACAGAAAAGCCGACAATGCACTGAATTCAGTGCGCTGTTGGCTTTCTAGCGGTATAAAAAGCCACACTTTCATGGGAACATAAAAGGTCCTCTTTAAGATTTAGAAGAAATATGGGGGCCTAAAATGGGAAAAGCAAAATGCAAAAAGCCTTTGTGCAATTCTATTGATAGCAAGCCAGCATTGGGCATGAGGGCAGGACCAGAACATATGGAGGGTGGTGCCTATGGAGTTGGTGAGGGAGCAAATATGTCCTATGAAATACTTTTAAAGAGGAGTCAATAAGGTTGACCTGTCAATTGCCTTTGCTAATTGATGTACAGCAGCCAACCCATTGGGCTGGGGTCAGAGTAGTATCCAGGGCTCGCTCCCAGACTGTCTTCAAGTCAAGCTTTCCATCAGGGGGTGGGCATTTAATAAGCCATATCTGAAATAAAGGGAGCCCCTATCATCTCTAAACACGCATAATCTCTCAAAGCTTGTAAGAGAGAGATTGAGTAGGGTGTGAGAACATATGAAATTAAATACCTGTGAAGTCCAAAATGCCTCAGAGAGAGGCAGGGAGAATGTGTTATTAAAATAATCTTTGGTAAAGACCTGTTGGTTACAGAGGAAGTCATTACGACAGCGTATCTCCATCAAACAAATACCTCAGGTGAAAGGCCATGGGGAAAAAGAGGGTTATAGTATATCGGTGTTAGAAGATAAATCGAGCATTGCAATCCATACTGAAAACGGACCCTCGCCACAACTGTAACATGTAGTCAGTCACTTTAACAGTGAGCTGAAGAATGACCAGGGGTCCACAGTAGGGCCTGTAAGGTGGTCGGGGCCACCAATGCAGATTCCAATGTTACCCACAGGGTGTTTTAAACAGGAATGTCTTGTCAGTTAAAAGGTATGTTTAAAGCAGTTGTTCAGGAAATGCATTTTTCCACATGGAGGTAGGGGAAGGTCTGGTCCAGCGGTGTCATGGAGCTTCTTCCGCTGTGACAACTAGGGCCCATCATTGACCTAAGGAAAGGAACTCATACTCATCACCTGTGACATCCTGTGTCCTTTCCTTAAGCTGGTAATATATTGTCTTCATAAAGTTAAAGAGTGCCCACAAAATTTAGTTTCAAACATAGGTGTAATTTGACGTTTCTAAACCATTATTGCAAAGGTTTGTTGATTTGGACTAAAATTTGTTTAGGTTTGTTGCTTTGGTCTAAAATTCTATAATGGGGAGCCTATGCATCATGTCCATTTAAAGTAGTGGTACATGGGACCTTAGGGGCCTCCTCAGGGTTAAGGGCCTGTTAGTGACTGCTACCACTGCACCCCCTATAGCTACACCCCTATTTTCAAATGGTGTTCAAAGAGTGACATACTGAGGGTTTGATGTACAGAACAGTGGTTATTTTGTTCTCATTATCTTTGATGCCGAGAGTTTCCAGAAATTATATTGATGTTTAACACTATTCAGAGTGCACTACAGCTCATATTGAACACCATTTTAGTAAGATATCAAGTGAGCTCAGTGGGCGCCCCCTCTTCATATATGCAAAATATATCATTGATATGTCTGTACCAACAGTGGGCAAAGATCTGGAAAAAGGGGTTGGTGTATACAAAATCATTTTCAAAGGCTGCCATGTGTCCATTTGCATGGGGGGGGGGGGCACATTCGACCCCATAGCGGTCGCACATTTTTGGATGTAAAAGGTATCGCCACACAAAGTAATTTTCATGCAAAATGATGTGGAGGAGGTTAAGAAAGTTCAATAGTGGATCTAAAATTGTTAAAGCTATTAAGAGGTGTGTTTCTTGTTACCTGTTTTGTGTGTAATGGATGTATAAAGACTGTTTATGTCTAAGTAAACCAGGAGACTGTTGTGATATTGTGTCATATTTTGTAGGCTGTGGATATTTAGTAAAAAAAAAAAAGCTATGTGTCCAAAAATTAGGTACTCCTATCATGCCTCTCTACCTTTGCACGTTGGTAAGCTGATTCCTCTACTTTTTTCTTCTGCAGGCCAGCCTAGTATGGTTGACCCTTGTGGGGAGGTGGGCTATTTTTACTCCATCATCTTTTTATTAATATGTATGTTTAATCACCTTCATACTCTTTATGGTATAGGTTATGTTCCTGATTGCTTTTTTTTGTTATTACCTGTGCTCCATTAGATCATGTACACATGCCTATTATCTCAGGTATATACCTTATATATACCACATTTAATATAAATAATACCTGTATTCCATCTGTAGACATCTTATGCACCTTAAGTGTATATTACTATTACAAATTGTCATTTGCATGTTGTTTTTTGTATAATCTATTGGGTGTGTACCCAATGACCTTCTCCTCACTGTTTGTAGTCTGTATCAGGACATCTACTTTTTACCATGCTTGTCTGTCTGAGAAAGAAAAAACGCATATGTCCACTCTAAATGATACCCCTGCTTCTTTCACTGAGAAGGGAGTAGAAGCTATAATGTAGTATACAGGGCACATTCTGCTAACAGAGGCTCAGGGGTATCCTTTATGGGGTAGTCACTGTAAGATGATGTCATGAAGTATATTTCCTACAATACCGACTCACAATAGATGAACAATTACTGTTGAGCTGTTACTCTAAGCTTATGGTCTAATAGGGAAAGGGAAGGTGTCTGTAATGGCAGCATATAGGCAGTTAGGAACATTAGGAGGGTAGGTAATCCCAGAGTAGCATTTCTACCTTGTTGTTTTCTTTTGTCACGATACAATGATAGAACAAAGAGAGGCAGAATGGGAATTGGTGGTGAGTGATATTTCCAGAGAAGTCAAAATGTCCCTAAAAAGATCTCTCCTAGTAATCCTATAAGAGCTACCGAACTATAAATCATATAGCAGTCCTTCATAACTACTAGAGATGAGCGAACAGTGTTCTATCGAACTCATGTTCGATCGGATATTAGGCTGTTCGGCATGTTCGAATCGAATCGAACACCGCGTGGTAAAGTGCGCCATTACTCGATTCCCCTCCCACCTTCCCTGGCGCCTTTTTTGCTCCAATAACAGCACAGGGTAGGTGGGACAGGAACTACGACACCGGTGACGTTGAAAAAAGTAGGCAAAACCCATTGGCTGCCGAAAACATGTGACCTCTAATTTAAAAGAACAGCGCCGCCCAGCTTCGCGTCATTCTGAGCTTGCAATTCACCGAGGACGGAGGTTTCCGTCCAGTTAGCTAGGGGTTAGATTCTGGGTAGGCAGGGACAGGCTAGGATAGGAAGGAGAAGACAACCAACAGCTCTTATAAGAGCTAAATTCCAGGGAGAAGCTTGTCAGTGTAACGTGGCACTGACGGGCTCAATCGCCGCAACCCAGCTTTCCCAGGATCCTGAATGGAATACACTGTCAGTGTATTCCCGTATACCCGATATATACCCCCGATACCCGTTCCAACGGTGTGCCCCCCCACCTTCACCCCAGAAATACCCTGCAAGTCCCCTAGCAATAGGATTGGGGCTATATACACCCACTATTTTTGCTACTGCCATATAGTGCCATTGTCTCACTGGGAATTCAAAGAATATATTGGGCTTACATATAACTTCAATTCCAGGGAGAAGCTTGTCAGTGTAACGTGGCACTGACGGGCTCAATCGCCGCAACCCAGCTTTCCCAGGATCCTGAATGGAACACACTGACAGTGTATTCCCGTATACCCCATATATACACCCCAAATCCCCGTTCCAACGGTGTGCCCCCCCACCTTCACCTCAGAAATACCCTGCAAGTCCCCTAGCAATAGAATTGGGGCTATATACACCCACAATTTTTGCTACTGGTATATAGTGCCATTGTCTGACTGGGAATTCAAAGAATATATTGGGGTGACGTGCACCCACAATTTTTGCTACTGCTATACAGTGCCATTGTCTCACTGGGAATTCAAAGAATATATGGGGGTTATGTGCACCCACAATTTTTACTACTGGTATACAGTGCCATTGTCTGACTGGGAATTCAAAGAATATATGGGGGTTACGTGCACCCACAATTTTTAATACTGGTATACAGTGCCATTGTCTGACTGGGAATTCAAAGAATATATGGGGGTTACGTGCACCCACAATTTTTAATACTGCTATACAGTTCCATTGTCTCACTGGGAATTCAAAGAATATATGGGGGTTATGTGCACCCACAATTTTTAATACTGGTATACAGTGCCATTGTCTGACTGGGAATTCAAAGAATATATGGGGGTTATGTGCACCCACAATTTTTAATACTGGTATACAGTGCCATTGTCTGACTGGGAATTCAAAGAATATATGGGGGTTATGTGCACCCACAATTTTTAATACTGCTATACAGTTCCATTGTCTCACTGGGAATTCAAAGAATATATGGGGGTTATGTGCACCCACAATTTTTACTACTGGTATACAGTTCCATTGTCTCACTGGGAATTCAAAGAATATATGGGGGTTATGTGCACCCACAATTTTTAATACTGGTATACAGTGCCATTGTCTGACTGGGAATTCAAAGAATATATGGGGGTTATGTGCACCCACAATTTTTACTACTGGTATACAGTGCCATTGTCTGACTGGGAATTCAAAGAATATATGGGGGTTACGTGCACCCACAATTTTTAATACTGGTATACAGTGCCATTGTCTGACTGGGAATTCAAAGAATATATGGGGGTTATGTGCACCCACAATTTTTAATACTGGTATACAGTGCCATTGTCTGACTGGGAATTCAAAGAATATATGGGGGTTATGTGCACCCACAATTTTTAATACTGGTATACAGTGCCATTGTCTGACTGGGAATTCAAAGAATATATGGGGGTTATGTGCACCCACAATTTTTAATACTGCTATACAGTTCCATTGTCTCACTGGGAATTCAAAGAATATATGGGGGTTATGTGCACCCACAATTTTTACTACTGGTATACAGTTCCATTGTCTCACTGGGAATTCAAAGAATATATGGGGGTTATGTGCACCCACAATTTTTAATACTGGTATACAGTGCCATTGTCTGACTGGGAATTCAAAGAATATATGGGGGTTATGTGCACCCACAATTTTTAATACTGGTATACAGTGCCATTGTCTCACTGGGAATTCAAAGAATATATTGGGGTTATGTGCACCCACAATTTTTACTACTGGTATATAGTGCCATTGTCTGACTGGGAATTCAAAGAATATATGGGGGTTATGTGCACCCACAATTTTTAATACTGGTATACAGTGCCATTGTCTGACTGGGAATTCAAAGAATATATGGGGGTTATGTGCACCCACAATTTTTAATACTGGTATACAGTGCCATTGTCTGACTGGGAATTCAAAGAATATATGGGGGTTATGTGCACCCACAATTTTTAATACTGGTATACAGTGCCATTGTCTGACTGGGAATTCAAAGAATATATTGGGGTTATGTGCACCCACAATTTTTACTACTGGTATACAGTGCCATTGTCTGACTGGGAATTCAAAGAATATATGGGGGTTATGTGCACCCACAATTTTTAATACTGGTATATAGTGCCATTGTCTGACTGGGAATTCAAAGAATATATGGGGGTTACGTGCACCCACAATTTTTGCTACTGCTATACAGTTCCATTGTCTCACTGGGAATTCAAAGAATATATGGGGGTTATGTGCACCCACAATTTTTAATACTGGTATACAGTGCCATTGTCTGACTGGGAATTCAAAGAATATATTGGGGTTATGTGCACCCACAATTTTTACTACTGGTATACAGTGCCATTGTCTGACTGGGAATTCAAAGAATATATGGGGGTTATGTGCACCCACAATTTTTAATACTGGTATATAGTGCCATTGTCTGACTGGGAATTCAAAGAATATATGGGGGTTACGTGCACCCACAATTTTTGCTACTGCTATACAGTTCCATTGTCTCACTGGGAATTCAAAGAATATATGGGGGTTATGTGCACCCACAATTTTTACTACTGGTATATAGTGCCATTGTCTGACTGGGAATTCAAAGAATATATGGGGGTTATGTGCACCCACAATTTTTAATACTGGTATACAGTGCCATTGTCTGACTGGGAATTCAAAGAATATATGGGGGTTATGTGCACCCACAATTTTTAATACTGCTATACAGTTCCATTGTCTCACTGGGAATTCAAAGAATATATGGGGGTTATGTGCACCCACAATTTTTACTACTGGTATACAGTGCCATTGTCTGACTGGGAATTCAAAGAATATATTGGGGTGACGTGCACCCACAATTTTTGCTACTGCTATACAGTGCCATTGTCTCACTGGGAATTCAAAGAATATATGGGGGTTATGTGCACCCACAATTTTTAATACTGGTATACAGTGCCATTGTCTGACTGGGAATTCAAAGAATATATGGGGGTTACGTGCACCCACAATTTTTAATACTGCTATACAGTTCCATTGTCTCACTGGGAATTCAAAGAATATATGGGGGTTATGTGCACCCACAATTTTTAATACTGGTATACAGTGCCATTGTCTGACTGGGAATTCAAAGAATATATTGGGGTTATGTGCACCCACAATTTTTACTACTGGTATACAGTGCCATTGTCTGACTGGGAATTCAAAGAATATATGGGGGTTATGTGCACCCACAATTTTTAATACTGGTATATAGTGCCATTGTCTGACTGGGAATTCAAAGAATATATGGGGGTTACGTGCACCCACAATTTTTGCTACTGCTATACAGTTCCATTGTCTCACTGGGAATTCAAAGAATATATGGGGGTTATGTGCACCCACAATTTTTAATACTGGTATACAGTGCCATTGTCTGACTGGGAATTCAAAGAATATATTGGGGTTATGTGCACCCACAATTTTTACTACTGGTATACAGTGCCATTGTCTGACTGGGAATTCAAAGAATATATGGGGGTTATGTGCACCCACAATTTTTAATACTGGTATATAGTGCCATTGTCTGACTGGGAATTCAAAGAATATATGGGGGTTACGTGCACCCACAATTTTTGCTACTGCTATACAGTTCCATTGTCTCACTGGGAATTCAAAGAATATATGGGGGTTATGTGCACCCACAATTTTTAATACTGGTATACAGTGCCATTGTCTGACTGGGAATTCAAAGAATATATTGGGGTTATGTGCACCCACAATTTTTACTACTGGTATACAGTGCCATTGTCTGACTGGGAATTCAAAGAATATATGGGGGTTATGTGCACCCACAATTTTTAATACTGGTATATAGTGCCATTGTCTGACTGGGAATTCAAAGAATATATGGGGGTTACGTGCACCCACAATTTTTGCTACTGCTATACAGTTCCATTGTCTCACTGGGAATTCAAAGAATATATGGGGGTTATGTGCACCCACAATTTTTAATACTGGTATACAGTGCCATTGTCTGACTGGGAATTCAAAGAATATATGGGGGTTACGTGCACCCACAATTTTTAATACTGCTATACAGTTCCATTGTCTCACTGGGAATTCAAAGAATATATGGGGGTTATGTGCACCCACAATTTTTAATACTGGTATACAGTGCCATTGTCTGACTGGGAATTCAAAGAATATATGGGGGTTATGTGCACCCACAATTTTTACTACTGGTATACAGTGCCATTGTCTCACTGGGAATTCAAAGAATATATGGGGGTTATGTGCACCCACAATTTTTAATACTGGTATACAGTGCCATTGTCTGACTGGGAATTCAAAGAATATATGGGGGTTATGTGCACCCACAATTTTTAATACTGGTATATAGTGCCATTGTCTGACTGGGAATTCAAAGAATATATGGGGGTTATGTGCACCCACAATTTTTAATACTGGTATACAGTGCCATTGTCTGACTGGGAATTCAAAGAATATATTGGGGTTATGTGCACCCACAATTTTTACTACTGGTATACAGTGCCATTGTCTGACTGGGAATTCAAAGAATATATGGGGGTTATGTGCACCCACAATTTTTAATACTGGTATACAGTGCCATTGTCTGACTGGGAATTCAAAGAATATATGGGGGTTACGTGCACCCACAATTTTTAATACTGCTATACAGTTCCATTGTCTCACTGGGAATTCAAAGAATATATGGGGGTTATGTGCACCCACAATTTTTAATACTGGTATACAGTGCCATTGTCTGACTGGGAATTCAAAGAATATATGGGGGTTATGTGCACCCACAATTTTTAATACTGGTATACAGTGCCATTGTCTGACTGGGAATTCAAAGAATATATGGGGGTTACGTGCACCCACAATTTTTAATACTGCTATACAGTTCCATTGTCTCACTGGGAATTCAAAGAATATATGGGGGTTATGTGCACCCACAATTTTTAATACTGGTATACAGTGCCATTGTCTGACTGGGAATTCAAAGAATATATGGGGGTTATGTGCACCCACAATTTTTACTACTGGTATACAGTGCCATTGTCTCACTGGGAATTCAAAGAATATATGGGGGTTATGTGCACCCACAATTTTTAATACTGGTATACAGTGCCATTGTCTGACTGGGAATTCAAAGAATATATGGGGGTTATGTGCACCCACAATTTTTAATACTGGTATATAGTGCCATTGTCTGACTGGGAATTCAAAGAATATATGGGGGTTATGTGCACCCACAATTTTTAATACTGGTATACAGTGCCATTGTCTGACTGGGAATTCAAAGAATATATTGGGGTTATGTGCACCCACAATTTTTACTACTGGTATACAGTGCCATTGTCTGACTGGGAATTCAAAGAATATATGGGGGTTATGTGCACCCACAATTTTTAATACTGGTATACAGTGCCATTGTCTGACTGGGAATTCAAAGAATATATGGGGGTTACGTGCACCCACAATTTTTAATACTGCTATACAGTTCCATTGTCTCACTGGGAATTCAAAGAATATATGGGGGTTATGTGCACCCACAATTTTTACTACTGGTATACAGTGCCATTGTCTGACTGGGAATTCAAAGAATATATGGGGGTTATGTGCACCCACAATTTTTAATACTGGTATACAGTGCCATTGTCTGACTGGGAATTCAAAGAATATATGGGGGTTACGTGCACCCACAATTTTTAATACTGCTATACAGTTCCATTGTCTCACTGGGAATTCAAAGAATATATGGGGGTTATGTGCACCCACAATTTTTAATACTGGTATACAGTGCCATTGTCTGACTGGGAATTCAAAGAATATATGGGGGTTATGTGCACCCACAATTTTTACTACTGGTATACAGTGCCATTGTCTCACTGGGAATTCAAAGAATATATGGGGGTTACGTGCACCCACAATTTTTAATACTGCTATACAGTTCCATTGTCTCACTGGGAATTCAAAGAATATATGGGGGTTATGTGCACCCACAATTTTTAATACTGGTATACAGTGCCATTGTCTGACTGGGAATTCAAAGAATATATGGGGGTTATGTGCACCCACAATTTTTAATACTGGTATACAGTGCCATTGTCTGACTGGGAATTCAAAGAATATATTGGGGTTATGTGCACCCACAATTTTTACTACTGGTATACAGTGCCATTGTCTGACTGGGAATTCAAAGAATATATGGGGGTTACGTGCACCCACAATTTTTGCTACTGCTATACAGTTCCATTGTCTCACTGGGAATTCAAAGAATATATGGGGGTTATGTGCACCCACAATTTTTACTACTGGTATACAGTGCCATTGTCTGACTGGGAATTCAAAGAATAATTGGGGTTATGTGCACCCACAATTTTTACTACTGGTATACAGTGCCATTGTCTGACTGGGAATTCAAAGAATATATGGGGGTTACGTGCACCCACAATTTTTGCTACTGCTATACAGTTCCATTGTCTCACTGGGAATTCAAAGAATATATGGGGGTTACGTGCACCCACAATTTTTGCTACTGCTATACAGTTCCATTGTCTCACTGGGAATTCAAAGAATATATGGGGGTTATGTGCACCCACAATTTTTAATACTGGTATACAGTGCCATTGTCTGACTGGGAATTCAAAGAATATATGGGGGTTATGTGCACCCACAATTTTTACTACTGGTATATAGTGCCATTGTCTCACTGGGAATTCAAAGAATATATTGGGGTTATGTGCACCCACAATTTTTACTACTGGTATATAGTGCCATTGTCTGACTGGGAATTCAAAGAATATATGGGGGTTACGTGCACCCACAATTTTTACTACTGGTATACAGTGCCATTGTCTGACTGGGAATTCAAAGAATATATGGGGGTTATGTGCACCCACAATTTTTAATACTGGTATACAGTGCCATTGTCTCACTGGGAATTCCACAAATAATTTGGGGATTCATTCACCCTACATCTCAGGCTCTTGCCATATTCACCCAGGTTGTCAGTGCTGCACCAGCTCGTTCCCAGACAGCTCGTCCCGAAAAACACGTTACCTATATAGAGGATTTGGACAATGAAGACAACATGTTCTAAATCTAATGTCTGCACCTTCTCCAGAATTAAAATAAAGGCAGCGTTTAACTTTCAAATAGCACTGCACAAAGGAAGAGCTTATCAGCTTGTCTCATGACATGCTACTGAAAAGTTTCATTTGTGTATCTTAATGTAAATATAGTTGTATAAGCTTTTTGGGTTTTAGGCACTGCCAAGTTATTTATTACCACTCGCTCCCTTATAATGATGATGACGCCAAAGTCACTGTGGGTGTTCAGAGCTCACAGCTTTGGGTGACATTTGTCTTGCTCTCTGTCGGTACCAGCTGTCTTTTTGGATACCGTAAAGTTATGTTGACTTTATTAACAGCTATAGAAGCTTTAGCCAGGTTGTGACGGTGTGTAACCCTAACAACACTAAGTGGGATACACATTAATAGTCAGTCTATGTACGCTAAACGTATCACTGAAGTAATTTTTTTTCCCTCTCCCCTAATATAAGAAAGGAACAGACATTAGACCTAGACCGGGGTTCGAGGCTTGAAAAAATCCAGTATTATTTGTTCTTCATGATGTGAAATATGTGTTGAAAAGCAACCCAAGATGAAGTCAGCCATGTGTGCCAGTGTGTTACTTGGCATGCCTTTGCTGGCCCCAACTGTAAGGGTCACTCTCCATTTCCTCCATTTTCCACTCCCCTTCACACCATTTGTGGTGAAGCAATGGGATGCACTGAAGTGCACCCTCTAGCCTCGTGTGGGATAGGGACATCAGATGCCACTCCAACCCCCTCGTCTTCCTCCGCCAGCCAACGGTGCGAAGATGAGAGGAGTGTGCTCTGAATGTTTTCTGCCTAGCAGAGGCTAGTTCTCACTTACGAAAATGGCCCCACTTTGACCTGTATATCAGGCACAATGGTGTAGGTTTCAAAGAAACATGGCACCAACAAGTTGGAAAACGTGGGCCATGCGTGGACCGTGTTTGAGTCTGGCAAGCTCCAGATCTGCTACCAGGTTCCAGCCATTATCACAGGCGCAAAAATGCCAGGCCCCAGGTGTAGCAGGGAAAAAAAAATGCCATCTCAGCCAGGATGGCATCCCTGACCTCGGAGGCACTGTGCTGTCTGTCCCCCAAGCTGATCAGTTTCAGCACGGCCTACTGACATCTCCCCATGCCAGTGTTACAGTGTTTTCCGCTAGTAGCTGGGGTGGAGGTTGCAGCTTCGTAGGGTTTCAGTCTACTCCTGCCATGAATTTTGGCCTGGGAGAGGAGATAGGCCACCCCAGTTTGCACCCGGGGAACAGACTCCACCACATTCACCCTGCCTGTCATTAAAGATAAGCACTGCAGCATCCCTGACCACAGGCGCTTGTCCATGTGTCGGTGGTCAAGTGGACCTTGCAGCAAAGCGCAGAGCTCTGGGCCCGACTGATGTTATGGGACACATGCAGGCGCAAGGCAGAGACAGCACACCAAGAGAAGTAGTAACGGCTAGGCCCAGCATAGGGAGGTGCCCCAGCTGCCATCTGCTGACGGAAGGCCTGGGTCTCCAGAAGCATAAACAAACACCAACATCTCCAGGGCCAGCAGTTTATCGATGAGGCTGTTACAGGCTTGGGCATGGGGGTGGGTTGTATTGTACTTCTGCCTGCAATGAAAAGCTTGGGAAATGTGGAGTGGCTGGGAAGAGGCGCATGATGGTGCAGGCCAAAAGGGCGCATGAGGGTGAACTCCCCAATGTGTCAGAGATAGGTGTGTAGGTGTCCTTGCATCATATACTTGCACCATATTTGGCTTTGGAAGTTAATTTTGTGCCAAAAAGTGGTTAAGACAGCGATCCCTCAGCTACTCCCGTTACACTGTCTATTGAAGTTACCATCTGTGGAAGTGGACCACCATTTCTAAGATCCCAAAGGAAGCAGGCAAGAGATGTGCAGTTCAGAAAAAAAGATGAGAAAATAAGTTTAGGCTGTAGAGCACAGAGGGATCGGAGAGGACAGAGCTGGTGTCGGCCAGGTATTCCCACAACATGCGCCTATACTTGTCCCTCCTGGTGACACTAGGCCCCTGAGTGGCAGTAATTTGTCCAGGGGGGCCATTAACGTGTTCCAGACCTAGGAATAAGTCTTCCAACAGGGTAGAGTTTTGCATGCCTTTGCTTCTACCCACTGTTTTTGCTGCTTAGCTTCCCTCCACATCTACTCTGCTTTCACCCCTAAACATCACCCCAGTTTATGCCTTTGCTTCTACCCAGGTTTTTTGTTGATTTAGCTTCCCTCTACATCTACACTGCTTTAGCCCCTAGACATCACCCCTGTCCATGTGGGGTCGGTGGCCTCGTCATCCACCAACTCCTCTTCCAATTGCGCACTGCCCCCTTACTGCAAACCGCACATGACCACAGCTTGCCTTGATGGCAACTGTGTCTCATGATCCCCACTTAGGTCCAGACAAGTCGGTGGCGGGTCCAAAACCCCAAAATTGGAAGGAAATGGCAGATGCTGCAGTATTTCTAACACCTGTTCCTGGTGCTCGGGCCTGGTCTGTGTTGTACCCTGCACCCTGCTTAACGCATCTGCCATATCCGAAGTTGTGCTGAGCGCATGCTAATGTTTCGTGTCCAGTGCAATGGATGGGATTTCACATAAGTCTGCCACCCATGGCCACTCATGGTTGAGCAACTGAGGGAGTTGACTTTGACGAACCCGAGGGTTTTGGAGTTGGAACTACATCAAAGGTCTGTGCTGCTCACACACTCTGCTCAACACATGATATGTTTAGTGCCAGCAGTGTGGAGACGTCGCACAACAGCCGTTGTTCCAGCAGGTACAGGCGTTGTAGGAGTGCATAGAGGCTAGCAGCGGCAACTATACACTTTAAAAACTATCCGCACAAGCGCCACACTTTCACCAGTAGCTCAGGAACATTGGGGTACCTTTTTCAAAAGATTAGCAGCAATGAGTTAAAAACGTGGCCCAGGCATGGAATATGTTGCAGGCTGCCAAGCTACAGAGCCAATCCCAGGTTACGGCCATTATCACACATGACAACATGCCTGGGCCCAGGTGCAGTGGCAAAAACCACATTGCCGTCTCATCGAGGATGGCATGACTCACTTTGTAGGCAGTGTGCTGTCTGGCCCCCAAGCTGATGAGCTTCAGCACGGCCCGCTGACGTCTCCCCACACCAGTGTTGCAGCGTTTCCAGCTCGTAGCTGGGGTCAATTTAACAGCGGAGGAGGGTGGTGTTTCAGCCCTCCTCCCAGGAATGTTGTGTGGGGAGACAAGTCAGGCCACCACATTTTGCGACCCGGTCCACGCCTCAACTACATTCAACCACTGTGCCCAAATTGAAAGGTAGCGTCCCTGTCCGCATGCACTTGTCCATTCGTAACTGGTCACATGGAACTTTAGGGCTAAGCGCTGAATTTAGGGACCGCCTCATGTTTGGGGGAAAGTGCTGGTGTGGACGGCACAGTGCGGTGGCGCAGTAGACACTCTGCCCAAAAAGGGCAGAGTGTCCCCCAGCCGGGATTCCAACATCTCCTGGGCCAGATTTCTTGAGATGAGGCCGTTGAAGCCTTGGGCATGTGGGTGGGTTGCGCTGTACTTTAGCATGAAATGAAAGGCTTGGGAGATGGGGAGTTGCTGGGAAGAGGCGCATGATGGCGCGGGCAAAAGGAGAAATGGCAGGAAAAGGTGAGGATAAGGGTGAACTCCCCAAAGTGTCAGAGGCAGATGTGGAGGTGTCCTGGCTCCTGGTCTGGACTGCAGCGCCAGCCCTGTCAACAGTGGAAGAGGCAGTGGCCGCCAGGCCAAACGACGATTATCCTGCGCTTGCTCTCACCCACTGAGCCCAGGGCTTGCCTTCCAAATGATGGCACCCGCAAGAGGTGGTGAGATTCCTCTCCGCAGATCTCCAAACCATCTTGGACTTGCAAATTGCACTAAATTTGTCATGTAACTGACATGTATATGATGAGTCTATCCATTGTCTGTTCATTTTGGTGAAAGTCAGCCTGTCAGCTGACAGACAGCTGTGCTTGTCAGTGATGATGTCACCGGCTGCTTGTACCCCCAGTTTTTGCTGCTTAGCTTGCCTCCACATCCACACTGCTTTTGCCCCTACACATCACCCCTATCCATGCCTGTGCCTCTAGCCATAAGTCTGCCACCCATGGAAACTCATGGTGCAGAAAGTGAGGGAGCTGACTCTGAGGAACCCTTGGGTTTTGTAGCTGGTACTCCATCAAAGGTCTCTGCTGCTCACACACCCTGCTGAACATACGGTATCTAGGGTTAGAGCGTGTGGTGACCTCGCACAACAGTAGGTGCTTCAGGCAGATGTAGGCCTTGCTGGAGTGTATTGCGGCTAGCTCCAGGTACTGTAGACTTGGGAAAGTGGGTGTCCAAGTGCCGCACTTTCACCCTTAGCTCAGCTAATTTGGGGTATGTTTTTAAAAATCATTGCACCACTACATTGAACATGTGGGCCAGGCATGGAACGTGTTGGAGGCTGGCAAGCTCCAGAGCCCTCCAACAAGCTAAAAAACCTGGCCCCAGGGGCAGCGGGGATAAACAAATTGCCATCTCATCCAGGATGGCATCCCTGACCTCAGAGGCAGTGTGCTGTCCGTCTCCCAAGCTGATGAGCTTCAGCCCAGCCTGCTGACGTCTCCCCACACCAGTGTTGCAGCGTTTTCAGCTCGTAGCTGGGGTAAATCTAACAGCGGAGGAGGAGGAGGGTGGTGTTTCAGCCCTCCTCCCAGGAATGTTTTGTGGGGAAACAAGTCAGGAAAATTCTTGAAACGGGAGAGTTTTGCATCTTTGCCCTTGCTGCCTATGGACATCCCTTTGCCTCTAGCCACCATTTTCCCTGCTTTGCTTGCCTCCACATCCACACTGCTTTTGCCCCTAGACATCACCCCAGTCCATGCCTTAGCTTGTACCCCCAGTTTTTCCTGCTTAGCTTGCCTCCACATCCACACTGCTTTTGCCCCTAGACATCACCCCAGTCCATGCCTTAGCTTGTACCCCCAGTTTTTCCTGCTTAGCTTGCCTCCACATCCACACTGCTTTTGCCCCTAGACATCACCCCAGTCCATGCCTTAGCTTGTACCCCCAGTTTTTCCTGCTTAGCTTGCCTCCACATCCACACTGCTTTTGCCCCTAGACATCATCCCTATCCATGCCTCTTCCCCTAGCCATAACTCTGCCACCCCTGGAAACTCATGGTGCAGAAACTTTGGTTGCTGACTTTGAGGAACCCTTGGGTTTTGTAGATGGAACTCCATCAAAGGTCTGTGCAGCTCACACACCCTGCTCAAGATATGGTATTGTAGGGTTTCAGCGTGTGTGAATGACGGACAACAGCCTGTGTTTGGACAGATGTAGGCCTTGCTAGAGTGTTTTTAGGCTAGCAGCGACTCCTGTGCACTTGCAAAAGTGGGCGCACAAGCGCCGCATTTTCAACAGTAGCTTCGGTACATTTGGGTATGTTTTTAAAAAACTTTGCACCACTAGGTTAGACGTGGGCCAAACATGGAACGTGTTGGAGGCTGGCAAGCTCCAGAGCCGCTACCAGGTTCCAGCCATTATCACAGGCGTAAAAATGCCAGGCCCCAGGTGTAGCAGGGAAAAAAAAATGCCATCTCAGCCAGGATGGCATCCCTGACCTCGGAGGCACTGTGCTGTCTGTCCCCCAAGCTGATGAGCTTCAGCACCGCCTGCTGACGTCTCCCCACACCAGTGTTTTAGCGTTTGTCGCTAGTAGCTGTGGTGGAGGTTGCAGCGTCGTAGGGTTTCAGTCTACTCCTGCCATGAATTTTGGCCTGGGAGAGGAGATAGGCCACCCCAGTTTGCACCCGGGGAACAGACTCCACCACATTCACCCTGCCTGTCATTAAAGATAAGCACTGCAGCATCCCTGACCACAGGCGCTTGTCCAAGTGTCGGTGGTCAAGTGGACCTTGCAGCAAAGCGCGGAACTAAGGGCCCACCTGATGTTGAGTGACACGTGCTGGTGCAAGGCGGGGACGCCACACCGGGAGAAGTTGAGACGGCTAGGGACGGCATAGTGAGGTGCCACAGTTGCCATCAGGTCCGGGAAGGCGGGAGTTTCAACAAGCCGGAACGCCAACCTCTCCTGGGCCAGCAGTTTAGCGATGTTGGCGTTCTAGGCTTGCGTGGGTGGGTGGTTAGCGGTGTATTTCTGCCGGCGCTCCAATGTCTGAGAGATGGTGGGTTGTTGTAAAGAAGCGCCTGATGGTGCCTTTGATGGTGCAGGAGAAGGAGATAAGACAGAAACAGGGGAGGATGAGGGAGAAGTCAACAAAGTGGCGGAGGCAGATGAAGTGATGTCCTGGCTCGTCCTCTGGAGTGCATCGCCAGCACTGTGAGCAGAGGCAGTGGCATGAACGGCGGGCGACGTTTGTCCTGCCGTTGCTGCCTGCCACTGATTCCATTGCTTGGATTCCAAATGACGGTGCATTGAAGTGGTGGACAGGTTGCTCTTCTCAGGGCCCCTACTCGATTTTGAGAGGCAAATTGTGTAGACGACACTATATCTGTCCTCGGCGCATTCCTTGAAAAAACTCTACACCTTCAAGAAACGTGCCCTCGATGGGGGAGTTTTTCTGGGCTGGGTACAAAAGGGAACATCTTCGGACATTCCGGGTCTGGCCTGGCTTCGGCAAAGCAGCTGACCTCTGCCTCTGGACATGTCTCTGCCTCTAGCTACCCTTTTTGGTGCTGCACCTGCCTCAACATCCACACTACTTTCCCAGCTTGACATCTGCCTTGTCCAGGTGGGGTCGGTGTCCTCGTCGTCCACCACCTCCTCTTCCAACTCCTGTCTCGCCTCCTCCTCCTGCACAATGCGCATGTCAACTGGCTGCCCTGACAGCAACTGCGTCTCATCGTCGTCGATGAGGGTGGGTTGCTGGTCATCCGCCACCAAATCGACCGGAGATGGAATGGAGGAGACTCTAGTGTTTGAGCATCTGGACACAGATACTCGTCTGTTAGGTCCGTGGAATCGCGAAATGGAGGGGCAGGTTGCGGTACAGTCAAAGGAAGGGAGAACAGCTCTGGGGAGCAGGGACAGTTGGGGTTATTGTTCTGAGAAGATTGGGAATTTTGGGTGGAAGGAGGACAAGACTGTTGGGTAAGAGGAGGTAGAGGCTGACTGGCTGGTGGACAATGTGCTTTAAGCGTTATCCGACAGCCATTGCAAGACCTGTTCCTGGTTCTCGGGCCTACTAATCTTTGTACCATTCAGCCTAGTTAATGTGGAACTTTTGTGCAAAGCGCAGAACTTAGGGCCCGCCTGATGTTAAGGGACACACGCTGGTACAAGGCTCAACTCACCCTAAGTGCCAAAAACACTGCTGGTGCAAGGCTCTACTCATGCCAAGGGCCTCAATCTCTGCTGGTAGCTCAGCTTAAGGTCATGTAACTTTGTTTGGAAGGGCTCATGTTAAGGGCTAGAAAAGTGAATTTTGGAAGGTCTTACCACATCACACACACACACACACACACACACACACACTCAAAATGACAGTTAAGGGTGAGGGCTTTTGGAATTCCCATTGCCTATTCCATTTGTGGTTGTCATGGGGAACGTGATTTAAAGGGGTGGTTGTTACTGTTTGTTGAGCTTAAATTGGGGTTTGTGTCCATCCATTTGGGGAGTAAAGAAGGTTTCCAGGTATTTTCCCACTTTGATAGAGGTTTTTTTGAATGTGGAAAGTGTGTAGTTGTTAGGCAGTGATGTTGGGGTAATAGAGGGTCTTTGGTGTGTTAGATGCCCCCAGGCATGCTTCCCCTGCTGTCCCAGTGTCATTCCAGAGGTGTTGGCATCATTTCCTGGGGTGTCATAGTGGACTTGGTGACCCTCCAGACACGGATTTGGGTTTCCCCCTTAACGAGTATCTGTTCCCCATAGACTATAATGGGGTTCGAAACCCGTTCGAACACACGAACATTGAGCGGCTGTTCGAATCGAATTTCGAACCTCGAACATTTTAGTGTTCGCTCATCTCTAATAACTACAACTAGAGTATTGCCCAGAAGGAGAGATATTTTCCCCAGATGTCAGGTGGAATTTCTACCTATAATGTGGTCCATGTGTTTTCCGCAAAGTCTCCGCACGGAACATGCGGACAGGAAGTAGTTCACAATCTACTTTCCTGTCCGCATGACTCATGTGGAGACCATGCAGAAAGCACACGGACCCTATTATAGTCTATGGGGTCCATGTGCTTTCACTGCACTCAGTACTCCATTCAGGAGGGGGGGGGGGTCCCTGGACGCAGATGTGAACGAGGCCTAAGGCTCTTTTGTGTAAGATTACATGGGCTGGATTTTTTGGACTGGAGGACAGGTTGGTAGTGGCAGTCTTTCAGTCCACACCCCTCGTCCACTATGGGTTTATTTCCTAGTCCCAGGTGCTCACAGGTAAGGCTTCCTGATATGTTACTGGGGAAGGAAGCCTGAAAAAGAAAGGAGGGCTTACAGCTTGGCAACGAGTGTGTGAGAGAAAACACTCCTGGGACAACTGGTAAAGTTTAATGACATTTAATGACGTGTGTCTTGACCTGCACTAGGTTAGTGAGGAATGCCAGTGTATAGCTAGAGTTGGATAGGCTTAGGTTTTTCTTTTGTTTGTTTTGTTTGCATGGTGTTTTGTGAAGAAGCCACTGAATAAAACACCCCTGGATTTTAAACCTACTGCCTGTGTGAACCGTGTCATTGCCATTCCCCAACTGTGTGAGCTGGACCCCCCCTTACACCAGTGACAAATTCCTGTTGACTGTTCACGTAAACTAGGGTCCATGGCCACTTTACAGCTTTCAGGACATGAAATCAACACATTTGAGATCATTTTGCTTAATTTGTCTTGAAAGATTCTGTAATGGTGAGAGAATAATAAAGATAAATTATGCTAAAGAAATTTGCTGAAAATAACCGGTTTCCTTTTGGATTCAATATTTCATTTCCTGCTTTTGTTTAAGAATCCGGCCAGAGAGAGCACATACCAGCTCCAAGCACGGCTTTGCAGCATCAGTGACTCATTTCCTACCTGTCCTTCATGATATAATCCTTTGGTGCAGGGTCACTAATTACAAACCAACCGTCCAACTGTAGCAATATAAAGATGACTGCAGAGGCCGCCAAATCCTTGAGAGATCAGCGATATATTCTTTAGTCATTTTCTCTGTCAAAAAGAAAGGCAGTAACTATTGTCTGATAATATTCTGCAGATCTGCGATGTGCTTGAGCTAACCCCCTTGCTTTCCTTGAGGGAGGCGCAGAGATACTCTCAGCTTCTATTTATACACAGAGCATATAATACACCAGATTTGCAGTTTAAACTAGCGATACGACAGGATTCAGCTTGTCCACCTTGTGGACAAGTTTTGGGAATGTGAAAAGTTAAGGCCCTTAAAGGGGTTGTCCCGTCACAAGGATCCTATCTATAATGCTTATTAATGTGAATGTAAGACTTTTCCTAAATACATAGCTTCAGCAAAACTGCTATGTTTGTCCACTATCTTACTTTATTCATTTTTTTGTGGCCACAGCCCTGACCTAGCTGCTCCTGAGTCAAGTGATGTGTCTGCCGGAGGAGCGGAACAGCATCGCTTCTGCCGCTGCTGGCTTCATGCAGGGCAGAAGCATAGCGATGTTGCTGGCTTCACCTGTGCCGGCATCTAACTCCCCGGCATCCGCTGTAATAGGCGGATGCTGGGGACTGTTAGACGCCGGCACAGACACATCGCTATGCTTCTGCCCTGCATGAAGACAGCAGCGGCAGAAGCGATGCTGTTCCGCTCCACTCCGCTCTGGGGTCACATATGCAAAGCCAAGCGGCGAGATGCCGCCGGCCCTGTGTGCGCGCTCATACACCAGTCTAACCTTCACAATGCGAATACAGACCCGCAGGGTGTCGGGTCTGTATTTGCATTGTGAAGGGTAGACTGGTGTATGAGCGCGCACGCAGGGCCGGCGGCATCCCGCCGCTTGGCTTTGCATATGTGACCCCGCCCACCAATGACGAGACAAAGCCGGAAGACAGAAGATTTTAGAGGAACGAAGACGGGTGAGTATGCGACGTGGGAGTACCCCTTTAACTCTGGAGGTCTCTCTTAGAATTAGTTTATTAGGCCTGCTGATTCTAACATGTTACGCACGTTGGATTTTGTAGGTATTTTATACCAGCCAAGAAAACGTGTTGTCCAACATTGGATCCAACTGACTGCCCCAACCATAAAGGAATTGCATACTAAGCTTAATGCACTAATCCATTTAGAATATGCTGTATACAGGGGCGTGACTACTGGGGTAGCAGCAGTAGCGGCTGCCACAGGCCCCTGCACATTAGGGGACTTGGCGGCCCTGATGTTATTTTTATTTTATTTTAATAGGCTGATACCTCCTGGAGTAACCCCAACATGTAATGGTCCCTGTTTGCTTACAGATCCTTGCTCCTGCTCACAGCCGCCTGCACTTCCCCTTCTACAGATGCGACTGTGAACAGGAGTGGGGATTGGCAAATAAGACTGTGAGCACACGAACCCCAGCATACACTGCTATTACTATCTTTTCAGTCCTCAGAGTATAATGATCGTTGGGCCAGGAGAGGTGAGTCCTGGCTCCGGAACTGTTTGATGATGTCACAGGCTTCATGTGACCCAGGCCAGTGTCCTTATGCATCATGATGCAAATCTGAGTCAGGTGAAGGGTCGTAACTACTAGGGTAGCAGTGGTAGCGACTGCCACTGGGCCCAGGACATTAGTGGGACTGGCTGGCCCCTGATTTGTTTTTTTGTTTTTATTATGGCAATTACATGTTATGCTGTGATATAGTTCTATATTACTGTTACATATCTATAATGTGATTCTGTACATGAAGGTTTATAGTTCAGAGCTCTGCTGCATTGCAGTCACCACATGACATCACAGAGCACATGACATCACCAACATTCCATGATGTCACAATTGGTATAGAATGTGTACAGTCCACAACTTGAGCCATCATGTGTCACTTGAGCTTGACAGCTTGAAGAGGACAGATGTGCAGGTAAGTAGCTCTTCACATTGTCTAGTTGTTAGGGGAGGGGGTGAAGTTCAAGATTGTACCATCAACACTGCCAAAATCTCAGCCAGAACCCCTGTACAATGTGATTCTTGCTTGAGATTGTTGAAAAGACAATTGTTAGAAATGTTCTTCAACATAATTCCATGAACATGTGCAGACCTGGGGAACAGGTTTTTACTAGAGATTAGCGAACAGTGTTCTATCGAACTCATGTTCGATTGGATATTAGGCTGTTCGGCATGTTCGAATCGAATCGAACACCGCGTGGTAAAGTGCGCCATTACTCGATTCCCCTCCCACCTTCCCTGGCGCCTTTTTTGCTCCAATAACAGCGCAGGGTAGGTGGGACAGGAACTACGACACCGGTGACGTTGAAAAAAGTAGGCAAAACCCATTGGCTGCCGAAAACATGTGACCTCTAATTTAAAAGAACAGCGACGCCCAGCTTCGCGTCATTCTGAGCTTGCAATTCACCGGGGACGGAGGTTTCCGTCCAGTTAGCTAGGGGTTAGATTCTGGGTAGGCAGGGACAGGCTAGGATAGGAAGGAGAAGACAACCAACAGCTCTTATAAGAGCTAAATTCCAGGGAGAAGCTTGTCAGTGTAACGTGGCACTGACAGGCTCAATCGCCGCAACCCAGCTTTCCCAGGATCCTGAATGGAATACACTGACAGTGTATTCCCGTATACCCCATATATACACCCCAAATCCCCGTTCCAACGGTGTGCCCCCCCACCTTCACCCCAGAAATACCCTGCAAGTCCCCTAGCAATAGAATTGGGGCTATATACACCCACTATTTTTGTTACTGCCATATAGTGCCATTGTCTGACTGGGAATTCAAAGAATATATTGGGGTTATAAATACCCAAATTTCTTGCTACTGGTATATAGTGCCATTGTCTGACTGGGAATTCAAAGAATATATTGGGGTTATAAATACCCTCATTTCTTGCTACTAGTATATAGTGCCATTGTCTGACTGGGAATTCAAAGAATATATTGGGGTTACAAATACCCTCATTTCTTGCTACTGGTATATAGTGCCATTGTCTGACTGGGAATTCAAAGAATATATTGGGGTTACAAATACCCTCATTTCTTGCTACTGCCATATAGTGCCAGTTTCTGACTGGTAATTCAAAGAATATATTGGGGTTACGTGCACCCACAATTTTTGCTACTGGTATATAGTGCCATTGTCTGACTGGGAATTCAAAGAATATAATGGGGTTACAAATACCCTCATTTCTTGCTACTGCCATATAGTGCCAGTTTCTGACTGGTAATTCAAAGAATATATTGGGGTTACGTGCACCCACAATTTTTGCTACTGGTATATAGTGCCATTGTCTGACTGGGAATTCAAAGAATATATTGGGGTTACAAATACCCTCATTTCTTGCTACTGGTATATAGTGCCATTGTCTGACTGGGAATTCAAAGAATATATTGGGGTTACAAATACCCTCATTTCTTGCTACTGGTATATAGTGCCACTGTCTGACTGGGAATTCAAAGAATATATTGGGGTTATAAATACCCTCATTTCTTGCTACTGGTATATAGTGCCATTGTGTGACTGGGAATTCAAAGAATATATTGGGGTTACAAATACCCTCATTTCTTGCTACTGCCATATAGTGCCAGTTTCTGACTGGTAATTCAAAGAATATATTGGGGTTACGTGCACCCACAATTTTTGCTACTGGTATATAGTGCCAATTTCTAACTGGGAATTCAAAATGCGCAAGGCTCCTGGAAAGGGACGTGGACGAGGCCGTGGGCGAGGTCGGGGGAATGGTTCTGGGGAGCAAGGTAACAGTGAAGCCACAGGGCGTCCCGTGCCTACTCCTGTGGGGCAGCAAGCATTGCGCCACTCCACAGTGCCAGGGTTGCTTGCCACATTAACTAAACTGCAGGGTACAAACCTTAGTAGGCCCGAGAACCAGGAACAGGTCTTGCAATGGCTGTCAGAGAACGCTTACAGCACATTGTCCAGCAGCCAGTCAGACTCTGCCTCCTCTCCTCCTATTACCCAACAGTCTTGTCCTCCTTCCTCCCAAAATTCCCAAGCTTCACAGAACAATAACCCCAACTGTCCCTGCTCCCCAGAGCTGTTCTCCGCTCCTTTCATTGTCCCTCAACCTGCCCCTCCACGTCACGATTCCACGAACCTAACAGAGGAGCATCTGTGTCCAGATGCTCAAACACTAGAGTCTCCTCCATCTCCGTTCGATTTGGTGGTGGATGACCAGCAACCCACCCTCATCGACGATGATGTGACGCAGTTGCCGTCAAGGCATCCAGTTGACCGGCACATTGTGCGGGAGGAGGAGATGAGACAGGAGTTGGAAGAGGAAGTGGTGGATGATGAGGACACTGACCCGACCTGGACAGGGGGGATGTCAAGCGGGGAAAGTAGTGTGGATGTTGAGGCAGGTGCAGCACCAAAAAGGGTAGCTAGAGACAGAGGCAGAGGTCAGCAGCTTAGGCGAAGCCAGGCCACACCCGGAATCTCCCAAGATGTTCCAGTTCGCACCCAGCCCCGAAAAACTCCCACCTCGAGGGCACGTTTTCAAGGAATGCGCCGAGGACAGATATAGTGTTGTCTGCACAATTTGCCTCTCGAAATTGATTAGGGGCTCTGAGAAGAGCAACCTGTCCACCACTTCAATGCGCCGTCATTTGGAATCCAAGCACTGGAATCAGTGGCAGGCAGCAACGGCAGGACAAAGGCCGCCTGCCGTTCACGCCACTGTCACTGCCTCTGCCTCTGCCACTGCCACTGCTGACTGTGCTGGCGATGCACTCCAGAGGACGAGCCAGGACACCACTTCATCTGCCTCTGCCACTTTGTTGACTTCTTCCTCATCCTCCCCTGTTCCTGTCTTATCTCCTTCTCCTGCACCATCAAAGGCACCATCAGGCGCTTCTTTACAACAACCCACCATCTCTCAGACATTGGAGCGGCGGCAGAAATACACTGCTAACCACCCACACGCGCAAGCCTTGAACGCCAACATCGCTAAACTGCTGGCCCAGGAGATGTTGGCGTTCCGGCTTGTTGAAACTCCCGCCTTCCTGGACCTGATGGCAACTGCAGCACCTCGCTATGCCGTCCCTAGCCGTCACTACTTCTCCCGGTGTGCCGTCCCCGCCTTGCACCAGCACGTGTCACTCAACATCAGGCGGGCCCTTAGTTCCGCGCTTTGCACAAAGGTCCACTTGACCACCGACGCGTGGACAAGTGCATGCGGACAGGGACGCTACATTTCACTGACGGCACACTGGGTGAATGTAGTTGAGGCTGGGACTGCTTCCCAAACTGGCCCGGTGTACCTCGTCTCCCCGCCTAACATTCCTGGCAGGGACACGAGAAGAACACCCCCCTCCTCCTCCTCCTCCACCGCCTCCTCCTCCGCCACCGCCTCCTCCTCCGCCACCGCCACCTCCTCCGCTGTTAGATTGACCCCAGCTACGAGTTGGAAACGTTGCAGCACTGGCGTTGGTAGACGTCAGCAGGCTGTGTTGAAGCTGATCAGCTTGGGGGACAGACAGCACACTGCCTCCGAGGTGAGGGATGCCCTCCTCGATGAGACGGCAATATGGTTTGAGCCGCTGCACCTGGGCCCAGGCATGGTCGTTTGAGATAACGGCCGGAACCTGGTAGCAGCTCTGTAGCTTGCCGGACTTCAACATGTTCCATGCCTGGCCCACGTCTTCAACCAAGTGGTGCAACGTTTCCTAAAGAGCTACCCCAATGTTCCAGAGCTACTGGTGAAAGTGCGGCGCATGTGCGCCCACTTTCGCAAGTCGACAGTAGCCGCTGCTAGCTTAAAATCTCTCCAGCAACGCCTGCATGTGCCACAACACCGGCTTTTGTGCGACGTCCCCACACGCTGGAACTCAACGTTTCAGATGTTGAATAGAGTGGTTGAGCAGCAGAGACCTTTGATGGAATACCAGCTACAAAACCCTAGGGTGCCACAAAGTCAGCTGCCTCAGTTTCACATCCATGAGTGGCCATGGATGAGAGACCTTTGTGACATCCTACGGGTCTTTGAGGAGTCCACAAGGAGGGTGAGCTCTGAGGATGCGATGGTGAGCCTTACAATCCCGCTCTTGTGTGTTCTGAGAGAATCCCTGATTGACATCAGGGATAACTCAGATCACACAGAGGAGTCAGGGATAGCATCCGATCCGTCACAGCTGGAGAGTAGGTCCACACATCTGTCCGCTTCATCGCGTTTAATGGAGGAGGAGGAGGAAGAAGAGTTGTCCGATGATGTGATGGTGATACAGGAGGCTTCCGGGCAGCTTCGAATCGTCCCATTGTTGCAGCGCGGATGGGTAGACATGGAGGATGAGGAGGAAATGGAGATTGAACTTTCCGGTGGGGCCAGAGGAGTCATGCCAACTAACACTGTGGCAGACATGGCTGAGTTCATGTTGGGGTGCTTTACAACCGACAAGCGTATTGTCAAAATCATGGAGGACAACCAGTACTGGATCTTTGCTATCCTTGACCCCCGGTATAAAAACAACATCTCGTCTTTTATTCCGGTAGAGGGGAGGGCCAATCGCATCAATGCTTGCCACAGGCAATTGGTGCAGAATATGATGGAGATGTTTCCAGCATGTGACGTTGGCGGCAGGGAGGGCAGTTCCTCCAGTAGGCAACCAAGTTCTCACCGGTCCACACAAACGAGGGGCACACTGACTAAGGTCTGGGACACCTTGATGGCACCCTCTCGCCAAAGTGCCGCCACGGAGGGTCCTAGTGTCACCAGGCGTGAGAAGTATAGGAGCATGTTGCGGGAATACCTTTCCGACCACAGCCCTGTCCTCTCTGACCCCTCTGCGCCCTACACGTATTGGGTGTCGAAGTTGGACCTGTGGCTTGAACTTGCCCTATATGCCTTGGAGGTGCTGTCCTGTCCTGCCGCCAGCGTCCTATCTGAGAGGGTGTTCAGTGCAGCCGGTGGCATCATCACTGACAAGCGCACCCGTCTGTCAGCTGAGAGTGCCGACCGGCTCACTTTGATAAAAATGAACCACCACTGGATAGAGCCTTCATTTTTGTGCCCACCTGTGTAAAGCACCCCAACATGAAACTCCATGTCTGTACTCAACCTCTCCAATTCCTCCGCATCCTCATACTCATCCACCATAAGCGTTGCACAATTCTGCTAATACTAGGCTCCCTCCACCCTGATTTCCCCCAACTCTGCTGGTTAGAGGCTCCCTCCACCCTGATTTCCACCAACTCTGCTGGTTAGAGGCTCCCTCCACCCTGCTTTCCCACAACTCTGCTGGATAGAGGCTCCCTCCACCCTGCTTTCCCACAACTCTGCTGGTTAGAGGCTCCCTCCACCCTGCTTTCCCACAACTCTGCTGGTTAGAGGCTCCCTCCACCCTGATTTCCACCAACTCTGCTGGTTAGAGGCTCCCTCCACCCTGCTTTCCCACAACTCTGCTGGTTAGAGGCTCCCTCCACCCTGCTTTCCCACAACTCTGCTGGTTAGAGGCTCCCTCCACCCTGATTTCCACCAACTCTGCTGGTTAGAGGCTCCCTCCACCCTGTTTTCCCACAACTCTGCTGGTTAGAGGCTCCCTCCACCATGAATTGGTCCAAACTGGGCTGTTTAGAGGCTCCCTCCACCATGAATTGGTCCAAACTGGGGTTTTTAGAGGCTCCCTCCACCATGAATTGGTCCAAACTGGGCTGTTTAGAGGCTCCCTCCACCATGAATTGGTCCAAACTGGGGTTTTAGAGGCTCCCTCCACCATGAATTGGTCCAAACTGGGGTTTTTAGAGGCTCCCTCCACCATGAATTTGCCCAAACTGGGCTGTTTAGAGGCTCCCTCATCATGAATTGGTCCAAACTGGGCTGGTTAGAGGCTCCCTCCACCATGAAATTGCCCAAACTGGGCTGGTTAGAGGCTCCCTCCACCATGAATTGGTCCAAACTGGGCTGTTTAGAGGCTCCCTCCACCATGAATTGGTCCAAACTGGGCTGTTTAGAGGCTCCCTCCACCATGAATTGGTCCAAACTGGGGTTTTTAGAGGCTCCATCCACCATGAATTGGTCCAAACTGGGGTTTTTAGAGGGTCCCTCCACCATGAATTTGCCCAAACTGGGCTGTTTAGAGGCTCCCTCCATCATGAATTGGTCCAAACTGGGCTGGTTAGAGGCTCCCTCCACCATGAATTTGCCCAAACTGGGCTGGTTAGAGGCTCCCTCCACCATGAATTTGCCCAAACTGGGCTGGTTAGAGGCTCCCTTCTTCATTAATTGGTCCAAACTGGGGTTTTAGAGGCTCCCTCCACCATGAATTGGTCCAAAATGGGTTTTTTAGAGACTCCCTCCATGAATTTGCCCAAACTGGGCTGGTTAGAGGCTCCCTCCACCATGAATTGGTCCAAACTGGGCTGGTTAGAGGCTCCCTCCACCATGAATTTGCCCAAACTGGGCTGGATAGAGGCTCCCTCCACCATGAATTTGCCCAAACTGGGCTGGTTAGAGGCTCCCTCCACCATGAATTTGCCCAAACTGGGCTGTTTAGAGGCTCCCTCCATCATGAATTGGTCCAAACTGGGCTGGTTAGAGGCTCCCTCCACCATGGATTTGCCCAAACTGGGCTGGTTAGAGGCTCCCTCCACCATGAATTTGCCCAAACTGGGCTGGTTAGAGGCTCCCTCCACCATGAATTGGTCCAAACTGGGCTGTTTAGAGGCTCCCTCCACCATGAATTGGTCCAAACTGGGGTTTTTAGAGGCTCCCTTCACCATGAATTGGTCCAAACTGGGCTGTTTAGAGGCTCCCTCCACCATGAATTGGTCCAAACTGGGGTTTTTAGAGGCTCCATCCACCATGAATTGGTCCAAACTGGGGTTTTTAGAGGCTCCCTCCACCATGAATTTGCCCAAACTGGGCTGTTTAGAGGCTCCCTCCATCATGAATTGGTCCAAACTGGGCTGGTTAGAGGCTCCCTCCACCATGAATTTGCCCAAACTGGGCTGGTTAGAGGCTCCCTCCACCATGAATTTGCCCAAACTGGGCTGGTTAGAGGCTCCATCCACCATGAATTTGCCCAAACTGGGCTGTTTAGAGGCTCCCTCCATCATTAATTGGTCCAAACTGGGGTTTTAGAGGCTCCCTCCACCATGAATTGGTCCAAAATGGGTTTTTTAGAGACTCCCTCCACCATGAATTTGCCCAAACTGGGCTGGTTAGAGGCTCCCTCCACCATGAATTGGTCCAAACTGGGCTGGTTAGAGGCTCCCTCCACCATGAATTTGCCCAAACTGGGCTGGTTAGAGGCTCCCTCCACCATGAATTTGCCCAAACTGGGCTGGTTAGAGGCTCCCTCCACCATGAATTTGCCCAAACTGGGCTGTTTAGAGGCTCCCTCCATCATGAATTGGTCCAAACTGGGGTTTTAGAGGTTCCCTCCACCATGAATTGGTCCAAAATGGGTTTTTTAGAGACTCCCTCCACCATGAATTTGCCCAAACTGGGCTGGTTAGAGGCTCCTTCCACCACTAATTGGTCCAAACTGGGCTGGTTAGAGGCTCCCTCCACCATGAATTTGCCCAAACTGGGCTGTTTAGAGGCTCCCTCCACGATGAATTGGTCCAAACTGGGCTGGTTAGAGGCTCCCTCCACCATGAATTGGTCCAAACTGGGTTTTTTAGAGGCTCCCTCCACCATGAATTGGTCCAAACTGGGCTGCTTAGAGGCTCCCTCCACCATGAATTGGTCCAAACTGGGCTGTTTAGAGGCTCCCTCCACCATGAATTGGTCCAAACTGGGGTTTTTAGAGGCTCCATCCACCATGAATTGGTCCAAACTGGGGTTTTTAGAGGGTCCCTCCACCATGAATTTGCCCAAACTGGGCTGTTTAGAGGCTCCCTCCATCATGAATTGGTCCAAACTGGGCTGGTTAGAGGCTCCCTCCACCATGAATTTGCCCAAACTGGGCTGGTTAGAGGCTCCCTCCACCATGAATTTGCCCAAACTGGGCTGGTTAGAGGCTCCCTTCTTCATTAATTGGTCCAAACTGGGGTTTTAGAGGCTCCCTCCACCATGAATTGGTCCAAAATGGGTTTTTTAGAGACTCCCTCCATGAATTTGCCCAAACTGGGCTGGTTAGAGGCTCCCTCCACCATGAATTGGTCCAAACTGGGCTGGTTAGAGGCTCCCTCCACCATGAATTTGCCCAAACTGGGCTGGTTAGAGGCTCCCTCCACCATGAATTTGCCCAAACTGGGCTGGTTAGAGGCTCCCTCCACCATGAATTTGCCCAAACTGGGCTGTTTAGAGGCTCCCTCCATCATGAATTGGTCCAAACTGGGCTGGTTAGAGGCTCCCTCCACCATGGATTTGCCCAAACTGGGCTGGTTAGAGGCTCCCTCCACCATGAATTTGCCCAAACTGGGCTGGTTAGAGGCTCCCTCCACCATGAATTGGTCCAAACTGGGCTGTTTAGAGGCTCCCTCCACCATGAATTGGTCCAAACTGGGGTTTTTAGAGGCTCCCTCCACCATGAATTGGTCCAAACTGGGCTGTTTAGAGGCTCCCTCCACCATGAATTGGTCCAAACTGGGGTTTTTAGAGGCTCCATCCACCATGAATTGGTCCAAACTGGGGTTTTTAGAGGCTCCCTCCACCATGAATTTGCCCAAACTGGGCTGTTTAGAGGCTCCCTCCATCATGAATTGGTCCAAACTGGGCTGGTTAGAGGCTCCCTCCACCATGAATTTGCCCAAACTGGGCTGGTTAGAGGCTCCCTCCACCATGAATTTGCCCAAACTGGGCTGGTTAGAGGCTCCATCCACCATGAATTTGCCCAAACTGGGCTGTTTAGAGGCTCCCTCCATCATTAATTGGTCCAAACTGGGGTTTTAGAGGCTCCCTCCACCATGAATTGGTCCAAAATGGGTTTTTTAGAGACTCCCTCCACCATGAATTTGCCCAAATTGGGCTGGTTAGAGGCTCCCTCCACCATGAATTGGTCCAAACTGGGCTGGTTAGAGGCTCCCTCCACCATGAATTTGCCCAAACTGGGCTGGTTAGAGGCTCCCTCCACCATGAATTTGCCCAAACTGGGCTGGTTAGAGGCTCCCTCCACCATGAATTTGCCCAAACTGGGCTGTTTAGAGGCTCCCTCCATCATGAATTGGTCCAAACTGGGGTTTTAGAGGTTCCCTCCACCATGAATTGGTCCAAAATGGGTTTTTTAGAGACTCCCTCCACCATGAATTTGCCCAAACTGGGCTGGTTAGAGGCTCCTTCCACCACTAATTGGTCCAAACTGGGCTGGTTAGAGGCTCCCTCCACCATGAATTTGCCCAAACTGGGCTGGTTAGAGGCTCCCTCCACCATGAATTGGTCCAAACTGGGCTGGTTAGAGGCTCCCTCCACCATGAATTTGCCCAAACTGGGCTGTTTAGAGGCTCCCTCCATCATGAATTGGTCCAAACTGGGGTTTTAGAGGTTCCCTCCACCATGAATTGGTCCAAAATGGGTTTTTTAGAGACTCCCTCCACCATGAATTTGCCCAAACTGGGCTGGTTAGAGGCTCCTTCCACCACTAATTGGTCCAAACTGGGCTGGTTAGAGGCTCCCTCCACCATGAATTTGCCCAAACTGGGCTGTTTAGAGGCTCCCTCCACGATGAATTGGTCCAAACTGGGCTGGTTAGAGGCTCCCTCCACCATGAATTGGTCCAAACTGGGTTTTTTAGAGGCTCCCTCCACCATGAATTGGTCCAAACTGGGCTGGTTAGAGGCTCCCTCCACCATGAATTGGTCCAAACTGGGCTGGTTAGAGGCTACCTCCACCATGAATTTGCCCAAACTGGGCTGGTTAGAGGCTCCCTCCACCATGAATTTGCCCAAACTGGGCTGGTTAGAGGCTCCCTCCACCATGAATTTGCCCAAACTGGGCTGTTTAGAGACTCCCTCCATAATGAATTGGTCCAAACTGGGGTTTTAGAGGCTCCCTCCACCATGAATTGGTCCAAAATGGTTTTTTTAGAGACTCCCTCCACCATGAATTTGCCCAAACTGGGCTGGTTAGAGGCTCAATCCAGAGGTGAGGTGGTATTGAGTGTGTAAAGTGTGTAGTTGTTAGGCTGTGATGTTGGGGTAATAGAGGGTCTTTGGTGTGTTAGATGCCCCCAGACATGCTTCCCCTGCTGTCCCAGTGTCATTCCAGAGGTGTTGGCATCATTTCCTTGCCCAAATTTCCTTGCATAATTTGCCCAAACTGGGCTGGTTAGAGACTCCCTCCACCATGAATTTGCCCAAACTGGGCTGTTTAGAGGCTCCCTCCATCATGAATTGGTCCAAACTGGGCTGGTTAGAGGCTCCCTCCACCATGAATTTGCCCAAACTGGGCTGGTTAGAGGCTCACTCCACCATGAATTTGCCCAAACTGGGCTGGTTAGAGGCTCCCTCCACCATGAATTGGTCCAAACTGGGCTGGTTAGAGGCTCCCTCCACCATGAATTTGCCCAAACTGGGCTGGTTAGAGGCTCCCTCCACCATGAATTTGCCCAAACTGGGCTGTTTAGAGGCTCCCTCCATCATGAATTGGTCCAAACTGGGGTTTTAGAGGCTCCCTCCACCATGAATTGGTCCAAAATGTTTTTTTTAGAGACTCCCTCCACCATGAATTTGCCCAAACTGGGCTGGTTAGAGGCTCCCTCCACCATGAATTTGCCCAAACTGGGCTGGTTAGAGGCTCCCTCCACCATGAATTTGCCCAAACTGGGCTGGTTAGAGGCTCCCTCCACCATGAATTTGCCCAAACTGGGCTGTTTAGAGGCTCCCTCCATCATGAATTGGTCCAAACTGGGGTTTTAGAGGCTCCCTCCACCATGAATTGGTCCAAAATGGGTTTTTTAGAGACTCCCTCCACCATGAATTTGCCCAAACTGGGCTGGTTAGAGGCTCCCTCCACCATGAATTGGTCCAAACTGGGCTGGTTAGAGGCTCCCTCCACCATGAATTGGTCCAAACTGGGTTTTTTAGAGGCTCCCTCCACCATGAATTGGTCCAAACTGGGCTGGTTAGAGGCTCCCTCCATCATGAATTGGTCCAAACTGGGCTGGTTAGAGGCTCCCTCCACCATGAATTGGTCCAAACTGGGTTTTTTAGAGGCTCCCTCCACCATGAATTGGTCCAAACTGGGTTTTTTAGAGGCTCCCTCCACCATGAATTGGTCCAAACTGGGTTTTTTAGAGGCTCCCTCCACCATGAATTGGTCCAAACTGGGGTTTTTAGAGGCTCCCTCCACCATGAATTTGCCCAAACTGGGCTGTTTAGAGGCTCCCTCCATCATGAATTGGTCCAAACTGGGCTGGTTAGAGGCTCCCTCCACCTTGAATTTGCCCAAACTGGGCTGGTTAGAGGCTCCCTCCACCATGAATTTGCCCAAACTGGGCTGGTTAGAGGCTCCCTCCACCATGAATTTGCCCAAACTGGGCTGGTTAGAGGCTCCCTCCACCATGAATTTGCCCAAACTGGGCTGTTTAGAGGCTCCCTCCATCATGAATTGGTCCAAACTGGGATTTTTAGAGGCTCCCTCCACCATGAATTTGCCCAAACTGGGCTGGTTAGAGGCTCCCTCCACCATTAATTGGTCCAAACTGGGCTGGTTAGAGGCTCCCTCCACCATGAATTTGCCCAAACTGGGCTGGTTAGAGGCTCCCTCCACCATGAATTTGCCCAAACTGGGCTGTTTAGAGGCTCCCTCCATCATGAATTGGTCCAAACTGGGGTTTTAGAGGTTCCCTCCACCATGAATTGGTCCAAAATGGGTTTTTTAGAGACTCCCTCCACCATGAATTTGCCCAAACTGGGCTGGTTAGAGGCTCCCTCCACCATTAATTGGTCCAAACTGGGCTGGTTAGAGGCTCCCTCCACCATGAATTTGCCCAAACTGGGCTGTTTAGAGGCTCCCTCCACCATGAATTGGTCCAAACTGGGCTGGTTAGAGGCTCCCTCCAGCATGAATTGTTCCAAACTGGGCTGTTAGAGGCTCCATCCACCATGAATTTGCCCAAACTGGGCTGTTTAGAGGCTCCCTCCATCATTAATTGGTTCAAACTGGGGTTTTAGAGGCTCCCTCCACCATGAATTTGCCCAAACTGGGCTGTTTAGAGGCTCCCTCCATCATGAATTGGTCCAAACTGGGGTTTTAGAGGCTCCCTCCACCATGAATTGGTCCAAAATGGTTTTTTTAGAGACTCCCTCCACCATGAATTTGCCCAAACTGGGCTGGTTAGAGGCTCCCTCCACCATGAATTGGTCCAAACTGGGCTGGTTAGAGGCTCCCTCCACCATGAATTTGCCCAAACTGGGCTGTTTAGAGGCTCCCTCCATCATGAATTGGTCCAAACTGGGCTGGTTAGAGGCTCCCTCCACCATGAATTGGTCCAAACTGGGTTTTTTAGAGGCTCCCTCCACCATGAATTGGTCCAAACTCGGCTGGTTAGAGGCTCCCTCCACCATGAATTGGTCCAAACTGGGTTTTTTAGAGGCTCCCTCCACCATGAATTGGTCCAAACTGGGCTGGTTAGAGGCTCCCTCCACCATGAATTGGTCCAAACTGGGCTGGTTAGAGGCTCCCTCCACCATGAATTGGTCCAAACTGGGGTTTTTAGAGGCTCCCTCCACCATGAATTGGTCCAAACTGGGGTTTTTAGAGGCTCCCTCCACCATGAATTTGCCCAAACTCTGCTGGTTAGAGGCTCAATCCACCCTGATTTTCAAAACAAATGTTGGTGCCAACCTCAACTTACTACAAGGGCCAAATTCACTGCTGGTGACAAGCTCTCCTCACTGCAAGTGCCAAATACACATGTTTCAAGGTGTTTTCCTACTGTCAGAGAGGTGGTATTGAGTGTGTAAAGTGTGTAGTTGTTAGGCTGTGATGTTGGGGTAATAGAGGGTCTTTGGTGTGTTAGATGCCCCCAGACATGCTTCCCCTGCTGTCCCAGTGTCATTCCAGAGGTGTTGGCATCATTTCCTGGGGTGTCATAGTGGACTTGGTGACCCTCCAGACACGGATTTGGGTTTCCCCCTTAACGAGTATCTGTTCCCCATAGACTATAATGGGGTTTGAAACCCGTTCGAACACACGAACATTGAGCGGCTGTTCGAATCGAATTTCGAACCTCGAACATTTTAGTGTTCGCTCATCTCTAGTTTTTACCCTTCCAAAATACACAAAGATATGTCCATATAGCCTAACAGGGCATTTTGACATAGCGATGGTCCAATTAGGATAATTCCTTTATATATATATATTTTTTTTTTTTGTGGTAGTTTTCCATATAATATGTAGTATAAAGTATTCTGTAACGTACATCTATTTACTAAATGCTATAGTTCTCTGTTATCAGCAACTTTTGGCCATGTTGGATCAGGGGGTGATCAGTCTGGAATCTTTTGTCTCCTTTAGTACATAGAGCAGTTGGTGATATGTATTAATGCCAAAGGGTCCCTTTAAGGCTCAGGCCCCACATAGCGAGCTGCAGTGGAAACGCATCATGGTTTTTCTCGCAGCACTTTTCACAGAAAGTCCAAAGAGATTTCCTCAGCAGACTTTCTGCTTCCATTATATCTACAGGGAATCCGATGTTTCCATAGGTACAATTGACAGGCTGCGAATTCCAAGCTGGTTTTTGAAAGCAAAGCATTTCCGCTGCACATATTTTTCTGCAGTGTATGAACTGTAAAACGCTACATTTTTTTGGCCACGGTGGTGAAGCCATAGCCAATCTAAATGTGTGTCATGATATGTATTATGATATATCATGGCAATTACATGTTATGCTGTGATATAGTTCTATATTGGTGCAATCATTGTTACATATCTATAATGTGATCATATACATGAAGGTCTATGGTTCAAAGCTCTACTGCATTGTAGACACCACATGACATCATCAACATTCCATGATGTCACAATTGGTATAGAATGTGTGCAGTTCTCAACCTGAGCCATCTTGTGTCACATGAGATTGACAGCTTGAAGAGGGCGGTCGATGCTGAGGCCTTGTTCACACAGTAGGGCAGATAAACTAATAAATATACACCTTTAAGAAGCCTCGTACTGAGAGACATTCTCAGTCATTCCATTAGAGGAGGAATTTCATGTGCTCAATAAGACGCACTCGTCTGATGAAGACACTTCAGGTAAATCCAGCAGGCCTCTTTTTCCTTGGGAAGGATGCAGAGGCTGCTGAAGTCCATCTGGTCATGGGACCGTTATGTTGAATTGGGGTGAAGCTTATAAGTCCACCAATAGGGGGCCAAGGGCCTTCCAAGTGGACGTGGCACTGGATAAAGTGATGGCAGGGGAGTGGAGACATCCCAAAAAGGAAAGGAAAAAATAAAAGGCTACCTGTTTTATCCAGTAGGTATAGGACCCTATTTCCCATAGCTGAGTCTCAACAGGATCGTAGGGGGCCCCCCACCAAAGGTGGATATGGTGCTAGCTAAATTGTCCAGCTGTGAGGCGGAAGATGGCTCTGATCTTCAAGTCTTTATATATAGATGCATGGAGTGCACTCTAAGAAGGGCTTATTCCTCAGCCTCTGCTCAGGCTTCTGTGGGCGTCACCTCCAAAAAGGTAGTGAATAAGCTGCGTTCCGACCTGACCCAACTGGAGAGAGACATTGACGCCAGAGTCTCTAGACAATCTATTATCCTTTATGGGTGCAGTTTCCTTAGTGGCAGACTATCTAGTGGAAGCCTCCGTACACCAAGTCAAGATGGCCCTTTCTACAGTTGACGGAATATCCACGGTTCAGCCGGTCTGGGCCCTGTTGACTACAGATTCATCCCTCATTGGATGGGGAGCACATCTAGAGGAGATTCCTGTGCTAGAAGGCCATTATGGTTGAAGCCTTGTAGAGCGGACAATGCATCCAAGCATAACTTATGCTCCCTACCCTTTAAGCTGGGTAAACCATTTAGCAGAGGCCTGGACAACTAATGCCTTCCACAGTGTTATAGAGGAAAAGGAGGACCTTCTTGCTGGGCAGAAGTTATCAGCTGCCACCTCAATCTACACTCCAATATCAGAGGTGTGCTAGATATCAGTCCAGAGGGGCGTAAGTTCCCAAGGGAGGGGACAGAAGAAGCCTGTCTTTTGACGTCAGTTTATTGCATTCTCCCTGCACTCAAGCAGGTTATACTGGAAAATTCCAGTCTGGAATACCTGGTAAGGGGGCCTTGAAAAAAGTCCTTTCCCCCCTTCCTATAAGTATAGTCCTAATATCTAAGTCTTCTATAAAGGAAAGCGTTTCCAAATGGAGAGCGTGAAGTCAGTCATATCCTTTCTGCAAAATGATGTTCTTGTCACTCTCGACCTAAAGGTATGTATACTTACATGTTCCAGTAATCTTACTCACAGAAGGTATATGAGAATTACTGTATCAATTGGAGGCATTTCCATTTTTCGGCTCTGCCCTTCGGCATTTCCTCGGCTCCCCACACCTTTAGTTAGGTGGTGGCTCCAGTAACAGCTACGGTCAGACTTTAAGGTCTGTTCATAGTGCCATATTTGGATGATTGGCTAATAAAAGCCTAGTCAGAAATCATCCTGCTCCAGCACCTGCAGACAACTGTGTCTTTTCTCCAGCATCTAGGCTAATAACCAGGAGAACTCAGAGGTGATGCCTTCCACGGAAGAAATTTCTGACTCTCTCCGCCTAGGAATTTCTTTACCTTTAACAAGGAAAGAAAAGATAATCAGAACGCTTCAGTATCTTCTCATGACACGTCAGGTGTTCATCAGAACAACTTTGAGAATCATAGGCCTCATGTCATTCTCAGTCAATGCAATCCCTTGGACTTTATGGCATATGCGTCCCCCTCCAGTGGGAAGTACTAGGGGTCTGAAATCATGGCCCTTTGAGTCTTGACAAGAGGATCAGACTTTCTGCCAAAACCTATCTTTCTCTCAACTGGTGGATACACCTGAAAGTCGGATGTCCAGGGTCCAACCTCATTGGACCCTGTTGACCGCTGCATCCTTTGCAGGATGAGGAGCCCATCTGTACAAAAAGACCATACAAGGAGTCTGGAGCAGGCTAGACAGTATGACATCATCCCTCTGGAGGGAACTCAGAGCAGTTTACCTGACACTCCTCCATTCCTCTTCTCTTCTCAGAGGAAGAGCTGTCAAGATCTAGTCCAACAACATGGTGACCATAATAAACAAGAAGGCACCAGATCGTTAGCCATCCTCAGGGGGGCAGGTCTGATTTTCACCTGGGCAGAGAAAATTCTGACCCATCTCTCTTTCGTTCACATCAAGGTCTCCTTGAACATTGTAGCGGATCAGTTAAGTTGGGAGTCTTACCATATCAGGAGAATGGTCTTTCAATCAAGAGGGTTCCACCAGATCACCCTGAAGTCAGGTCTTCCAGAAGTAGACCTAATGACAACCAGACTCAACGCCAAGGTAGAGACGTTCTACAAACTATATCAGGACTATCCCTTGGGGGTTCAGGCTGGGATATATCTTCCCTCCAGTTTCCATGATACCAATGGTATTGATGAAAGTCAGACAGGACCAAGCCTCTGTAATAGCCATCATGTCATTCTGGCCAAAGAGGACTTGGTTTGCCCAGCTCATTCTCATGAGTCAAAGGATCTATTGGAGGCTTCCCCCACCCCAGAATCTGGTTTCCCAAGGAACTCAGAAGTGCCAGGATCTGAGGAAATTCAACCTGACAGCTTGAAGGTTGGTCAGTCCCTATGGAAATCTAGAGGACTGTCAGAAGTCGTACTGAAGACCCTTTCCTGCGCAAGAGCAGAATCCACCAATAAAAGCTACCTAACGATAGGTAATGCCTTCAAGTAGTAGTGCTTGAGACAGGAAGTGAATAGTTTGAATCCTTCTATGAGAGCATTCTAAATTTTCTTCAGGGCGGCTTGGATAAGGGCCTTTCCCCTGCCATTCTTAAGGTACAGGCTTCAGCCCTATCCTCCTGCTCAAGCAGATGATTGTCTCAGACTCCCTTAATTTCCATATTTCTTAAGTTTCTTAAGTTTACCATGAGAGTAGCTCAAATCCTTCTACGGGAGTGATTCTAAATCTTCAGGATGGCTTGGATAACGTTTTTTTCCCTGCCACACGTAAGGTAGGCTTTCAGCCCTATCCCCTGCTTAAGCAGATGTTTGTCTCAAAACTTCTTAATTCTTAGATTTCTTAAGGGTACTATGAGACTTAGGCTAGTGTGACAGCTTCCGTTCCACACTGGAATCTGTCCAAAGTTATTCCTGGCCTCTGCGGTCTGCTATTTGAACCATTGCAGGTGGATTGTAAGATTTTGGCTCCTTTTTGCTAGTTATGGCAGCATGTCTTCAGGGTGCGTAGACTGTGTTGGGGGGGTGATTTACACCCAATTTGCAGCCTGAGTGAAGGGTGAGCGCAAGACTGAGTGGAGTGCCTATGCCACATGCTAGGATGGTCTGTACATGACAGGCAGTCATCACACTAAATTACATTGTATGAGGCTGTCAGTCAGGGTATCGGGCTAATGTCTGACAGTGAGGGAAGTGTCAGTCATGCTGCACAGGGTGTGTTTAGTACAAGTACTCCATGACTTGATGAAGCTTCTCTCTACCTCCTGTAACTAGTTAAGGTAAATTTATATATTCCAATCTAAGGGGGCATTCACACAGAGTAACGCCGGGCGTGTATGACAGCTGTACACGCCGGCGTTATGGCAGACTGCTGAACACTTCCCATTCACTTCAATGGGAGCGCTCGTAAACGCCGCTGTTACGAGTGCTCCCATTGAAGTGAATGGGAAGTGTTTGGCAGTCTGCCGTAACGCCGGCGTGTACGGCTGTGATACACGCCCGGCGTTACTCCGTGTGAATGCCCCCATAGGTTCTAAAAGCACATAACTTGACTATTCATAGTCAAGGTCATTCATTACTTGATGCTGGGGTGGGAAAACAACCTTTAATTACAACTTTAAAGGTGGATTTTAAGGCATCCTTTCCGTGTAGAATTTTATCTTAGCTATCTCTTGTTGGAAATTTATAATTTTAGGCATTGTGTCCCTGATTATTATGATTAGTCTATAAATATAACCAATAGTTTGACCGGCAATAGTCCTACATGAAAATCTTTCTCAAAAGAAGAATGCTATTAAATATGCTTACATCCACACATACCAAAGGCTTTGGGAATAAAATGATTTACAATAGATGTCATATGGAGAATGACCTGATTTACGCATTGAACTCTGAAAAAGTAGCAGTGTCTAGACTGTGCTCATGTAGTATGCAAACACGGACCATACAAAAGTAAACAGAAAGATTCAACCTAGGACTGTCCTGTGAATGTCTGCTGAAAAATGCACCTAAATAAACTTCTGTCTGTCTATAAATCCTGGACTTGGACTGCAGCTGAGCTCCTCTTTGTATAACTATCTTGATGACTCTCTTAAAAAACATTAATTCCTTACATCTTAAAAGACCAATCTGTGTAAATCCTTCTATTGACCATATATATTATTACACATGATATCATACAGCCAGTGTGTCAACAGGAAACTAAAATCAAACCGGCCACAGCACATTGTAGAGAACATTATGCATCATCATACCTTTAGAAAGTACAATACATGTACCATTTCCTTGAAAAAGCTGTTTTTAAATATATGCAAATGAAGCTGAAGTGCTGTGGCTGTGTCAAAGCTAGCAAGGAGTAGACTTACTGCAAGCAAGTCCGCGCCACAAGCCAAATGTGGCCCATGTTCAAATTTCCACTATCTCGTCAACGCTGTTGCCTTTAGGAGACCCTACTTGATCCCTACTGCTTTTTTAAGAGGCAGTGGTGATCCCGTAATGATCCGTATTAACTTAACTACTCCTGATCCTGCTCATGGCCTCCTCTTCCCCCTTCAACCATCAGGGAATCCCCACATACACCGCACATTACATCATCGCGACCTGATATGCAGCACACAGAGCTCACTGAAGGCTAAGAAGGGTGTGAGCAGGAGCGTGAATCGGTAATTGAATGCAGCCTGGTCTCCCCAGTTCCCTGATCCAGTTGTTAAAGCTGATAGAGCTTGTAGGACACAGGCTACACTGAGCCAATATTCACCTGTCTGCTCTCCCTCTTCTTCCTACTCTGAACAAACATGACGTCACAACAGTGCACCCGTAGCAGGGATTCCCCCCTCCATACATTAGCTTCTTTACTGCTACCCCATATTGTATGCATGAGGACCACTGATGGAAACATTATATTGTGTGGGGGCAGTGATGGAGGCCAATTTTTTTTTAACTCTGTGTGCATAAATTAAAAGCATGTCATTTGCAATAAAAATTTCATAAAATAGTTACAGTTTACATCCTCTCTCCAGGTTCCTCTACAGTATAATGGGTCAAACAAACAAAAATTCTAACCTTGCCTTGCTCCCATGCTGTTCTTGAGTGTTTCTGCTCCCGGAGCCATCACCACACTGTACCTAATGCTCCTAAGATGCTCAGCACAGAGACAGGGGCCAAATTGGGAAGCATGACACAAATGGCACCCTGCTTCACCATTGTATTCAACTCAACTCTGTCCTCCTTTTTTTAAAAAAAAAAAAAAGCAGTGACCTGTCCTGCAAAGATCGTGTGCCCCATTGTAATCGCTACAGATGCTATGGTGATACTTATGCCCCTGCCTATAATTGCAATGAGCATCTCCATCAGTACAGTTGGAAGCACCCACGGTGTTCAGAGTAAGCATGTAATGTTGTGGTAGGATAGTGTTATATATTACATATGGGTGCATTGTGGGGGCCATTTTATTAAATATGGGCCATTATATGCGAAGTGGTGGCTATTATATGTGGAAAGCATTATAATATATGTGGGGCCAAAATATTATATTATATGTAAATAACTGTGGGGGCCATTATTTTACACTGGAGCACTGTGGGGGCCTTTATATTAAATGTAGGGCACTATGGGGTCATTATATTACACCTAGAGGCATTGAGGGTCATTATTTTACAAGTCTACCATTGTAGAGGTCTTAATATTACTTGGGGGGGGGGGGGCATTGAGTGAGTCACTGTACTATATGTGAGGCACTGATAGGGCCATTATTCTCAGTATGAGGGCCATTATGTGAGGCACTGATAGGGCCATTATTTTCAGTATGAGAGCCATTATATTGCATGTGGGGACATTGACAGTGCCATTATACTACATATGGGGGGACTGAGGGACCATTGTACTACATGTGGGGGCACTGAGGGGGCCATTACATGAATGCTCCAAACAACGCTTTGTTTTGTTACCATTTATTTAAGTGATTGCTAATTTGGGAGGACTTGGTTTCTCACTGTAGGGTACTTCAATTGAAAAGTTTGAGAAACACGGATATAGACAACTGCTGTGTTCATCAAGTTTTGTTTCTAAATCATAGTAAGTGGATGTTACAGAACTAATAATGAGGTGACTATTGAGAGATCACACCTGACCTTCTATAACATATCCTAATAACTTCATTATACATATTACTCAGTTAACATAAATCATTTAATAAACTATACAATAGTCCAATTCCCTACTTGACCTCTCATTTCTGTACTAACCTATACAAAATTCTGAGCATTCAAATACAAGTTCACTAAGGCAAAGGTTTCTTCCCAGCGAAGGCAGAAAGCTACTTTATGGTCATTGCTTCTGGCCTTAGACTTCTGAATAAACCTGCTATACCACATAACTTTATATCTTACCATGATCTCAGCAGCCAGATATTCTAGCTTTGTGGAATGCAGTTTCTTATTTCAGTAGTCTGCTGGAGAGACACCTGTACTTTTACGGCTGTCATTTTAACCCAATTATTTTCTCTTTTTTTCCATTTTTTATAATTTTCAGAACAAGGACTTTAGCTGGCCACTATCATGGTCCTACTATATTCACTAACCAATTACCAGTTCATGCCTAGTTGTTCTTATTATTCTAAAACAGGTCAAAGAAGTCATATTTTAACCAATGAATCCTAGCAGTTGTAGAGGGACAATTTAGTAGGAAGTGGTCTATAGTCCCCCAGTAACTCTTTACCCATAGAACATCACTACCCATTTCTGATTATAATAGTAGAATAAAATGACTACAAGCGCAAAGTAACATCTGTAAGATGAATTCTTCTTTGTCTGTCTTAGATGAAGTGCTGTACTCTGGAGAGCTAAATCGTAACTAAATTCTAGAAATGATGCACTGAGCTCTACCAGCCACCAGGGATTATATATGTAGCACCTATACAATTAGACAGAGCAATCAACCTCTGTGCCACCAGGGACAAAGCCATTGGGTGTAAGACAAACCAGGCATGCTGAATTTCATCATTCTCAGTCCTTTATTCTCCCTGAAGATAAATTATAGCAGACGTGTCTAGCAGCAGCTTACTCTTATATTCCCATGGAAATCAACATGTATGACAGTCTCTAGGTTTATAGAGAACTGAAACAATAACTATCTACCAAACGAGCATTTGGCCATCAATTATGTAATATGTATGCCTAATAAAAAGATAACCTTACACATAATGTATGTCAGCTAAATCTGACGATTTCAGTGAGAACAACAAATCATGTAAAGCAGTGTATAGGGGCCTTTTAGAACATGGTTGTGTGACTAGCCCATGAGTATGCCACCAGGAGCTAAAGCCCCACCTTGTAAAATAGCTGCTTTTTTACGTTGTAGATTCTGATTTTTTTTGAGCCATAGTCAAGAAGTGGAAATATATAGGAAGCACTGATACTTCTCTTTTATGCAATATTCACTCCTGGAATTAGCTAAATAATACCACACACAATAAAATTTGCGTAAAAAGCAATGTTTCTATAACTTGGGACGTCAGCCTTACAGATGACCTTTCATGTCCTTGGGCACATGCGGTGTAATACACCTCTAGAAAGCCGATTGTGCGGTGAATTCCTCAGACTGTCAGAAACGCCCTTCTGACACTGAATAGCTACGGAAACGGCACCGATAGCCCTTCAGTTGGGGCACAGAACGGAAAAGCTGATCTGTTGGCTTTCTAGGGGTGTATTACACCGCATGTGCCTGAGGACATGAAAGGTCCTCTGTAAGGAGATGATAATAGTGATGATGGGTTTACAGGTATGGACAGGTGTAACATCTTTGCCCGTCCGGGCTTTGGTGTCATCATCCGGCCGCATGCTGCAGTGCAGGAGATGTGTTCGGTTGTGATTTATTCCTTTGGGTTCTTCTTGCACTGTCTGAACACTGCCCTATTCTTTCACCTTGGTAATTGATTTTCCACCACACTCATCTCCTTCACCTTCATTTCTCTCTGCTCCTCTAATGGTTAATCTGACCTTGCCCTGTGATTGACAGCCTGCCCTCCTGTCAACTCCAGGGGTAGGGTTCTTCCTATTTAGTACCAGTGCTTGCTATTGCCTTGTGCGTACTTGCTTTTTGCTGTCACTATCCTTGCTTGCATTCAAATCCTTGACCTCTGGCTTTCCCTACTGACTATTCTTTGGACTTCGATTTGGCACTGCATTGCTCGACTGTTTACTGACCTTTGGCTAGCTGACCTCCCTTTGTTGTTGACCGTCTTGTCTGCGTTTTGTGTTTCACATATACAGGAAGGGACTGTCTTTGTGGTTGCCGCCTATTAAGTAGGATAGGGCCTGGCAATAGGAAGGGACAGTTGGGGGCTTCAGCTTAGGGCTCACTGTCTCTTGTGTCCCGCTCCAGGGTTTTCAACAGCTACTGGGGAATTGCTATCCTAGCAATTCCCTAACAACAGGCATCACGGATAGTTGTAGCTATCAACAGAAAATAAATATATACAGCATGTTGCTGGTCTTATGAAAAGACTGCCAAGACATCACAGGCTTCCTAGTAATATTACAGTAATAATTATAATTCTATTTTACCAGCTGCAAAAAAAGTAACAGAGTTATACCACTTGTACTCATTCTACAGCCTGGAGACTAGCAAAACTTTTCTTTTTGATCTCTTTTCATCAATCTCTGGCATTTGAATACACCCAACATTTTTCCAGTGCTTTTATTTCCAGTGTTCAGGAGATAACTCACTGGGTATATGTTTATATTTCCATGGATCTCTACACAGTTGTAAGCTTTATCATTAGAGTCAGTGTTTGATATGTGATAAGTCATGGAAAATGGAATATTCAAACCATCATCTAAACAATGCACCTCAAATACTTCAAAAGCCTTCAAAGAAAATGTCTACCAAAACTAGGGATAGATCTGAGCAGCAATGACTACATTTTGCAAAAATAAAAGTCAGTCTCTATTGTTATCGGATCTGTACTTTTGTTTTTTTTTATGAGAGTACATTATTTTAAATATCTGATCATGAGGTTCCATTAGAAAATTGCTTCACTGTAACCAATAAGTATATTTTCCATGGCAAAATAACTATTCACTGAAACAATACAAGACGTGTATATTAAAATAATAAAACATACCTTTATTAATAAATATAGTAATATTATTTTAATTACATACATCATACTCTGCAGCACGTTATATTGTCAGTTATCCCATATATTGCCATCCATTATTATCCATATATATATATACACCATATGTCAGGATTAATAGGGAGAGCTACTTAGTACTTGGTTTTGTGATACAAAGATGTGTAGAAACCCCCACTGTGGTGGTATAAGTTGAGGAACAAGCTCACAAGGTTACTTGAGTCATACTAAATGAACGGTCCTTAAACCCCATGCGGAGATCTAGAACCCATGCAACCAAAGGGAAAAATTAACAAACCACACAACCATGCAGGGACCAGAACTGCTAAACAATGTGCAATAGCTATATCTATCCCAGCGGGGTAAAAAAAGCAGAGGGATGAATCCCAAGGTTACTGCCTAATGCCACAATAAGGGATCAAGCCTCCAACAGCCCCATAAGGGAATACACAAAGAACAGCTTCCCGTGATCTTCTGGGTAGGTAAAATATTTCTCTGTAGGTAGCTCTCAAGAGAGCTACCTTCTGGGTAGGTAAGTCACACCTACACATAACACTAGCAAATGGTCGTTATTTTCAACATTATCAACAACTGTTTCTTCTCATCCTTTTTCATGCCAAAATCAGTTATCCATAAGGGAATGTATGGACAGGAGACAATAATATGCCCCCAGTCATCTGACAGTTGTGCAACTTAACTGGCACCAGGCCTACATGCTGCTAATGCAGTCACTGCTGTACCATTTATTGGATTCCACTGCATTTCACCAACCCATGGTATGTGCTCAACCTCAATGGAGGATAGCTAGCCACCATTATTTCTGTAGGAAAGCTGTCCCTGTTTTATATTGCTATGTGTCACAGAACATAGGCCTTTCCTTGGATACGTCAGCCAGGGAAAAGGTGCATGCCACTGTTGACATATAGAGCAGCAATTAGGACAAGGACAATCCATGGCTTAGCTTCTACTGTTGGAGAATTCTGTCCCCCATTCTGCTTGAAAAATGCAGAGATAAAAGTACTCCAAGTTGGGGAGCGGAAACTAGGCAGTCCCTATTATAATCTATGGGGTCCACAGGTAACCACTTTTTAGGTGGATTCTGTTTCTGTTTTTTGAGTCCCCAAGCAGACCCGAAGAACGGAAACCTGAGCACAGGTATGAACCTAGTGTAACTGTCTCCTCCACTGTTCCTTAAGTCAAGGTAGTACCATCAACTCAGCTCCAAAAAATTTTCTCCCTTAAAAACACTTATACATGTTATACACACATTACATCATTACTATCATTACAGTGTACACAGGTAGAAACAGTCACAAAATGTTTGTAGTGCTCCCAGTGGAAAACTACAGGTATATTTGCATATTTAAAAAAAAAAAAAAAACCTTGTCTGACACTATGAAGAAAGTGATGAACTTTAGAAGTTTTTATCCATATGAGAAGAATACACTTATCTACTGTCTATTGTGCTAGTATGGTGATATCTTATTGCTTGTTTTTTGCACGCTGACCAAGAGTTCAAGGCCTGCAAGAATGGAGTCACCAAGAAAGTAGTTTAAGGCCGGGGCCCCACGGGACATAAACGCCACGATTTTCCCACAGCGGAGACGCTTCAGGAAAAATGGCGGCGCTGTACAGTGCAGGCAAAGTGGATGGGATTCATGCGAAACCCATCCCCACTTTGCGGAAAAGATCGTAGCGCAGCTTTGCAAATCGCAGCATGTCAATTATATCATCGGAAACGCCAGCGGCTTTCCTGTAGATATAATGTTAAGAGAAAGTCCACAGAGGAAAACGCTGTGAACTTTCTCTTAAAAGCGCTCCGGAATGAACCGCAATGTGTTCACGCAGCGGTTCTTCCCGCAGCGCTTTATCACTGCGTTTACGGCCCGTGGGGCCTTAGCCTAAATGAGGAATAGTTAAGAGGCTTGTACTTTCACTCAGGGCTCCTGCTATCATTCTCTTTGTATTAATGGGTGTTATCATTCTCTTTGTATTAATGGGTGTTTCTGTAAACACCCATTGTTCAGTTTTGCTATGGAAAGTCAATTGGCAAGGAGTAACACAGGCAAAGTGCATGGACGGCGACAGGGATGATTGACAGAGATGACTTGCACAAGCAAAATTCTACAGAAGCTTATTTGTTGTGGATCAGCTATTGCAACTCTCAGAAATCACCTGTGGCAGCAAATCGAATGTTTTACCTACAGTGGCCGTTATATCACAAGGAATCCATTTAATCAAATATAGATTGTGTAATTCTCAGTTACCCAATTATATTTGTATAACATGTATACACACTTCATAATGTGGATATGGATGCCCCCGAGTCCTGTAACTAATGTTTCTTCCTAAAGACGCTGAGCTTTATACTTGACATAAACAGAGAAATAACAGAGAAATAATAATAATTTGCTGGTTCATCACCCAGGGCTTCCCTCCTGAGCATAGTTGAGGAAGTAAGTCTAAAGGCATTTCCTTCTTTTTTTTTTATATTAAACTCCCCGTTTATGACAACTGGTTGGCACTATGCCATTGCATTCTCTACTGCCTAAGTGGAGTGTGGCACGAATGCAAACAGGAAAGAAATTTTTTAAAAAGTAATTTCTCAGTCATCTGTTGTCTTATTGCACTTCTGCGTTTTCCAGTCACTATTCTTCCATAGATAAAATGATTTAGAATACTGTAGATTCTTGATGGTGAAATTAAGTGTATCTAAACTCTTGAATTACTTTGGATTTTCTGAGAGCATTTACAAATATTATACTATACTTTACAGATATTGGCTCCTTTCTGTAGGATCCTTCACGGAAATCACTTTCTGTCCCTTCTGTATATATTTCCTTGGTTTTCTGCTTCTAACTCTACTACAGGTGGGCAGTTTTTTAAAGTTTGAGATATGACTGTAGGAAGTGCCCCCCCCCCCCCACCAAAGCTCAGCTTCCATGAGTCCATCCCCCACACACCTAGTGAAAGCAGTATACACATTTTATGTGTAATCAGGTTTTATTGAAGGTTTTGTAAGTTAAAAACAAAACAAACATGGAAAGCAAGGCACGCAGGCCCAAACGACATGAGCGGACGAGGGGAACGCCCCCGGATGACAAAATACAATACAATATATCACTCATTGTCAAAGCAAAAATAAAATGTTTGTTTTGGTACCGTGTTAGCCAGTGGTTATAAAATATAAATAACAAAAAAACTTTGCAAGTCTTCAGTAGGTGATACCTTTTTTAATGGCTAACTCATAATGATGACAGAATATACCTTTTTTAATGGCTAACTCATAATGATGACAGAATATAACGTTTCGAAGCTTCCTCTGAGCTTCTTCTTCAGATATAACTAAAAACACTCTGTAGAGGCTGCATATTTATGACTGGACACAGGGGTAGGATTACAGGAGGGAGGGGGGAAGAGGCTTATTACTATATACTTATAACAACAAACAATCAATTGCCAGATCCCAGGTTATCTTAATGGCTGTCTTAATGATTTGTATAAAAAGACATAAACCCACGTGAGACGTTAATTCCATTGTCCAGCGTCTGGAATAGGGTCATGGCCTTGTACTCATAAATCAGTCGCTGTTTCCTTGATTTAAAGTTCCCTTTTAAGATCAAGATTTTCATGTCATTGATGATGCTGTGGTCTTCTTGGCAGAAGTGTTTTGGCACGGGAAGATCAGTTCTCTGTTGTTTGATTGTATGGCGATGTGAATTAATTCTCATTCTGAGTTTCTGACCGGTCTCTCCAACATACAGATTTTCAGTGGAACATTTGGTGCAAATGATCAAATACACCACATTAGGTGTGTTACAGGTGAATGTATCTGGGATTTTATATTCCCTGTTAGAGTTTGGGATCTCTATCCTGTCAGTGGTCAGTATGTGCGGGCAGGTCTTGCACCTCTTCTGTCCACATGGAAATGTTCCTTTGTTAGTTGGAGGTGATAGTGAGCTGCTCATAATCATATTCCTGAGGTTTGGTGGCTGTCTGTAGCATAGGAGAGGGGGGTCTGAAAATATGGATTTTAGACGGTTGTCTTTTTGCAGTAGTGGATGTAATTTGCGTGTGATTCCTCTCAGCGTCTCCAGGTGTGGGTTATATGTGACGACCAGGGGCACCCGATTGTTCTCCTGTTTGGTATTGTATTTTAATAACTCCGATCTTGGTATCCTGGTGGCTCTGGTGATTTGGTTATCAACTGTTCTTGGATGGTAACCCTGCCTCAAGAATGTGTTTTTGAGGCCCCAAGGTGTTCGTCTCTATCTGCAGGGTTTGAACATATGCGATGGTATCTGATGGCCTGGCTGTATACAATGGAGTTCTTTATGTGTTTAGGATGAAAACTATCCCATCTTAGGTACGTAGGGCGTCACAGTACGCTAATCTCTTCATGGCCAAGCTTGAGAGTGACTTCCTATCCACCTGCACCATTAGGCCTCGGGCCTACTATCGCTTCATTGATGATATCCTAATCATTTGGACCAGGTCTGAGGAACAGCTGAAAACCTTCCATGAACAGCTCAACCAGTTCCACCCCACCATCAACCTGACGCTCAATCACTCCTTCTCCGAAATAAACTTCCTGGATGCAGTCATCAAGATACAGGACAACAAAATTGAGACATCGCTGTATCGGAAACCAATTGACCGCCCTACGTACCTAAGATGGGATAGTTTTCATCCTAAACACATAAAGAACTCCATTGTATACAGCCAGGCCATCAGATACCATCGCATAGGTTCAAACCCTGCAGATAGAGACGAACACCTTGGGGGCCTCAAAAACACATTCTTGAGGCAGGGTTACCATCCAAGAACAGTTGATAACCAAATCACCAGAGCCACCAGGATACCAAGATCGGAGTTATTAAAATACAATACCAAACAGGAGAACAATCGGGTGCCCCTGGTCGTCACATATAACCCACACCTGGAGACGCTGAGAGGAATCACACGCAAATTACATCCACTACTGCAAAAAGACAACCGTCTAAAATCCATATTTTCAGACCCCCCTCTCCTATGCTACAGACAGCCACCAAACTTCAGGAATATGATTATGAGCAGCTCACTATCACCTCCAACTAACAAAGGAACATTTCCATGTGGACAGAAGAGGTGCAAGACCTGCCCACACATACTGACCACTGACAGGATAGAGATCCCAAACTCTAACAGGGAATATAAAATCCCAGATACATTCACCTGTAACACACCTAATGTGGTGTATTTGATCATTTGCACCAAATGTTCCACTGAAAATCTGTATGTTGGAGAGACCGGTCAGAAACTCAGAATGAGAATTAATTCACATCGCCATACAATCAAACAACAGAGAACTGATCTTCCCGTGCCAAAACACTTCTGCCAGGAAGACCACAGCATCATCAATGACATGAAAATCTTGATCTTAAAAGGGAACTTTAAATCAAGGAAACAGCGACTGATTTATAAGTACAAGGCCATGACCCTATTCCAGACGCTGGACAATGGAATTAACGTCTCACGTGGGTTTATGTCTTTTTATACAAATCATTAAGACAGCCATTAAGATAACCTGGGATCTGGCAATTGATTGTTTGTTGTTGTAAGTATATAGTAATAAGCCTCTTCCCCCCTCCCTCCTGTAATCCTACCCCTGTGTCCAGTCATAAATATGCAGCCTCTACAGAGTGTTTTTAGTTATATCTGAAGAAGAAGCTCAGAGGAAGCTTCGAAACGTTATATTCTGTCATCATTATGAGTTAGCCATTAAAAAAGGTATCACCTACTGAAGACTTGCAAAGTTTTTTTTGTTTTTTATATTTTAAAGCAAAAATAGAAATAATACAAATCGGCCGCATGGGCCAACCAACAAAAGCGGTACGAACAAGAATAGAACAAGGGGAGAAAACAAGGCCCCGAAGGGCAAGACAAACAAACAGAATAACAAAGCTACAAAGACAGACAGAATAAGGGGGGGGGAACATGACACGAAAACAGAGGAAAACCGGGACGGGAAAGGGAAGAGAAAAGGAGAAGAAGAAGGTCAGAAGCCCAACCAGGTCTCCCCTCAAGAGAAGAAAGAGGGGAAGTCAGATAACTCCTGGAATATTACCCAGGGCCGCCAGAGCCGTTCAAACCTAGAGGGATCTGGAGAGTCCTCGGCAACCAGGGCCTCCATTCTCCGGATAAGGAGATATTCCTGTAGAATCTCGAGAAGGGTAGGCGGAGTGGAACTGCGCCAATGCCTTGGAATGATCGCCCTGGTGGCCGTGAGAAAATGCCCCAAGAGGTCCTTCTTAATGTCAGACAACTTACCAGGAATGACCAACAAAAGAGCCAGTTGAGGTGAAACTACAATGGTGCGGTCACACACTTTAGAATACAGGGAGAAGACCGCGTCCCAGAATGGTTGGAGAGCAGCACACTCCCACCAGATATGGAGCATAGAACCTCTCTCGGTGCCACAGTGCCAACACCGGTCGGAAACAGCGTTGAAGATCCTATGAAGGAGATCAGGACACCTGTACCATCGGGTCAAGATCTTGAAACTCCTCTCTTGCACACTACAGGGCAAGGCCAATGCATGAGACAGCATAAAAGATTTATCCCAATCAGCAGGCGGCTGGCCCGAGGGAAGTTCGCCGTCCCAAGTGGCCACGTATGAGGGCAACCTCGGCGTGGCATCAGTAAGGAGGAGGTCGTACAAGAGAGACAACGTGCGTTTGGGAGGGTTTGGGGAGGTAATGGCGGACTCCAGAGCTGACAGGGGCGTAGAGAGCAGGGGTGGGAGGGAGAACTTCCTTAGAAAGGACGACAGATGGCCATACTCCAGCCAGGAGAGATGGAGGTCCGGGTGGGACAGACATAGCTGAGCAAAGGTAAGGACAGAAGACTCGCCGACAGCCTGGTGGAGGCAAACGCTGGTATTCTTGTCCCAACAGAGGAATTTGGATACTGTGCAACCCGGGGGAAACATAGGATTATCAAACAGAGAAGGCAAAGGACCCGGAACCCGCGCCAGCCTCCCATTAGAACACACCAGATCCCAGACTTTAAGAAAGTGGAGGGAAAGGACAGAATGTCCAGAAGATTTACGGACGGAAATGTGTCGGAATCCACGGTAAGACGGAGAGTGTCGGAATCCACGGTAAGACAGAGAGTGAGGGTGAGATCAGGTCGGCCTCAATAGTGACCCATTGTTTATCACGACGACGGTATTGCCAGTCGAAAAGACGGAGTAAAACCAAAACACGATAATATAATCTAATATCCGGCAAGCCCGCACCCCCTCTGCACTTATGTCGGGTGAGAGTACGGAAGCTAAGTCTACTCCTCGAAGCACCCCACACAAATCTTCCAAGCAAAGACTGAACTCGATTAAGAAAATCATACGACAGTGGAATAGGGAGAGTTTGAAATAGATATAGGAACCGCAGGAGAATGTCCATTTTAAGGGTATGAATACGGTCAAGCCAAGAGAGGGACTTGGCGCCGTAGGAGCGTAGATCAGAGGTAACCCTGTTGAGGAGCGGAAGGTAATTGAGTCGAAAAAGGCTGGAAGGGTCCGGGGGTATATGTATCCCAAGGTACTTAAAAGAGGAAGATTGCCAACGAAACGGAAATTCACGCACGAGTTGAGCGACCTCCGTTGAGGGAAGAGAAACATTAAGGGCTTCTGTTTTAGAGAGATTAACTTTAAAATTGCTCAGATGGCCAAAGCGAGCAAACTCGCGAAGAATGACTGTGAACGACACTCGTGGCTGAGAGATGTAGAGGAGGAGATCATCTGCATACAACGCCGTTTTAACTTGACGGAGGCTCAGTTGCAATCCGTGGATCACAGAGCAGCGCCGGATCGCCACCGCAAGATGCTCCATAAATAGGGCATAAAGCAATGGCGACAGGGGGCAACCCTGGCGAGTTCCGTTCCTGACCAAGGAGGAGTCCGAGAGAACCCCATTGGCCCTGACTCGCGCGGAGGTGTCTCTGTAGAGGGCAAACACCTTGTTCAAAAAACCGGGACCGACACCAATCTGACGAAGAGTTGTATTGTACAATTCAGTATAAAAGGAGCGGAACTCCGCAGCGATGTCCGTGGGGTTATGCAGCATTTGACCCGCCGCACTCTGTAACTGAGGAATATAAGAGAGGGAGTCACGTGGGTGAAGACGACGTGCTAGCAAGCGACCACACTTATTCGCAAACTCTTAATAATGCTTACGAACGCGGTCCTTAGTGCGCAGATACATTTCGTCGAAAAAGGAGCAAAGATCCTCCCGCACGTTAATCAGCTCAGTGAGGGTAGTCTGGGATCTGGTGTGTTTGTGAGAAGACTCCAGTGTATGAATAAGCTGGAGGCGATCCGCGACCCAAGGGGCACACTCCTTTTTCATACATGAGCCGTGTTGGATCAAGATTCCCCGGACAACACACTTCAAAGCCTCCCACTGTAACGGGGGGAGTTAGGGTGCGTGGGTAAGGAGGAAGTCCCCTATGGCTGCATCGATGGGAGACTTACAAGAGGCATCTTTTAGTAAGCTTTCATTCAGCTTCCATGTAAAAGGTCAACGAGCCAGGCCCGGAACTTCTAAGGAAAGGTACACAGGCGCATGGTCAGACCAAAGGGCCGAATCGATGCAGACAACAGGGGACCAGGATAGGGCGTGGTGACTGGTCAAAAAGAAGTCAAGGCGGCTATAAGAGTTGTGGGCAGGGGAGTGATAGGTAATGTCTCTACCTTGCGGATGAAGAATGCGCCAAATATTAATCAAATGAGAGCGATGGAGAACAGACGCCAGGCGGCGCAACTGCGAGGGGAGTGAGGGGGTCAAGGGGGAGAGGAGTCCACCAAAGGGTCCATAAGGGATTTACAGTACGCTAAATGGCTCTGGTTCAGGAGATAACAACTGGCAACAGTAAGGACAGTGCCCGCAGTGCGCAGTTTGAGGAAAACATGTCTACCTTCAGGATCGATCAGGGTGTCCAGTACCTCATGGTGCAGAGAGTGGTGGAGGGCTATAGAAACCCCCTTAGACTTGGCAACCGGGTTGGCGCTGTGAAACCAGAGAGGGTAGTAACGACTACGAATATCACGTGATCCTTCCTGAAGTGAGTTTCCTGCAAAATGAGGATATGAGAACGCTTTTTATGTAACTGATAGAGGATCTGACTACGCTTCTGTGGAACATTAAGACCCCTGACATTCAACGTGCAAAAATTAAGAGAAGCCATACGCAGAAGAGGGGGGAGAAAAGGGCAAAAAAGGGAAAAACAGAAGGGAAAGGATAAAAAAATGAAGGAAGACAGAGGGAAGACAAAGACAAAAAGAACTGAATACAGAGGGAAGAAGGAAAAAAAAAAAAAAAAAGAAGAAAGGTGGGGAAGAAGGCAAAGTAGAGTGCCAAAGTCCACACTAGAAAGTAGCGTGGAGACCCCGGTGGGGAACGGGTTTTTCAACAGAGGAGCCGTGACCCCGCCCCAGACCTCCAGACCACACAGTTAAAGGCAACAATATCAAAAACATAATACAAGAGCTGACCGGCTAAACGAGAGGAAGGAATAGATCCCGGCATAAATCAACGAGCAATGAGCAGAGGCACAGGAGTGCATGCCCAGGGGAGTGCAGGAACCAAAGGAAAAGCACCCAATGAGGCGACCCGCGATCCCCCAGGGCAGGCAGAGCCCCGTAGGTAAAACAGTATCAAAATGAAAACACAACAGGACAACAGTCCATAGATTCAGGTACAGGCAAAAGCAGCAGCATCCAAATCATCCGTCACAGGAGAAACACGATCCTGGCGACGACACTTAAGGCGTCTCTGGGGACGGACAGATGGAGCCATGGGGAGAACACCAGGGAATGAGGGCCAGAAGAGAACAGGAACAGAGGGGAGGCACAGGGCAGCAGCAAAGGACTGGAGCTCATCCGGATGGGAGAGACTCACCAAACGACCATTGTGACGGACCTGGAGGCGAAAGAGATAACCCCAGGAATACGGCACTTAATGCTGAACCAAAACGTCCAGGAGTGGCTTCAGAGCCCTCGATTTGGCCAGAGTAAGATGGGATAAGTCCGGGAGCATTTGGATCGCAGTGTCCTGGAACATGACCTGGGGAGACTCGCGTACCTTGTGCATGATCGCCTCCTTTAGTTGATATCTTTGGACTCTGCAGATGACATCCCTGGGGTTCGAGGAGTCAACAGGGCGCGGGCCTAGAGAACGATGTGCCTGATCCAGTTCAAGCGGGGAGTCTGGGGGTACGCCCAACAGAGAGTTGAAAATGAGGCGCAAAGTAGCATCCAGTTGCTGGGGTTCAATAGACTCAGGGAGCCCTCTCACTCTGATGTTATTACGCCTGTTTGTGATTCTCCAAATCGTCCAATAGATCCGTCAGATACTGCAATTGCTGGGTGTGAGATGCGACTGTGGAGTCAAGTGCAGAGAGCTGGGCACCCTGAGACGCAGAGGAAGATTCCAAGGTATCCACCTTTTCCTCCAGGTGGTAGACAGCGGAGTGAACCACGGAAAGTTCAGATCTGTAAGACTGCTCCAGCCGTGAAACATACTTCTCCATGTCAGATTTAGTAGGAACATCCACCAGATGGGCGCTGAGGCAGCGGAGTTCATTGAGGGTATTGGTGAGGGACAGGGCTAGAGTTCAGGGTGCCAGGAGGAGCAGTATGAGGCACTAGAGTCTGTGGGCCTGAGCCAGGTAGTACAGCTGGTGCCATCCAGGGGGAGGAGGGGCAGGGAGACACAGAGGAGAGCCTACCTCCAGTGCAGTGAGGAGTTTGAAGAGAGTCCTGAGCAGGTCCCTGGTAAGGGGATGCAGGTGGAGCTGCAGGTGATGGAGGAAGCGACACAGACTTGGAGCCCCCTGCCAACATGGGGGAGGAGAGAGACACGCAATGGCCTGCAGAGGGAAGCATTCATGGAGCAGGAGGGCTTGCTGACAGACCAGGGCCTTCAGACGCCATCGGGGAGCCGAGGAAAGCGGCAGAAGTGCTTGCGGGCGGCAGGGCTGCATGGCGGGGATCCGGAGGCCGCAGCAGCCGTGCACGGGCCCCGGAGAAAGCTTTCAATAGAGGCATCTCTGGTGACCCCCGGAGGGGTTGAAGAGGAGCGCTGAGGATTCCTTCTGGACTTGCCCATGATGCAGGTGAGTCAGGAAGCGCCGGTCAGCTTGTAAACCACTAAAATCCAGAGGCTAGGGATGGAGCTGAGGCAGTGTGCGTCCTCACTCCTCCATAGCCAGGCCACGCCCCCAGTGTACACATTTTAGCTGGCGAAATAGGGAAAAGAATAAAGAATTGCAGGATTTCTCAGAAAAGAACCAAATATACTGCAATGGTAGTAAAGTGCTAGATGCAGCCGGTTCCGCCTTAAATTCTCTGAGTACAGAAATACCCGATATGTGGTTGCAGAGGTGAACTTTGAGCTCTTGGTCCACAATGCAAAATGTGTCCTGGGGCACCTACTGCCATTGAGAATACGGATATATTTTAGGGGGAGAGGGACCTTTGAGGCCCCCACAGGGTTCAGAGTCTGGTGGTGACTGCTACTTCTGCACCCCTTATAGCTACACACGTGTGGTTGTAAACTACTGTCTAGGCAAACAGCAGGGCTCAAAAGGAAATATGTGTCATTTGGCTTCTGGACCTCCATGGGAATCCCTGAAAATTACCCCATTTTAGACACTAAGGCTGAGGCCCCACATTGAGGTTTTTTTTTTTAGCCAAATCTAGGAGTGGCTTCAAAAGGAATGAGAAAGTAATGAGATAGTAAGTTCTTATACTTCTACCATCTGCTTAAGCCACTCCTGACTTTGGCTCAACCAACCGCAACAAAACCTGAAACAAAAAAAGATGCGTTTCCACAACGTGGAGCTTCAGCCTAAAGCCTTTAAGGAACTTATCAAGGGATATAGTCAACATTTTGACCCTAAAGGTGTTTAACAGAATTTAATAACATTGGGCAGTGAAAATGAAAAATGATATAATTCCAATAAAACATAATTTTAGCCTCATATTTTTTCACTTTAAAAAGGCTTTAAAGGAGAAAAGGCACCTCAAAATCAGCTACGCAATTTCTTCTGAGTACGGAAACACCCCTTTTGTGCATGTAAACTGTTGTTTGTGCATACTGCAAGGCTCGAAAGGAAAATAGTGCTATTTGGATTTGGCGGATCCAGATTTAGCTTGAATACTGTATATACTCCAGTATAAGCCGACCCGAATATAAGCCGAGGCCCCTAATTTTACCTAAAAAAACTGGGAAAACTTATTGACTCGAGTATAAGCTGAGGGAGAACATGCAGCAGCTACTGGACAATTTCCAAAATTAAAATGGTCGGAGTTTTTGGGTGCAGTAGTTGCTGGGTGCTGGAGAAGGGGAGGGGGTGTTTTGGTTGTCTATCTGCCCCTTCCCTGAGCTTGAGGACTGTTTCCCCCCCCCACACACACTTGGAATTCAGTCTGGCTGAATATAGGGTATCTGCAGTGTTCCTATTAACCCCTTCCTGACGAAACAGGAGCACTGCAGATCCCCTATATTCAGTAGACCGGGCACTTTCAGACACAGGGATACCTAATGTGTATGTCTCACAGTAATTTTCTACTTTTATATGTATTCTAGGGAAAGGAGGGATTTAGAATTTACTAGATTTAGATTTACTATTGCGGCTGGTCATAGACCCCCCCCCCCCCCCCAAAAAAAAAAAAAAAAAAAAAAAAAGGGTTGTTTTTTTTTGCTTGACTCGAGTATAAGTCGAGGAGGGCTTTTTCAGCACAAAAACTATGCTGAAAAACTCGGCCTATACTCGAGTCCAGTGAGCACGAATAATTGTTTATGTGTTGTTTTATAATGTGCTACTGTGGTTGTAGATATGTATTTTCTTATGTTACAATTTTTTTTACAGCTTCCCTATTGTTTTGTTTCTGCCTGGGAGTAATTCTATTCAGAGATGTCCCCCTCTTGTTTTGGGTCTTGGTTCAGCTAACCCAATCATTGGCTGGGTGTTAGGGGTGGAGACTGAAGTTTCCAGGGACCATTTGTCTAATTGTATACTAAAAGCAGAGCAGACCACCTTGCTGTGCAGCCCTTGAGAGAAGTGTTGGGCATCCCTCTGACCAAGAACATCTGCATGATTTGCGCCCAGGAGATAAAGTGGAGTTCAACCTCCAACAGCATTTGTGACAGCCTTCTACCTGGGTATGGGATCAGAACAGACCTGGGTGTTCAGTGAATTGGCCAGTCTGCGGGAGCCACCACTATTTCCAGCATAACCATTTAAAGGGGTTGACCACATACAAACCAACATGGAAAGACCAATGTTATTGTTTGTATAATAAAGAGTTGTACATTTAGTTGAACAATTTTCCAATATATTTTCTGTATCAGTTCCTGCACCCCATATTTTCTCACGCAAAACACTGGAGGTGTGGCCCCTAGTGCTCAAACACCACTGGGGGCATCCCCAATGCTGCGAGAGAACTCTCCAGCGACACCTCTACCTTCTTCAGAAACGGCCTCTTCACGCGTCTTCTTCCAACGCTTGAGTGAAACTTCTACGTTTGCGCAAGTCGGCTCTGCTGTCAGGCCTTGAGCAGAGCCGACTGTGCATGCCTGCCTGGTGTAACTGGCCATTTTCTTGTGGCCACTTACCCCGCCACTCTGAGACTATGGGTTATCATAATGTGTGAAGGGGCCACTATGAGCCATTATACTTGACGAAAAAGGCCACTGTGGGACTTATACTTTGTGCAAATGGGGCATTATATTGTGTAGGGGTTAGCAAAGTTAGCGTTATAACAATTGGGGCCAGGGGCGTAACTACCATAGAGGCAACGGAGGCGGCTGCCACAGGGCCTGGGCCATTAGGGGGCCCGGTGACAGCCGCTACCGCTGCGTTTTTGTTTTTTTTTTATTTGGCCATTACGGGCCCTATTCACTTGCCGATCCTGGCTGGGCCAGGATCGGTAAGTGAACCGCGGGCCCCACAAAGACTATCATTATACTCGGGGGTCTTTGCAGACCCCCGAGTATAATGATCGGCGGACCGGGAGAGGTAAGGGAACATAACAAACAGTGTTACTTACCTCTCCACGATCCTGCCAGGCCTCCATCCAGACATCCTTTCTGACGTCTCTGACGTCACATGAACCCGGCCTGTGTCCCGGGTCATGTGACGTCTGACGTCATTTCAGAAGACAGCGGAGAAGACCGCGTAGGAGCCGGGGGACAGGTAAGACACAGTAATTTTTTATGTTTTTATTCCCCCGGGTCTCCGATTATTATACTCTGTGTGCAGGGGCCACTATGGGACATAATACTGTGTGCAGGGGCCACTAAGAGACATAATTCTGTGTGCAGGGGCCACTAAGGGACATAATACTGTGTGCAGGAGCCACTAAGGGACATACTACTGTGTGCAGGGGCCACTATGGGACATAATACTGTGTGCAGGGGCCACTATGGGACATAATACTGTGTGCAGGAGCCACTATGGGGGATAATACTGTGTGCAGGGGACACTATGGGGGATAATACTGTGTGCAGGAGCCAGTAAGGGGCATAATACTGTGTGCAGGGGCCACTATGGGACATTATACTGTGTGCAGGGGCCACTATGGGACATTATACTGTGTGCAGAGGCCACTATGGGGGATAATACTGTGTGCAGGGGACAGTATTGGAGATGATACTGTGTGCAGGGGCCACTAAGGGACATTATACTGTGTGCAGAGGCCACTATGGGACATAATACTGTGTGCAGAGGCCACTATGGGACATAATACTGTGTGCAGGGGCCACTATGGGGGATAATACTGTGTGCAGGGGCCAGTAAGGGGCATAATACTGTGTGCAGAGGCCAGCAAGGGACATAATATTGTGTGCAGGGGCCACTATGGGGGATAATACTGTGTGCAGGGGCCAGTAAGGGACATTATACTGTGTGCAGGGGCCACTATGAGGCATAATAGGGTGCGGAGGAGGGGGCCGGTTGAGGTCTTCAACGTCGATGTCGGTTGGGGGGGGGGGCCATGTCAAAAGTTTGCCACGGGGCCCCACCATTCCTAGTTACGCCACTGATTGGGGCTATTAAAGGGGATACCAGGAAAGGAGGGGAAGCTATGTTGGGTGGGGGGCCCAAGTCAAAATTGTGCTATGGGGCTCAGTCTTTGCTATTTAAACTCATGACTAAGGCCACGTTGCGGAAATGCAACTTTTTTGGCTGCTGTGAAAATGTACTGTTTTACTAATCTTTGCAGAATAAAACCACCCATCTTCTGAAAAAGAATAACATTTTTATTTTTTGTCTATGGAGCTTGCCAAGTTCTTGAAATGTTCTTTTAATAGATGCCATACTGGGGGCTTATTAATCACTTTTAATTCCATTCTTTGTGAGGCAGAGTGGCAGAAAAATAATTTCTGGCAGGCTTTATTTTTTATAGTTTTCACTGTGCAGGTTAAATAATGCTTTAGTTTTATTGCACAGCTTGGTAAACATATAGTGATATCACATCAGTATTTCGTTTATACCTTTATGTAACAAAGCATGTTTATGTTTATATACATATTTTATATTTCTGAAAAAACTTTTTTTTACATTTTATTTATACCAAAGAGAAATGTCCACACACAAAAAATATATAAAAATTATATATCTTTATTAATATCCATTAAAAAGGATGTACAGAAAAGACATACAAATAACAATAAATTTGAGGGATAAGGTAATCATTGCAACAGTTTACCAATACCAAGGTAAGGGCTCGTTCACACGTGAGCCCAGGGGAGGTTTTTGACAGCGGATTTCGCGTCAAAAACCTCCCCTTACAATGGTGGTCTATGTAGATTGCCAGGCTTCTTTTTTCCGCTAGCGGCGGGCTGCTGCTAGCGGAGAAAAGAAGCAACCTGCCCTATATTCAGGCGGAAGCCGCACGGCTTCCGCCCCCGGCAGCACCCTCCTATGTCGGCTCATTCATTTGAGCCGACAGCGGAGGGGAAAGCCGCGACCGCGATGGTCGTGGCAGGTGGGTTTTGACCAGAGAGAGACGTGGCTCGCCGCGTCTCTCTCGGTGTCAAAACCCGCGTGGGCAGTTCACGTGTGAACTAGCCCTAAGTATGGAAGGGCTAGAATAATAAACATGAAATATAGAAGTATAAATATAGAGGTGTGTATGGTGGCAAAATAAGTTTATATACGCAAAAATGCTGAAGTGTAATAATACCACCAACCCACCAAAGCTGCTTCAAATACTATGCATATACCATATCACACATACCCAGGCTATTATGGTGACCCAATGTGCTTTTTTCCCATCAACGTGGGCTTCGTCAGGCAACAATGAGTATGCAGACACAGGCCTCTTTTAAACACATGAAATAATCCAAATAAACTCACCACAGTAGTTTAAACATTGTGTTTGTTACCAAAAAAGAAGCACGCCTATGTGTACCTGTTCTGAAAGATGGCTGCCGCGTCTGAAATTGCGCATGCATCATCATAAGAAAATGTCCACCGTACTGTTTATTGCGCACAAGCCGCCGCCATATTGAATCACTAGCGGTAAATATAACTCCGGCAAGATGGCCACCGTAATACCGTATTGCTTCTGCGCCTACTGTGAACAATGGCAACTTTATTGATAACACACAGAGATATCGGAACATAGCACCTAATGCTCCAAGAACATCATATGGTATTCCCAGGGCCTCTTTTAAACAAACAGCAGAAACTAAATAAGCTCACCACAGATGTTTAGACATTATGTTTGTTGCTAAATAAAGAGCCTTTTGTGCCGTTGTTCCGAAATATGGCCGTCTCGTCATGCACCATCTATTGTATATTACTTACATTTTATTTAGTCCCACTAGGGAACTTGAAGCAACACTCATCTGAGGTATTGGTGCTGTAAGAAGGTGACAGGCAGTGTTGGAGTCCAGGTATATCAGCCCCAGGTTTCTGACATATGTGTAGTCTAAGGTGGGTCTTGAATAGGCCTCAGCCCTAGGTATGGATCCTGGGATTGTTACTGGACATAAAAGGCTGCAGAGCCTGCACTTCAGGGCAGATCCTGGGAGCAAGAGGAGGTGCCTGGGTCTTTCCTGACACACTGAGAGTCTGTTGAGACTGTATTGCTCTATTTTTGTTTATCTGTGTGGTTGGTAGTACATCACACATGCAGTTAGTACTTTATTGTTCAGTTAGTGCTCGGATGAGCAGGGTTTTGATTGACATTCTTTTGCCTGGAGTTAAGGCTGTATTTTGTTTTGCTCATTTTGTACCTGAAGTAAAGTTTTATATATTGTGTTGTTTTTTCTAAATAAACCTGTTTGCTACAGGTTTTATGTCCCTGTCTCTGGTTGGTTCTGCACCATTGCTGCTACCTAGCTACCTTCCCCACAGTATATACAGTCAATGCATATACAGTATTTGGGGTGCGCTGAAGAAATCTGGAGGCAGATGAGTAAAGAGCTAATAAGAGAAGACTGAAAAAGGAGGACTTGAGAGGGTTGGAGATTACTTGTGGGAAGGTAGCATGAGATTAGAACAGTGATGTATAGGGGGAGAAAGTTGTGGATGACCTTTTATGTCAGCGTTAGCATTTTAAACTCTGTTCACTGGGCAATGGATAGCCAGTGGATAGCCAATGAAGGGGCAGATGAAAAATGAGGGGAGAAGTGGATTAAAAAGCAGCAGGGTACAGATTGTCCTGGGAAGGGTGTTGCAGTAATCTAAGTAAAAGATAATGAAGGCATGGGTCATTGTTTTTTATAGTCTCAGCAGTAAGAGAAGAGAAGATTTGATAAATGTTGAGTTGGAGGCCGAAGAAGGTGTTAAGTGCTTGAAGGTTAGGGAATAATCAAAGGTCTACCTGAAGGAAAAGGCTGGTGGGATGGGTCAGTGATATTTCTATAGAGGTATTCTCATCTAATGTAATCTTGTCTGTCTTGTCTACAATGTAAATAAGGTGAGTGCTGCAAAGAAAACCCCTTCAGAATTGGTAAATGGCAGTCTATTAGTAGGCTTAGTGGCTAGTGTCAAAATTGCAGGATTTAAAGATAGATAATGAGTTGGGTAAAAAAAAGAAAATAAAAAAATATATTTAACTCAAAAACTTGGTTTAGAAAACAGTTAATTGTGTAGTAACACATACCCTTTAAGCTAGCTACACTGTCCTTAAGTCAACCATAATGCCCCATTTGACAGCCAACTTTTGCTAGACACAAACTAACCCATAACAGCTACTATGCCCCCCCCCCCCCCGTTCTCTTTCTGCCCATCAGATAGAGTAACTTTCATCAGTTACAAGGTCAATTACTTAGAAAAAGGAAGCTGCAATCATCAGTAGGTTTTCTACATATTATTATATTAGTATGCATGTAATATATTCAAAATATCAACTTCCCTTTCACTGGCAAGGAAACAAATATAATAACTTGTGTGTTCTGTTTATCTTCAATTAACGACCTTTTTATCAACAAGAAAACCAATATACACTGAGCTTGTTAACCACTAAAACTGGAAATTAAGTATCTTTCTCCATTTACATTCCATGTGTATTTTGATCCTTGATTACATAATTTGTATAATTTGGTTATGTTCCCTTACAAAGTTTCTCCTTTATTATACTATTACTCATGTGTGGCTTTTGTTTTGTCTTGAATTTCCTAATAGTTAAATCATGTTCGTTTGAGGAAATTCTTTGTTGAAAGAGTTATTTTTTCCTCTTTTTGGTCTTTCCTGTCATACAAGGTTCTCTTGGCCTGGCTGGATGTGAAAGACTTCCTCTTGTGTGCCACTTTGGTGTGAAGTCATTCTGCAACACTGGCAGAGTTCCAAAACTGAATCAATTAGTAACTACTGCAAGATCTACACTCCTCAACATTGGAATTGTAACACCAGCCGTAAGGTTATGCAAATCCAGAAAGTAGCAGGTGTCGCTAGGTTGTGCAAATGACCAAATTTCCAAGCACCTAGCTTCAATCTGTATTATATAGGAGGGGCATAAAATCCAGGGGTAGAATCTTTGAACTGATAGACCATGGGTCATCACTCCAGCATATCACTATGTACCAAAGCCAAAATGACAACACTATTCAATGTTGTGTTTCCTGGTGGTTGGAATGTGACGTCCATTCAAGTGGATGGATGTCACATTCTCAGCCTTAGGTGGCAAATAGTGTCAACACCAACAGAATGTGATTGCGCTTCTGCCTTACGCCTATCTCTTCTCTCTCCCCTCGCCTTTCTTCTCCACACTCCTTCTCTCCCTCTCGCCCCCCCCCCCCCCCACACCACTCTCCCCCTTGTATCTAAGCCAATCTACCCTGATTAACAACAGCCGTTGTCTAAGATGTAAAATACTGCATACCTCACTTTGCCTTAATATGTTAATACCTTTCTAGGTTATTAACCTCTTATACTCCTGCTCTACTTATCTTATATATTGACTGTATTATTTCGCAACTTTATGACTCGGTAATGTTTCTTCATTGTTATTACTGTTTTTGTATGGAAAATGGAAAAACCTTGTTCAAAATAAAGTATATATAAAAAAAAAAAAAAGAATGTGATTGCGCAACAATGGACTCCTATAACACTTAGAGCCCTGCGACCACTTTATATTTATTATCCATTTATCATGTACCACAAAGATACGTGAATAGTTATGAAAACTGCAATTGAACAAAACATCTTTATCTTTAATCCAACGTACAGATATTTTCTAAGCATTCCATGAGCCCAACAGGCCTTATATACAGTACATACATAAAATTAATGCTTAAGAAGCAGTAAGTGAAGTATAAGAAAAACGAACAACCACTGGTAATAAAAGCAGGGTCTTATCTTCTTAAATTGCAGAATCTTCCTTCCTCTTATTATCTGGCAAGGTTAACTGAGGTCAGTTGATCAGGGGATCCTGCCATACATAGCAAAAAAGACAGCAACCGGCAGACATCTGATGATTAAAATGAAGCCACTTCCTGTATGTTCAGAGAATGCTCAAAGAATTCAGATATAGTTCAGTTGACCAAGTATTGTTAAATATACTGTAAACGAAACCCCTTACCTCAACGTTACACTGACAACTATATTGTGGAAAATGATGTGATGGGTAAAAACAACAAGCACATGGAAACAGCTAAAGAACTTTAGCAACTGAAATTTCTAGATGTATTTTATTTCCTGTTGCATATACTGTATATCTCCAATATATTCCACAGCCCTGAACAGAGGTTATCACTTACATCAGACCCTATCCTTCATCTGATTTCCCTATCTCACAAACGCTAGGGTCAATTTCACAGGAAACCAGTGGTCCTATCAGTGGAGTTTTGGACTGGGCAAAAAAATCAAGGTACTGAAGGAAACATACCCAAACCAGGCAAGTGGTAAAGTGGTTGATGGCAGATATGTGCCTCTGAGATTTCTGGTCTCTGGTCTCACTGGGGTTTGGGCCCAGGACTTCAGACTCTCATTGACTCCCATTCTCCAGCTCTTGTGTTATATGAATTTTTTTAAAAAAATTAAAGCTGCGAGAGAAAAGTATGGTGAGCTGGTTTGGAGGAGGAAAACATATCATGGTATTAACCTTGAATGCACATTGTCATAGAGCTAAATGGAAGGCAAGCTTGGACTGAACCCACAGTGACTAGTGCGCACAGTGTCTCTATGAACTAAGGCAGTAGACCGGGGCAGTTCTATTATCAGGGAATATCCAAGGAAAGCAGCATGTCAATTTGAGAACAGGGAGTACGTAAGCCACTCTTTGTCACTGTGGCAGTGAAACCAGTCAACCAAGCACACCAAAAGAGCAGATAGCCACGCGTGGATGAATGGAGCCCCAAACAAACCACAGAGCCCCGTGCAGAGTCTTGAAGAACAGAAAATCAACTTTTATTCTGTATACTAATGAGATTTTCAGTGCACCCGAAGAGTGGCCATTTAACTACATTTCCCATGATTCATATGCCTCCTCTCACTCTCTGCATTTGCTACTCAAAGTGGGAAGTGAGCTTGCAAACAAAACATCAACGCATCATGTGACCTCAGATGTGGGAGTGATTTATTACCTGTGATATCATTGCAGGTGGAGTACACAGAGAGTGAGATGAATCATGGGAAACATAGTTTGTCCATAGATTAACTGCATGTAAATAACAGTGATACAAGGAGCAGCAAGTAAAACAAAGGCTGCACAAGGGAACAGTGAGTATTTAGCAATACGGTGGATGTTTTTGCAGAGAATATTTGGAATCTAGGTAACTCCTTTAACCACTTCCAGACCGCCCATAGACTATATACGTCCGGGAAGTGGTTGCCTAGTTCTGCCAGGACGTACCTGTACGTCCATCAGAACACAGCAGCTGCACGGAGATCGTGTAGCTGCTTTCACTAGGAGCCAGCTGTAACTTCAGCCGGAGCTCCCAGAGATATAGCAGGGCAGATTTATTACCTCCCCTGCCTTCTCGATCGCTGTGTATACAGCGCTCAATGAGCGCTGTATACACAGCTATGGACGCAGCCATAATTCAGCTGCCCTCTGACCCGGCGGACACGTGATCCGCCGGGAGCAGAGTCTTACAAGAGCTGTTGGGTCCTACAGGACCCCAGATCAGCTCAGTAAGCTGTGTATACAGTGTGCAGGAGTCTGTATTTCTCCTGCAACTGAGGCTAAATGTACCAACCCCAGTTATAGGAGAAATCAGCCTCAAGTACAAAAAAAAAAGTGATCAGATGTCCCCAAAGGTCTCTTATCACCTTATGGGGACACAATCTGGAAAAAAAATAAAATAAAAATATAATTAAAAAGTTTTAAAAAAATGTAAATAAAATAATAATAAAAAATAAATAAATAATACGCTAATAAAACGCCGTTATTAAAGGTTATAGCCCCACCCCCGACGACACCATACAAAATAAAAATTACCGTAACGGAGAGGAAAAACTATTTCAGTGACACTTTGTGTTATTAAATTTAAAAAAAAAAAAAAAAAATTGAAAACCAGACACAATTTCCCTCCTATTTTGTTTATATTTTCCCAGATATAAAAAAAATTAAAACACATTCAAAAATAAAGATAACATAAAAATAAAGCCCTATGTGTCCCCGAAAAAAAGACGCAAAAATTAGTTGACTGAGACATACGGGAAAAATGTTACAGCCCTCAAAACCGTACATACAAAATAAACCTAAAATGTGTCTGGTCCTGGACCACAAATTGGCCCGGTACTGAAGTGGTTAAGCCCCCAAACACTGAAATGTCACATATACAAGTTTTAGGTCAGGCCACAAATGTCATATTTTCCAATACTTAATTTAATGTTTAGTGACTTTCCACTAGGTCAAGGGGTTTATTGACAATGCCAGACCTCATAGCTCAATATGTAATACAAAAATACAAAACACAGTCTTAAAATGGTTTTCTATAGTACCTATCCTAAGGCTAGATCATCAGTATTACATCAGTAATGTTTGACACTCAAAGTCTCCACCAAACAGCTGTATGAAGAACTTGTGGTATTAGGGTGAGATCTACTTCCTCCTCATAGATCAGTATCATGATGTTCCATTAGTCACAAAGCCATGCTGCAGCTCAGTCCCATTCAAATGAATGGGGTTGAGCTGCAATTTTAAGAACAGCCACTATACAATGTATGGCACTGTACCTACTAAGCAGTAAAGAAGCCACAGCACTTGTCCACCCTGCAATTAGCTTGATGTGTGGGGATTCTGGGTGTTAGATCCCTACTGATATGATATTTATGACCTATCCTAAAAATATGTTATCAATATCATAGTCCCCAAGACCCCTTTAACATATGATGTTTCAGAAAGAATAGCTAGCAAATCATGGTATGAAACCCATTGACATAGCACTTTAGAGCCAAAATTTATTTGGAGGAAGCCAAATCAGGCTACTAAGGACGGATTATTATGTATGGTCCAGTACTACTCCCTCTAGTAGCCTGATAGGGGTGTTTATTTTTTAGTATTAGCCATAATCATTATCAGTAAATGGTATTTTAGCGTTCTATATTAGACAGAGACTCTCATGTTATGTCTATTATACAGTGTATCTATTTTTGGAAGATCTCTTTTATTCACAATTATAGTGATTGGTAAGACAAGAAACTGAACACAGAGAAGGGAAAAAGAGAAGGTGCTGGGGGTGTCTGCTGCAGTCTGACAGCATCCATATTTATAAGTCTGGTTTCATCCTACTAAAATTAGCCAAAGCTATGTCTGCACTTTGAGTCCCCTTGAGAAAAGCACATTACAAATGTTTGTCATTGTCATTACTATACCATCACATTAGGCTTACCCATACACAGTACAATTTTCCCATAAAATTATGCTTTCCATCTACAACAATAATGTTAGTATGTGTCCGTCTGAGTGCAGCTACCTGGGTAACAACCACTCACTGTTGTTGTACTAGATGGTGTCCTTGGCCTTATTAGACACAGTAACACCTTCACCCATACCTCAGTATTGCAGTTTGGTTATAGCTCAGCACTTGGAGCATTTCCACCTGCTATGTTACACATAATCCTAACTCTTACCCAGCATGCTGTGAACTCATTTCACCTCCTCCAGTTCACTTTTTTGCTTTGATGAGTGATAAGGTATAACATACACATCATGGATGCAAAGAAGAGATAAATAAGGTTAGACCAAGCAATGTGTCAAAAAACAAGAACAAGTATGTTAGTTATACGATATTTCTTATTTTCAATAAGAAGTCATTGACAGGTAAAAGTTACATATATAGAAACTTTATTGTAATGTATTTAATTATCATTTTATAGGGCCAACAATGATGGCAGACAGAAAGTTTTCCCCACTAGTGGAATACTGAAATAATTTTATAGGAGTTTTTGTTGAAATTGATATACATGACTTATGGCTTAAAGATATACATGACTTACACATACAAAGATACATTTTGTTTTTTTTTAAATGGCCACATCTTTGCTTATACCACACAACAGTCCAAATGCTGGACTACAACAATCCAAGTAGGAGTCAGGTGAGATGCTAGGGAAGAATCTATGGAGATTCACGGATCCTCTGCCTTTGACACAATCGAACACTCCCTCTTGTTAGAAACTCTCTCATCCCTTGGTATCTGAGACCTGGCTCATTTCTGGATCTCGTCATACCTCACCGACTGCACATTCAGCGTCTCCCACTCACATACCACCTCCTCACCACACCCTCTCTCCGTAGGTGTTCCCCAAGGGTCTGTCCTAGGACTCCTCCTGTTCTCCATCTACACCCTTGGGCTAGGCCAACTCATGCAGATGACACACAAATATACCTCTCTGGACCAGACATTACCTCTCTGTTGGCCAGAGTTCCAGATTGTTTAGCGGCTGTAGTCTCCTTTTTCTCCTCACATTTTCTCAAACTTGACATGGAGAAAACAGAGTTCATCATCTTCGCCCTACCCCATATGGTCCCTCTACCTGACCCACCAATCAAAGTTAATGGAACCACACTTACCCCTGTCCCACGGGTCCGATGCCTTGGGATAACCCTGGACTCCAACCTATCCTTCAAGTCGCACGTTCAAACCATCAACACTTCCTGCAACCTCCAACTGAAGAACATCTATTGAATCTGACCCCTTCCTCACCCCAGAAACTGTTAAGACTCTAGTCCATGCCCTCATAATCCTGTGTGTTTGGATATTTGTATGTTTGTGAGTTTGGATGTTTGTTCCTCAATCACAGCCAAATCGCTGAACGGATTTGGCTGAGATTGCACACATACCTGGATGGTGACCGGGAAGGAAACATAGGCTACTTCATAGGCCGCTACATCCCCCGACATCACACCCGCTACGCTGCAGGACCTAAGATGACGTCATCCCCGGCTTCAGCCGGGCTTCGATAGGTCTGCCTGCATCCTGTGGCGGTGCAATGGATGCAGTGCCAGCCGGAAAACATGGCGGCGGCTCACCGCTCTGGCTCAACACTGACATGCAGGCTGGCTGTGCGGTGCAGGACGAGCTGCTCAGGTGTGCACAGCCTGCGCTCCGGACACAATGCTGCATACCCACAGCTGCGAAGTGAAGCGGACACGCGGCCTCACTCGCTGTGTGTGAGTAACCACGGGGGACTGTAGTGTTCAGGGCCGTGGGCCGTGGTATAAGACTTTCGGGGCCGAGGGGGTCACGCAGGAGGGGAGGGGGCCGCAAGACAGTGCTTTGAATAGGACTTTGGACATGCAGGGGGGTCGTGCAGGAGGGGAGGAGGCCGTGCAAGAGTAGTTTGGGGAGCCAGAGAAGTGCCCAGGGCCTCCATACCAGGGATGCTGCGGGGGTAGGGTTTGGAGGTGCGCATGGGCAGCACCGCACCTCCCATGAGGCGACCTGAAGCGACCGCTTCAGGCGGCGATATGTCAGGGCCCCAGGGAGGGCGGCATTTTTTCTTACCTAAGCCAGTCCAGGACAAGCTGTCCTGGACTGATTTAGCACTGAGCGGTGGATTGGGGAGGCCACTGGAGCAGCGCTACTCCATCAGCCTTCCCTCACGCTCAGGCAGAGAGCAGGTATTCTCCGTGCCTGCTCTCTGCCTGCGAACGGCGCTAAGCCCCACCCCCTTCACTAAGCCCCACCCCTCCACTCCACCCCCTCCTCCCGGGAGGGGGGGTGGCATTCTGTCGTTTGCCTCGGGCGGCGAAAGGGGCAGGTTCACCCCTGCGCATGGGAGGAGGGGGCTGCGCTACAGGGGTTTGGGTGGGCCTAAGCCACGCGGGCCAGGGGTCAAGAGTTACATACACGTATCTGAACAAAGTACCACATGCTGAAAGATTACATACGCGCATCTGCACACAGTACCACACGCCAGAGAATTAAATACACAGGTCAGCACACAATATCACACGCCAGAGCATTACATACGCACGTCTGCACACAGTACCACAAGCCGGAGGGATTGCATACACACCAATGCACACAGTACCACACGCTGTAGGATTGGAAAAGGATTACATACGCGCGTCTGCACACAGTTCCACATGCCAGAGGATTACATACCATTAATAGTGATGGAGATGAGGGGAAGGAGGACTCCAAGCTGACTATAAGCGAAGGTCTGGTAAGAGAGCACTTAGCCAAGTTACAGGAAACCAAGTCCCCAGGACCAGATGATTTACACCCTAGAGTCCTGAAAGAGATAGCAGAGGAAATAACAGAACCCCTTGCTATAATCTTCAGTAAGTCATGGGAAACAGGAGTGGTCCCTTTAGATTGGAAAAGGGCAAATGTTGTCCCCATCTACAAAAAGGGGAAAAGGGACGATCCAGGATATTACAGGCCGGTAAGTCTGACCTCGATAGCAGGAAAAATCTTTGAGCAAATTTTCAAGGAACATTTACTTCGGTACCTGGATGGGAAGGCATTAATTAACCAGAGCCAGCACGGCTTTATGACCAATAAATCTTGTCAGACTAACCTGATTTCCTTCTACAACAAAATCACTGAATGGTTGGACCAAGGGAATGCCGTGGACATAGTATATCTTGACTTCAGTAAGGCATTTGATAAAGTATCACATAACCTTCTTATTGAAAAAATGATTAAGTATGGCTTTGACAAAAAATCAGGTGGATTCACAACTGGCTTAATGATCGGGCACAATGAGTAATACTAAATGGCTACACATCGAACTGGAAGAAAGTCAAAAGCGGGGTGCCGCAGGGCTCTGTTCTGGGCCCAGTACTTTTTAATATCTTTATAAATGATCTGGACGATGGAATTATTGGGGAACTCATAAAATTTGCAGATGATACGAAGATAGGAGGAATAGCCAACACTAGAGGAGAGAGAGTGTATTCAAAAGGACTTAGACACACTGGAACAATGGGCTGAGGCGAACAAAATGGTATTTAACAGGGACAAATGCAAAGTTCTACATCTGGGTAACAGAAATGTAAAAAACATATATAGTATGGGAGGAATAGAACTAAGTGATAGCATAGGGGAAAAGGACTTGGGCATAATAGTAGATCACAAATTCAACATGAGCCAACAGTGCGGTGCTGTTGCAAAAAAGGCTAATAAAATTCTGGGATGTATTAAGACAAGCATTGAATCTAGATCAAGAGAGGTCATTATTCCGCTCTACTCTTCCCTGGTCAGACCACACCTGGAATACTGTGTACAGTTCTGGGCGCCTCAATTCAAGAAAGACATCGATATATTGGAGCAAGTCCAGAGAAGAGCAACCAAAATGGTGGAAGGTCTGCAAACCATGTCCTATGAGGAGCGGCTAAAAGAACTGGGATTGTTTAGTTTGCAGAAGAGAAGGCTGAGGGGAGATTTAATAGCAGTCTACAAATATCTGAAAGGTAGTCACAGTGCAGAGGGATCTACCCTATTCTCATTAGCACAAGGAAGTACAAGAAGCAATGGGATGAAACTAAAGGGAAAGAGATACAGATTAGACATTAGGAAAAACTTTCTGACAGTGAGGGTAGTGAGAGAGTGGAATAGGCTGCCACGGGAGGTGGTGGGCGCTCCATCAATGGAAATCTTCAAGCGGAATCTGGATAAACATATAGCTGGGATGATTTAGGAAAACCTGCACTCGCAGGTGGTTGGACCCGATGGCCCTTGAGGTCCCTTCCAACTCTACCATAAGATAAGAAGATAAGATAAGACATACGCGTGTTTGCACAAAGTACCACACACCAGAAGATTAGCTACGCACATCTGCACACAGTACCACAAGCCGGGGGATTACATACACACATCTTAACACAATACCAGATGCCAGAGGATTACATACGTACGTCTGCACACACTTCCACACGCAGCAGGATTACATACACCCCACTGCACACAGTTACACATGCCGCAGGATTACATACGTGTATGTACACACACTTCCACATGCCAGAGGAGGATTACATACGCGCATCTGCACAAACTACCACACGCCAGAGGATTAGGAGACCTATTATGGGACTCCAAGGGTCTCAGCTGAACTTGAAGCCATCGCTTGAACATGGTACAATGTCTGAGGGTAGGTGTTTGATATAGTAGAATTATGGTCCGATCTGTAAGCCCTGCTGCTGCTCATAGGTGGGTATAGTCAGAAGTCACACGCCAGAGGATTAGATGCATGTGTCTGCACACACTTCCACATGCCAAAGGATTAGATACGCGCATCTGCACACAGTTCCACATGTCAGAGGATTAGATACACAGAACAGCACACAGTATCACACGCCAGAGGATTACATACACGCGTCTTCATACAGTACCACATGCCAGAGGATTACATACGCACGTCTGCACACAGTACCACAAGCCAGAGGATTAGATACACACGTCTTAACACAATACCACACGGCAGAGGATTAGATACGCGCCACTGCACACAGTTTCACATGCCGGAGGATTACATGCGCACCACTGCACACAATACCACACGCCGGAACATTGAATATGCGCCAATGCACACAGTACCACATGCCGCGGGAATGGATATGCGCATATGCACACAGTTCCACACACCATAGGATTAAGCTACACACGTCTGCACACAGTATCACAAGCTTTAGGATTACATACGTGTGTCTGCACACAGTTCAACACGCCAGAGGATTAGATACGCGCATCTGCACACAGTTCCACACACCGCAGGATCACATAACCGCCACTGCACACAATACCACATGCTGTAGAATTCAATACGCGCCAATCTACACAGTTACACACACGGCAGGATTACATATGCTCATCTACACAAAATTCCACATGCCAAAAGATTACATATGCACGTCTGCACACAGTTTCAAATGGCAGAGGATTAGATACGTGCATCTGCACAAAGTACCACATGCCAGAGGATTACATACACAGGTCAGCACACAGTTCCACATGACAAAGGATTACATATGCGCATCTGCACACCGTTCCACATGCCAGAGGATTACATACGCGCATCTGCCCAATTACCACACGCAAGAGGATTACATACACAGGCCAGCACACAGTATCACCAGCCAGAGAATTAGATACGTACGTCATCACACAGTACCACACGCCGTAGAATTAGATACACACGTCTGCACACAGTACCACAATACCGAGGATTACATACACATGGCTGACACAATACCACACGCCAGAGAATTAGAAACGCACGTCTGCACACAGTTCCACACGCTGCAGGATTACATATACGTGCGTCTGCACACAGTTCCACATGCCCAACAATTACATACGTGCGATATAGCTTCACTCCAGTTCTCCAGAACAACCGAACCCTGGTTTGTCACTAATATCCGAAATGAGATACACATGATCACATGATACACACGCATACAATATACAAAATACACCAATTCACAAACTGGCCAATTGTTATGGGGCCACTACACAAACAAAATATGAAATATACCCGTGCAAAGCCGGGTCCTCTCCTAGTCTCTGTATATATAGGAAAAAGGAATTTTTGGGGACTTTATTCGTTTATTATTTTTTTTAACACACTTTAAAAAAAAAGTAAAGAATAGTATAAAGAAAAAAAATGATGTCCCACTAGGGGACCTAAACCAGTGATGCTCTGCAATACGCTGCCTAAAATATGTATCTGCACCCCCGAACTTGCCACGAGGGGTATTATTAAAGCGGAACCCCTTAAACGTTGCAGCATCTAAGGGTTTAAAACCCCTAATCAGAGTTCAGTTCTGACTGGGGCGTAATGGAGTGGGTGAACAGGCTAGCGACACAGGAGGTACTATTGTGTCCATATGCATCACATAATAGTACATCCTGTGACATTAAGGGGTTGAAAGGAAAGATCGCTATTTGGCTTTTGGAGGACAGATTTTGCTGGAATAGTTTTCAGGTACTATGTCGCAGAGCCCTTTAAATGTATGAACAGTGGAAACCCCCAAAAAGTTACTCCATTTTTAAATCTACACTTCTCAAGGAATTTATCAAGGGCTATAGTGAGCATTTTCACCCTAGAGGTATTTCACATAATCGGGCTGTGAAAATGGAAAGGAAGGAGAGCCATTGAATTTTTGGATGGCAGATTTTGCTTGAATTAGTTTCAGGCACCATGTTGCATTTGCAGCATCCCTTATTGTGCCACTAAAATATAACTAAAATGTTCTGTTTCACAGAATTGGGCCAGAAAATAAAAAATTTAATTTCTTCCACCGAAAGATTGCTTTAACTCCAGATTTTTCATTTTCACAAGGGGTTAAATTAGAAAAGCATTTGTTAAGTAATTTCTCTGGAATAAAAAAAAAAAACTCCATGTGCAGATGTAAATTTCTATAAGAGCCCAGAGCAGTGATGTAACTAGGAATAGTGGGCCCCAACGCGCTGCAGGACACGGGGTCCCACTTTGCAACTTTCAAAATTGAAGCACGATGTCTGGCTCAGATATTAGCAAATTAAACCACACCTCCTTTTCAACAAGCCTCACCTATATGACATAGGAGGTGCACAGTTAGAAAATATTGTGCCTTATACAATGCAAAACATAGAAAACACATAGAAAATAAGGTCTAAGCGTGTACACCAGTTTTGCAGTGCAAATGACACCCAGCGTTTTGGTGCATATTTATTAATTTATCTGCCCAACTGTGTGAACAAGGTCTTAGCATTGAGTGAAGAGCTACATACCTGGACCGACCACCCTCTTCAAGCTGTCAAGCTCAGGGCGGGTTCACATCTGCACTCGGTCTCCACCTTAGCAAATTCCATCTTCTGCCTCGAGAAACTGGACAGGAGACGGAAATCCGGTAGTCAGTTTTCAAACCCATTCACTTGAATGGGTTTGCAAAGTGACCGCCCATGTGCATCTTTCTGCCTTTGTTTTTTTTTAACTAGACACAAAGTCAGACATGCAGGGCTTTGTGTCCAGTTTAAAAAAAAAAAGGTTTTGCCGCGGACAGGCAGACAGGCGGTCACTTTGAAAACCCATTGAAGTGAATGAGTTTGAAAACTGACCGCAGGGTTTCCGTCCCCTGACCAGTTTTTCAGCGCAGAAGACGGAAACCCACAGGATTGGCTAAATCGGACACAGGGCACAAATGTGAACCTGCCCTCATGTGACACAACATGGCTCAGGTTGAAAACTGTACACAATCTATACCAACTGTGACATCATGAAATGTCAGTGATGTCATGTGCTCTGTGATGTCATCTGGTGTCTATAATGCAGCAGAGCTCTGGACCATAAACCTTCATGTACGTGATCACATTATAGATATGTAACAGTATCGCACCCATATAGAACTATATCACAGTATAACATGTAATTGCCATGATATATCGTGATACATATCATGACACACATTTAGATTGGCTGTGGCTTCAATACCGTGGCAAAAAATGTAGCTTTTTACAGTCCATACACTGCAGAAAAATATGTGCAGCGGAAATACCTCGCTTCCAAAAACCAGTTTGGAAATCGCAGCCTGTCAATTTTACCTATGGAAACGTCAGTGGTTTCCCTGCAGATGTAATAGAAGCAGAAAGCCTGCAGAGGAAACCTTTTTGGATTTTTTGTTAAAAGTGCTGCAGGAAAAACCATGATGCGTTTCTGCTGCAGCTCGCTATGTGGGGCCTGAGCCTTAAAGGGACCCTTTGGCATTAATACATATCACCAACTGCTCTATGTACTAAAGGAGACACAATATTCCAGACTGGTCACCCCCTAATCCAACATTGAATTGAGGATTGTAGGAGCATAATATTATGTTCCTACGGGATGAATTGAGCCTTGGTCGATGTGGACTGGATGGCAGTTGGTAGCCTCTTGGAGGAACTCTTCTCTATGCTGCCAGCAAGGGTTGATGGAAAAATTTCTATCATATCCAGCACCAGTTGCTTGTGGCAATCATTTATGCAATAGGTCCTCCCCTATATCGGAATGAAAGCCGAGATGTTATTTTTATACCGGGGGTCGAGGATTGCAAAAATCCAGTATTGGTTGCTCTCCAGTATGTTTACAATGCGTTTGCCACTGGAAAAGCAGCCCAACATGAAGTCAGCCATGTGTGCCAGAGTGTTTATCGGCATGACTTCCCTGCCCCCACCGGAAGAGTCAATCTCCATTTCCTCCTCCCCTTCACCGCATCTGCGCTGAAGCAATGGGATGCACTGAACTTCCCCGCTAGCCTCGTGTGTGACAATGACATCATCTGCCACTTCATCCTCCTCCTCCTCTTCCTCCATCATTCCACGCTGAGAAGCTGACAGGAGTGTGCTCTGACTACCCTGCTGTGATGGGTCTGCTCCTATCCCGGACTCCTCAAAGTTCAATGTGTTATCCCTGACTGCGATGAGGGATTCTTGCATCACACAGAGCAGCGGGATGGTTACGCTCATTAATGTGTCGTCACAGCTGACCCTCTTGGTGAACTCCTCAAAGACCCGTAGGATTTCACATAGGTCTGTCATCCATGGCCACTTATGGATGAGAAACTGAGGGAGCTGACTTTGTGGCACCCTAGGGTTTTGAAGATGGTACTCCATCAAAGGTCGCTGCTGATCACACACCCTGCTCAACATATGGTATGTTGAGTTCCAGCATGTGGGGATGTCGTACAACAGCCGGTGTTCAGGCAGATGTAGGCATTGCTGAAGGGTTTTGAAATCAGCAGTGGCTACTGTAGACTTACGAAAGTGGGCGCACAAGTGCCACACTTTCACCAGCAGCTCAGGCACATTAGGGTAGGTTTTTAAAAAGCGTTGCACCACCAAGTTGAAAACATGGGCCAGGCATGGAAAGTGTTGGAAGCTGGAAAGCTCCGGAGCCACTACCAGGTTCTGGCCATTATCACACACGACCATGCCTGGGCCCAGGTGCAGAAAACCACCTTACCGTCTCCTCTATCATGGCATCTCTCACCTTGGAGGCAGTGTATTTTTTGTCCGCCAGGCTGATGAGCTTCAGCACGGCCTGCTGACGTCTCCCCACGCTAGTGCTGCAGCATTTCCAGCTCGCAGCTGGGGTCCCGGTCCCAGTCTCAACTACATTCATCTAGTGTGCCGTGAGTGAGATGTAGCATCCCTGTCCACATGCGCTTGTCTACGCATCAGTGGTCAAGTGGACCTTAGTGCAAAGCGCGGAACTCAGGGCCTTCCTGATGTTATGGGACACGTGCTGGTGCAAGGCAGGGACGGCACACCAGTAGAAGTAGTGACGGCTAGGGATGGTATAGTGAGGTGCCACAGCTGCCATCAGGTCACGGAAGGCCTGAGTCTCCACAAGCCTAAACGGCATACGTTTAGTCCTCCGCGCATATGTTGAAAAATCTCCACACCATCGAGGAACGTGGCCTCATTTGGCGAGTTTTTAGCGAGTGACTAGGACAGGAAACATCTTGGTCCTTGCTGGCTCTGGCCTTGCTTCTCTGAAGCAACTGTCATCTGCCTCTGGACATGCCTCTGCCTCTATCCACCTTTTTTGGTGCTGTGCCTGCCTCCACATCTACATTACTTTCCCTGCTAGACATCACCCCTGTCCAGGTCGAGTTGGTTGCCTTGTCATCCACCACCTCCGCTTCCAATTGATCACTCTGCCCCTCCTCCTGCACACCGCACATGACAACAGCCTGCCCTGATGGCAACTGTGTCTCATCATCATCACTGCGGACGGGTTGCAGGTCCACAAACACAAAATCGCCAGGAGATGGCGGATGCTCCAGTGTTTGGGCATCAGGACAGAGAAAGTCGTCTGGTATCTCCTGGGATTCGGGAAATGGTTGAACATAGTGCAAGAGGGTAGAAGGACCCGAAAACAGTTCCTAGGTGTGGGGAAGGGTGGGATGACTCTGCTGGGAAGATTGGGCATGTTGGGAGGAAGGAGGGGCAGACTCTTGGGTAGGAACACAACTTGAGGTAGTGGCTGACTGGCTGGTGGAAAAGCCGCTGGAAGCATTATCCACTAGCCATTGTAACACCTGTTCCTGGTGCTCTGGCCTTGTCAGCGTTGTACCCTGCACCCTGATTAACGTTGCCATCAAGCCAGGGATTGTGGATGAGCGCAATGCTGGCTGCCCCTCACCAGTAGGAATTGGATCCGCAGTAGCTTGACCATGGCCTTGGCCCCCAGCTGCATTTCCATGCCCCCATCCTCGTCTCCGTCCCTTACGCATTTCATGATGTATACAAGCATACTGTATGGCAAGTATACACCTTGCTTCACACCCATCTGGGACAGGTATATTGGGCGCACAAACTTAGTATGTATACAATCGTACTGTCTGGCAAGTATACACGGTATATATTTAGAGCGTATAGCAAGTACGGTATATACTGTATGGTAAGTATACACCTTGCTTCACACCTGTATAGGATAAAAGGTGGTAGGGAATTGAAGCCCTAAAAAGGGCTTTTGTGAAAATTATCTGCAAGATAAGTGCATATACTGATGGTTTATATACACTCTTCAAGCAGTGTAGCTCTTATAAGAGATGTTGTTTGAATATTTCCTACCTAACTGAAGCTAATTGCTAGTTAACCCTGAGCAGAACGTCTCTCCCTATCTAAATCCAAGTTGCATCTGAAACGAATCTCATAGGCACTATTCTTATAAATTGGAGGTCACCTGTTTTAGCCAGCCAATGACTTTTTCCTTTTTTTTCCCCCGATGCCTACGTTTTCCTACTTCCTGTCCCACCTCTCCTGCACAGTTATTGCTGCAAAAAAGTGGCAGGGAAGGTGGGAGGGGAATCGAATATTTACAGTGAAAACCGCATGGTATTCGATCGAATATGAATATTTCAAATACCTTAGTATTCGATTGAATACCTATTCGATCGAATACTATTCACTAATCTCTAGTAAAAACCCATTGCCAAGGTGTGCACATGTTCATAGAATTAGGCTGAAGAACATTTCTAAGAATTGTCTTTTCTGAAAATCTCATTGTACAGGGGTTTTGACTGAGATTTTGGCAGTGTTAATGATACAATCCTAAACTTCACCCCTTCCCTCAACAACTACACAATGTGAAGAGCTACTTACCTGCACATCTGTCCTCTTCAAGCTGTCAGGCTCAAGTGACACAAGATGGCTCAGGTTGTGGACTGTACACATTCTATACCAATTGTGACATCATGGAATGTTGGTGGTGCCATGTGCTCTATGATGTTATGAGGTGTCTACAATGCAGCAGAGCTCTGAACCATAAACCTTCATGTACATGATCAGATTATAGGTATGTAATAGTGACCACTCTAATATAGAACTATATCACAACATAACATGTAATTGCCATAATAAACACAAAAAAACAAATCAGGGGCCCGCCAGTCCCACTAATGTCCTGGGCCCTGTGGCATCCGCTACCGCTGCTACTGGAAGTTATGCCCCCGCACCTGACTCAGGCTTGCGTCCTTATGCATGAGGATGCTGGCCTGGGTCACATGACATTTATGACGTCATCAAACAAGCCCAAAGCCTGCCGGAACAAAGGAGAGGTACATAATAATGTTTTTTACGTTCCCTCACCTCTCCTAGGCCAATGATCATTATACTCTGGGGTCTGAAAACACCCCATGGTATAATGATAGCAGTGTATGCTGGGGTTCGCGTTCCCGTGGCCTTACTTACCGATCCCCACTCCTGTTCACAGCCGCATCTGCAGAAGGGTAAGCGCAGGCAGCCGTGAGCAGGAGCAAGGATCGGTAAATACAGTCCTATGAAAAAGTTTGGGCATCCCTATTAATCTTAATCATTTTTAGTTCTAAATATTTTGGTATTTGCAACAGCCATTTCAGTTTAATATATCTAATAACTGATGGACACAGTAATATTTCAGGATTGAAATGAGGTTTATTGTACTAACAGAAAATGCGCAATATGCATTAAACCAAAATTTGACCGGTGCAAAAGTATGGGCACCTCAACAGAAAAGTGACATTAATATTTAGTACATCCTCCTTTTGCAAAGATAACAGCCTCTAGTCGCTTCCTGTAGCTTTTAATCAGTTCCTGGATCCTGGATAAAGGTATTTTGGACAAACAATTCAAGTTCAGTTAAGTTTGATGGTCGCCGAGCATGGACAGCCCGCTTCAAATCATCCCACAGATGTTCAATGATATTCAGGTCTGGGGACTGGGATGGCCATTCCAGAACATTGTAATTGTTCCTCTGCATGAATGCCTGAGGATTTGGAGCGGTGTTTTGGATCATTGTCTTGCTGAAATATCCATCCCCGGCGTAACTTCAACTTCGTCACTGATTCTTGAACATTATTCTCAAGAATCTGCTGATACTGAGTGGAATCCATGCGACCCTCAACTTTAACAAGATTCCCGATGCCGGCATTGGCCACACAGCCCCAAAGCATGATGGAACCTCCACCAAATTTTACAGTGGGTAGCATGTGTTTTTCTTGGAATGCTGTTTCTTTTTGGACGCCATGCATAACGCCTTTTTTTTTATAACCAAACAACTCAATTTTTGTTTCCAAAATGAAGCTGCCTTGTCCAAATGTGCTTTTTCATACCTCAGGCAACTCTATTTGTGGCGTACGTGCAGAAACGGCTTCTTTCTCATCACTCTCCCATACAGCTTCTATTTGTGCAAAGTGCGCTGTATAGTTGACCGATGCACAGTGACACCATCTGCAGCAAGATGATGCTGCAGCTCTTTGGAGCTGGTCTGTGGATTGTCCTTGACTGTTCTCACCATTCTTCTTCTCTGCCTTTCTGATATTTTTCTTGGCCTGCCACTTCTGGGCTTAACAAGAACTGTCCCTGTGGTCTTCCATTTCCTTACTATGTTCCTCACAGTGGAAACTGACAGGTTAAATCTCTGAGACAACGTTTTGTATCCTTCCCCTGAACAACTATGTTGAACAATCTTTGTTTTCAGATCATTTGAGAGCGGGCTGTCCATGTTCGGCGACCATCTAACTTAACTGAACTTGAATTGTTTTGTAGAAAGAAATGGTCCAAAATACCTTCATCCAGGATCCAGGAACTGATTAAAAGCTACAGGAAGCGACTAGAGGCTGTTATCTTTGCAAAAGGAGGATGTACTAAATATTAATGTCACTTTTCTGTTGAGGTGCCCATATTTTTGCACCGGTCAAATTTTGGTTTAATGCATATTGCGCATTTTCTGTTAGTACAATAAACCTCATTTCAATCCTGAAATATTACTGTGTCCATCAGTTATTAGATATATCAAACTGAAATGGCTGTTGCAAACACCAAAATATTTAGAACTAAAAATGATTAAGATTAATAGGGGTGCCCAAACTTTTTCATAGGACTGTAAATAGGGCCTATTACATGTGGGGTTACTCCAGCAGGTATCAGCCTATTAAAAAAATAAAATAAAAAATAACATAATGTCCTGGGCCCTGTGGCAGCCGCTGCCACTGCTACCCCAGTAGATATGCCCCTGGCCCAGAGAGAGACTCAGAAGCTCAAATAGTTTTCAGGTGGCATGTTACATTTCTAAAGCTCCTGAGGTTCCAGAACAGTGGAAACCCCCCAAAACTGACCCCATTTTGGAAAATATAACCCTAAAGTATAAAGAAAGGTAGTAACTTTGCTTTGTGTTTTAGTTAAGGTGATATTTAAAAGATTAGAAATCTGTGAAAGAGGCCGTTCCTGAAGAAGATGGACGCTGCGCTAGAGAGTTCTCTGGCAGCATTGGGGATGCCCCCCAGTGCTGTTTGAGCTCTGGGGCCCACCCCCAGTGCTACGAGAGAACTCATTTGCATACTGGCAAAAAATGGGATTTCTATGGAATGGTGACGTGGAGAAGACATCTAAAGGTAGGAGACGAATAGCCTTTATTGACCTTTCTTCTTTTCTTTGAATAGCCTTTCTTAGCCTTTCTTCTTGTCTAGGTGTTAGGGACAAAAAGTTGAATCTGAATGATAGGATCCCTTTAATCAATGCATAGACTTATTAATCAGCCTGGTCCAATGTTGGCATTGGTTAGTGCCCTTGACTTGCTAATTAGTTTGACTATAATTGAATTATCGCCAGGGACTGGCGTTAGGAATAGGAATTAACCCATTCGACCCACCCCCACAGAAATAATGGGATGCCAGTTGGTTATAATGGAAATAAGCCCTGCCTATCACATACACAATACATTGTAATGCTTTTGTATTTTAGGATATTGTACAAGCAATCAAATGAACTTCTTTGTCGCTAAATGTCCACACAATGAGACTACGGTAAAGATAATTTTCAGGCAATTAATGCTTTGTTCAATATATCCCAGGCACCACTGTTAGCTTGGTCATACCACTGTGCCTTACAAAGTTACATATTTGCACATGGCAGAAATATTATTCTGCATGCGCCAAGCCATTATTGGCATGGGTCACAAAGTGAATGATAGAGCAGGGAGGTGAGGGCATAGAGCTGACAATTTTTAGAATGGGAGCAAATCTTCTTTTCTAGAGCCAATGGAAATGGCAGATCATCTAATAGTGAGAATGGAGCAGTGTCCTGTCCTTGCATGGTGATACAACTTTAGTCAAAACATATGTACATCAACTATTCAATTATATAGAACCTCCCAGTTCAATATAATATAGAACATAAAGTAGTACTAGCATATTTTCTATGCAGCACAGTCAGTATCTAAAAGAAGAAAAAGTCTGTTTTTGATGGAACAATTCCTTTAGCTTAGTGTTCTGTACTCAGCTTGATATCAGTTTAATTTGCTCATGCTTATATATGCACTCACAACTCCTCATTACATCCAACTACTGCTGTGTGCCAGGAGCTGTAAGTTACAGGAGAGTGCTGGTCTCCACACATCTGCCAAGCTACCCACACACCACCGAAATAGACACAGCTTGTACTGTGAAGTAAGGCTTTTATTTATAGAGTTTCTGCATCGTCTGCTCGCTTTTTCTGCAGTTTCAATGAATAAAACAACATAATGCAGTAAATATATATATATATATATATAATATATATATATATACTTGTTCTCCTAGAACAGTGTTCAAAGAAGAGGCCAATATCTATAAAGTATAGCAGAATTGAAAATACAATGTAATCTATCCTATCTATCATCTTGTAGACTGTAAGCTCTTGTGAGCAGGGCTCTCACTCCTATTGTGGTAATTGATTTATTACTCTGAAATGTCTTATGAACCCAATGATCTGTAAAGTGCTCCAAAAATATGTTGCCGCAATATAAATAAAAATGCTATTTTGTTTATTTGCAAATGGTGTGAAAGTAAAAGAAATTGTATAACTGTGCCATAGTGAACATTTCCTTCAGTTCAGTTTTGGCCATAGAGAGCATTTCCAGCATATGTTTGCTCTTTGTTATATGAAAGCTGAACCAGAAGCTTCTTGTGTAAGGTTAATCTTGTATAATTTGTTATGCAAAGTGTTTGAAACATCCTAAGTGATATCTGTAAGCTTTCCAACTATTCTTCCAGTCAAGCAAAATAAAGGCCAGAACAAAACATGCCCTTGATGTTCAGATAGTAACACAGACAAAAGACCCTACATGAGGTATGGGAGCTTACTGCATTCCAAGCAACGGAAAAATTGCAGAAGACCAATGTAGTCAAAGTCCAATATTTACCGTTGCTAAGGGTTTAGTGTTTGAATACAATACCATACAAATAGCTGGTGGACTGAAATAAATAGCTTTATTCTGGATTTGGCAAACATTACATTTAAATGGAATATACAGTATAATAAAAGAACATAGAGTAAGACTGTTATATATTTCTGCAGAAGCTTTGTTGATGAAATTATTTCAGAAAGATAGTTATATATAGATATATTTGCAAATTCCAATACGATATGCTCTCCACAGTGGCGTAACTACCGTAGAGGCAGCGGAGGCGGCTGCCACAGGGCCCGGGCCATTAGGGGGCCCGGTGACAGCCGCTACCGCTGCGTTTTTTTTTTTTAAATAGTCCGTTTCGGGCTCTATTCACTTGCCGATCCTGGCTGGGCCGGGATCGGCAAGTGACACCACGGGCCCCACAAATACTATCATTATACTCGGGGGTCTTTACAGACCCCCGAGTATAATGATCGGCGGATCGGGAGAGGTAAGGGAACATAACAAACAGTGTTACTTACCTCTCCACGATCCTGCCAGGCCTCCGTCATTCATGTCTGACGTCTCAAACGTCACATGACCCGGGTCTGCTTCCCGGGTCATGTGAAGTCCGACATCATTAAAGCAGGACAAGAGCGGCAGCCGACATCATAGGAGCCGGGGGACAGGTAAGCAACGGTTTCTGTTTTTTTTTAATGTTTTTATTCCCCCGGGTCTCCGATTATTATACTCTGGGGTCTGAAAAGACCCCAGAGTATAATAATTGTTTATGGGTGTCCACAGTGGGACGTAATACTGTGTGCAGGGGCAACTATTGGGGTTAATACTGTGCGCTGGGGACACTATTGGGGTTAATACTGTGTGCAGGGGCCACTATTGGGGATAATACTGTGTGCAGTGGACACTATTGGGGTTAATACTGTGTGCAGGGGCCACTATTGGGGATAATACTGTGTGCAGTGGACACTATTGGGGTTAATACTGTGTGCAGGAGACACTATTGGGGATAATACTGTGTGCAGGGGACACTATTGGGGATAATACTGTGTGCAGGGGACACTATTGGGGATAATACTGTGTGCAGGGGACACTATTGGGGATAATACTGTGTGCAGGAGACACTATTGGGGTTAATACTGTGTGCAGGGGACACTATTGGGGTTAATACTGTGGGCAGGGTCCATTATGGGGGATAATACTGTGGGCAGGGGCCACTATTGGGGATAACACTGTGTGCAGGGGACACTATTGGGGTTAATACTGTGTGCAGGGGACACTATTGGGGATAATACTGTGTGTGCAGGGGACACTATGGGGGATAATACTGTGTGTAGGGGCCACTATGGGGGATAATACTGTGTGCAGGGGACACTATTGGGGATAATACTGTGTACAGGGGCCACTAAGGGACATAATACTGTGTGCAGGGGCCACTAATGGACATAATACTGTGTGCAGGGCTTACAGGGCTCACACTGTACAGCACGATAGGCACTGCTGTGGAGAAGGGCGTTCCTGACAGACTGTCAGGAACGCCCTTCTGACTGTAATGAGCTACGGTATCGAGACTGATAGCTCTTTACGTGGGGCACAGATCGGGAAAGCCGACAGTGCGCTGAATTTGAAAATTTTGAATATTGTTGTTTCACTTGTAAACCTTCTAATGTCTGTAAAAAATAAAAGGGTGACTAAAGTTTGATGCCGTCATAAAGCAGAGATCTGGGACATGAGATTTATGATATAATTTTGGCAGTCTGACTATCTGTATGCAATGCACATCATTTCAAACTTTATAAAATGCATATTTTTCAAAATTTCCACCAAATTTCCTATTTTTCATAATTGAACACAAAACATATCAACCAAAATTTACTACTAACATGAAGTATAATGTGTTACGAAAAAACAATCTCAAAATCACTTTGGTAAGTTAAAGCATTCCAAAGTTATTGCCACATAAAGTGACACGTCAGTTTTGAAAAATTGAGCTTGGTCATGAAGTCAAAAAGTGCCATCGGCGGGAAGAAGTTAAAGAGCTGGCATCTGCTGTAATAACATGGCAGATGTCAGGATGGGTTCACTGGGACACCATCTCCTTCAAGTCCAGGGCCCGCACATCGTCCCTCTCCTGCCACTACAGGAAGCCCCGCTGCAGATGGTCAGCGGAGTGGAGAGATGCTGCAACCCTGCTCCACTGCCCTCCCCCCTCAACACCCACATTCGGACTATAAGACACCCCCATTTTCCTCCCAAATTTGGGGGCAAAAAGTGTATCTTATAGTCTGAAAAGTACGGTAAATGGGGACCATATACTATTACTGCATATGAATCCTATAATATGTGGTGCTCCCAGCCAAAACATAGTTGCACTTCGAGCTGGGGCCATTAGTACTCTCACATTATTATTATTATTATATCTCTTTACTGGCATCATAGTAACAACAAAATCGCATGGCTAGTAATGAGAAATAGCCCACAATTGTTTATAAGTGAAAGCAGATGTGTTCCCAGTACAGAATGGTGCAATATTTAATAAGTAATACATCCAAAATTAAATTACGTTAGTGTGGCCAATGTAGAAACAGTGGAAACTATGGATAGCGTCCCTGTAAAGATATAAAACTTGGAGTTGCTAACTGTAATTATTCCCACAATTTCTTGTATTTACTGGAGACAGGCACCTCCTAGGAAGCACAGTACTGTAAATCACAAGGTTTTTGGAGACACAGGGCATGGAGTGCAGAACTGAGGTTTATGGTATGTGTGCAATGTGTATATATTGGTCTGTCATAACAAAGGCTTCTCTGTCATGCAAGAGATGGAGGCAGGCGCAGCCCACATGAACATCTACAAATTTGTGAACTCATCATTATAAGCCTCTTGAAAGGTTGGAGTCAGATATACAATTAATCCTGGGATAGTCTCTACTGGCTATGGTGCAAGGGATACTTATCTATGGAATTCGGAAGTTATCATTGGGCTGTGAGTGGTACAGCTTGTTTCATATCATACACTTATCTACAGCAATCCTCCATTGTAATTACAACTTATATTATACATGTCACTCCACCACAGCCATGTGATTGGCATGGAAGATGAAAAAGGGGTACACTCTCAATGCTAAGAGAAAAATAGAAGTACCAGCAAGGTTAATGCTCTATTCTTCTAACGTTGTTCACAATCATGTACAGCAGCATTTCACAATGTCATAATGGTAGAAGATTTTTACTGCATGAACACTGGCAGATTTTCAGATCCATATAATCATAAAACACAGCTTATTTATGCACAGCTAAAAAGACAACAAAACATTAACATGTCAGTGTTCACAAGTAGAAGCCTATTTTACATTTAATAAGCTGTCTCATGAGCCAACAGATTTATTCATGCACACCAAAACCAATTTACATGGTGGACAGCCAAGGAAACTGTACATAAAAATGGTTCCAAGTTGGTAAAGCCCATATACATGAGCTGATTTGGGGTCAATTTAGAGGCATGGAATGTGGAAGACTCATTCCCAATACTTGGTCAACTTAAATAGCTTCTTGTTATACAGCATGAAAATAGCAACACATCACCCTGTGTATACTAGGATGTGCTGCTGACAATGAAAGGAACGGTATGGGGCAAGGAGCGTTGTAGTTTGCATTGGCCTAAGTATCATTGAGGCAAATGATTGGTGACCGGATGTGTAAATGAGTCCTTCCAATATTTTTTCAAATGCAGGGGTATCTGTGTGCAGCTTTCTCAGTCTTGCTTGTCTACTGTTTCTAACTGTACAAAACTTTACAAACTGTAATATATCTCAACAGGACTCTTGGAAAACCAAGTTTCTGTCATATTGGATGACTGAATGAAGCACTGTCCATAAAGTAGGATACAGAACTAGCAAAAGGGAGAAGGGAGCATACTGTGCAGGAAAGTGGGCGGATATGTACACTGCATGAAATACAAAGGATTGTGCATCACGGTATGGTCCCACAGCAATAAAGCAATGCGGTTCTTCCTGCTGTGCTATAACCAGAAAGTTTGCAGAGTTTTCCTCCGCTGACTTTCTATTACAATTGGGAAACCATCAGCGTTTCCGTAGGTATGATTGACCTGCTATGATTTCCAAAACCGCGCCAGTTTTGGAAATCGCAACATGTCCACATGGAGGTTTTTACCGCAGAGTGGGCTGAAATCCCATCCACTTTGTTTGTACTGTAAAATGCCACAATTCTTCCCGTGGCATTTCCACCACGGGCAAATCGCGGCGTTTGCTTCTCATGGTGCCCCGGCCTTAAAGTAATCTTGTCAATGGAAATGCCTGAGGCCTACAACTTTGACCGCCTGTACCGTAAGAGGACACGTGAAGAGGACGTTCCTGAAAAAGATGGAGGCATCGCTGGAGAGTTCTCTTGCAGCATTGGGGACGTCCCCAGTGCTGCGAGAGAACTCATTTGCATACCGACAAAAACCGGGAACGGTGGTGCGGAGAAGACATCTAAAGGTAGGAGAAGAATAGCCTTTCTTAAGGTTATTCCTACGTGTTAGGCAGAAAAAATTGTGTTTTAATGATAGTATCCCTTTAAATAATATTTTCTGAAATATAAGATAAATATGAATTTCTGTTCATAACATAGCTTACAAGTATGATGATATCACATAAGGCAGGGTTCACCTTTTGCTATGCTGAAATGGCGATGACACAGGAGCAATATTTCGAACCCTGACTAGTAGAAAAAAATTCTTTAGGAGATACACTACAGTCTAATGATTATAGATAGCTCCTATAGTAACAACAGTTCTTTTTTTTTTTTTTTTTTTTCAAGAAAAAAACATAATTTGCTGTAAAATATTACATTGTCTTTTGTGAGAAGTTAATATTGTCAACAATTCCTGGATTGATGGCTCGGTTGCCTACATCGCTTCTTGAAATACTAAGAGGAGTCTTTTCATTGCAGTGCTCTGGTTTCATGTTGCAAGCCTCAGCTGTATGACGATCTTGCCCAGCAGCTGCCAATTGTTTTCCAGTGGCTGAACAAATACAAAGCTGAGGAGGGCAAAATAAGTATATCCAGTATACTGAGAGCCGTACATGTATCATTGTATGTTCTTTTATGAAATTTGCTATTGCCATCCACTCTAGACGTAATATTATATTACATAATAAACTAACATTATTAACATCAAATCAAAATCTAGTAATGAAATGACACAAAAATAACCAAACTCAAATAATGTAATAAATGAGAGAGGGGGGAAAACAAAATAATCTAAGGCCAGCACAGCAGAATATAGAGTATATCAGTTCATCATTTTCTATGAAGCCACTGCCAAGTGAAAATAAAGGCCCTGCACAAATCACATCTTGGCTAGGGCTCATCTAGGGCGCAAGCTCTCCTTGCATCCATTTTTATGGATATTGTATTGGCCTTTAGTTACTTTACTGTCACCATTATGCCTTTCAGGCAAGTCTTTTATTTAAAAAAATAGGTGAAGCTGTTAATGCATAATACATAACCCACATTAATAAATTATTGCATTTGATGCAGTGTAGCTCAAGTCATTGCTTTAAGAACAAAACAAAAGGAATGCAATATTGGAGATATTGTACAGGTATATAAAACTGACATAAAACAAAGCATGAAATATAAAAATAAAAAATATTACCTCAATATATTGCCTCTGTATCTTGCAACCCCCATCTGTGTGGCTTTCCGTGGAAGACCTCAGTTATGGCCATAAGCACTCATTACGATATGACATCCAGTGGCAATAGTATATACCTATCACATAACCCCTTAGTAAGGCCTGTTGGATAGTATAATCCTAGTAATATTATAAAGGATGTTTGGATGTTTAGATGCCAAGCACGCAAAAACGGCTGAATGGATTTGAATGAAATTTTGTACATAGATAGATTGTAACCTCGAGTAACACATAGGCTACTTTTTATCCCAGTAAATGACATGGCTTCACAACTGTTATGAATTTATGTTCATATACTATATTAAACTGCTCTTGCAGTAGCTTATCTCAGGTTCTGAAAAAGCCAGGTCTGTTATCCCTTTTTGTAAACACGCGCTAACCCTCGGTCCACTGTGTACCTGCATTTGCATATTATCTGATATGCTTTAGGAAGTACTGACACATTGGATGGGAAAACACCTTTAATCCAAATTGTCAATTTGCCAATTTTAAACATGCTAATTTGTCGCAAAATTCTAAAACAATACGAGCTATGAAGGTAGCTGGAAGTCACAGAGTTCCCCTGAAGTGGAGCTGAGGGGGATCATAGACAACAACACATTCATTATATGGAATCCCAGCGAGCTCCTGAGACGCCGGAACAATCACAGGCATAGCGCGAGGAATGAGTTCAGTGGCACGTCAGCTTGACAGCTGCTGAAACGCCTGAGCAGGCGGATCATCAACACCAACAACACACTCATTATATGGCATCCCAGTGAGCTGCTGAGATGCCGGAACAATCACAGGCATGGCGTGAGGAACAATTTCAGCAGTAAGACAGCTTAACCCCTTAGCGACCTTTGACGTACTATTACGTCATGGACGCGAGGTACTTCGCGCACCATGAAGTAATATTACGTCATGGTGATTCCGCCCGCTCACTAGCTGAGCGGGCGGAATCGGAACTGAGTGATAGCTGTTACTGACAGCTATCACCCTTTTCCATAACCTCCGGTCGGTACTTTTACCGATCGGAGGTTTTAACCCTTTGATTGCGATGGTCAAACATGACCACCGCAAACAAAGGGTGCCGCGATCTCTCCCCCCCCCCGCCGACACCCCCCGGACCGAGATCGGGGGGTGCCGGTATCTGTAGTACGTAGTCTGGGGTCTGGTTAGTGACCCCAGACAGCCCTGAGCACTCACTTACTTACCTGGTGCTCCCGGCGTCTTCTGGAAGTGAGCTGTCCCGTCCGCACAGCTCACTTCCTGTGTCTAGAGTGAGACACGTGCAGGCTGTCACTGCAGCCTGTGTCTCAGTCTAGAGTAGAGAATCAGTGATGCAATCTTCACTGATCCATGTGTCCCATAGACACAAGAACAAGTAAAAAAAAAAGTGTAAAAAAAAAAAAAAAGTATTTGAAAACAATTAATAAAGTTATAAAGTCCCAAAAATCCCTTTTTTCTATAAAAAATGAATTATGTAAAAAAAACACAAAAAATTCCCGGCGTCTTCTGGAAGTGAGCTGTCCCGTCCGCACAGCTCACTTCCTGTGTCTAGAGTGAGACACGTGCAGGCTGTCACTGCAGCCTGTGTCTCAGTCTAGAGTAGAGAATCAGTGATGCAATCTTCACTGATCCATGTGTCCCATAGACACAAGAACAAGTAAAAAAAAAAGTGTAAAAAAAAAAAAGTATTTGAAAACAATTAATAAAGTTATAAAGTCCCAAAAATCCCTTTTTTCTATAAAAAATGAATTATGTAAAAAAAACACAAAAAATTAATAAAAACAATACATATTTGGTATTGTCGCGTCCGTAACAACCTGTACAACAAAACTGAAACAATATTTAATGTACACAGTGAACGGCGGTAAAAAATAACGGAAAAAACCCGCCGGAAGTAGTGATTTTTCGCCATCTCACCTTACAAAATGTGCTATAAAAAGTGATCAAAAAGTCATATGCACCCCAAAATAGTACCAATAAAATGCACAGGTTGTCCCGCAAAAAATAAGCCCTCAACCAACACTGTCAAGCGAAAAATAAAAATGTTACGCCTCTCAGAAGATGGCGATGCAAAAATCACTGATTTATGTCCCCAAATGTGTTTTTGTTCTGCAGACTTAGTATCGCATAAAAAAATAACATAAATGAGGTATCGCCGTAACCGTACCAACCCGCAGAATAAAGGTCACATGTTACTTATATTGTACGCTGCATGGCGAAAAATGTAAAAGGTAAAACTCAATACCAGAATTGATTTTTTCTCTTTTAAATCCAGCAAAAAAAGAATTAATAAAATGTAATCAGTAAGTTTTAGGCACCCCAAGATGGTGTCATTACAAAATACATCGTATCCCGCAAACAACAAGCCCTTATATGGCCACGTCAGCAGAAAAATAAAGAAAATATAGCCTCTACCAATGTGAAGACAAAATCACGCAAAATCGCCAAATCATTAGAACACAACTGGGTGCGGCAGGCAGGGAATGTATAAGCTGTGCAAGCGAATATCAGGGGACACCCTATATTTACAGCTTATGAGGGAAAATATACCAGAAGTGACCCCCAAAGTGACCCCAGTGTGACTCCCCCAATCATAGGAGCTACTGGGGGTACAGTAGGGAATTTAGTGTCTGCAATGTCCTCCGCACCGCTTATATATTCCCTCTTTGCCATCCGCTGTGCAGTCACGTCCGGGATACTAATACTACACTACACCCCCTGATAAATTCTTTTAGGGGTGCAGTTTTCAAACTGCGGTCACTCCTTTGGGGAATCCACTTTTCTGGTACCTTACAGGCTCTACAAACATGACATGGCGTCTAGATACCAAACATCTGAATCTGTACTCCAAAAGCCGCATCGCGCTCCTTCCCTTCTGCCCCCTGCTGTGTGCCCAAACTGCAGTTTATGCCACATGTATGACACTGGTGTAACCGGGGTAATGTCATATGTGAGTATAAACTGATATTAGGGCACATGTATGACACTGGTGTACCCCGGATAACGTACGTAATGTCATATGTGGGTATAAACTGATATTAGGGCCCAGCCAGACACAGAAGGGAAGAAGGTTATTTGGTTTTTGGAGCACAGACTTAGACGGTTTGGTTTTTGGATGCCATGGCACTTTTGCAGAGACTCTAAAATTTCCCCTACAAAATGGGGTCACTTCTTGGGGAATTCCAGTTTACTGGCACCTCCAGGGCTCTGCAAAAACAACATGGCACCCAGAAAGTCCCTCTAAATCTGTACCCCAAAAGCTATAAAGCGCAGTGCTCCTTCCCTTCTGAGCCCTGCTGTGCACCCAAGCAGCAGTTTATACCCACATATATAATTTTTTTGCCCCTCGGGATCGCCCACTTAATAGTTTTAGGAGTGCAGGTCTCTGACAATACAAAGTGGGTGCAATGCATTGGATACCAAAATGGCATATTTCTTTAAAAATTTCAAATTTTGGGAAGCATTTTTAGTCTCAAAATCATAATACCACTTGATACATTCCTTGATGGGTGTAGTTTCTAAAATGGGGTCACTTTTGAGGGGTTTCTATTGTATTGATACTTTAGGGGCTCAGCAAATCCGACATGGCACCTCAAAACTATTCCAGCAATATATGCCCTCCAAAATCCAAATAGCGCTCTTTCCATTCTGAGCCCCAACATGTACCCATACAGCAGATTATGATCCCACATGGGGTATTGCCGTGTTCAGGGGAAATTGTGTAACAAACTGTGGGGGGCTCTTAATTCTCTAAGTACTTGCAAAAATTAAAAATATGGCGCTAAATGGACGATTTATTGGAAAAAAAGTAATTTTTCATTTTCACATCTCAATGGTAAAAAAATCTGTGAAACACCTGTAGGGTCCAAGTGCTCACTAAACCCCTTGATAAATTCCTTGAGGGGTCTAGTTTTCAAAATGGGGTCGTTTTTTTTTTTTTTTGGGGGGGGGGTTTCCACTGTTCTAGCACTTCAGGGGCTCTCCAAATGCAACATGGTGCCTGAAACAGATTTCAGCTAAATTTGCCCTCCAAAATCCCAATAGCGATCCTTCAGCTCTGGACTTTACAGTGTGCCCATACATCACTTTACATCCACATGTGGGGCATTTCTGTAGTTGGGGCAAAGTGCTTGACAATTTGTGGGGTGCATTTTCTTTTTTAACCCGTTGTGGAAATGCATAATTTGGGGTTAAAGCTACATTTTATAGCAAAAAATGTCACTTTTCCTTTTGTTGGGCCAATTCTGTTACACTCCTGTAGGGTCAAAGGGCTCACTAAACCCCTTGGTAAATTCCTTGAGGGGTATAGTTTCCAAAATGGGGTGACATTTTGGGGGTTTCCACTGTTTTGACACATTTGGGGCTCTGCAAAAGGGACATGGTGCCTGAAAAGTATTCTAGTAAAATCTGGCCTACAAAATCCAATTAGCGCTCTATCCGTTCTGAGAGCGACCGTGTGCCCGTACATTAGGGTACCAGCACATATGGGGTATTGTCGTGTTTGGGAGAAATTGTGTAACAAAATGTGGGGTGCAGTTTCTCCTTTAACCCTTTGTGAAGATGAAAAATTTGGGGCTACAGTGACATTTTATTATAAAAAAAGTAATTTTTCATTTTCACATCTCAATGGTAAAAAAATCTGTGAAACACCTGTAGGGTCCAAGTGCTCACTATACCCCTTGATAAATTCCTTGAGGGGTCTAGTTTCCAAAATGGGGTGACATTTTGGGGTTTTCCACTGTTTTGGCACCTTGGGGGCTTTGCAATCGGGGCATGGCGCCTGAAAAATATTCTAGCAAAATCTGGCCTACAAAATACAATTAGTGCTCCATCCGTTCTGAGAGCGACCGTGTGCCCGTACATTAGGGTACCAGCACATATGGGGTATTGTCGTGTTCGGGAGAAATTGTGTAACAAAATGTGGGGTGCAGTTTCTCCTTTAAACCTTAGTAAATGTGTAAATTCTAGGGCTAAATGAATATATTAGTGACAGAAATTGAAAAATGTAAATTTGACCTCCATTTTGTTTTAATTGTTGTGAAATGCTGAAAGGGTTAAGAAACTTTCTAACTGCTGTTTTAGATTCTTTCAGGAGTGCAGTTTTTAGAATGGGGTGACTTTTGGGGGGTTTTATTAGAGAGGCCTTTCAAGTTCCCTTCAGAACTGAACTGGTCCCTTGAAAAATGTGTTTTGGAAATTTTCTTGAAAATTTGGAAAATTACTGCTTGACTTGTAAGCCTTATAATATCTGAAAAAACTGAAAGGGTGCTTAAAATTTGATTGCTACATAAATCAGAGACATGGTTAATTATATTTATGAAAAAATTCGGGTAGTATGACTTTCTATTTCAAAGGCTTGCAATTTCAAAGTTTGAAAACTGCATTTTTTTCAAAATTTTCACCAAATTTCCTATTTTTTCATAATTAAAGACAAAACATATCAACGAAAATTTACTACTGACATGAAGTACAATGTGTTACGAAAAAACAATCTCAGAATCACTTGTGTAAGTTAAAGCGTCTCAAAGTTATCGCCATTTAAAGTGACACATGTCAGATTTGAAAAAAGAGGCCTGGTCCTTAAGTCACTTTTGGGCTGTGTCTCTAAGGGGTTAAGAGCTGCCGAAACGCCAGAGCAGGCAAACAATCGATGGCAGCAATTTGCTGAATATAGGCGGGTCATCGTCGCCAACAACACGCAGAAGAAGTCGAGGACAGAGGCTAGTATATTATAATACCAGTGTACAAATTACACACTATAATATGTACAAATGTGTGCAGTTTTATCATTGAAAGGAATTTTCTGACCGTAAATAAATTTTTCTTACTGATGACCTATTTATTTATTTTCTCTTATTTTTTATAACATAGCACTTTACAGACATTGTCAGTCACTGTCCCATAAAAGGCTCACAATCTAAATTTCCTATCAGTATGTTTTCCATGGAGAAAGCTATCAGTATGTGATCTCTTGGGGTCTGACGTCCTCCTAGCAGCTTTGGCACCCAAACTCTGCTGCAACAGATAATCTGTATGAGGGTCCAGGTGTCAAATCCCCCACAGATCACATACTGAAGAGCTATACTATGGATAGGTCATCAATATGAAAACCCCTTTAATTTTCTAGGTTTTTTTTTTTTTACATGCAGCTCCTGCCCACTTCTAGGCTTATGGTCCCACGTAGCGAGTTGCAGTCGAAAAATGCTGCAAAAAAGACCGTGGCAGAAACTCATTTTCACGAAAAAGTCTGCAGAATTTTTCTGCTTCTATTATACTTATACAGAAAGCGCCAGCATTTCTGTAAGTATCATTGACATGCTGCAATTTTAAAATAACGCTTGCATTTTTTAAAATCACAGCATTGCCTTTGCAGATTTTTTTTTCTGAATTGTGTGTATGGATTTTGCCAGAATCCCATCCAATTTGCAGGTAATGCAAAGCACAGTATTTTTTGCGGCCACAACGCTGCATTTTTGCAAAGTGGGGCCTTGGCCTCAACGAGGTATTCCCATCTCAACTCTTAGGCCTGGTTTACATCTGTGTTCGGTAATCCAAACAGACTACGGAATGCATTGAAAAGACACCCTAGACCAGGGGTCCTCAAACTTTTTAAACAGTGGGCCGGAGGCAGAGCAGGTCGCACAGACATCGGGAGAGGTGCCCTCCAATAGGTAAAGTGAAGTGCGCTCCATGGCCTGGCCCGAGCTCCCCAGGAGCTTCATTATAAATGCACGCCTGCCGGCGTTGTCGGTGGGGCCAGAAAGAAGTGCTTGGCGGGCCGCAGTTTGAGGACCCCTGCCCTAGACTATAATGGGGTCCGTGTGCTTTCCACGCGATCTCCACAAGTCATGCGGACAGGAAAGTAGATCGTCGAGTACTTTTCTGTCCACATGTTCCATGCAGACACCATGGGGAAGTCACATGGACCTCATTATAGTCTATGGGGTCCGTGTGCTTTCACTGCACACTGCTTGCCAAATGCGTTCAGTAGTCTATTCGGGGGGGTTCCCATGCGGACTCCCTGAATGGATTACCAAACGCAGGTGTGAACCGGGCCTTAGTCCTATAACAAACATAGCTGGTCTGACAAGTCCAAGTTTCTCATTTGACACAAAGATGGGAGGGTCAGAATTTGTGGCAAAGTCATAGAGCCCATATTATACAGTGATTTTGTAGCAATAGTTTTAATTTCCCTCAGTACATTCATAATAATTGTGGTTCCTTATATTTATTGTTTTCTTATATGTTACGTATATGAAATATTTATATAGCTTCATGCCAAATTGTGTTACAAAACAATTACACAACATTGGGACAATGAAGGCAGTGGGCAAAATATTTTTTATGGAAAAAAAGTTCCAAACCCAAGTTTTGTGACTTTTTTGTAATGTAAATTGTGAATAATAACAGAGAACAGAATAGGGGCATGTCCATTGCCTGCGCCTATTTCAATGTCATTTACACCACTTCTGTGACTATGAGCTGGTGTAGATTTCTGTGGACACATGCAGCCTGGCAGAGAATTCACCTTATTTGCCTCCTCATGAACCTAGCATATTCTCAGACTTCATAGCCATCAATCAAGATCGGTGTATAATATGCCAATCTTTATTCATCTACTCCATTAAAATAATACAAAGGTAATTCACACAGTGATGTCACAGTGCAGATGTAATAAATACAGTGACAAGACAATTAATGGTTGATAAGCACAGCATTAGAATACAAGGATAGTGCTTAGAGTGATGTCACAGTACAAAATATCATTCCCTCACAGAACAGGGATTCTACACATATTGATGTCACATTTAGACTAAGGCCTGGTTCACATCTGCGTCAGTAATCTATTCGGGGGAGTCTGAACGGATTACTGACGAGTCATGCGGACTGGAAAGTAGATCGTGAACTACTTTCCTGTCTGCATGTTCTGTGCGGAGACCGTGCGGAAAGCACATGGACCCCATTATAGTCTATGGGGTCCGTGTGCTTTCCATGCACATCACTTGTCAATGCGTTCGGTAGTCCGTTCAGAAGGATCCCCATACGGACCCTTTAAAAAGATGCAGACGTGAACCAGGCGTAGGCCCCATGTTGCTGAAACACAACTTTTTTTTTCTTGCAGATTTTGCTAAGTTGTTTTGAGCCAAAGTCAGGAGTGGATTTAACAAGAGGAAAAAAATGCTTCCTTACGATTTTACAATCCTTTTCAAGCCACTCCTGACTTTAACTCAATAAAACTGCAGCAAAATATGCAACAAAAAACACTGCTTTCCGCTATGTGAAGCCTTAAGCTATATATGAAGTAATAAATGTAGCATTGTGATTTGAGAATAAGGCACACAGTTATATAATAGAACAGAGGTAATAAACATACTGATGTTACAGTACAGAGGAACCTTTGGAGGAACTGGTTCCCATAAATGAGTTCTCTTGTTATACCAAATAAATGTCATTGCTTGTATAATAAAAAGCAGTACAACAATACACAGTACTGCACAAAACTTTTTGGCACGTGTGGGGAAAATGCTGCAAAGTAAGAATGCTTTCAAAAATAGAAGTGTTAATAGTTTATTTTTGTAAATTAACAAAATGAAGTGAATGAATAAAAGACAAAAATCTAAAGCAAATCAATATTTGGTGTAAACATCCCAAGACAGCATCAGTTGTTCTAGGTACACTTGCACACAGTTTCTGAAGGAGCTCAGCGGGAGGTGTTCCAAATATATTGGAGAAGTAAGCACAGATCTTCTGTGTATGTAGGCTTGCTCAAATCCTTCTGTTTCTTCATGTAATCCAAAACAGACTCAATGGTGATGAGATCAGGCCTGTGTGTTGGCCACATCATCAGTTGCAAGACTTCTCCTCCAAAGGGGAACACACACACAAAAGAAAAGACTATTTACACTTCTATTAAGCAATCTAACTTTGCAGCATCTTTCCACACATGCCTAAAACTTTTGGATAGTATTTCATATTAAGCCTTAGCAGTGTAGTATAAGGCATACTAATGTAAAGTTAACAATGCACTCATATCAAGCATTGTTCACTTTATTCAGCCTCTGGTGTCCCCCTAGCTGGTCATATGATCAGCAGACCGATCATCTGATTCATATGCCAGCATGAAGTCACTTTTATGCAAGTTTATGAGAGCCAAGATGTCATTCTCTCAAACTTACATAAGAATCTGTAATTTCTTTTTGGTGTGTTAATCGATGAGCCAATCTGTCGATAACATGATTATCCAAGGAATCCTGTTCGGAGGCTGAATAAAGTGAACAGTACACCTGGTAATTGAGAATATCATTCACTTTATTTTAGTATGCCCTGTCCTATAGGCATAAAGCATAATATATTGCTGGAGTGGGACTTCATGTTTGGAGTGTTACAGGAAATATTTAAATTTAAAAAGTAAGCAAACTTGCCCCCCCTCCAATAGGAAGAAAACTCTAATGCTACTTTTAGGTAGCTACTCTGTAAGGCAATGTATAACCCCCCCCCCAAAAAAAAGAGTCTTACATCATAACTTAAAGAGAACCTGTCAGGTTGATTTGGGCCACTAAATCACCCACAGGTGCTTATGGACCTGGGATTTAGTGTCACCTATTGCCCTGTTTTAAAATCATACATGCCTGCAATGAAAAAAATAAACTTTTATACTTACCTAGAGAGGAGTCTCTGTTGCTCCCGGCATCTGCGCAGTTCTTTAGTGAAGCCGAGAACATACACTCTGGCTTCACTGTGCAAGTGCTGGAGGTATGTCCAGAACTCCTCTGGCTTCAGTAAATATCTGCACTGGTGCTGGGAGTATAGCGGCAGAGTAAGTTTAATGTCCCAAATTGCCCTGACAGATTCCCTTTAAGATATTAGCCAAACCAGACACCAATGTGTAGACAGCTGTTTTGGGGTTCTTACCCCTGGTTAATACAGACCTGAGTACTGGCTGCCTTTTGTACATTTATAGGAAGAACTGATATTCAATGACATGATCTAGCTGAGGTATGGAGTTTTGCAGGCAATGAACACAGTTAGGCCCGGTTTACATCTGCGTTCGATATTCTGTTCGGGGAGTTCGCATGGGGACCCCCCGAATGGAATACCGATCGCATTGACAAGTGGTGAGCACTGAAAACACACGGACTCCATGGACTATAATGAGGTTTGTGCGTTTTCCGCTTGGTCTCCACATGACTCGTGTGGAGACCAAGCGGAAAACACACGGACCCCATTATAGTCTATGGGGTCCGTGTGCTTTCATAAGCTCACCACTTGTCAATGCGATCGGTATTCCATTCAGGGGCCCCATGTGGACTCCCCGAATGCAGATGTGAACCAAGCCTAATATTGCAGTACAATGATTATTATTTATTTATTTTGCTTACTTATATAACACAATCATATTCTGCAACTCTTTACAAACATTGTGGTCACTGTCCCATATAGGTCTCACAATCTATATTTCCCATCAGTATGCCTTTGGATTGAGAGGAAACCCTAGCAAACACGGAGAGAACATAGAAACTCCTTGCAGATGTCCTTGGCTGGATACAAACCTGGGACTCCTGCACTGCAAGGCAACAGTGTTAACCACTGAGCATCATACATAATACCAGTCTTGGAAAATCTCCCCCCACTGAGATACAGTACAAAAGCACTTAATGGAATTGTCTTTGGCAGTAACATTAAGGGTTTCTGTGTCAGTAGGCCAAACCACTGGCTTCAACTGCTGTATATTTCCATAGCCCAGCTCCAACACTTGTTTTAGCTCCTTCATAAGCAGGTGACAGCCATGATCACTGTCAGGCAGAAGCAGTAAAGTTCCTTTAATTCATTAAAAAGCTATAGTGTAGCTATAGGGAATGCAGAGATAGTAACTGCTACTGGGTCCTGGAGCCTCAGGGGGCCCAAAGGCTTCAGCACAGCATAGGAAGGCACCAGTATTAGAGATAACACATGATAAGTGGGGGAACCAATTAGATATTTTGCACTGATCCCCAACGCAACCCTGCTTCACTTGGGGGTGTCCCATAATGTAAAGCAAGGTTTTCCTAAACTGACACTTGAATAAATCTATTTTTTGTAATACTATACATGTGTGTATATATGTGTGTATAGTAGGAGGCCACTACCACCTGAGGTGTTTCCAGCAGTGACTACCCACAGCACTCAGGGCTAAGGCGGCTTGTAAAGTGAAAGTAAGAGGACGAGACAAGTGACAGCAACATCCCCTGTACTAGTGTGATCTGCTGCTAAGACTACAAGCCCCACAAGCCCTTGCCTGTGACCCAAGCTCTGCCTGACATTAAAAAAGCACAGAGAGGGGGAAACGATCAGTGAGTGCTGAGGGGCGTTGCTGTCAGGAGATCCCTCCCCATTATTATCATTATTATTAGATTTATGGAATCACAATAAGTCGGCGGTCGTGACCCCCTCCCTCCCTGGTCCGTGCATTTTATTCCATCGCAAGGCTGGGGGAGTAACGAGGATCGGACAGACTTTCTCTGATCCCCACCCTGCATTGATGCCCGGCGTACTGGCACCTTTATCCTTGCACATCGCTACTTTCCCTATTGCTAGAGTTTCATGGCCAGCCCTGTACACACGCTCCGTACGATCTGATTGTACCTTTTCAGCTGTGCCTGGGAAGGAGGTCGCTGTCATTGTATAATCCATCTGCCCTGGCCACTCCGATGCCGAGAAGATGGAGAGTCGGAAGCTGCTAGACAAGAAGCCGGCAGGTGATGGGCTGGGGAGAGCAGGCTGGGCCTGTCCGCCTGGGAGCACTGCGAGTGCATCCAGAATATGATCGACATCTCCATGTCCAACCTGCGGGGGCTCCGCACACAGTGCGCCACTCTAATGACCTCACGCAGCAGGAGATCCGGACCCTGGAGGTGGGTGACGCGCTGGGGCAACTTAACTGCTCGTGGGGGCATACAGGACATTGCCCCCTATGCCGCCTGCTGCATCCAGGCACGGGCAAAGGCAGGGGTAAAGAGTGCACTTATCCCTGTGCTAGCCGACATCTCCACCTGGGTCCGGCGCAGGAGGGGTTAATGCATGCAGCACAGTGATTTCCATATGATAGGAAATGGTGTGTAATTGACGAGCGGTTAGCAGTAGATCAGACGCTGCAATACTTGCGACCACATCTATTTCCTCCTCTGCTTTAGACAGGCCAGTTTGTGCTAGAAGGCCTGACCTTGGAATCATCTCAGACCATACAGGCACTAGGGCTGGGAAAAGGGTTGGAAACCTGTCGAAATCCGTTCGCATCCTGGAAATCAGCTCTGGCTGCCAGACGGAGACCAAGTCATTACCGCCTGCATGGATTACTAACACTGCCGGGGCCTGGGTGGCTCTGTTAGCAATGACAACCTTCGGGAAGACTTGTTCCCACTTCATGCCCCGTATGCTGAGCCACCACACTTGGACGTCTCTGAATCCCAGCTGGAGGTCCATCGGTCGGACTGCTGCTCGCTTTGCGGCCCAGAAGACATAGGATTGTCCAATGATCCAAACCACGGTGGAAGACTCTGTAATAACAATATGGGTTAAAAACAAACAAAGCATTATGGGATTAATACCTTCTGGTGCCCCCCCACCTTTTTTTTTTTTTTTAACTGATAATTAAACCAGGCCAGACGTAACGCCTATAGCAGTTGGTACGCCATCAACCGATGCATTTCGTCTCTTCCTCTGCCAAACCTGCTGCATCGGCTGCTGTCGCGGCCCCAATGTGGAAGGAGTGAGTACCAAATTCTGCCGGTGATACCCAAGTGGCTTTTAGAACAATGTTTTAAACTGGAACCTTGTTAAGGGGGAACCATCTTCGTGGATTAGAAACTGGCTAGCGGCTGGTCGGGACACTGTATAGCTCTTCACTGTTTTTACCGGGCACAACGGGCCATTCAGCTTCGCTATTGATAACCATGTCCCTTGTCTGTAAATGTCGGTTTTGGATCGGCAGACCCTAAGCCTAAGTGATTCTGGGAGAATGATTATGTCCTCTGCTGCTAAACCTGTTGTTGCACACCGTGATCTTGCTACTAGCTTACCAATCCTCAGTGCTCCAAAAAAGGCTAAAACAAAGGCGCAGGACATAAGGACTGCTTCGTATGGTGTTGTGCAGACCGTCACAGTGACATCCGCCAGGCACCACAACAAGAGGAATGATACCGGGCGCCAGCGATCCTTCTTTCTCCTTGCCTTTTTTTGCCCTTTTAGTATTAGCTGAAGTTGGAACTCCTTAGTCACGTCGGGGAGTCCTAATAAATTTATCCCAAATGCAACGCCGGATAGGCGCCTTGCTGCGGCGGACACCCCTGCTGCCGGCAACCAAGCCACGTACTCGTAAGTTAAAACCCTGCAACCTTTGCCCTGTTAGGAGAGTCAAAGGATAACCACTCTTTCCACGATTTGTCGTTGCCTGCCCAGGTAGAAGCTGTTAGCGCCTCCTTCAGTAGTTGTGTCAATTCTGGAGCACCATGTCCCATAGGAAGGGCAGACACGGGGGCCCACCAACTCCGCCTTCGGATGGTAATCCCTGAAGCACTCCCACTGGAAATAAGAAAGAGTCAGCAACAACGTTGTCAACACCAGAGACATGTCTTGCAGGCAACATAATACCAGGTGCCTCAACAGAGCTAGGACTGGTAGGGAGCTTAAAGACAAATGGTTAATGGGCAGGAAGACACTTTCATTGTCACACCAAAACAAAATGCGTTTGTTAGCCATGGCTGGCGCGATATCACTATGGGGAACAGCTCCTGCAGCGTCATGTTCTTTGTTGCACCAGCAGTTTCCCAACCATGTAGCCATAGGACCGCTGACCAACGTTCGCCAAACACTGCATCATAGCCTGTTAAGACGGCTGCGTTGGTGTGAAGCTGGAGGTCAGAGTTGGACAACTCCTTCTCTGGGAAACATGATATGCCTGCATAGTCGGTCAGAAAGGACTTCCAGACTTTCAAATCATCCTGTAGGACCTTGGTTATACAGACATAGTGGTGAGGCACTCTCTTCCCAGCGGTGGCTATGGCCAAACGCCTGGAAAAGACCCTGCCCTTGGGAAATATTCTGCATGCAAAGGTCAATTGCCCCAGTAGCGACTGCAACTGGACCAAGGGAACTTTCTTTGCTTTGAGACACACTAATATGCCCTATTTTAACCTGTGGAGCTTGTCCTGCGGGAGCTGAAGAACCATCCTGTCGGTGTCAATCAGGATTCCCAGGAAAGAGAGGCACGACACTGGGCCCTCCGTTTTCTCACTGGCCAAGGGGACTCCAAACTTATCTGCAAGGAAAAGGAACATGTTGCGTAAATACAGACATTGTGGAGAGCTCTTTGGACCGACAAATAGAAAATCATCCAGGTAATGTATTACCTGGATGAGGAACCCAACTCCTGCCGCAGTACCCACTCTGGCAAGGTACTGAAAAACTTCAAAATATCTGCAAGAGATGGAGCACCCCATGGGTTAGCACATATCATAGTAGAAACTCCCTTCAAACTGACAACCCAGCAAGTGAAAACAATCTGTATGTACGGGTAGGAGCTGGAAGGCGGAATTTATGTCTGCTTTTGCAAGCAGAGCACCGCGTCCTGCCCTCACTACCAGGGACACTGCCTTATCAAAGGACACATAAGCCACTGCCATTTCCTCTTTTGGAATACCATCATTGACTGATTCGCCGGGCGGGAAGGATAGATGATGGATAAGTCTGAATTTTCCTTCTCCTTTCTTGGGCACCAGGCCCAGTGGGGACACTCTCAGGATTTTAAACGGGGGTTCAGTAAAGGGGCCCGCTATGTGGCTAAAAACACCTCTTTCTCAATTTTTGCCCGTGCTGTGCTCATGTCTTTTGCAATTGAAGGTAAATTGTCTGCTAGGGTAACAGATGAACTTTGAAAATGGGGTATGTAGAAACCAGAAGTAAAATCATTAATAAGCTTGTCTGCCTCTTGCCTCCTGGGGTACCTGTCAAGCTAGGGGCGCATCCTTTCTATGGTCACGGGTATCCTCTGGTTTACACTGCACCCACTTTGGGGACTTAAACCTTCTTGCGCATTGCAAGGCTGCATGGCCCCCCCACAGATGGTGCGCTCATGTTTAAATCGACAGGAGGCATAGAATATACAGTACCCTTTATTGTACATCCAACATGTGCCTGTCTTGTGAGTCACCGCTGCGGGCGACCATGCTCCTGCAGCGGCTGCCGGCTGAAAGGCAGTCCTTGCCAGCTTGGGGTTCATCATTATTTGAATCCATATGTCAGTAGCTTTAGAGGCCCATCCCACCTCTGGGCACAGTGCCAAGAGCCGCCGAAATTCCTCATCATACCTCCAGCATGCACATTATAGGCTGAGAGAATGGTATTCTGATACACAAACAACTCAGGTGCCTTCTCCGGCTTTACCTGGCAAAGTATACATGACAACGTGTCAAAGGCCTGTATCCAATTGTTAAAAGTTTTTGCCACTCTAGGCTTTTTATGCTCTCCCGTATACCTGCTCTTTATCCACTGTAGGTTGGTCCTGAGATATCAGCGACCATATATCCAAGAATTCCCCTTTTATAATCTTTTCCTTCACTTCCTCTGGCATGTGTGTGCCCAGCGGTGCCACTCCACAGAAAAATGTATCACTCCATAACCAACTTTCTGGTAGATGCGAGGCAAACCCATTGCGTACTTAGGAGGGGAGGCTGTCTTTAGTTTCTCTAGCATTGCCTTCATCATGTCTATCACCAAGTCCTTATCCTGCTGTGGCGTAGCCTCGCTTAGTGTAAACTGTGCCCTCCCCTCCAGTTTAAACAACATAGCCTTAAATATATCCAAGATATCCCCGCCAGTTGAGGTCTGTGTAGACCATGCTTGTGAACAAGTCAACTCACCGGTTGGTATGACGTTTGGATGTGCACTGTTCGAGGGTGGTTGCAGCAGCGTTGATCCTATTGCCGATGGTTCCAGGGTGGTCATGGGCTCTTTTCTCTGACTCTTAGAACCCACATGGCCATGTGCCCTTCTAGCTCTGTGTGAATCCCTCGAGGATGTGCCAGAGGAGTATGCTATCATCACAATGACGCCTTCTGCCTTGCCTCCGAGACCTCACACTATGCTGATTTAGGAGGCTCCCAGCGGATGATCCGCTGAGGGACCTATGCTGACTGCGGCAGGAACTCCTACTACAGTATTATGTGGTGAGGTGCTGGACCTAATGGACGCTTCAGACACCCTGTAAGAGCTGCGCCGGGAGTCACGGGACCTAGTGGACTTTCTGGAGAGTCTAGGCGCACTGGGCATTATAGGAGCATTTTTGCCCACCGATAACTCCCCACCGCCATGGCCTGGGCAAAGCAGCACTGAGTTCGCCTGGGAGGCATTGGCTATTGAGCCTGAACTAAACGCCTCCCTTGGGTTTGTGGCATACTGGGCAGGGGAGTGCAGGGGTAAATATGGAGTGGGCTGTGGAGTGTGGATTGGAGTGTGGAGAGTGGGCTACCTTGTAGCTGGCTAGGGGGAGGTGAAGCGATTTGCGTCTGGCTATCTGTTGGCAGCTGTGCACTGACCCCAGAGCCTAACAAGCCCTTGGTCTGCTTGGCCTTTTGGGCCAGTGCCCTTTTTGCAGCAGTGTCCGATGGCTGAAGCTGTTTTCACCTAACCACCTTCCCTTTACAGGTGCAGGTTGCTCCACGTGTGGGGGCTTTAACCCTGCTGCAGGTAGGAGGGGGACATGGTGGGGCAGTGTGCTGGCCTGGACTGAATCTCTGCTCTCCTGGAGCAGTGACTCTAACAATGCTGTCCCTTTTTGACTTACTTTGTGTGGCAGCGGCTCTAAGAGATGCTGATGGTGCTGCTGTTCCTGAGCTTGCTCCATAGTATGTGGTTGAAAGGCGGCAGGGCGAGGGTTAAGCAGAGTGAGAAAGTGAAAGCAAAGGAAGTTGCTCTGTCTGTGCTGGCAGGGAACCAAGAGGACTTCCCCGCCCAGATAAGCCTGTGGCGGCCCCGCCCCCTCCCTGAGCCACCAATGAATGGTAAGCCAGCTGAGGGGAAGGGATTCCCATGCACACATAGCCGCTCAATATCCAGCTAGCTTATGCAGCCAGCCGGCTTGCATGTGATCTGCTGCTAAGACTACAAGCCCCACAATCCCTTGCCTGTGACCCGAGCTCTGCCTGACATTAAAAAAGCACAGAGAGGGGGAAGCGATCGGCGAGTGCTGAGAGGTGCTGCTGTCAGGAGATCCCTCCCCTCCCCATTATTATCATTATTATTAGATTTATGGAATCACAATAAGTCGGCGGTCGTGACCCCCTCCCTCCCTGGTCCGTGCATTTTCTTCCATCGCAAGGCTGGGGGAGTGACGAGGATTGGACGGACTTTCTCTAATCCCCACCCTGCATTGATGCCCGGTGTTCTGGCACCTTTATCCTTGCACATCGCTACTTTACCTATCGCTACAGCTACATGGCTAGCCCTGCACACACACTCTGTACGATCTAATCGTACATTTTCAGCTGTGCCTGGGAAGGAGGTCGCTGTCATTGTATAATCTATCTGCCCTGGCTGCGCCGATGCCGAGAAGATGGAGAGTCGGAAGCTGCTAGACAAGAAGCCGGCAGGTGATGGGCTGGGGAGCAGAGAGAGCGGGCTGGCCCTGTCCGCCCGGGAGCACTGCGAGCTCATCCAGAATATGATCGACATCTCCATGTCCAACCTGCGGGGACTCCGCACACAGTGTGCCGCCTCTAACGACCTCACGCAGCAGGAGATCCGGACCCTGGAGGTGGGTGACACATTGGGGCAACTTGACTGCTAGTGGGGGCATGCAGGATAAGGCATTGCCCCCTGTGCTGCCTGCTGCATCCAGGCACAGGCAATGACAGGGGTAAAGAGTGCAGTTAACCCTGTGCTAGCCGACATCTCCACCTGGGTCTGGTGCAGGAGGGGTTAATGCATGCAGCACGGTGATTTCCGTATGATAGGAAATGGTGTGTAATTGACAGTGTGGTTAGCGGTAGATCAGACGCTGCAATGCTTGCGGCCACAGCTATTTCCTCCTCTGCCTTAGACGGGCCAGCTTGAGCTAGAAGGCCTGAACTGCTATTGGTGACAGGTGACGGTGCTCTCCATCACTTTACATGACAAGTCCTTTCTGTGTGCCCTGCTGACAGGTCATGGCTACACTCAGCCTCTGCGTTTTCTTTTTTACCCACATAGGACATGACATTGGCTATGTAGTCTGTGATAGGCAGCCCCCAACATAGGACAGGGTATACATAGGATATAGTGAGTGTAATGCCCATCATGGCCGATAGACTTCACCATTCTTGAGGAATACCCACTGGGCTGGATGTGCAAAAAATAATTGTCATTGTAACCTACAGCCTTAGCTTCGGGTGGTCACTGGGGTAGAGGGAAAATATTTTCTGTGGTCTGAAAAGTCAAGATAGGATAGTCTGTGACTAGTTTAATATGTCTGCAACTCAAATCACAGAAACCCTGATAACAGACAATATTTCTGGTAAACCTATAAAAGTCCAGTGGCTCAGCCACTAATGCAATGTCCCACTTGTCCTTGTGCATTCACCCTCCAGCTTGCTCTGAGACTCCTTCTCCGTTGTCTACTTCCTGCATCAGTGACCACTGAGTCTGCACCCACAATAAGCTTGGTAGCCGTGGTCACCAGCAGTACCTGTTGCAGTATTTCTTTCAGTCTCCTGGGTAGTTTATGGCTGTGCTGGCTAGTTATCGCATTGTCATTGTGCAGTAGAGCTGACACCTGTAATACTTCCAGTGAAGAATCCCAAGTGGCTCATAACAGCTCTACTCTACTGTCTTGGCCAACTCAGACTTCAGATGGGGCCTAGTGGTGGACCAAGACACACCAATTCAGGTAAATGATCCTTTGAGGATGAATAAAGCTCCCTACATCTGGTCAAAAGCTTACAATTGCACCTCTCCCTGTTGCCTGTTTCACGTTACACAAAGCTCCGGCCTGCACAAAGGTATATTTCCATAAATTCACACCTTATCAGTTGCAGCCGGAGCAGAGTCCTTATTATCAGATCTGTGGAGTTGTGGCCAATTTTGATCAAATATTTTTTAATCATATTATTCAATTATTGATATTGTATCATTTTAGGTGCATAGTTTGTTGTATATTTACATTCATAGGACTTCAATCGCTAGCTCTTTAATGAATTAAAGGCGCTTTACTGCTTCTGACTGGCAGACATTTATGAAGGAGTTGGAGTTGTACTGAGGAACAATAGGAGCCTACCAACTCCAAAGTCCTGCTCAAGATTCTTAATCTGCTGGCTACTGCTATGCTCAGTGTAGGGAGGAAGCTGTCAATCAGCTGGGGAGCTGTAACAAGTCACACAACTCTCAGCTCATACTACAGCAGATAAACAGTGATGTTAGAAAAACTATTTTAGAAAAACTACAGCTAGACATTCAGTAAGTGACCCAGAACTGGAACTAGGATACTTTACTGCATAAACCTGGTGACAGAATCCTTTTTGGTTTTGCTCAGCATGGGAACACAAAAGATGGAAACCCTGTCTGCTTACAAAACTGTTCTACATGCAGAAACCCCATACACTATAACTGATGGTTTTTCACCTGGTTTTTTATACTGAAACTAGTGGAGAGAAAAGTTCTCCTTACAGGACTTTTCTCTCCGTCAATTTTAAGCAGAATCTGGGATGGAGACTCGAATGGCTAGTGTAAGGTACAACCTATGAAATTCCCATTCACCTAACAGTTTGTGAGAAGGTGCATTAAATTAAAGAGGACCTGTCCCATCCTTTGGCACTAGCTGTTTTATATACCACTGGAAAGCTGACAATGCACTGAATTACACCTGGGTGCCGGAGATCTCAGTGCTGAGCGGTAAGGAACAACAATGCCACTGATATCGCCTGCACATGGACGCTTATTGGGAAAGCTGTCAGTGCACTGTCAGCTTTCCAGTGATATATAATACCAGGGGTGCCAGAGGATGTGAAAGGTACTCTTTACACAGCATTTTTGGTTAGGTAACTTCTGAATTTTGTCCAATAGAGGACAGATTGAATTAAAGTGAAATAATGTTCATTGAATTTTGATGTGGATGAATGTTGTGTTTTGTTGGCTTGATTGAATACTAGCCTCTGCCCCCGTCATCTGCGGGTTGTTGGAGTGGATGATCCGCATATACATATATATGTATATATATCCTGGTACGCCATACAATGAGCATGTTGTTGGTGTTGATGATCCGCCTGCTCCGGCGTTTCGACAGCTGTCAAGCTTGCCTGTCGCTGAATGCGTTCCTTGCGTTGTGCCCGGGATTGTTCCGGAATCTCAGCAGCTCGCCGAAAAGCCATATAATGAGCATGTTGTTGGCGTTGTTGATCCACATGCTCCAGCGTTTTGGCAGCTCTCAAGCTGGCCTGTCGCTGAATTCGTTCCTCCCGCTGTACCCGTGATTGGTTCAGCATCTCAGCAGCTCACTGGTAAGCCATATAATGAGCGTGTTGCTGGTGTCGATGATCCCCCTCATCTCCGCTTGAGGAGAACTCTGTTGACTTCTGGCTACTTCCATAGCTGTCGTTGTTTGCAACAAATTAGATTCTCTTTTTCCAGGCATGTTTAAAATTGACAAACTGCCAATTTGGATTAAAGGTGTTTGCCCATGTCAATTTGTCTGCACTGTCTGGAGCAGATCAGATAATATGCAAATGTGTATACACACTGAAGGTTAGCGTGTGTTTACATAGAGAGATAACAGCCATGGGCCCTGAAATAAGGCTGCTGCAGGAGCAGTGTAATATAGTATGTGAACATAAATTCACAACAGTCACGAAGCCATGTCATTTACCGGGATAAAAAGTAGCCTATATTTTAATCGAGGTTACAATCTATCTATGTGCCAAATTTCATTCAAATCCATTCAGCGGTTTTTGTGTGGTTGAGGAACAAACACACAAACATCCAAACTTTCACATTTATAATATTAGTAGGAAGTAGGATAGGATAAGATAGTCCTTTATTGCACTTGGCTTTATTTGATGCAGTTCACACCACAACCTGTGCTTTATCTGTTTAGAGTATCCAACGTTTGTGTTGTACAGCTTTGCTGTTTTACAGTGAAAATCTTGTATCCTATGTGTGGCATCAAAATATTTTGTTTCTAAATAACACTCTCCATGCAATAAGTGGCCTCCACAAATTCACTATAATTCTGATGTTACCATTGGGGCAGATATTCTAGTTGTCTTCACTGGTGTGTGTGAATATAATGTGTTATTGATAAGCCTATTGTTATTGATGGCCAATTTAAAAAATAATTTTTTACCTGGACAACCCCTTTAAGCCTAGAACTATATAGTACATATTTGATTATGCAATACATTTGGTACCTTGAAGAGCTTGAAATTGTAAAGGGAGACATGGTTGTTATAATGCAGTCTTTATGCATAAGGCCTTGTTATGGATAAGTACTGTGCGCTCTGATTTGATTTCCTATTTGTTAGGTTCCAGCACATGCTGTACTATGCGCTTATTCCTTAGAAACAGAACATATTCATTTTTGTAAATTGCCTGTATTATTGGCTTTGTGGACATTTGATGTGCCCACTATCGGAGTTTATATTCTCTTACAATCTGAGAAACTGGCACCTGTCTTAGTCTGTTAGGTGTCACTCCTTGTCAGAACCTGTTAGGACTCCTTTTTGTTTTCCCCATAGGCTAATCTAGGTTTCTGGGCAGGATGACGTTTCCCTGGGTCTTGGTCTTGCTTTACTCATAGTGTATGTGTAAGGCAGTTGGACAGGTTTCACATGTTTTTATGATATACTCACTAAAACTACAGGGATTGCAGTTCTGAAAAGGAAATAGCTAATTAGAGGGACTGTTTAGTTTGTGGTTTGGGTGGAATTTAAAGCTAGCCCAGCCAAGCCACACATTTAACCTTATAAAAGCTTTGTAATGTGTCTTCCCTCTAGATTGCAGCCTACGTCATTGTCTATAGACAATATAAGCTTTTGTTACATTTAGGGAAACAGAAGCTTATATTCCTAGATTGCACCTAGTCCTGTGCCTGACTGCATAGTTTTCCATTTTGGCAGAGTCAGCATACATGTTTCATTTCCTGCAGGCTAAACCTATCAAACCGTACCAGACATTGGAAATTATCAAGTAAATAATCCGTATTTTCCACTCCCTTTTTTGTTTGATATAATGCAGGTAATACAGTATATTGTTACACTTATGCTAGGTTTCACATGGGGACCCGAACTAAAGAGACCATGTCTGCTAAAAAAAGACTATAATGGGGTCTGCACATTGTCTGCCGATTTTATACTGCAACCTGCTGATTTTAAGCGGAATCTGTATTAGATTCTCCTACAGAGACTCCAACTCAGGTGTGAATCCAGTTTACAGTGCATTAATATAATTATTATGAAAGTATTCTATACTGTGTATGGTTATGTATAATTTTATATAAAACATCTCCATAAGTGGCATTATGGTGCCAGTATATAGTGTACACCAAGATACTGGTGGTTCGAAACTGAGGAGTCAAAGTTCTTTTCTGCACTTTGTGACCTTTGTAAAACGCAGACATTTTCGATGACATCACTGCACATTACTTATAAGTTGTTAAATGCTTATCTATGGTGTGGTCACACATACTTTCTCTGAACATAACTTTTATTGTATGTTGTCTCACTAGATGTTTATACTGTTTTTAGTCAGTTTTTATTAAATATGGCTGATATTAGTATCAGTTTTAAGACGGTCTATTGAGGGTTTAGTAAAACTAGGAGCAAATGTAGGAGCTCTTACACATTAGATGAATGGCAGACATGAGCAGCCAATTAGGTTATTTGTATAGAGATGTCTCCGTTCTTTTCTGAAGGTAGATGTTGGAGAAAAGAAGGATCAGGCGTGTTAGATCCTTTGTTGCCATGGGAGATAAGCCACTGCTAGAAGAATGTGGCAGTGGCTTATTTCTCTGTGACCACTGAAAACATAAGTGTGTACATGTTTATGGGAGACTTGGGAGGAATAGCTGTCAGCCATCTGAAGTATATGGTCACCTTTAAGGGTTTATTACAAACCCCCATATTCATGGTATCCGGAACAAACTTTCCTAGAAATGCTTGCTCACAATAATTGCCATTTGTGCTGCCAATCGGCAAGCAATGCGCAGACGTACGGTGGTCATCTGATTGCTTGTTTTATGCATGTGCTGCTGAAAATGGAGAGAAATGAACATGGTAATAATACCCCCCCCCCCAACAAGTAATAACTTCTACTGCCTAGCAGTGTATTGGGTTCTTTAGCCTATATGCCTTCGGATTTTCTACAGACTTCTTAGCCTTTGGCCTCTTGTACAGGATTTTAGTATAAAGTGTAGTAAAGATTCCGACTATGACGCCCATATAGTACCCTTGTAAATCCTTACCTGGTCTCTAAGAAAGTCATTTTGGCACCTGGAGTAGGCTAACTGGTTCCTAAACTCTATAGCAATTAGTCTGGCTTTTCTTTATACACTATTTACATTACATTTACATTTATATACACATTATAATCTGTGTTGCATCCTGGTGTAGACCAGTAAACTCTGCGCGTTCCAATATACTTTTGCTCAGAATCAATGGAAGTTTGTGATTCTTCATGTGCTGTCTTGTTCCGTGGATACACTCATCATATGACAACTCTCATGATATGAGATCTAGGTTTTTTTTTCACAATTCTTTATGCTTGCCTAAGTTAATATATGCTGTAACCCTGATGAAAACTGGCATTATAGTTATAAGCTAAAATGGGGCCGTAACTACAGAAGCTGCACATGTCTGTGAGTCACTGTCATGTTTTAGCATCACCTGACATCACTGGACAGCCTTTATGCCAATAGTAAGCAGTATGTGGTCACCTTACAGTGCTGAGTTCACTTACAGTATATAAGGTGCTGTGATTATGTATGTAGACTGTCTTTAAATGGAAAACTCCATGAAGTTAATGGTGCTTAAAGGGATTCTACCACTAAAACACATTTTTTTCTAGTTAACACGTCGGAATAGCCTTTAAATAGGCTATTCATCTCTTACCTTTGGAAGTGCTCTCCGCTGCGCCGTTCGTTCAAAATACCGGTTTGTACCGGTATGCTAATTAGTTCTCTTGCAGCGATGGGGGCGTCCCCATTGAAGCTCGAAAACCGACCACAGCGCCGCCTCTCTGGTCTTCTGTATCCTCCCCTTGCTTCTTCAGCGTCTCTGTCGGACGCCTGCGCAGTACGCTCTGTTCGGCGAAGATTGCCGAACGTACTGCGCATGCGCGAAATTGCGGTCCCAGCCATAGTGCGAGCACCGCAATTTCGCAATAGGTATAACTGTAACAGTCCACAGAGGAAACCTCTGTGAACTTTCTGTCTAAAGCACTGCAGGAAGAACCACAATGTGTTGCTGCCGCAGTTTTTCCCGCAGTGTTTTTTTGCTGCGGGACATCTCATGGGGCCTTAGGCTGAGGCCTTACTTTGTGGAAAAGTTACAGATTTTGTTGCATTTTTGAGGCAAAGCCAACAATGGCCACAAAAGGATATGAAAAATGTAAAGAAAGCTCTTATACTTCTACCTTCTGCTTAATTCACTCCTGGCTTTGGCTGACAAAACTGCAAGAAAAAAACCTGCTTTTCCGCAACGTGGGTCCTCAGCCTTAAAGAATTTTGCAATATTTAGCCTTCATAGGTTGAAAAGGGATACCACCATGGATGCGAGAACTTTCTATGGTTTGCCACTTATCAGAAATCCAGCCATGACATCTTTATAGTGGCTTCTCAAGCACGCACTATCCCTGCCTGATCCTGTGGCCTGCAAAACATAAAAAAATCCTACGTTCATGGTCATATCCACTGGTAACCTATCAAGAGAAAAGACTGTCACTACAAACATGGTTTAGAGAAAAATGTTCGCAGTGTTTAAATTATTTATATCTTCAAAAAAATGCAACTTTATTTTCATATGGCTAAGGCAAATTTACATATTTCTAAGTTCATGGGAAAAGCCCTTGAAGCTTCTTGTCTTAAATGTAAGAACCCCCACTGTTTTAGTATGGTACTTTGGTCTGGATTCTATTCTATATTGTGTAATACTAAATATTTCACATGTATCTACAATGTGTAATTTGTGTAATTTCATTGCATTTGGTTTTGGTTACTTGTTCGTTTGTCTGCTGTGTTGCAGTTTTCCACATGTCAGTAATCTTTCCATTTGCTTTTGGCAAGTACGACGTTATATAAGACATCTGAAAGTAGCAGTTGCACATGGGGTTTTAGAGTTTCCCTTTCGCATATTAGAGGCCACTATTTTCTGTGATGCCTGAGAAAGTCCCTACTTGGTTCGTTGAACCATATCTTCAGATGTTGCTGATAACTTTTCTTAAGGTAAAGGATTTCCCCTTTGTGCGGTTTGCCAAGTACGCTGTAAACCTGGCAGACTGCAACTGTACAATGCTAATGAATCTATTTTCTGCAGAGTGGGCAGCTTGATACCATGGAGAACGTGTGTTCTCGCTAAAAATGTTTAGAATATGATGACTCTGAGTGGGTAGGCCTGTAAAGCCACTCCAAAGCACAATGCCTTGTATACTAGCTGATATGTCAGTGGTTCGGAATATTTGTCACCAGTTCCTTTCCACCCAGAGCAACTAGTTATTTGTTAAGAGATGTCAGCTGGCTTATTCCTCCCAGGTTAACTGTTAGTCTTGCTTGTTTTTATGCTAAGATCCTGTTAAACACCATTGTAAAGCATTCCGGCCTTATTGTAAAGCCAATACAGTAATAAGTAATTCAAGCAATACATGTATCTCAAGTTACTAAGAAACGATTCACATATCTTTGTAGAACCATAGTACCTATGCATGAAGCCCGTACAGAAGTACAAGGAGCTCCAGTTGCTTCATACGATAGAGCTGTAGGTGTTCAGTGTGCCACCGTGTGGTGCCTTCATATGTCACCATAATGCAAAAATATTGTTCATTCGTAGGGAATATTACCCTGATAATCCAGCCTCTAATAAAACGTGGTATGACAGAAGTTATCTTTGTTTATTTCGGTGTGACATTGAAAGTATATCTGGGCCCATATTTTGTCTTGTGAATTTGCTTCTTTTGTGAGATTGGTGATTTTCTCTGCTATGGTATTTTAGGAATTCTTATTTATTGCATGAACTAAATATACAATTCTGATATAGTTTTAGCACACAGTTGTTATATAGAGTGTCTTACATGCAGGGCCGCCATCAGGAATTTTGGGGCCCCATACAGCCTAAGTGTCTGGGCCCCCCCCCCCCACCATTTTAAGACTACTTCATTTTGCGACAATTAAACCAGTGATTTTCAACCTTTTTTGAGCCGCGGCACACTTTTTACACTTCAAAAATCCCGGGGCACACCACCAACCAAAATGGCACAAAATGACACTAAAACAGTACATATTATACATATAGTTAATAATATAGATTCTAAATGGTTGAATCTTTGGTTGAAATAAACTGCAGCAAAATCTGCAACAAAAACGCTGCGTTTATGCAACGTGGGGCCTCAGCCTTACGCCTCCTGCATACAAGTGGCACGCATGTGGTTTTCACTGATATAAACATTAAAAATTAATTGACAGGGCCACAAATGCAGACAGATATAGGGTATATATAGGACAGATACAGGGTACGTATAGGACAGATATAGGTGATGTATAGGACAGATATAGGGAATGTATAGGACAGATATAGGACCTGCTCTATAATTTTCAGCTCTTCAATTTGGCCCAGATACACAGCCACAAAAAGAATGGCTGTATATATGGGTCCTTAGAAATGTATAGGTCTGTACTTATATCCACAGTTGTGTATAAAAAGTTTGGTCATGTATATTACAGGTTACAACTCAATGTGCCTCATATTAATAGCAGTGAACCCCATCATGTCCCTCACATTAACCCCCTGTGTGCTTTACATAAGGGACACTGATATGTGAGACATATGGAGGTAATAATTAAGTAAATATCTTCATTATATAGTACCCCCATATGTCACACATGTTATTAACTCTTATGTGAGCCACAGGGGTTAATATGAGGGACATGATGGGGTTAATTGCTATTAATGTGAGGCACATGGAGTTACTAAAACTAAATTAATAACCCCAAATGCCTGACATTAATAAGAATAGTTACTAACCTGGTGTTTTCTTTTACTTTCACTTTGTTCAGCTTCCTCTCCTATTCTGGGCTGCAGACGGCAGGAGCTCCTCACGTGTAGCAGCAGGTCCCTTATCCTGTGCAGTGAGAGGCTCATCTCTGATTGGTGGGCAGGGAGAGAAGGGGGCGTGTCCTACACCTGAGCTCTAGCAGAGCAGTGTAAGGACGCTCCGTCTACATTTACAAGCAGGGACTGGCTGCTGTGCCTGCAATGTACAGTAGGTCTCCCGTGCCAATCTTGGCACGCGTTTGGGGAACTTTCCCCGCGGCACACCCGGCACACTGGCTTAAACAACCTCCTCTGACCTGGGGCCTGGGCAGTGGGCACTGCAGGGGGCCCGATCGAAATGTCAGGGCCCCGATCGGTCCCCGTCCCCCAATCCAGCCCTTGGACTGCTGGCGCCAGGGGCCGGGCCCCCCCAATTTTTCAATTTGGCCGGGCCCCTGACGCCAGTAGCGGTAGTACTGCCCTATCGGCGGCCCTGCTTACATGTGGTTGAGGAAGTGTAAACTTATCTTTGAACAACATTTTACATAAAGTATATAAAAGTTAAATAACTTTTTATAGCTGTTGCAGTATATATTATAGTTATTATATAGTTAAGCAGTGGGACACGTCTGGCACTGCAGGATCTGAGTCCCTGGCGGCGTAGTGTGTTACTGATGGTAGGCTTTGTTACATTGGTTCCAGCTCTCTGCAGTTCATTCACTAGGTTCCCCCGCGTGGTTCTGGGATTTTTGCTCACCGTTCTTGTGATCATTTTGACCCCACGGGGTGAGATTTTGCGTGGAGCCCCAGATCGAGGGAGATTATCAGTGATCTTGTATGTCTTCCATTTTCTAATTATTGCCCCCACAGTTGTTTTCTTCAATCCAAGCTGGTTGCCTATTGCAGATTCAGTCTTCCCAGCCTGGTGCAGGGCTACAATTTTGTTTCTGGTGTCCTTTGACAGCTCTTTGGTCTTCACCATAGTGGAGTTTGGAGTCTGACTGTTTGAGGGTGTGCACAGGTGTCTTTTTATACTGATAACAAGTTTAAACAGGTGCCATTACTACAGGTAATGAGTGGAGGAAAGAGGAGACTCTTAAAGAAGAAGTTACAAGTCTGTGAGAGCCAGAAATCTTGATTGTTTGTAGGTGACCAAATACTTATTTTCCACCATAATTTGCAAATAAATTCTTACAAAATCAGACAATGTGATTTTCTGGATTTGTTTTCTCATTTTGTCTCTCATAGTTGAGGTCTACCTATGATGTAAATTACAGACGCCTCTCATCTTTTTAAGTGGTGGAACTTGCACTATTGGTGACTGACTAAATACTTTTTTGCCCCACTGTATGTGCGGTTTTTATTCTAGACTCTGTAGGCTTTAGCTTACGATAAACAGGCGATTTTTACAATGTTACGCTTTGTTAGCAGCTCTGGTCTTCTGTATACAGGTCCCCAGCTCATGTTAGCAATGACGACCCACGACAATCCTGGAAAACTGCTTAAGCGTAAGGCCCCATGTAGCGAGCTGGAGTCAAACGCATCACTTGTTTTCTGCAGCGTTTCTCATTGCGATTCTCACAGAGATTTCCTCTGCAGACTTTTTATCCCTATTATACCTATACAGAAAGCGGCTGCAAGTTACAAAAAGGTTTTTGAATCTGCAACATTTCCTCTGCAGATTTTTTTTTTTTTTTTTGCAATGTGTGTGAATGGGATTTGCCAGAATCCCATACACTTTGCAGATTATGTAAAACGCCACGTTTTTTGCCGAGACATTTCTATCGCAGCCAAATACATGAACTTTCCCCAATTAATCACAGCAAAGAAGCATATATGCAGATGTAATCTTTGCTTATAGATGAATGTGTACAGAAAGTGATTTAGTCCTCTGTCTGCAGTTTTCTTTTGGTGTTACAATTCTACTTACAGGAAGTGAAGCACAGTTCCCTTTGCACTTAGTCTCTGATCTGAGAGGTAGCATACAGCGACAGTTTCTAAATTTAGGTTACTTTTTGTTGTCAGAATTTCCCTCCAATGTGTCTCAAGTTACTTAGCAATTTTTAAACTGTCCCATTTCTATTAATTGTATTGGCTTTGGGGTTTTAACCCTCTGTATACCCAGCTGATATAAAATTATGGTAGTGTAGTATATATTATTTATTTATTCTGCTTATGTGTATAGTGCCATCATATTACGCAGCACTTTACAGACATTAATATTAAATAAAGTGCAAGGTATATATTCTATATAATATAAGGCAACAGGGAATAAATGCCTGAAATAACTACATTAGATCAGACTCATTATGGTTATATAATATTTGCAGAGTTGGTATAAGTGAACAAATTTTACATTGGTGCTATAAACATTAGATTTTGGTCATAAAGGATGGTCAGGGTTTGGTATTTTTTTACATATGTTATTGAGGTATTGATTTTACAAGTTGGTTATTGGTGGAAATAAGCAACAATTAATTTGCCTTCTTTATCAATATAATATGTACATAAGCTGGAGGGTCTCTGAGCCGATAGCTATAGGCTGAACGTTAGTAAGAATAATGACTATGGATGTCTACATACAGTTAGTCTCTGTGCTGTGCTGAACTGTTTAGTCACCTGGGTGTGTATATGTTCGTCTACATACACTGCCTATGAAGGAGGAAGAGTGAGTCTCATAAATAGCAGAACTTCCTCTGCACAAATAAGATCAAAGACACATTTCATTTCTGCTGTTCACTTTGCTAAAGGCTATGGTCAGTACTGTGCCATTAAAATCAGTTGGGACTCTCCAACCATTGCAATACTAATGAAGACCATATTGTATTTTCTAGGGTTATCATATAGATTTGTCCCTAGTCTTTTCAAGGTTTATAATGTAGTAAATGTGTATAAATGGGTAATTCAGTGGATACGATTCATGAAATGTATGTCAATAAATAACATGATCTGATATGGGGAAGGTACTCATCGGTGTATTATCTACAATAAGGGTTGTCTAAAATAGACACTCCCTTTAGTTTACTTGTAACTGCAGTATGTATAATCATGTTTATGTCCAGTAAAAGTTGCGAGATGTTGCAAATCCTAGACGTCATGTTAACCCATAGATCCACCCACTTGACAGGATTACCGTATTTTACGGACTATAAGGCGCACTGGACTATAAGCCGCATTGCCCATGAGCGCCTTATAGTCCGTCTCGGTTCATATATAAGGCGCACCGGACTATAAGCCGCAGTCCGGTGCGCATTATATCTTATTGAAAGCGGCGGCAGGCAGACTTTGCCAGCGGCCGCTTAACCCCCCGCGTGCCAGCCGCTTCTATTGGAAGCGCTCGGCAGGCGAGGAGGGGCTCTATCAGCAAAATCATGCTGATAGAGCCCAACCGTAAACGTTAGGTTAAACTACCCCCCCCCCCCCCCCCCGTTTTAAAATAAAAGCCTGAGACAGAACGTGAAACTTACCGAGCGGTGTAGGGTGGGCGGGCATTCAGGCCTCCTCTTCCTCCGATGTTCCGTCCTCCTCCGGCGCTCGCAAGCTGATAATGGCCAGGGCACATGCGCAGTAGAAGCATTATGATATTGCGCATGCGCCCCGGCCATTATCAGCGAGCGCCGGAGGAGAAGGACGGAACATCGGAGGCAGAGGAGGCATGCCTGCTCCCATAGAAATGAATAGGAAGTGTCCGGCAGCCCTGCTGTAACGCCGGCGTGTACGGCTGTGATACACGTCGGCGTTCGGTAGTGTGAATGCACCCTTACGGTGCCTTTTATGTATGTATGGAAGCGGCACGCAGTCTTTGCCGCCGCTTCCATCCATATATAAGCCGCACCAGACTATAAGCCGCACTTACGATTTCTGAGGAAATCGTCGGTTTTTATGTGCGGCTTATAGTCCGGAAAATACGGTACTTTACTAAGGGTAAACCTAATTCATTGTACCTTTTCCTTCATTTAAAGCCTCATATCAAACTATATCTAGGAAAAACCTTTGTGGTGTAGCATCTCACAGCAAAAAAGTGCAAACTTGTTCCTATAGGGAAACCGCCAGTGTTTCCATAGGTATAATTGACATGCTGCAGTTTCCAAAACTGTGATGGTTTTGGAAATCACAGCATTTCCGCTGCGAGTGCTTTACCACAGTGACTGTAAAACACTGGATTTTTTTTCTGCCATGTGGGGCCCCGGCCTTAAGCTGTATTGTATAAAATGGCATGCAGTGTCCTTGATCATAACATGGCTATCATTCCAATGCTATTATGCTATCATGAAGAACAACCTTGCTTCATAAACCTAATTTTTTTTTTTTTTTTTTCTTAACATAATGTTAACTGGGCTACATAACTAGCAGTTGCTGATTGAGGGTGGTGGCTTGGTGACAGCTAGTTATTAACCCATTACTAGTATTATCATAACACAATATAAACATAAACTAAAAAAGTATCCGGGCACCTGGCTGAAAATGACTTACAAGTTTGTGGCGCCCTCCATCGGTAATGCTGGAATTCAATATGGTGTTGGCCCACCCTTACCCTTGATGACAGCTTCCACTCTGTACATACCAACATTGCAGCAATGTTACTAGCACTGTCTAAGCTTGACCATGCAGACTTATAAAAGACCATTTTAGCCCTTTAGGGCCTTGCTTCTTTTAGGCCTTTATGACCAATCCTTATCTTCTTTTTTTTTTTTTTTTTTATCAATATAGCTGTATGATGGCAGGACAAGTGGTATTGTTCAATGGCACTATTTTGTCATAGATACACCTCAGTGATTAGCTTTTATTAAGTCTTTATGGAAAGGAATATAAATTTGACATTGTTTTTTGTGCTATGATGTTTTGGGCTATTCACAGAGCAGCTTAAATAATGTGATTTATTCACTGGATCAATGCAATTAAATTGATACCAAAGTTTGATAGTTTTTCAAGTTTTACTACCTTTTCAAAGTAAAAAAAACCTGACATATAAAGTCAATTACAGTGGAATAAGGCCCATTAATGCCTAACGTAAAAGATTTATATGCAGGTCACTAATGAGTTAAAATACACATGATTCATCAGTGGCTGATGCTGAATGAGAAATCTGGTGAATTGTTGGACTGTCTAGTCTAAGTTTACACCATCTGTGAGTTGTCTTTAGACACAGACAAAAAAAGACCACAAAATGTTGGTGCGTTTTTGGCTTACAGTGTTGCATTTTAAACCATTGGTAACCATTGTGTAGATTTTCTACGTCTGGCACCAATGGGCCTTATTCCGATGAAAATGACTTTCTAGGTCGATTGTATCGGAGTTCTGTGGAGTGTCCCATGCTGTGTGGAGCAGGGGATAGGAAAACTGCTGATCGTGGTTATTTAACTTTTAAAATGCTGCAGTAAATAATGACCGTGACAGTTAAAAGGTTTCTGAGGCGGGGGCTTCCTCCTCTAGGCATTGACACCTATGAGAGCACAAATATTGGGTGCTGATGCCTTTACCTGGCACCTGGGGGCCTAATGAAGGCCTGCAGGTCTTTCCTCAGTATATCCATATTAAGCGGCATCAAAGGCATGGCCTAATAGACTGCCTGTTAGATTAAATATAGGCACACTCATAGGTCATACAATGTGTTGTGTTAGTGATCAGAATATTGCAGGCTCATGTCCCCTAGGGGGACTAAAAATAGTTGTTGAAACAAAGAAAAATTGTTATATATATATATATATATATATATATATATATATATATATATATATATATATATATATATATATATTAAACCCCCCCCATCTCAAAATGTTTTATGAATAATAAAGTTTTAAAAAATGAGTACAACACACATAAGGATCCAGCGATTCTATTCCTTTCCAGAAAGTGGTAATAAAAGTTAATCAAAGAGCCATGTCTACTGAAAAATAGGGCTATTTCAGCTCTCAATATGTGATGATGGAAGAACCCAAAAATGGTTAACCAACACTCCTCTTCATGACAGGCCCCACAATGTGCTATCCACCTGTGCTGCAAGGCTTGGAAATTGTCAGTAAGTGTCTTAAACAGTTAATAAATGTGGTGTAAAGCACATATGGCGCCCTCTTGGATATCATCCAGCACATGCACACGGTCCCATGCATCTAGCCTTACTATTGGAAAGCCATTCAGATTTTCTTTTTCTGAGATAATAGAACCAGAAAATCTCTAAAAAAAAACTGCTCATCCTTTGTCTGGTTCTTGAACATGTGTTGCCAGTTTCATCTATTGTAATGGCCAGTTTACACCAGAAAGTCATTCATTTACTGGTTGGTCAATCAGCATCCTGTCTAAAGTGTTAGGCCAGGTTCCTATTTGGTGACTCTCTGGGGTTCTCCGCTGCTTTTTTTTATGGGGGGGGGGGAAGCTACTTTTCTGAGGAGATAAAGGGACATTGGAAAGAAAACTAGCCCATTTTATTTTTCATTTAGTATTTGACACTAAGTTTCTGTCACCTTGATGATATATTCACACTACAGATTTTATACAGGTGAAATGAAAATCAGTTCTGTTCTTCTAAATAGGGCAGTTTTGTGGTAAGTGCATGGATTTCTGCAAGTCCCATTTAGAAGAATGGGAGACTTTTGCTGCATGTGAATATATCATAACTCCTCAGCTGAACATCATATCCCTACTTATTCTGCAGGTACTTTGCATGACCTGAACGTTGAAGATATTGTAAACTTGTAAGTCCTACTACTCATTGACTTTTCCAACACACTTCGTAAAATGTGACCTCCTTGTGTCTTATTTATAGTTGTGCATAATTGAGTTACTTATACATGTAAGTATTATTGTAAGATATGAATTGCTGTTCAAGGGTGCTAGGAGGCCATGGAAGTGGGAATCCCAAACACAAAACTGGGATGTAAAGGGATTTTCACATTGTAGGGGAACATTGTAGCAAATATAAATAACAATTTTACAGAATTTTAAAGATTTTCTCTAACCATTTTAGTAATGAGGGTTGTTTGGCTTGATCGGTTGCCAGTGGATATGAATGCAGGAACTTTCTATGTTCTGTTACTTGTCAGAAGCACAGTCATGATTTCCTTGCTGTGGTTGGGTTAGCTTCTCATACATGCACTGTCCCTGTTTGATAACCTGTCCACAGTAAGGAAGTCATAGTTGGGATTTTGACATGTTCCAGACCATAGAAAGTTCCTTCATTAATGCTTATCCATTGGCAACTGATCAGGAAAAAAATTGTTTTAACCACGCACGAGTAGTATTGAATACCTCACCGGCATAGGAATGCGTGTAATCGACTGAACACTAAGGGGTTAAACACTTCGAATATTCAATGGTGGTTACCTAAGGAAACCCACGAACCCCATAAACTATAATGGGGTCCATGTGGTTTCTGCTCTGTTTCTTCATGAAAACTGCAGAGAGAAAATTGCTACTTGCAGGACTTTTCTCTCTGCATATTTCATACGGATAGGGGAACGGAATGGCCCAAACGCAGATGTGAACTGGGCCTCGGTGATGAGAATCTTTAAAGCTCTGCAAAATTTTTAATATTTATGTTTGTAAACATGTTTAACTTTTAAGTCTGCAAATTTTAAACATGGTTATATTCCTGGGGATCAAAGCATGTATAAATAAAAGGGACGTGTTTAGATTTTTTGTTGCCATTTAAGGGGTACTCTTCCTGTATTTAAGACCATATTATTCTATTATTCCTCCACAAACCGAGAATAATACTTGTATATATCTAGATTTAGAAATATCGTATAGTATTTTATCCCTTAGTCTTCCTTTTTTTATGGACTCCCCAGACGCTCTTCAGCACTGTGTTAATGTCTATAGAATGTCTTTTGTGGCTTGATGACATGTAAGAGGGTTTATTTCCATGTAGTAAATGAGCAATTTGTTGCAGTACAGCGCTGAAGCTTGTGTTCATATCTCTTGCAGTACGATTCTTCGTTTCTTCTTTTTTCCACCCGTTTTTAAATGACATGTTCAAACAACTAAAGTGGTGTATTATATTTCAGTGTGTGGGTGAAATTGCATTGACAAATCCTGACATGTTTAGCATTTTTGTTTAACAGGCTTATCACTTGAAATACATTTATCTTCCTCTAGGAAAGTAGCGATCTCCTAGCACTGGGACTAGTGCTGATTACATTTTCCTATATAGAACCTAATTAAATATTGTTACTTTTATACACCTTAGGATCCTGCTTGACGTTTGCTTGTACTTTGTGTATGGTAGGATTCCATATAACTGAGATCGTTCAGACTGGATTCTAGGACTTTAAACAGTACTTATATTTTTTGTACTCTTTATCTTCTTGGTAACAGTACTTTAGTAAGTTAGTGTAAATTGATGTTTGTATAAATGACGCCTTACATGAACCACTTGTCCCAAGAATCTCATGGCAGATGATGTATAGCCCAGGCTTAGTGTGTGCCCCATCCTATATGCTAAGCAGCTTGTGTTACTTTACATAGTGCTAGATGTGATCTTAATAAATACTTTTACCAGTATCATTAATGTATGTTTAGCTCCCATTTCTGAACATCTTTTTATTTTGTGGGAAGGGCACATAATAACTGATATTACCATCTTTAGGTAGATTATATAAAATTCTGAATACATTTTCCTTTCTGATTTGAATGTAGAAAATGTGTTCTCAGCAATGCATGGTCTAATCTCATTGCAAAAGCAAAGTTTTCTTGCCTATGGAGCATTTCACCTCATTGAATGGTCACGTCCCTGCCTCACCCCCACATGCCATAATACTTTCTTATCCACCTGTCTGTATTTCTGCCTTAAGCTACTTTCACATAGCAATGTTTTAGTCTATACCAGGGTTCTCAACCCTTTAAAAAGGGAGCCAGTTCACTGTCTCTCAGACCATTGGAGGGCCGAAATATAGTTTTAAAAAAACTGAAGAAATTCCTCCCCACACAGTATTAAATGCTCCACAGTAGCCCCCCTCCCCACACACACAAAATTATACTTATCTGAAGTCCCATGAAGAGCCGCCGGGTGTCCTCCTCCTTCAGACTGCAGTTGCTGATGACTTACGTCATCGCCCCTGCCCCGGGGCATAGGTTACACTCTGCAGTCAGTGTAGGACTGTGACCTACACTCACAGCTTTCAGCTGTATGTAGGTGTAAATCCTTGGCTCATTACTGGGCCAGAAAAGGCTGCAGATCTTGCATTGCAAGGCAGTTCCATGGAGTGAAAGAAGTTGTGTAGTTCTGTCCTGTAACCCTCAGTCCAGTGTGACAAAATTGCTCCTGTTTTGTTTGTGTGGCTGGAAGTAAGCTACATATATAATTAGGTTATCAGTTCAGTCTTTCCCCGAAAATAAGACAGTGTCTTATATAAAATTTTGGTCCTAAAGATATGCTATTTTCAGGGGATGTCTTATTTTATTTTTATGTGCTGCTGCCACCACCGTGCTACAGAGATGTGCTTGCTGCGCAAAGACTGTATGAAGAGAAACATTGCAGCCGGCTGAACGCTGTGTGCGGTGCTCCGTGTGTACAGGAAAGCCAGCTGCTGCCACTGCTGTGATACTGTACGTTGTATCCATTGTTCCTGCTGCTGTGGGGTGAGCTGGAAGAGTGGACCCCCTCGCCGCATACGATGCTTAGTGTATGCACAGCGGGCATCTCCCAGCTCATCCTACCGCTACAGCAGCAGGAACAGTGGATACAATGTATCGCAGCGGCATACCTGTGCACACGGAACATCGCGCACAGTGTTCAGCCGGCTGCAATATTTTTCTTCATACAATCTTTGCGCAGAAAGATTATTATTATTGGGGGACGTCTTACTTTCGGGGGGTGCCTTATATTAGGAAATTCAACAAAACCTCTGCTATGTCTTACTTTCGGGGGATGACTTATTTTTGGGGAAACAGGGTAGTTTCTCAAACGAGCAAGTATTTATTTTGTTTTTGCCTGAAGTTACAGCTGGATTTTGTTTTTCTCATTTTGGGCCTGAAGTCAAGGTTTATTTATGTTCCTGTTTTTTTCTAAATAAACCAGTTTGCTGCATATTTTGTGTCTTGTGTCTGTCTTGACTATTTGAGTCCTCACCACTGTTTCTTCTGAGCTAACTTTCCCACAATATCTAGCTTTAGATATTCTATTAACTGTCTTTCACCAATTAACATGTTCTTAGAGTTGCTCTTCTAGGGAGTAAAACTATTTTCTTGTTGAAAAATGGTTCTACTTTGCTTGATACAGTCTATTTATTTCATGTGATTTCCAGAGGTTCACACCTAACAATGCAATACACTGTTTAGCTGCACCCTTTTTCAATAAAAAAAAGTACTAAAATATTTTTCTGTTGAGATAAGCAAAGCAGAAGTTCTAATAATAGTTACATATGTTGCCTAAAGGCAGCCATGTTTCATTTGGAACGCCAGAGATAACATACTGTTATTAAAGTACACTGTGATTTGTATGGTGTTAGTTATTCCCATAGATTTGTACAGGGATGTCTTAAAGAATTTCATGGTACTATGTCTCCTGTTTATGAAGAAGTGTTGATCCCTATGATCTTATATTTGACTACATTTACAAACACAGCAACGGTGTCTATAAAGTTACATGTAACAGTACAGCGATCTAAAAGTTTCATTTTATACTTAGAAATATATTATGTGTTATAAGCTAAAAGCATGATAATTGTTGTTCATTAAATAATTTGCACTGCCCATCTTCTACAGTATGCATGTATGCATGCACAGAGAATATTTTGTGTATTTTTGGACTTAGCGTTTAAAGACATCAAAGGTCTGAAGACAAAGTACTCTTTTCATTACTGCACTAGGGAAGAGATGGATGCCCTAGTAAGCCTTGAAAAAGATGTTAGTATTATAATAAAACCCTCTGAAAAGGATGGACATACAGTCGTGATGGAAATACATACAAATCATAAAATGTGTGAGATCCTCTTATTATATAAAGACACCTATGAGTTTTTGAGTAATTCGACCTATGAGTATGTCTCAGAACTCGAACAATTGTTCGTTGAGGTAAAAGAGGGTAGACTATTCTTTTTCGTTTGATTATGACTACTGACTCCCTTCAATCCAATACTCAACTTTTCTGCTGACCTAAGATCCATAAGGGTCTTAGACCATTAAAAAGGAGACTTATTGTCTTCGGTATTGGCAACATCAGTGAGAAGGTAAGGACTTGCATAGACAAAGGTCCTCAAACTATTTGTAGCAGCCCTACCGTCTTATGTACACAATACTACAGAACAGTTGAGACAGTTGTAGGAAGTCACAGTGGGATATATAGGACTATTGGCAAGTATTGATGTGGAGGTCCTGTATTCATCCATCCCCCATGATTTTGGTCTAAAAGTGGTAGACTATTTCCTCCAGATGAAGTGGTGTCAGTATCGTGCCCACAAAGAGCTCACTATTAAACTGTTGAGCTTTGTCCTGACTAAGGACTTCTCCTTTAATGGCAGGATTTACCTCCAACTCAGGGGCACAACCATGGGCTGTTCTTGTGCGCCTACTTAAGCAAACTTGCTTCTGAGCTGTTGGAGATCTCTTTTAAATTTAAGGTGTTTTTTTTTTTATATGGTTGTAAAGATATGAGAGCTGTACATAGCCTTTAAATGGGTATTCTCTTCTTAAGAATTTATCAATACTGCTAGCTTATGTAAATTCAATTGTTTTCCTAAATACATTGCTATTTTAAATTATTCCTGCCATTCTTTAAAGAGTGTTTCCTTGGTTCTTGTCCTGTTGAGAAGGATGAATCCCTTTTCTCTCCACATTTTTAAAGCAGATTTGGGGACAGAAAACCCAAACAGAGACTGAGCACAGGTGTGAACTTATCCTGAGCTTATCAAGAATGTGTATGGCTTGGGGACTGAGGGCAAAAAACTGATGATGCAATATTCTTCTCAAAAACATGTATGAAATATAAATATTCATATGTGTAAATTTCAAATGTATTTGTCAGTCATACTTTTTTCTTCAATACCTAGTGTGGATATGCATTGCTTACAATGTAGCAAGGACTACTTTCTTTAGTGCCACTGAGCCATATAGAACAATGAAAAATGTAGACTCTTAAAACACAATATCTTGTAATTACGCCAAATCACAAGGGAATCCCTGGACTGGCTAATGCAATGCTTATGCAAGTCCAAACAACACACTCCACTGAGGGTGTTAGGATTACAAATTAACCATAGTGCACACAATGAGGAAAACTGAAGAGGGACAAAAAATGAATACATTGACCAACCATTGGTTCTTCAGGATTGTTTGACAGCAGATTTGTTACAGAAGTTTATGTGATTGTTCCAATTATCTAAATGGGGTTGCAGAAACGCATGTTCCTGCCACCAAAATAACCTGATTCAGGTATATGGAAGATATTTTTAGTTGCAGAACTGTCTGCAACAAACCTCTTGCATGAAAATTTACCGCAGGCAAACAAGTTTTGCAGTGTTTTAATTCCTTGGTGAAAAAAAATTTCCATTAAAATGTACATATTGCATATTTTTTAAAGTTATAAAATGTACCTCTTGCTTAATTTACTACATAAAAACCGGTACATGCCAATTTAATGAACTGTGTAATACATCTGTCTTTTTTTTTTTATATATATATAATATATATATATATATATATATATATATATAAATACGTGTGTATTTTCCCTACACTAAATGAGAGGGGAGAAATCCGCAGCACACTGCAACAAAATCAATGTGTAACACATAAGATTCTCGGCCAATCTGTTTAAATGTGCAAGTAGCCATAGGGAATAGAGGTGCACATCAAAGTCTTTGGTGTATTTCTGTTTGTTTTCCTAAGAACGTTCGGTGCTCCTACCCTCCAACAAGTTCTAGGAGAAAAGATCTACATCCATATTCAAGAAGATTTCCCAGAGCTCTAATGTAGTTAAATATATTAATAATTTACAGCCAATTACTAATATACCTTGAAGCAACCAAATGGGAAACCTAAGGGTGTAAAATACAAGTTGCAGTGATATTGTTCTGGTACAAAAATTTGTTTGAAAGTCTGTATTGTAGTGCAAAGTTTCTACGCCATGATCCTGAGGCAAGTGACAGTGATATGATTCTTTGCTTGTGTCAATCGAAAGTCATATGTTTGTGCCTTGATGCCAAGTTTTAGAAATCCTACAATACCACAGTTGTTTTTTGCTGGAAAGTCACATGTAGGGAGCCTTAGAAGCATATGTAACTCCAAAGCCACAAGATTTGGTTCTGAACTGCATCCAGTATCACACCAAATCCTTTTTTGGTACAATTTTTTTTTTTCTATTTGTAGAGATTTTGCTTTTCTTTTTAGAACACTACCGTATGTCTTTAATGAACACTGATGAGAAGCTTTATGCCAAACTGATAGTCAATAGACTGACCACTCATTCACATCTGAATTTGGTAATCTATTCGGAGAGTCCACATGGGGACCCCCCGAACGGACTACCAAATGTATTTGCAAGCGTTGTGCAGTAAAAGCACATGGACCCCATAGACTACAATGGGGTCCGTGTGCTTGCCACACGATCTCCACGCTGAACATGCGGAGAGGATAGTAGATTGTGAACTACTTTCCTCTCTGCATGTTCCCTGTGGAGATCTGGCGGCAAGCAGACGGACCCCATTATAGTCTATGGGGATCCGTGTGTTTTTACTGCACACCGCTTGCAAATGCGTTTGGTATTCCGTTCGGGGGGTCCCCATGTGGACTCATTCAAACAGAACACCATCGCTGATGTAAACCAACCCTGAGCCAACACATGGAGAATTTTGTACACCTGGATCAGGTGGGGTTGATCTCTCATAGGGAGGTTCAGGATAACATACTGAAGGCCTTTTCCGCGATTCATCAGCTCAGCGCGCTCAGATTCTGATGATGCTGCTTTCGTTGGATGAGGAGAAGGCCTTTGATAACATAGACTGGAGTTTTCTGAAGGCCACTCTTGCACAGATTGGTCTTGGCCTCACTCGTATTCGCTCTCTTTATGACTCCCCACGAGCATAAATACAAGTGAATGTTACTGTTAGGATGGGCTCCCGCAGGTTGTCCTCCCAGCGCACAGCGCCACTGGCGGGCCAATCCAACTCCCGCCCTCGGCGTTGTGCAATAAGGGGTGTGGAGGCTAAGTCCCATTTCTCCCCTACTGAGCATGCTCAGACTTTTTGGAGTCGCACAGAGGCTATGTCCCATTTCTTCCCTACTGGGCATGCTCGTACCTTTTGGAGTCACACGGAGGCTAAGTCCCTTTCTCCCCCTACTGAATTGATTCGACATTTCTCCCCCTCTCCTCTGGTTGCCTTTTCTTCTTCCCTTCCACCATGACATTAGGAATATTCAACGTTGTTTTTGTTACAGAATTAAGTACCTGTCTCTGCTGCAACTGTTTCCCTCTTTTGCCATGGTCCCCCCCCCACTTCCACCTACCTGCCATCTTCCTTATTCTACCTACCCTCCCTTCCACCCCTGACGTTCCCTCTGTCATGTACCCCTTGAAAATGCAGTATTTGATGGAGTTATTCTTTGATAGCACTATTTGGTTGGGATCCTATCCCATAAGGACCTGTCAAAGGTTCCCCCACCCCCTAAGATTAGGGGGACTTTCATAAGTTTTTAGTATGACATTCCCATTTTAAAAGGGTTGTTTCAAAGAAATAAATTTCACTTCTTACCTCCATTGGTTCTTCATGGTAGATCTGCCCCAGGTCATGTGATTGGAACCAGCCCCTGTCCACTGGGTCGCTCCACCTCCTCTCATTTTCATTGCTAGTTGCCTATGTTTTGGGGCTGGCTTTACTAGCCATAGTAATGATATCACATTATATAGAACCCTAAGAATGTTTGGTATATGTCCCCTGAGCTTTCTGGGCTCATGCAGTAAACTGAGCCGAGAGCCAAGATTTTACTACAGATTGTTATTATTTAAAAAAAAATGTGGATGACTTGGTGGCAGAGGAAGGTCAGCTTTCGTTCACTGACTTTTGACAGAATTATGGGAAATCTATGCTGGGTTTTATGTTCATTTGATAAATGCCATTAAATTCTCCACACTGGAATATTGGTTAATAGAAAACAGAAACATTTCCATCATGTGAGGTTCTTGGCTATGCACTATGCAGTTTTGGAGATGTCTCTCCTTTTTCAGAGCAGATATAACATTGTAGTTGGTGTCTGGTCTGGTGTCAGGCAGCTGATTTACTTGAATTAGAAGCAGTGAAGCTTTAGTAGTACAAAACTGTGACATTTTTGTTGATCCATGGTAAGTTTAGCTCAATAATATGTGTCTGTCATTCACATGGCAATGATTAATGGCCGTGTGATGACTGTTTCTTTTAATGGATATCACACGGCAGCATTGAATTCAATGTCACTGAATGGGGCTATTCACAGGAGCGTGATTTTGGGGGTCCGTTGTCACGGACCTTCAAAATATAGGTCATGTAATATATTTGTCCATTTTCACGGTACCCTCCATACACTCCAAATTCTTGTATCAGTAGTCTGAATTTTGCCTAAGGGTGTACTTTTAGTTAAAAAAACAAACAAACAAACAAAAAAGATGTGAAGAGTGACACCTTTTAGCTCTTATTGAATGATGGTCAAGGCTAAGTTCACACATGCATTGCACTTTCCATTCCTCTGATCTGTCATAGGAATAGAAGTACAAAACGAATGGTTAAGACCAATCTGACTAATGACGGACACATCTGGAACCCAACAGATCACATAAACTATAATGGGCACTAACAAGTGTCTGTTATGGCACCCATAGGTTTGGTGGAAGAAAAAGACTTGCATACTAACGGAGCCTCCAATGCAGATGTGTATAGACCATGAGAAGTACTCTCTGGTGGATCTTCAATATATGGCAGAGGTAGTATTTGTAGAAAGGACAGGCGGCTTGTGTTACCTTTAGGTGGAAATAAACCAGACATAAGGAACCCACTATTTGGTCAACATTTTCCTTAAGGCACAAAGACACTGTTGTCTATGGGCTGCATCTGCCATTGTAGTTCAGCCTTATGTACTTGAAATAGTGAACTGAAATACTGGGTACCTCCTGTTGATAAGAGTGGGGCCGCTTCTGGAACACCCAGTTTTCATTTAGCGCTAAATATCCTCCTTTTTCTTATATACGGTACACTGTTATTTAAAGCTTCACATCTGGACCATATGAATATAATTGTCATGACGTTCTGTACAGATAACATAGGTACACTGATTCCAAATATCCCCATAAAAGGTATTCCTAGCTAAGCTTTAATCTAGTATATAGGGCATATATAGGGGCCCTGACGAAGCCTGTTGTATACAGGTGAAACGCGCGTCGGGTCCTTGTACTTTTTTGGGGGGGTATGTATGGTGGCAATACTTTGTTTATTCTGTGTGGGCATGTTACTTACCTGTGGTTAGTACATACATGACAGTGGAGGTGTTTTTACACTATTTGTCTTATTATTGAGCTGTTTAAACCTCATGGTATGTTTGCCTGATATATAGTCATGTTCATGGAGCCATCCATTCCATATCCTTATGTTAACATATTAGTACATGTAGTCTTGTCTACCCCTCTGTAATCCCTGTATTATTTACATGTGTCATGTCATACTATTTTAGTAGTATTTAATAAAAGTTATCTTTTATATTTTTGTACAATTGTGTGGTTGACTTGTTTTGTTGCTATATATATATATATATATATATATATATATATATATATATATATATTCAAGCAGCTCAAATGAGTTCTTTTTTTGTTTCTATGCAAAAGGTCTTATTTAGGGCTAGTTCACACAGTGGAAACCTTTCCCGCCGCGTGATTTCTCCACACGGCTAAATGCAACGGGATGTCGATACAGTGAAGCATCCCGCTCCTGATTAGGCCAAATGAATGGGAAAATAGTAGGAAGTGTTTTATCCACTTTTTTTTTTTTTTGGTGCCTAAACTTAGGGTATATCTTCTCCAGCACATTCATAGTAACTGCTTCCTTTTATTTGTAGCACATTTATACCGTTTTATAGACTTTTCTGGATATAGAAGAGTTCAGTTATTTGAGATTTTAGAGCTCTTGTATGAGCTTATTGTGCCTGTGTTTTGTCTCAGTTGTGTGAATAGAACACGTCTAGTCTAGGACTGTAATGTATTGATGAGATCAACTCTGTAGAATCCCATAGGACGCAGGTTATGTTGAGATTTAAGAATTTTGGTACATTAGGCCCAAGCTTTTCCTGTATAGTCATCTGCTGTGCATGGTGCAGATTTTCTGGAGAGTTGTTTTCTTCCTCATCCTTAGACACTCATTTAGACTAGATTCGGTGTATCTGTGACCAGAAAGGTGGATCATTTAGTTTGTGTACCTGACAGATGAAGGCAGGCGATGGTAATGCATGTGATCTGAACTGACAGGACTTCAACTCCTGTGCCTTTATGGATGAATACATACAGTCAGGCAGACTTCTTTCTTTTATGGATATGTGAGCATTGTGCTCACAGGTAATCCTCCATCAGGTGAGAAATACACTCGGCACTCTACAGTTTACACATCCGTTTCCTAAACCTATTGCTATTATTGGAATTAAAGTAAATTATAACCCACTCAATAAATGAGAAAAAGGTGACAAGTAAAGCTTGATGCTCCAATGCATAAAGGAATAGAGAATAAATATATGTATATCCTACATTTAAAACATTTATAGGGGTTATCTGGTTTCTAGTATTGATGGCCTATCCTTAGGTCCAGGACTCCCACAGATTAACTGGGTAATGTTTACATAATGTGAGCTGTGCTGCTTACTCGCTGTACAAACTGTAGTGGCGAGTATCGGTACTTGAGCGCTGTCCCACAAACTTCAATTGATAGACTACATGGGTCCAACACCTTCACCTTAGATTTAATAACCTAAGGATAGGCCATCAATACTAGAGTATTAGTATTAAATACTTACTATCTATCTATCTATCTATCTATCTATCTATCTATCTATCTTTCTTTCTTTCTTTCTTTCTTTCTTTCTTTCTTTCATAAACAATAGTGCAGGTAGCAATAGAAGTCTATGGCGAAAGTAGGCAGAGAAATGACAGAAAATTAAGAGAGCCCTCTTTACTATACGGTGACTGTTTTCTCAAGGTAATTATTATTCAGCTTTGTTGTGAGAGACTTGGTTCCTTACATTCCGTAGACCACTGCTTCATAAACTAAGGTGATTGTCACTGGTGAGACTCATCTCACTGGCTGTTGAGGTGCAAATCCCTGCCATTTGTCAGCTGAGGAACAAATCGGAGGATTCTACAATAGAAACTTCACTGATATTGCCATTTTTTGCATTATCAATGCAGTGATCATGGCTATTAAGGCTGTAGGACCTGTGGTGACATCATTTCCAAGTGTCCACAGATGAGGCGCTACCCTAGAAATGTATCAGGTGTCTTGATTGAGGCACCTGAGGGGTTAAGGCCCATGAACAGTTTTATACAGCAGACACCCAGCAGCTATGGCGGCCGCCATCTTTAAACACCCTTCATCGGGCATGTGAAAAGGTTTAAACTTTTTTTTTTTTAAAGGAAATAATGACTCTATATTTCTTATATTTCTATTGTAGTATTGATTTATTCCAGAAAAGTTGTAAGTTGTATCATAGCAGAATCTTGGTCCCCAGACTCCATTGTCTTATGTGGTATAGGTGGAGTTATTTTTGTGTTGGACAGTATTCACTTTTACTGTGACCATAATGTCGATTTTCTTCAGCTGAATAAAGTGTGAACTACTACTGTGTACCTTGTTAATAAGACCAGGTTCACATATGCCTTTCTGTAATTGGGAGTACCATTTGGCAGACCTTATTATGGGTTATTATAAGGCCTAATTTTGAGTACTTGTAGAGATGGTTCATAAAATAAGATAATCCTTTAATAGTCCTGCCATGGGGAAATTCAGTGAGTTACAGCAGCATTGATAATTCAAAAATAATACAAGAAAAAACACACATACAAAGCTCAGAATAGAAGATAAAAAAAGATAGTAGTAGTCATAACACAAGAAAAACTTCAGAATCATTTAGTTTTCAGTGCAGAGTGATCTTCGCTTAGCCTGATGTTGATTATATAGTCTGACTGTGGTTGGGAGGAAGGATCTCCGATAGCGCTCCTTCTCACACTTGGGGTGAAGCAGTTGGTCACTGACAGTACTTAAGTTAATTAAGTTAGTTCCATTTCTGTACCAGGTATATAGGACCCAGCTAATACCTGATATAACCTATGGTTTAAAACTATATTTTTAGGGGAAAAGGAAATAAACTAGACTATTTTTCCAGATCTCCTTTAAGGCCAGTGCCCCACAGGACGTAAATGCCATGATTTGCCCACAGCAGAAATGCTGCAGGAAAAATAAGTGTTTTACACTCAGCAGTGGTGGATCCAGGGTTTGTGGGGCCCTGGGCAATTGACTTTGGCGGGGCCCTACTTACTTGGGGTCTCGCACTTCTAACCTGTACTTCCCAATTGTTGAAGACTAGAAAGAGGGAACAAAACGTGCGGCGCGCACAGCGCGCCGCAGCAAATTAGGCCCCACCCACTTTTATGTTGACTCCACCCATTCTCATTCAATTTTCATGTGATTCCACACAGTATAATCCTCCTACAGTCACCCGTAAATTATATCTCCCCCCCATTTTCATATACACCCTTCATCTACCCCTAGTTTCATGTCCCCCCCTCTATCTCTGTCCCCAGTTTCATGCCATTCTCCCCCTTTATCTGCCCACAGTTTCATTTCCCCCCGTCTCTGCCTCAGTGTCATGCCGTTCTCCCCCCTTCATCTGCCCCAGTGTCATGCCATTCTCCCCCTTCATCTGCCTCAATGTCATGCCATTCCCCCCCCTTCATCTGCCCCAGTGTCATGCCGTTCTCCCCCCTCCATCTGCCCCAGTGTCATGCTGTTCTTCCCCCCTTCATCTGCCCCAGTGCCATGCCATTCTCCCCCCTCCATCTGCCCCAGTGTCATGCTGTTCTCTCCCCCTCTTCATCTGCCCCAGTGTCATGCCGTTCTCCCCCTTCATCTGCCCCAGTGTCATGCTGTTCTCCCCCCTTCATCTGCCCCAGTGTCATGCCATTCTCCCCCCTTCATCTGCCCCAGTGTCATGCTGTTCTCCCCCCCTCCATCTGCCCCAGTGTCATGCCGTTCTCCCCCCTCCATCTGCCCCAGTGTCATGCCGTTCTCCCCCCTCCATCTGCCCCAGTGTCATGCTGTTCTCTCTCCCTCTTCATCTGCCCCAGTGTCATGCCGTTCTCCCCCCTCCATCTGCCCCAGTGTCATGCTGTTCTCCCCCCCTCCATCTGCCCCAGTGCCATGCCGTTCTCCCCCCTCCATCTGCCCCAGTGTCATGCTGTTCTCCCCCCTCCATCTGCCCCAGTGTCATGCCGTTCTCCCCCTTCATCTGCCCCAGTGTCATGCCGTTCTCCCCCCTCCATCTGCCCCAGTGTCATGCCGTTCTCACTCACACACACACACACACACTCACACACACTCACCATTCCTCGTTCCCTCGCAGCTCTCTCCTCTATCATACACATATTGTAGCCGCGATGTGATGACGTCATCACATTGCGGCTACAAATGCCGGAGGTCCGGAGCTCAGCGTTAAAGCAGGAGCTGAGCTGTGACAGCTCCGGCTTTAAACGCCTATGCATTCAGCTCATCGGCGTCCTACCGCCGATGAGCTGAAATACATAGGCGTTTAAAGCAGGAGCTGTGAGCTCAGCTCCTGCTTTAACGCTGAGCTCAGTTGGAGTCGGGACATGCCGACCGGGACCATTTTGTTAGGTCCCGGGCGGTTGCCCGGCTCGCCCGGCCCTGGATCCGCCCCTGACACTCAGGGCAAAGTGGAAGGGATTGTAATAAATCCCATGCTCTCTTTGCATCAAAAACCATGGTATGGATGTGCCATGATTTCCAAAACCGGCGCATTTTTGGAAATTGCAGAATGTCATTTGTTCTTACAGAAACGCCACCAGTTTCCCTATAGGTATAATTTAAACAGAAAATGCGTTGCCGCGGCAGTTTTTCCTGCAGCAATTTTTTTTGCTGTGGTATGTCCCGTGGAGCCTTAGCCTAAGGGTGTATTCACATGTGATGGATATTGTTACTCCACCCTATTGTCCTTTATTCATCTTTTACTAGAATTGTAGTATTTATAGCATATTTTAGGTGTGGGAAATGTGGCGAAATTTTGCAATAAAACACTAACACTTGAACAATAGTGTAAGACTGTATTCACACTACCGCCGCTGTTCACCTCAGGGTTTTTGTCGTAAAACCCCGGGGAAACTGGATAGGGTATGGCTTACCGGCAAGACTTTGTGTCCATGCAAAAAAAAAAAAAAACGGTTTCCAGGCAGAGAGGCCGCATACGGACATTGGCGGTCACCTTTAAAAACCCATTCAGATGAATGAGTTTTAAATCTGATCGTTGGGAAGTGTCCCCTGTCCAGTTTCCGTCGTAAACCCCGTGGTAAACAGCAGAGGTAGTGTGAACGCCACTTAAACTGCTTTGCGTGCTTTTTGTTTATATATAACATGCATAGAATATAGTATGTATTATAATTTTATTAACATAATTCCAAGTTTTAGCATAATTCTAATTTGTGCATAAAACGGGATAAATGAGCACTATATCACTGTGGAAATATAGAAACAAAAGAGTGTTTATCAAGTACTTCCTTTTGTCTGACAACAATGCTAAATTATTATTATTATTATTATTATTATTATTAATAAGCATAAATGATGCAAAGTCATATTTCTACCTGCTATATGCTGTTGCTATTGCTAAAATTAAATTAGATAAAAATCTGGGTGAACATATCGTAGAAAGCAAATTCAGACCCTGTGTCAGAAGAGAGTCAGTAAAAGTTTCAAAAGCAGAAAGACAACAAATGCAAAGTTCTCAAGTGAAACTTGGCCTTTGGCCGAATAGCCAAACTCCAGTACTTCTCTATGGCAACCTTTTGTTGTCACAATGTGATTACCTGGCCTGGTACATGGGACAGCCACAGTCATTACTGTTCAGACTTCACTCCCAAGTTTGTTTGAGTTACTTCTGCCATTTAAATGTATTACAGTATATACTGTATCTAGAGTGGAGTCTTTTACATATGGCATACAATTCGGTAACTAATCTTAGTACTATCATTGATGGAATATGTAAGCTACTGCCATGTAAATAAAAAATATATTGGCCCTGTTTATATAAGTGACTTAAAGCGTACCTCCAGTTATAAACCGTTTTTTAAATGAATATGACAGAAGACAATAAGAAACTTTATAATATATCTTATTAAAGAGATCTGTTTCATTCTTCACTTATTAGATTGTTGCTCTTCTCCTGTTTAATCAGACTGTTGTTTATATAGAGATCCATCTCTTATATCCAGGCTATGGAGGAGGCTTCTGCCGACTGGTTGATTTATTTATCTCTGGGCATTGGTTACCTACAAGCAAACGGTTAAATGTGCTGCCTGACTCCAGAGTGTAGCAGCAGCAATTATTTTAGAGTCTTTTCCGGCAGCCTCTTGCTCCCTACTCTCTTCATAGACTAGTATATAAAAAGTAGTTCAGACTTTGAGGAAGGACATAGGATCCGAAACGCGTCAGTCTGACGCTATTTTGCTAGTAATGTTTGTACCGTTGCGTTTTTATTGAGAAGATGTGATTTATAATAAAGAAGGAATTTTTTCTACATTCAACTATCCACCTTGGCTTTTGCTGGATTTCTTTTACCGTTGAAGTTTATAAAAAGTAACCCAGCCTGAAAAGTGCAGAAGAAAACATCTCTCTTTAATCAGATATATTGCAAAGTCTCTTATATTCACCTGCTCTATCCATATATACAAACTGATTATAGCTGGAGGTACTCATTAAATAAAATCATAAAGCATATGCAATTAGTTGTGCTGTAATTGCATCTATATGACTATGTCTGGAGCCTGGAGACAAATCATATTTTATCCCTTTTGGCCCCTCCCATTAATAAAAACACAGAACAACCCTTATACAAGTGTACACTGCTAGCCTGAACTGGTGAAATTAAATTAAACAAGATGTAACTAAGTTATTTCAGATGTAACAAAGGAAGAAAAGATTAAAGGATAAACCACATTAAAAATAACATACATTGCAGCTGCAAAAATAAAACTGGTTTCCGCAAAAGTGAAATAAGAATCATGTTAGAGTTTGTAGTCTGACATGTAACTGTACTCATCCAGTGAAGGACCGCACTCCGGTTATCACTTACATCAGAGAATTGAAGTGCTGTCCTTCATCTGAAGAGTTCGTATACTTATGCCTACTGGCGGGAAAGGTTTTGAAGATGTGCTCCATAGCATTACCCAGATAAGAGTGTTGTACCCATTTGACACAACTAGAACATGTTCTATCTTTTCACAGCTCAGACTATCTGGACCGATTTTATGGTCCTGCTTCACCCATTACAGTGAATGGGTCTGCGGGAAAAAAAATAAAGGGTTCCAATATGATTCGTGATTTGGCCTTTCCTATGGTCAACCTCACCAAACTTTCTGTTGCTGAAAAGTCATTAGTTATTGCTAGATATCCAGTCCACAGGTAGGGCAGAATATGTTACCAGACACGTTCGCTTTAAAGAAAACCTGTCTTATGGGAAATACTGCCAGGCTTCTCTTAATGACTGCGCATACAGAGATAGGTGTCACTCCCTCATAGAGACAGGAGAAAAAGAAATGATAAATTCTCCTACAACGTCTCATGTGTTCAAGATAGGAAGTCAAAAAAAGAATTGGACAACCCCTTTAAGACAACCACCAAAAGTTGCAAAGTATGGGCTTCTAGGGAGTGATCTCCTCAGACGACCCATAAAATTTGGTCTGGGTAAGGGGATGATCTTTTGGAGAATTTTCACTGTATTTTGTTAATAATTTATGTTATAATGTGTATAAAATGTTATTGTTTATACATTCTGTTCTATATAGCATTGGCAAAGTATTCCGATTTGATGCTCCAGTTTTAGGTCTTGACTTATTTCTGTTTTTCAGCACTTTTATCTTTTTTTCTGCAGACACTGTAAAAAATATAGATGAGGCTAAAGGCTCCACTATATACAGAAGCTAATAATGGGTCAGTAGGTAGGATGTTCTGATGCAACATATTCATTCCCGCAGAATGATCTCACCAGTCTTGGCTTATATCCCAGTGTACACAGTCAAGTATTGCACACATGTGAAACCGATATGGTGCAGAATTATGATGCAAAAATGTTCAGGGAAAACAATGAACAATTTCAGTCCAAGCCACAACTTCAAGTGTAGCAGGATGTGTTACATGTTAAAGACAGCAAGATGTGCCCTGCATCTCCAAATTGTTTTAAAGGGGTTCTATCAGCAAAATTATGCTGATAGAGCCCCACATATGCGTGAATAGCCTTTAAAAAGGCCATTCAGGCATTGCTAATGTTATATTAAACTACCCCTCCATTTTAAAATAATACCCTAAAAAAGAATATGATAATCACATACCTTATTGTGCACGCTGGGCGGGCATGCACGGTCCGACGTCATCTTTAGCCATGCCTACATCTTCTTTCTTCTTGCAGCAATGTCCTCGGGTCCCGTCTTCCTCGTCTTCTTCTTCCGGGGTCATTGCTTGTAATCCCACGCCGGCGCAGTAGCAGGGGAACTGAGCATACTGAGCATGCTCAGTTCCCCTGCTACTGTTCCTCTGCTACTGTTCCCCCTGCTACTCCTTGGGTCCCGTCTTCCTCATCTTCTTCCGGTGTCATTTGCTTGTAACCCCGTGCTGACGCATTAGCAGGGGAACAGTATACTCAGTTCCCCTGCTACTGTTCCCCTGCTACTGCATCGGTACGGGATTACAAGCAATGATGCCTGAAGAAGAAGATGAGGAAGACGGGACCCGAGGACATCGCTGCAAGAAGAAAGAAGTTGTAGGCGTGGCTAAAGATGACATCGGACCGTGCATGCCCCCCCAGCATGCATGATAAGGTATGATTATCATATTTTTTTAAAACGGGGGAGTAGTTTAATATAACATTAGTAATTCCTGAATGGCCTTTTTAAAGGCTTTTCACGCATATGTGGGGCTCTAGCAGCATAATTTTGCTGATAGAGCCCCTTTAATATCTTAGTAAGGGGATTGTCTTATAAAGGCAACACCTGTCCATGTGCCAGATTAGCATCCCCTCTTACAAGCCCCCTCTATGAACCAGGACAGCCACTTATAGAAATAATGGTTGTAAGAGTTAGACATGTTGGGGCAATTTCTTCTTCAAAAGGATGTGTTTTTTAAGACAATTTTCCCATAAACCCAACCATTTTTACATTTGTAGACAATTTAAACATTTCTGCAACTATAACTAATGAAAAATTTTTGCAAGGTTTTTAAGATTTTCACAAACCATCTTAGTGATGGCAGTCTTTTGTCTTGATAGTTCGTCAATGGATACGACCAGGATTGCAGCAAATTTCCAGGGACTGGCACTTGTCACAAACTCAGCCATGATTTCCTTCTTGTGGCCGGGTTAGCCTGTTATGCATGTAGTATCACAGCCTGATAGCATGGCCACAATAACTATACATATATCACAGCTGGGTTTCTGACAAATACCAGAAAGTTTTGTCTATTGGTAACCTGTCAATGTAAAATAGTAAATGTAATGGTAATGGGAAAATGTCCCTTTCTCCATTCATCAGGGTCTTTTTACTCTTTGGTCTGGTTTGATCTCCTAAAGCAAACTGTTAGGTCACAAAGAGATTAAATTGAATATGTTTATATGCCTGTATGCACTGCACCGGCATCCAGTCGCGGCTAGCTGTTTTTTGGACCGGATTCTGAGGCAGCCTCCGCCTTAAAATCTGGTTCAAAAACCCCCCTGTGAACCTGGCTTAAGTGAGTGAGAGCAAGTTAAGCCATAAAATACCCTGTTTTCTTGTCATGTACCATCTGGGGAGACCTCATAGAATCTGTTCTTCACCCACCACCTTAAAAACAACTAAGAATTAGAAAACAGGCCAAAGAAGAGAAAACTGCTGAATAATATAGAGTGATATCATAAATCTGTAATATTTAACACATGGTAGATTATACTGGAAAGTAATCAAAAAGATTTAGGCCATGTATATAGTTATTTACCTGATTAATGTTTTATTGCAGTTATTCCTTTTAGCCGTGAGAACAATCTGCAGATTGAGTTTTCTCTGGTCTTTTTTTATTTTTTACATTGTTAAAAAGAACATACAAAATCTGCATGGATGTTTGAGTTATTAAATTACCAATGCATAAATAAATAAAGCAACAGCTGTACACCGTAACAAAGTAGGCATTCCATGTTGTCGTTGTGTACAGCTGCTACTTTATTTATACATTTTTAAATGAAAAAACACCTTTTTTTTGTGTATTTGTTTTTACCAGAGTAAACAAAACACCAGAAAAAAAAAAAAAACAATCTCTCTGTACCATCTGAACTGGTAACTTTTCAGTGGTTTTTTATGAGTGTGATTCGGCAGGCTAGTTACAGTATTAAATCAGTATGCATTCTAGTGACAAGTAACAAGTACTGACTGTTGAGGAGGTGAAACTGTGAATGTGAGGCCTGGTTCACATCTGTGTTTGGTATTCTGTTCGGGAAGTCTTTTTGGGGACCCCCTGAATGGAATACCGAGCACGTTAGAAAGTGGTTAGCAATAAAGCAACTGGATCCCATAGACTATAATGGGGTTCATGTGTTTTCCTCATGATGTCCGCACAAATCATGCGGAAATTAAAGCTGTTCTTCAAGTATTTTCTCTCCGCATGACCCATTATTATCTATGGGGTCGGTGTGCTTTCATTGCTCACCGCTTTTTAATGCGTTAGGTATTTCGTTCAGGAGGGGACTTTCCGAACAGAATATTGAACGCAGATGTGAACCAAGCCTAACTTTCATCCAGGCTTGATAAGAAAACAAGCAAGTGTTAAAAAATTTGTGAATTTCAAGTCCAGGGAAAAAGGGTACCATTACACTACTAAGAAATGAGTGTTCTTGAGGCTGGGGTCCCAACATCGCAGCATATCAATTATACCTATGGAAACACTGGCCGTTTCCCTATAGGTATAACTGAAACAGAAATCCTCAGAGGAAACCTCTGCGGAGTTTCTGTGAAAAGTGCTGTGGGAAAAACCTCAATGCGTTGCCGTTTTTTCCTACAGCACATTTTTGCTGTGACCCGCAAGATGGGGCCTTAGCTTAAATGATTTTTACACAATTGCCCTGAAGTTCATTTTCACTTGCTTCCTAAAAGGAGAAATAAGCTGATTTCTAAATTATTTTTATAAATATGTCCTACCATTTTACAGCTTTATTTTCTGTGTAGTTCTTTCACATAGCTGATTGTGTTGCTGCTTTTTAAATTGTTCAAACATACATTGTTCTATGCTGTATTACTCTCTACTCTCCTGCTCACATCTCCCTATCAACCCTAGAGATGGCAGCAGGGAGAGGAGGAGGTTGTAAATAGCAGATTACAGTTCAACAGGGAAAAAAACATCTAAATATTCAGGAAGAGCAGATCACATAAGCATTAATGTAACACAGTGGAGATAGGGATGAAAGGTCATATGTCATTCTGTAAAATGAGGTAGTGAATCCCATAGGCTAGTTATCAGTAAAAAAAAAAAAAAAGTGCGGAAAGCACCCATCACATATATTTTGGAGAGGGAGAGGATATTGCTTAGTATTCAGCATCAATATCTGTGAGTGCAAGGAAAGAGATGCTTCATGGTCTCTAGGAATGAAGCTATGCTGAAACATACTTGTACAGTCAACAGCACTGTGGAGTCACTTCCCCATCATTTTTGGGCTCCCCTGGCTTCAGGCGCATAATCCCTCAATTAACTGGGGAACAGGGCAGGTGACCTTTCCAACGCTGCCCCTAGTGAATGCAGCAGCTACTGAGGTACCGGCTGCCGAGTTAAATACTGCTGGTGTTCTCCCCCCAGAGTATGCGGACTTCGCAGATGTCTGTGATAAGACCAGGGCAGACTCTCTGCCTCCACATCGGCCGTATGACTGCCCCATTGAATTGCTACCTGGAGCGGCTATTCCATTTGGACATATTTACCCGCTTGCGGGGCCGGAATTAGAGGCCTTGAAAGTTTACATCGAGGAGAATTTGGGCAAGGGATTCATACGTCCTTCCTCGTCCCCGGCTGGGGCCCCGATATTTTTTGTCAAGAAGAAGGACGGGTCCTTAAGACCGTGCATTGATTACAGAGACCTTAATAAGGTGACGGTACGTAACCGATATCCGTTACCCCTGATTCCCGAACTTCTAGAGAGGGTCCGGCATGCCAAGATCTTTACCAAACTAGATCTCCGGGGGGCTTACAATTTGCTACGCATCCGACCGGGGGATGAATGGAAGACCGCATTTTGCTCCCGCTATGGGCACTTTGAGTATTTAGTGATGCCATTCGGACTATGTAGCGCACCGGCCACATTTCAGCATTTGGCCAATGACATTTTTCGAGACTTACTGGACCGTTTCGTCATCATCTACCTGGACGATATCCTGATTTTTTCTGATTCCATTGCCGATCATCAGGAGCATGTCAAGACGGTCTTGAGGCGCCTCCGGGAGAACAAGTTGTATATTAAATTGGAGAAATGTGACTTCCACACGACTAAAGTTCAATTCCTGGGCTATATCCTTTCACCTCAAGGTATTAGCATGGACGATAGCAAGGTCCAAGCTGTGCTCAACTGGCCGATTCCCAAATCCATCAAGGAGATTCAGCGGTTCATTGGCTTTGCCAATTTCTATAGACGTTTTATTAAGAACTTTTCGGAAATTGTGGCCCCTATCACTAAACTGACAAGAAAAGCAGCATCTTTTAGTTGGACTCCACAAGCCCAGGAGGCCTTTGACAGACTTAAGGACAAGTTCACATCAGCACCATTATTGGTACACCCTGACCTGGCTCGCCCTTTCATAGTCGAGGTGGATGCCTCCGATTCAGCTGTCGGAGCCATACTGTCCCAGAGGGTCGGGGAGAAGGAGTTGTTGCATCCCTGTGCTTTCTACTCCCGGCAACTTTCTGCGGCGGAACAGAATTATGATATCGGGAATAAAGAACTGTTAGCTATCATTTCGGCCTTTAAGGAGTGGAGGCACCTTCTGCAAGGGACCTCTCAGCAGATTATTGTATTAACAGACCACCGGAATTTAGAATTTGTGCGGTCCGCCAGGTGTTTGTCTCCCCGGCAGGCGCGGTGGAGCTTATTTTTGACCCGTTTTAATTTCTTGATTTCCTACAGGCCAGGCTCGCGGAACGGGAAGGCGGATGCCTTGTCCCGTATGTTTGCAGAGGGAGCCACAGCAGAGGTCCCTACGAGGACGATTGTTCCAGATTCCAATTTCGTGGCGGTGTTGCATGATCGGGACCTGTTGAACAACATTAAGGAGGCATACGAGACAGACTCCTTCCTTGCTCAGCCATCTACGGACGTGTCATTAAGGTTCAAGAACCACGTATGGATGGTGGGGCAGCGCCTGTATGTTCCAGAAGGGGCATTCTTGAAGGTCTTGAAATTTCTTCATGATTCCAGGTTGGCCGGGCATACGGGAACTCAGAAGACGCAAGAGCTGGTTGGGCGATTCTTCTGGTGGCCGGAACTCCTAGGGGACGTTAAGAAGTATGTCCAATCCTGTGAAGTGTGTGCCAGGAACAAGGTGCCACGATCCGCACCTACAGGCCTTCTACAACCCCTGCCGGTCCCTTCACGTCCTTGGGGGTCTATATCTATGGACTTCATTGTGGAGCTTCCAGTTTCCAAGGGGAGGAACACGATCCTCGTGGTGGTGGACCGTCTGACGAAGGCGGCACATTTCATTCCTTGCACAGCGCTGCCATCAGCCAAAGAGACAGCGGATTTAGTTGTAGAAAACGTGTTTCGCCTGCATGGAGTCCCGGACGACATAATTTCTGATCGGGGGGTCCAGTTCACCGCAAGGTTCTGGCGGGCTTTCTGTGCAGCTCTTGGAATTCAGGTACAACTATCTTCTGCCTTCCACCCGCAGACCAACGGACAGACAGAACGGACGAACCAGACGTTGGAGCAGTACTTACGTTGTTATATTTCACAGCTGACTGGGTCCAGCTACTACCTTTAGCAGAGTTCTGTTATAACAATACACAGAGTTCTTCCACGAAGATGTCGCCATTTTATGCGAACTTGGGATATCATCCAAAGGTCGTGCCGAGACTGACTGTGGATGGTCCGGTTGCCGCTGTTTCGGAGAGGGTGGCTACATTGCAGCAGGAGCTGGAGGTCCTGAAACAAACATTGTTTGCAGCCCAGGAACGTTACAAGAGAGCAGCAGATCGACACCGGCGACCGGCCCCGACGTTCAAGGTGGGCGATGCGGTCTGGCTTTCCACCAAGAACTTAAAACTCAAGGTCCCATCGAGGAAGTTGGCTCAAAAATTCATGGGTCCCTACAGGGTCATGGCTCTAGTGGGTGCGGCGGCTTGTCGATTACGGCTACCGAAGACCATGAAGATTCATCCGGTATTCCACGTTTCCTTACTAAAGACCGTAGTTCCGAATCCTTTTCCTGGATGTACACCTGCTCCACCGGGTCCGGTCGAAGTGGAGGGCCAGGAGCACTTTCTGGTAGAGAAGATCGTGGATTCTAGAATATTTCGGAACAGGCTGCAGTATTTGATCAAGTGGCAAGGATACCCGTCTGAAGACAACTCCTGGGAGCCACCAGCCAACATCAACGCCCCTCGTCTGATCTCTCAGTTCCATCAGAGGTACCCTAGGAAGCCAGGTCCTGGGCCGTCCAGAGGCCGTCCTTAGGGTGGGAGTACTGTTAGGATTCTGCCTTGTGTACCGTGTGTACTGGAATCAGGTGCCCTGAAGCAAGATGGCGGGAAGGGCTTCGCTGAACTAAGTTTCCTGTTTCCTGCAGCTGGGCTGGACTCCTGGTCACATGCCTCTGGTCACATGCCTTTTAAGGGGCGTGGTATCTTCTACACATTGCTTGTGTATTCCGTTGGAGTTTCCTCTGGCTGACCTCAAGCTCCTGGAGCTGGCTTTATCCCGCTGGTTCCCCATTCCTGCTGGGCCTTGCAGTCCACCTCAGGATCATCTCTACTTGCTGCTGTACCCCTGCTGGGCTCCCCGACTCAGTCACCTGACTACACATCCTTCGGCTTAGCTGCTGCACCTGGCGACTCCGCTGCCCGCACGGAAGTGCGAAAGGTCTGCGCCTGCTGTCGCTGAAGACCCCGGTGCCTATTCGTCCACCTGGTCCGCTCTCCGGGATTCCCGTCCACCGACAGACTCTATCTGCCCTGACATCCATTTGACCTCTGCCTGGTTACGCACCGCCTTCCCGCTCTCAGCCAGCCCTCACTGTCTGCTTGTCTATCCTGTGTCAGTTTTGCAATAAAGGATTGAAACCGGACCACTGGCCTCCTGCGTATCCACTCATATCGTGACAGCACCTTTCATCCAGTATGTATTACAGGGAGGGACACTATCACATGTCTAAAGCCAAAAGTATTTTGAAAACTTCATTACTACATTTCTTTTCAGACCACTAATAATAAAGATTGCAGTCTGAACCTTAAAGGGGTATTCCCACCTCACATACTCATCAGTCTTTACTGCTGTAAAATCTTCTTTCTTCCTGGTTTCTTGCATCATTTGGTGGGCCGGGTTTCACATGCAACCTGCCGTTTAGCTCCGCCCCAAATTGCCGTGTAGCTCCGCCCACCCATATTGGACTATGAAGTACAGGCAGCAGCAACTCCATTCTGTGTTACATATAGAGATTGCCTGTCTCTGCCATAATGAACACAACTGAATTAGCTAGCCTGATAACTGGGAGAACAGAAGAAATGAAAGCAGTTCCTCTCCCCTATCTGATAGCAGGGAGCTAGGTCACGTGGTGTAGACACATGAATAGCTAGATACACAGGCTGGCTCCCTGCACTTAGCCCCTCCTCCCTCCCCCTGAGAGCAGCAGATACATCACTTGACTCATGAGCAGCTAAGTCAGGGTTGTGGCCACAAAGAATTGAATAAAGTAAGATAGTGGACAAACAAAGCAGTTTTTCTGAAGCAATGTATTTAGGAAAAGTCTTACATCCACATTAACAAGCAGTATAAATAGGATCCTTGTGATGGGACAACCCCTTTAAGCTACATTCACACTATTGTTATCACAGTCTGATGTTGTAGGATGACAGCAACGAACAATAACAGTAGTAAAGTAATGGACAAAGATCGAGGGCCCTGTATCCGTTCCCATTGACTCTAATGTAAACAGTATGACATGAATGCAGGACTTTTTCTTCCATCAGAAAAGTAAAAAAAAAAATACGGAAGAAAGCTTCTTTCATGTTTTTATTTACTTCTTTATTTTTTACATTGGGGTGAATGCCTCCATTGCGTGTCAGTCTGCATCTGCTCTCCTCCTGTGAAGAATGACAGCAACATATACTGATAGTGTGAACCCACCCTTAGCGCATTATTTCTTTTATTTTTTTAATCTACCTGTGTAAATCCATTTTTTTCAAGTCACAGTGTCCGTAGTATTTAAAAGTTGGTATCAATGACGTGTCAGAATCAAGCCCTCTAGGTCATCTAGTATGCCTTTAACCCCTTAGCGACCTTTGACGTACTATTACGTCATGGACGCGAGGTACTTCGCGCACCATGAAGTAATAATACGTCATGGTTATAAACAGCCTCCGTGTCTCAAGACACGGAAACTGTAAGAAGGTTGCTGCTGTCCATGACAGCAGACAACTTTCTTTACATGAATCGGAAGATTTAACCCCCTCCCTGCCACGTGGATCGCTGCAATTGGACGATTGCTTCGCAATGTCCAATTGCAGCTTGCCGGCACAGATCCAATGATCTGTGCCGACAGATCGGTACAAAAGTGACAGTGATTGGAGCTACACCTTGCACCAATCCCTGTCGAGTGTTTGGGGGGCGTACAGTGGTGCGACCCCCTCCAGATGTTTTAATTGGTCAATCTGCCAGCATCATGGCAGATTGACCAATCAATGGCGTGCAGGGCAGTGTAAACTTCGGGCACTGCTCTGCTTACATCACTCCCTCTGGGAATTGCGAGCAGAGCAGAACCCGTGCTGCCCTGTGAGCCCTGTGCGTGAGATTGCTGCGTTACCGCTGCGTCATACCTCGATCAGATTCTGCCAGACGTCCTAGGTCCACTCCCAGCCAGCCCTCTACTGCCCATCTCTCCCCTCTGCCGTCTCCCGTCCCCCCTCCCATCTCCTCTCCACCCTTTCCTGACCGAGGCATCTGAGACTGTCTGGCTCCTCCAGCTTCTGGGTCCTAAACTCTGCATTCTGTGCAGAAAAGAGACTCCCTTCCCTCCCCTTTTTGAGAAAGCCCTTTTTGGCATTTCTCCAAATTTTATTTTTTTTTTTTTGTTAGGTTTTTTTGCATTTTTGCATTTTTTTTTCCTTTTCTTTTTTTTTTGTTTGTGCACAAGCTTTTTTTTTTGTAAAACTCGCCACCGCAAATTGACCAGTAATAAAATATACGTTATTGGTCACATTTGTGATTTTTGGCTCAGTTTTTTTTTCTAGTAGGTAGAAAAGAGAATTTTGTTTGTGCACAAGCTTTTTTTTTTGTAAAACTCGCCACTGCAAATTGACCAGTAATAAAATATACGTTATTGGTCACATTTGTGATTTTTGGCTCAGTTTTTTTTTCTAGTAGGTAGAAAAGAGAATTTTGTTTGTGCACAAGCTTTTTTTTTTGTAAAACTCGCCACCGCAAATTGACCAGTAATAAAATATACGTTATTGGTCACATTTGTGATTTTTGGCTCAGTTTTTTTTCAATCTATATATAGCTCCATTTTTGATAGAAGGGAAGGTTTTTTTTTTTTGGTTTTTTTTTACATAAAATACACGTGTTAAAGCACAACACACACCCCACACTGAAAAAGTTTCAAAGAAATAAAGTTTCAAAGAAATAAAGTTTCAAGAAATAAAGTTTCAAGAAATAAAGTTTTATATACTCAAGTAAAACACCACACACACACAAAAATGTCCCAATCATCCCAAAGAAGGTTTTCAGTAGAAGAGGCGTACGCCATACTGGCCTCTGAAACTGATACCGCCAGCGAGGGAGAAGAGGAAAATGCCCCATTCCTTTATTTTTCCTCTTCTTCCTCCTCCTCCTCCTCCAGTGATGAGCAACCCCAAAGGAGGCGCCCCAGAACAATTGCTGAGTTAGTTGCCCCACCTGTAGAGCCCATGTGGACCCCACCCCCAGAAAATTATGAGCCTCAGCTTCCTGACTTTGTTGCCCGGTCAGGAATACAAATTGAGACTGAGGGCTTCAGAGAAAATGACTTTTTCAAAATCTTTTTCTCTGATGAGTTTGTAGATCTTATGGTGGCCCAAACGAATTTGTACGCTGAACAATTTTTGGAACAAAATGCCACCTCTTCCTATGCCAGGCCACAGAACTGGACCCCAGTAAATGCAGCAGAAATGAAGATTTTCTGGGGTCTTATTCTGCATATGGGCATAGTGAAAAAACCTAAAATTCGTCAGTATTGGAGTACAGACGTCTTGCACAACACTCCAATCTATCGAATGGCTATGTCCAGGAAGCGGTTTGAAAGTATCCTAAAGTTCATTCATTATAATGATAATTCCCAGTGCCCGCCCCAAGATGCCCCAAATTTTGACCGCTTATACAAAGTTAGGCCAGTCATTGACCACTTTAGTTCCAAATTTGCAGAGTCCTACATCCCTGATCAGAACATTGCAATTGATGAGTCTCTGATCAGTTTCAAAGGGAGGCTAAAATTCCGCCAATACTTGCCCAGTAAGCGGGCACGGTATGGCATTAAAATGTATAAGCTATGTGAGAGCAGTTCAGGATACACTTATAAATTTAGGGTGTATGAAGGAAGGGACACAAGGCTTGAGCCCCCAGACTGCCCCCCAATCCTAGGAGTTAGTGGGAAAATTGTGTGGGATTTGATGCACCCACTGCTGGACAAGGGTTATCACCTCTATGTGGATAACTTTTACACCAGCATCCCACTCTTTAGGTCCCTGAGTTCTAGAGGAACTGCAGCTTGTGGGACTGTGCGCAGAAATCAAAGAGGCCTCCCTAGGGCACATATTGAGCAGCGCCTCAGAAAGGGTGAGAGTAGTGCCGTCTGCAATGAGAATATGCTGCTGGTCAAGTATAGGGACAAGAGGGATGTCCTTGTACTGACCACAGCTAATGGCAGCGGCAGCACCTCTGTCCCTCTGCGTGGCACCAGTACCACTGTCTCCAAGCCAGACTGCATCCTGGCATACAATAAGTACATGGGAGGGGTTGATCTATCTGATCAAGTCCTAAAGCCCTACAGTGCCATGCGAAAAACAAGAGTGTGGTACAAAAAGCTGGTCGTGCACATGGTTCAGATGGCATTGTATAACTCTTACGTGCTATCACGATGTGCAGGCCACACAGGAACTTTCCTTGAGTTTCAGGAGGCAATTATCAAGTCCCTGATATTTGGGGACCTAGAAGTGCCAGGCCCCAGTACTTCTGAAACTCATGGTTCCCGTATTGTACCAGGGCAACATTTTCCTGGTGAAGTCCCCCAAACTGCTAAAAAAGGGAAAACTCAGAAAAGATGCAGAGTGTGTTACAAAAGAGGAATAAGGAGAGACACCATTTATCAGTGTGACACCTGCCCTGATAAACCTGGCCTGTGCATGAAGGAGTGCTTTAGATTGTACCACACTTCCATGGAATATTAATTTTAGAATTTATTTTCCATGGAATATCGCCTCCTTATACCATCACGTACTCTGCACACAATTACTTTCATCCGGTTATGCAGTAATTTCTGGATAATAAATTATTGCCATACAAGCTGCATCCAAATGTTTGCTATACTTCTTGGTAAATTTTTTAAGAGGTGTAATTCAACACTAACGTCACTGAAGTCAAGGGGTCTAGTTTCCAAAATGGGGTCACATTTTGGGGGTTTCCACTGTTTTGGCACTTCAAGGCCTCTACAAATGTGACATGGTAACTAAAACCAATTTCAGCCAAATCTACCCTCCAACTATTGTTCTATCCCACTGTGTGACCATACATCACTTTACGTCCACATGTGGGGTATTTCTGTAGTTGGGAGAAAGTGCTTGACAATTTGTGGGGTGCATTTTCTCTTTTAACCCCTTGTGGAAATGCATAATTTGGGGTTAAAGCTACATTTTATAGCAAAAAATTTCACTTTTCCTTTTGTTGGGCCAATTCTGTTACACTCCTGTAGGGTCAAAGTGCTCACTATACCCCTTGATAAATTCCTTGAGGGGTCTAGTTTCCAAAATGGGGTCACATTTTGGGGGTTTCCACTGTTTTGGCACCTTGGGGGCTCTGCAAAAGGAACATGGTGCCTGCAATCTATTTTAGCAAAATCTGGCCTACAGAATCCAATTAGCGCTCCATCCGTTCTGAGAGCGACCGTGTGCCCGTACATTAGGGTACCAGCACATATGGGGTATTGCCGTGTTCGGGAGAAATTGCGTAACAAAATGTGGGGTGCAATTTCTCCTTTAACCCCTTGTGAAGATGAAAAATTTGGGGCTACAGTGACATTTTATTATAAAAAAAGTAATTTTTCATTTTCACTTCTCAATGGTAAAAAAATCTGTGAAGCACCTGTAGGGTTCAAGTGCTCACTATACCCCTTGATAAATTCCTTGAGGGGTCTAGTTTCCAAAATGGGGTCATTTTGGGGGGGTTTCTACTGTTCTGGCACTTCAGGGGCTCTCCAAATGCAACATGGTGCCTTGTACAAACTCAAGCTAAATTTGCCCTCCAAAATCCCAATAGCGCTCCTTCCGCTCTGGACCTTACAGCGTGCCCATAGATCACTTTACATCCACATGTGGGGCATTCCTGTTTTTGGGAGAAAATGCTTGACAACTTGTGGGGTGCATTTTCTCTTTTAACCCCTTGTGGAAATGCATAATTTGGGGTTAAAGCTACATTTTATAGCAAAAAATGTCACTTTTCCTTTTGTTGGGCCAATTCTGTTACACTCCTGTAGGGTCAAAGTGCTCACTATACCCCTTGATAAATTCCTTGAGGGGTCTAGTTTCCAAAATGGGGTCACATTTTGGGGGTTTCCACTGTTTTGGCACCTTGGGGGCTCTGCAAAAGGAACATGGTGCCTGCAATCTATTTTAGCAAAATCTGGCCTACAAAATCCAATTAGCGCTCCATCCGTTCTGAGAGCGACCGTGTGCCCGTACATTAGGGTACCAGCACATATGGGGTATTGCCGTGTTCGGGAGAAATTGCGTAACAAAATGTGGGGTGCAATTTCTCCTTTAACCCTTAGTAAATGTGTAAATTCTAGGGCTAAATGAATATATTAGTGATAGAAATTGAAAAATGTAAATTTGACCTCCATTTTGTTTTAATTGCTGTGAAATGCTGAAAGGGTTAAGAAACTTTCTAACTGCTGTTTTGGATTCTTTCAGGAGTGCAGTTTTGAGAATGGGGTGACTTATGGGGTTTTTTACAAGAGAGGCCTCTCAAGTTCCCTTCAAAACTGAACTGGTCCCTTGAAAAATGTGTTTTGGAAATTTTCTTGAAAATTTGGAAAATCACTGCTTGACTTGTAAGCCTTATAATATCTGAAAAAAATGAAAGGGTGATTAAAATTTGACTTCTACATAAATCAGAGACATGGTTAATTATATTTATCAAAAAATTTGGGTAGTATGGCTTTCCATTTGAAAGGCTTGCAATTTCAAAGTTTGAAAACTGCACTTTTTTCCAAATTTTCATCAAATTTCCTATTTTTTCATAATCAAAGGCAAAAAATATCGACAAAAATTTTCTACTGACATGAAGTACAATATGTCACAAAAAAACAATCTCAGAATCACTTGTGTAAGTTAAAGCGTCTCAAAGCTATTGCCATTTAAAGTGACACATGTCAGTTTTGAAAAAAGAGGCCTGGTCCTTAAGTCACTTTTGGGCTGTGTCTCTAAGGGGTTAAGAGGTCATCCAAGTTGTTTTGTTTTTTTTTGGTCTGGATATAAATGTATTCCTGAGGCTCGGTTCTCATCTGCATTAAGTAATCGCTTTGGGGAGTCTGCATGGGGACCCTCCGAACGGACTACCGAACACAATGACAAGCGGTGAGCAGTGAAAACAAACAGACACCATAGACTATAATGGGTCCGTGTTTTTGGCGCGGTCTCCTCATGAGTCATGCAGACAGGATAGTAGTTCATGAAGCACTATTCTGTCCTAATGCTCCATGCGGACACCACACGGAAGGCACACAGACCCCATTATAGTCTATGAGGTCTGTGTGCTTTCATAAGCTCACCACTTGCCAATGCATTCGGTAGTCCGTTCGGGGGGGTGGGGAGGCCCCCATGTGGACTCCCCAAACGGATTACTGAACGCAGATATGAACCAGGCCTTAGTTTGTGTGTGTGTGTGTGTGTGTGTATGTTTTGTTTGTTTTTTCATCTGATCTTTTTTGTATTTTACATTTAAAAGTTGTCTACTGCCGCTAAAACTACTTTTTAACAATTTACATGTTATTGTTGGGGCTGGCTAGTGACATAGTGAATATGCCATTCTTGTGCCAAAATGCAGTCTTTCTGCCAAGAAATTCAACTTTTATTCCGTCTCCAAATATGTAAATAAGATTGTTGGTGCACTGGTGGCAGGGCTGAACCTACTGGAGCACCATCTTCTTTTGTGATCACTGCAAATTCCTGTCATTCTGGAATGTCAGTCTTTCTGTTTTGAGGGTGGAACAGGGTGGCAATCGTAAAAGAAAAAGGGTGTTCCAGTAGCTGTGGTCCTGCTGTGAGCAGGATTGTGGAGTTGGGTTTCAAAATAAAATTATTTTTAATTATATTCTATTATTATTTAATTATATTATTTATTGTTGACTAATTTATTAGATGCATTGTTTGTCGCACCTTTATTTTCGTATGAATTTCAGTCACTTTTTTAATGAATCAGAGGAGCTTTACTGCTTCTAACTTACCATAACTGTCAGCCATTTATGAAGGAGTTAAGAGTCAAGCTGTGGAAAAATAGAGGTGTTGGTGGTTTGGCTTCCTGACTTCCTTTGGATATGGAGTGAAAGTTGAATTACACAGCAGCAAGTTTGCACTTTGGCACTAACCAGCCGTGTAACAGCATGTAATAGGTTTAAGGCTAAGGCCTCATGGGACGTCCCACAGCAATAAAGTGCTGTGGGAAAAACCTCTGCGGCAACGCATCACGGTTCTTTCCGCAGCGCTTTAAACAGAAAGTTCACAGTTTTCCTATGCAGACTTTATGTTGTAGATATAATTGACATACTGCGATTTCCAAAACCGCGCCAGTTTTGCTAGAATCCCATCCACTTTGAACTTACTGTAAAATGCCACAATTTTTCCCACAGTGTTTCCGCTGCAGGCAAATTGCGGCGTTTCCCTCCGTGGGGCCTCGGCCTAAAAGGGATTTTCCTGTTGGTAGATTTCCAATAAATGTGATCTATTTTATATTTGCTTCACTTTTTTCTTTCTAGTTATATACTACAATCGTTTGTAAAAAAAAAAATTCACTATCAGAAAGCCAGAACTTGTTTTTCTAAAGAATTGCTTTAGATCATCTGACAGCAAAACTTGAACAACTAGTTTGCAGTTGTTGCAAATTCTTAACTACTTGGAATTGTGTGAATTGATTTGTGCTTATCAATCAGTTCTCATTAATTCTGCCCGTCACTGTATACTGACCCAGAGACTGAATGCGGACCAACTACATTCTTTCCACAAATTATTTTGTCTGCTACCAGTGAAAACCGTTTCTGTTTGTGGCTGCTGCAGCCTCTGCTGGAGGATTCAAGGCCAGCCAAGGAGCAGCTAGGTGAAAGCGCATGAGAATAGCAGCTGATTAAGCAGCTTACCATCATCTAGATTAAGCGACCTCTTAAGATCCTTGACACAGAAATAACGAAAAATCATTACTATTAAGTGCATGAAAAATGGTAAATTTGTCAGAAACCTAAAATAATGACTGTGCAGGAAATGATTACTGTTAGTAGTTAGAGAGAAGTTTTCAGCTATTAAAGGGTTTTTCCAGTATCTAATATTGATGGACTATCCTTATATTAGGTCAACAATATTGTATTTGTGAACGTCTGATACCTGGCACCTCTGCAGATCTATTACTACAGGACAGCATAGCTCTTGGTAATGTTTAAATGCCAGGAGCCTCCCTGCTCACCGTCACTTGTGAAAATTTGCAGCGCTGCCCAATAGACTTAAAGGGGTTGCCCCATAACAAGGATCCTATCTATACTACTATTGGATCTAAGACTTTTTCTAAATACATTGCTTTATCAAAACTGCTTTGTTTGGCCGCTATCTTAATTTATTCACTTCATTGTTTACATGTCTTTCTATGACCATGGGCCTGTTCTGAGCTTATCTGCTCAGTCCCCAAGTGACTAGCTGCCTGCTCTCAGGGCTCAGGGGGAGAGGGAGGGGGGGCTGAGTGCTGGGAGCAGCTCTGAGTTGTGTACGTCTCTGCCACATACAAGCAGTGGAGTTCCTCAGATGGGGGGGGGGGGGGAGAGGTGAGAGCTCCGGGATTTCTGAGCTCTTATCTCCTGCTCTTCCACTTATCAGTCAGTTTAATTGAATTTGGCTGATAAGGGCTGAGATAGGGAGTTAGATACCTCTGTATGTATTACAAACTGACTCAAATCCAGCTCTGCTACATCAGCCTCAACATCATCTTCATACTGTGGTAATTCATTTAAAGGTGAGTCGCCCCGGCTCGGCCTATGTAGATTCACGGTGCGAGCAGGCCCGACACTGGGGGCGGCAGCGCCTTGAAAAAGGGGAGTTTTAAGCAAAAATGGATGAAAGAAAAATAAAGAAAAATAAAAGTTTGTTGTGACGCCAGTTGGGGTTTCGGCTTGAGGTGAAGCCGGGCACTGTAGATAGGGCCTCTGGGAATAGGTGGTGATGCAGTGCCAGATGTTATACCCTCCCCAACCAGGGCAGGTCCCAGGGCCAGATGATATAGGTGAGGAAGGGATGATTTCCAGGAGGAGTAACAGAGGATTGATGAAAGAATACAGTCCAGACAGGGGTTAACCAAACACTTACAGTTTACTTCTGTAGCGAGCAGGAGATAACAGATGTTACAGGAGGATTCACCTTGCTCCAGTATAGTGAGATGCCAGTCTTCCCTTTTACCACCAGTATGATTCAGCCTTCCATTGCTGCTCAAACTAGATTTCCTCTGGTCCTGGGTTCCAGGGGTTCAAAGGTTATGTACAACTGGGTAGATCCCCCTTCTGGACAGCAGGTAACGCGAGTTCTTTGGGATGCTGGATACACTCACCCCAACTCTGTATGTTACTGAGCCTCCAGGAATCTTGCAATCACTAGGCCTCAGTCCAGTGAGTCTCTCAATGTTCTAAGTGTTTCTTACACTAGTTAGGAATTGATGGTCCTATAACTGCAGCTCCGTGCCTGCAAGGTCTCATCTCACCTCTGCAGGTCTCCGGCCTCCTGTGCTGTTCTATCACACCATGCGGCTTGCAGCACGCACTGCACCTCCACACACCTGCTCCTCTCTCTTGCACTCCTGCACTTTCTGATCTGGACCTGAAAGAGAGACCCTCTTCCAGTCTGTAGCTCCACCCCTTTTCTTAAAGAGATAATGGCTGTGGAACTTTGTGTATGCTGACAGGTGGACTGGATCTCACTATACCCTCACAGTACACAGTATAGATCACATAAGATGACATTTGTAGTGACCCACTCTGTGGGGCGCTACACAACCAATCCTCATTACTGACTGCAAACATAGCAGATAGCAGAGCAAGTGAAACCCCGCCCACCAATGTGCCGAGAAAACCAGGAAGTGAAGAGAGCACACAGCCTGCAGGTTGCTGAACAAGCGTGATGGGGATACCCCTTTAAATGAGGCATTCGTGTAGTACCAAATCCAACCATTACAAATGCTCCCAGCATGTAAACATTACCAGGAGCATTGCTGTCCTCAAACAGCAGGTTTATCTGTATGGTGAAACTGCATAGATTATTCCACACAAGCTCTTCACATTGGGAGAACAGAAACTCATATCAGTTACTTCTGATCATTAGACAGGCTCCTGTTGTAAAGGAGATCTGAAATCAACGCCGTGACTATATACTTGTGATCTTTTATCCTATCTACTGTAACAGGCAATAGTGGGGAGGATTATCTCACTGCCCTCCCAGTCAGCAGAGGTGGTCCTGGCTGTAGCTGCCCATGTGTTGCTGTGTAGACGCATGATAGGACTGGTAGTAAAGCACAGATGAAGAGAAAGCAGTTGGAAATCTAAAAATAAAGATGCAATATGACAGATCACACTGAAAGGAGTGCGATGGATACTCACATAAGGAGGTGCAGAAATGTTTTTAAAAAAAGCAAAAAAAACTCCAAATAAAACCTTCATATGAAATTGGATACATATGGAGGTACAGTAGTAGTAGTGTGATGAACCATATATTCATATATGAGCATATGAATTCTAATGGTTTTTAAGTAACCCCCAGGACTGCAGCTATCCAGGAAACATGGAGTTAATGAGCAGTAAGACTGTGCCTTAATAACTTATGGGAGTAGCAGGTGCAGCGGCTTCAATAGAGACAACATGAAGTGGCTGGCTGCACAAGAGTGCTTAATAAAAACTTCTGCCTGCAAAAGCCTGTTTATGTGTAGATCATGTTACAACAGGATAAAATTAACATGTACTCTCAAATTTTGTGGAAATGTGATTCACAAATGCATTGTGCCAGGTAAACTATACCAGACCAAGCAGTTAATCTTGTGGAGTAATTACTTTTCCTTTCAGAACTTCTAGGACAGAGAAGAAATGGGACTTGGTTCTGATTTTTGTTGTTCTTTGTGTGTTTTTAATTTCTTTCTGTCCCAATACACAAAAGTATGTACTAATAAGCAGGTCATTCCCGGGTACCATGCACATGGCAGACTGTGCCACCAGGGGGGCTTCCGATGCTTGGCACCGATAATTATAGAGAAGGTCCTGTCCTTCTCCTTGACCTCAGAATGAAATGGAACCCCCATTTAAAATTCATTGGAAATGGAAATGACTGGGTTGTCATACAAGTATCATCTGAGTGCATTAAATTGGCTTCCCTTTTGGTCTTCTGCAAGAGGCCTAAGATGTCTCGGTGATGGCCAGTTTTTTTCACTAACAGGAAGAATGTAACTAAGAGCTAACATTGCACCATAAAAGCTTGGGGATTGCTCAGATCCTCACTGCTTAAATGGGTATTCCTATCTTCATTTATTAGATAACTTAGATCAAATCAATGCTGGTCCAACCCGTTCTTTCTCTAACTTATTTTCTTCAGTGTTTTTTAAAGAGAACGCCCCCATCCCCCATCTGACAGTACACGCCCCTAGACTAGTACCCGGGGGGAGGGGGGATGGTTCTCACCTCATTGGTAAGGAACGGCCCCCTCATAGTACAGAGCTACGGACAGTACTGTATGGAGGGATGTTCCTCATAGACTGTCAAACGCCCTTCTGGCACTGAAGAGCTATCGGTAACGGTGCCAATAGCTCTTCAGCAGGGGGCACAGAACGGGAAAGCCGATAGTGTGCTGAATTCTCGGCTTTCTAGAGGTGTATTACATCGCATATGCCCGAGGATATGAAAGGTCCTGCCTGATGACTCCCATTGAACAGAACGATAGGCAAATTCCTGAAGCTGAATTTTTCAGGTGGGAAAAGTATGGAAATACAGTGTACTGTTCCTTCTGTGCTGACCCTGTACATTGGACCTTTGGCAAGGGTGTATAACTGTTATAGCATTACTTCTAATGTCCATGAGAAGGGTAGGGAAGAAGGAGCAGGCTTGCTGTCTTCTTGTGGTCTGAGATAGGAGGTGTTTAGACATTTTATTTGCGTCATTGATTCATCTTAATTCATTCTCTTCTCAGAAACTTTGTTTTGCAACTTGTGTGCCAAGGTTTCTAAGGAGCTTCCCATGAAGACTTGAGAGGATGTTATTAACTGCTCAGTTAAATGTGCTAGTAGAAAATGTCCTCCAATACTCTAAAATGTGAAATAAGTACACCCTTTTCTCTACAAATTACACCTTAAGGCTGGTCTTACATGACAGTAAGTTTAGTCCACAAATGGTCCGCAATTGTGGGTTCTCAGTTGCGGACACATTGTATTCAGTGCGGCCACTTAGACCACTGGATATTTTATCCGTGGTGTGCTGCGCTGTGACCGGGGTTCGTACTGAGTACCGCAGGTCTGCAAAGTCACGGAGATCACGGCACGTGGACGCGTGCTGATGGACATGGATTTCTGCGGAATGACTTTTTGGAGTGAAATTTAGTGTTGCTGATCAGCAAATTGCGGACCGTAAAAAACCACTACGGTTGTGTAAGACCTGCCTTACTTGTAGCAGAATATTTTTTTCATGCCCCTTCACGAAAGCTTCCATAAGAAAGATCCTATAACTATAACAGTCACAGTAATCCCATAAGTGCCAGCGCCAGCATCTGTTTAACAGACTAGGACAAAATGTGATTAACCAATGTGCTCTGCTGTGTGGCAAACCAAATCCTAATACTCAGAGATGGAAACCTGAATTTCAAGAATGTGGTAATTGTTGTACCTCTTATGTTGTACTGCTTCATTTCAAAGATACAGACTAGTCAAAATTGGCACACGTAGAGGGCCTGAGGCTCAATATTTATGGAAAAAATGACTGATAATTTAGCCTTGATAATAGGTGTCACAGGCAATATAAGGATGCAAATATGCATGCAATATTAATTTTCAAGTTTTGTATAAACGTCACTTTCATTGACCACACCATATGAAAAGTATCATACACAACAGTTGTGGTATCATAGTATTTTGCATGGCAGCGATATACACAGATCCAGTTTTTCAGTCTCTGTTGACTTCTGGGGTGAGGGTACAGTAAGGCCTGGTTCACATCAGCTTTCGGTATTCCGTTTGGGGAGTCCGCTTGGGGACACCCCGAACGGACTACCGAACACATTGACAAGTGGTGAGCAAATGAAACACACGGACCCCATAGACTATAATGGGGTCTGTGTGTTTTCCGCGCAGAGTCCGCACGGGACATGCGGAGAGAAAAGTGCTTCATGAACTACTTTTTTCTCTGCATGACTTGTGCGGACACTGCACGGAAAACATATGGACGCCATTATAGTCTATAGGGTCTGTGTGGTTTCAGTGCTCACCGCTTGTCAATGTGTTCGGTATTCTGTTCGGGGTGGGGGGGTCCCCATGCAGAGTCTCTGAACGGAATACCGAACGCAGATGTGAACCAGGCTTAAGGCATCTCTCTAGTATGCAATATTTATTTTTTATTTTTTGCATATTGGCACCTGAACTGTATATAGAGAAAACCTTGTTGCAAGAATGGAAATCTTTGGGATAATGTTAAAGGTATTTTTCTTGCAATCTGATATTCTTGACCTATCCTAAGGATTTACTATCAATATCATTGACTTGGAAACCTTTTTTATGCTGCATTTCAGATCTGTGCCACATGTACCAGGTATCTTCTGTATAAGGCCTTAAGCTATTATGGGTATTGTATAAGAATGTGGGATGAAATGTGTGTAACCTGTGTCTTAGCAACCTTCACACTGTCAGGCAGCCTGCTAGTCTGCTTCATGCTATGTCATCTATTTGTTTCACTGTTAATTTCTATCTTGCTTATCTTCCTTTTACTCTCTGCTAACGTTTCAAACATTTATTTCCTTTGTCATCGAGGTCTAATTGCAAATTACGTAATATATATGAAATAACTCTTTAGCCCTTCTACCTCCCCCACTGTGTTTGATGGTTGGATGCTATGGAAACTTCCATAGCCAGCACAGTTGTCTTGGTGTCATGAGATTCACATTCCTATCCCAACATGTGGTCTGTGTTTAGTTAGTGGTGCCAAGTTTGGTTCCTTGCACTGCCAGCTGTTGAATATTTTTAAACTGACGTATTAAAAACAATTTCAAGTTTGGTTTTCTAAGAGTAAATAGCAAACACGCTTCCATTATGGTTACTTGTAAGCTTTAACCCTTGAGGACAAGGACCATGTTTAGATTTTTCCCTTTTTGCAATTTGTTGTTAATATTTTTTTTAAATTCTATTTAATGGTATGAGCAGGGCCGGCTCCAGGTTTTGGTGCTCCTTTGGGTGACAAAATCTCAGAGCACCTCCTGTCAATAGGGCTAATCTGTTACATCCAGGAAGCATTGCAATTCATAAATCTATATTCATGTCTGTTTTTCTGAGTGGATAAAGAAAGTTTCAGCCTTCTTAAAGGGGATTTCCCATTTGAGTGTTTCAGCAGTTTTGCCTGCAGTCTGTTCTTCTCACTTCCTGTATTTCTCTCACTTCCCCTCCCTCTTGCTGAATGGGACACAGAACACTTCTGCAGATTTGATAATATGTAGATGCTTGTACAGAATGGACTCAGTGTTAGCTGTGTGTTTACATAGAGAGATAACAGACAAGGCTTTATCAGCAAAGTGCAATTAGCTGAACTGATTGTCCAGCACTGAGTAAGTGACCTCACTTGTTCTACAGGTCCATTGTTATAGCAATTCTGTGTAAACAATGGGAGGAATAAGGTCACATAGCAGGAAAACCTGCAGAATGTCTAACAAAATATATGTAGGAAAAGTCTTCAGTTTACATAAGCTACCAGTATAGATAGCTTCCTTGAGATGGGACAAACCCTTTAACATTGCAGTGAATGGTGGTGGAAGTAAATGGATTGTGCAGTGTCTGTCATTCTGTCAGGACAACAAACAGAAAAGTGCGAACCTAGCCTTACTCATACAGTACTGCAATGACTCATTGGATTTTAACATCAAGACTATTATAATATATGCAACATTAATTGTAGGGGTTTTTTTTGTTTGTTTTTTTTTTATGTGGATTGTGACCCCCACATAGGGCTCACAATGTACATTTTTCCCTATCAGTATGTCTTTGGAATATGGGATGGAAATCCATGCAAACACAGGGAGAACATACAAACTCCTTGCAGATGGTTTTTTGCCCTTGGCGGGATTTGAACACCAGGACTCCAGTGCTGCAAGGCTGCAGTGCTAACCACTGAGCCACCGTGTGGCCCCATTAATTGTAGTCTTTGTAGCCCAACCCCACACACACACACATACACACACACATACATATATATATATATATATACACACACACACACACACACACACACACACACACACACACACACACACAAATTTAAGGCTCCTTTCACATCTGCATGTTTGTTTCTGTGAGAAGACTTAGTGATTTTGCTGGATTGCCTCTTTTTTTTCTGTTTTATTTTGGAAAGGACTGAAGTCTCCTGTTTGTAGTCAACTAGAGACTTTAAAAGGTGTTTTCCCTCTTGGCAATATGGGAATAACTTCTCCTTACCCCTAGGGTGGGATTTACAAGATATGCTGAACAGCACTGCTCTGTGATGTTCCAGTAACTCCCATACAGGTAAATATGGTAACTAAAGCTACGGAAACAGTGTAGATCAGCTGTACTACGCTGTTTCTCTAGCTCCCATTCCTCTCTATGGATATTACAAGAATAGCGTAATGCAGCACTACTTGGCTGTTGTGTAAGATCTGCCCTGTCCTAAGGGTCAGGACTTGAGACAAGTTATTCCTATCTTTGTAGGGATTTGACGAGACTGGAAAAATACTTTTAAAGGGGCTCTATCATTGGGAAAAGTCATTTTTAACTAAGCACATACTTGCATAGCCTTTAGAAAGGCTATTCCACACCTACCTTTTGAGTGTAAATTGCCTCAGTAGTTTTTGAATAAGTGTGGTTTTATTCATATGCTAATTAGCCTTTTCTGTGCACTCTGGAAGTGTCTGTGATCACCGTCTGCTATTCTCTAGGTGTGTGAGATCAGAGGGATGAGTCATCATTAGCCGCAGCCTCTCTGCTCTCATACACATAGGGAATAGCAGAGAGGGTGCACACAGACACTTCGGGATGCACGGAGAAGGCTAATTAGCATATGATTAAAAACAGCCGTATTCAAAAACTACTGAGGCGATTTACATACAAAAGGTATGTGTGGAATAATCCTTTCTAAAGGCTATGCAAGTATGTGCTTAGTTTTTCCCAATGATAGAGCCCCTTTAATGTCTTCTGTTCTGATTCTCTGACAAATCAGGACATTGTGCATTCAATAGTGTGAAAGTAGCCTTATATATTATGGACAAATAAAAGACCTACATTGGGCAATTTCAACCAGTAGAATGGAGAGGATGCAGATGAAGAGACGGATTCAAAAGAGTATGTTAAAGAAAAGAAATGTTGAACCTATAGGACTTTCTATAGGTATGATGATGCTCTTTGTAATGTCCTCTACAATGTGCTGTGTCTGGTTTGATAACAAGTTTCCTGGTGACAGACCTTTAAATCTAGAACTTTGTATCACCCTGTTTCTCCAGAGGAAGAAGAAAGTCCCGTAACACCTAACCATCCCCTGAAGGGATCAGTAAGGATATCTTTTCCAAGTAGCCATCAGACTGGATCAATGCTTATTCTGTATTGACAACACAATTATTTATATATGGAAATAATTTTTCCAAGCTGAAACCAGTTTTTCCACTCTCATATTGAGACCTCCTTAACCATATATTAGTTTTAGTCACTCTGCTATAAATCCTTTCTAGTTTACCTGTAGTCTGATAAAGCAAACTCCATGCCAGACTTGAGATGTGCTCTTTATAGATGGGCAATCTTGTAGTTTATGTAACCTAAAGTCTTTAACTTTGCTGCTGCTTAACTTCTGAGTCTCTCCGAAACCAGTCTTCTATACTCGTAGCATTCCTTCAGTTACACACCCAAACCTGTGAACAGGCAGGATGACACACAATGTTGTCCTCACTGTATTCACTTTGTCCCTGCTATGCCTTCTTTGTTCCAGCTGATATTTTTAACCCTTCCTGTGTATTCTCCTTTCCGTTTGGCCTCCAGTGGAGGGTCCCTGGCATTTTCTTTACATATATCCCACATGTGAGCATGTCACTTAGTCACTGACTGATGCACCATTTGAACAGAGCTTAACCACTCAGCCATTTTCTGAATTATTCAAAGAGATATCCAAATAGACAAGTGAGTAAACAGTGTACATATTTTTATCCCCGCCAGATCATTAAAATAAATTAACTAGAAACACCCCTAAGTTGGCCGTACACATTACATGTGTATTAGCTGAACTCACCAATTTTCATTGTTATATCTTTATTAAGTTTTCAACTATTTTAGCAACCAACAATTCCTTTCAATATGAGTGGGAAGGAAAGGAAAAGGATAGAACATTAAAGGGGTCATAGACCATCTCAAGGGTCATAGTCAGACTTGAAGCTGAAGCAAACTGAAGTGTTTTACCCAATAAGTTGCTGTATCTATATTGCTCTGTTTGCAGTTAGAGATAAATTTCTCCTCATTGTTTACAGTTGGTTACCTATGTTAGGGTCAGTTCACATGGCGGAAAATGAAGAGGAAATTCCACTTTATTTTCCGCTGCCAGCTATTTCATGAGGCTAGCTGCGATGGGATGCTGATGCAGTGCATCAGCATTCTGTCACAGCATCCCGCTTCTGATTAGGCACGGATGAATGGGCCTGATCAGGAGGGAGTCTTGAGCCGTTGACCCCTTAAAGGGGCTCTGTCAGCAAAATCATGCTGATAGAGCCCCACATATGCGTAAATAGCCTTTAAAAAGGCTATTCAGGCACCGTAAATGTTATATTAAACTACCCCCCCATTTTAAAATAAAACCCTAAAAAAAGAATGTGATCTACTTACGCATCGTGCACGCTGGGCGGGCATTCAGGGTGTGTCTTCTTCTTCATCCACGCCTCTTCTTCCTCCGATGTCCTCCTCCGGCGCTCGCAAACTGACACTGATTAAAAAAAATGGCCTGGGCACATGCGCAGTAGCCTTTTTAAAGGCTATTCATGCATATGTGGGGCTTTAGCAGCATGATTTTGCTGATAGAGCCCCTTTAAACAGAATCCGCAGTAAGATTGAGCACGATGCTTCTTTTCTCAGCACCTGCTGAAAAACAATGGGAGGAGAATTCGGGAGGAACTGGACAGGGGACGGCTTCCCGGTGTTCAGTTTTAAAACCCATTCATTTGAATGGGTTTTAAAAGAAAACCTTTGTTGTCCATATGCAGCTCTCTCCGCGGGGAGAGAATGGGTTTTTAGACTGACTGCCGGGAAGCCGTCCCCTGTCCAGTTTGTTCAGGGCTTAGGACGGAAACCCAGCAGACTGACACAGGGCGCACAGGGGCGCAAGGGTGAACGCCCCCTTAGATTGTCAGCCTATCCTGCTGAAATGAACAGGTCTGACTGAACTAAACATTTTGAAAGTTGCTGCCTTTTCGGTCTGTAACAGTTTTTTGGATGTGTGCAAACATGTTTTGAGTCACTTACTGCATTCTCAAATATAGACAGTAGTGAGTTGTTGAAATCCAGGAAAGATAATTTATAATAAATAAAATCCATTTTCTTCTTACTGAAAATTGCACCTTTTTGCCACCTTTTCAGAAGATTGGACTTGTATGCTGTATAGCAATAATGCTTCTGGCAGATCAGAATATCATCACATATTACTTTGGGAGAAAGGCTTAGACTTTAATGGGGTTGGTAAAGTGTGTTTGGGCCCTAACTTGTTGTTTGTAAAAAATTCCATTTATTTTTATGTATAGCATTAATGGTTTAGACTAAGCAAAAATGTAGTTTCCATGGGGACCTTTTGTTAAATCCACTGTGGTGGCATTCTGAATTATTTTTTTTATAACTCAAACTTTATTGAAAATTTTATTTATTTTTTTTATACAATAAGAAAAAAAAAAAAAAAATTACAAGTTACAGGGCGAACACCCGCCCTGCGAACAGAAAAAGCACACAGTGCAACACAAAATACAATCATAGAATAAAAAAAAAAAAAAAAAAAATTAATTAAAGACAAAGTAAACAACATAGAAAAAAGAAAAAGGAAAAAGGGGGGGAGGAGGAGGGAGGGGGTTAGTGGGACAGATGGGTGGGGGAGAGGACTAAATGTGGGGGGTGAAAGGGTAGGTAGGGGTGAGTGTGAGCAGTCAGGAAACCAGTGAGACCGCTCGTCAGGTCATCCATACCACAGCCAGTTGGGAAGGGTTCGGGAGGAACCACTGGTCAAATACCTGAGACAAACAACAAGAGTATCAATCAGAGGAGGGGTCAGAGCCCAGGAGCGTCCGGTACTCTGCAGACTGTTGAAACCTGAACCAGTAGAACCAGGTTTTGATGTACGCCTCAGTCGTGCCATGCAGGAAAGACGTGAGATTTTCCATGCGCATTATCTCGTTGACCTTCGAAATCCAGAGGGAGAGAGGAGGAGGATCCACTCGTTTCCAAAAAAGGGGGATACAAGCCCGGGCAGCGAGGATCAGGAATCTAAGTAGGGAACGCTTAAAGACCTTTACAGAAGACTCACAATGATTAAGGAGGAACAGGGCAGGGCCCAAATGGTGAGAAGTTTCAGTAAGCTGGAGGGTTATCCGCTTGACCCCCTCCCAGAAGGACGAAAGGGCAGGACAGGACCAAAAAATGTGTAGCAGTGTGCCTTCCTCATCGCCACAGCGCCAACATAATGGGGAGACCTGAGGAAACATAGCATGGAGTCTCGTAGGAACCCTATACCATCGGGACAAGATTTTGTAGCTGGCCTCCTGGTGGCGAGAGCTGATGGAAGCAGTATGAGAAAGGCGAAAAATGCGCCTACGCTGCTCCTGAGAGAGGGAAAGGGACAAATCAGATTCCCATTTCAGCAAGAACGGCGGAACAAAATCCTCCGGAGGTTCAACCAGAATCCGGTAAGTGAGCGAGAGGGAGTGGCGAAGGGGGCCAGCACCAACACAAATCTTCTCCAAGGGGGTAGGTTCGACGCGGAACACTGCAGGAGCAGGGAGAGAATGTAAAAAGTGACGAAGTTGCATCCCCTGCCAAGCATCTAAAGGGGGCAGCTCAGGAGGGGCCTGGGAATTCAGAAGTGTAGTCCATCCCCCTGCGTCCTGGAAGTGACAGGAACGGAAAATCCCATGACGGCGCCAATTACGAAAAACTCGGTCAAACATTCCAGGTGGAAAGGCAGGATTGCCCAGCACTGGAAAAAGAGCGGAATCCTTAGGGAGGAGAGTGGAGCGAACAAGGCCTCTGGAACAAATCCGAAGCGTGGGACCAAGGGTAGGGTGAGAAAAGAGAGATGACAATGAGGAGGAGTCTAACCACGGGGCAACCTGCAAAGGGATCGGAGAGAATGCCTGTTCGATGTAGACCCAAGGTTTAGAAACAGCATGCCTACACCAGTCCACGACACGAGTCAGGTGGGTAGCCAAGTAATAGGACTTCAGGTCCGGAAGCGATAAACCACCGCAACTCTTGGGACGAAAGAGAAAAGCCTTGCTCACTCGGGCGGGTCTGCCCGACCAGATGAACTTCAGTTGGACGGAAGTGAGGGATCTAAGAAAAGACAGAGGGATGTGAATGGGAAGCGCTTGCATCAAGTAGAGAAGACGAGGGAGAATGTTCATTTTAAAAATCGCGCATCTCCCGAACCAAGTAAAGGCTCCAGCGGACCATCGAGTACAATCAGCCCTGATAGACGCCAGAAGTGGGGGGAAGTTGCAACGAAAGAGATCTTTCGGGTCCGGAGTAAGATAAACCCCCAAATATTTGAGAGAAGTGGAGGCCCAATGAAAAGGGAAAGATTGACTCAAAGAGGTGGCCGCCGAGGAGGAAAGGGTCACATTGAGGGCTTCCGACTTCGAAAAGTTGATTTTAAAATTCGAAAGGGTCGAGTAAACCTGAAAGGCGAGCATCAGAGCTGGAAGAGAGACATGCGGGGAGGAGAGAAAAAACAGCAAGTCGTCTGCATAAGCCGCCACTTTGTACAAACGGGAAGAATGAGCAGCACCTGAGATGTTCGGGTCGGCTCGAACTTGGCGGAGGAAGGGTTCAAGAGTCAGGACGAAAATGAGAGGCGAGAGAGGGCATCCTTGCCTAGTGCCATTTCGGATAGGGAAGGACTGGGATAATAAACCGTTCACCCTGACCATCGCTGTAGGGAGAGAGTATAGAGCCATGATCCAACTCATCATGCGATTTCCAAGACCAATATGTAACAGGGTCTCTTCCATGAACGGCATTCTGAATTATGGCCATGTAAGATTGTTCGTGTAAGGTACATGTATATACAGTTCTGGGAAGTAGTTTGTGACCCCTCTCCCCTAATATTTCTTATATCACATTTATTATAATCCATTAACTTCCATTTTCTATATTACACATTTGGCCTACCCTTCTTTGCAGAACAGTTTTGGACACAACAATAGATTTTGTGGGTGATCTATTCTCTTCACATCCAATCCCAGGATCTCTGTGATTTCAAGTCATACATCTGACTAGGTGTCTGCAAAGCATTATTTATCTAGATGCAGACTTGCATTTGTGTGTTGGATTGTTGTTTTTCCTGCATATTGCCCACCTTTATTTTAGGGACAGATAACTATTCAGAAGAATTTTCTTGTATGGAATTTAGTTTGTTCCAACAATGGCAAGATATCCAGGCAGCAAAGAAACTTCATATTATCCCATTTTTGTTTCTGTTGCTTTTCAATGACCAGGGCTTCCTACCTGAGCTGCAACTACAGAGGCCTGTTGTTTAGATGTTCATCTCAGATGTCTGATGGGATAAATGGGATGGATGATTCCTATTCATTTCAAAGAGAAAGAAACCAAGAATGCGTAGCTTTCTCTTCCCCAGTGAATTTCACTAAAATAGTATATTTTTTCATCAAATCAGTGCAGGTTGAAATGAGCTATTGTTATTTCATAACCGGTACCTATCAGTATGACCTAAAACGTTTCTCAACCTCAAGTGAAATACCTTGTAGTGAGAAAACATCTCAAGAGTACCCCCAAAGTAGCAATCACATCTAAATGTTACTAAAATAAGGCAATGTTTGGAACCTTTGTTAAAAAATTATATAATGGCCGCCTCACTGCCCCCATATGTAGTGTAATGGCTCTCACTCTCAGTAGAATGGCCCCTTCTGTTCCCCACAACAAATATGGAATATCATAGCCTCCACTTGTAAAATAATAACCCCCCATATAATAAAATGACCGCCACAGTACCCTCATGCTTGGTGAGGTTTAAGGAGCAAGTGGTAAGCCACATTCATTACTTGCCTGCAGGGTAGATTGGGTATACCATGGTACTCAGGCTGTTCAGAAAGTGTGGTCCCCCCATGCATGCCAAAATCCCTGTGATTCATGTATATAATGTTCCTTAGCAGTCCCCCACAGTATAATGTCTCATAGTCGTCGTCCCCCCCCACACACACACACAATATAATGTACCACAGTAGACCTCCATACAGTATAATATGCCATATTGGCCCTTTCACAAAGTATAATGTCCAATTATATAATTAATGAAGACTCCAAATGAAGTCTTGTTTTATTAACATTTGCTTGGGATGTTTTCTCACTAGGGGCTACTTTTCTTTACAAATTACTGCTATTAAGGTTCACCCGATGGTTTGAAAAGGTTAAGAAAGACTGCTCTAGGGCACTGTATGTAATAAACTTTCAATGTTGCCTATTAAAGGGGTGATCCCCAGAGTATAATGATAGCCGTTCTGATTCGGCCGTCTTTGGTCTGAATGAATCTGCAGGTTTTGCAAATTGTAATAATCGAACCGAAATAACACACGTGAATAAAATCAGATCAGTTATCCTGGTTGATGTTTTGTTTCGACTATTTTTCAATTAATCGCCTAGCACTAATGTTTAGGCAAGGAAAGCCAAGGTTCACAATGGGAAAGCCTAATTCAATGTAACTCTAAGGGTATGTTCACACGGCAGAAAATGGTTTCCACCGTGTAAACTTCCATGCTGTGACGGGATGCCATGACTGACTGATTAGACCTGAATGAATGGGCCTAAACAGGAGCATGTCTCGAGCTGAGGACATCGCGGCTGACTCAACAGCGGAATTTGTAGCAATATAGGTCATGTCCCTTCTTTTTTCTGCTACTATCTAGCGCAGGGGTCCTCAAACTTTTTAAACAGTGGGCCGGAGGCAGAGCAGGTCGCACAGACATCGAGAGCGGTGCCCTCCAATAGATAAAGTGAAGTGCGCTCCATGGCCTGGCCCGAGCTCCCCAGGAGCTTCATTATAAATGCACGCGTGTCGGCGTTGTCAGCGGGGCCAGACAAAAGTGCTTGGCGGGCCGTATGTGGCCCTCGGGCCGCAGTTTGAGGACCCCTGATCTAGCGTGAAAAAGAAGCGAGCCGCTCCTATTGAAGTCAATGGGAGCCATTTTTGCAGTCGCATTTTGAGGCGGATTCCAGTGTGAACATACCCTAACATATACAGTCCTATGAAAAAGTTTGGGCACCCCTATTAATCTTAATCATTTTTTGTTCTAAATATTTTGGTGTTTGCAACAGCCATTTCAGTTTGATATATCTAATAACTGATGGACACAGTAATATTTCAGGATTGAAATGAGGTTTATTGTACTAACAGAAAATGTGCAATATGCATTAAACCAAAATTTGACCGGTGCAAAAGTATGGGCACCCTTATCATTTTATTGATTTGAATTCCCCTAACTACTTTTTACTGACTTACTGAAGCACAAAATTGGTTTTGTAACCTCAGTGAGCTTTGAACTTCATAGCCAGATGTATCCAATCATAAGAAAAGGTATTTAAGGTGGCCAATTGCAAGTTGATCTCCTATTTGAATCTCCTCTGAAGAGTGGCATCATGGGCTACTCAAAACAACTCTCAAATGATCTGAAAACAAAGATTGTTCAACATAGTTGTTCAGGGGAAGGATACAAAAAGTTGTCTCAGAGATTTAACCTGTCAGTTTCCACTGTGAGGAACATAGTAAGGAAATGGAAGACCACAGGGACAGTTCTTGTTAAGCCCAGAAGTGGCAGGCCAAGAAAAATATCAGAAAGGCAGAGAAGAAGAATGGTGAGAACAGTCAAGGACAATCCACAGACCACCTCCAAAGAGCTGCAGCATCATCTTGCTGCAGATGGTGTCACTGTGCATTGGTCAACTATACAGCGCACTTTGCACAAATAGAAGCTGTATGGGAGAGTGATGAGAAAGAAGCCGTTTCTGCACGTACGCCACAAATAGAGTTGCCTGAGGTATGAAAAAGCACATTTGGACAAGGCAGCTTCATTTTGGAAACAAAAATTGAGTTGTTTGGTTATAAAAAAAGGCGTTATGCATGGCGTCCAAAAAGAAACAGCATTCCAAGAAAAACACATGCTACCCACTGTAAAATTTGGTGGAGGTTCCATCATGCTTTGGGGCTGTGTGGCCAATGCCGGCATCGGGAATCTTGTTAAAGTTGAGAGTCGCATGGATTCCACTCAGTATCAGCAGATTCTTGAGAATAATGTTCAAGAATCAGTGACGAAGTTGAAGTTACGCCGGGGATGGATATTTCAGCAAGACAATGATCCAAAACACCGCTCCAAATCCTCAGGCATTCATGCAGAGGAACAATTACAATGTTCTGGAATGGCCATCCCAGTCCCCAGACCTGAATATCATTGAACATCTGTGGGATGATTGGAAGCGGGCTGTCCATGCTCGGCAACCATCTAACTTAACTGAACTTGAATTGTTTGTCCAAAATACCTTTATCCAGGATCCAGGAACTGATTAAAAGCTACAGGAAGCGACTAGAGGCTGTTATCTTTGCAAAAGGAGGATCTACTAAATATTAATGTCACTTTTCTGTTGAGGTGCCCATACTTTTGCACTGGTCAAATTTTGGTTTAATGCATATTGCACATTTTCTGTTAGTACAATAAACCTCATTTCAATCCTGAAATATTACTGTGTCCATCAGTTATTAGATATATCAAACTGAAATGGCTGTTGCAAATACCAAAATATTTAGAACTAAAAATGATTAAGATTAATAGGGGTGCCCAAACTTTTTCATAGGACTGTATATCTGCAGGGCTGGATTGATATGATATGATATGATATATTCTGTCGACAGGCTCCCTTTTAGGATAAGGCCCCATGTTGCGGAAACACAGCTTTTTTTTCTGTGGTTTTTTAAGCCAAAGTGGATTGAGCAGAAGGTAGAAGTATAAGAATTTGCTATATATTTCCCTTTTTTTTTTTTTTTTTTTTTGCTGCCGTTCTTGCCAAAACGCAGCGAAATCTACACCAAAAAAAGTTGCGTTTCCACCATGTGGGGCTTCAGCCATAAAATGGTTTCATACATTTAGTTGCAGGCAGCAAAGATAGTGTTTGCAGAATATTAACAGCTTCCTTTATTCTTGCAGTCCAAACTGATGAACTACATCAGCAAGCAGCTTCAGTGCAAGCTTCAAGTGCCTCATCTTGAGAGAACACAGATGCTGAACCGTTATCCTAAAGTCAATGACTGGCTATTTACAAGTGGTGTGAGAAATGAGGTTGTGGCGGTAAGTGTATGCTTTTTGTTCACATGTTCTACATACTAGTTTTTATTATTGTATTCTGATTGTATCTTATACATAGGACTGGCCGAATAATCGAACAATAACCAAAACTAAACATTAACCAGGTTATTTTGGTTTGTTTGTTACAATATTTGCGAGGTACTACCTGCAGTTTCGTTAGGATCAAACACGTCCAAACAGGAACTGCTACTGTTAGGGCTCGTTCACACGTGAACAAAGGGGGGGATTTTGACAGCGGCTTTCACTTCAAAATCCGCCCCTTTACAATGGTGGTCTATGCAGACCGCTGGGCTTCTTCTTTCCGCTAGCGGCGGGGTGCTGCTAGCGGAGAAAAGAAGCGGCATGCCATTTCTTCAGGCGAAAGCCGTGGCGTGCTGGACCGCAGCTTCCGCCTAGCGGCAGCACCCTCCTATGTCGGCTCATTCATTTGAGCCGACATAGGAGGGTGCAGTGGCGACCGTGATGGTCGCGGCAGGCGGGTTTTGACCAGAGAGAGACGCGGCTCGCCGCGGCTCTCTCTGTGTTAAAACCCGCGCAGGACTCACAACGTGTGAACTAACCCTTATACTCTGGGGTCCCTTCATACCCTAGAATATAATGTGCGGAGGTGCAGGTGGTTGTTTAAACAGAACTAACAGTGTTTCTCACCTCGCGTGGGCTCTGGCACAGCTTTCTGTTCTCTTTGGTGCTACTGACTGACGTCGGGGACTTCTGAGACTTGTGTTCGGGCCCCAGCGAGACACATGTGACCGTTGAGTCCCAGTCTTGCAAGGTTTGCCAACACATACCCATACTGTAAAAGGAGCATGACCTACATAAGTGCCATTAATCATAATCAAGGTAAAGTGCCTGATTAATTTAGATTTTAATATTTGTTCAACCTTCCTTCTTACACGTGTGCATTTTTATTATTTTTTTAAAACTATTCCTTCTTCTTCTTTTCTTCTCTCTTCTTCTTCCAACAGCGATGATCAGGCTTTAACAATTTAAAGTAAAGATGTGTACATTTCTATATTTTCTTATAAGTCCCATGATGCAATATATTTGAATTCTTTCCACTCTGGGTGTAGCGCAGTTGTCACATTGGATTGATATATTGTCAGCGAATATGTCTACTCCTCCTTCCCCTGCAGATGTTGTTAGTAGTCAGAACCTGCAATGTTACTCTGCTAAGCAATGGTTTCACACTTGCTCCTCTCTCCTGTGAAACGCCTGACAACAAAAATGGTTTCCATCCATTTTATGAGTAGTGCTGCTTAGCTATCCATATCATGGAAACCTGTTTCCTCCTCTCAATAGTAGGCAGTTGTTTTTAGTCTATCTGACAACATAGAGTGCCTAACAATCCCACACTTTGACATTGATCACCATTTAACCTCAGGACAACCTCAATTTAAGACAGTTTACCTTTGTGGCCAATGCTCACAAAAATAGCATTACAAAATTGCAATATTTTTTTTTATTTTTTTTGCTGTTACCAGTTTCCTAGTGCTTTTAATGTACTGTATGGGTATAAGAGGGTGAACAGCATATTCTCTGCGATTTATGGCTGTAAAAAAAAAACAGTAAACATTCATTCTGCTTAAATATAAATGCTAAATGTAGTAATCGCTCTAGGGCTGGATCAAAGTTCAGTATCTAAGCTTTTTTAGTACTTGGGACATTAGCAGCTGGGTTAGAATGTGAGTACTAATCTTTTAAGTATGGCTCTATGGGTAAAAGAAAGTGACCTTTTTTTCAGTTTCTTTGAATGTACAGTCGCTAGCTTGTTAATATTATCTTAGGAGCTATTAAAGGGCTTGTTTTGCAATGATAACTGCTTGTTAAAGTGAAACTGTGCAAACCACTGATTCTTGTGGGCCCTGATTCTATAAGCTCTAGCAATCCACTGTCACCACCATTTCTGTAAAATTCTGCATTTTTTCACTCTTTCCTTGTTTCTGTATTGAGAGCTGTTTCTGCCTGTCACTGAATGTTACTGTGTATGGAGTACAGGGCTGTGTAATATGTAGAGAAAACCGTTATATAAGGTTGCACTGCTATCTAAATGATTTCCAGAGATATCACCGGATGAAAACTCTGTGTGATATATAATACAGCTGCATATAAATATCCTAATCTCAACGTTTTCAACCAGTGATATCGATAACACCAAAAGCAAGTTTGTACATTTTATAATGTTCGAGATAGATCTGTTTGAAATGATCCCTTACCCTCACTTTCTCTACATATTATACATCCCCGTAATCCATATACAGTAAAATTCAGTGAGAGGCATGGACAGCTCTCCATACAGAAACAAAGGAAAAAGTTAAAAATTGCAGGATTTCACAGAAAGGATCCAAAACTTGTTAATAAAGTATATTACAAAATGTATTTATGGCACAAATACTGCCAGAAAATCCAAAGTTGTCTGAAAGTTTAGTTACGCTTTGAATAGTATATGTGTAGTGCCTTGAATTTTGAGTGTGATTGGTTTTAGTACAGTTAATGGATGTCTCTGTAGAATATTCGTGTATGATGATGAATTCTCCGAACCGCTATCTGTTCTTTTTCCTTTGCAGATTGTGGGAATTAATTATCACTTTGTTGCTGATCAACACCCTCTCCTCCCCCATGCGTGCTTCGCTCACTGATGTAGCTGTATGCTTTGCGCTGGATACTACATGTTCTGTGCAATCTGTTCTCTAGCAGCTCGATACATTATCTTTCTGTAGAAATATACTTCTTACAATATTCTAGTTACTTTAGAATTAATCCATTATATAGGAAAATATTCCTGATTTATACTTAATGCACAGTCATTGAAGGTGGTTTCTGGTTTTATGATCATCATAATTATCTGTCCTTAGATATGTTATTAATATCAGATCAGCAACCCCATTAATAAGCTGTTTGAAAAGACCACAGAGTTCAGATTTGCCTCCAGTGAGCACTGAAGTCAATAACCGAGGGCAATAGAGACCCTAGACCACCAACCCCTGCAAGAGTGTTGCATGGCACAGTGGATTCACTGTGCTACATACAGTTGGGCAGCACACATCATTGGGTTGATGACATCTACGCACAGAGGCAGGTTGACCACAAATCTATCAACCAGGCACCATCTCTTTACCATCACTGTGCAACCCCCATCACCACTCATCTTGGTAACAGAGATAAGGGGTCTAGTCTAAGGCAACAGGTTACTGAGAGGGTCACAGGACAGAAACCATCCAAGGTGAGGGCTAGGCAGTATAAAACAAAAAATGTGTGTAATTGCAGTTTTAGGAATTTGCTAATGGAGACAGGAAATATTTGCATTTAGCAGTTTAGTGGTTCCTCAGAATGAATTCTACTGGTCCAAAATTAGTACCATATATTGTATAGCAGCTGTCATTGGTATTGCACCTCAACTCCAATCATTTGAATAGGATTTTATTGCAAACGGGCATTGTTACCGACGAACATGGCAACACTGGCTTATGAAACAGAAGGGTAACTTGCACGAGCACCTCTGTTGATCAGTGAAGGTTCCTAGTTTTGGATCCCCACCAATCTGATGTTGATAACCTAAGTCCTTGAAAACCTATTTAATCTCTATAATAAAAGATGTAATCAATAAGTAGTTCTGTCCTTCAGTACAGAGTGACAACAACATGTAACCATTATTACAGCTCCCAGCAGAGTAGACACCCAGGCTTCTAAGGATGCTTTTACATGCTGTGGAGAGTGTTGCTGAAATCTCTGTGAACAAAAATGGCACATTCAACATTTGGTTCCATTCACCTGAATGGGGTAAGTAGACATCCATGTGCTTGCTACAAAAATAACCCCATTCAGATGAATGAAGTAAATTTTTGGTTGCAAAAATTTCTGCAACAAAATCTGCCAAGTATGAGGGCACTCTCAAGCTCCATTCATATGAATGTGTGCTTTGCTTGTTTTTCTTGGCATGGACACTGACCCATTATTTTTTATGGCCCCATACACATGCCCATGTATTATCAAGGGTCCAAATATAGGTTGCGAGCCCAGGGCAAAACTCACTAAAGGAAATCATTTGATCAGTGGAAGTGCTGACAACATACAGTTATCCATGTGCCATTTTTCAATGAATCTGTTGCTGCACAATTTTGTGGGCATTTTAGCTTTATACTCCCAAACAGTAAAGCCGCCTAGTTACTTAATAATACACTACTCGCCCTTCTACCTCTGCATGACTAGGTAGATTTGTTCAGTGATCAGGGACAAACCCCATAGGCAAATTAAAAATCTAGATTTCGATATACCCACAGATGTAGCAGAGTTATCCCAAACTTCTGGAATTGGCTAAACTGATGCAGCGTGTTATCCTATCACAGAAGACAAAAAGGCATTGGAAAAAACTTTTTTAAAAAAAATATCATTAATATTAATAAATATAGTAAAAACACACAGCTTTTCCAGCTATCCCTTAGATATATCCGTCTTCAATGGTTAACAGTTTGACTGAAGAGTATACTAGTGTATTTTTATCTGTTTTATGGGGGAAATGCAATTTGACAAATACCTGCATATTAGTAGTTAGAAGGTCTTTTTTCTGTATTGGACAAACCTAGTTTATAAGTTTGCATGGCAGGGTCTCTAGGGAGATATTTGATGGGGTGTGGACATGATAAAATGAGATATTCACAGAGCAGAGCCAAACATAACAAATGTGAGCGCTGTATTGGCAGCTCGTATCCATTGTGTGCCTGAGCTGTGAGGTGATTTGACTGAAAAGGACATATTTTACCATTGCTGTAATGGGCAAACATACCAGGACCCTGACGGTGACTTCAGGGATTAAATGGCCATTAAAACACAATTAGGGGATTTATAAAATAGGAATAAATACTTGAAAATGTGCTTATCAGGTGAAATTTTGTGAAGCAAAAACTAGAGCTTGTACTTCAATTATCCTTATGTTGATGCCAGAATCACATTATATTCATGGACAATTCCAGTATTCAAGAATCACATAAAAGACCACATTGTTGATGCAATCCATGTAGCATATGTGTGTAGGGCAGGTTTTAGAGACGCGTAAGGCTAGAATCACATCTGCATCAGAGATTCCGTCAGGAGGCTTCAACACAGTTTCCATCAAAAATCCTGGGTGAATAACACATATGACATTGTGGTACAACTAACCCCCATCTGGGCCTTATTCAATAGTGTGGAGACCCAAATAAAAACAAGTTAATACTCAGCCCAACAAAAGATATTGTTCATTTGGGTGGTAACCATGTGTAAATCCATACTCCATTGTTGGGCACAAACATCCCCTCCTACTATGGCTTTAATTCTAAGGGAGGTACATTTCCTTTTTAAGTTGGACTGGGCAGAAACTAGAATAAATTAGGAAAGTTAATGCCAAACTCCTTCCTTACATTGGGCATTTTATCGCCACTCATCCTAGCTTTAATAAAGAAACTTAAAAGGTCTGTGACTCACATCATGGTATATGAAGGCGCAACTGAGTGTCCGTGAACCAATTGTTTAGGGACAGTTCTTTCGCGGTTGTTCTCATGGACCATTATATTTGTATTGGGTTTTATTATTCTCCTGTCTGGTGAAATGAAGAGCTTGATAATGGATACCTGATGGATCCTGTTCTAGTCAGTGGGTTCTGTCAAGCTCCTTTGGTGTAGGGATAATCTTTAGCACAGAGAATGGAGCAGGAAGCAGACAGCTCTGTTGTCTTTGTGGTAGTCAGACCATCAGGGAATTGCTGACCAATCTGGGAGCCTAGCTGCAGTAATTCGGTTCAACCACCATACAGAACAAAAATGTCTGCTTCCTTCCATTCTCTGTGTATCAGCCAAAAAGAAGAAGTACTGTGTGGAGGGTACCAGGTCTCATATTTGATATTGATAACCTGTTCTTATTATACATAGGCAATATTTTAGCCTGGAAAAACCCTTCATTTTGATAGATGTTTTCACTATATAACTTGCTGTATAAAGTTTGTGCAGTTTCATATATTCTGTTAGGGAATTCTGCCGTACTAGAGGGAGCCCTCTGTAACTATTCTGCACTCTGGTGAGAAAATAAGGATCCTGAACAAAGAATGTATTACTCTGGTGAACTGTCCTGTGCTGTATCACATACACAACTGTCTAAGGCTTGGTTTTCCCTATGTTGATTGAAAGGGGGTCCTACAGGGAAACCCTTTTACAGCGACATATTGTCAAAGGACTTTGAAGTTAGGATTGTCTAAAGTGGATAACTCCTTAATGGCAGTCACATCTGCACAAGCATCTGTGTTTTTCTGTTGTGTTCTAGATATAGAAAGGAAAATAACAACAGTGCTTGATCCATTGTATGACAATTGCCAACAGCACCTGGCAGACCTTGTTGACTATATGTGTATACAGCTAGGTACAGAAATTTTTATACAGTGACACATTCTTCACTGTGGTGGCATGCTGAGGCCAAAGCATGAACTTGAAATGAAGCAACTGAGATACAATTGAAGTGTATACTTCCTGAGCACATTCCCCTGCGAGCTCCATTTGAATGGAGTAGTGGTGCTCATGTGTGGTTACTGCTCCATCCACTTCTATGGGATTGCCAGGACAGCAGACTCTTACAGCTGTTCCATTCACATTGATTTCTAAGGAATAGTCGTGAGCCCCCATTCTCCTGATCTCTGCTTAGTTCAGTACCTGGGCCCCAGCGGTCAGACGCTTATCCCCTTATCCATAGTATAGGGTGTAAGTGTAAACAGTAGGAAAACTCCTTTAGAGAGGGAAAACAATGCTGCATTTTTACATATAGGACATGTTTTACTCCATTCCTATTTTTAAGAGAATGGGTCACTTTTTAGCATTTGTTGAAATGTCATTGAAAAATATCAGAAAATGTCACTGGTTGATATCTCTAAGCTAAAACCCTAACCAGAACCCAGTGGCCTCTTTGTGCTAGCAATGTTGTCTCAGCGGTTAGCACTGTTCGAAACTGACCAAAGACAACATCTCCAAGGAGTTTATATATTCTCCTTGTGTTTGTGTGGTTTTTTCGCCTACATTCCAAGGACATACTCAGGGAATGTATATTGTGAGCCCTATATGGGACAATCATCAACAATATCTTTAAAGTCCCGTGGAATATGTTGGCACTATACAAGTAATTAAAATAAGCAAAAGAGTTCACTTGATAACTGTCTAAAAACATATATTATGTTCTTTAAAAATATAGGATAAAATCCCTTTTCTCTTGTCCCATTTTCCAGTGAAACACAGTACAATCTGGTTCTGTCATTCTCCATGCTTGAGGAGGGCTATGTAGCATTTCTTAGACAATTCATTCCAGAAGGTTTATCACCTAGGCACTTGTCCTATGTTTTGGTAAGGCATTTTTCAGAGATTTGTAGTCTGATTTATAAATAGGTTACCAAGCTGGAAAGCCCCGAAGCTGGCAGTCTCAGTCATGCCACAAATATGACCACACTCCTAACGTTCAAGTATGTGCTGATTCGCCTGTTCGTGACAAGCTCCTATATTTGACCAGTGACTCTCTAGTTGACTGCTGTCATTGTGAAGTTCTAAGCCCCTCTGCATTCACTTGCTGTCTGTAAATAGTCTGTCTCCAGCATGCGCAAGAATGAGCTGGGCTCACATTCTGCTGGGAGATTAGTCTGACAATGCACTGTTGTTGCACCAGGCAGCAGTCAGAATGTGTAACAGGGATCACAAGCAGTCAGTCACACCAAGGTGCTTGAGAGGATTGTTCTGCAGAGAGGTTACAGACGCGAAGGTATGTTGTCTATTTACTAGACTCTCTTCTCACGCTTGTCACCTGTATGGAAGTGCAAGATTAATTTTTTAATCTTTTGCATTTCAAGAGCAGGAGCTGTCAGATGTAGCAAATATGAGTCTGTCGGGCATAGTGGTATAGAGGTTCTTTTACTTAGTTTGTCCATTATTATCTTATTTTGTGATTTTACACATAACAGCATGTTACTCCACTGCTTTATCTTAAAATGGAGATGTTTCATTCATTCTAGCCATAGATCTTGAAATAACACATTTTGCTCTGCTACATTTCTATGTCTTGTCAACCCTTTCTGTAATGAAAAAACTGGATATCTTTTAAGTGTCCACATTATTATCTTACAGATAATTAACCTTGTCTTTCCTTGCCTAACAATTTCTTATGAGAGGATTTCTAAAATGCTTCATGTTTGGTGTCTGATATTTGTACACACCGATGTAAAAACTCTAACCACATTTTCATAATCATGTCAACAGTAATATGTATGTGTACGTGTGTGTGTGCATATATATATATATATATATATATATATATATATATATATATATAAAAATGTGTGTGTATATATATATATATATATAATGTGTGTGTGTGTGTATATATATATATATATATATATATATATATATATATTATATATATAATGTGTCATATTTTTATAAAACCTGTTGGTGAATACACTTAGGAACATTTCATGAGCTTATTGTTATAAAAGGGAGTGAATGCCTTTATTACAAGACAAACCTCTAAAACCTGATCCGGGGATAGTGTATGTGACATGTGGTACCTCATTTGTCTGTTCTTAATGTACAGTATACTCATACAGATTGTCATCCTGTGGTATGTGTCTTCCTGGCTTCAAAACCTTGAGATCCTACTTTCCAAAGCAATGATGCATATACCCCAGGGGTATACAACATATGACCCTGCATCATACCTTTTTTTAATTATTATGCATGGTGGGTATGTAGCTTAGGCATGTAAAAATTAGCCACTTTTTTAACTAAGCAATGATTACCTGAAAAGCTCAAAATTTTACTTCTTCATTTCAATTCAAAATAGCAGTACGATATGCTGTAGCAGTGTGCATAGGAAACCTTCTAGAAGAAATATTGTCTGTGCACAAGATAACGCATTGTGGCTTCCATGTTAGTGAAGGCAAATAAAGACTTTGAGAAATTGCAGAGCGGTCAAATTCCAGGAAGAAACTGAATTTTAGGCTTTTCTCTGCTGTTGCTCATTCATATCAAAATAATGATTTTTATTTTTGGGAATGGATGCCAATCCAGTAACCTCCATCCACACTGAAGTTTGTGACCCCCAGCTGTGGTCAGTAATACTATGACCATCCATGTATTATGTAATAATTGAACAATTGCGTTAGCACACAGATCTACATTTACATTTACCTTTTTAAAAAAGCAGTGGATCCAGGTGAGAAACAAGATGGGTCAGGGTGGGCCATGCCTCGACCAAACAGATTTACTATAATATATGCTAGAATACTGGAGTGAGTTATACCTGAAATCTATACCACTGGCATAAATTTCAGTTCTGGCTTATGGTGATCTCCCGTGATGCACCAGAATTATTAGAAGGCTAGACCCTCTTAGAAATTCTTGCACATGTACAGCAAGGGTTAAGTAAATGAACACAACTGCACAATTCGCCCGTCTTAATATATTCCTCCTAATGTTTTGTATAATCATGAATATGGTATTAATTTGGGGACTCCATACTAAGTGATATACACAGTTTGGGCGTGGTAAGTGAAGTAGCTCAGAGTGGTGGTGTACTGTCACCATGACATTAGAGCATACAGTGGCTTTGGTGCCAGCTACAAGGAGGAATGTATGATTAATTGGCTACAGGCATCTTGGTGCCAGAGGGATATGTAGCTTAGTGTGTTGAATATGTTCGCTCAGCAGTCATGTGTGCAGCCAGCACTGTGTTTAGGATGAAGTGCTGGAGGGTATACTGGAGAAATCTTGACGCCTGTGCTTGTGCTAACTCGCTATCCTTACAGAGATACACAGTCTTCAAGAACCAGGGATTGCTACAGCACTTCATATGCTACTGCTTGAATATCACAAATGTAGTTTTGGGTGAAGCGACGCTGATCATCCTTTAGGTAATGCCTTTTATTACAAATCCTTGCTCTCATATACCTGCTTCTTCTATAATCTTGTTTTCTAGTCTAGATGATATTTGGACACAGGAATTTATGCTATGATCCCCGGATCTAAACAGAATGCAGACAGTCTGGGAAATCTAGAAGGGACAATATTTTGTTAGATTATCTACATGCTTTGCACAATTTTACTTTTGAAAGCAAAAACTATAAGGTTGTTATTGAGGACTGGTTAATGTTTGACATCAGAATTTTTATGGAAGCCTTATTTTTGTCTTTTGAAGGCCACTTTATACATCAAGACTGATATTATTAGACTTGCAGTATAAAGCCAGCGTCCTTATCATAAAACAGAATTTGAAGTATTTGTTGTGGTTGCTTCAGGCTTTTCTACTTGTGATCTGTTTTTGTAGAAGAGCACTAGGTTAACCTGTTTGAATTAGCAGGAACTCCCTGGCTAGTTCCCAAATGCCTGAGAGATGATCTTAGAGAAACCTTGGACACTTAAGAGTAAAGTATACAGAAGAAGTGCAAGCAGGCTTTATCTGGTTTCATTGCTGACTCCCTGTTGAGACACATTGTTATGTTTTGGGCATATTTTTGTAATTTAAGGACCATCCAAAAAATGTAATCCACTAACTTCATAACATATACTTTGTGTATAGTGGGGTCATATGTATAATTGCTCTGTCTATCTATGCTTTAGGATAGATCAATGCATAATAATCCATAGTTCTAGTAGCGTAAATTGTAAAAATTTCCATTATACCAGATATTTGTTATAGCAAAATCTAAAATTGTATATGGAACGTAAGGTAAATTTTAACTGAATGTAGTACTCATTTGCAAGTAAACAAATTGCAATGTATTTCATATAGTATTGTATGTATTATTCCTATAGGATGTATCCTTCATTTAAATAAACCTTATACCTACTCCCTCTTCATCTTTCATTGCTCAGACCCTCACTCTTTGGTAATGAAACGGCAATTCTCGACTTTGATTTTGTATATTTTGAGCTAAGTACTAGCAACCGCCATCTTCAATGACACTCAGAAGCAGTGCTGTGTTATCAATATGTCTGGCTCCATAATTACTTTAGGCTTCACACTTGGTCATGTATATGTAAAGCAAGCGCCAGCTCTTAGTCACTGCTCAAGTTACTAGGCAACAATGTAAAGAAATTTGGGTATATCCTGCCAAATATAGTTAAAGATAAAATGCATGAAGGAGATCAAAGGAAAAAAAAAAAGTTACATTATGTCCAGTTTTATTGGATTATCATGTCTTTGCATCATAATAAGGGGGCATTTACTTATATTGGCTACATTTTTTGGTGTATGTTGGGACACACTAAGCCTCTCCCCTTTCCCACTAGACCACACTCCCTTGTCGAGTGTGCAATTCTGATACACGCACACACACATCTATCTATCTGTCTGTCTGTCTGTCTGTCTGTCTATCTATCTATCTATCTATCTATCTATCTATCTATCTATCTATCTATCTATCTATCCATCTATCTATCCATCTATCTACACAATTCCAAACCTCCCCCAGTATCTTTTGAAGCTTCACTTGGAAATTGCTTAGATGGTCTTCAGGGGCTTGTACTACTGAAATTTTAACAATAAAATAAATGTTTAGTGTCATTATTGGTTATTTTGTGCATTTACACTGGGCAATAGTCAGTACAGTTGTTTGGAACAAGCCTGAAGTCTCTGAATTTCCAGAAAAATAAGTACAGGTAGTCCTCGGGTTACGACGGTCTCGGGTTACGACGTTTCGTGGTTACGACTAGAGATGAGCGAGTAGGTCCTTGCTAGTCAGGAGTGCTGGCAGCTTGCATTTATGTGGGAGCTTACTTTTTCTCATAGGAATGCATTGGCCAGCGTTGATTGGCCAGTGTACAGCATTCGGCCAATCAACGCTGGTAATCAACGCTGGTTCTGTTGGAGGCTCGTCTGTGAGGAGGCGGAGTCTAAAATCGGACCACAATGAAGACTGCTGTGGGCCGATCTTGGACTCCGCCTCCTCACAGACGAGCCTCTGGCAGAACCAGTGTTGATTGGCCGAAGGCTTTACACTGGCCAATCTACGCTGGTCAATGCATTCCTATGAGAAAAAGTCAGCTCCCTCATAACAGCAAGCTGCCAGCTCTCTTCCGACTAGCAAGGACAAGCCTGCTGCAGAACCAGCGTTGATTTGCCACAGGCTCGTCCTTGCTAGCCGGGAGAGCTGGCAGCTGTACAGTATGTGATTTAGTGTGCAGCGGCTCGGAACCGAGGAAGACTGTACTGTATATGGTACAGTCTTCCTCGGTTCCGAGCTGCTGCACATTAAATCACGTTGATCCATTCCTACCCGTCGTCGTATGGTACCTGTTTCCGACTTACGTCGAAATTCTGTTTACGACGCCGTGTAAGAACGGATCAACGTTGTAAGTCGAGGACTACCTGTAATTGTATCTAGCTTAATGTGAATTTATCTTCTTGTGATCTAGCTGTTTGTTGTGTGGCCTCCTAACACCTGCTAGATTCATGGACCATTTTTAACCTTTCTAAATATGGTTTGAATGTGTAATACATATGGTTTAAATTACTTAAAATGTCTGATGTCGGCTCTACATATCACTTACTGTGGTTTTTAAGCTGTTATAGGGTTATACTGAAAATAAAGGAATAATATGCTTGTAGCTGACAGCTGAAGACAGCAGCTGAATGAAGCCTCCACTCTTTAGTACAGGAAATGTTGTTCTCCAGCCCATCTGTTCTACAATACAGAAAGGAGACAAGTCTTTTTACTTTGCTTACATCCATATACTCAGTTCTTCACTTATTTTGTGGAGACTTAAAGGGATATTCTGGGAATATTATATTTTGGTGTCCTATACTTGGCATAAGTCATCAATTTCAGATTGGTGGAAGTCCAATAACCAGCAACCCCACTGATGAGCTGATTGGGGAGGAATGGCACAGTTCTTCCGTGGGCACTATTTCAAACCTACTGTATATCTGTACATAGCATCACAGCTTTGTCCCATTTACTTGAATGTGAATGAGCTATAGAAGGGTAAAATGAATAATGGATATGGTGTCAGTCTCTAAGAATCCACAGTGTTCACCTAAGCACCACAACCCCTTCAATTACTTATTGCTCAGGATTGCCAGGAGTTGGACCCCAATCAAGTGCGATATTGATGATGCATCTCTAGAATAGGCAACTTTATAAAGGCCTAAAAAAAAATAAAAAATAGCCCTATAAGGCTTCATGCACACTACACATGTGGGCAGTCTGTGGGTCAGTGAAAGCTGCACAGATGACAGCCAGATTGGTATCCAGGTGCTGGAGCCAGGCGCTGGTGTGAACCCGCCATTAGACTCTGTACTGTCTGGAGGTCGGTGTCGAACAGGAGCAGACAAGGGGTATGGTTCTGAGCTCTGACACTGGCTGACTCTGATTGAGCTCTGAATGACGCCCCGTCTGACATTGCCCTTCTGACACTACAGAGATTAAATAGCAGATCAGACACCATAACTGAGGCTTCATTCAAATCTGTGTCATACTACACTGCTGCTTACGTTTTATTTTATTTTATTTTTTGTTATGTAGATTGTGAGCCCCATATAGGGATCACAATGTACTTTTTTTTTTTTACCTATCAGTATGTCTTTGTAGAATGGAAGGAAATCCACGCAATCATGGGGAGAACATACAAACTCCTTGCAGATGTTGTTCCTGGCAGGATTCGAACCCAGGACTCCAGCGCTGCAAGGCTGCAGTACTACTTACATTTTTGTCTTGTGTGGCACAGTGGTGTGGGTTTGCCACTTTAAGAAAATACAGCAACAGTTGTGGCCAAACCTTGTCTAACTATTTAATCTGACACTATTTTGGAATTAATTGGTGTGCAAACAAAAGCGAAGTACTTATTCGCACGACAGCGTGTGCCATCCGTGTGCTAGCTGTTATATTAATGGCGAGCACATGGCCCCATAGAAACAAATGGATCTACTCACAAGATATTTGACTGATTGATTAAATAATAGAACACACCATTTCCTGGATTTTTCAACAGAATCAAGTCTTTGTGAGTCCTCTGGAAATGGGTTATCCTCGTGTGTACACGGAGGTAATAACATGGTCATGGAGTGTGAGAGTGTACCCCTGCTGCATGTTATAGTATGCCCATGATGAAGACAACTGTACAGATGTCTGCTACTTCCTTCCTTATATTGTCATAATGTAATAATAGCCAATTTGAGAATTAATTATAACATAGTACATCCTTTATATCACTGCAGTTGGCCAAGATGAGGCTATATGTTGTCATTATCCAGGAATGTTTGTCACTTTTTATCTTTCCCAGCCTTCTATTAGATAATCCACAGATTAGGTACACCATGAAAAGAGGATTATATGATAGCAGCCAATGTTTTTATTCCTTGTACATTACATACTGGATATTTTATTTTGATGTAAGATTTGATTATTACGTAATTATTATTATTTTAGATTAGACTGTATCACAGGTAATTTTTATCATATGTTGTTTCACTAGGTTTCTATTGTTATTAGCATTCTTTCAGCTTGTAACAAAACATAGCCTGCGTGTACCATCAGCTCACATGTAGATTATTATTTAGAACATGAGATTTCTTGGAAAACATAAAATCCTGACTTCATGCACGTTAGATGAATCTTCGCGCTATTTGGATCTAACCGCACTATGCAAATGTCATTTCGCAATGGAATGGAACAATATCCTTACATCTGTACATCTGTTTCCCACCACTGCGTAATGTGGTTATGGTAGAGTAGACGTCAAAAGATTGGGATCAGTTTTTCATTTATTTTTTTTCTAATTGGTTATCCCTGATCCAATAAGAAGTAGAGGCTGATGTACAAAAGAGATTCCTTAATAATATCCTGCAAAATATTAAAACCTTATCAGAACTTGCTTTAGTTTGGGCTTTATAAGCACTTTAAGTAGGCCTTATGTAGGCCTTTTTTGGGCTTTGATTATTTTGTCGCGTGTCATGGGGACCAGAGAAGGTTTAGAGAGCTTGTCTGAGCTGCCTTGCTCCAAGGTTATTAAGGTTATTATGATTTAATCTGCTTTCCATTATTTATACCTTCTAAACAACCTCCTGTTCTCTTCCACTAATTGCCTAGAAGAAAGTAGGCGGAATGAATAAAAGAATAAAGGGATTTAGTGTTGTAGTGGTGCCAAACAGTTCAAGTGCTGGGCATTTCAGGCCATTGGCTTTTACAGCATAAGTAAGACTATTACAGTGACACTGATTCTCCTGTCTAGTGAATGGTGCCTACCAGCACTGTACTCTGGGGAAAGACTAAGCTGACACACTGCTTGTTTAATGAAGTACCAGAGCAGCAGTTGTCTGGGAGGAAAGTAGTGTAATATATAAATGCTTCCTAAAGAGGACCTTTCACCATTTCAACCATCTACCGGACCTATCTATCAAAGTTACTGGAACCACGCTTACCCTAGACTCTGATCTATCCTTCAAGTCACATGTCTAAATCCTCAACACCTTCTGCTGACTCCAACTCAAGAACATCCATTGAATTTGCTCCTTCCTCACCCCTGAAACTACAAAGATGCTAGTCTATGCCCTCATAACCTCTCGCTTAGATTATTGTAACATCCTTCTCCAGGGCTCCCATCGAATACTCTCGCTCCCCCCCCCCCCCTCCAGTTACCTTAAACTGTGCTTCTCACTTAATCCACCTCTCCTCCCATTCTTCATCAACAGCTCCCCTCTGCCAATCACTTCATTGGTTACCCGTTGCCCAGCGAATAGAGTTCAAGTTACTAACGCTGACATACAAAGCCATCCACAACCTGTTCCCTCCATATATTTCTGACCTAATTTTCCACTACCTGCCCACATATAACATCCGATCCTCCAAAGACCTCCTACTCCACTCGGCTCCTATCCGCTCTTCACACACCTGTCTCCTGTGCATCCCCCATACTCTGGAACTCCTTACCAAGACGCATAAGACTGACCCCCTACAATCACAAGCTTCAAGAAGGCCCTGAAGACTCACCTATTCAGGAAGGCCTACAACCTCCAATAACACTACAGTCACCACATCACCATCTGTACAGTCTCTCCCCTCACCTTCTGTCTCTATCCCTCTCCCCTCATAGATTGTAAGTCCTTGCGGGCAGGGCCCTCTTTCCCACTGTGCCAGTCGGTCATTGTTAGTATTATACTTGTTGTATATTTTTTGTACCGTATGTAAACCTTCAAATGTAAAGCACCATGGAATAAATGGTGCAATATAAAGAAACAAAAAAAAAAAAACATATTCAATTTCTTAGCATCTGTTAATAGATGGCACTCCACTGATTCTTGAACAGCTGGAATTGTTATAATAACCTCCACCATTCCAACATAGATTTGGTGCCTGATGTACTATTTAAGCTCCGTACTGTTAGAAGGGCAGTGTCAGGCAGGAGTGTCTGATTCAAATCAGACATCATTGATTGCTCAGGAAGGGTGGGAGCTAAAGAAAAAATTACAATTATGCAAAAATTAGTGGAGCAGCACCTGTTAAATGATGCAAAGTGCACAGCTGGGATCCAGTACTAGCTGTAGTAGTCCGAAAATATTCCAAGTTCCGTAGCTTAACCCTTCAGATGATTGGGATCAATAACCGCATGGAAAGTTTATGACACCAGATGAACAGCTCATTACAATACAGGTGTCTGGTTACTGAGCTATAACTGGAAGTAAACAATGTATCACAGCAAGCAGAGATCTAGAAACCTGTGAGGAACTGATACAGAAAGTATATGGGAAAACTGTAAATTGTATATAAAACTTTTTATTATGCGAATAATAACATTTATTTGCTGAAATTGGACAACCCATTTAAAGGGTCTCTCTTTGCTTCCATGCATTACTTTGTCAGTCATTCATTTAATGGTTTTGCAGTGGTAAACTGATCACCAGCTTCTTTTTGGCACCCCAGATTTTATTGCATAGCAGGTCTGCTTCACTGATGTGGAAAGGGGTAGTTTGATTTCCCCGGAATATCTTTTAATGTCCTCTATTTTACATAATTTCTATATTTGTGCTCTATATTTCCAGCTGCATGATATCATTTTATCTGATAAAAGTTTGTTTGAGGGGTATAAATAGTTGATGATGATGATGATGATGATGATGATGATGATGATGATGTACACTATGTCTATTGGGTGGTGGTGTGATTACAGTTCTTGGAAAAACTTGTCTTTTTTTATGGTTATTTTTTTTTAGATGAAGTTGACAACTTCATGTAGTTTTACCCTATGAATTTTTGTATGAAGAAGTAGCCAACGGGCAGTCTAGGAGAGGACAGGTCTTGAATTCCCCTGCACATTACTGATTTATATTAGCGCATTTGTGACTTCACATTGTGTTTTTGCTCAGGCTTAGCCTCCTGTTGTTGTGTTATCTTATCCTTGTCACTGGGCTCTGTTTGTCTGTCAGTGGGTTAGTTTTATGTTCCTGGGATGTGGATTATGAAGGCCAATTCTAGGGTTGAGCTACATGGAGAGAAGTAGGAGGAGTGGTGCAGCTGCTGTCTAGTAATCCTACCAGAGAAAAATAGCCGTCCATTCTGAAGCATAATGATGAACATTCAGTATAGTCTTCTACCCACAACACCTAAGCACTTGTCTGCAAAGTCTCTTTAGCTTGCTCATGTATAGGGCTATATTTATTACACTCTGGGCGTGTGCAGAGGAGAATGGAAATGTTAATCATACATCTATGGTAACATATATTATTTGCTCAGGTAGTGGCAAACCACACAAAGCTTACAATTGTCACGAACGTCACTGTTTTTAATCTGCTCTTGTTTCCATAGATGTGCCCCTATGTAATTATTGTCAGAGCACAGTCAATTCTAGAACCAGTCATTCTTTATATTTTTACCTTTTATACTTTATTCTTTTGCTGTCTGAATGTATAAGAATGACACTTCTAGTCTTGTGGGCTTATATTTAATACCAGCAGTATTTCAACAAGGCCAATAAATATATTATTTAAATAGTTTTTCCAGTAAAGAATTTGCCTTGATCATCTTTACTGTATTGTAACATGATCAATATGTGCTTTCTATCTTACAGAAAATACCTGAAGACTTAACACTAGATGCCTTACTGGAGATGAATGAGTTAAAAGTTAAAGAAACCATGAAGAGATATGGCGCTAGCACAGAAGAGTGCTCCCGGCTGAATGGAGCTCTTGCCTGTTTAAGGAAGCTAGCATGGTCAGGTAAGTCATTTTTTTTATAATCTAATAAGATATAATGTCTTGGGAGCTGTACAGGTTGTACTCCCGTTTCGAATAGCACGCACCCATAGGAATGAATGGACACAGTTGGCACACAGGGGATTAAGCGGCCGACCGCCGGCAAAGTCTGCATACCGGCCGCTTCCATTGATTCCTATGCGTGCGTGCTATTCGAAACGGCCGTTTCAAATAGTACTTGCTCATCTCTAATCTGTATGATACTCGCTCCTCTCTAATCTGTGACAGCAAATGCCCAGAAATTTTTTTCTAGGCATAACAATGAACACCTAGCTCTTTAAATATGGTGCCCATTCCAAAACAATTCTCTCTCATTTCAGGCAATTATTTTATGTGGGGCGCCCTAGTCCCACCTAATGTGAACCTCCACCTCTTGTTATATTACTGATACAGCTGGTACTGATACAGTATTGCAGGAGCCATCTGGTGTCAATGACAGTCAGGAGCCTTCCGAAGGCTCCAGGACTGTCATAGGAAAAATAGCTATTGAGGCTTGCCTGTGGCAGGTCTCAATAGTTATACAGTTATTCTCCCAAAGGCTAAAATATGATTGTATTGCAGTCTACAGGACGAGTGAGTTAATAATTGCAGGCTTAATGTCCTTTGTAACCCTTTTCTGCAACTACTGTGTAAAACTAGCATATGCATCCCTATTTTGAAGCTAAAAATAGTGAAGTGCAGAATTAATAGCCATCTGACATACTAGATTTTCTAGATTTTAATCAGTTTGTAGTACAAACCCCTTTACCTCAGTTTTTGCCCTTTTTTGTAAAAGATATTAGTATTTAGTAAAGAGATTTTTTTTCCAAACTACAGCAGGTATTTTTCATCAGTTGTCTGATGATGCTAAATCCATACATCTAGAGTATGTATAATAGAAGTATAATAAATGTATAATATATAACATATACAATATCCAATTCACCATTAAATTGCAGAGTTTTAGATTTGGTCTTTGAATGTATAGACCACCTGCAAAATATGCACAGTACAGCGACAGGTAAACCACTAATATCATCTTTACTAGTACTCACATTCCATAAAATCCATTTTGTTTAAGTGGCATTCTTTAATGTATAGATAAAATTGTTCATGCTTAGATATGTAGCATGTACCGTATATACTCGAGTATAAGCCGACCCAAACATAAGCCAAGGCCCCTAATTTTTCCACAAAAAAACTGGGAAAACTTATTGACTCGAGTATAAGCCTAGGGGGGAAATGCAGCAGCTACTGGAAAATTTCAAAAATTAAAATGGTCGGAGTTTTTGGGTGCAGTAGTTGCTGGGTGCTGGGGAAGGGGAGGGGGTGTTTTGGTTGTCTGCTGCCCCTTCCCCGAGCTTGAGGACTGGGGGTCCCCCCCCCCACTTGGAATTCAGTCTGGCTGAATATAGGGTAACTGCAGTGATCCTATTAACCCCTTCCCGACGGAACAGGAGCACTGCAGATACCCTATATTCAGTAGACCGGGCACTTTCAGACACAGGGATACCTAATGTGTTTGTGATTCACAGTCATTTTCTACTTTTATATGTATTCTAGGGAAAGGAGGGATTTAGAACTCTTATTTACTTTATTTATAATATATATATATATATATATATATATATATATATATATATAGCAGCTCGTCATAGACCCCCCCAAAAAAGCTGGGTGTATTTGATAGGACAGGCAAATAGCGCAGCATGTGTTCTAATTTTCCCGTCAAAGTAGTAGAACTGAACTGACTCTGACTCAGTGTGGTGTGTTGGTCATCAGAGTTGTCTGTTGGTTGCCAACAGTATCTCTCTGACACAACACTGCAGCAGGACTTCTTTTTATGAAGGAATCTACACAGCATAAATCTTCTATAGCAGTCAGTAGAAAGCCAGTTGACTGTTTCTATTAGAAATTGTGATTGCAATGTATTCACAATGTTTCATACTTTCCAAAACTGCTTAAAGGGGTATTCCCATCTACAAAATTATTTTTAAATTTGTAGATAATTAAAAGTTAAACATTTTTGCAAATATAAGTAATTAAAAATTCTGCAGTTTTAAAGATTTTCTCTAACTTTCTTAGTGGTGACGGTCTGTTATCTTGATCGGTTGCCATGGATACGACCACTAATGCAGAAACTTTCTAAGGTCAGAAAATCGGCCATGATTTCTTTATTGTGGCCGGGATATCTTCTGATACATGTAGTGTCCCTGTCTGATAACCCAGGTACAATAAGGAAATCATAGCTGGGTTTCTGACAAGTCCCAGACCATAGAAAGTTTCTACATGAGTGGTCGTATCCATTGGCAATCGATCAAGACTGTCACCACTAAGAAAGTTAGAGAAAATCTTTAAAACTTTGCAGTATTTTTAATTACTTATCTTTGCAAAAATGTTTAACTTTTAATTATCTACAAATATAGATATGATTATGTAGATGGGAATATCCCTTTAAACTCTTATTCCAGATACATATTCGATGGTTTACTTTAGACTTTTTTTTTTTTAAATCTAGGTGGAGACATGAAGGAAACTTTGTGGAATCCCAATGAAACCAGGAAAGACAGCTCTTCCCAATCTCCATATGACCTCTCATCCCCAGTGGGGACAGTTTGGACTTTAAACACTCAACTTCCAAAGGCCAACAGCCACCAGCCTCGATCCATATCGGTGTCTGCCATCCCTATTTCTGAATCACATGGACCTTATATTTATCCAGAGAGCTTCCAAGATCCATTTAGCTCTTCTACACCAAGCAATAGGCTAACATTGAGGACTCCCCATGGGATTACAATTACACCACCTACCACTCCAATGACAAAGAGACATATGAAACTAAAGCCTCCTCGGACACCACCACCACCTAGCCGCAAAGTTTTTCAGCAGCTGCTTCCCAACTTTTCTACACTGAAGAGAAGCAAGTCTCATGAATCACAGCTTGGGAACAGAATAGATGAAGTTCCAACTTCAAAGTAAGTGTTTTTTTTTTTTTTTAATCATTTTTTTAATAGTTTCTAGGAGCATAATTTTTGGTTGATTTAAGTTCAGGACTGCACATGATAACCCAATCATGTACATTAATAATATATACTGCCAAAGCATTTTGTTGACTCTTAAATGTAACCATACATACTAGATCATTGTCTGCTGATTTCCATGGGACCAACTAATCATCTAATGTATAGAGAGGTGTTCTGACGTTCTCTTGATGATAAATGTTGAAGGAAAGTGGTTGGAAGTGTTGGATTTCAACATGCCTGGCTTTATATGTTCTCAGTGGAGATTAGAACCCATCAGAGGAGTTTGACAATGGCTTGGTCCTTTATTTAGAACTCATGAATGCTAAATAATTTGCCCCAAAGGTGCCCATGTCCTTTTTTTTCTTTAAATGTATTTTAAATATTTTAAAATTTTATGGTCTTAAGAATTTAAAGAAAAAGCATACGTATTGTACAACCTACATTCGCCTGCTGTCCAAGTCCTTTAAACAACAAATTAAGCCAGAGGTTTATGACTAATACTAACAGAATTGCTTAATGGTAGTAAAGGGGAGTTCATACTACAGTTATTAATGTCCAGTGCTGTCTTCCATCGTAAGATGACAGCAATAGACATTAGCTGTCACAGAAAATGGTCACAGACTGATTCTGAGTCCGTTCTCATTGACAGTAATGTAAACAACATGACAGAGGTTAGCTTCACTCATGTTTGTTTACTTATGTAATGGAAGATAAAGTCCTGCATGCATCTTTTTATGCTGTTTTTGACGCTGATGGTTTTTTTCTGCTTCACATTGGCTGCATAGGATTGTCAGAGCTGATTCGTACTGAAGATAGGGCAGAATTCTTTTTTTAGCTAGCTAAAATAATCAACAATGAAAAAAAAGGACATTGTCTGAAATGAATGGGTTGCAGATTGGAGGTATTTTGTGTGTTGCTTCTGTGTTGTACCAAAAACTTAGACTAAAAACTCTGTGAACAAAGGTGTGTCGAATTCTTGTGATTTGTCTAGGATTCAGAATAGAATACAAGACAGTACAGTTCAAATAAAATATGAAGTTTAAGACTTCCATATGACCAAATAGGCCATAGGAATTTCTTATATATGCCAGTTGTACAATTTAAAGAGACAAACAACAAAACCAAGTGTGATTTTACTATGAAAAACATATATGACACTCAGGATATAAAAAATACAAGCAAGTGTGACTGGTTAATACTCCTCGGGCTGCTGATAGGCTATCAGCAACCCGCACACCATTAATAAAACTCCAATGTACCTTATAAACACTGTGGCATTCTAAAACACTTGATGCATAAAATTCAATAAATCTTGTCACTATAAGCCACCTTAACAGATATCGTCAGACGTAAAGGACCACCTGTTACATTCTTAGCACTATATGCTGGATACATATCATCCGTATGGAAAAGACTAACAAGTAGCTGGTCTTTACCTGGTCATGTGTCTTCTGGCTGGTAGTGTCCCACTTGCTCTACTAGGCAGAAGATTACTGATTCACTTTGTGATGTTTCAAGCTCAGTAATCATTAGCTCATCCAACGTTTCGGAAATCAACTTGGTTTTCTTTCACTTATACTAATAGGAATTGGATACCTGCTCTTACAGAAGACACGTGCCCAGGTAGAGTCTTTACCATGTGGGCGCAGTAGGTCCAGCATATAATGTTTAGAATGTAACAAGCCGTTCTTGGGTTTTGAAGATCTGGCTGCTAGTTGCATTGGTCTAAAGAGACTTTCTTGTGCTTGCACATACTGAAGTCTATTAGTGTTGCAGAAAGAGCCAAGCAAGCAGCTGCCCTGGATCACTACATGAAATGAATTGGTCCACCGAAGGCAAGAACGTCACATGGATATCATCCATGTGCTATTTCCCTACGGACCTGTAGAACACACTTTTTTTTTTTTTAGTTATTGTGCTTTTACTGTATAACAACTCGAACAACTTGTTCTGCTGTTATTACTTTAGATTTTTTTTTTTTTCATTTTTATAATACTTGTTTTATAATACAGTATGACCTCGGTATCCACAGAGAATAGCTTCCAAGTTTACCCTCAGATACTAGAAACTGCGGATAGCATCAAACGCCCAATCACTGCACAGTGTTCTAAACCACTTGCTTCTGGCTCTGTACACTGCTCAGAAGTCAAGCGTTGGCCACCAACGACCTTAGATTAATGACTTAACTGTAAAGCAATGCTTAAACCCGTGCGCTAACCGTGGTTAATGAAACCATGTATGGCGGGGATTTTATTGTTCTTGAAAGTAATTCCAGTTAGTCTACTTTCATACAGCATTTGCCTTATGTACTGGGAACTCCTAGCTTTTCAGATAACTTAATCTCATTTCATAGATTCTGGACCAAAATGTAATTTACTTAAATTCAGTAACTAGGAATGGCGGGGCCCCGTGGCAAACTTTTGACCCCGGTAGTTTCGCCCCTGCTTAAATTAATAATATGGCTGCTTTCTGATTGAAAACTCTCTAAATTTCCTGCTATGGGGTGTCTTCCTTCTAGCTAATTTACTGTTCATACCTTTGTTACTAAGAAAGTCTGTCCCTAGATACATTGCATTCCCATTTGCTTATCTCAGTGAGTGTAGAGGCTGGTCCTTTTTCTCTCTTCCTATGGTGAATGAAGGGGGGAGGGATGATTTTGCTCGCACCCTGCACAGACCTGTCTGCAAACTGTTGCTGTGTCCAAAAGACTGAGGTTTCTGCAAATCTCATAGCTTACAATGTAATAATAGTCTTCCATGTAGTTGTATCTATTTCTGGCTGCTTGTGTGCTTACAGATGGGGTATTATTCACAGACTATAAGGAGCTTTACTGACTGTTGTTTTTCTCTTGTGCTTTATCTGCTTGGTTGCATGTATTTGCCCTGTATTTATGGTCCATTGTTCCTGGATCTCATATATTATGGTCGCTTGGGCTTTTCTCAGATATTTGTTTTCAGATGTATAGTTATTCCTGGCAGTATTGTAGAACATTATCAGCAATGTATAGTGGAGAGGGTAGACTGCTCCTTATTGTACACACCCACAGCCTCACACAGAAATGTAAACTGTTTCAGCCATGAATATTAGCAGCAGAAAAAACTGATATGACATCATGCATGAAGGCGTATACAGGTATAGAACAGACTCCCAGCAAGACTGCACATATTTCAACTTTTTATGAAACCTCAGTTACTTTTTAATAGAAGGTTAAAAAAGGTCTATTGACCCTCTCTGGCAGTATATGTTGGGGATGCTGTGTATTACAGGGTAAGTAACCCTGAAAAATCCTCAGTCAGAGTTTGTGCTGTATTATATTCGCCCCAGTGGAGACAGTGGCACTGCCAATACCACTATTCTGCATATGTTGCTCATTGAACACTAAGTATAGGCAGAAAAATCTAAAGTCTTCCTCATCTGGGAATTAGGCATCCAACCTACAGATGCATGATTTTCCATGCAGCCAATATCCTACTGTACATTAAAAGGGTTTCCAAGTCTTTAAATTGTGTGTAAATAGGAAAGGATGTTATTTTAAGGTTAAGGGCCCACGGGACGTCTCACAGAAATAAAGCCATGCGGGAAAAAACACGGTGGCAACGCATTGCAGCTCTTCCCACAGTGCTTTAAACAGAAAGTTCACAGAGGTTTCTTTCGCGGACTTTCTCTTACAATTATACCTATGGGGAAACCACTGGCATTTCCATAAGCATAATTGACATGCTGCGATTTTGAACACCGCACCAGATTAGGCACGGTGGTTTTACAGTAAAGAATGGTGCGGATCAGTATTGTAGAGAACCAATCCAAGCATACATGTCACTATGGTGGGTCTATTTGAGTCTATTTTTCAGAACATAGTGCGTTATTTGTTCATGAGCTATGTCTGGATATTACCTCTCAACTTCATTCATGAAGACCATTGGTTTGAAGATTAATATCTGAGCACACCCATGATCTTCTTAACTTAGATCTATTTGTACAATAAATGTAAGTGAATTACCATATTCTGAAATCTGACTTTGTGCATCTGTTCTTTTTGTCTTTCAGGTTTGGTAAGCATTTAACCTGTGACTGTGTGGATGGCATTTCATGTAACAGTACTATTTTTACTATATGGCAATTTTTTGTTTTTCAGCCCATATTTATTAAATATTTAAAAGCTACTTGGTTTTAAAGATGGCCTTTCAAAATCTGGGGCACATGCGGTTTAATACACCACTAGAAAGCCAACAGTGCGCTGAATTCAGCGCACTATCAGCTTTAATGTTCTGTGTCCCCGGTGAAGAGCTATCAGTGCCGGTACCGTAGCTATTCACTGTCAGAAGGGCGTTACTCAGTCAGAAACGCCCTTCCTCACAGTAGCGCCTATTGCGCAGTACTGCGAGAGTGGTGAGGAACGCCTCCCTCCCTTATTGATAGTACATGTCCATAGACTAGTACTAGGGGGGGGGGGCATTCCTCACCGCTCAGCGTCATTGCTGGGAGGTAAGCAACACCTCCTCTCACACTACAGTGCAATAGACGCTACTGTGAGGAAGGGCGTTCCTGACTGACTGTCAGCAACTCCCTTCTGATGGTGAAGAGCTACGTTACCGGCACTGATAGCTCTTCACCGTGGGCACAGAATGGGAAAGCCGATATTGCACTGAATTCAGCGCACTGTCGGCTTTCTAGCGGTATATAAGACCGCATGTGCCCCAAATGGTGAAAGGTCCTCTTTAAGTATGTTTTTATAACAGATGTGTTTGTTTTGGGGGGGGGGGGTTCCCCATATTTATTAAATATTTAGAAGCTACTCAGTTTTAATGAATTTATAGTAAAGACCAAATTAAATCTGAAGGTTTTTACTATAATCAGATTAGTTTATTGTTTTTTGTTTTTTTTTCTGTAACATTCTAGTGGAAGAATGCTTATTGAAAGTGTTATTTCTATTGGTTATCTTTTGGTTTGCATTGGTTAAACTGCCTGAGTCTTCAGATCCCATAGTCTAGTCTCTAGTTTTAAAATATAGATTTTTAAAAAAAAAAAAAAAAAAAAGATTTAATATAAGCACAAGATTTTGTTGTAAACTTTTTTTTTATTACTTTACATAATAAAATGTGTATGGTATTGCTGTGTTCGTAACAACCTCTGCTATAGCATGAAGGTGTTATTTATTCCAGATAGTGACTGTTTAACTTAAAAAAAAAAAAAAAAAAAAAAAATATGCCAGAATTGCTGTTTTTTGTCACCTCGCTGCCCAAAAAGATGAATAAAAAGTAATCAAAAATTCATATGTACTCTAGTACAGCTAGTCTTGCAAAATACAAGCCTTCAACCAGCTCCATTAGTGGAAAGTAAATTTATTGTTCTCAGAATTGTTTAATATGATGTATATTTTTTTTTAACATTTCTTTCATAGAAATTTAACCACTAGCTTTTTTCTGAATTAGTCATTTATAAAGTTGGACTGTGGAAAAATTGGAGTCTGAGTCAGTAGCACCAACCCTGAACATGGTGGCAAAAAAAATGATATTTTTTTTTTCTTTAAAGTGTTCACATTGTGTAGAACACCAAAAAAAAAAAAAAGTTTGGTATCTGTGTCATCGTATTACAGAATAAGAATAATATGGTATTTCTACTGTACAATTAATGGCACATTTGTAATTTAAAAATGTGGGTTTTTTTCAACTCTCCTACAAAGGGTTCAAATTTAGTCAATAAGTTATAGGCATCCCACAAAATACAAGCCCTAAAACAGCTACATTGATGTAAAAAAAAAAAAAAAAAAACCAAGAAAAACTGATCCTTAAGGCCAAACCTGAAATGAAAATCCATGTTCGTATATGTTTACATGAGTCAAACCCTCCCATGAATCTAAATGAGGCTTTCAGAAATCTATGTTCATGTTGCGAAACTCGGCTCATTCAGATTAATGGATCTTATTTTTTAGTTGCAAAGTTTTACAACAACTCTGCCGGTCGATATATCCTTAGATGTTAGTCTTCAGTACAGATTCAACGCAGTCGGTTCATTTTCAGATATTTATTCCAAATAAGAGCAGCATTGATGACTAAAAGTCATCATCAATATGTATAAAATATGTCTTTCAATCTTCTCAGATATTCCTCATGGGTCACCACAGATGGTACGGAGAGATATAGGTCTTTCAGTAACTCACAGGTATGATACATAACATTTTTACTGTATTCAGTGCCTGTTTGGACTGTATCTTCATAAAAGTATTTTACATTAAGTTCTTATGTTAAATGTACTCAGAAATGTTAAAGGACTTGTTCAGGAGTTTCCACTTTTGCAGATTTGGAGAAAAACAACTTTGAAGTCTTATGCAAATAAGACAGTACACTGGGGACGGGCTTTCAGCCCTGGGAGCACTGCTCCTACTATTTAAGTAGAATGGGTCATGTGACAGCAGTGGGAGGATCAATGCTCACTGCAAGGGGTGACATAGGCAGGAGATGACAGGGGTCTGAGTGACAAGAGCTAAAGGCCACCCCCAGTACACCAACTTCTTCTTTTTTTTTTTTTTTTTAGACAAGCCTTCAAAGTTATGTTTCCCCAAATATACAAAAGTAACATACATACATATAGGTTAACGGATAACATATGAATTCTCATTGCTTAAAAAGAATCTACCACCTCCCTCAAACATATTCAGCTAAGTGACAAAATATAACAATCTAAGATACTTAACCCAAGAGACAACCTACAAAGGGGTAATGAAAAACCATCATCAGTGGGTACATATGCTTTAAAGGGATTCAATTATTAAAATGCAATTTTTTCTCCCTAAGACATAGCAATAGCTTTAAGAAAGGCTATTCTTCTCCTACCTTTAGATGTCTTCTTCGCACCACCGTTCAGTAGTAATCCTGGTTTTCTTCTGTATGTAAATGAGTTCTCTTGCAGCACTGGGGGTGGTCCCCAGCACTCAAACAGCAGTGGGGGCGTCCCCAATGATGCAAGAGAAATCTCCAGAAATCTTAGGCAGCATTCACACTGAGTAACGCTGGCGTTTTTTGTGCTTATTTTGGCACGTAGCGCCGCATAAACGCAGCGTTTGCGCCGCGCTATTTTGCGGTAGCGTTGTACGGCGCAAACGCGGCATAAACACGGCATTTACACGGCGCTATGTGCCAAAATAAGCACAAAAAACGCCAGCGTTACTCAGTGTGAATGCTGCCTTACCCCAACTTACTGTGTAAGCATCCACAAGAAAATGGCCACTTACACGAGTTTACTGTGTAAGCGGCCACAGGAAAATTGCCGCAGGCATTCGCAATCGGCTGTGTCCGAGACTTGACAACAAAGCCGACTGCGCGTGACTAGAAGTTTGAAGCCAGCGCTAGAAGAAGATGCAGGTAGAGGCCGTTCTAGGCGAAGATAGAGGCGGTATTGGAGATTTCTCTCACAGCATTGGGGATGCCTCCAGTGCTGTTTGAGACCTGGGGACGGCCTCCAGTGCTGCGAGAGAACTCATTTGCATACAGAAAAAAATCGGGATTTCTACCGAACGGCGACACGGAGAAGACATCTAAAGGTAGGAGAAGAATAGCCTTTCTTAAGGCTATTCCTACCTGTTAGGGAGAAAAAAATTGCATTTTAATGATTGAATCCCTCTAAATAGTTTTAGTGGATGGCCCTCGTAATGTAATGTGGTGTAGTGGTCTCATTTTGTTACGTTTTTTGTTAACAATGTTCCATTTTGTTAACTTTGCTTGTTAACAGCGTAGTCTGTCAGCGCTATCCCAGGAAGTGACCTCTTCACAATGATGTCCTTCTATGGTATATATCCTCGGAGATTTAGCATAATATAGAAAAATATTCAAATGACTTGGTAGGTGTCATGGGGGTAGAGGATAGTCACTCTGGTCATTCCAACTCCTGACTTGATTGACATTCCATGATAACTTTAACAAACGTCCAAAGCAGCAGCATATAACACATGTGTAGGAAAGCAGCCTATTCTGTGTACTGCGCATGCAACAGATGCCGTTGGAAGCGGCTTGGAATGATGAACCCTTCTTGTGGGAAGAATAATCCAGGACAATTAACAGCCAGTGTCATTTTTTTTTCCCCAATGACTCTTAAGAGTTTTTTTGAATATAGTTTTCAAAGTTTTTGTTTGATATCGTCAATCTCCCTAATATAAAGGGAACTCCTGAATGACAGGTTATTGGATGTTTCCAGGGTTTTGAGATATTCCTTTACCCATATAAATCTTGTGTATTTTTTTGTTCTGTTTCTTTTTGGTAAACACACTTCTTAGTGATGGCATTATAACTGATTGTATTTATTTTAACAGATTCTCTACAAAATCTTGGTTGTCGCAAATGTGTCACGTTTGTCAAAAGAATATGATGTTTGGGGTCAAATGTAAACACTGCAAGTAAGTTTACAGAAGAGTCTTTTAATATTATTTTATAAAGATGTGCCATCATGAAATTGGATTAACAGGGTTTCCAATATAACAAGGCCTTAGCAGGCAGAGATCTAGAAAAAGCTGACTGTCATATAGTTGTAGAAGATTATATTTTATGATGATTGAACGTTATTGACAAGTCAGATTCTAAAATTTGACAGAAAGTAAATTCAAAGTATACCGGCAATTAGAAAAACCTATTCCACATTGTATGTGTCCTAGAACCTAATCTGTAATCTCGTGCTGTTGTAAGGCAACATTTGACACTGATATTTGTTTTCACCCCATAGGTTAAAATGTCATAATAAATGCACAAAAGAAGCTCCACCCTGTAGAATTTCATTCCTTCCTTGTAAGTAATTTTATTGGCAGATTTCAGATGTTTAGAATTGTATAATATAGATTAAGATGGATCTAGACATTCATACTTTTCCTCATTCATACTTTTTTTTTTCTTTTTTTGCCTCTAGTACCCAAAATCAGAAGGACAGAATCTGTTCCGTCAGATATTAACAATCAAGTGGATAGACCTGCAGAACCATTGTTTGGAACCCTTCCCAAAGCCCTTACCAAGAAGGTATTCTATAATGTAATAAGATTATTTCTAATACAATTGAAGATTGTATTACTATCAAAGGGAAAATGTGTTATCAGAAAATGATCTGTTTTTTTTTTTTTATATAAAGTTTTTATTTTAGTCATATATTTAAGAATATTTGATTACCTATATTAATTTTAATTTTCTACGTCACTATCTATAGTTTTAAAATCCTGTAATTTTCACTCTAGCCACCTAGACTCTGCACAGATCCATTATTGATGCAACCTCAGTAGCTCAAAAGCTGCTAGTGGATGGGCAACATGTTCAGCACCACTCCAATTCAAGCAATAGTAGTGGCGCTGCAGCTTACCAGAACCGCTGCTATGCATGTATTCTTGAATAGGAATGGTGTTGCACGTTCCACCCGAAGGCTGCTGCAACAACTGATCTGTGTGGGATCTGGGTGTTTTACCTCAACAGATCACATACTGATTAGAGATGAGCGAACAGTGTTCTATCGAACACATGTTCGATCGGATATCAGGGTGTTCGCCATGTTCGAATCGAATCGAACACCGCGTGGTAAAGTGCGCCAAAATTCGATTCCCCTCCCACCTTCCCTGGCACCTTTTTTGCACCAATAACAGCGCAGGGGAGGTGGGACAGGAACTACGACACTGGGGGCATTGAAAAAAATTGGAAAAAGTCATTGGCTGCCGAAATCAGGTGACCTCCATTTTAGACGAATAGTGGATTTCAAATCCGGGTCATATGAGAATGTGAACTTTGTGACTATGAGACAGGGATAGCTGTACAGGCAGGGATAGCTAGGGATAACCTTTATTTAGGGGGGAATGTTATTAAAAATAACTTTTTGGGGCTCTATCGGGTGTGTAATTGTGATTTTTGTGAGATAAACTTTTTCCCATAGGGATGCATTGGCCAGCGCTGATTGGCCGAATTCCGTACTCTGGCCAATCAGTGCTGGCCAATGCATTCTATTAGCTTGATGAAGCAGAGTGTGCACAAGGGTTCAAGCGCACCCTCGGCTCTGATGTAGCAGAGCTGAGGCTGCACAAGGGTTCAAGCGCACCCTCGGCTCTGATGTAGGAGAGCCGAGGGTGCACTTGAACCCTTGTGCACCCTCGGCTCTGCTACATCAGAGCCGAGGGTGCGCTTGAACCCTTGTGCACACTCTGCTTCATCAAGCTAATAGAATGCATTGGCCAGCGCTGATTGGCCAATGCATTCTATTAGCCCGATGAAGTAGAGCTGAATGTGTGTGCTAAGCACACACATTCAGCTCTACTTCATCGGGCTAATAGAATGCATTGGCCAGCGCTGATTGGCCAGAGTACGGAATTCGGCCAATCAGCGCTGGCTCTGCTGGAGGAGGCGGAGTCTAAGATCGCTCCACACCAGTCTCCATTCAGGTCCGACCTTAGACTCCGCCTCCTCCAGCAGAGCCAGCGCTGATTGGCCGAATTCCGTACTCTGGCCAATCAGCACTGGCTAATGCATTGTATTGGCGTGATGAAGCAGTGCTGAATGTGTGTGCTTAGCACACACATTCAGCTCTACTTCATCGGGCTAATAGAATGCATTGGCCAGCGCTGATTGGCCAGAGTACGGAATTCGGCCAATCAGCGCTGGCTCTGCTGGAGGAGGCGGAGTCTAAGATCGCTCCACACCAGTCTCCATTCAGGTCCGACCTTAGACTCCGCCTCCTCCAGCAGAGCCAGCGCTGATTGGCCGAATTCCGTACTCTGGCCAATCAGCACTGGCTAATGCATTGTATTGGCGTGATGAAGCAGTGCTGAATGTGTGTGCTTAACACACACATTCAGCTCTACTTCATCGGGCTAATAGAATGCATTGGCCAATCAGCGCTGGCCAATGCATTCTATTAGCGTGAACTGAGTTTGCACAGGGGTTCTAGTGCACCCTCGGCTCTGCTACATCAGATTGCTACATCTGATGTAGCAGTGCCGAGTGTGCATCAGATGTGTAGTTGAGCAAAACTGACTCAGCACTGCTAAGTCTCTGCATTCGCATAGGAATGCATTGGCCAGCCTTCGGCCAATCAGCGCTGGCTCTGCCGGAGGAGGCGGAGTCTAAGGTCGGACCTGAATGGAGACTGGTGTGGAGCGATCTTAGACTCCGCCTCCTCCAGCAGAGCCAGCGCTGATTGGTCGAGTTCCGTACTCTGGCCAATCAGCACTGGCCAATGCATTTCTATGGGGAAAAGTTAGCTTGCGAAAATCGCAAACTGACAGGGATTTCCATGAAATAAAGTGACTTTTATGCCCCCAGACATGCTTCCCCTGCTGTCCCAGTGTCATTCCAGGGTGTTGGTATCATTTCCTGGGGTGTCATAGTGGACTTGGTGACCCTCCAGACACGAATTTGGGTTTCCCCCTTAACGAGTTTATGTTCCCCATAGACTATAATGGGGTTCGAAACCCATTCGAACACTCGAACAGTGAGCGGCTGTTCGAATCGAATTTCGAACCTCGAACATTTTAGTGTTCGCTCATCTCTAATACTGATGTATTCTGAGAATAGAAAAACTAAATAAAAACTAAAAACTATACAAATTTGATATAATTGTAATTGTTTCGGCCTAGTGTGATGATAGAAAACTGAAAAAACTGTTTGGTCATTAAGGTCTAAATGGGTTGGGCACTGGGAGGGTTAAAGAGACTCTTTCACTGCCTCTCCCCCATCTCCATTTCTTTGCATCCTTCAATAAATGGGTTTGAGAAATTTTCTTGTAAATCTGGAAAATCACAGTTACACTTGTAAGCTTTCTAACATCCAAGATAAATTGAAGGACGATTAAAAGATAATGCCAATAAAAAGCTGAGATGTGGTATATAGATACAATGTCAAAATCATTTGAGTAATTTAAAGTGTCTTAAAGTTATTACTGTATAAAGTGACACTTTAGTTTTGATAAATGGGGCTGTGTCCTTAAGGCAGTTTTTGGCCATGTGCTTTGTGTAGGACTTTGAAAACATTGCTGCTTTCTCCTTCTCAAGAAGTGACATCATGTCCATTGATCACATGGCATGCTGCAGCTCCGTCCCATTCCTTTTAATTGGGTGGGGATGTGGCATTGCCATGTAACCAACAGACATGATGTCACTTACTGTCAGAAAGAAAGCAGTGTTCTCCAATGCAGGCAGTGTTCTCCAATATGTTCTGTCAATCTATTTGAAAACTACAACTCCTAATATGTTCTTATAGTTACTACCTATCAGAACATGCTGAGATTTGTAGCTTTGCAATGTATAATGACATATCATACTTCATACACAATAATGTAACACTCTACTAAGACTAGTGTTGGATCTGTTTCTAGACTGCCATCTGGTACTTTGCTAGCTTTCACCTACCAGTATTCTTGTCAGTTTTTTGTATCATTATCAGAAAGTCAAAACAACACTGGGTACGAATCTGAAATTCACCTGTCAAATTAGCCAATTGGGACACTTGGACAGAGGTTATTCTGATGGGACAGCCCCTTTAAACAGCCATGGAATTTCAATTATGCATGGAAGGTCCTAGTAGGTTAAAGTTAATTTTGGTCCACTTTAAACTTTTTATTGTAGGAACACCCTCCAGCAATAAACCACCTGGATTCTAGCAGCAATCCATCTTCAACCACATCTTCTACACCATCTTCTCCAGCACCTTTTCAGTCCTCCAATCCCCTCAGTGCTACTACCCCACCAAATCCATCTCCGATGGGCCTCAAAGATAGTCGCTTCAATTTTCCAGGTAAGATATCTAGTGCTTAGACAATTTTATTGGCCAAATGCACAAAAAAGGTGCTAAATTTTCCTCACTATGCTTAAACTACTAAAACCAAAAGTAAATGGAGCAGATTTACTAAATTTGTATATTCTTTTTTCGACAATGTGAACGTAGACTACGTGGTCTTGGAAAAGAATGTGCAAATAAGTTCAGAATATCTCCTCTTAAAGGAAGAGAGGCCTATCAGAAGACCTCTCACCTAGCCAAACCAGTACCCTGTTCCTCATTGGTGAGGGGCAATACCCCGAAAACATTGTCTGTGGATGAGTCTCTTTCTTTTGCAAGAGATGCTCTGGTTTGGCTTTAATTCCTGACAGTTCCTCTAGATTTCTTTAAAAAAAAAAAACAGTTATTGTGCTAGAGCAAGTTTTCCTTTTTACAGGGGATCTTCTCTTCATATTCCATTCTAAGGCCGTGGTCCCATGTGGTGGAAAAAACGTGGCGTTTTACAGTCAACGTAAGGTGGATTTGGGATTCTAGTGAATCCCATCTCCACCCTATGGAAAAATACACACAGCGATTTCTAAAATAGTTATACATATGGAAACACCCAGTGGTTTCCCTATAGGCATAATTGAGGCTACAAGACCGCAGAGGAACCTCTTTAGACAATGTGGGGAAAAATGTGGTGTGTTACTGCTTTTAATCCTGATAAATAGGAGCCCTGAGCTTGTTTTACCCTTCAAGGCTCTTTATTTAAAAAAGTCAATTCCAACATCCCTTTTTTGGTGCATTTGGCCGTTAATATGTGTTATTGTGGCACTGCTTGTTAAAGTATTGTAATGTATACTGAGTCATCCACTTGTATCGCTCATTACAACTTGTCTTGACATAAGAGCACATTCTTGCATACCATGGTCACATTCATGGCAATAGTCACTTGCTACCTACTCTAGAATTGGATTGGTATCAGTACTGACAGTTTACAAGCACAATTTAATGCAGGACTTCTAAAACCTTGCTGCTTTCTTTGTTAAGAAGTGGCATCATGTACGTTGGCCACATGAACATGCTACAGCTCAGTCCTATTCATTTTAATGGGAATGAGATTTGGCATTGTCATGTGACCAATGGGCATGATATCGCTGTCTACTTTTGGATATCTATAGAGATCTAATTATTGTTTCCTTTATAACCAATTGAGATACGAAGAGTAATTGTTGGCATTTATTTCCTGTCTGCCGCCCTAATATACACTAACATACAGGCAGACGGTTTATAGTAGTGGCATCTTGGAATATTTAAAGTAGGTCCGTCAGCATTTTTCACCCCTCAAAACTGCTGAGAATGCAATCTTCTTGTCTAAGAGATTACTATACGTATCACCGGAGTGATGTTCATTTGTCTAGTGATTGTGAGCTGGCTCTAGACTGGACGATAGAGCATCATTCCAGGCAGTGCACAGAAAGGGGCTGAATCCAGAGCATTTGCAATTGTGGTGGTGGGACATTAAAATTTTGATTTATCAGTAATTCAGCCTGCATGACCTTCACTCTAGGAACAACATCATACACAAAAAAGTTGGGACACTTTGTAAAATGTAAAGGGAACAAGAATGCAATGATTTAGAAATCTCATATAACCTTAATTTATTTACAATGGAATAAGTATCAGAAGTTGTAAGTCAGACCTTTTTCCATGGTATTTGAAAAAAAAAACTCTTTTAGAAATTGATGGCAGCAACACATCTTAATAAATGTTGGACCAGGTTAACAAAAGTCAGGGCTCGTTCACATCTGCGACCGGTCTCCGTTGTGCAGGTTTCTGTTTCCTGCACAAAACAGAGGCAGGAGACGGAAACCTGCAGGAATCTTTCATACCCATTAATTTGAATGGGTTTGAAAGATGTCCAGCTGTGAGCAGCGGTGAGCGTTTTATGCTCTCCGCCGCGAAACCGGTTTTTTAAAATCTGACCCAGAGTCGGACATGCAGTACTCTGTGTCCGGTTTTAAAAAAACGGTTTCACGGCGGAGAGCATAAAACGCTCACTGCCGCTCACGGCCGGACCCGGTCTGACAGCTTTCTGTCTTCTGCATGCCGAAGACGGAAAGCTGAGAACGGAGACCCGAACGCTAGTGTTAACCTAGCGTAAGCGGTAAGAATTTTAAAAAAAACAGCTGGCAGGTCAATTTTCAGTTTGGTCACATGACAGTCTATAAAAAGAGCAAGTCAGAGGGGCAAAAAAAGTGAAAAGGGAGGTGAAAAACTGCATCTAAAAATTGTGAAACAATTTCAGAAAAATTCTCTTTAACATAAAAATTGCAAAGACTTTGAATATCCCACTATAAGGTCGAGCATGATGCAAAAGGGAGCAAACTTTATTGGGTTATTTCACTGGAATTCTGTCTTCCTAACTACATCAGGGAAGACAGGCTTGCACATTCCAGTGAGCGCCCTCTATTGGTTTGCAATACTGAGGCAGCAGCTGACTTCCTAATTACATCATGGAAGACAGATTTGCATATTCTTCCCATATCCCACTATATTAAAAGATTCAGAGAATCTGGAGAAATCCATGTGCAGCGTCCCAACTTCTTTGAAGTTAGGGCGGGTTCACACCTGCGCCGGATCTCCGCTTTGTGGATTTCTGTCTTCTGCCGACAGGAGACGGAAACCCGGCATTCAGTGTCCGCTGGTGAGCGCCCGTGAGCGTCTTCTGGTCTCCATGGCGAAACTGTGTTTTTTTAACCAGACACAAAGTCCTGCATGTCCGACTTTGTGTCTGGTTAAAAAAAAAACGGTTTTGCCGCAAAGAGCAGAAGACGCTCATGGGCGCTCACAGACCGACAGTTTTCAAACCCATTGAAATGAATGGGTTTGAAAACTTCCTGCCAGTTTCCGTCTCCTCTCCAGTTTCTCAGATGGGAAATGGAAACCTGCAAAGCGGAGATCAGGCGCAGGTGTGAACCCGCCCTTAGGGTTATATGACCCCAATGTATCAGTGGTTTTTATGGGTCAAATTTGCTGAATACTCCCTTTTAAATGTCTTTTTTTAATATGCCTAAATACTTTGGTATAGCATAGAACCAATAGCACTTTTTTGATTTATCCTTAACATTCTGTACAGGCTGAATGACGTTATACAGTATATGTCCTGCAAACTGCTATAATATAGTGTGCATGTGACTTTCAGGAATGCTATATTCTGCATGCTTCTGTTGTGTACATTTCTCTTTGCATGTTTGTATCCATTTAATCGACCTGAACACAGCTTTAGCCAAATAAGACATTAGCTCCTACCTGCACATGATATAAAAATATTATGGGCACATATAGAGAATCCAATATCAATATGCATTATGTTTTGCCAAGATTGTGAAGCAAATATTATAAGAAATGAGCTATTTTATCCTGTACATATATATTTATTTTGGCTACCTGTGTTTCTCTGAAAATAAGAAAATAATAAGGGTATTTTTTGTTCTACGAAAAAAGGGCTAGGGCAGTGGAATCTTTTTTGATTTGCTCCAAATGAAGCTTGTAAAATGGCTAGGGTTTATAACCCCAACCCTAACTTATATGCACAATTGATGGTGCAGGTTCAGTGGGTCTTAAACAAACTTACTGGTACTCTCTCTCTTTCGAAAACTTTGTGTGGCACTGTGCCCTCTCTATCTCCTCTCCTTTATGCTAAAAGGGAGGTGCTGTAGTGGAGAGGCTGCGCCTGTGGGTGCAAGCAGGGTGACACCTGACATATGATCATGTAGGCAGTCAAGCCCACAGCATAGTAGCTGCTGGAGGTGGGACCCAGAAGCGACACTCAGGAGGTGGTATTTGGGAGCGGGTGAGCAGATTTTGCCCTCTCATGGCAGGAGTTAGGAACTACAGCATGCCTATTCTCCATCTCCATGACATAACCTAGCACTTGAGGCACTGACTGTAACTTGGGCTTATTTTTTGAGTAGGGCTTATATTTCAAGCCTACTCCAAAAACGTTGAAAAATCAAACTAGCGCTTATTTTCAGGGTAGGACATAGTTGCTGTTGACAGATCCTCTTTCTAAACCATCTCTTTTTGTCACCAAGAATCTTGACATCAAACCAGCCTCAGTGCTAATAGCACAATACCTTTAGATAGTTCAAGTGCAATGAAGCATGCCAGAATCCTCCATGGCTCTGTATTCAGATTTCATACCTTAGGCTCTGGCCTGACCCATCTTTCATTTGCATATTTCTAAAAACTGCTTTTTCAAGGAAATGCACTTGTTGGGCTGTCTAAAAGTATAATGTTGCACAGGATAATGTCCCCTACATTGTGCTATGTCTGGTGTGAGAGAGAATATTCTGGTGACAGACTCCTGTTAAACACATCATATACTTATTGACCAAAAAAAATTAAAAATTATTGAATTGAATAAAACGTTATATGTGTTAATGTAATAATTATATGTGTGATTACAATAGTAGATCTAAAGGATAAGTTTATTGAAGAAAACTGTACAATTGTAAGGAGGCTCTAGGGTCACTTTATTGGATCACTTTGTCTGGATTCAAGATAAGATACAGTTGCACATGGAGGCATACAGATTTGGTTCCATATGGTATCCTGTGGCACATTTGCCTACAGATATTGCAGTTGGGTCTATAGATCCTTCACACTTGTATTTTGCTGAAGCTGGCCTCCCATATATGCATTATTGGAGATAAATTGGGCAACCGGGCAATAAAGGAGATGTTACAATCTGGTGAAAACATTCCTGGGAAACGCTTGCTGCGTGGGGGCGAGAATTATCCTCCTGAAAAATGCCATTTGGAAACCCTGCAATAAGAGGCAATACATGTGGCTGAAAGATGTCCTACTGCTGGCGTCCTTCATATTACTAAAAGGGGTGAACTATTGTTGGATATTTATATTGCAAATTGTGCCTCCCAAGGTGACCCTGATGCATTAGCTTGGTCACCTTGGAAGGGCGCAAAATAACACGGCGTATACGCTCTTAACTCCCATTGAAATGAATGGGATCTTTTTGATCTCCCAAACTTTAACACGCCGTTAACGTGCCAGATAACGCTCCATTTTACTTCGTGTGAACGCACCCTAAGGGATATATAGAGCTCAGCAGAACACTGGCTACATACGGCCAGATAAGTATTGGTGCATAGGAACATAAACTGAGCGGCGTCACTAGATGGTGGCTGCTTTAGCTCCCTGTCCTTTCTCCTTTAACCAATATTTCCCCTAATGACACATTTAAAGTAATGTAGAAACGTGTAGGGATGGGATTTTGTTTAGTTGACAGTACAGGCAGGACTATTGATGTCATAGCCCACAGGGCTGACAGCATGCTGATACATAATCTACAGGGTTGTTCTGTCTGAATACTAACCAGCACCCACTGTTTTTTTTTTTAAACAGGGTTTGAATCTCTTTAGACACAGCCCTTGTATGTCTAATATAGTGGCTTCAGGTGATACAAGACTTTGACCCTGAGTGTATTAGCTGATTTATTTAGCTATATCTACTACGGCATGGAGTGTGTTACTACCACTACCACTAAATTTGGATACTATTGATCTTTTAGGGGAATGATCTGTCATTTATACCACAATCTGATGCTTACTGTATAACTTGCACCAAGCAAAGACTCTCTGTTACCCACATCACAGATTGATGTATCCTGCATAAGTGTTATGGTAGATAACAGGTGGAGTGACAGGCACAACTTTCCCTGCTCATATGGATCCATTATAGATTACACCCTGATTTTCTCTTATAATCAACCCAAAGTCATATTTATGGGCAGTTGACTTTAGGGCTAGTTCACATGGGGACAAGGAGGCGGATTTTGACAGCGGATTTCGCCTCAGAATCCGCCTCCATAGAATGGTGGTCTATGGAGAGGGCTAGCTTTTTTTTTTTCGTTAGCGTTTTTTTCCGCTAGGGGAAAAAAGAAGCGACATGACCTTTCTTCAGGCGTTTTCCGCCTGAAGAAAGTAATAGAAGTGAATGGGAGGCGAAAAACACGCATTTTTTTCCACGCGGTTTTTCTCGAAAAAACGCGTCACGGTTTTTGCAGCCCATTTACTTTGCGAGAGGGAAAACCGCCTGGCGTTTTTTGAAGCGATTTTTACAAAAAAAAAAGCTCCAAAAAGCGCGGCAAGGTCCCAAAAACGCTTCCTATTTAGGAAGTGGTTTTTTTTTTCAGGGCCAAAATAAGCCACACGTAATTTACGTGTGAACTAGCCCTTAACCTACACATGCAGTTTTATTCTCAGCTGATCAGTTCAGGGCTAACACATCAGATATATATGGCCTTTCCTAAGGTTAGTCTATAAAATCAGATATCCTGGACAACCTCTAAAGCAAGAGGTGCTTAAAATCCTTTTTTTTTTTTTTGCTCTCTGTATTAAATGAGGGAATCAGGAGAAAGTCTGTCAACTCCTAACTAATATATACTAGTGACTTTACTCATGATAATATTTAAGTTACTCAACAATGTATGTACAATGCAGCTATACTCTGGTTCTTGAAAGTTTGTGAATTGTTCTGATTTTTTTTTTATTTTTTTTTTTGTATTTCAGCATAAATTGACATCAGATTTTCACACAAATCCTAAAAGTAGTCATAAAGAACAACTGACAAATAAGTCAATAAATATTAGGCTTGGCCACTTATTTATAGAAGACAATGATCCAATACCACATACCTGTGAGTGTCAACAGTATGTGAATCTTTAGGCTGGGACCCCACGTAGCGGTGACGCCATGGTGGAAATGCCACGGCCAAATCTGCAGCGTTTTACAGTCACTGTGAATCCCATCCACATATTGCAATGGAAATGATGTGATTTCCAAAACCATTGTGCTTTCCCTGTAGTTAAAATGGAAGCAGAAAGTCTGCAGAGGAAAAAAACTTTTTTCCGTAGCTCTTTTTCAGTGTTGCCCGCTACATAAGAACTTAGGTTTAGCAGATAATTTGAAGGTGATATTTGAGTCAGGTGTTTTCTATCAATGGGACCAAGCATTACTTCTATACAGCAAGATGCCAAAGCATAAAACAGTTTGGTGGAGCTGTATAGACGGGCAGCTGTGTCATTCTGTTACTGGCAGCTGCGATTTCCCTCCATTTAGTGACAAATGGTAAAGTCATCCTCGCTGCTGGCTGACCCTCATGCAAAGCAGGCATGGAAAAAATTAGATTTTCTCACTTTTGAAGTTCCATTATTTGTATTGAAGAAACTCTGTGTTCTAGTATTACAATGCCATGCTATCTGGGAATTCATTATTCCACATAGTCTCATCATTTTTCAGTATTTGACACTTAGTGATGGAAATTATAGCTGGTTGTATCGGTCAGGTATGAAATATCCTTTTGTTAGAAAATCGCCTGTTTACTTATGAAAATCACTTCAGAACTCTGTATGCAAATTAGCTAAAGAGACACACCGGCTGTTGTCTAAGAAGATGAGCAGACAGGAGGAGGGGGGGAATGGCATAGATGCCTCATATTTGCAAACCTATGCCACTCTATACTGGCACACTGTTTGTTGCAGTGAACCACGCTATTATAAAGTATAGTCTGCTAAGATTTCCTACACAACTGAAAATAGAAAAAAAATGTAGGCCAATGCACACTTGTCCACTGTTGGAAGAACTGAAACTATAAATCCTTTTTTTTCTTCTTTTTTTTTTTTTTTTTAATTTAGATTGTGAGCCCCATATAGGGATCACAATGTACTTTTTTTCCCTATCAGTATTTTTTTGTAGAATGGGAGGAAATCCACGCAAACACAGGGAGAACATACAAACTCTTTGCAGATGTTGTTCCTGGCGGGATTTGAACCCAGGACTCCAGCGCTGCAAAGCTACAGTGCTAACCACTGAGCCACTGTGTTGCCCCAATTTATAAATACATTTGGCATACATTCCATATGCCAAACTTAACCAAATAATTATATATGAACAGAGCTATAGGGCTCATTCCCATAAGGTTCATTGACTATGTGCTAATTGTTAGTCTATATGGCATGACTATAGCCTTAGTCAAATACCCCCTACTCAAATAAACTGCATCAATTTATTCCCAAAATTATGATCATACACATGCAGCCTATTAAAAGCACCGCATGTGGACAATATAAACATATGCAGGAGACATGACACATACCACTATGTAGTCTACTTTTGTCTCATAGTGGTATTTGTGTTTCTTATATATTTATTTTTTTAATAGTGACTTGTTCTTTAAAAGCTTTGTATAAAAGATTGGCATTGGAGATATATAAAAGAACACAGGTGTGCATCGGCTTATAAAATCTTACTAACACCTGTCAGTAACCACCTGGGACTTGGCATTGGAATAGTTTTTTTTTTTATTATTGACAAGAGCTGTGTTCAGTCAGTCAGCATGCCGACTGTATTCACTAAGTGCATGAGGGGCAGTGTCTGACAGGTCTCTAATTGCTTGTTTTTCTCATTCTGCCTGGGTGGTTGCTGTCATCTTTTATTAAAAGCTGCGTACTACATTCAGCATAGACAACAGTTTATCTTCCCAGGTGAGTTTGCTGCTTTAATCTTTCTAACTGACCGTCTTTCTTCCAATTTTCCTTTCTTCTCCTGCCAAGATGTGTTGTGACTATGGCGCTTGATGTAGCCTAGAACCCACTTCTGCAATGATGAGGTTGCGCCCTGTTCTGGTCTCCTTCCAGGGCAGTTGTAAATATGGACATCAGAAGACTAATGTAGTATAGATTTGCTCTTGTGTACTAAATAAATATAATTCATGTAGATACTTTGTGTAATGTTCAGGCTTCAAAGATCTTTCTTTCGACAAAGAGCAGTGATGCGATACAAGCAATTTTCAGCTATATTGTATGGTCTATATAATCCTATACATTTAATGGGGTTATAGACAGCAAAGACTCCTCTAAAAGAAAGGGGAAGAAGATTTACCTATTAAAGCCCTCTCCAGTCCAGCAGTGTGGGTCCTGTCCCTGTCAGATTAGCAGTGATAATGTCATGTTCACACATCCACTGAGCCTGTCACTGTGCTCCGCTGTCACGTGTCATTCGTGCACAGTTAACTGATGAGGACAGTGATGATCTGACCGGTCACGTGAACTCTTGATGTGATGTCCACAGAGACCAGAGTCTCATTGCTAGAATGGAGGAACCCTTAGAAGGTGAATCATCATTGTATCTCTATTTTATTGGGTAACCTTCTGTCTTAAATGCATTATTCAACCTTCTTAAAAACATTCAAGGCCATATTCAGATGATAAGGATTCAAGTGCATATTCTGTGTCTAGATCTAGAGCCTGAGAAAATCTGCTGACATTCAACCAGCAATGCAAGTGACTGAGATATTTTATTCCACAGTCACGATCTTTGGAAATATCCACACTGAGTAATGCTCAGTATGTTTATCATTGTAGAAGATTTTGTGCCAAAAAGCCACAAATTTCATCAATTGAATTGAAATGCGGTTGATCCGTGTGTGAATCCATTGGCAAATCCACAGCAGAAATTTGAGTTTCTGCTACAGTTTGACATGGAAATGACCTTTCTATATTGCATATGACTAGATCCAGTTATCTATACACCTAATAAAACTACATGGACTGATAACAGTAGTAGGGAAGTTCATAATTGAGTATTATTAAAGGGGTTGTCCATTTCATATTTTTATTATTTAATAGTGCTGCTACTGGGAACACGAACATCACAAGCCAGTACTCTCCCCTCCTTTTCCAGTTGGTCTGTATACAAGTTCCCAGGGTGACGTCATCAGTGATTTCCCATTTGAGCACTAGGACTACTGCAGATTTCGATGCTAACTCTTCGAAAACGGCACATCAAAGCAGTCATGTGAGGTTTGTGAAGAGTTAAATGCTGAGGCTTGCGATGGCTGCAGATCTGGGGACCTGTATACAGACCAATGGAGCTACCGCCGCAATAAATAATAAATATACTGAACTATGAACTGGACAACCCCTTTAAGGCTCTGCTTTATGTACAGGATAAATGAAGGCCATCAATATACTGTACTGCAAAACATATATGTGACAAATGCCATGCAGTGAATCCAGCACCTGTAGGGTTCCATAGTGAATAACAGCATACACTCTGTACACAATGTATACTTCTTATTCTGGATAGCTGATATATACTGAGGAGATGGAGGGCAAAAGGACGCTCTTTTGGCCTCTATCAGGCTAATATAATGTTAAAGTCATATTAGTGCACAGCGCAGACATTCAACTCCCTTAAGCACTGTTGTTGCCTACAGACCTCTCCTTCCTATGCCACCCTGTGTAGTGAGAGTTGATCTGAACTTTGCAATAACATCACTTATCCTAGTCGGGCAGCAAGAGCATTGCTCCTAGGGCTGAATACCCGCCTCAAGTGCACCAAGTGCCTCATTTCAGTAAGACTTCAAAGCTGTTCTTCTCCAAATCTACGGTATGTTGTTTAGCACTGTAGTGCGCTCTGCAACATGGTGGTGGCATCTTATTAGATAGTGTCCCTTCAATAGAGTATTACAATCTAGCTTCATTCACGCGAATTATTCTTACACAAGAATTGTTTCAGGAACGATGAAGGGACCTCGCCTCTGTGGCATTAAAACACTGAAGTTAGAATATTGTACTTATTTCTTTAGTCCAGTCCATAAAAGGATTATAAAAAAATATGCCATTGTTGTATATTTGTCTTCCTTTTTAGAACGTACTATTGTTTTGGGGTTAAACATCAAATACAGAGCCACAGTATGCTGTATGAATTTGGCCTTATCCTTTTCTACATCCAAATGTATTACGAATACTTGAAGATTACACACAAATCCCATAAAACAAATAAAATAGGTCGCCTCAGGGGAGAGCAATAATAATAATATCCATTTAATGGTTGTGATGTAATTGTTACATGGTTGCTGACACTTCTGTAATTACAGTCCTTGGCAACTGAGTGAGCTTTTGCTGCAGTACACCAGAGCTACCAGTAGATGGCATGGTATATTCTGTATTATTCACATTTATATGCCTAGTGTCAAAAGAACAAATCTATATATTTCATACGTTTTTTTTTACTTTATTTATTCATTCATTTATTTATATTAAATACTGGATTGTTCCATCAATGGTTTTTGTATTTTGCTGCCATATGATAAAGGTGGTCAGATGTCACAAGATAGTGGCTATTATCAAGTAATACTTTACGTATGTGGTAGCCATTTTTTTTAATTTTTTTAAAATCACATTTCTGTTAGATATTACTGACAGTCCATAAAATATATGTAACCGTATATAAAAAAGTATGTGGGTTTATTTCAGAATCGCCTGTATATTGTAAAGGCCTGGCTTGAATACAGTATTTCTTGTTGTTTAAAATTTTTCTTGTTTTTCTCTTTCATAGAAGTCTTGAGTCCAGCACCGATAACACAGACCCCTGAACCCCCAGAAATTACCAGGTAATAAATAGTTCCCCATTTATTTTCTTTTTTGAAGTATGTTCAGAGATGTTATTTGTATTGTATACTGTTCTAGAGTATTAGTATTTAATCACCTGTTTATTCTGATTTAATGTTTGTTACATTGAGGGGTGTTCTACTATGTTTTCCTTATATACATAAGGAGCCCTAAGATAACGTACAGTATATACTCTCCTGTCTGTGTGGCCAGCAACCCAGCAGAGATTCTCCACTCAGGTACCTGGTGTTCCTGACCTTTGGCCTGCACAGGAGCGTGTTAGCCACTGACTCCTGCTACAGATTGGCTGATACTCTCTTGCACAGACAGAGCGTCAGCAAAGACTTAGGACCTGAACGGAAACTTTATGCTGGATACTCAGCGGAACAGACAATATACTATTATTTTAGTTATTATTATTTTAAGTCTCCTTATGTGTCTTACACGACCGTATTGGATGTATTGAATATACGGTCTGCAAGTTGCCGATCAGCAACACTAGTTGCTGATCGGCAACATAGATTCCGCAGATGTCCGTGTCCTGCCACACTCACCCATAGAGTTCTATGGGCGAGTCCGTGCAGTGCCGCAATTCACGGCCATTACGGACATGTTGTATAAATTGCGGACCATGGTTGTGGCCCGGCCACACCACGGATAAAATATCCGATGGTGTAAGAGGCCGCATTGAGTATAATGTGTCCGCAAATGGTCTGCAATTGCGGAGCATTTGCGGATTTACATTACATTGTTGAGATCTCTTGCACTGACACTACAAGGTATAACTTCTGAAAAGAGTAAATCTATTTACAGAAAGGGTTCTTAAAGGAGTTTTCCAACACTAAGATGTTGATGATGTTTTCTTAAGATAGGTTATCAGTTTTAGATACCAAGTCTGACACCTAGCACCCCCACTGATCAGCTGTTTGAAGAGGCTGCAATGTTTGTAGAAGAGCTGCTGCCCCTTTATTTCTCACCAAATACAGTGCTGTACATTGTATAAGTGCTCAGTCTCATTCATTTTCAGTACCTCCCGAGCAGACCCCAATGGTATATTATTGATGACCTTTCCGTAGGATAGATCATCAATATTAATCTCCCAGACTACCTCTTTCAACTTTTTTTGTATCCTGGACCCTTTAGCTCACTTCACAGAATAATCTTTTTAGGTTGGTTTCACACATGCTGTGTTGATGCAGTTTTTGAAGCCAAAAGTGGTAGTGAATTAATTTTAAAAAAAATTAAAAATGGAATCCTATATATTTCTCTTTACCATCCACTCCTTGGTTTGACTTGAAAAAACTGCTACAAAACCCATAAAAGGACATGTGTATAACCAAGCACCAAAAATTAGAACACAGCACAGCCCCTGCCACCACCACCCAGTTTGTATACCGAGGCCAGTCATAGACAGCAGTGGTCCTGCTGACCAGCTTGAAGAGGAGAGGAGGAATATGCTCTTTTATTTTAAGGCTTCCCCTTCTGTTGGAAAAAAAAAAAAAAAAACTTCCTGCATAACCCCTTTAATAGACTCATGAACACATAGAAGACTGAACTTGAACTTGTTTGAACAGTGTTTGAGTAGAAATCCTTGGTTATGCCTGGAAATATACAATAATTTCTATGACAATATAATTTCTATACCACAGCTTTATTCCTAGATAGGAATGGGACAATAAATTATAAAAACTCCACTTTTTGTAATACCGGTATTTTATATACATATGACTTTTACTAATAACGCTTGCTTAGATTTCCTCCAAGCAAGAAACATGTGATGCAGTGACTATTCATTGAAAATCATAAGGTGACTATTGTACAGTGAACTGCTATGGGGAAGGGTCAGGCAGTGCTAAATATGTTTGGCAGATTTCGTACCTATATATAATAGCACAGAAGGTGAAATACTGGGAGTATAACAGTGGATAAGCCATAAAAACTGTGCTCTAATTGGGAAAACATAGGTCACTGTTATCAGATTGTGTTTTTTCAGGTATGACTGAATCAGGTCTAGGAACCAGCTGCGTATCAGTCAACCAGTTATATCCATGATAATACAGCCTAGTAATACACAAGGGCGCTGTTATGTGCTGTTAGGATGCACAATCTTTTGTTCCCATGTCCGCTATGTCATTTTACTATTTGAACTGAAACTATGTGCAGGACGTTGGCTTATGTATAACTGTTATTGTTCTTGTCATTGTTACATTCACCTAACGCCTTTTTATTTTCTATGTGTTTTAATCCAAGCTTTATGAATTGCACTAACTCCTACAATATTTGTCATTAGTGCTGAAGCCGACATGGAAACAGAAGTGGTAGAAGAGCAGGAAGCAGAGGTACAGTAGTTGTTGTTTTGGAAAATCAAACACTAGAGGGCACTCTCGTTCTGTAATATAGTAGAAGAATAAATTGTGGTTCAGAAAAAAAAAATTCATATTCGTTTTTTTAGTTATTTTTGTAGTAAGTTGTCCTTTCTGTCCATTTTGTGTATTCTAGTTTTAATGAGTAGCTATTTTACTTCTAATTAGATTTAATTTATTTCTTCAAATCATGACTAAAGTTTGTAAACTATTGTTATGTCTTTTAACGTACTTGTTACCGCCTGTTCACACTGGTGTTTCTCTGTAGATTTCCAGTAACATTCAAGTTGATTTCTTTCATGCTTATGTTGCTTTTCACAGGCAAAAAAAATAAAATAAAAAGTATATTCTGTTATTCTGGTCTATACAGTCAAAATAGATATAAATAAATGGAAATGAACACAGATCTCATAAGTCAGAGAGGTATTCTATAACTGGCCAGTTGTGTGAACAGAACTTTAAAGAGGACCTTTCACCACTTGGGGCACATGCGGTTTTATATACCGCTAGAAAGCCGACAGTTCGCTGAATTCAGCACACTGTTGGCTTTCATGATCTGTGACCCCGGTGAAGAGCTATCAGTGCCCTCCTGATAGTACTCGTCCAGAGATAAGTACTAGAGGGGCGTTCCTCACTGCTCTCACAGTACAGCGCTATAGGTGCTACTGTGAGGAAGGGCGTTCCTGACTGACAGTGGTACCGGCACCGATAGCTCTTCACCGGGGCACAGAACGTGAATTCAGTGCACTGTCTGCTTTTTAGCGGTGTATAAAACCGCATGTGCCCCAGGAGGTGAAAGGTTCTCTTTAATATTCTTCTGGGTAGGAGAAAAAGTTTAGAAGCTATCAATTTCTTGTATCAGGTGAGGAAGACTGATGCATATCTGTCATTAAACTATACTTATAATATATGTATTTATGATTCTGGTTGGGAGATACTTTGTGATAACCCCTTAGGAACCTACTAATTTAGTTACGTGCTAAAAAAAAAATGATTAAATCATGATTTTGTATTGTTTTAATAGAGTGAGGAGCAAGAAGCTAATAAATCTGAGCCAGAGTATGATGATGATGAATTGGATGAGCTGCCAAACCGAAGGTCCACAAGTGGGACTTTCAGGGGAATGATCTTCCGCAAGGCCAGCCAGACCAGTGTCTATTTGCAGGAATGGGACATACCCTTTGAACAGATTGAACTTGAGGAACTTATTGGTCAGGGACGATGGGGAAAAGTATATAGGGGAAGATGGCATGGGGAGGTAGCAATTCGATTATTGGAAATAGATGGCAACAATGAAGACCATTTGAAACTCTTTAAGAAGGAAGTGATGAACTACAGACAGACACGCCATGAGAATGTGGTGCTGTTCATGGGGGCCTGCATGCACCCTCCCCATTTGGCCATCATTACTAGGTGAGTCATTTAATTCTAAGGACACTACATTTGTTTTCCCATAAAGCTTTCTTATAGTGCATATAATATAGTTGATTTATTCAAGAGCATTAGATTCTATCACTTTGGTAAATGTGTAAGTGTTATGGTAACCAGCATTATTTATATGTAATGATTGAACATTAGAAGTAAATTCTATATAAGCTAACCACTCTGCTCATAATAGTCAGGTTTTCGCAAACATGGCTTCAGATGATTCAAAGTATGCAAACCTTTTAGGCAAATCAGTGTGTATTTTAATATTCCAGTTGTAATAATTCCAGCTTCTTCTTTACTCGTCCTGCATTTTAGATGTTCTCACTGACTGTCGTAACAAGATACTTCCCTTTTTTGGATATCAGAAGTAAAATAAATGTTAATATAATTCTAGTCGTTCTTCCAACGCAGGACGATGTTTGACACTTGCTTTACGTTCTGTTACTTCCTAAAAGGGCTGAAAGTCACACTATAGATCCAGTCTTTCTTAAACTGGTCCTTTAAAAACACTTTTATGAATCCATATCTGAAATCTCCCAGTTACAATTCTTATTTGTGTCCAATTTAGTTATGACATAACTATGCTACTGCACAGGGGTCAGGGATCTGAACTCTGCATCCCTTCTTGCGATATATCATATGCGATGCTAAATATTACCGGTTATGTATTTTAGATGTATATTTGAAAAAGGCAGAAATAAATGCATAAATTTAAAATGCATTTTAGAATTTATCTTGTGTGGAATCGGTTGCTTTTGAGGACCACTAGGTCCTTTTATCATGTACATTTAGGTTTAGGAGGTTTTCTCATAAGCAAATGTTACTATCTACAGATGTACAGTATAGTCCCCTATAAGCATTCTCACTACAGTTCCATTTACGCCTGGTTCACATCTGTGTTCAGTATTCCTTTCAGGGAGTCTGCATGGGAACCTCCCGAACGGAATATCGAATGCATTGATAAGCAGTGAGCAATGAAAACACACAGACCCCATAGACTATAATAGTGTCCGTGTGTTTTTTGCGCAGTCTCCGCACGAGTCATGCGTAGAGGAAAGTAGTTCTTGAAGTACTTTTCTCTTTGCATGATTCAGGCGGACAGCACACGGAAAACACACAGACCCCATTATAGCCTGTGTGGTCCGTGTGCTTTCATAAGCTCACTGCTTGTCAATGCATTTGGTATTCCATTTGTTCCAGACTCCCTGAAAGTAATACTGAATGCAGATGTGATCCAGGCCTTACACAGAAATCAGAGATCGAAAATGCCTGTGATATCACACCCTTACAGATCAGACAAGTATTACCTTAGCTTTAGAGGAGTGATAGGTTTTGTGCATGGAATACGACACAAAAAACACTGCATTTATGGTACCAGTGATTGAGATTTTGTGTATTCTCATCCAAACATTTTAGAAACAACTGCAATGGAAATGCAGTATGTTAATTTTACCTGCGGAAATGCTACAATTTTCCTATAAACGTATGTAGAGCTCAGCTGTGCTACACTATTTCCGCAACTCTTATTCATCTCTATAGGTTTTACAGGAACACTATCTCAGCAGCATTTATCACTAAGTTTGACCACATATGTGAAACCTGGACTGTAAAATTGCATTACGATTTATTTCAATTGTGTGCTTTTATGTTTCAGTTATTGCAAAGGAAGAACACTTCATGCATTTGTGAGGGATCCAAAAGCCTCCCTAGACATCAATAAAACTCGTCAGATTGCTCAAGAAATTATCAAGGTAAACAGTTTATCTATAAACATGAATATGTTGGTACAATCAATATTTCTCAATTTCTAACAATGTATTTTAGTTTATAAATACTTGTATTGGGTATATATGATGATAAATTGCAACTTTTATAACCTCTGAGACAGTTGTAACATGCTCAGACTTTATCTTGTCAGTGGACCTCTGCCTTGGTTATGCTTTGTGGCTTCACCAGTGTATGGGGAAAGGATACAAGACTTGCAGCTCCTGTAACAAACACTTCACTTGAGATGGTTATCGACATAAGATGGGTGCAGATCTCTAGTCTCCATTTAATAAGTGCTGGTGGAAATTCACTACATCTACCTAATAGACTATCAATAATAAGGAAGCGTCAATAATTGGCAAGAATTGAGCTGTGTAAGGGTAAGTTCAAACAGGGTTTTTTGGACCGGATTTTGACGCGGCATCCGCCTCAGAATCCGACTCCAAAAACGCCTTCCATTAACTTCAGTGGGAGCCGTTCACTTCTTTTTTCTGCAAGCGGTTTTGTGCCACTCGTGGAAAAAAAGAAGCGAGCTGCCCTTTCTTGCTGCGGATTCCACGGCAGAATCCACCGCAGTGTCCCTCCCGACTAGGCCCATTCATTCGGGCCTAATCCGGAGCATAATGAAGCAACTGGATGCCGGTGCACTGTATTGGCATCCAGTCACGGCTAGCCGTTTTTTGGACTAGTGGCCGCCTCAGAATCCAGTCTAACAAACCCAGTTTGAACTTACCCTAATAGTTGTCATGCTATAACTAGCACAGACTATCAATGGAAATATAATCTTACAGAACAAAGTAGGGGAGAACTAGTAGGACCCAATCAGAAGCAGAGACCTGATAAAAGTAAAAGTCCTGTGCGTCATTCATACTTTGTCAGTGAGACCAAGGTCCATATGTGCACATATCTTTATATTAGTGATCCAGATACCAGTAAATATCCAAGTCACACACTTGACAAGTCTTCTTGTATGTCTTGTGCCTATGTGAATAATATCAGGCTTTGGTGTAAGTGAAGATATACTGAATTATTTTAAAGAGTACCTTAATATTTGAACATTTTTTGGCAGCATTTGTGACATTAATAAATATTGTAACATACGTTATTGAGTGATTTTTGCCACCTTTCCATGAAATCCTGTACTGAAATCCACTTTCCCACTATATTCCTTGCCTTCTTTCTTCTCACTGGAGAAATCAGTGTACGGGTTCTAAGTGTAGCAGGGAAACTGTTATATCTGTGCCAATATAAATGGTAGTAGACCGGGGAAGGTGATGGGGGGGGGGGGGGGGGACAACATACTAACATGACCCCAGTGCTCCAGTGTCCAGTGCTCCAGTGTCCAACAGCACTCGGGTGTTTCTTCGGCAGGAGTCCTCACCTCATGTAAACACTTATGTTGATCAAGGCACAAGGAAAGGACCCAGGATGTCACATGTGATCACCCATGTCTTTTCTTGAGGCCGCTGTTTTGCCTTAGCAGTCACATGAGGCGAGGACTTCTACTGGAACAAGACCTCGAGAGCAACAGAATCGGATCGCAATGGATAACACCGGAGCACCCGGGACAAGTGTATATGGTTGTTGGTTTTTGTTTTTTGTTTTTTTTTACCTACCCTGGCCTCTTTGCAGAAAACTGTATGTCTTAGACAACCCCTTTAATATGACAAAAGATTGCTATTACACAGAATACAAAAGTGGATTTAAGCACGATTTTAATTTAAAGGAACTGTCCAGAAGTTTAGTTATGTTTTAAGAAACCTTGAAAATGAAACAGTTCTTTGAATTAGTGTCTCCCAAAAAAGACTACTCGGAATTTGATCATATGTTCCCCAGCTCAAACATACTAACACAACTCAACCGGAATACAGTGCTACTGAAAAAAAAATATAGGGTATTTTTTTTACCTTTCAATACATAACTCTTCTTTCATATAGTACATGGAAGTAAGGGTTCCCTTTGAGTTGAAATGCTTTTTTAGGTAACAAGACCAGAAATCACTATGTTCAGGCTGAGTTAATTGTTTTTACCGTTTTTTAATATTTAGTTAACATGTTTGTACACATTTTTTTCACTTTATTCAGGGCATGGGTTACCTGCATGCCAAAGGCATTGTTCACAAAGATCTAAAGTCGAAGAATGTTTTTTATGAAAACGGCAAAGTGATAATCACAGACTTTGGTCTCTTTGGTATATCAGGAGTTGTACAGGAGGGAAGGTAAGATAAAAGATGGTGATCATTATAATATATGTGTGTATGAAAGAAAAAACACTTTTATGACATGTCAAGCATAATTTCTGCTGGTGGTTTCCTCTTCTTTACTGATTGGAAAACTTTTCTGCTGTTTTTGGCTAGGCGTGAAAATGAGTTAAAGTTGAGCCATGACTGGCTGTGTTTTTTGGCCCCTGAAATTGTGCGCGAGATGGCCCCTGGTAAGGACGAGGATAAACTTCCCTTTTCAAAGGCTGCAGATGTATATGCCTTTGGGTGAGTATGAAATACATGTTTATAGAAACTATGTGACAAGATTGGGACCGGTTTTCAGTAATATGACAATGATATGAATGACCTTCCATCTTCATCAGCCATTGAAATCCTGAATAATCCTGGTCTACAGCTACCTCAAGTGTATGGTCAGTTTGGTGCTGACCACTAGTATGAAAAATAGATTGTATTGTTATTAAGATAGTCCCACGCTCGTATACAAGACTTCTCCCGAATTGCACCACTTCTCTGGAATGCTCTACCCCGGACAATCAGATTAACTCCCAATTTCTACAGCTTCAAACGCAAACTAAAGACACATCTTTTCAGACAGGCCCATCACAATTCCTAATGTAAACCTTTCCGTACCATAATTAGAATCTCCAAAATTTAACCCTCCTCTGTCCCCGCTCCCACAGTACCCCACATGATATGATGCCGTTTCAGGCTAACTTTATATGTCCAAGCTCCATCCACATGTTACAGGACACCACTAGTGATGGTTCATAAAGTTTTATGTTTGTGTAATGACAGTCACCTCTTATACAAAATTATCTGACCCCCTGTATAAGCAATGCTGCCCCTGCTACCTCCTGTGTCACCCCCTCTACCTCATAGATTGTAAGCTCTTGCGAGCAGGGCCCTCAGTCCCATTGTGTGAAATGACTTTCTTTGTAGTGTATCTTTGTCTGTATTTGTATATCCTACAAATTGTACAACACTGCGGAATATGTTGGCGCTATATAAATAAAATTTACTATTATTATAGATAGTCCTATCTTATAAATTTATGAGTAAGCCAGATTTAAATGGTATTTAAACAGGTATTTAAGGCTACAATCACATCTGCGCCGGAGTCTCTATCGGAGACTCTGCGCAGTGTCCACCCAAACTCTGTGTGTTACTGATGGACCCAAATAACAACAAGACAAGACTAGTGTGACCCTAGCGTTGCGTGTATGGTCCATTTTATGCTGGCTAGTAGTCTAAGATTCCTAAAAAACACATACATACATACATTTGGATCTACAGACACTGGTCTAAAAACTAACATATTTTAGCTTCAAACATGGATATGTTGCTTTCAAGTATAGATATCAGACAAGATGAGGAGGATACAGACCTAGTTTTATATATTATATTTTGGGCTCTATTAACTATTTTTATTGTGAGAATATATATGTTTTAAGAATCTTTGTATGTAGAGGTGTGGTTGACAATTTTACAGGCAGTGCAGGTATAAAGTCTAAAACTGGCTTTATTTAGTTCAAGATAGACAATTATAGATAAGTTGTACAGACATATACCACTTGCCGTAAAACAGCAGAAAAGAAATACTTGCCGGTCTGGGATGAAACTTTACACAAGGTGGTTCTTCACTTGTTTCTAAGTTTTAATAAAGAACAGTGTCCAGGTAATCTAATATCCCACAGCAGACTATGACATGGGTTCCCAGGCTGTGACATGGGACTGCAGAGCCCAACTGTGGGTCGGGAGTAACCTATTCCAGAACAGGCGGGAATGGCAAGTTCTATTTCCAACCTATTACCATACCATAAAAATCCATCACTGTAATAGACCCTCAGCAAAATAGTCAAACTGGGTGATCAGTACGTTCTTCCAGTACTTACGTACTTACGTTTGTACATAAAGTTCATTGCTGTTATTGTGAATTGATTTTTTTTTTTTTTTTTTTTAAAGGACTGTATGGTATGAACTGCAGGCTCGAGACTGGCCCTTCAAAAGTCAAGCAACTGAGGCTCTTATATGGCAGGTTGGAAGTGGTGAAGGTGTAAAGCAGTTGTTGTCTACTATTAGTCTGGGAAAAGAGGTCACTGTAAGTATATGTTAAAAGTGTAAATTAAGTGTCTGAAGTTTTCAATTGTTAAAGTGGTTGTTTTATAAAGATAACCTCAATCCATATTGTTTTCTAGACATGTAGTCATCGTAGAGTTAACTCTTGTGAACTTGAGTTATCTGTATTACATGGATAACTATATAATATAATATTTGATGTCTGTTGTCAGGGAAAAAGAATGGCTGCTCACCTGTCTAGTGCTGGGAGCTGCAAAACATGAAAGTCATTGTGTATGATGCTAAAAATCCTATAACTTGCCTCTTATCTAAAGTGAATGACACTTTTTGTAATGTTTCACAGGAGATTCTGGCTGCGTGTTGGGCTTTTGATTTTAATGAAAGGCCAAGCTTTACAATCCTTATGGACATGTTGGAGAAGCTGCCAAAACTTAACCGAAGGTTATCACATCCAGGTCACTTCTGGAAATCTGCAGAGTAAGTATTTCATGGTTTTGGTCTACATTTGACCATCCAAAACTCAGTCAGGTACCTGCAAAATGCTTCATTGAAACAAGGTTTGTTGTTCAAGGTCTTGGATGTCAACTGACATCTACTTTAAGTATACTGTAATACTGCAAGGGGATTTGTACCTGAAACATACCTTTGTCAAGGGAATAGCTAACCTCCAGACTCTGTGGACATAATCTTCTGTATCCATTCTCTTAAAGGGACATTCCTAGCCAGGTCCTTTATTGTATAGCCACAGAATTTAGATTGTCACACATCATGCACTCTGCATAAGCGAATATAAATGCCTATTTGTCATAAAGTGTATGCTCCTTTCTCTCTCACCCATATTGTGAGGGAGGGGACCAAAGGACAGACGGAGATACACTGCTATTACTAACATGGAGATGTAATGCCATGCTGCAAATATGTATTCTGCAGAACCATATACAGCTCATTTATATTTCTCCAGTATGAACTGAAATGTGTTCAGGATGAATGTATGTGCTGCAAAACCTCTTTGTCTATCTACACATTTCTAGATTATTAAGGCAATCTTATTAATTCATTCTTTTTACTTTCTTTTCCATTTGGATTTTATTTGCTGATTTCATCATCGCCATTCCTCTTTCGATCCACCATAATCTTGCTGTGGGCCCTGGCACACCACTTTGGATGTCTCCTCACTCATTTGCATTGCTGATCCTTTTCTTTACCTCCTTTCTGCCATACAACCTGTATTTTACCTTGCATGTACTGTCAGTAGACACTGGAACAATTTTTACACAAAGGGTCAATTCTACCAACATGGCTTTCACATCCACTGCCCTGTAGTCAACAAATAACTGGACAGACTTTTCTCATCACCTTTAACTTATAAAACTGAATATCGTGATAAACTGCTAGGTAATACAGCACTGCAGAACTGCAAAATGTGGGCGTAAAGGAATACCCCCACCCCAATTCCTTGGGATACTGTAGACATGATCATTCAATAACTTTATGTAAGAAATGTCTAAAAAAAAGATTCATAACTGGAATTGAATGGTGCCGAGCAGTGACCAGGGTTCAATAGTTCCAGAAGTTTGCGTCATGTGAATGACAGTGACTTTGCAAGTCCTACTTCTCCTTTACAGAAGGTCATTCATTTTCTATTTTCAATTACATTGGAGTCATATTAAACATAGGCTGAGGCTCCAAAGCATCACCGAGTCATGAGAGAATTACTCACAACACGCAGCCTCGTAGATGTTGTCATTGTTTTCTCTATTAGAACAAAAAGTTGCAATGTATCTTGCAATCATCTCAGAAAATCTTATTATGTGGGAAAACACGGTGGCTCAGTGGTTAACACTGCAGCCTTGCAGCACTGGAGTCCTGGGCTCAAATCCCGCCAGGAACAACATCTGCAAGTAGTTTGTATGTTCTCCCATGTTTGTGTGGATTTCCTCCCATTCTACAAAGACATACTGATAGGGGGGAAAAAAAGTACATTGTGATCCCTATATGGGGCTAACAATCTACATTAAAAAAAAAAATCTTATTATGTAAATTTTTGTCTGATTTTTTTGTACGGCAATTTCCACCTGGAAACCTTAGAGTAGTAGCCTTTGAAGAATGCAGGGATGTTGGCATGTCATGTCAGCTCCAGTGTCCTTTCTCTTTAATCCACCACTCTCCTTTTATTACTGTGTTGCGACGTTACTAATATAATTTCCTTCTTTTCATCGCTTTATTATAACAATGTTAAGGATTGTTGAATAACTGTCTTTTCTCCTCCGTAGGTTATAGCTGCTGGCCATCTAACTGGGCTCTGCCTTGCATGCTTCCATGCGTCTCCTGCTAACCTACAGCTTCGTGGACACTTACCTTCCATCCACAAAACCAATAATCACCAATATTAGAAAACCTTTTTAACCCTTGGATGTAACTGCCGCTTTGATCTTTTTCTTGCCTGCTATTCTCTTGGTGTGGGCTGTTTGCTTGAATAACAAATTCTGACTACAAGAAACCTACTTCGCACTAACCATAGGACTATCTGTGTACCTAGTTTCTCAAACACTATGGGCCAGCAGTAACTTTTTTTAAAGCAGGGTTACCAGCATTTTAGTGGATTCATTGCACTGGATGCTTTACTTCTGTGTCCTTCTAATAAGCACTTTGTAGTCTTTGTGTGTATGTTTTTGAAGGTTGTCCATCAATGAACAGCACAATATCAATGGTTTTTGCCATCATATCCCACCACCCATCACTGGTTCTGAACATACTGAACCACTTTGTATGTTTCTGAAGTCTTGCCATTATGATTCTGGCTTCAAACAGTTCCTCCTAAATGAACAAAAGCACCCACAATATTTGCAGTGTCTTTAAAGATATTCTGCTCAGTAAGACAGGAGGAAATTTCAAGAACTACTTCCTCTAACTCTACGTGTCAATACTTCTTCTTCTGAAGGAAAGAGGAATTGGCTAACAATAACTTATTTTTTTTGTTTAGTGACCATTGTAGAACTGGGAGGTTGTAGAAGTCACATCATTGCATCAGTAGTTAGGCTAGCATTAATAGAAAGCAGAAAGAGTCCGGCTTGGACTCCATATAGTTCCTTGTTTTTAAACAAATGTAAAAAGAAAAGGGGGTAACCTTTTTTTTTTTTTCTTTTTTTTTTTAAATTTGGAAATAACCTTCTCTGGATCTGTCAGGAGTGAATGCTGTTTTATTGTTGGACCATCTTACAATTAATATTATGTATGTATTGTATAGAGGATGAAGTGTAAACTGAAATGTTTTAACCGGTCTAACTTAGACATGTTTGTTTTATTCCCCTTCTAGCATTAACAGTAGCAAAAGTATTTCCCGTTTTGAAAGGTTTGGCCTGGGAGTCTTGGAGCAGGGTAACCAAAAGATCTAATATACTGTGAGATGTCTGAGAGTGATATACATGCTTAGTACTACAGCAACCGGCAAAGATTGGAATTGCAGCCAGTGGTAACTCCCTGTAATGGATGTTTTTTTTTTTTTCCTTTACGGAATTCTTACATGACTCCATTCTGCACTGTTGAAAGGCAGAGCAGTGCCTTGCCTACCCCTTGCAGCGCTGAATGGCTTATATTTTAACTTTTACCTGCTGATTTTGTTGTTTACAAATTATTTTAGACATTTGACTTGTATTGTGTCAATGAAAGTGAATCAATGTGACTGACTTTTACCCCTAATGTATAAGCTACAGAATGACAATGAGATGAATCTAGGGGTTGTAACATCAATCCACTGAACAAAATATTTCTTCATTCCTAAGCCATAATGTGCTTGATGAGGCAATATAAAACAATAACCTCTGCTGTCAAGTCAGTCTGTGGCCACTAGCTGGGCTCAATTAAAAATGGCACCCATAGGTTTATTTTGTAGCAAGTAGTGTTGTTCAGTGCAAATCCTTATAATAAGGCCTGGTCTACACTGACACATTTTGTAGTGCTACAAAATACTTTGCCGGTATGCACCTTGAAGCCAGAGCTATCGGAGTTTTGGCACCAATATCCCTCCACTGTCAGAAAGGCGGGCCTTACAGCTCAGCCCCTTGTACTGACAGGAAGGGGGGAGGGCATTCCTCACAGCCCAGCAATCACACTAGGCTGTAAAGCCAGCCCTTCTGACAGTGGAGGGATATCAGTGCCGAAACTAACAACACTGATATCTCTGGCACCAAGGTGCTTTGGTAAAATTTCAGCACTCTGTCACCTTTCTAGGGTATATAATACCACCGATGTCAGAGGACATGAAAGATCCTCTTTAAATAAATAGTTAAAATCAACAAAATGTCTCTGTGTAGTTCTAACCTGACAATTTCATTTGAGATCTAGACAAACTGTGACACTTGCTGCACAGGTACCCACTCTATATTGATAAGATGATTATGAAAATTTTACTAAACCTCCAACATCTTTTCAGAATCTAAGGTCAAAATGCAACGAAAAACATTGTGGGGGTACAAAACTCAGAGTACACAAATTGGGTGAAAAATGAAGAAAAAAATATGCTATTCATAAGTCTTTAAGAAAATAAATGCAGCATTTACATAGGTAAAATTCAGTTTTTTAATTTTTGAAAATGCAGCATTTATACAGAACTGTTTTTTGTCGGCAAGGTGTAAAGGAGATTAAATAAAATAACATTCACTTTGCTGGCATTGTAAACGCAGTGTTTTTTTCTTTAGCATCTCCGCAACGTGTGGCCTTAGCCTCGGAAATTTTAAATTTAAAGGCAATGTTTGAAATCCTCAATAAATGATCTGTGGCTTGAAAAATGGGAACTGTCATTACAATTTACATTTTTTATGTAATGATTTTTACAGTGAGACAATGTATGAAGATCACTGATAAACAATCATTTTTATCAGCGTTTCTATTCTTAGTTTATAATAGCTAATTATATTGCTACAATTGGTTGAATCATGATAGTAATTGGTCAAAGTAACCCTTTGTTCACATCTGCGTTTGGTAATCTGTTCGGGGAGTCCCCATGTAGACTCCCCCGAATGGAATACCAACGCAGATGTGAACCTACCCTAAACCTGCTAGAACAATCTCGATACTAGACATCTGATGTCTACATACAATTACAGTTTACCTCTCATTTATAGACTTTAGAATGTGTAAGATCAGAGCTGCAGGGAGTATGTTGATCATAACTGGAAGGCCTCATTCATCCATCATGCAGTATGCCATACAGGAGTCCTTTTGGCATATACCGAACTGATTTGCATCAGGAATTTTGTTAGGGTAGTAGACTATTCTGTTCTATACACCTTGATACAGTAAAAAAAAAACAAAAAAAAAACTATGTGGTTTATAAGAGATATATGCCACTGTATGTCTATAAATTGACGTATGATGAAGCCTTCCACTAAAGGAATCTGTCTGGAAATTCTCCTGACAGAAGTCTAACCTGAACTCCTCTAAGAAGCTAAATGAATTTCTCTTTGGATTACAATCATCTTAATACCAAATTATATTATGTATGTCTTTACATGTATAATAGATGATAAAGTCCTTAAGCAAGACAGTATGTCACAAAGGTTTAAAGACATAGAAAGAAAGTTTCTCATAAACTTTTAATTTGCATTATTTCTGCATATAAGCCTATAGTGAGAATGGTAGACCGTCTCTCCAAGTCAAAAGCGAAGCTGTAGTGGTACAAGCTGTGAGTGTAGCACTTAGCAGGGATCTTCGAGTGTAGATACAAGCACTTGAACTGTGTGCTGTTGTACAACACAATAATAAGAGGGTTTCTTGTAGGCATTCAGGATTTAACTTGACACTTTAGGAGCTCTTAAGAAACTATTTGAGCCTATGGCCGCGCGTAGCAGGGCGTAGTCAAAAAGTGCTGCAGGAAAAGTGGTGGAAACGTATCACGTTTTTTTCCCACAGTGCTTTTTACAGAGAACCCACAGAGTTTTCCTCTGCTGACTTTCTGCTGCCATTATATCCATAAGGAAACATCCAGTGTTTAACTGACAAGTTGCGATTTTAAAAAACATGAGCGTTTTTCAAATCACACCATTTCCACTGCGGATTATTTTCTGCAATATGTGGATGGAATTAGCCAAAATCCTATTCACTTTGCAGTTAATGTAAAAAGCCACGGCCAAATTGCAGCGTTCATAGTATATGGGCCCAAGCTAGAAAGAGAAGGACAAGGCTCCAAATAAAAAAAGAGAGACAGCAGGGGCCCACACGGTGGCTCAGTGGTTAGCACTGCAGCCTTGCAGCACTGAAGTCCTGGTGTTCAAGTCCCGCCAAGGACAAAAAACCATCTGCAAGGAGTTTTTATGTTCTCCCCGTGTTTGCATGGATTTCCATCCCATATTCCAAAGACATACTGATAGGGAAAAATGTACATTGTGAGCTCTGTGTGGGCTTACAATCTACATTAAAAAAAAAAGAGAGAGACAGTCTGGCAGGGTCAGAATACATGTTCTATATAACTTTATCTTAAAGGACAGCTTATTGAGTAAAGGAGTGTTTCTGAGAGGTGGAAGCCAGTGTGCATAAAAGAATAAGCGCACCAAGTATGTCTGGAAAGTTTCTGCAGTGCCCTGAACAATACTGATTTTACTTGCACTTGAGCAGATTTTATACTTTGCTTTTTATTTGTATATATTGTATTTTACTATTTTCTTCTCACATAATATATTTCAAAACAGTTTTTCAAGGCATACTGAAAGCAAGCCTACTTCATAGTGGTGTTAGCTGTACAGAGGGCTTAGTAGGATCCTCTCTCTGTGCTGTGATCACAACCATCATGCCCAGTGATGCAGTTACGGGGTGCCTAGCAGTTGTTATGATGGCTGGAACCCACCTTTGTGCTCAGACAGGACATTGCACTGAAATATAGAAGCATTGCAGTATGTTATATAAGTGACCAAACAATCACATATGGAGGCCTTCTAGGGAAACAAAAAAATTAGATAAAACTAAAAAAAAAATTCATTTATTTAAATCTTAAAAAAATAACCCCTTACATCATTTAATCATTTATGGTAACAATAAAAAATTAACATGTTCCATAATTTCTGTTTGATAATGCAGTAACTAATAAAATACACAATTTATCCTGCATGGTGAATGTCATAAAGAAAATTTAAAGTGGGTGAATAATTATTTATTTGTGACTTTGCCACCCAAAAGAAAGTAAAATATGTATCATAATTGCCCAAAATGGCATCAAGAAAAACTACAGCTTATCCCATAAAAAGAGAGTCCTCACTTAGATCAATAGATAGAAATATGAAAAATGTTATGGGTCTCAGAATATGGTGCAGAAATGCATTTTTTTTATTTTTATTCATAAGCAGAAACAAAAATAACAATAGCTGTATAAATTGGATATCACTGTACCCATACAGCTTCACAAAATATACATAACAGGTAATTCTTTTCCACACAGTAAATGTTCAAAACCCAAAATGCAGTGGGAAATTGTAACTTTTATTTTTTACCTTTTGCACTCCACATATCATTTTAACATTTTGCAGTACTTTAGAAGCATTGAATAGTGTCATTTATAGAGACAAAATGCCCTTCAAGCAGAAAACAAGCCCCATAGCAATATTAATGGTTTGGCCTACTTTCTGCATCTAATCAGACACAATCCTATTAATATTATAAATGTGAAAGTTTGTGGGTTTGTGAGTTTGGATGTTCGGATGTTTGTTCCTCAATCACGGAAAAACCGCTCCACCGATTTGGCTGAAATTTTCCACGAACATAGTCAATACACTCGATTGCGGAATAGGCTACTTTTCGTCACAATAGCGCACATACGTTTGTGCCAGGACCCCCACAAAACCCAAACTCACACCACCATCTCTGCAATCTCACACACTTTGGACCATAGCAAGCCACAAAATTCCTATTGCCCTCTACAGCCTAGCCCCTAACCCCACACAATCACATATACAGATACTTTACCACTTTGCCCCTCACCTTAACGATACTCCAGGAGGCTCTCTTTAACGCTCCGGAGCAGCCATGTTTGCCGAACCCCACCGCTCTGACAATCCGCGACACCGCCCACCCATGTCAATACCCCTAGGCAGTCTAATAAATGCAAAAAAAAAGTAAAAAAAAAAATAAAAAGGATTAAAAATTCAAATCCCCCCCCCTTTGCCTAGAACACATATAAAAGTAGTTAAAAACTGTGAAACACATACATGTTAGGTATCCCCACGTCCGAAATCGCCCGCTCTACAAAGCTATACAAATATTTTTCCTGTTCGGTAAACGCCGTAGCGGGAAAAATGGTAAAAAGTGCCAAACCGCCATTTTTTCACTGTTTCAATTCTGATAAAAATTTGAATAAAAAGTGATCAAAGCAATAACATTTCCCGAAAATGGTAGAACTAAAGAGTACACCCGACCCCGCAAAAAAAAGATGCCCTATACATCCCCGTAAACGCACGTATAAAAAAGTTAAAGCTGTCGGAATATGGCGACTTTTCAAAAAATAATTTTTTAACACAGTTTTGGATTTTTTTTAAGGGGTCAAAATGTAAATAAAACCATATAAATTTGGTATCCCCGGAATCGTAACGAAACACAGAATACAGGGGACATGTCATTTTGGTTGCACAGTGAACACCGTAAAACCAAAGCCCGTAAGAAAGTCGCAGAAATGCATTTTTTCTTCAAATCCACCCCATTCTGAATTTTTTCCCTGCTTCCCAGTACATTATATAGAATAAACAATGGTGGCATCATGAAGAAAAATTTGTCCTGGAAAAATTAAGACCTCATATGGCTCTGGGAGCCGAGAAATAAAAGTTATGGGGTTTAGAAGGAGGGGAGTCAAAAACAAAAATCAAAAAATGCCATCGGCGGGAAAGGGTTAACTTCAAATACTTCTGTCCCAAAGTCACTATGTAAAGTTTATACCAACACCGTATAGCAGCTCAAATACAAATTACATTCATCACAAAAGTCTCACGTATTCTCTGAATTACAGAAAAAACAAGATACAAAGTTACATTTCATATCCCATACCTTATACACAGTACGAAAACCTTACCCACGCCTGTATATACCCACTTCTACAATCACCGCAGACGAAGTCGCGGGTACCAGCTAGTCATTTTATATTTCCCCTTTCTCTCCATTCTGTTCTTTGCTGTCAAGCCCATGATGCCTCAACAGAGCAATATATGTGGCAGCTAGAGACAATGCTAGCTTTGCCTGCCTGATCTTTATTTATACTCCTCAGTATAAATACATAAATATTCTGCTAAGAAATCATAAGTATACAGTCAAGGAGGATGAACTGTCAGCTACTAAATTATAACAGGAGCTGCCTAGTTATGTGTAGTAGCTGTGATAGTAGCATTTGTCCTCCCCATGGAGAACCTGAGTGAAGTAGACCAAGCAATTGTATCATATAGGAAGTTCTGGTGTGTTTAACAGTGATCCATAGGTCTCCATAGACTCAAGTAGAAAAATACACTCTCTACCAATAAGTATTTGGACATCTGTGGTAGAATAGAAAACAACATTTATTCATCTTCAATAGTTGGTAGAACCCAGCAGATGCTTCCTTACGGCTGGTATTGATTGACACAATGCTCCTGGATGCCTGTTGAATCTCCTGGTGTATCTGAGCCATCAGTTGTGTGCAGTTTCTCTGGCCAGCACTCGTTAGTCTCCATCTCCCAGTTTCGGGGGTCTGCCGACTCGGAACACATTCCGACTTTCACCTTCCAATTCATAATCACATAGGCCACTGTTGATTTTGGGTAATTCAGTTTGCTTGCTATGTCCCTTAAGGATCGAGGATCGACCATTTCTTTGGTACCTCACAATTATCCTTTTCTCGAAATCGGACAACTGTGCACTTCTTGGCATCTTGCATGTAACTAATACCACTGCACTAATACCAATGCTGTTTCCTATTTAACGGCGGAAGGTGTCACGACTGTATATATCTTCATTTGCATGGTTGTCCAAATACTTATTGGTAGACAGTGTAATAAGATCATGCTTCGCATTGAGGCCCCTTTAAGTAGCACTATCCATGTTAGGATATGTTCACATAGTTTTTTGCAGGCTGAAAAAATCTGCTTCAGGAATTAGGAAACTGTAAAGCCAGGTTTACACAGGGTTTTTTGGTCAGGATTTTGACAAGGAATCCGTCTACAAATTTGTACAATTTTTCAATTTCTCACAGTTTTCTGGATCTCTGCTTACTGTCATTCATTCTGCTTTCTTTTAGTGACTAAGAATAAGTCCATGGTCATGTGATGGACGCACAGACTGTAGCTGTGTCCATCACATGAGCAAGGACGGTATACCATATGACCCTGGACTGACTTTTATCCACTAGAGGTAAGCAGAATGAATGAAAGAAAGCAGAGAACTAGAAAACTGTGAGGAATTGATATGTAACGTATATTGGAAAATTGTACAACTTTTTATTATACAAACAAAAACATTTATTTGTTAAAACTGGACAACCCCTTTAAGAATGATTGGCAAATTAATCAACACATCTAAACCAGAATACTGTTCTAACCTAGGCAAGAATTCTAAAATGTTTTTCCTGCATCTACATCAAGCTTTGTTAAGGTGAGAATGAAAGTGAAATTTTGGGAGGTTTCTCATGTTAGTAACAATAGAGTAATATATTTGAAAGAATGAAACTGGCACCATTAATGTAAGACTTGATGTCAAATAACTCAAGTGTGCAGCATAAAGAACCAGTAAAGGTTTGTTCACATGGAGTTTTTTGCAGGTGGATTTTGACGCAAAATCCACCTGCAAAAAAGGCTCATTCATTTCAATGGGAGCCGCTCGCTTCTTTTTTTCCCGCTAGGGATTTTTTTTTTTTTAGCAAGCGGGAAAAGAAGCTAGATGCTCTATCGTGTGGATTATGCAGCTAACTCAGCGGTGGTGTCCACGGCGCGAGACTCTCTCCCGATTAAACCCATTCATTCGGGCCTAATCAACAACGGGATTCCGTGATGAGATGTCAGTGCACTGCATTGGGGTAATCACATGGCGGAAAAGCTTTCCGCCGTGTGAACTATCCCCAATACACCAACATCAGATTAGTGTTGGGTAAAAGCTCTGAGTGGTGCCATAGTCAGCAAGTGTCTAGAAACAAGTGAACAGTGAAAATTCTTTAACTCTCCCCAAAAAAACTTGACAGCAGAGTGCCCATGACTGACAAGATAATGTATAAGTTACTTTTCATTCATTTCTCTGTTTGGTTTCATGCACTAGTGTCTTGATTTTATTCTTTTTTTTATTTTTAAATCTTTTTCTTCTTTCTTAGAAGTGTTTTTTAAAAGGACCACTAAGTTAAATGTGACTGTTTAGTAATATTCCTTCTTGTGGTGTTGTAAGGGAGTGAATAGCACTGTAAAATCTGTATCCTTTTAGAACTGTAAATGTGGACAATGTTTATTTTGGCTGTATAATACTGCTCTACTGGCTGAGACTTCAGTGCTATGTAAATGGAGTCTGTACTATGGTGTAATGGACACGTATCTTTTTGAATGTGATGTAAAATTTTGTACAGTAAAATTTTTATATTTTCTATCAACTGAGTTTGTCTTCCAGAATTGCTATTAATTTAAACAGTTAGTATTAACAAAGGTTCTGTATTAGTTATGCAACCAGCAAAAAAGTGCACTCCTTATGCTATTGAAATTCTGGATATTTAGGATTCTATAAAGTGAATAAATTCATGCTCTTAAAAATGAAATTTGTTGTGTCTTTTTTATTTTGTTGCTGTTGTTATGTTAGGTTTTTTGTGTAGTAGAAACTTTGATCTACACATCATCTGACATTTTATTGCAAAATGTTAAAATTATCTAATAGAGTCCAGAATCTGCAAACAAATTGCATTACATCAAATAATGTAACACTATTTTAGTCTTCAGTATTTCAACAATGGGTTAAAACATTTTGTGACTTCAGTTTGTTGTCCATGGACACCCATTAAAGGGGCTATATCAGCAAAATTATGCCGTACGAGCCCCACATATGCCTGAATAGTCTTTAAAAAGGCTATTCAGGCACCGCTAATGATATTTGAAAAGCCCCCCCCCCCCACCTCCCCCGTTATACTTACCGTTCACGGTGGGCGGTTTGGGCACTGGTGGTCGTCATCTTCGGTCCCACCTTTCTCTGGTGTCGTCTTCCAGCAACGTCCTCCTTCCACGCCTTCTTCTTCTTTTCACCAGCGTGTTGTGTTTAAATCCCGCACACGCACGCTCCAGTGCCATTTTTGTCATAGTTCTAAGGGGAACTGAGCATACTGAGCATGCTCAGTTCCCCTTAGCACTACGCGAGCGTACTGTGCATGCGCATTACGGTCGCGAACTGTCATTGACAAAAATGGCACCAAAGCATGTGCAGTAATGCTCCAAAGGGAGCGCTACTGCGTACGCGCGGGATTTAAACACAACCCGCTGGTGAAAAGAAGAAAAAGGCGTGGAAGGAGGACGTCACTGGAAGAAGACGGGACCGAAGATGACGACCACCAGTGCCTGAACCGCCCACCGTGCACGGTAAGTATAATTTGCATACGTGTTTTTACGATCTTAGTTTAAAACGGGGGGGGGGGGGGATTTTAAAATATCAGTAGCGGTGCCTGAACAACCTTTTTAAAGGCTACTCAGGCATATGTGGGGCTCATATGGCATAATTTTGCTGATAGAGCCTCTTTAACAACTGGCAAAAAGTTACACTATAATTTGCGTCCATTTTAAGTGTTAGTGTTAAATATGCAGAGAGAAAAGTCCCGCAAAGCTGCACTTTTCTCTCTGCATTTTTGGGTGGAAACCACGCAGATATCATTATACTCTTTCTTAGGTAACTGATTTTTTTTTATATGTGGATAGGTTTCCGTTCAGGGGATCCCAAAGTGGACTCCCCGAACACAGATGTGAACCGGGCCTAAGACATAAATTGAATTATACAGTACATAGATGCAAATAGGATAAATGTAGCTATATAGATACTGACAAAGTAAATTTAAAGAGGATCTTTCATCAGTTGGGGCACATGCGGTTTTATATACCTCTTTCATGATCTGTGCCTCAGGTGAAGAACTATCGGTGCTGGTACCGTAGCTCTTCACCGTCAGTCAGTCTTAACAGTCAGTCAGGAACACTCTTCCTCACAGCAGCGCCTATAGCCCTGTATTGTGAGAGTGGGGAGGAACGCCTCACCCAGTACTAATCTATGGACGAGTACTAACAGGAGAGGGAGGGAGGCGTTCCTCACTGTTCTCACAGTACAGCGCTATAGGCGTTGCTGTGAGGAAGGGAGTTCCTGACTGACTGTCAGAAACGCCCTTCTGACGGTGAAAAGCTACGGTATCGGCACTGATAGCTCTTCACCTGGGGCACAGATGGTGAAAGCCGATAGTGCGCCCAATTCATTATATAAAACCGCATGTGCCCTAACTGATGAAAGGTCCTCTTTAAACACAATTTAGTCCACAAGAGAAAGTACTGTCGGGGGCAACACGGTGGCTCAGTGGTTTGCACTGCAGCCTTGCAGTACTGGAGTCCTGGGTTTGAATCCTGCCAGGAACAACATCTGCAAGGAGTTTGTATGTTCTCCCCGTGTTTGCGTGGATTTCCTCCCATTCTACAAAGACATACTGATAGGGAAATAAAATGTACATTGTGATCCCTATATGGGGCTCACAATCTACATTTTAAAAAAAACAAAAAAAACTCAAAAGTAACCCATTTTAGAAACTACACCCGTCAAGGATTGTATCATGGGGTATTATCATTTTGAGTCTAAAAATGCTTCCCAAAAATTAATGTACAAAATGAAAATTAAAATTTTTAAAGAAATATGCCATTTCAGTGACTAAAAGGTTGCAGCCACTTTGTGGCATCAGAGACCTGCACTTCTAAAACTATTAAGTGGGCCATCCTGGGGGTCTGTATAATATATATGTGGGTGTAAACTGCTGCTTGGGCACACAGCAGGACTCAGAAGGGAAGGAGAGCACTGCACTTTTTAGCTTTTGGGGTACAGATTTAGAGGGACTTTCTGGGCGCCATGTTGTTTTTGCAGAAACCTGGAGTTGACAGTAAACTGGAATTCCCCAAAAAGTGACTCCATTGTGTAGGGGCAATTTTAGAGTCTCTGCAAATATGACATGGTGTCCAAATACCAACAATCTAAATCTGCACTCCAAAAGAACATATGCTCCTTCACATCTGTGCCCTGCTGTGTACCCAAATGGCAGTGTATGCCCACATGTATGACACTGGTGTACCCCAGATAACGTACTTAATGCCATATGTGGGTATAAACTCCTGTTTGGGCGCAGCCAGACACAGAAGGGAAGGAGCACTATTTTGGTTTTTGGAGCCCGGGGTTTGGTGAGGCCGTGGGCACAGGTTGGTGGGGGGGAAAGGTGACACAAGGTCTGGGGGGGTGAAAGGGGTCACTGGGTAGGTAAGACAGGGAAGGGGGCATGGGGTGGTGGGAAAAAGTGAGCACGGGGTAGGTAACACGGGGAAGGGGGCATGGGATTGGGGGGAAGCAGATACGGGGCTAGGGGGGAAAAGGGGTAGGAGAAAGAAGCGAGCACATGAGGGAGTGGGTAGGAAAAAAGGGGGTTGGTGGGTGCCAGGGGGGAGATGAGGAAAAGGGAGCCGCTATGGACACAAGGCAAAGGAAGAAGCTTGCGCGGCACTACAGGTGGGTCGCTCAGGGGGTCAGGGTTCCGTGGATGAAGTCGCGGGTACTGCTAGTTATATATAAAAATCTTACAAATGCATAAAAACAAAGCATATTTGGTATCTTTGCCTCTGTAACAATCTGCACAATAAAACGGAAACATTATTTAACGTAGAGGGTGAACTTCGGAAAAACAAAAAGGAAAAAATACGCTGGAAGTAATGATTTTTCACCATCTCACCTTACAAAATATGCTATAAAAAGTGATCAAAAGTCATATGTACCCCAAAACAGTACCAGTACATAGCACAGTTTGTTCTGTAAAAAATAAGCCCTCCACCAACTCTGTCAACTGAAAAATAAAAATGTTATGCATCTCAGAATATGGTGATGCATAAATCATTGATTTATGTCCCCAAATGGGTTTAGTTCTGCAGAATTAGTTTTACAAAAAATAAATAAATAAATGTGGTATCGCCGTAATCGCATCGACCTGCAGAGTAAAGTTAACATGTTTCTTATGCTGTACGCTGCATGGCAAAAACATTTAAAAGGTAAAAAGCAATGCCAGAATTTTTTTTTTAAATTCAGCAAAAAAGAGTTAAAAAAGTTTATTCAATAAGTTGTAGGAACCCAAAAATGGTGTCATTACAAAATGCATCTCATCCCGCAAACAACAAGCCCTTATATGGCCACATCACCAGAAAAATAAAGAAAATATAGCTTGCATAATGTGATGACAAAAACCCCCCAGAATCGCCAAATCATTAGAATACAACTGTCTGCGGTAGGAGGGGAATATATAAGCTGTGCAAGCGTATATCAGGGGACACCCCAGGTAAAACGTATATGCTAATCAGTCCCTCCGTGCAACCTGGGCGTCCATGCACCCCCCCAGCGTCATACCTTCTTGACGCCCACCTCTCTTGCTTGTGCTCTAAGTCCTCCTCGTCCCTGCGATTCACCGCCTCCAGCGTCTGTATTCTCTGCAGTTTCTACTGCGCATGCTCCCGCGTCATTTTCGTGTAGAGAACTGCGCGGCCATACTATGCATAAACAGCACGCTCGCATAGTTCTCAGGGGAACTGAGCATACTGAGCATGCTCAGGAGCTCAGTCCCTCTGTACACCCAGAAATGAAGTCATTATGGCTTCACTGAGAGTACATAGGCAGCCATCTAAAGGTAAGTATCAGCAGGCTTCTGCTACTGACAAACTCTGCTTTGTTTTTTGGTCTGAAAGAATTACAAACAGAGGTAAAGCAGCATATGACTGCTTAGATTTTGGGCACCAGAGTGGTTTATTTTGGATTTTTGTTGGGGGGGGCAGTTTATTTTGGCCAGCAGCAACTGTGCAGTCCAACTTGGGCCAGCAGTGTTTATTTTGGGGGAGGGAATACTTACCTTTAGATGGCCGCCTATGTACTCCCAGTGAAGCCTTAATGACTTCACTTCCGAGTGTACAGAAGGATTGAGCTACTGAGCATGGTCAGTATGCACAGTTCCCCTGAGAACTACGTGAGCGTGCTGCACATGTGAAGTACAGTCGTGCAGTTCTCTACACAAAATTGGCAAGGGAGAATGTGCAATAGCGAGGGAGGGAGCGCTCCTGCGCATGCCCGAGATTTCAATTGAAACCGCCAAGAATACAGACACTGGAGGTGGTGAATCGCAGGGAGGAGGAGGTCCCCTAACTTAAATCTTTTCCCCTTGCATTTAAGGAGTTATCCACCTTTCTAATATTGATGGTCTATCCTTACAGGGTGCTGCAACTGCGACTTCCAGTCACAAAAAAGTTGAACATTGTTTAACTTTTTTGCTTAACTCTAGCCTGCAAGCAACTCTATTTGCTAACATGAGTGAAGGAGGCGCAAAGCGAAGTGGTGATGTTTGGTTGTTACAGCCAAAGCCGCCATGTGGCCCTAGGCTTATTCAGGGTTAATGTTGGCAATGAACGCTCCTAGCATGGCTTCTTGCCTATAATAACCCTGTCTAATGGTGTGCTAGTTGGTAGGATAAAACATGCACATTATCACCAGCACATCACTTGGTGTATTAAGAACAATTCTGCTGATAAGCCATGCAACCAAATGGGGGAGGAACAATTGCACCAGTCATCGCTCCACCCTCATTCAGTTTCCATCGGCCTGTGTGATTAGGCCAATGGAAATGTGTGCCAATATGTTCTACGACTGGCACTCCTGTGGGCCGAAATCTGACTGTGCTATAGATAAGAAAGACAGTCTCCTTGTTAGTCTTGATAAATGAGGCCCAATATGTCTTTTTGGTCAGTGAGGATTGTGTTGTTAGTTTCCCTTTAAAGTTGACTGTTAAAGATTAGAGGTGATATTGACAGTTGACATCAGAGAAGACGATGCAATAGTAAAGATGGCTGCCAGTTGAGTATCTGCAGTAATAAATGGAGCAGTATTCACACCTAGTAACAACATACACAGCATAGAGGAGCAGGTAATAGACTATAATCATTCCTGTGAACTTTATTCCATGCTTGTAAGGTAAGTGGTTGGTGATAATATCATAGAATGCCCAATGATGGCACAATATATGTGCAGCAGGTGTTGGTATCCAGGATTCCATTATGATGTCACAATGTATGATGGATCTAGTGTTCCAATTCTGTGTTGGAAGTCACTTGCCACGGAGAAGCGCTCTTGTATGCATCTCTAAAGCAGGAATTTATCCAAAACTTTGGATTTTTTTTGCTTGTTTGCTTGTTTTTTATTGATTGACACTTGATAATATAGTGTCCTTAAGGCCGCACATAGTTGCGGTCACAAGCCACAATATGCCAAGATGGTAAGTTTCTCGCCGATCCAGCAGAACCGTCCAGGAAGATCTGACGCCAAGTGGCATGCAGCCTGCTGAGCCAACGCAGGATGACTCACCAATTGCTCACCGCACGAGGAGTCAAGCATCTGGCCAAAGGAGACGCATTACTCCAGGACAGGAGTGGAGGAAGACATCATAGATACCGAAGTCGCTCCCCTATTACAACACGGCACAGGAACAATTCTACCTTACATCAGGACATTGAGGAACCAACATCATGTACCATTTGTCTGGAGAACTATTCAGAGGGTCGACAGGTACATCATTTAGACTGCTCCCATGTGTTCCATACGGACTGTATAATCAGATGGGTCCAACAGAGTAACACTTGCCCACTCTGTAGATCTCGGATGCAGCATTTAGTTCCAGCTTTGCTAGATGGTGAAGAGAACAGAACTTTTTCTATGCTCAACCATGAAGAACTCTTAGTGGTTCATATAGAGTCTGGACGGCTCCAGCTCATCATCTTCTGATGGTGCACAAGATGATTTGGCAACATCTACTTAGCCAGACTGCGCACCAGTCAGTACATCTCCTGCACTATATTCATGGGGCCATATTACCCCATATGTTCTGTACCCTCCTATCTCTTACAGTGTTGGCCAAAAGTATTGGCACCCCTGCAATTCTGTCAGATAATACTCGTTTTCTTCCAGAAAATGATTGCAAGCATAAACTCTTTGGTATTAATATCTTTATTTATTTTGCTTGCAATGAAAAAACACAAAAGAGAATGAAAAAAAAGTCAAATCATTGATCATTTTACACAAAACTCCAAAAATGGACCGGACAAAAGTTTCGGCACCCTCAGCCTAATACTTGGTAGCACAACCTTTAGACAAAATAACTGCGAACAACTGCTTCCGGTAACCATCAATGAGTTTCTTACAATGCTCTGCTGGAATTTTAGACCATTCTTCTTTGGCAAACTGCTCCAGGTCCCAGAGATTTGAAGGGTGCTTTCTCCAAACTGCCATCAAGAGATCTCTCCACAGGTGTTCTATGGGATTCAGGTCTGGACTCATTGCTGGCCACTTTACAAGTCTCCAGTGCTTTCTCTCAAACCATTTTCTAGTGCTGACCTGAAGTGTGTTTTGGGTCATTGTCCTGCTGGAAGACCCATGACCTCTGAGGGAGACCCAGCTTTCTCACACTGGGCCCTACATCTCATCTGACCAGAGAAAATTCTTCCAAAACGTTTTTGGCTTTCTCAGGTAAGTTTTGGCAAACTCCAGCCTGGCTTTATGTCTCTGGGTAAGAAGTGGGGTCTTCCTGGGTTTCCTACCATACAGTCCCTTTTCATTCAGACGCAGACAGATAGTACGGGTTGACACTGTTGTACCCTCGGACTGCAGGGCAGCTTGAACTTGTTTGGATGTTAGTCGAGGTTCTTTATCCACCATCCGCACAATCTTGCGTTGAAATCTATCGTCAATTTTTCTTTTCTGTCCACATCTAGGGAGGTTAGCCACAATGCCATGGGCTTTAAACTTCTTGATGACACTGCGCACGGTAGACACATTCATTTGGAGATGGACTTGTAGCCTTGAGATTGCTTATGCTTCCTCACAATTTTGCTTCTCAAGTCCTCAGACAGTTCTTTGGCCTTCTTTCTTTTCTCCCTGCTCAATGTGGTACACACAAGGACACAGGACAGAGGTTGAGTCAACTTTAATCCATTTCAACTGGCTGCAAGTGTGATTTAGTTATTGCCACCACCTGTTAGGTGCCTCAGGTAAGTAACAGGTGCTGTTAATTACACAAATTAGAGAAGCATCACATGATTTTTCAAACAATGCCAATACTTTTGTCCATCCCTTTTTTATGTTTGGTGTGGAATTATATCCAATTTGGCTTGTTGACAATTCTTTTTGTGGTTTTCCATTGAAGACAAATTAAATGAAGATAATAATACCAAAGAATTTGTGATTGCAATCATTTTCTGGAAGAAAATGAGTATTATCTGACAGAATTGCAGGGGTGCCAATACTTTTGGCCAGCACTGTATCTCTCTATCTCATATGATAAATAATTAGATAGATTGTGGAACAGGATGTATATCTATTTACATAAGAATTTCAGAAAATATTCTGACTTCCAAATAGAGTAATATGCTGAACATCGGATAATAAAATTGTAAAATTTGAATATATTCCCTTTTCTGTCCATGAGTCTTCATTCAGTTTTATTTTCTCTGATATGACAAAGTGTAAATATTTGTAAATCTTTAAAAGGGAAATTCACCATATAATTTAGACATCAGGTGAAGGCAGTGACATAAGTACCGCAGTAGCAGCTACCACTGGGCCCTCGACCTATTTAACAGGTCCTATTTACTTACTGATCCCCATTCCTGTTCTCAGTCACATCCGCTTCTGTCCTCCAGGGGGCCATGGGGTCTCATAAACAACGTCGCTGGGGTCCCCTGAAGGGAAAGCAGAGGTGGCCATGAGCAGGAGCGAGGATTAGTAAGTAAGGCTGTGGGCCCGCAGCAAGAGTATGTGTTGTGTCAAGCCCAACAAATACTGCTATTATTATACTCTGGGGTCTCTTCAGACCCACGAGTATAAAAATTAGAGGCCCAGGGAAGGTGAGAGAACATAAAAACCAGCGTTACTCACCTCTCCAGCGTGACTCCAAGAAGTCTTCAGCCTCTGTAGTGCTGTCACAGACGTCGCATGAGTCAGGCCAGCGTTGCAATGCATAATTATGCCAGTGTATCCCATGTCTGTGGCATCACTGAAGAGGACCGTTGCGGAGCCTAAGAGAGGTAAGTACCACTGGTTTTCATGTTTCAATATTTGTAACGAACACCGTTGGGGCCATAATGGGACATAATACTGTGTGCAGGGGCAGCTATGGGACATCCCTCCTTCATACTTAAAACTGTCTATTTCCTTGGTATAAGAAAAATGTATCTTTGTACCGTATTAACCAGGGGATATGAAATGTAAAGATTGAGAGTCTTTAGTAGTTGATACCGGCATCTCAGGGGTTTCGGTATGTTTTGTGCCCGATCGGCACCCCCTGTGGCGGTTCGGGGGGTGCCGGTGTTGCTAATGGGAAGCCCGGGGTCTGATCAGTGACCCTGGGTCTGCCCCATGCCGTCCCCTCTACGTACCTGGTTGATCCTGCCAAAATGGAGGCTGTCAGCTCATGCATCTGCATGGGGCTGATAGCTTCCTGTACACTGCAATACACGTGTATTGCAGCGTACATGTAGTTAAGCAGTGATCAGCAGATCGCTGCTTCAATCCCCCATGGGGACAGAAAAAAAAATTATAAGAAAGTAAAGATAAAAACGTTTAAATAAGTTTAAAGTTAATTAAAAATAAATAAAGCCCCAAAAATCCCTTTTTCCCATATTAGGGAGCCTTCACACGGAGTTACGGTGCACTCATTCTGATTGTAAAAATACATTCATAATGAGCGCGTAAAAAGCATCTCCCATTGACTTGAATGGGAGCTGGCATACATGCGCTCCCCATTGAAATCAATGGGAGGCTTTTTTCCCTATTGCTTTCAATGTATTACGCACTGTGATCAGTTTCAGGAACCATGTCGCATTTACAAAGCCCTTGAGGTGTCAAAACAGTGGAAACCTCTAGAAAGTGACCCCATTTTGAAAACCGCACCCCTCAAAGAATTTATCAAGTGATGTAGTGAGCATTAGTAACCCCGAAGTGAATATGTAAGCTGTGCGGAGTAAATTGGGTACACCAAATCCCATTCTATTTTCGCACTAGCTCCTATGACACGGACGGGGAAGAGGGGCATTCTGGGGGGTCAGCGCTGGTGTATTATCTCTCATAAGCTCTAAATATGGGGTGTCCCCTGAAAACGCTCGCACAGCTTATACATTTCCTTCTAGTCGCAGCCACTTACGTCCTAATGATTTGGCGACTTTTGGGGTTTTTGTCTTCACATTGTACAAGCTAGATTTTTATTTTTATTTATGGCAATGTGGCCATATGAGGGCTTGGTGTTTGCGGTATTAGATGTACTTTTCAATGCCACCATTTTGGGGTGCCTGTAACTTATTGACATTTTATTAACTCTTTCTGGGTGTGATGTAAAAGGAAACATCAATTCTAGCATTGCTTTTTAGCATTTTTTTTTTCCCCTGTGCAGTGTACAGCATAAGTAACATGTTTCCTTTATTCTGCAGGTCGGTACGGTTACGGCGATACCTCAGTTATATTTGTTATATTATTTTTTAATGCGTTGCTATTTGTGCAGAATAAAATTCAATGCATGGAAAAAAAACAATTATTTTTGCATCGCCATCTTCTGAAAGGCATAACATTTTTATTTTCGCTAGACAGAGCTGGTTGAGGGCTTATTTTTTACGGGAAGACTTCTTTTTATTGGTACCATTTTGGTTTTCATCTGACCATTTGATTACTTTCTATTGAACATTTTGTAAGGGAAAGGTGGTGAATAATCACTATTTTGTGCGGTTTTCTACATTTTTTTCTTTACGCCGTTCGCCGTTCGGATTAAATAATGTTTTAATTTTATTGTTCAGATTATTACGGACGCGGTGATAGCAAATATGTAATGTTTTATTCTCTTTTTCTTTATTTTAAATAATACAACATTTTATATGGGGAAAAAGGGATTTTTGGGGCTTTATTTATTTCTATTTTATTTTAAACTTATTTAAACTTTTTTTATTTTTACTTTTTTCAAACTTTTTTTTTCTGTCCCCATGGGGGATCACTGCTTCACTAGATATACGTTGCAATACACGTGTTACATGTGTATTGCAGTGTATAGAGAGCTGTCAGCCTGTGTAGACGCACAGGGCCGACAGCTTCCTTTTGGGCAGGATCAACCAGGTGCGTGAAGGGGGTAAGTGATGGGGCAGACCTGGGGTCACTGATCAGACCCCGGGCTGCCCCCTGCGAACACCGGCAACCCCGAAACCAGCACGGGGGGTGCCGATAGGCACCATTTTGTAGCAAAACCCTGGAGATGCCGGCGGTCATGTTTGGTCTCAGGGGTTAACACCCGCGATCGGACCCGGTTCCGACCGCGGGTGTTAAGGGGAATTGTCAGCCGTAACATACGGCTGACACCCACAGGGCATGGTGCGCACACAGGTTTGCGGGAAGTCCTTCCCGAGAGCGCCGTACTATTACGGCGGATGTCGGGAAGGGGTTAAATGACTCTAGCCAGGAATAAGTACATCCCTATGGAGCTAAAAGTTCATCAACACTTCACAGCCATGTGCTCAGCCATGAAAATGGTGCTTGTCATGGCCAAGTGCACATATGAGGCAAATCCATTTTCACCGATCCCTCATAGATATCAGCTACCGTGTTTCCTCGAAAATAAGACAGTGTCTTATATTAAATTGTCGCCCTAAATATAGGACCTGTCTTATTACAGGTAGTGTAGGGGTGGGGGGGAAGGTATCCTACTTACCTTTCCCATCTTCCTAGCAGCGCTGGTGCTGCTGTTCGTCCTGGCAGTGGTGGGTGGGGCTTAGTGATCCCCACTTCACTGACACAGCAGCCGGCTTGTATGCCATGCTCTGTGCTCCGTGTGCACAGGAAAGCCAGCTGCTGTCTCTTCTGTATGTCGGCTGCTGCCTCTGGGATTTGATGGGAAAGCTCATCCTACAGCAGCAGGGACAGTGGACACAACAGCAGAGGCAGCAGCCGGCTTTGCTATGCACACGGGCATGTCTTATTTTCGGGTGGTTCCTTATATTAGGTAATTCAACAGAACACCCCCCTTCCCCCCCCCCCCCCCCCCCGGCATGCCTTACTTTCGGGGGTGTCCTACTTTCGGGGAAACACGGTAGCTCACAACTGTGAAACCCTGCCAAGTACATAGGCGGTAAGTTTATGGTATACTTGGATAAAATCCTTAAAGGAAAGCAAAGAGAAGACTATGAAATGCTGACACAGAGTTAAAACATTAAATTAAAAATTAATGATTAAGTTATCCTGCTGTATATGACTATACGTGACATAGGGCTGTTTGCAGACGTCTGTTTTATGGTTTTCATTGTACATCTGTAGTCATGTAAACAAAATAGAACAGGCCAAACTGCACATTTTATAAAAGGAGTATAAAACATAAGACTGTAAGACACAACACTTTTATATTTACTATGTGGAAGTTTTGTACTTTTAGCCTCCATAATATGTGAGCAAATTCTCATAAACTTGATGGTGCTATATAACGCTATTTACTTTCCTCCCACACAGACATTCTGCTTCTTAAACTTCTTACAGTTTGCTGTGACAAAGGGCATTCACTTAGCACTTGACTTTAAACTGAGTGTCTTTCAAATGTAGATGTGTTCAATTTGTGTGTGGTAAAATATTAATATTTAAAAATATTATAATAACTTATAGTGAGTTAAAATCTTAGAGTAGTTTGTTGTCATAAATCTTTTAACACCAGAAATGTTTTAGAAAACAGCGTGGTTCTAAGCAAAACCATGAAACATTAGTGCTCAGCTGAGAATTGGGCCTCTTTAGCGATATTGTCTTTCCTCTGACTTTATTTCTCAATACCCCTTTGTTTCAGCAATCTGTGGCGATCTAAGTCAGAGACGAACCTAGCCGCTCTGTTGCCAGAAATGAACTGTAGAAAAACGTATCACCTGGAGGTCACAATGCAACTCCTTTCACCAACATTATTTAAAGGGTAACAGGGCAATTTTTGGTTGCGTCACAAGGGTCACCCTGATTAAAATGTTAGGCCACAACCACTATTTACAGATAAAAAATTCCCATTATTTGACCCCCACACAGCATAACACCCCTTTTACTGGCCCCCACAGTATATTACCCCATTTACTAACCCACTGATAATATAATGCCCCCTTTACCAGCCCCCACAAAGTATACCATCCCCTTTACTGGCCCACATATAGTATATTACCCCTTTACTGCTGGCCCTCTACATAGAATATTGTCCCTTTTTTGTCCCTATTACAGTATATTGTTATTTTACGGCCCAATACATAATACTGCCCTCTTCCTTTTGTGCACAAACTTTATATTGTTCATTTATAAACCCTTCCCCACAACGGCATTTTTTGATTTTCATTTTTTGTTTTTTGACTCTCCCCCTTCCACACCCCATAACTTTTTTTATTTCTCCATACTCAGAGCCATATGAGGTCTTAATATTTGCAGGGCAAATTTTTCTTCATGATGCTACCATTATTTATTCTGTACAATGTACAGGGAAGCTGGAAAAAAATTCAGAATGGGGGTATTTGAAGAAGAAGTGCATTTGTGCGATTTTATTACGCGATTCGTTTTTTACGGCGTTCACAGTGCAACCAAAATGACATGTCATCTGTATTCTGTGTTTCGGTACGATTCTGGAGATACCAAATTTATATGGTTTTATTTACATTTTAACCCCTTCACAAAAATCTAAAACTGCCAATTTTGTTTTTTCTAAAAGTCGCCATATTCTGACAGCCGTAACTTTTTTATACTTCCGTGTACAGGGATGTATAGGGTGTCTTTTTTTGCAGGGCTGGGTATACTTTTCGGTTATACCATTTTGGGGAATTGCTTTTGCTTTGACCATTTTTTATTCAAATTTTTATCAGAGGCAAAACAGTGAAAAAATGGCGGTTTGGCACTTTTGACTTTTTTCCTGCTACGGCGTTTACCGTACAGGAAAAAATATTTTTATAGATTTGTAGAGCGGGAGTTTTCGGAAACAGGGATACCCAACATGTATGTATTTCACAGTATTTACCGTATTTTTCAGATGCACTGGACTATAAGACGCACCTAGATTTTAGAGGAGGAAAATAGGGGAAAAAAATTTTGAAGCAAAAAATGGTAAAATATTTAATATATGGGAGTTTTAGTTTTGCAACAGCTGCAAGGCCACATTGACAGGTGACCCTGCAGCTGTACAGAGATCCATAGAGCGTTTTTTTTTTTTGCGGGGCTAGATGTACTTTTTAGTTATACCATTTTGGGGAATGTCTATTGCTTAGATCACCTTTTATTTAAATCAGAGGCAAAACGGTGAGAAAAAAAACATGGCGGTTTGAAAAATATCAGTAGACCGGGCATTTCCGGGGCACAGGGATTCCTAATGTGTATGTGTTTCACAGTAATTTTCTACTTTTATATGTATTCTAGGGAAAGGAGGTGATTTAGAAGTTTTATTTATTTTATTTTTTTAAAGCTTTTTTTTTTCACTATTTTATTGCCCCTTCCCCCTAGGTGGCTTGAACCTGCAATCATTTGATTGCAAGTCCCATAGACGGCAATAGAAATGTATTGCCGTCTATGGGAGATTCTCTACATTACTATTACGGCTGGTCATAGACCAACCGCAAAAGTAATATAGAGTAATATAGCAGTGACAGGCCTGGGAGCCTTCAGTTGGCTCCCAGCTGTCACCAGAACAGGTCGGCTCCTGCAACCTCGCCGCGCAGGAGCCGGCGTGCAACTTTAAAGGTATGGGGCCGGAAGGGACCGGCCCCGAGGTGTATTCTACACTTTGGGGGGAAGGGGGGTTAAGTTTTAATGCCTGCAATTAGAATGCATTCTAATTACTGGCATTAGCTTTGGGCCTCCGCAAATAGCAGAGGCCCGGTTGCTATGGCGACCGCTCTGCAGCAGAGCGGGCGCCATTATTCTTACAGCCCCAGCATACCGGCAATAGAACGGCGGATGCCGAGAAGGAGGTTTTAGATGCCGGCACAGGTGCCGGGGCCTGCAGCATTGCCACGCTCCTGTTGCTGCAGGCCCCGACACCTGTAGAATTTGTACAGTACAGTATACCTTTATTTGGTAACAAGTAACAGTATGATTACTGAAAATCAGTATAATAACTAGAGATGAGCGAGTACTATTTGAAATGGCCGTTTCGAATAACACGCACCCATAGGAATGAATGGAAGCGGCTGGCATGCTACGTCCATTTATTCTCATGGGTGCGTGCTATTCAAAACTGGAGTTTTGAATAGTACTCGCTCATCTATAATAATAACTAACCCCTTAAGGATCCAGCCATTTTTCGGTTTCACATTTTCGTTTTTCCCTCCTCACATTTCATGAGCCATGACTTTTTCATTTTTCAATTCACAGAGTCACATGATGGCTTATTGTTTGTGGGACAAATTGTACTTTGTAATGGCACCATTCAATATGCTGTGCAATATACTGGGAAGCTGGAAAAAAATTCAGAATGAGGTGCAATTGGAGAAAACATGCATTTGCGCCATTTTCAGATGAGTTTAATTTTTATAGCATTCACTGTTTGGTAAAACTGGCATGTTACCTGTATTCTGCGTGTCAGTACAAACATGGTGATACCAAATTTATATAGTATTTGTAATGTTTTGATACCTTTTAAAAAATGAAAAACTTTGCAAAATAGAAAAAAAAAATTGTGTTGCCATGTTGTGACACCTGTAACCTTTTTCATATTTACATGTATGGAGCTGAATGTGGTGTCTTTTTAGGCGGGACAAGATGACGTTTTTATTGATTTCATTTGGGGAAAGATCTGATGGTTTGATCACTCTTTATTAGAGATGAGCGAACACTGTTCGCATCAGCCGATTCAAACAGCACGATCCCATAGAAATGAATGGAAGCACCTGGCACGCAGACTTTGCCAGCGGCCGGCCGCTTAACCCCCCGCATGCCGGCCGCTTCCATTCATTTCTATGGGAGCGTGCTGTGAGCGTGCTGTTCGGAATGGCTGTTCCAAACAGTGTTCGCTCATCTCTACTCTTTCTTAAATTTTTTATAGGAGGCAAAGTGTAAAAAATGCTATTTGGCCATTTTGTTGTTTTTTTTTTTTTTTGCCACTATGCCGTTCAAAGTAATGGATATATATTTTAATATTTTAATAGTTTGGGCATTTTGGAGCGTGGGGATACCTAATATGTTTATGTTTAATTTTCTTTATTTACTTATATCTGATCTAGGATAAGGGGGGTGATTTTAAAAAATTTTAAATACTTAAAAAAAATTCTTCTTCTTTTACATTTATGATCAGACCCTCTAGGGACCTTGAAACCTAGGGGGTCTGATCGCTCATACTATTCACTGCAATACTACTGTATTGCAGTGAATACCAAAATGCCATCAGTTCTATCAGACGCTGTCTCTGGCAGCGTTCAATAGAACCAATGCTATGTCAAGCCTGGAAGCCTTCAATAGGCTTCCAACTGTCATAGCACCCAATTGCTGCCCTCCAGTGATGTTGAGAAGGGTGGCGATCAGCGAAAAATGGCAGCGCCTGTGCCGCCTGCGCAATTTGGACACTGTGGTCCCATTTGACCGCAGAAGCTAAAGGATTAATAGCTGCGATCAGTACAGCTGGCTGTATTATATAGCCGACATCCGCCCAGTATGGAGAGAGCTCAGCTCCTGAGCTCTCTCCATACACCCCCATGCGACTCAGGATGTAGTATTACGTCCAGGGTCGCTAAGGGGCTGCTGAGGTACCAACTTTATTTTGATATGGAATGAAATAAGCTTCCATTAACTTTCTAGAAATCAATTTAGAGTGAATATTTAATCATTTTTACTTTTAACTAGAGATGAGCGAACACTAAAATGTTCGAGGTTCGAAATTCGATTCGAACAGCCGCTCAATGTTCGTGTGTTCGAACGGGTTTCGAACCCCATTATAGTCTAATGGGGAACAGATACTCGTTAAGGGGGAAACCCAAATCCGTGTCTGGAGGGTCACCAAGTCCACTATGACAACCCAGGAAATGATGCCAACACCTCTGGAATGACACTGGGACAGCAGGGGAAGCATGTCTGGGGGCATCTAACACACCAAAGACCCTCTATTACCCCAACATCACAGCCTAACAACTACACACTTTACACACTCAATACCACCTCTCTGACAGTAGGAAAACACCTTGAAACATGTGTATTTGGCACTTGCAGTGAGGAGAGCTTGTCACCAGCAGTGAATTTGGCCCTTGTAGTAAGTTGAGGTTGGCACCAACATTTGTTTTGAAAATCAGGGTGGATTGAGCCTCTAACCAGCAGAGTTTGGGCAAATTCATGGTGGAGGGAGCCTCTAAAAACCCCAGTTTGGACCAATTCATGGTGGAGGGAGCCTCTAAACAGCCCAGTTTGGGCAAATTCATGGTGGAGGGAGCCTCTAAAAACCCCAGTTTGGACCAATTCATGGTGGAGGGAGCCTCTAAACAGCCCAGTTTGGACCAATTCATGGTGGAGGGAGCCTCTAAACAGCCCAGTTTGGACCAATTCATGGTGGAGGGAGCCTCTAAAAACCCCAGTTTGGACCAATTCATGGTGGAGGGAGCCTCTAAAAACCCCAGTTTGGACCAATTCATGGTGGAGGGAGCCTCTAAACAGCCCAGTTTGGGCAAATTCATGGTGGAGGGAGCCTCTAAAAAACCCCAGTTTGGACCAATTCATGGTGGAGGGAGCCTCTAAAAACCCCAGTTTGGACCAATTCATGGTGGAGGGAGCCTCTAAACAGCCCAGTTTGGGCAAATTCATGGTGGAGGGAGCCTCTAAAAACCCCCAGTTTGGACCAATTCATGGTGGAGGGAGCCTCTAAAAACCCCCAGTTTGGACCAATTCATGGTGGAGGGAGCCTCTAAAAACCCCAGTTTGGACCAATTCATGGTGGAGGGAGCCTCTAACCAGCCCAGTTTGGACCAATTCATGGTGGAGGGAGCCTCTAAAAACCCCAGTTCGGACCAATTCATGGTGGAGGGAGCCTCTAAACAGCCCAGTTTGGACCAATTCATGGTGGAGGGAGCCTCTAAAAACCCCAGTTTGGACCAATTCATGGTGGAGGGAGCCTCTAAACAGCCCAGTTTGGGCAAATTCATGGTGGAGGGAGCCTCTAAACAGCCCAGTTTGGGCAAATTCATGGTGGAGGGAGCCTCTAAAAACCCCCAGTTTGGACATATTCATGGTGGAGGGAGCCTCTAAAAACCCCAGTTTGGACCAATTCATGGTGGAGGGAGCCTCTAAACAGCCCAGTTTGGGCAAATTCATGGTGGAGGGAGCCTCTAAACAGCCCAGTTTGGGCAAATTCATGGTAGAGGGAGCCTCTAAAAACCCCAGTTTGGACCAATTCATGGTGGAGGGAGCCTCTAAACAGCCCAGTTTGGACCAATTCATGGTGGAGGGAGCCTCTAAAAACCCCAGTTTGGACCAATTCATGGTGGAGGGAGCCTCTAAACAGCCCAGTTTGGACCAATTCATGGTGGAGGGAGCCTCTAAAAACCCCAGTTTGGACCAATTCATGGTGGAGGGAGCCTCTAAACAGCACAGTTTGGACCAATTCATGGTGGAGGGAGCCTCTAAAAACCCCAGTTTGGACCAATTCATGGTGGAGGGAGCCTCTAACCAGCCCAGTTTGGACCAATTCATGGTGGAGGGAGCCTCTAACCAGCCCAGTTTGGACCAATTCATGGTGGAGGGAGCCTCTAAAAACCCCCAGTTTGGACCAATTCATGGTGGAGGGAGCCTCTAAAAACCCCAGTTTGGACCAATTCATGGTGGAGGGAGCCTCTAAACAGCCCAGTTTGGGCAAATTCATGGTGGAGGGAGCCTCTAAACAGCCCAGTTTGGGCAAATTCATGGTGGAGGGAGCCTCTAAAAACCCCCAGTTTGGACCAATTCATGGTGGAGGGAGCCTCTAAAAACCCCAGTTTGGACCAATTCATGGTGGAGGGAGCCTCTAAACAGCCCAGTTTGGGCAAATTCATGGTGGAGGGAGCCTCTAACCAGCCCAGTTTGGACCAATTCATGGTGGAGGGAGCCTCTAAAAACCCCAGTTTGGACCAATTCATGGTGGAGGGAGCCTCTAAACAGCCCAGTTTGGGCAAATTCATGGTGGAGGGAGCCTCTAAACAGCCCAGTTTGGGCAAATTCATGGTGGAGGGAGCCTCTAAAAACCCCCAGTTTGGACCAATTCATGGTGGAGGGAGCCTCTAAAAACCCCAGTTTGGACCAATTCATGGTGGAGGGAGCCTCTAAACAGCCCAGTTTGGGCAAATTCATGGTGGAGGGAGCCTCTAAACAGACCAGTTTGGGCAAATTCATGGTGGAGGGAGCCTCTAAAAACCCCCAGTTCGGACCAATTCATGGTGGAGGGAGCCTCTAAAACCCCCAGTTTGGACCAATTCATGGTGGAGGGAGCCTCTAAACAGCTCAGTTTGGGCAAATTCATGGTGGAGGGAGCCTCTAAACAGCCCAGTTTGGGCACATTCATGGTGGAGGGAGCCTCTAAAAACCCCAGTTTGGACCAATTCATGGTGGAGGGAGCCTCTAAACAGCCCAGTTTGGACCAATTCATGGTGGAGGGAGCCTCTAAAAACCCCAGTTTGGACCAATTCATGGTGGAGGGAGCCTCTAAACAGCCCAGTTTGGACCAATTCATGGTGGAGGGAGCCTCTAAAAACCCCAGTTTGGACCAATTCATGGTGGAGGGAGCCTCTAAACAGCCCAGTTTGGACCAATTCATGGTGGAGGGAGCCTCTAAAAACCCCAGTTTGGACCAATTCATGGTGGAGGGAGCCTCTAAAAACCCCCAGTTTGGACCAATTCATGGTGGAGGGAGCCTCTAAAAACCCCAGTTTGGACCAATTCATGGTGGAGGGAGCCTCTAAACAGCCCAGTTTGGGCAAATTCATGGTGGAGGGAGCCTCTAAACAGCCCAGTTTGGGCAAATTCATGGTGGAGGGAGCCTCTAACCAGCCCAGTTTGGACCAATTCATGGTGGAGGGAGCCTCTAAAAACCCCAGTTTGGACCAATTCATGGTGGAGGGAGCCTATAAACAGCCCAGTTTGGACCAATTCATGGTGGAGGGAGCCTCTAAAAACCCCAGTTTGGACCAATTCATGGTGAGGGTGTTAAATATTATATATTTACAATATTCTCTAGCAGACATGGGGTTAACACTCTACTGACATCATAGTCTTATATTTTGGGTGCATGGGTGCGGTTAGAGTAGACCATTTTAGAAGTCTCCTTACATAGCTACAAGATGGAAGGTAACACCCACTCTCATGAATATAAATGAGTAAGAAATACACATGTCTGGGTCTGTCTTTGGGAAGACCAGGGGAAGACCAGGAGGTCTGTCTTTGGGAACACCAGGGTGGGTGGTCCAGGCAGATGGACATCCATGGACGTCGTAACCAGCCCAAGTCCACCAACCAGATGACAAGCATGAACCAAGCTGTAACTACAAGATATCCAGATGATTTAACTTCTCTGAAGATGTAAGCTATTGACAATTGACTGATATTTGTGTTATTTTGGACATTTTCCCTGTTCCTGTGTTTTCCTTCAAGATATTAATAAACCTCTACACTGATTTATAACAAGCTGACTTCTTCCTATCGTGGATAAGGCCAGGTACGGATATTTAACAGTGGACACAAGTCTCACCGGCAAATACAAGATATTTAACAGAGGGAGCCTCTAAACAGCCCAGTTTGGGCAAATTCATGGTGGAGGGAGCCTCTAACCGGCCCAGTTTGGACCAATTCATGGTGGAGGGAGCCTCTAAAAACCCCAGTTTGGACCAATTCATGGTGGAGGGAGCCTATAAACAGCCCAGTTTGGACCAATTCATGGTGGAGGGAGCCTCTAAAAACCCCAGTTTGGACCAATTCATGGTGGAGGGAGCCTCTAAAACCCCCAGTTTGGACCAATTCATGGTGGAGGGAGCCTCTAAACAGCCCAGTTTGGGCAAATTCATGGTGGAGGGAGCCTCTAACCAGGCCCAGTTTGGACCAATTCATGGTGGAGGGAGCCTCTAAAAACCCCAGTTTGGACCAATTCATGGTGGAGGGAGCCTCTAAACAGCCCAGTTTGGACCAATTCATGGTGGAGGGAGCCTCTAAAAACCCCAGTTTGGACCAATTCATGGTGGAGGGAGCCTCTAAAAACCCCAGTTTGGACCAATTCATGGTGGAGGGAGCCTCTAAACAGCCCAGTTTGGACCAATTCATGGTGGAGGGAGCCTCTAAAAACCCCAGTTTGGACCAATTCATGGTGGAGGGAGCCTCTAAACAGCCCAGTTTGGACCAATTCATGGTGGAGGGAGCCTCTAACCAGCAGAGTTGGTGGAAATCAGGGTGGAGGAGCCTCTAACCAGCAGAGTTGGTGGAAATCAGGGTGGAGGGAGCCTAGTATTAGCAGAATTGTGCAACGCTTATGGTGGATGAGTATGAGGATGCGGAGGAATTGGAGAGGTTGAGTACAGACATGGAGTTTCATGTTGGGGTGCTTTACACAGGTGGGCCCAAAAATGAAGGCTCTATCCAGTGGTGGTTCATTTTTATCAAAGTGAGCCGGTCGGCACTCTCAGCTGACAGACGGGTGCGCTTGTCAGTGATGATGCCACCGGCTGCACTGAACACCCTCTCAGATAGGACGCTGGCGGCAGGACAGGACAGCACCTCCAAGGCATATAGGGCAAGTTCAAGCCACAGGTCCAACTTCGACACCCAATACGTGTAGGGCGCAGAGGGGTCGGAGAGGACAGGGCTGTGGTCGGAAAGGTATTCCCGCAACATGCGCCTATACTTCTCACGCCTGGTGACACTAGGACCCTCCGTGGCGGCACTTTGGCGAGGGGGTGCCATCAAGGTGTCCCAGACCTTAGACAGTGTGCCCCTCGTTTGTGTGGACCGGTGAGAACTTGGTTGCCTACTGGAGGAACTGCCCTCCCTGCCGCCAACGTCACATGCTGGAAACATCTCCATCATATTCTGCACCAATTGCCTGTGGCAAGCATTGATGCGATTGGCCCTCCCCTCTACCGGAATAAAAGACGAGATGTTGTTTTTATACCGGGGGTCAAGGATAGCAAAGATCCAGTACTGGTTGTCCTCCATGATTTTGACAATACGCTTGTCGGTTGTAAAGCACCCCAACATGAACTCAGCCATGTCTGCCACAGTGTTAGTTGGCATGACTCCTCTGGCCCCACCGGAAAGTTCAATCTCCATTTCCTCCTCATCCTCCATGTCTACCCATCCGCGCTGCAACAATGGGACGATTCGAAGTTGCCCGGAAGCCTCCTGTATCACCATCACATCATCGGACAACTCTTCTTCCTCCTCCTCCTCCTCCTCCTCCATTAAACGCAGTGAAGCGGACAGATGTGTGGACCTACTCTCCAGCTGTGACGGATCGGATGCTATCCCTAACTCCTCTGTGTGATCTGAGTTATCCCTGATGTCAATCAGGGATTCTCTCAGAACACACAAGAGAGGGATTGTAAGGCTCACCATCGCATCCTCAGAGCTCACCCTCCTTGTGGACTCCTCAAAGACCCGTAGGATGTCACAAAGGTCTCTCATCCATGGCCACTCATGGATGTGAAACTGAGGCAGCTGACTTTGTGGCACCCTAGGGTTTTGTAGCTGGTATTCCATCAAAGGTCTCTGCTGCTCAACCACTCTATTCAACATCTGAAACGTTGAGTTCCAGCGTGTGGGGACGTCGCACAAAAGCCGGTGTTGTGGCACATGCAGGCGTTGCTGGAGAGATTTTAAGCTAGCAGCGGCTACTGTCGACTTGCGAAAGTGGGCGCACATGCGCCGCACTTTCAACAGTAGCTCTGGAACATTGGGGTAGCTCTTTAGGAAACGTTGCACCACTAGGTTGAAGACGTGGGCCAGGCATGGAACATGTTGGAGTCCGGCAAGCTCCAGAGCTGCTACCAGGTTCCGGCCGTTATCACAAACGACCATGCCTGGGCCCAGGTGCAGCGGCTCAAACCATATTGCCGTCTCATCGAGGAGGGCATCCCTCACCTCGGAGGCAGTGTGCTGTCTGTCCCCCAAGCTGATCAGCTTCAGCACAGCCTGCTGACGTCTACCAACGCCAGTGCTGCAACGTTTCCAACTTGTAGCTGGGGTCAATGTAACAGCGGAGGAGGAGGCGGTGGCGGAGGAGGAGGCGGTGGCGGAGGCGGTAGAGGAGGGGGGTGTTCTTCTCATGTCCCTGCCAGGAATGTTAGGCGGGGAGACGAGGTACACCGGGCCAGTTTGGGAAGCAGTCCCAGCCTCAACTACATTCACCCAGTGTGCCGTCAGTGAAATGTAGCGTCCCTGTCCGCATGCACTTGTCCACGCGTCGGTGGTCAAGTGGACCTTTGTGCAAAGCGCGGAACTAAGGGCCCGCCTGATGTTGAGTGACACGTGCTGGTGCAAGGCGGGGACGGCACACCGGGAGAAGTAATGACGGCTAGGGACGGCATAGCGAGGTGCCGCAGTTGCCATCAGGTCCAGGAAGGCGGGAGTTTCAACAAGCCGGAACGCCAACATCTCCTGGGCCAGCAGTTTAGCGATGTTGGCGTTCAAGGCTTGCGCGTGTGGGTGGTTAGCAGTGTATTTCTGCCGCCGCTCCAATGTCTGAGAGATGGTGGGTTGTTGTAAAGAAGCGCCTGATGGTGCCTTTGATGGTGCAGGAGAAGGAGATAAGACAGGAACAGGGGAGGATGAGGGAGAAGTCAACAAAGTGGCGGAGGCAGATGAAGTGGTGTCCTGGCTCGTCCTCTGGAGTGCATCGCGAGCACAGTCAGCAGTGGCAGTGGCAGAGGCAGAGGCAGTGGCAGTGGCGTGAACGGCAGGCGGCCTTTGTCCTGCCGTTGCTGCCTGCCACTGATTCCAGTGCTTGGATTCCAAATGACGGCGCATTGAAGTGGTGGACAGGTTGCTCTTCTCAGAGCCCCTAATCAATTTCGAGAGGCAAATTGTGCAGACAACACTATATCTGTCCTCGGCGCATTCCTTGAAAAAACTCCACACCTTCGAGAAACGTGCCCTCGAGGTGGGAGTTTTTCGGGGCTGGGTACGAACTGGAACATCTTGGGAGATTCCGGGTGTGGCCTGGCTTCGCCTAAGCTGCTGACCTCTGCCTCTGCCTCTAGCTACCCTTTTTGGTGCTGCACCTGCCTCAACATCCACACTACTTTCCCCGCTTGACATCCCCCCTGTCCAGGTCGGGTCAGTGTCCTCATCATCCACCACTTCCTCTTCCAACTCCTGTCTCATCTCCTCCTCCCGCACAATGCGCCGGTCAACTGGATGCCCTGACGGCAACTGCGTCACATCATCGTCGATGAGGGTGGGTTGCTGGTCATCCACCACCAAATCGAACGGAGATGGAGGAGACTCTAGTGTTTGAGCATCTGGACACAGATGCTCCTCTGTTAGGTTCGTGGAATCGTGACGTGGAGAGGCAGGTTGAGGGACAATGAAAGGAGCGGAGAACAGCTCTGGGGAGCAGGGACAGTTGGGGTTATTGTTCTGTGAAGCTTGGGAATTTTGGGAGGAAGGAGGACAAGACTGTTGGGTAATAGGAGGAGAGGAGGCAGAGTCTGACTGGCTGCTGGACAATGTGCTGTAAGCGTTCTCTGACAGCCATTGCAAGACCTGTTCCTGGTTCTCGGGCCTACTAAGGTTTGTACCCTGCAGTTTAGTTAATGTGGCAAGCAACCCTGGCACTGTGGAGTGGCGCAATGCTTGCTGCCCCACAGGAGTAGGCACGGGACGCCCTGTGGCTTCACTGCTACCTTGCTCCCCAGAACCATTCCCCCGACCTCGCCCACGGCCTCGTCCACGTCCCTTTCCGGGAGCCTTGCGCATTTTGAATTCCCAGTTAGAAATTGGCACTATATACCAGTAGCAAAAATTGTGGGTGCACGTAACCCCAATATATTCTTTGAATTCCCAGTCAGACAATGGCACTATATACCAGTAGCAAGAAATGAGGGTATTTATAACCCCAATATATTCTTTGAATTCCCAGTCAGACAATGGCACTATATACCAGTAGCAAAAATTGTGGGTGCACGTAACCCCAATATATTCTTTGAATTACCAGTCAGAAACTGGCACTATATGGCAGTAGCAAGAAATGAGGGTATTTGTAACCCCAATATATTCTTTGAATTCCCAGTCAGACAATGGCACTATATACCAGTAGCAAGAAATGAGGGTATTTATAACCCCAATATATTCTTTGAATTCCCAGTCAGACAATGGCACTATATACCAGTAGCAAGAAATGAGGGTATTTATAACCCCAATATATTCTTTGAATTACCAGTCAGAAACTGGCACTATATGGCAGTAGCAAGAAATGAGGGTATTTGTAACCCCAATATATTCTTTGAATTCCCAGTCAGACAATGGCACTATATACCAGTAGCAAAAATTGTGGGTGCACGTAACCCCAATATATTCTTTGAATTACCAGTCAGAAACTGGCACTATATGGCAGTAGCAAGAAATGAGGGTATTTGTAACCCCAATATATTCTTTGAATTCCCAGTCAGACAATGGCACTATATACCAGTAGCAAAAATTGTGGGTGCACGTAACCCCAATATATTCTTTGAATTACCAGTCAGAAACTGGCACTATATGGCAGTAGCAAGAAATGAGGGTATTTGTAACCCCAATATATTCTTTGAATTCCCAGTCAGACAATGGCACTATATACCAGAAGCAAGAAATGAGGGTATTTATAACCCCAATATATTCTTTGAATTACCAGTCAGAAACTGGCACTATATGGCAGTAGCAAGAAATGAGGGTATTTGTAACCCCAATATATTCTTTGAATTCCCAGTCAGAAAATGGCACTATATACCAGTAGCAAAAATTGTGGGTGCACGTAACCCCAATATATTCTTTGAATTACCAGTCAGAAACTGGCACTATATGGCAGTAGCAAGAAATGAGGGTATTTGTAACCCCAATATATTCTTTGAATTCCCAGTCAGACAATGGCACTATATACCAGTAGCAAAAATTGTGGGTGCACGTAACCCCAATATATTCTTTGAATTACCAGTCAGAAACTGGCACTATATGGCAGTAGCAAGAAATGAGGGTATTTGTAACCCCAATATATTCTTTGAATTCCCAGTCAGACAATGGCACTATATACCAGTAGCAAAAATTGTGGGTGCACGTAACCCCAATATATTCTTTGAATTACCAGTCAGAAACTGGCACTATATGGCAGTAGCAAGAAATGAGGGTATTTGTAACCCCAATATATTCTTTGAATTCCCAGTCAGACAATGGCACTATATACCAGTAGCAAGAAATGAGGGTATTTATAACCCCAATATATTCTTTGAATTACCAGTCAGAAACTGGCACTATATGGCAGTAGCAAGAAATGAGGGTATTTGTAACCCCAATATATTCTTTGAATTCCCAGTCAGACAATGGCACTATATACCAGTAGCAAAAATTGTGGGTGCACGTAACCCCAATATATTCTTTGAATTACCAGTCAGAAACTGGCACTATATGGCAGTAGCAAGAAATGAGGGTATTTGTAACCCCAATATATTCTTTGAATTCCCAGTCAGACAATGGCACTATATACCAGTAGCAAGAAATGAGGGTATTTGTAACCCCAATATATTCTTTGAATTCCCAGTCAGACAATGGCACTATATACCAGTAGCAAAAATTGTGGGTGCACGTAACCCCAATATATTCTTTGAATTCCCAGTCAGACAATGGCACTATATACCAGTAGCAAAAATTGTGGGTGCATGTAACCCCAATATATTCTTTGAATTCCCAGTGAGACAATGGCACTATATACCAGTAGCAAAAATTGTGGGTGCACGTAACCCCAATATATTCTTTGAATTCCCAGTCAGACAATGGCACTATATACCAGTAGCAAAAATAGTGGGTGTATATAGCCCCAATTCTATTGCTAGGGGACTTGCAGGGTATTTCTGAGGTGAAGGTGGGGGGGCACACCGTTGGAACGGGGATTTGGGGTGTATATATGGGGTATACGGGAATACACTGTCAGTGTGTTCCATTCAGGATCCTGGGAAAGCTGGGTTGCGGCGATTGAGCCCGTCAGTGCCACGTTACACTGACAAGCTTCTCCCTGGAATTGAAGTTATATGTAAGCCCAATATATTCTTTGAATTCCCAGTGAGACAATGGCACTATATACCAGTAGCAAAAATAGTGGGTGCACGTAACCCCAATATATTCTTTGAATTCCCAGTCAGACAATGGCACTATATACCAGTAGCAAAAATAGTGGGTGTATATAGCCCCAATTCTATTGCTAGGAGACTTGCAGGGTATTTCTGAGGTGAAGGTGGGGGGGCACACCGTTGCAACGGGGATTTGGGGTGTATATATGGGGTATACGGGAATACACTGTCAGTGTGTTCCATTCAGGATCCTGGGAAAGCTGGGTTGCAGCGATTGAGCCCGTCAGTGCCACGTTACACTGACAAGCTTCTCCCTGGAATTGAAGTTATATGTAAGCCCAATATATTCTTTGAATTCCCAGTCAGACAATGGCACTATATAGCAGTAGCAAAAATAGTGGGTGTATATAGCCCCAATTCTATTGCTAGGGGACTTGCAGGGTATTTCTGGGGTGAAGGTGGGGGGGCACACCGTTGGAACGGGTATCGGGGGTATATATCGGGTATACGGGAATACACTGTCAGTGTATTCCATTCAGGATCCGCGGAAAGCTGGGTTGCGGCGATTGAGCCCGTCAGTGCCACGTTACACTGACAAGCTTCTCCCTGGAATTTAGCTCTTATAAGAGCTGTTGGTTGTCTTCTCCTTCCTATCCTAGCCTGTCCCTGCCTACCCAGAATCTAAGCCCTAGCTAGCTGGACGGAAACCTCCGTCCCCGGTGAATTGCAAGCTCAGAATGACGCGAACCTGGGCGTCGCTGTTCTTTTAAATTAGAGGTCACATGTTTTCGGCAGCCAATGGGTTTTGCCTACTTTTTTCAACGTCACCGGTGTCGTAGTTCCTGTCCCACCTACCCTGCGCTGTTATTGGAGCAAAAAAGGCGCCAGGGAAGGTGGGAGGGGAATCGAGTAATGGCGCACTTTACCACGCGGTGTTCGATTCGATTCGAACATGCCGAACAGCCTAATATCCGATCGAACATGAGTTCGATAGAACACTGTTCGCTCATCGCTACTTTTAACCCCTTCCCGCTGGTGACAGTGTTCAATTTTTGTTTTTGACTCTCTGCATTCCAAACCCCATAACTTTTTTAAAAATTTTTGTTCACAGAATCATATGAGGGCTTATTGTTTGTGGGCCAGATTGTTTTACATAATGGTATCATTTATTATTCTGTACAATGTACTGGGACGCTGGAAAAAAAAAAATTAGAACATTGTTGAATTTGTGTGACATTCTTATGGGCTTCATTTTTACCAAGTTTACTGTGCAACCAAAATGACTTGTCACCTGTATTCTGTTTCGATATGATTCTGGGAATATTAAATTTATACAGTTTAATTTACATTTTTAACCCCTTAACAAAAAATCTAAAACTTTGCCAAAACCTTTTTTTTCTAAATTTGGCATATTCTGGGACCTTGTTTGAGCTGGTAGAAGGAAGCATTCAAAGATTAAGACTATCATAGGGCAACACATGGTAGAACTGAGATACTTCTTTCCATAGTATATCATTTAATGGGACAAAAAAAAAGTTTTTATCTTGATTTTCTACAAAACAAAATATGGTTACGTTTCTGGGGAACACACCTTTAATATTGGCGTAATTGGTAAATGTAATCCATAGGTCATCAATATTTGAGTCCCAAAAAACCTGCTTTAACCCTTTCCTGACATCTGCCATAGTAATACAGTGGATGTCGAGTATTCAAATATGGCAGCCACCATAGCTACTAGGTTTCTGCTGTATTATACTAATGCTCCCAGGCTTGTCTGGCATTAGTTTGTGCCATAGGCTACTGTAGACAGCCTGTCAAAGAAATGCCAATATTTTGCAATGCACTGGGATTGTAATGCATTGCATTAATAATCAGACCCACTGGTATTCAATACCCCCTACGCGGTCTAATAAATGCAATGTAAAGAATAAAAAAAAGTATAAGTTCAAATCCTCCGCCATTTCCCTAGAATACATATAAAAGTTAAAATGACTGTGAAAATGTCCGATCTACAAACTTATAAAAATATTTTTCCGACACGGTGAACACCGTAGCAGGAAAAAAAATTAAAAGTGCCAAGCCACTGTTTTTTCTGTTTCATCTGTAATAAAAATTTTAATAAAAAGCAACCAAAGCAATAGACAATCCCAAAATGATATAACTAAAATATACACCTGGCCCCGCAAAAAAAAATGCCCCATGCATCTCTGTGCATGGAAATATAAAAAAGTTACCAGTGTCAGAATATGGCAACTTTAGAAAAATAATTAATTTGTAGGACACAAAAGGGGTTGCATCTAGTTTGTGTATAGAGTTCAACCTACCACTTCAGGGCCTATTATGAAACAGCTTAAAAAAATAAATGCAAGGTTCAAAATGAAAAAAAAAAAATCACAGCCTGACAGCACACGGGTATGTGTTCTACATCCCTTTATATCAGATAACATTTATAATTTAATAGTAGCTAGAACTCAAACTGAACACTTGTTTATGGCCACTCTACTTGTGAATTTGCATGTCTTTTCATAATAGTAGACTCCACTTGCGTAACATTAAAAGACAGAATGGGAGTCAATGCAATTGAACAGTAACAATGGAAAATAAACGTTTTAGACAATCAAATGGCTGGTACAATTCCTTATATTGTGATCTGCTGCTGCCATAATTAAAAAGGGTACTGGACCATACTTTACAGAACTATAATTTTACCAATTCTCAACCCATCCAATCTACACCATCGCTTCCCAGAGTCCCAATGCTGGTATCTGTACTTCCTGATCCCTTATGACATGGAAATGTGACAGCTTAGGCAATCCTTGGTCACAGTGCTGGCCCAATAGCTAGTGAATGGCTAAACTATCAAATTTCCATGTCAAGAGAGATCAGGCTGGAACCCTGTGAAGCATCAGAATGGGAGCGACAGGAGCATTCTGAAGACTTTATTTATTTATTTATTTAATTGTTGGATGACCCCTTTGATATTTGACTTGTACTAGCTCGTCTATGGACAAGTTCTGTGAGAAGAGAGAGGGGGAGTTCCTCACCGCTCTCACATTACAGCACTATTCTGACATATATATATACTGACACTATAGATGAGCGAGTACTGTTCGGATCAGCCGATCCAAACAGCACGCTCCATAGAAATGAATGGATGCACCTGGTACTTCCGCTTTCACGGCAGCCAGCCGCTTAACCCCCCGCGTGCCGGCTACGTCCATTCATTTCTATGCGAGCGTGCTGTTCGGATCGGCTGATCCGAACAGTACTCGCTCATCTCTAACTGACACTTTTCTGACGGCGAAGAAATACGGTATCGGCACCGATAGCTCTTCACCGGGGGCACAGATCGTGAAAGCCCACAGTGCACTGAATTCAGCGCACTGTTGACTTTCTAGCAGTATATAAAACCGTATGTGCCCCAGGTGGTGAAAGGTCCTCTTTAATAAGGGTCGGCACGCTGTGCCTGGCAAGCCAGACCCTTTGAGTAATAAGGTATTACACCCTTCTGGGGTTTCCTTTTGTGAATTTGCTGCTTTAAATATGTACTAAGAGAGTCTTTTTCATACTTTTAGATGTCCAGTGGTAAAAAGCTCTCTAAGAGGAAGTAGAACTTGTGTAGAGTGTCAGCAGTTGTTGCCTTATGATCATGTGTCTGGCGTACACTTGAAACCAGAAGTTTGTATACACTATAAATAATTTTGGTAATCCTATTTCACTTAAAACAGGAAACGTTTATTCTCATTTCATGTCATGTAGTAAGAAAAACATGCATATGTGTTTTTTATATAGTGTATGTAAACTGATGGTTTCAACTGTATCTATAATCTGTATTCAAAGTCAAGGCTCTCCTACCAGTCCTCATGCATCCTCTTCTAAAACTAAGCAGAAAAATAAAACTGAACACTGCATTAGTTGTCTCCAACATCTTCAAGAGGTTTATCCTTCTATCTGCAGTATCTGCACCCAGGTATCTGTGGACAAACTGATGACTGTTAAGGAGGTTAAAAAGTTTTTTTTCTTGTTTAAAATCATGTATGTATAGCAAAAAGAAATCAAAACAATTCAAGCAGGATTTTTCTTGTTTGATGTTTCTCTTTTATTTTCAGTAGTTTTTATTGAATTTTCCAAAATAACAGGCATAACAAAGGGTAACAAATGACACAAAAGGGACCGCATTATTAGAAACAGTAATGTTATTAGGTAGTAATGAAGGAATTTCAAAGAAAACATCTAATATCCATCAATCAGCAAGTTAAGATGTTTTGCGGTCGATAGGGGAAGGAGAGAACCGGAAAAGGAAAGGGTTAGGTAGAAGAAAAACAAAGGGAACACGGGAGAGAGCTTCAGACATCTGAATCAGATTCAGACATGATCTCTGAAAAAGAACATACTGATAAGTTAATTAAAAATGTTTAAAAAAAAAAATTATGGAAACAGGACTAACTGTGTCGTCCTCTCTGGATGTCCTCTCTCCAAAAGAAAGGCTACAGTTCTTCTGGGCATCCAATCTTGAAATCCATAATGGAGATGGAGTGGAAATTTCCAACTAGAAGATTTGAACTTGGTTCTATATTTAAAACTGTGTATAAGCTAGATCCTGGTGAATGCAAAGCTTGGGAAGAACCAACTAGAGTTTATCTAGTAGTGGCAAACCTCCCTAGAAAATGAAGATCCAATGGATGGTAGAAATGATACTTTAAAAAAAAAAAAATCATATCTTTCATTGGCAGCCTTATCTAAAGCCGTGATGGCAGCACTCGCTGTGCCCAGAACATTAAGATTATGGCTAAGTCAGTTGGGAAGAGACATCCAAGATGGTGTTCCCAGAGAAGAATTAATGGAGCAGCTTTATTCTCTTAACTTGGCTGCAGACTTTGCTTCTGACTTCCCCTTAGATACATTAAGAATTGCTGCAAAGAATCTAGCAGTCACCAATGTGGCTAGATGAGCCATACGGCTGAAGCCTTAGACAGAAGAGGCTACTTCAAAGTACAATTTATTTTCAAGTCCTTTTGAACCTCGGAGACTTTTTGAAGAAAAGTTGGACCAGCTTTTGGAAGCTAATAAGAAGGTAAGAGCCCTTGTCTTTCCACAGACCAATAGAGACTTTATACCTCGCCTCCATTATCAGAGAAGATACAAATTGTAGGAAGTAATAGATGAATTGATCACGGTAGACCCTATCAAAGATTCAGAACCACTACTTCAGAAAAATCAAAGAAAAAACACGAAGATGCAGATGTTGGCAAACAAGATTTATGACATCAGAGATTATCAAGTTGGAGTTTGTTCACAAATTTTTTTTCCACCATGGTGTAGTATTACTTTAGACAAATGAGTCCGGGTTATGTTATAGAAACTCTCCAGAAACCAAAAGATTTCTTCAAATCAAGCAACAGATTCCTCATGTTTTTCCATTTATACAAGAGTTCCTGGCAAAGAATGCCATAGAAAAAGTTCCAAAGCAGGAAGAATGTTATGGAATTTATTCAAGAATTTTTCCAGTTTCGAAGGCCTGAGGTTTATGGAGATTGATCATAGATCTCAGATCCCTGAATCAATATGTGAAGAAAATTTCACTTCAGGATGGAAACAACAAGGACAGTGACAACAGCCTTACAAAAAGGCCCAGTCCTAGCATCTCCGGCCTGAAAGATGCTTATAAGCACATTCCAATCCATCCTGTTTTAGGAAAATTGTTGAGACTAGTGGTCAATCATTTAGGATCAATCAGTCACAACCAAATCAAATCAGTCCCTTCTGCCTAACCTCTCCTCCAAGGGTTTTCACCACAGTGGAAGTGGTAGTAGTAGTAGCAGCACTAAGGGAGAAAGCAATTCAAGCATTTCCATATCTTGACGATTGGCTGAGCCACTCCATCTATGAGCCTTCTGCAAAATCTCCTTCAAACAGTCATAACTGTTCTCAGAGAACTTGGATTCCAGATAAACTGGAAATAATCCCACTTACTGTCAGAAACTTCAAAAAAATAGGTCCATTCTGTGCTGCCACAGGACGACTAGGAAAATCAAAATTGGGTTTACCTGGATTTTACTTCCTTGAGTCCGAAGGCAGCACAACATACCCACCCAATTTAAGTCAAGTAAAAAACTTGTCCATTAATACAAAAAAAATTAGTGGAGAGTGGGGTTCTTATACCATTAATTGTTAATTTACTGTCTTATTGCTACACAGATGGGCTGGTCCTAGGAGGAGTTAAAGTCAGGGATAAAAACACTTCTGTGCTACTTTTGGACTCAAGGAAAGTAAAAATCTAGGTAAATCCAATTTTGTCTGTTTACTATCCTGTTCCTTATAATAAGTCGTAAATTAAAGGTTTCTACTAACCTTTTCCTCATGACAAGGTTTTCTACATTGAAACAACTAAACTCAACATTGATGTTCTTCATTTATCACAACTTCATCACTCTGTATTTTCTATTTTACATTGTCCTCTTACAGTGAAACCTCTTGGAAACAACTACCCAAAACTGCTTTAAAATGCAGTCTTCTAGGAGGATGGTCTGCTGGAATAAGATGGTTGATATGGAAAACTAAAAACCCATCAGAAGAAATGTGGTCTAGGTACTGACTGGTCTTCTTAAAGAGGCCTTTTGGAGAGGTGTTATCCAAATTGTATTTTAACAGACATAAGGAAATTTGACAAGCAATGCTATAAGGTTGTTACTGTATATAATGCTAATATATAACAAAAATGGGGATCATTAGAAAAGATTTGTGTTGTAGTGTTCTGTACTAGTCACTGTAAGTGACGTCAGAAACAGTCAATCTTTATATTTCCAAAATGTACCTTATTTGCAGTTCCCGCCTGCATGTCATGTATAGATGTGAGGCTGTGCCCACAATAAATATGTGAGCTGAAAAAATAGTTGTTAAATAAACGGTGTGGAAACCCCTGACAAGGGTGTTGCCTTGTTTGACTACTTTATTGTTTTGTGAATGATTAGCTCCTTTTTAAGTTGCTTTTACCTTTAACATAGAAGATATTTCTCAAAGAGGACGGAATAGGAAACATTTCCTGTGCCACTGCCTGACCTTCAGGTTTTTCACATTAAAAAGGGACAGGTTACAATTAAACCTACATTCATACGAAAGGGAAAAACATCAATTTTTCATAGTTATTTTGCATTTCAGGGGAAACCATTGTCATGGGGAAAAATAGAGCGTGATCTGTATTTTGATGGTACATAACAACAGACCGTCAAAATATCAGTCATGTGAATAGCCCCCATTCACAGACTTTGAAATGTGACTATAGGGTAAAGCTTTAATCACAAGACAAAATGGTCAGCATACATCCAATTTAAATACAAAGAAAGTGAATGAGTGTATTCCCATTTCCCGTTTTTTTTTGGGAGGGGGGGTTTGATGAACAAAAAAATGGTTAGTTAAAAAAATTGAACATGTTCTATATTTGTCCATTTTGAAAGACACAAAACCAATAGAAATCAATGAGTCCTTTTTAACCCCTTCCCGCCGATGGCATTTTTTGATTTTCGTTTTTGACTCCCCTCCTTCTAAACCCCATAACTTTTTTATTTCTCCGCTCCCAGAGCCATATGAGGTCTTAATTTTTGCGGGACAAATTTTTCTTGATGATGCCACCATTAATTATTCTATATAATGTACTGGGAAGTAGGAAAAAAATTCAGAATGGGGTGGATTTGAAGAAAAAATGCATTTCTGCAACTTTCTTACGGGCTTTGGTTTTACGGCGTTCACTGTGCAGCCAAAATGACATGTCCCCTATATTCTGTGTTTCGGTACGGTTCCAGGGATACCAAATTTATATGGTTTTATTTACATTTTGACCCCTAAAAAAAATTCCAAAACGGTGTTAAAAAATTTTTTTTCTAAAAGTCGCCATATTCCGACGGCCGTAACTTTTTTTATACATAGGTGTACGGGGCTGCATAGGGCGTCTTTTTTTGCGGGGCCGGGTGTACTTTTTAGTTCTACCATTTTCGGGAAATGTTATTGCTTTGATCACTTTTTATTCAAATTTTTATCAGAATCAAAAACGGCGGTTTGGCACTTTTGACTATTTTTCCTGCTACGGCGTTTACCGAACAGTAAAAATATTTTTATAGATTTGTAGAGCGGGCGATTTCGGAAGCGGGGATACCTAACATGTATATGTTTCACAGTTTTTAACTACTTTTATATTTGTTCTAGGGAAAGGGGGGTGATTTGAACTTTTAATACTTTTTATATTTTTTTATATTTTTTTTTACTTTTTTTTTTTTTTTTGCATTTATTAGACCCCCTAGGGGTGTTGAACCGCAGGGGGTCTGATCACTAAAAAATCATCATCTCTTTTGCAGGCTGCATACACCAGCCTGCAAAAGAGAGAATTTGCAGACCGGCTGGGAGCCTTTAACAAGGCTCCCGGCTGTTATGGCAACATGACGTCGGCCCTGGAGCATGCTCCAGCAGCCGGCGATCCCTGCCAAAATGGCGGCGCCCATGCGCCGCCGGGAAAATGGCGCCTCCGGCGCCTTTGACAGCAGCGCTGGAGGGGTTAATGCCTCCAATCGGTCCGGGGACCGATCGGAGGTATTAGAGCCGGTTGTCTACTGCTTAAAGCAGTAGACACCCGGCGGCTATGACGGCCGCCCGGCTCCTGGGCGGTCGCCATAGTTACAGACCCGACACGCGCCGTACTATTACGGCGCATGTCGGGAAGGAGTTAATGGATGTGACAATAGTGTCAGGGTCTGGGGTTGCTAGGTGGGGTGGCATAGACTCACAAGTCCAGTTTCTTTTAGTCCAAAACAAAGGTAGAGTTTATTTTCACTCAAAAAGGCAGTGCAGCAACAAAATGAAACAATACAAAAATAAATCCCTGCCCGGCTAGGCTCTAACTAAACATAGAATAGGTTACCTCACCTAGGATAACAGAAATCCAAAAAGCCAGTAGAATCATTCAGGACACAGCTCCAAAAATATGACCTGTCAGCTCTCCAGCCAAGCTCTGCCAAAGTGTTGCTGCTTGAGCTGACTTCTTAAGCCTCCTAGACGAGGAGACTCTCTGCAGCTGAGTCGCTGCCAGATCATCCCCAAAGTGTTTGGACTGGAGAGGGGTGGAATGACAGGTCCCACTACCAATCCTACCTGTCATTCCTAAAAATCCAGCCCAATACTTAGCATTTATCAAAATGCTCAGCTGACGAAAGTTGTCTGCTGAGAACAAACATTCCTGGAGTTTTCTCATCTCACCCACCTGAGTAGTCTGGGTGAGATGTACACCCCCTCCATTACCTGACCAGCCATCGGCTTACAATAGATTAACATTCTAGTTACGTTTCTTAAAAATTGGTTCAGTGGGTTGGGTAAAACAAAAAACAATGACATTCTATTTTTGTTGACACTTCATTAAAAATAGATGAAATTGGGTCATCAAAAATGGACAAGCGTATGTAAAACAATTTGCCCATATTTTTGTAGCCAAGGTAGTCATGTGACTACAATCTAAGTTAGTTTTCCAAGGAAACCCAAGAACAGTTTCATTAGGTATAATATTATACTGTACAGTTCAATCCCACTACATTGATATAACTAGGAACATTATAATATTGCATGCCATTTTAAAAAAAACTTGCATCCATGTTACTCTCCGACTTTGTTTTATGTGTAAAGTATGTGAAAGGCCTGTTATTATCTACTAACAAGTCATAAAATAGCGCACCAACCAAGAGCTTTATAGATCATTTTATTTGCTTTTCAACCTTCTCTTCAATGGGATGACAAGCACTTAGTGACTTCTTTTATATAAGATTTTATTGAAAATTTTACTTGGACATCTGTTACATAAAACATTTGAAAAGTTTCATAAGCAAAGTCAACAAAAATGTACAAACCACAAAGGTGGTACACGTAGGGCATTTATAAAGCCTAACATTGTCCCAATTAAACTTTTTTTTTTAGATAAAATTTCAGTGTAGTATCAAGTTATATAGAGAATTACTGACTATCCTGATGTACTAGGATGTCTGGGCTTTTATGAGAATCACTCACGCTTGTAAAAAAAAAAAGTGATAAAAATTATGAATTACAGGTTATGGAGGATCTCACTGCCTCTCTCTGTGATGCCCACTCAGCTTATATGGATGCTTGGTTGCCTTGGCTTCTCTTCCAGGGCACTCAGGCATACAGGGATTTGGCAGACTGAGGCTCCCTGGCGATTGGTGGGTTGTCCGTGGCTTTCCCTCCCCCCCCCTTTTTTTCTTTCTCCCCTCCCCCACTCCCACTCCCACCCCTCATACATGCCTGTCTTAACTGTTATTTGTGATGCTTTGTTTTGATGCTGTTCATGGCGTTTCTTCCGTCCTTGTGGATGTTTACTTGTTATGTTTTGGGTGTCCCGATCCAGGCCCCCTGGCCTGGTGCCGCTCCTGTTTTGTATTGTATTGTTGTTTATTTATAAATAAAGAATTTCTTTTAAAAAAGAATTTTAAAAAATTATAATAAATTATGAATTATATTACTACTCAATTCTATAAAACATAGGTTTGCTAAAGGTGTAGTTACTCTGGTTTAGAACCAAATATCCATAGCCCTAGGACTGGACATCCTGTCTTTTCATACAAACTAGGCAGCGTACATCATTTATACTATATATACTATAAATAACACTCCAACAAATGTTTTATTGGTTTTTGAGGTGTGGATTCCACATTCATCACTTTCAATGCTGATATGAATAATGGTTTATGTTAACTAGTAGACTCTTTTTATTCTATATACAGTTAAGGTGTGTGTTTACCAGTGAAGGTGGAGGTCTATTCTATTTCTTTCTCATACCTTTTATTATGTTTTCTAATTTTCTGCCTGGCTGAAACATATACTTGTTATGAACCAAATTGTGTTAATTTTTCATATAAAAATATATAAATAATTATGGGATCCCCAAGTAGTAATTTTAAGAGGCACCCTAAGTTTAAAGAGGCCCCGTTACAAAATACGAAATGCTAAATGACATACCTCAATTCATTGCTGCTGTACCCCTGAATAATTTGCCTTTTGGGGTTGCTATTAAAAAATGACATGTAGTCAGGGTGTGGGGGAAGCCTATTAAATAAAAATGTGTTTATACTGACCCGTGTCCTACCCTCCATTCCTGCACTGGGCCAGCCCGTCATCAGCTCCGCTGTACTGTTCCATATAGCGTGATGACACATTATATGTGCCCTACAATGCTAGCAATAAATGCTGCAATTTATCCTGCAGGAAAAATCTCTCATATACAGTGACCGAAAAATGAAAAAGTTATGCACCTCAAAAAGCTGCAAAACAAAAAAAAATTATTTTTTTCTCGCCAAAGTACTATAATCTAAAAATAACTTTGGTATTGCCATATTTGTACTCATTCGTACAATAAAGTTAGCTAAGATAGTTAATTTCGACAGTAAATAGCAAAAAGAGGAAAAAAAGCAATAAGAACTGTGTTAGGCTAAAGCCCCACATTGCGGAAACACAGCTTTTTTTTGTTGCAGATTTGTTGCAGTTTTTTGAGCCAAAGCCAGGAGTAGAGCAAAAGATACAAATATAAGAGGTTTCCTACATATTTCTCTTCCTATTTGTAGCCATTCTTGGCTTTGGCTCAAAAAACCACAACAAAATCTGCAACAAAAAAAGCTGCGTTTCCGCAACGTGGGGCCTTAGCCTTTGGCCAGGGCCCCCACGGGCCGGAAACGCTGCGATTTACCTGCGGTGGAAACGCCCCAGGAAAAATTGCAGCGTTTTACAGTACTTGCAAAATGGATGGGATTCATGCAAATCCCATCCCCACTTTGCGGAAAAAAATCACAGTGCGGGCACACTGCGATTTCCCAATCCGTTGCAGTTTTGAAAATCACAGCATGTCAATTATATCTACGGAAACACCAGCACCTTCCCCGTAGATATAATTGTAACAGAAAGTTTGCGGAGGAAAACTCTGTGAACTTTCCATTCAAAGTGCTGAGGGAAGAACTGCAATGCGTCCACGCCACGATTGTTCCTGCAGCGCTTTAGCGCTGCGTTTCCAGCCTGTGGGGCCTTAGCCTTAGAGGGGTTTTTTTGCACTTTTTCCACATAAAGTAAATAATAATAGCTATATACCCCAAATTGCTGGCAATAGCAAATACAACTTTTCCCGAATAAAACAATACCATCATTCAGCTACATTCTTCACATTTCAAGTTATCACTCTTGAAACGCGAAGAAAAAAACACATTAACATATTGCAGTTATTTCTGCGGCGCTTTAGACAGAAAGTTCGTAGAGGTTTCCTCTGCGGACTTTCTGTTTCAATTACAGCTATGGGGAAACCACCAGCGTTTCCGTAGGTATAATTGACATGCTGCAATTTCCAAAACCACGCCAGTTTTGGAAATCGGAGCGTGTCTGCAGCATGGTTTTAACCGCAAAGTGGGCATTTGCTCTGACTGTAAGGCAGGCGCATATGCAGCATTTTTCAGCCAAAGACAAAAATGGATAGAAAAGGAATGGAAAATATATAAGTACTACTTATACTTCTCCCTTCTGATCAATCCACTCCTGGGTTTGGCCCCCAAAAAAGCAGAAAAATCTGCAACAACAACAACAAAAAAAAGTAGCACTTCTGCAATGTAGGCCTCAGCCTAAAAATAGGCAGGAGCTTCAAGGGTTAAAAGTTTCACTATGCTAACTGAAACTGTTTAGCAATATTCCTTCTTGTGGTGTTGTAAGGGAGTGAAGAACAGTAAAATATCTGTATCCTTTTAGAACTGTAAGTATTGATAATGCTATTTTGACCGTTTTGTTGAGATTTCAAGCGTACCTCTGATTATGTGACTTATCAGAAATTATTGATAGAGGTAAATATAAGAAATATTGTAATATGCCTTATTAAGGAAAAATGGTTCCTATCCTCATCCTTATCTTCACTGAGACTGGTTTTATACTACCATGTACTGCTGCTTAAAGAAATCACATTCCCAACTGTGTCTTTAAGGATATCTTTGTTTTTTTTACAACTAGAACACTGATTTTAGTAACATATTAAAACTGAAAATCTCACACAAGAACCACTCTAGGTGGGGTAAAACCATAGATACAAATATTTGAAGTGACCTCACCTTTGGCAACTGCTGTGTGCACAGACTCTCCCTACCAATGGTTAGTTACTGTATTACTAGGAACAACTTGAGAGCACTCGATACTGCATTCGCTGGGACCCAGTGGTGTAACTAGGAATGGCGGGGGTCCATGGCAAACTTTTGACACAGGGCCTCCCAGACCAACGCTGAAAACTCTGACTGACCGACCCCCCCCCCCCCACACACACGCGCTATTATGCCCCATAATGGCCCCTGTACACACAGTATTATTCCCCATAGTGGCCCCTGCACACAGTATTATGCCCCACAGTGGCCCCTGCACACAGTATTATGCTCCATAGTGACCCCTGTACACAGTATTATGTCCCTTAGTGGCCCCTGCACACAGTATTATGCCCCATAGTGGCCCCTGCACACAGTATTATGCCCCATAGTGGCCCCTGCACACAGTATTATGCCCCATAATGGCCCCTGTACACACAGTATTAAGCCCCATAGTGGCCCCTGTACACACAGTATTATGCCCCATAATGGCCCCTGTACACACATTATTATGCCCCATAATGGCCCCAGTACACACAGTATTATGCCCCATAGTGGCCCCTGCACATACACTGTTAGGTCCCATTGTGGTCACCAATGAACAATTATTATACTCTGGGGTCTGAAAAGACCCCAGAGTATAATAATCGGAGACCCAAGGAGGGGGATACAAAAACACATAAAAGAAACACTGTTACTTACCTATCCCTGACTCAACTGCACTTCCCGCTGATGTTGGCCATTTTCAATGACGTACGGGATGTCACATGACCTGGACCTCAGTCGCAACGCATGAGGACGCAGGCCCAGGTCATGTGACGTCAGGGACGGCACACTAGTAGGCCCAACATCTGCCAGGAGAGGTAAGTAAATAGGGCCCGTTACCGGCCTATTAAAAAAAAAAAATGTAGCAGCTGTCGCCGGGCCTCTAATGTCCCAGGTTCTGTGGCAGCCGCTACAGCGGTAGTTATGCCAATGCTGGGACCAGTTTAGGGTAGAAATTCTATAAAGTTCATAAATTCATACTCCCAAAATTAATTATATAGGTTTTTACTATTAGTTTTCATTTGGTTGCATTTATTATGAATCATTTGTGGTGACAACTTATTATGCGTGCACCTTTACATGTTTTTGACATTTTGTTAGCAATGGTATGGTATATCGAAATGCAGGTGAAAAACACACTGCAGAGAAAAACGTTACAGAAACACATGTTTTTTAATAGAATTTTTCATTGAGTTTTTGCTGAGTTTTCTCTGCATATTTTCTTCCCTTATTAAATTATATGGAAAACACCAGCTTTTCTGCCGGTATAGTTGACATGCTGCAATTTTCAAAAACACAGGCCTTTTAGAAAATGTAATTTTTCTGCAGATTTTTTTCTGCATTGTGTGAATGCAAAAAACCACTACATTTCGCTAGCCTTAGACACTGACCATAAAACCACTGACCTTATATCAGTTCCGATCATTCGTAAAACTTGTAAAGTTGTTTTCTTGCCCAGAAGATATGACTGATGGCATGAAAGGTATAGAATATTTGGTAGGATAGTAAATCATTTTTTTTTTTAGTCAACAGAATATAATTATATAATTATTGCTTAATGTCCCCCTTTATCTGCCACCAGTTTAATTGCTCCCTACATCTGCTCCCAGTTCCCCCCTCTTGCTCACACATGTTCATGTTCTCTTCTCTCCTCCTTACCTTCCATCATTCTGTTTCCAGCAGCCTCCTCTTTCTGTGTAACATCACACTGTCCTGTAGCTCAGCCTCTTCTAGTAACATCCCTGGTCATCACTAGCTGTATATAATTTCTGTGTAAAAAATTTCCGTTTTGCATTTGGGTCCTATAGTAGCCGCCATGCCAGCTACTCTGGTGTAATGGACACTAAAATGCTAGCTTATTATGGCCATGGAAATGAGACTCAGACATTATTGTTTCTTCAAACACATAAAGAAGTATAAGGGTAATTTTCTAGCTGAACTCAGTTGAACCCAGAAGCGTAACTTGAAGCTAATGGGCCTCAATTCAAAATCAGTAATGGGGTCCTATTTACTGTTGAAATTACTGGAACATTTGATGTGGCAGAGGGACCTATTGAGCCCTCTCAGGGACCAGCAGCAACTTCTACTGCTGCAGCCCCTATAGCTATACACTTGGCCGAACCAACTCCCCTAGAAAACAACGTACACAGGCAAGAAAATGTTACCTAAAGTTTGTTAGAGCAGATTCCCATATGCACACCACTCTTGTCGTTTCCTTCCATCATGCTATAGAAAACATGGAAATCCCTACTACATGACTAGTATAGTATTGTGATCAGTGCCCTGAGACCTCCCAGGTTCTGTGCTGGCTTTGAGTTTGGTTTTCCCTCTGACAGACTCGCTTTACGATTATTTTTACTACTTGACCAGCCCTTCATACTCCATGGAGATTGATGGACCCAGACCTGGAAACCAGCACAGCCAAATAGTCACTAAGGTGAAAAGCATTTACTTGACCCTTTCATCTTTACACAGCATACACAGTGTGACTACACAGAGAGGTAAAGGGTCACAAGATGACTTCTCAGTGACTTATACCCGGATCTTGTGACAAGGGCTGTGGCTTTTTTTCGTTTCTCTCAGTGAAGCACTTCCTGATCTGCCCACGAGGCGGAGCTGTGGGCGGCATTCTGCTGGAGCCCGTTAATAAGTAGCGTTCCCCATAGCCTGGGCCTGGAGCATCTCAGGGACTCGGCAGATATCCTTGCGCTGTAGCTGTCACCATGTCCTGCGGACCTATCTACAATCCTGTGAGTAGAGGCTGCGCCCTTACATGGAGTCTCCTAATGCTAGATGTACAGACTGTAGTACTTATATACAATGTGTGGCATGCACAGCTCTGGACAATCTGCTTCTACTTAGCATCACGTGATCCTGAGACTTTTGTTGCCTATTGTTAGCTGTAGTTCTATGTACTAATGTATGTGGCTGAGAAGGCAGAAGACTTTCTTACCACTTGAAGGAGATGCATTTTAAATATATCTTTGTAGCAATATTCTATTAATATTACTTTCTGTAGTAATACAGTACTGAATCACGTCAGCTCAACTTGCACTGCTTTATCATTATTTACTGCATAAAGTATAGCAAAGTACTTGGTCTCTCAATATTGGTCTGAAAGTGGACAATCCCTTTAAGTCTGACAACTATTCAAGCATTGATGCCACTAGCTTTTATAATTCTCATAATGGTTATGTAATTTGTAATATGTAAGGGCGGGTTCACACCAGTGCCCGGTCTCCGCTTTGCAGGTTTCCGTCTTCTACCCGTGAAATTGGACAGGAGATGGAAACTGGCAGTCAGTTTTCAAACCTATTCATGTGAATGGGTTTGCAAAGTGTCCGCCTGTGAGCGTCTTCTGCCTCTCCGCGGCGAAACCAGTTTTTTTAACTGGACACAAAGTTGGACATGCAGGACTTTGTGTCCGGTTAAAAAAAAAAAAAAACAAAACAAAACATTTTGCCACGGAGACCAGAAGACGCTCACGGGTGGACACTGACTGCCGGGTTTCCCTCTCCTATCCAGTTTCTCGGACAGAAGACAAAACACCCACAAAGCGGAGACCGGGCGCAGGTGGTAACTCGCCCTTAATGTGCTGAGTGATATCAGTTATAACAGTGAATTTTATAGTGACGTGATAGACCAATATGAAAAATACCTTATGGTCACATGATAGACTAATATCAAAAATATAATTCTTTTGTTTATCATATGTTGACTTTTTTTAATGTGAAAATAAAGAAAACAGATTTTTAAATATAGAGGATGTAGCTTAAAGAGGATCTTTCATCAGCTCCAGCATCTGTTAATAGCAGCCGCTACCTCTGCTACCTCGGTAGTTACGCCACTGCCCTGCCTGACACGGCCCTTCTGACATTACAAAGCTTCAATAGCAGATCCGTACACCAAAACTAACTGCGCTTGTTGACTGGTGAAGGCTAGAGAGAAAATTCCAAATGGGCTGGAATCAGTGGAGCTAAGAATTTGATTGGGTGGAGGTGGCAAAAGATCCTCTTAAAGGCTAAGGCAATGTGATAACGACTGCGGCAGAAATGCATTGCAATTTTTCACATGGCACACTTCACAGAAAGTCTGCAGAGTTTTGCTCTCCTGACTTTCTGCCCCTATTATACATAATTGGAAAATGCCAGTATTTCTGAAGGTATAATTGGCATACTGAAATTTACAAAAATACATGTTTGTTTGTTTTTTAAATCGCAGCATTCCGCTGCATATATTTTTCTCCAATGCATGGGTGGGATTAGCCATAATTCCATCCATTTTGAAGGTACAGCAAATCATGGCATTTGCAAATCGGGCGCTCAGACTGTTAACTCAGACTCTCTGCTGCCACCTCATATATCTAGCTGACTACTGGATCGGCCTAAAAATATGTTTATATTTTGCTGATCTGTTGCAGAAATTTTACACCACCTTTCATAGAAGCAGCATAATTGAAAGGGGTTCCCATTTCCCTCTCTCAGCAGTTTACCTGTTGTCTCTTCTTCTCACTTCCTGTATTCAACAAGGGCTTTGACTGTTTAATGAACAGGACACTATAAAGTGCCTCAGTAGATACAGATATTACCTTTACCATAGGATTTTATGATTACTAGAAATCTAGCCCTACCTTTTTACACTTTTACCAAGTCAAGATCTTTGTATAATGTAACGAACGCCACTCCACTGATTCGAGAACAGTCAGAATTCTTCCTCCACCTTCCACCATTCCTGAGCAAACAGTGCTGTTAGTTTTGGTGCCTTATATGATAATTAGGCTTTATACTGTCAATTGGGTGGGCTCAGACAGAAACAGGCAAAGGGCGTGACAATACGCTTTAACACTGCCCAATCCGAAGCCTGGTGTTTCAAAGAGCTCTGAATCACACACCCCTCGCTGCTCCTGCCTCAAACCACCCACTTGACAATAGAGAACCTACTAGTAATTAGTATATCAAGCGCCAAGATTAGCTGCACTGGTTGCAAGGCAACAGTGGGAAAAATTCCAACTGTGCTAGAGTCAATGGAGAGGCACTTATTAATGTATACAAGTTGGTGAAGGTGTTGAAATGTTCTTGTAATAGCTCTGTAAAAAAACCCCAAAAAACTAAGGGCTCGTTCACATCTGCGCCCAGGTGTCCGTTCTGCAGGTTTCCGTTTCCTGCATAAAACGGAGCAGGAGACGGAAACCTGCAGGAGTCTTTCTCACCCATTCATTTGAATGGGTGAGAAAGCTGTCCGGCCGTGAGCGGCGGTGAGCGTTTTATGCTCTCCGCCGCGAAACCGGGTTTTTTAATCCGGACACAGAGTCGGATATGCAGTACTCTGTGTCCGGATTAAAAAATCCGGTTTCGCGGCAGAGAGCATAAAACGCTCACCACCGCTCACGGCCAGACCTAGTCTGTGCTTTCCGTCTTCTGGCATGCAGAAGACGGAGACCCTGAACGCAGGTGTGAACCTAGCGTAACTGTGGCTGATGCCGCAAATATGAACCTAGCGTAAACTAGTCTGTAGCAACTTTTTGTTGTCTCATTGTCAAGCTATTCATTTAAAGGGGTATTCCCATGATGCTTGTTCACTAACCTGCAGGCTGTTGTGCTCTCTTCACTTTCTGCTTTTCTCGGCACATAGGTGGGTGGGATTTCACTTGCACGGGATTGGTTGTAAATGAATTACCACAGTGTGAAGCTGATGTAACAGAGCTGGATTTGCGTCAGTTTACATTACTTACAGAGGTAACAGGACTCCCGATCTCAGCCCTTATCAGCCAAATTCAATTAAACCAACTGATAAGAGCTCAGAAATCCGAGAGCTCTCTGAGAAGCTTCACTACTTAAAAGACACAAACGGCTCAGAGCTGCTCCCAGCCCCTCCCTCCCCCTCTGACAGCCGGCAGCTACATCACTTGACAAATGAGCAGATAATCCCAAGGGCCATAGAAACAGAGTGTAAACAATGAAGTGAATAAATTAACATAGCGGCCAAACAAAGCAGTTTTGATAAAGCAATGCATTTAGGAAAAGTCTTAAATCCACATAATCTAGCAGTATAGATAGGATCCTTGTGATGAGACAACCCCTTTAAGTTCAATAAACTATTTGGATTAGGTATTGCATTCTGTTCTGTGAACTTTTGGCAACACAAACATGATGTAGGACATTACTACCAAGAGGTCGTGATAATGTACTCAAAATTATAGATAACAAAAATCAAAGTTTTATTTGTGACTTTTTCCATGTTGCATATTCAAGTAAAGTTCAAAGTGCAGCCCTAGTACATGTTTGTCATATACTTAGGTCTATTAACTGTTATGCGTAATTCTCTTCTTAATAAAGCAATAGAATGACTACAGTGTGTATGATATGATGACTTATTAATATGTGAGATATAACGGAGCAGGTGAACTCAGGGAAAGCACCTAAAAGTTTACTTAAAGAGGACCTTTCATCAAATCGGGCCCATGCAGTTTTATATACTGCATTTCCCGATTCGTGCCCGGTGTAAAGCGCTATCGGTCCCGGTACCGTAGCGCTTTAGTGTCAGAAGGGCGTTTCTGACAGTTAGCCAGGAACGTCCTTCTGCCTCGCGGCGCCTATCGCGCCGTGCTCTGAGACCGGGGAGGAACGCCCCCTCCCTCTGCTTACACAGTTCGTCCATAGACGAGTATTATTCAGCGCACTGTCAGCTTTCCATCAGTATATAAAACTGCATGTGCCCAATTTGATGAAAGGTCCTCTTTAATGAGAACTGTCAGGTGGTTTTCCATCATGAACTGGCCACATCTTGTGCAGGATCAAATAATAACCTTTCTTTTTTCCTTGTGAAACCTTTCTTTTGAAGAAAGTTATAAATGCTTAATAAAGTCATATGCAAATTACCCTAAGTAGTCTTGGGGGTGGGGAGCAACTTCAGTGTAGTCATGCTGTCTACTTTCTAATCACACCTCCTGCACAAGATTAACTTCTCCCTCACAGACCTGGTTTCCCCTTTAGGCTAAGGGTATGTTCACACATCAGTATGCCATCCATTTGAATTCAGTTTGACACTTCAAAACGGACTGATGCACATACTGATTGTATACTGACACCTTTTTATGCTAATAGCAAACACTGTCCATTCCCTAGAGGACAGATAAGGGAATTAAAAGTAGCAATTGTAAACAAAGTAGAGATAAGGACATATAATAAATGTCCTTATGTCCTCCTTATCTCTACTCTGTTTACAATTGCTACTTTTAATCCCCTTATCTGTCCTCTAGGGGACTGAGAAAGTTTGCTATCAGCATAAAAAGGTGTCAGTATACAATCAATATGTGCATCTGTCCGTTTTGAAGTGTCAAACTGAATTCAAACGGACGGATGGCATACTGATGCGTGAGCACAGCATAAGGCCCCATATTTAGGCTAAGCTTTAAAAAAAAAAAAAAAAAAAAAAAAACACTGCATAAAAGAACACAGCGGAAATGCTAATCCTGGCTAATCCCACCCACACATTGCAAATTAAAATCCACCATGGAAAAGCTGAATCTTTAAAAACACTTGATTTTTTTTTTTTTTTTTTTTCTAAATCACAGCATGTCAATTCTATCTATGGAAAAGCTGTTGTTTTCATATAGGTATAAGGGTCCATTCACACAGAGGAAAATGGTGAGGGATTTGGTGTGGAATTTCAGCACTGAAAAAAAAAGCCTCCCATTGAAGTCAATGGGAGGCTTTTTTTCAGTGCTGAAATTCCAAACCAAATCCCTCACCATTTCCTTTAAGGGGATATCGTCACTCCATAGGGAGAGACCACCATATAGGTGTGTGGAGTCTTATTAAGCCATGAGCTCTTCACTGCAAAGGAACATGGGAAGAATATGCAAATCTGACTTCCAGATTTGCATATTCTTCCCATTTCCTTTGTGTGAATGGATCCTAATAGGGCAAGAAAGTCTAATGCGGAAAACTCTGTGGACTTTCTGTGAAAAACACTGCAAATATTTTTTTTTCCGCCGGTCTTTTCAGTAACTTTTTTTTGCTGCGGCTCACTACATGGAGCCACCTCATTACAGAGTACAATACAGTGATAAACAACATACGTTTGTTATGTATGTCACTTTTTTAGATTTGGAGAAAAGCAACTTCAAAATTTTGTGCAAATGAAGCAGTTGGGGCACTAGGGCACTGCTCTCACCACTCAAACCTGCCTGTGCCACCCTATTACAGTTGGAAGTGACCCTTCTACTACTGTAATATCATCCATCTAACTAGAACTGCAAAAGGGGTGTTCCCAGAGTTGAAGGTCCAATCCCCAGTGCACCAATTGCTTAATTTGCATAATACTTAAAAATTTGTTTCTCCAAACACACAAAAATGACATACATAACAAAGGTATGATGTTTGTAATGTGCTCTGCAACACAATGGTGGCAGTTGAGTATGGTTTGGGAAGGTAGTAAACTTCCTATAAACTTACGTTTACACATAGAAATCTTCATGGATTTAGGTGTGGATTCCGCCCCCGAATCCGTGGCATACTCAATCCTGAATTAGCGTCCTGCTCAATCTCTCCACGGATTCTGTGGCTCGGGAGTTCTTCCTGATTATGTCCATTAATAAAGAGTACAGCCTTCACTCCTTGGGGGGTGGGGGGGTTGGAAATGGGGCCCCAACTTATTCATGTAAATTCAATAAAGGATCTCACACTCCAATGGGTCATTTTGAAAATGTGTGTTCTTTCTTCCATTCCTCTGGGCCTAATCACGAATGATATCTGGATACAAATCCATGTGTCATCCATGCCATTTTTTTTTTTAAGACCCAGACACTGTATGCTGTAGTGTACAGGAGGACTTAGAACATCTAGATGCTTACTTTTCTGAGACATTGTAAAGGCTGACTTGTACATATATATACTTCATGTCATTCATAATTTTTATCTTTACTTTGCAGCCCGTTCCATTCAGCACCCAATTTCACAATGGTGTCAACGATGGCACTTTGGTTATTATCAGTGGCGCTGTCCAGCATTCAGGTGACAGGTTTGTAATTGTCCTTATTTATTTGGTGATTAATTTACTGCTAGTGAAGTCCAACAGATAGCCATGAAGGCTAGATATTATTAGGTCGTTGTGGCCATTTGCTCCCTCCCTGATGCTAACCTGCAAGTGATGGTGGTGAGAATACACATTGCCTGTTACCAGCAAGCAGCAGTGTTGCAATGCATCCATATTCAATCTACAGATATATTAGTGACAAAAGCCATTAACAGTCTTTCATTGATATTGCATGGGCAATAGTGTATATCGGTACAACTGTAGCAAAGTTTAAAGGGATCCTATCATTCAGATGACATTTTTTCTAAGTACCACATCGGAATAGCCTTAAGAAAGGCTATTCTTCTCCTACCTTTTGTTGTCTTCTCCTTGCTGCCATTCGCCTACAATCCCGCTTCTTGTCGGTATGTAAATTAGCTCTTTTGGGAGCACTGGGGGTGTCCCCAATGCTGCGAGAGAACTCTCTACAGCGCCGCCTCTATCTTCATCAGGAACGGGCTCTTCATTCTCTTCTTCCGGCAGTGTCTTCTTACTTAAAGGCCTCAAGCAGAGCAGACTGTGCATGACCACAGGTCCTGAGAAAATGGCCTCTTATGATACTATGCAAACTAAGTTACAAGACACCGCTGGAAGAAGAGGCTGCAGATGACGCTGCTGAAGAAGAGAAGGCGGCGCTGGAGAGAGTTCTCTCACAGCATTAAGGACGCCCCCAGTGCTGTCTGAGTGCTGGGGCCCGCCCCCAGTGCTGCAAGAGAGTTAATTTACATACCGACAATAACCAGGATTGTAGGCGAACGGCGGCATGGAGAAGACAAAGAAAGGTAGGAGAAGAATAGCCTTTCTTAAGGCTATTCCGACGTGGTACTTAGAAAAAATGTCTGAATGATAGGATCCCTTTAAACTTTGCTATAATTTTTCAATTTATTGGCTGTCAATATACAGATGAATTGCATAGGAATATATGCTAGGCCAGCGGTCAGCAACCTTCTGCACTCCAGCTACTGTGAAACTACAACTTCCATAGGAGTTCCAAAAAAAAATCCTGTGTGTGTGTGTGTGTGTGTGTGTGTGTGTGGAAAAAAATACTAAAAGTTCAAATCATCCCCCTTTCCCAAGATCAGATATAAAAATAAACAATGTAAAACAAATACACATTAGATATTCCTGTGTCCAAAAAAGTCCGATCTACAATTTTTCATGCAAAAATGAAACTGCCATATTGATCTGTGTATAAAAAAATTAAAATGTTATGGCTTTTGAATGGTGGGGAGTAAAAAACGAAAATTGAGAAATGGCTGCAGTGGTAAGGGCTTAACATGTCTGCTCTACTCCTCTCCACTGATCCCATGACCTGCCACTGCTCTCTGCTCCCTGAAAAACAGGAAATGCATCATCAGCCAATTACTAATAATGCATTGTCCAACCTCTGACAATAATTTATTTAGGATGCATATCCTGTGTGTTGAAATGGCACACAATGAGTGGATGGGAGATTGGTGCAAGTGAGTAACCATATCCATTATTTTATCATGACTTGCTTAGTTCTATTATGTATAACTAATGTTCCTTTGAAATCCCCTTTAAGTGTAAGGTTAAAGGGGTTGTTCAGGCAAAAATGGACAACCCTTTTAAAGTTTAAATAAGCTGGAGGCAGTGGGAAAAAAAAAGTATACTCTTCTATCCCTATTGCTCTGGTGTCCTCCCGTGTCATCTGCTTCGGTGGCATCTTCTGGCGTTGTGTTGATGTGACCGAAGGGCCTGAATGTGACTACCTGTGACATCTCGGGTCCTCTTCCTGAGGCTGCTGATTGGCCTCAGCAGTTTCAGCACAATGCTGGAAGAGACCCGGGAGAGCAAACAAACCAGGAGGCAATGGAGCAACTGGGACTAGTGAGGATGTAAATTTTTATTTTATTTTATTTCTTTCAATGCCCGCAGCAGAGTTAAGCTTTAAAAGTTTAGCCTGGACAACCCCTTTAAGCTTTACAACATCTGTACTTTGGATTAATAGTTGAAAGCCTAAATCAGAAATGGCTTCAAAATAATAATTTCATAATAGATTTTCTGTTTGTGACCCATTGTTAAATACGTATGCTGATGTATAGCTCTTTATTCTAATCTGAAAGCAATTCAATTCACAATAGATTATATATTTTACTTTTAGGTTTGCTGTGAATTTGCAATGTGGTCATTCTGATAGCGATGATATTGCTTTCCATTTCAATCCACGTTTTGATGGAGGACTTGTTGTTTGCAATACGAAGGAACACAAAAGCTGGGGGAAGGAAGAACATAAACGTGAGATGCCATTTCATAGGGGACAGCCTTTTGAAATCCGGATCCTAATTTCAGGCCATGACTACAAAGTAGGTGTACAGAAAATAAAAGTTAAATAAATGTTTTTTTGTGCATTTTACCTTAGGTAATTATAGTTTATTAGCAATAACTACTTCTTCTTTCTACTACTATACTATACTATTACTGTACTTTTAGCTGAGTAATCAGCCATGGCAACTGTGCGGCATAGGTCCATTAGAAATCAGAGCATCCATTTTAATGGATGTAAAATGGATTGAGGTCTGAGTTAACGTTTGTTAAAAATTTTGTTTTTTTTTCTTTTTAAAATCCATTGAAATCATTCAAAAACTGCTGCAAAATACATGATACTCAGCCATCAAAAAACCGAAAATAAAACTAATACAATACAGCTGTTAAAAATGGACTGTTTTGTTTATTTTTCACAGCCAAGAAATGGTTGTGTGAATAAGGCCTATCAGAAACAGCGCTAACCAGTATATGTTGTCTTTTAGGTTTCTGTGAATAGAAATCACTTTTTGGAGTATCATCACAGAATTCCTTTGCATAAAGTCAAGACTTTAACAGTAAATGGCTGTGTTACTCTATCAAGTGTGGAAATACAAGGACAAGGGGTAAGCGACATTGTACAGATCTGTTTTAAATTAACTTCTATTTTATTCTTTCCCATTTCTCACCTAAGGCCCCGAGTGGCGGTAACGCATCGTGGTTTTTCCCATAGCGCTTTCACAGAAAGTCTGCATAGGCCGACTTCCTCTATAGATTGCAATACACGTGTATTGTAGTCTATAGTGCTGAAGCAGTGATTGTACACCACTATATAGGCTCTCTACAGCCAGAAAATAGCTGTTTCTTTTAACACAATTTGCCGCAAATTAATTGTTTTGGAAAATTTGGCAAAGCTGCCGAGAAACTTTGAGAAATTCGCTCATCTCTAGCAGAATCAGCCAAAAAAAAAATCTGCAAAAGCTGTTTTTTCGTACCTCTTTTTGTCCAGCAATGTGCAGATAATAATGTGTGAAAAAAGAGGTATAGAAAAACTGCGTTTGCAAAAAATGTAGCATGTTAATTTTAGCTGCTTAATTGAAAGCATTTCCCTATATATTTAATAACCCAACAAAAATACTGCTGGAAAAAAACTAAATGCCTTTTTGCTGTGGTTTTTCCCACAGCGTTTTTTAGGCTGAGGCCCTATATTTCAGAAATGCAGCTTTTGTTTAGGCTAAGGCCTCACAGGACGCATCGCGGTTCTTCCCACAGCGCTTTAAACAGAAAGTCATGGACTTTCTGTTATCATATCTATGGGGGAACCACCGGCGTTTCGTATAAATATCCGATATTCAATATAATTGACATGTTGCGATTTCCAAAACCACTGCGGTTTTGGAAATTGCAGCATGTCTGCGCTGTGGTTTTTACCGCAGAGTGGGCATGGGATTTGCATGAATCCCATCCACTTTGCAATTATTGTATTGCCGCTTTTCCGACCCGTGGGGCCCCGGCCTTATTGCAGATTTTGTTGCAGTTTTTTTTTAGCCAAAGCCAGGAGTGGATTAAGCAGAAGGTAGAAGTATAAAAATGTATTTCCCATTCCTTTTGTGTCCCTTCTTGCTAAAAAAAAAAACAAAAAAACCCCAGCAAAATCTACAACAAAAAAAACCTCAATTTCCTTTCCTTAGTTGCATTTAAGTATGTGAGGCCTGATCCCTCGTTCACATCTGCATCGGTAATCCGTTCGGGAGCCTGCATGGGGACTCCCTGAACGGACTACTGAATGCAATTGCAAGTGCTGTGCAGTAAAAGCACACAGACCCCATAGACTATAATGGGGTCCATGTGCTTACCACGAGATCTCTGCACGAGTCATGCGGGCAGGAAAGTAGATTGTGAAGTACTTTCCTGTCCGTATGTTCCCTGTGGAGATCTCGCAGCAATCACACGGACCCCATTATAGTCTATGGGGTCTGTGTGCTTTCACTGGTACACCACTTGCCAGTGCGTTTGGTAGTCCGTTTGGGGGGTCCACATGCGGTCTCCCCCGAACGGATTACCAACGCAGATGTGAACGAGGTCTTTCCCTTCACGAGCCTTTTTTCAAACAACAAAAATACATATGCTATTCAGTCTTGCCCTTTTTTTTTTTTTTTGTTACTAAAGAGGTTCTAGTTTCTCTGGTTTTTATACTTGGTATTCTGTCTTTTGTAATGAAAATAATAATATGCTAAAATATATAAAGAATATGGCATGCTGTGTTTTACAAATGTTTAAATTAAGATAATTATAATGCATCTTTAAAATTAACAGTTCTTAGTTGCATTGTGTAAATATGGTTAAAAAAAACAAAAACATTTTACACTACATTATAACCTTTCACAAAATACAATGAAAAATTGTATTTAATATATCCATAAACCTATAGATTCTTTGAATTATTCAGAAATGAATAACTGTTTATGTTCCTTTGCTAGGGTGGATTTCCACAATACCAATTTCCAGGTGGACAAATGCAAAATGTAAGGTTCCCCAATAGTGGTTATTGCCAAGAAATGTCTATTGCCTGGCCGCTACTTTGTAGCATAGGTCATGTGTGTCATCCCTGTAGTCCAACAGGTGTCCAGGTTTCAGCAATGCAGTTCTGGATTCCTGGCACTGTCCTGAAATTCAACATATCAGTGATCCTTTCTGTTTTGTTAATTGCTGATTTCTAAATGTAGAGATCAGAACAAGACACGATAGGTACATTTAACTGGCTGCTGGCATGTAAATCCCTGCCTAACATAAGTGTATTGCATCATAGTGATAGAGCAAGAGCTGCATGGACATAACCACAATGTGCTTAGCTAACAGAGTATTGCATGTTTGTTTGCTTCTTAACAGGTTGTATTTAACCCATTCCCACATTCTAACATAATAACATCATGCATATCCAACAGTTTTGCAACAAAGTTAAAGAGGATTTGCCAACTTGGGACTGCCAAAGATAGCAGAGTGCTGTACTTGGCTTTACTTTGGGCACAATGGATCCTCCTACTTGAGATCAAGGGTGGTCCCAGTGGTCAGCTCTCTACCCATCTGCAACATTCGGGCTATCCTTCTCACTTCTTTTTATTTCTCATTCTCACATAGTCATCAAACAAACAGTTTTTGGTTTATGTTCAGTTTACTCAGTAATAGAGATGAGCGAACCGTAAAACATTCGTTATTCGTTTAGAATAACACCTCAATATTCGACTATTCAAACGAATATCGAACCCCATTATAGTCTATGGGGGAAAAAAATGCTTGTTTCAGGGGATCCCACTCTTCGACTCAGGAGAGTCACCAAGTCCACTATGACACCCCCAGGAAATGATGCCAACACCCTGGAATGCAACTGGGACAGCAGGGGAAGCATGTCTGGGGGCATCTAACATGCCCAAGTCACTTTAATATGTCGGGATCCCTGTCAGCTTGCGATATGCGCGAGCTAACTTTTTCCCATAGGAATGCATTGTCCAGTGTTGATTGGCCGAATGCCATACAGAGTACAGCATTTGGCCAATCAACGCTGGTTCTAGCGGAGGCTCGTCTGTGAGCCTAAGATCGGACCAGAATGGAGACTGCTGTGGACCGATCTTAGACTCCTCCTCCTCCGGCAGAACCAGCGTTGATTGGCTGAATGCTGTACTCTGTATGGCATTCGGCCAATCAACACCGGTCAATGCATTCCTATGCCGAGATGTAGTAGTGCTTGCCGTGCGCTCAGCTCAGCTACTCCGGAGATGCCGCCGAGCTGAGCGCACGGCCAGCACTGCTACACTGGAGAACCGCTGCTAGACCGGAGAACCGCTGAACCCTGCTGCATACTCAGCTCTGCTGCATCAGAGATGCGCTGAACCCTGCTGCGCACTCAGCTCTGCTGCATCAGAGATGTAGCAGAGCTGAGTGTACGCTGAACCCTGCTTCACACTCAGCTCTGCTGAGATGCAGCAGAGCTTAGTGTACCGTTCAGCGCACACTTAGCTCTGCTTCATCTCTGATGCAGCAGAGCTGAGTGTGCAGCAGGGTTCAGCGGTTCTCCGGTGTAGCAGCAGTTCTCCAGTGTAGCAGTGCTGGCCGTGCGCTCGGCTTGGCTGCTTGTCTGGAGTAGCCGAGCTGAGCGCACGGCCAGCACTGCTACATCTCGGCATAGGAATGCATTGACCAGCATTGATTGGCCGAATGCCATACAGAGTACAGCATTTGGCCAATCAATGCTGGTTCTGCCGGAGGAGGCGGAGTCTAGGATCGGTCCACAGCAGTCTCCATTCTGGTCCGATCTTAGACTCTGCTTCCTCACAGACAAGCCTCCGGCAGAACCAGTGTTGTTGGGCAAATGCTGTACATTGTATGGCATTCGGCCAATCAACGCTGGTCAATGCATTCCTATTGGAAAAAGTCAGCTCACGCATGTCGCAAGCTGACAGGGATCCCGACCAGATAGAGCCCCAAAGAGCTGGGTGAGTAACATTGCCACCTAAATAAAGCTAATCCCTAGCTAACCCTGCCTGTAGATCTGTCCCTGTCTCACAATCACATAGTTCACATTCTCAAATTAACCGACTGTTAAAGCCACCATTCGTATAAATTGGAGGTCACCTGATTTAGCCAGCCAATTATTTTTTTTCGATGTCTCCGTTGTAGTTCCTGTCCCACCTCCCCTGCACAGTTATTGGTGCAAAAAAAGCACCAGGGAAGGTGGGAGGGGATACAAATTTTTAGTGCGTTTGCCTCGTGGTGTTCGATTGGAATCGAATACCTCGAACAGCCTGATATTCGATCGAATATCTATTCGATCAAACAGTGTTCATTCATCTCTACTCAGTAACTGTTCAGTAGTTTTGGGTACTGTAACAAAAACTAACAATTTCTTTGTAGTTAAAGTTATGAATTGCAGTTATATTGAAGGGGTTAGCCCAAGTTTTAGTGCTGTCCGTTACTCACAGGATAGGAGATATATTGCTGGTTAGTAGGGGTTCAACTGCTGGGATGATTTCATGATTGGTGGGGGTCCCAGCAGTCAGGTGTACACCAATCAGCATGTTATCCCCTATCCCTAACATTAAAACTTGGGCCACTTTATGCAACTATATTTACTTCTGTCTTCATTCCTTTCAGCCAGCATATCCACCACAGCCAGGCTACGCCCCTCAGCATTTTCCTCAAGGTGGCGGATGTAATGTAAGCTTTAAGTAAAAAAAAAAAAAAAAAAAAAAAATGTTTTTTATTTATTTCTTTTTAACAGTATTGTTTTCTTTTTGGTGATTTTGTTATTGAAATCTTACAAATGTGTTTTCTTTACAGCCTGCTCCATTTAATCCTGGCCAATTTCCACCAGCAAACTATGTAAGTACACAAAGGGGTGTGCCGTATATTTACAACTAAAGAGGATCTGTTGGCGCTCCTAACATCTGTCTTTTTTTTTTTTTTTTTTTTTTTTTTTTTTTTTTATAACAGTTTGTACTCTCCATGACCTGACAGTTTTGGAATCTCCTTTCTTAGAAAGTAATAAAAGAGAAACCTCAAATTGAACAGTTTGTTTAAGGCTAAGGCCCTACATTGGAAAAAAATGCAGCGGAAATACATTTCATTGTTTTTCACTGCTGTTTTTCTTTCCCTATTAAGACCGGGGCCCCACGGACCGAAAACGCAGTGATTTGCCTGTGGCAGAAACGCCGTGGGTAAAATTGTGACGTTTTACAGTACGTGCAAAGTGGATGACTTTCATGCGAATCTCATCCCCACTTTGCGGAAAAAATTGCAGCGGAGACATACTGCGATTTCCAAAACCGTTCTGGTTTTGAAAATCGCAGCAGGTCAATTATATCTACAGAAACGCCGGTGGCTTCCCCGTAGATATAATTGAAACAGAAAGTCCGCGGAGGAAAACTCAGTGAACTTTCTGTTCAAAGTGCTGCGGGAAGAACCATGATGTGTTCATGCCCGTGGGGCCTTAGCCTTAATCTATCAGGAAAACATGCATTTCTGCAGGTAATTTACATGCTGCGTTTTTGAACACACAACATTTTTGCAGTCTTTTTTTTTTCAATATGTGGATAAGATTAGCGAGAATTTAATTCACTTTGCTGGTACTGTAAAACATAGAATTTTTTTTTTCTATTTTTTTTTTTTTTTATTATTTTCAAAATCTCACCTGTGTTACCTGGAGATTCAACTGATAGCTAATCATAAGATCTTTATTAGGCCAATTTCCCTCTCTTCTTATCTTCCTTGAGGGGTTTCTAGAGCGATGTCCCAAAGGACCTTCACCATTTAAGATGAATACCCTCACATGAATCCTTTATCTGCTGCAGGCCCTACTGATTACGATCTCTAGGGACTTCTTCAACAGAGTTTCGTCCTTGCTTACTAACTTCATCTGAGTCTATAAACCTTTCACAATTTCCAAATCCTTGTTGTATCGCCCCAAGCTGTTTGGATTGGGTTTACCCAACAATTACGTCTTACTACCAAGAAGTGCACCTCTCAATGATGAACTGGCATCATCATAAACACACTAAGCTCTGGGTATAAATGTAAGCCTCTTTCATTCCAACCCTCTCACAGCAGTACTGTGGCTGGATACACTCCTAGCCCAGAACAACCCAATTGACACCACTTGAAATCTGTACCATTTCTGGCTGCATTTTCCAGACTAGTCAATGCCTTTAAGACATAATGCTCAGACTCTTTCCTGGTTAGACATGTCCTCTTCTTAGTAACATTTTTTGAAATACCTTTTTTAATTTTTTCTTTTTTTTTACTTTTTGGTAACCCCCCTCCTAATATGCCTGAATTTCTGTATTGCCATCTGTGGTAAATTATGTATGTAATTATTGAAGCCTATTGCAAGCAGACTTCAATAGCTACATTACTATGGCAGGCCTACAAGCCATCCCATTATTGAATCCTAAAAGAGAAAGTAAAGGTAACCACCCAGTGGTTAGATGCTTGTGATCAGAGTCCTCTCTGATCACAGAGGCTGTGCTGGGTCCCTGCTGTGTAAAAGAGCAAAGACCCCATGGCTATGGTGCCCACTCAGCTCCTAGCCAGGCACCATAGTTAAACCCTGGCATCCACTGCAATAATAATGTGCACGTCATGCAGGGGTTAAATGATGTAACAGAATTCTTACTAAATAAATGTATATGAGTATTTATAAAAACGGATGTAATAGCAGCAATACAATATTTTACTCCAATGCTTATACCACTATTAGAAGACAGTAATGTATTTAGTAATTGTTCCCCCTAAGCCACAATAAGATCTGTGAAGGAAATCCTGAGTTTACCATTATCATCTTTTTTGTTCATGCAGGCAATCCCATACCAAACTAACATCTATGGAGGCCTGTTTCCTTCTAAGGTGATTGTCATCAGAGGAGCTGCTGGTGCCCACCACCCAAAGAGGTAGGGTCATTAGTCAGATTCATTCCTATGATCCCAAGTGTTACAGCATGACAAAAGTTTTGGACAACTTGATTTTCTGGCAGTATGTGTGTCATTTAAAATTGTTGGTAAAAAATATGCAAATCTATTCTTCAGGATGTAATTAGGAGAACAGTGCACTCTGTACGCCACCCTCTAGAGGGCGGCATCCTTAACATCATGAACGACTCAGTTATTAAGTCTTTTTAATCATGATGTGGATTTAATTGCCAAATTGGTATTTCTGTCCCAAAAGGAACAGATTCCCAGCTATGGACAACGCTGTTTCGGCCTATTGGAATAGATTTGCATATTTCTTACCCAGAATCCCTAGCGGAGCAGGAATGACTTGTAAGTCTCCGTACTGCCTATGTAGGCAAACACTCTCCCTGATTTAAAATTGTGTAATATATTTTATTAACAAATTTTGGATCTTTTCTGTGAAATTCTACATATCTTTAGTAGAGATGAGCGAGTACTGTTCGGATCAGCCGATCCGAACAGCACGCTCGCATAGAAATGAATGGACGTAGCCGGCATGCGGGGGGTTAAGCGGCCGGCCGCCATCAAAGCGGAAGTACCAGGTGCATCCATTAATTTCTATGGAGCGTGCTGTTCGGATTGGCTGATACGAACAGTACTCGCTCATCTCTAATCTTTAGTCTTGTCTTGCTTCTGTATTGAGAGCAGTTCATGCTTCTCAATGAATGTTACTATGCCTGGAGTACGGACTTGGAGTACGGGCTTGTGTAAAATGTAGAGAAATTTATGGTAGGGCAGGGTCACTTCATACAGTAATATTACGGACATTATAAAATGTACAAACTTGCTTATGGTGTCATATAAAATAGTTGTTTATGTTGATACCATTATGGAGGAGGAATGATGGTTTGATCGCTTTTATTAAATTGTTTTTAGGAGGCGTTCACCATATGTGATTTTTGAGCATAGGCTTACCTACAGTGTAATTATTTTTATATGTGATCTAGGGAGAGGGAGGTGATTTTTAAAATTTTATGTTTATATTTTTTTTTTTTTTTTTTTTTATGTTTATTTTTAGAACCCCTAGGGACCTTGATCCCTAGGGGTCTGATCACTGACCCTTGATGAAATGGTAAAATTGATTGAGTTCTATTACAGTAATAGAACTATAGTAATGACAAGCCTGACCAAACCCTACAGTCACTTAAAACTATTACGGTATCTATTGGGGTTACGATGTCAGATTCCTGCTGATCTTCGATGATGACGTATCCAAACAGTAAATAAGAAGCGTCAATCTGTGGTGACTTGTGGAGTCATTTTACAGGCATGAACTTAGGCAAAGGGAATACACGCGTATCACATTGAAAGCAATAGGTAAAAAAGCTTCCCATTGATTTTAATGGGGAGTGCATGTATGCCGGCACCCATAGAAATCAATGGGAGCTGTTTTAATGTCACTCACTCTGAACAAGTTTACGTTCAGAATGAGCAGAGCGTTTACTCCATGTGAAGACTCCCTTAAACCAGGTTTCCAAAAAGAAAAAATGTATTTATCAAATCAGAATAATAAAACATATCGCCCCATGTTTGAGCAGAGAGATGTATAAAATAAATCGTGGATTATTTGTACTCACATACTTTTTCCAAACCCATCCACAGATTTCATATCAACCTGAAGTTTGGTGGAGAAATTGCTTTTCATTTCAATCCAAGATTTGACGAAAACACTATAGTGCGAAACAGTAAACTGAATGGTAGTTGGGGAAAAGAGGAACGGCAGCTGCATAGCTGTGGGATGTGCTTTGCACCTGGGCAGAGCTTTGTGGTAAGTGTAGTTACACATGGTTGCATATATATTATTTTATTTATTTATCTATCAAGAATGTGTCTCTCTCTCTCTCTCTCTCTCTCTCTCTCTCTCTCTCTCTCTCTCTCTCTCTCTCTCTCTCTCTCTCTCTCTATATCTATATCTATATCTATATATATATATATATATATTCTTTTATTTAATACACATGTAAGTGGAAAAAAATTTTTTTATAAAACTTTTATAAATTGGCTCCACATTAGAATGTATTTTATTAAAATTGTCCATTTTTTTTTATGTAGTGGTGAAAAGCCTTACAGTATGAAAACCCTGTTAGGACAGGCCCCCATATTTCCGCCACAGCAAAAAAAAGAAAAAAGAAATAAATATCTGCAGTGGCATTTCTGTAGTTAAAAAAAAAAAATGCTTGCAGTTTTGCAAATGGCGGCATGTCAGTTATATCTACGGAAATACTGCCATTTTCCATTCAGGTATAATAGAAACAAAGTCTGCAGAGGTAAACTCTGGGTTTTCTATGAAATACGCTGCAGAAAAAAACACAATGAGTTTCTGCCATGGTCTTTTCTGCAGCGTTTTTTGGCTGGGGGTCACTAAATGTAAGAAAGGTTGTTGTTGTTGTTGTTGTTGTTGTTGTTGTTGTTATTGTTATTGTTATTATTATTATTATTATTATTATTAGGGAAAAGTGCCTCTTTTTCCACTCACCCAAAACTTCTCCATAACACCCACCCTGAGAACAAGCCTATGTGAAAGCCTATTGCAAACTGTAATATATACAGTGCAGTGTCTTTGTATAACTTGATCTACAATTCTATCCTTTGATCTACATATCTGAAATATACATTTCATTTTTTTCACAGATTGAAATAGTGTGTGAGCACAATCATTTTAGAGTGAATGTCAATGGGAACCATGTGTGCAACTTTAATCACCGTGTGCCTCATCTCCAGCAAATTGACACCCTGCAAATTGAAGGCGATGTTGTATTGCAGCATGTTCAGGTTTAGACTGGTGCTCTCTGCAGTAACAATTTTTCTATGTGGTTATTGCTTTGCTACATCCATATCTTTACATAATGTTTCCGTCATTATGTTATAGTATGTAATGGTTTTATATTAAATAATACGTGCATAATAAAAGCTCAATATATTTCATTACATGGAAATAAAAGACATGAGACTCACATTTGAATGAAATTTTAAATTAAATTGTGTCTTAATATTTTTTTTGTCCAAAATTTTAGTTTTCTATTATTGCAGCATGTAGTTGTCTTCTGAAGTTCACAAGCCTACATAAATGTCACCTTTAGGGAGCCTTCACACGGAGTTTACGCTCCACTCATTCAGAACGTAAACTCGTTCAGAGTGAGCGGTGTAAAACAGATCCCTATGGGTGCCGGCATACACGCACTACCCATTGAAATCAATGGGAGGCTTTTTTACCTATTGCTTTCACTGTGATAGCCGTTTTTTGGACCGGATTCTGAAGCAGCCTCTGCGTCAAAATCCAGTCCAAAAAACCCCATGTGAACTTACCCTTAGGCTAAGGCCCCATGAGCCGTAAATGCAGCGCTAAAGTGCCGTGGGAAGTGCAATTTTTTTTTTATTTTTTTTTTTCTGCAAAGTGGGGATGGGATTCACATGAATCCCATCCACTTTGCAAGTACTGTATAACGCCGCGATTTCTCCCGCGGCATTTCTGGCCAGTAGGACCCCGGCCTTATATTGGTATTTTACATCCTGTCTGCTGTTCATACTTTCTGGTACTTATGTTCATAAAGTGAAGATCCAGAATTTCTCCCTTTCTAACAACTTACGTCTTGGATTTCGTCACCTTATAGGTTTATGGACTTTTTAAATGGCCATAAACCTGACGGAACAACAATTCCCATAATGCACTTACACAAAATGCTTAGATAGCATAAAGGCATATAATGCATTAAGACTGACCACAACAGGTAAACACCATCATATGCTCACTTTTAGAGGAACCCATGTGTATCCTACATATTCTAAATGGTGTGCAATACAAGTAATTAAATATATTACATTCTCTGCATTACAATTAATATAATATGTAATTTCTGTTACATTTGATTGAAAATGAGGAGATAATTGCATGCCTTGCATCTTCTATGCCCAGATTGGAAAAAAAACATGTCGTATTACCATTTCATTGCTTTCAAAATTGCTCGGGGATAAGATTATACCCAATGTAGGAGCCAGGTCTCATTTAATTCTACCTTTTTTTTTTTTTTTTTTTTTTTTTTTTTAAGAACAGCTTCTTGACATAATTTCGGAAGGTATTTTTTCACAATGGCCCTTAACATTCTATCTCCCTGTCCCACCAACTCTATATCCAAGAATGATTGATATACTTTCTTTGTCATAATTCACCCAAAATTGTAAATTCATATTATTGTTAGGATAGAATGCAAGTACTTGTATATCTATTACCGTATATACTCGAGTATAAGCCAACTTGAATATAAGCCAAGGCCCCTAATTTTACCACAAAAAACTGGGAAAACTTATTGACTCGAGTATAAGCCGGGGGGGAAATGCAGCAGCTACTGGAAAATTTCAAAAATTAAAATGGTCAGAGTTTTTGGGTGCAGTAGTTGCTGGGAAAGGGGAGGGGGTGTTTTGGTTGTCTGTCTGCCCCTTCCCTGAGCTTGAGGACTGGGTTTTTTTTTTCCCCCCATTTGGAATTCAGCCTGGCTGAATATAGGTTATCTGCAGTGCTCCTATTCACTCCTTCCCGATGGAATAGGAGCACTGCAGGTACCCTATATTCAGCCTGGCTATAGTCAGACTGAATTCCAAGGGGGTGGGGGGAACAGTCTCAGAGAAGGGGCAGTTAGCCAACTTTTTTTTTTTTTTTCCAGCTATAGCGTTTGCCGTACAGGAAAAATATTTTTACAGATTTGTAGTGGGGGCGTTTTCGGACACAGGGAAGCCTAACGTGTATGTGTTTCATAGTATTAGTTTTATATTTGTTCTAGGGAAAGGAGGGGGTGATTTGAAATTTTTATTTTTAAAAAAAAAAAAAAAAAAATTTTTTCATTTATTAGACCCCTAGGGGTCTTGAACCCCAGGGGGTATGATCACTAATGCAATGCATTACAATGCTAATGCATTGCAATACATTGCAAAAATCGTCATTTCTTTTGCATGCTGCAAAATGCACTGCAGTCTGGGGAGAGTTTACAGAGGCGCTGAGGGGCGGACCTGAAGGAGAACCTCGGCCGCCGGACCTGAAGGGGAACTGTGGCTGGCCGCCGGTAAAAGCACTGAGGGGAATCACCGGCAGACTCGGCTGCCTGGGATTCCCCTCAGAACATCCATCGGTGGCCGGCCGCAGTTCCCCTTCAGGACCGGCAGCCGAGGTCTTCCTTCAGGTCCGCGCTCCTGCCGGCGGCCGGGGATTCCCCTTCAGCTCCGGCGGCCAGGGATTTCCCTCAACGCTTCAGGGCCGCATTTGAGAGAGTGGTTGCGCCCGCGCCTTCCTCTCTCCAGGGGCATGGTGGCACCTGCCGCTTTCCCGCAGCGCAGGGCATTTCCACTGTAAGAGTTACAGTGGAGGTGCCGATTGCAATGGCGACCACTCTGAAGCAGAGTGGCGCCATTATAGCTACAGACCCGGCATACAGACACCGGAGCAGGTGCCAGGCCCGCAGAGCCGATGCTGTTCATTTCAAACTACAGATGTATTTACAGTACTTCTGCTAGAAGGCCCCGATACTTCTGCCAGGAGCGTGGCAATGCTGCGGCCCGGCACCCGCCTCCGTGTCTGTATGCCGGGTCTGTAACTACGGTATTACCGTAATGAATGCACAAGAAAAAACACAGTCCACAGCTCACCATAAATCTTAAAGAGAATCAGCTAGACCAAGAGTGCACGAAAAAATACACCCCCGGCTGGGGTGGAACAATGCAAGAACCCAGTAGAAAAATATTCCTTCAGCACAAGAGGTCTATAGTAAAACTTGACTTTTATTGGAAAAATATAAAAAATAGGTACCAGACATAGGAAAAAAGATGTAGAAAAACTTACATGGTCAATTCCAAGTATGCATGTATGGTTGAAGACAGACAAGCCTACGCGTTTCGGGACATCCGTCCCTTACTCATGGCAATACTACTGCGTCTGTTACACTGGAGCTATAAATAGGTAAGCTCACAGGTGTGAAATTAGCATACAGCTGGCATATAATTAAAAACAAATGTTGACTAAAACAAAAACATGCAGAATAAATATACACACATACAATACACGGAGGACAATCCTAAGCGAAGAGACAAGAAATGGCAACACATCAACATAATGACATAAGGCAAAGATTAATATGGACAAAAAGCCGTATTTAAAAGGACACAAGCAATGGATTAGATTATAAAAACCACCCCTAACTAAACGTCAAGAGCACTCACCAAAAAGAAAAGATCCACCTGCAGGATCATATAACATCATTGCATGGTGATGAAGAAGTCTTTGTGATCAAAAGTCCCAAGGAATATACATATAACCACAGGTTTCTATATGGTGAGAGGAAGGCGTCTCAGTAACTATGGCATCCAAAGAAGACACATGATCCTCCAGTCACATGATGCGAGTCACATGATCGGGATTCTTAGCCAGAATGTTCCACATAGAAAAATATACATGGCTTGTGAACACTTGGTCTGTGGTTGCATGCCACAGACCAAAGGATCAAAATGCTGTACAAAGAATAATGGTAATTAGCAAGTAAGTATAAAAAATACATCATCCGATCATGTGACTGTTTAGATCTAGATCATGTGGTCATATCACGTGACCGCTATTGCTATGGGTACGTGACGGAGACGGAGGAAAACATGTCTGAGGAATTGAGGTAGGCTTTCCCTCTCCTTTCTTTCTGATGTCTAAAACTAATATTTATTCTTGTATTGCTCTGTGGATAGCATTGAGATACACATATAAGTTTAGTGTTTGTAGGGAGAACCTTTACTATGACAAATTGATGAAGGGTGTACTTTTGCAACAACATAATATCATCATGTCATCTTACTTTATATGACTTAAGTATGATCATTCATAACATTGATCATAATTTTTTGATCATCATTCTATAAGCTTGTTCACATACATGCGTTTTTGTGTATCTTTAAGGGTGGTTTCTACTTAGTCTGCCTACACATTTGTTTCTAATGAGACAATTAGAGGTGTGGTTTGTCAAGCTATAAATGTGTTCCGAAGTTTGTATTCTATATGCCATGACTAAGAGACCATGAACTAGGTCTCGAAACGCGTAGGCCATCTGTTTTTGTCTTCTCTGGATCCATGTTGTAAGATAAAAATTTTTTTTTCTTTTTTAACCGAAATGAAGTAAAAGTTACATTTTATCTTATTCAACTGGTTTTCGGGCATGCTGGATTTTATATTTTGTTCTATCATTGCAATCCACCCTTTAGCCAAAAGGTTTCCGTGCAGCCCTTACCATTACAATACACCATTCCCAGTTTATTCCGTAAGGTTGAGCGTGGTTTTTTTCTGGACTCTCAAAAAATACATCAGGTTATAAATGAAAATATATTTTTTTCTTTTTTGTCTTTTCCTGTTTACGTATATATAAGAATATCACATTTTTTCTACACTATGGAGGACACATCTAGCGAAAGCAACAGAATCAAAAGATTAGCGGAAGTTTTTGATAACGCTGACATTTCTGATGTGGACAATGACTGTAAACATTTGCTGCACAAATATTCTAAAATTCGAACCATGGAGACTAAAACGTGGTGGGACCATAACGCTCTTAAAACCTATCATGATAAGGCGATGATCCCGAGAGGTTTAAGGATCAATAAATTTTCCACTACAGTTTTCAATGAGGAGTTTAAATCTAAATGGGAACGCATTCTTTCTCAGTGTTCTCTGGATCTGATGAACTTGATTATTCAGGAGGAGGAGGTTAGAATGAAGGAGTACAAGACTGAGTTAATTAAAGTTAAAGAGGATCTTGTGAAGTTTGAAAGTTCAAAAACATATTTGGACTTGTATCCTAAGATCCAGGCCCAGATGAAAGACCTGGAGGATAACATCATCAAAACTAAAAAAACGAAATTTGTGCGGGATAAGCACGATTATGAAACAGGTGAGGTCTACAGGTGGAGAAATCCTGCAGAGCAACACACACCTAAATCAATCTTGAAAAAAGGTAAAAAACGCTACCATCAGTATAAGAATTTTACACCACGCAAGGTGTCATTTAGCTCATCTGAATCTGACTTTCTTGATGATGTTAACCCTTTGAATAGTTCCAGGAATTCTTCTGATACATCAGTCAGTAACCTCAGATCCTCAAAAAACTCAAAAAACGCAGAGCGGGACGAAAACACCGCTCAAAATACCGAAAGGAAATCCAGATACTGGACGAGAAGGAAACAACATCCTCAATAACCCCTTCAGCTCCACAGGAGACACACACTGACACTGTTCAAACCTTCAGTGTGTTGAATTTGTCAATGTTTGAGTTAACAACTGATATGCTATCTTTACTCAGTAAAGGTCTTAACTTTGTACCTACCTCCAGCTTCAACTTGTTCGATACTATTTTGGACTTGAACAAATTTGTTCGATCGCTTACAGTGAAACGGCACTTTTTTGATTGTAATAAGTCTAATGATGGTGATAATGAATTGTTTTTTTCCGGTGACCTATTGAATAATGAATACAGTAATCTCATGTTTTCTGAGCAAATGTGTCTATTCAGTCTAAAAGCTTTAGAGGACACCTCTGGTAAGATACGTGATTACCACACTACCAATGTAAAGAAATCCAATCCCCTCTACTACCCCATTGCTTCAAGAACCCCTTGTTATGATATTTTTCAACAGGTGGTTGAAAGGGACCTCAGGGAGTTAGCAAAGTCCAAGACACATATACATTTGAACAACAATCTTACAAAAGAGGAGAGGTCCGCCCTTTATGTATTGTCTCAGAATGACTCCTTGGTCATAAAAATGGCCGATAAGGGGGGTCTTGTCGTGGTAATGAACAAGGGGGATTATTATGAGGGAGTTATGCGGATTTTGAATGACTCTTCTACATATAGAATCTTGGGTTCAGACCCTACTCCTGCTTTTTCTGTGATTTTGGAGAATTTGTTGTCAGAGGGTGTGAATTTGGGGATCATCCGGGAAGATCAGAAAGAACATCTCATGACTGATCACCCGGTGGTCCCCATTTTCCACGGGTTACCGAAAGTCCATAAGGACATTAACCCTACTCCTTTACGCCCTATCATAGCGGGCATCCACTCGCTAAACGAACGTGTTAGTGAGTGGGTAGATTCCCTGCTCCAACCACTTGTTCAAAAAATTCCGGGTTTTTTGAGGGACACTAAACAAGTTCTGAAAACCTTTGATAATTTTCAATGGCACTCTAATTTTATGTGGATCTCTTGTGACGTTGAAAGTCTCTATTCGTCTATCCCACATGATTTTGCCCTGTTAGCCCTCTCGAACCATCTTTATAAACACTCAAATTTTTCGGAGGAATTATGTGAATTTATCATATCAATAACAGATTATCTCTTAAGACACAATTTCTTTAAATTCGATGAAAGTTTCTACCTGCAAACATGCGGAGCCCCTATGGGGTCCCGTTTCTCCCCCACCTTGGCCAATATTTATATGGCATGGTGGGAGGAGACTTTTGTATATAGTGACACCAATCCTTATGGGAAACATCTGCGCTGGTACGGCCGCTACATTGACGACCTGCTATTGGTATGGTTGGGAGATGTGGCGGCCGTACCGGCGCTGATGGAATATTTTAATAACAATCAGATGAATCTCAAATTTACCTATAGGGTTGAACATACGTCCATAGACTTTTTGGACGTTTCACTTTTGGGAGATTCTGAGAGGGGCCTTGTACTCTCTAGGATCTTCCGTAAAAGTGTGTCGGGCAATACGGTCTTACATGCAACTAGCTGCCACCCCCGCCATACAATTCAATCCATTTAGGTGGGGGAGCTTTTGAGGACCAAACGGGCCTGTTCTCTGGATACTGATTTCCAGGAACAGGAACGCGAAGTCTATAGTAGACTCAAACGTAGAGGCTATCCCTCTTGGCAGTTGCAGAGGGCGTCTGCCATTGTTAGAAAGAGGTCTAGATCCTCCTTATTGTCGGATCAGGAAAGATGTAACAATAGAAGTTTCTCAGATGGTGTCTTCTTTTGTACGAATTACAGTAGGGATTACAAGGCGGTGGTTAATATTATCAGAAAACACCTTCCAATACTTACACAGGACGATATAACTGCAAGAATTCTAGATAGGGGGTGTAAATTTATTTCCCGCAGGGGTAAATCCTTGGGCAATACTCTGTCCCCCAGTCTGTATACCAACTCTAGTATTGGGAGCAAAAAAACTTGGCTTGACGTACAAGGCTTTTACAGATGTGGCACCTCCCGGTGCCAGGTCTGTCGGTTTGCATCCAAATCTTTATTTTTTGAAAATGTGCACACACATAAAAAATATTGCATCAAACAATTTTTAAATTGTAAAACGGATCATGTTATATATTTAATTTGGTGCAATATTTGCAATTTATTTTATGTGGGGTGCACTATCCGGCCTCTGAAGATTCGAATCTCGGAACACTTGTCTGACTGCAATAAATCTGCTGCCAATAATGTATCTGGGGCGTCCAAACACTTTATTTTGCATCACAATGGCAACACATCATCATTCTGCTTCTGTGCAATTGAGCATGTTAATCGACCAACCCGAGGTGGTGACTGGCGGAGGAAGGTGCTCAAGCGGAGGCGTTCTGGATTTTTGAGCTTGGCACACGTTTCCCCAAAGGGTTAAAATGTATTTATTTATTTATTTATTTATTTATTTATTTTCCATATATATGTATATATGTGTATATATATATATTTTATTTTTTTTTTTTTTTTTTTTTATTTATAATTTTTTTTTTATTATTATTATTTTCTATTTTTATGTTTGTTTGTTTTTTATATTTTTATATATTTTTTTATTTTTTATTTTTTATTTTTCACAAATATTTTTTTTTTTTTGTTCTGTTTTATATATATATATATATATATATATATATATATATATATATATATATATATATACATGTGTATTTTTTATACTTACTTGCTAATTACCATTATTCTTTGTACAGCATTTTGATCCTTTGGTCTGTGGCATGCAACCACAGACCAAGTGTTCACAAGCCATGTATATTTTTCTATGTGGAACATTCTGGCTAAGAATCCCGATCATGTGACTCGCATCATGTGACTGGAGGATCATGTGTCTTCTTTGGATGCCATAGTTACTGAGACGCCTTCCTCTCACCATATAGAAACCTGTGGTTATATGTATATTCCTTGGGACTTTTGATCACAAAGACTTCTTCATCACCATGCAATGATGTTATATGATCCTGCAGGTGGATCTTTTCTTTTTGGTGAGTGCTCTTGACGTTTAGTTAGGGGTGGTTTTTATAACCTAATCCATTGCTTGTGTCCTTTTAAATACGGCTTTTTGTCCATATTAATCTTTGCCTTATGTCATTATGTTGATGTGTTGCCATTTCTTGTCTCTTCGCTTAGGATTGTCCTCCGTGTATTGTATGTGTGTATATTTATTCTGCATGTTTTTGTTTTAGTCAACATTTGTTTTTAATTATATGCCAGCTGTATGCTAATTTCACACCTGTGAGCTTACCTATTTATAGCTCCAGTGTAACAGACGCAGTAGTATTGCCATGAGTAAGGGACGGATGTCCCGAAACGCGTAGGCTTGTCTGTCTTCAACCATACATGCATACTTGGAATTGACCATGTAAGTTTTTCTACATCTTTTTTCCTATGTCTGGTACCTATTTTTTATATTTTTCCAATAAAAGTCAAGTTTTACTATAGACCTCTTGTGCTGAAGGAATATTTTTCTACTGGGTTCTTACCGTAATGACTCGACTATAAGCCGAGGCGGACTTTTTCAGCACATAAACTGTGCTGAAAAACTCAGCTTATACACGAGTATTTACAGTATATGACCTTCCCATATCATCAGCAGGTCATCTATAAAACCATACCACTTAATATGGAAAAAAAATGGATTCTCCTCTATGTAAAGCTACAGTTCTCATTTGACATAAATTAGTTAGCTATCAAAGGGCAACATGGTGGCCCAGTGGTTAGCATTGCAGCCTTGCAGCAATGGATTTCTGGGTTCGTATCCCGCCAGGAACAACACCTGCAAAGAGTTTGTATGTTCTCCCTGTGTTTGTGTGGATTTCCTCCCATTCTACAAAGACATATTGATAGGAAAAAAAAAAAAAAGTACATTGTGATCCCTATGTGGGTCTCACAATCTACATAACAAATTAAATAAATAACTTAGTTAGCTATCACAGGAGAGAATATCGCTCCCATCGACGTTCCCTGTTGCTGTAAAAAATACATTCCATTAAAGGGGTTGTCCCATAACAAGGATCCTATCTATACTGCTAGTTTATGTGGATATAAGACTTTTTCCTAAATGCATTGCTTTATCAAAACTGCTTTGTTCTGCCACTATCTTAATTTATTCACTTCATTGTTTACATTCGTTTCTATGACCACGGTCCCCAGACCATAAGCTTATCTGCTCAGTCCCCAAGTGAGGACTCTCAGGGGAGGAGGCTGAGTGCTGGGAGCAGCTCTGAGCTGTGTATGTCTCTGCCACAGACAAGCAACGGAGCTCCTCAGATAGGGAAGGGGGGAGGTGAGAGCTCGGGGATTTCTGAGCTCTTATCTCCTGCTCTTCCACTTATCAGTCTGTTTAATTGAATTTGGCTGATAAGGGCTGAGATAGGGAGTCCAGTACCTCTGTATGTATTACAAACTGACTCAAATCCAGCTCTGCTACATCAGCCTCTACATCAGCTTCATACTGTGGTAATTCATTTATAACCAATCCCTCATTACTGACTGCAAACATAGCAGATAGCAGAGCAAGTGAAACCCCGCCCACCAATGTGCCAAGAAAACCAGGAAGTGAAGAGAGCACACAGCCTGCAGGCTGCTGAACAAGCGTGATGGGAATACCCCTTTAAATATATAAAAAAAAAAAAAAAATTACGTTGCAATAAAAAATCCACTGCCATACACAGAAACTCCTTTGATAAGAATATTCTGTATTTCTCTGCACAATGTCTTAGACATTCTAATGTGATGTCATGTGGTATTTATGGATACAATGTTACAACATCACACATAAAAGATGTTTGTGTCCAACTCACATTCTGTATGATAGAAATAACATGTTTAGTATCCCTCAAATAGCTTGGTATACCGTTCACTAATGATTGTAAATGAAGATCAATCCATTCTCCTAATTTTTCTCCCAAAGATCTAATTCCTAAAAATAAAGGTCTTAAAGTTGGTGGGAACAAATTTTTGTGTTCGACATAGAGGTATTCCAGTATTTACACAACATGGGCCCATTCATGATTCCTGAATAAAGTTCCAATTTGCTGGATAGGTTAACCCCTTCCAGTTCCGTCTCGTACTGTTGCCATGTGCCTGTGGCATTATTAGGGTACATTCACACGGAGTAACGCTCCGCTCATTCTGACACGTAAACACGTGTCAGAGTGACCGCTGTAAAACGGAATCCCATTGACTTCAATGGGTGCCGGTCTTATGAGCGCTACACATTGAAATCAATGGGAGGCTTTTAAACCCATTGAGTTCAATGTGTAGCGCGCATAAGACGGCACCCATTGAAGTCAGTGGGATTCGGTATTTACGTGTTTATGTGTGAGAATTAGTGGCGTGTTACTCCGTGGGAACGGGGCCTTACTTCTGGCAATAACGGATTAACCCCTTTCACAAGGAAAGTCAATCACTACCAAAGAAATCCTAGAAAAGCTGGGCAACGGTAATGACACACTGTGGACGGAACACAGTTATAGGAATGGGAAATATAAAGGAAGCACTTGTATTTCGCCCTTATGCAAAACCCACTTGTGACTTTAGCTCAAAAAACAGCAAAATCTGCAACAATGCAGCTTTTCTGCCATGTCTGGCCTGATCTTCACATGCTGCAGTTGGGTGCAGTTAGATCTATATCAGAAAAAACTACATGCAGTTTTGATTTTTTTTTCTTTGTTTGTTTAGTTTCTTTGTTAAACACAACACAAAAACTGCATCAAAAACCACATTAAGGCTAAGATCCCACAGGCCGGAAACGCGCGCTGCGGGAACAACTGCGGCGTGAACGCATCGCGGTTCTTCCCGCAGCACTTTGAACAGAAAGTTCACAGAGTTTTCCTCCACGGACTTTCTGTTACAATTATATCTATGGGAAAGCCGCCAGCGTTTCCGTAGTTATAATTGACATGCTGCAATTTTCAAAACCGCAACGGTGGGCATGGGATTCGCATGAATCACATCCACTTTGCAAGTACTGTAAAATGCTGCGATTTTTACCGCGGCATCTCCGCCGCGGCCAAATCGCGGTGTTTACGGCCCATGGGGCCCCGGCCTTAGGCTGAGGCCCAACGTTGCGGAAACTGAGCTTTTTTTTAATTGCAGATTTTGCTGCAGGTGTTTGAGCAAAAGACCGCAGCAAAATCTGCAACCAAAAAAGTTGTGTTTCCACAATGTGGGGCCTCAGCCTAAGGCTGGGGCTCCACATAGTGTAAATGCTGCCATTTTGGAGCAGCATTTTATATCAACACATTGCAGAAAATAATAATGCTGCAGTTTGAAAAGCTTGCGTTTTTGCAAATCACAGCATGTCAATTATAGCTACGGAAATGCTGGTGGTTTCCGTATAGTTATAATGGAAACAGAAAGTCTCTAGAGGAAGACTGCAGACTCTGTGGGGAAAACGGCAATTTATTTCAACAATGTACACTGCTCAAAAAAGTAAAGGGAACACTCAAATAACACATCTTTGATCTGAATGAATGAAATAGTCTCATGGAATACTTTGTTCTGTACAAAGTTGAATGTGATGACAACAAAATCACACAAAAATCATCAATGGAAATCATATTTATTAACCAATGGAGGCCTGGATTTGGAGTCATCCCCAAAATAAAAGTGGAAAAAACCCCTACAGGTTGATGCAATTTTGATGTCCTTAAAACATGTCAAAATGAGGCTCAGTAGTGCATGTGGCGTCCACGTGCCTGTATGACCTCACTACAACGCCTGGGCATGCGGACGGTCTCCTGAGGGATCTCCTCCCAGACATGGACTAAAGCATCTGCCAACCCCTGGACAGTCTGTGGTGCAACGTGACACGCTGGAGGTGCTACCAGGAGACAGGCCAGTACACCAGGAGATGTGGAGGGGGCTGTAGGAGGGCAACAACCCAGCAGCAGGACCGCTACTTCCGCCTTTGTGCAAAGAGGAACAGGAAGAGCACTGCCAGAGCCCTGCAAAATGCCCTCCACCCAGCCACAAATGTGCATGTGTATGCACAAACGATTAGAAACCGACGCTATGAGGATGGTATGAGAGCCCGATGTCCACAGATGTGGGTTGTGCTCACAGCTCAACACCATGCAGGACGCTTGCCACAGAGCACCAAGATTGGCAACTTCGCCACTGGTGCCCTCTGCTCTTCACAGATGAAAGCAGGTTCATATTGAGCACGTGATAGACGTAACAAAATCTGGAGATGCCGTGGAGAGCCATCTGCTTCCTGCAACATCCTTCAGCATGACCGGTTTGGCAGTGGGTCAGTAATAGTATGGGGTGGCATTTCTTTGGAGGGCCACACAGCCCTGCATGTGCTCGCCAGCGGTAGCCTAACTGCCATTAGGTACTGAGATGAGATCCTCAGACCCCTTGTGAGACCATATGCTGGTGCAGTTGGCCCTGGGTTCCTCCTAATGCAGGACAATGCCAGACCTCATGTGACTGGAGTGTGTCAGCAGTTCCTGCAAGATGAAGGCATTGAAGCTATGGACTGGCTCGTTCCAAAGACCTGAATCTGATTGAGCACATCTGGGACATCATGTCTTGCTCCATCCACCAACGTCACGTTGCACCACAGACTGTCCAGGAGTTGACAGATGCTTTAGTCCAGGTCCTGGAGGAGATCCCTCCGGAGACCATCTGCAACCTCATCAGGAGCATGTCTGGGAATTGTAGGGAGGTCATAGGCACTACTGAGCCTCATTTTGACATGTTTTAAGGACATTACATCAAAGTTGGATCAGCCTGTAGTGTGTTTTTCCACTTTTATTTTGGGGGTGACTCCAAATCCAGGCCTTCATTGGTTAATAAATATGATTTCCATTGATGATTTTTGTGTTATTTTGTTGTCATCATATTCAACTTTGTATAGAACAAAGTATTCAATGAGAATATTTAATTCATTCAGATCTAGGATGTGTTATTTGAGTGTTCCCTTTATTTCATTGAGCAGTGTATTTTCCTGCAGTGCTTTTGGCTGCAGCTCACTATGTGGTGATCATATGCCCACATTGCATGATCTCCTGGCCAATCAAGGAACCCAACCAGCCTATTAGAGAACATGGATGAATAACCAATCAGAGAATTGAATGTGTACTTTAGGCCCCATGATTTGTAAATGCAGCTTTTTTTATTGCAAATTTTTGGAGTCAAAACCAAGAATGGCTATAAAAGGAATGGAAAATATATAAAAGTACTTCTACTTTCTGATCAATCCACTCCTGGCATTGGTGCCAAAAAAACCACAGCAAAATCTGCAACAAAAATAGCTGCATTTCTGCAACCTGGGGGCCTTAGCCGGCTGAAGTCCCATGTTGCGGAAACAGTCATGGCAGCAAAATCTTCAAGCAGCTTATACACTGCTGCATATAAGCATTTTAGATGCTGTTTTAACTGTACCAAACTGCACTATGTAAAGTTCCCTTACTTCAGCTGCTGGCATTCATAGTGGCGGCAAGGAAGGTTCATTTACTTTGGTTCTGGTTTCTTTGCTTTTTATTGAATTTTCAACAGTTTTATATAAAACAGTCCCAAGCACCACCTTTCCGTGCCCGCCCTCTCCCAGTTTGTTCAGATAAACTAATAAAAAGTATTATAAGCTTAGATTATATCCACGTCGTCATAATCATCATCATCATCATCATCTGCAAGTACATCAATATATTCCGCTTCTTTTGTATAATCTGTAAAAAAAAAAAATGTAGATCACATAAAATGTTTAAATATATGTTAGATAATCTATGTATTAGATCTATCACCCAATACTCATAGATAATTTGTTTCCACTAAAAATAATGCAATGTAAAGATTTTTTGCAGTAGTGGCTCTCAGAGAAATCTGCCACTGAGTTTCTAAAATGGAGAAGCACAGCTCCTCATAAATAGGGGGCAACCTCTGCCAGGCTTTGCGCTCGTAGCTGGGTACAGCAGGGCCACATCCTTTTCAGGAAAGTGGCCGATTTCTCACACGTCAAGTCACACAACAAATTTCTGCTGTCTGTGAAAGGAGATGGTTGCATACTTTGTTTTTCATACTACATACCTACAGTTATGGCCTTAAGTGTTTGCACTCCTGAAATTTTTCCATAAAATTATAGCAATTACACATGTTTTGTTATACACATGATTATTTCTTTAGTGTGTAACGGAACAACACAAAAACAGAGAAATGCAAAACTCCAAAAATTGGCCCGACGAAATTACTGGTGCCTCTAAACTGGAATTCTGGACCACTTTTTTTTGCAAAGTGCTCCAGGTCTCTCATATTTGAAGGGTCCTTCTACCAACTGCAATTTTAAGATTTCGCCAGAGGTGTTCAATGGGATTTAGATCTAGACTCATTGCTGGACACTTCTGAACTCTCCACCCCGTTGTTTCCATCTATTTCTGGCTGCTTTTTGAAGTATGTTTAGGGTCATTGTCCTGCTGGAAGATTCATGGTCTAGGACCCAGCTTTCTGACACTGGATCCTACATTGAGACCTAAAATCCTTTGATAATCTTCAGATTTCATGATGCCTTTCGCATAGTCAAGGCATCCAGTGCCATAGGCAGCAAAACTACCCTAAAACATCTTTGAACCTCAAAGATGAGTTGCAGTTATGTTGAATTTGGACCTATAATACTACTCACTAGACAGATCAAATCAGGAGAACTGAATCAAAAGAAACATATCTAGGCTGGGGTCAATCCAAGAGATCAAAATCGTCCCCAAAACCAGAAGGCAAGAGAATATTTGGTAAACAAGGCAAGTAGTAATGTTCTTAATTACTTAGTAATAATTAACTAATAGCAGGCACATTGGAACATTGAGAACAGACCTTACATAGCCCTCCTCAATTGCTAATAGGTTTGGCATAGAGTTCTCACAGATACAGAAAGCTTCATGTGTTGGCAGGACAACCTTAAAGTAGCAGCAGTGATTAGAACTACAGAGTGATGCAAACGGAAACCTAATCTGCTTAAAAAGCGGTTACCTGCAGGGACCTGCAGACCTCATAGAATCTAATAGTGTCCGCCAGGTTTCCGCTTGAAGAAGGTGGAAAAATGCAGAGAGAAAAGTCCTACTTGCAGAACTTTTCTCTCTGCATTTTTAATCAGATTTGGGGATGTAAACCCCAAGCGGAGACCAGGCGCAGGTATGAACCTAGCCTGAGATTCCTAACAAAATCCATTGTAAATTTAAATAAAAAAAGAAACTTTACACATGTGGATTCTGCCATAGATTTGGCATGGAGTTGCATTAAAATCTGCAAACATATTTGCAAAGTAATTTGTCACCCCACCTGCAGCTCTATTAAAGGGTTTTAAGGGCTTAAAAATACCAAATACACACCTATAGGTACAGTAGTCATTGTTGTACTGAAGGTGAATAGATGCGTATTTGTTATTTAATGACATAGGCAGCTGCCAAAAAAAACCTTAAGAGTAGGCAAAACGTAAACCCTCACAGAAATCACAGCCATATAACTTACTTTTCGCATCTGTGTTAATATAATCAATTTCTGTGATGTGTCCAACAGAATCATAAGACGCATTTGAATATCTGTCATTTTTGTTGGGTACGTGTAAATTGACATCATATTTTTGGCCATGATATTCAGGATCTGGGAAAACAAAAACATATTGTTATAGACGATAAGTTAGTAAGCAAATATTCTCATGAAATCTAAATGGTACATTACTCACGTATTCCTTGTTGCTGAAGAGTGACTTTCTCTTTTTTCACTATAGCGTACATAACTGGGCTTGTAGAAATTCCTGCATTGGGATCTGAGAACCAGATATTTCCATTATTTAGGTGGAGAGAAAATTCTTAAAATATTCATAGTATAAAAATAAACCAAGGCTAGGTTGACATTTGCATTGGAGTCTCCTGTCCAATACTACTGTGAATACTGTTATGTATGGCTCTGGAAAGGGCATCGTCATTGGGCCCTGTATATAGCATTTTGTATTGTTTAGAATATGTCTCATGAGAAGGCTTGAAATCATACAATTTACATACCAGTCTAGAACATAAGATAGCAGCTAAGCTAGTAAAAAGAAAAGTAAAGTACTAAAAATCCTGAACAGATAAATTGACCAAACAATAGGTATAAATCAGTATTTCCTAACCTTTTCAGACTCAGGGCACCCCTGGATTAAAAAATCCTTACTAAATAATTTTTTATGCTTTTATTTTTAACGCAGTCTTTAAAATTACAACATTGTATGCATTTTTCTGTTGCAATTTTGACACAATTGTAACTGAATTACAACTGCACCAGGTGCATCCTCAAGGCTGTACCATCTGTACCATCCTATATTTTAAACCCAGCATAGCAAAAATTCACCTGTTCAATCACCAAACTTCCTAGTGGCCCCACATAGAATCATGCTCCCAGTGGTCCACCAGACGGTATATGCTTGTTAGGGGCCCTCGGACAAATAATAATGCTTCGCAGTGGCCCCCAGATACCTAATAATGTAGTACTCAACAGTAGCCCCCAGACAAATAATATTCTTCAGTAGCCCCCAGACAAGTAATAATGTTTCCTGTGACCCTCAGAAAAGTAATAATGTCTTCAGTGACCCATAGGCAAGTAATAATATCCTCCAGTGGCCCCCAGACATCTCATAATGCACCCTATTGACCCCAAACAACTAACAATGCTTCTCAGTGCCTCCCACACAACTAATAATTATTCCCAGCGCCCCCAGACACTTAATAATGCTCCCTAGTGGCGCCCAGACAAGTAATAATGTCCCCCAGTGGCCCCTAGATACCTAATAATGTTCCTCAGTGGCCCCCAAGCACGTTGTAATACTCAACAGTGCCCCCAGACAAGTAGTTATGTTCTTCAGTAGCCCCCAGGCAAGTAATAATGTCCCCTGTGACCCATGGGCAAGTAATAATGTCCTCCACTGGCCCACACACACTTCATAATACACACCATTGGCCCCAAACAACTAATAATGCTTCCCAGTGCCCCCCAGACAACTAATAATTCTTCCGAGTGGCCCCCTGGCAAATAACAATACTTCCTTAGAGGCACTCAGTCAAATATTAATGTTCTCCAGTAGCCCCCAGACAAGTAATAAGGTCCCCACTGGGGCCAAGACAGGTAATAGTAGCTCCCAGTCAAGTAATAATGACCTGCAGTCAAGAAATAATGTAGCCCCCTGACAACTATTAATGTCCCTCAGTGTCCCCCAGACAAGTAATAATATCCCCCAGTGGCCCTCAGGCAAATAATAATGGCCCCAAATGGCCCCCAGACAACTATTGATGTCCCCCAGTCGACCCTAGACAACTAAGGATGCCCTCCAGTGGCCCTCTGCCAACTAATGATATCCCCTAGTAGCCCTCTAACAATGAATAATGTCCCCCAGTAGCCCTCTGACAACTAATGCCCCCCCAATAGCCCCCTGACAACTAACGATGTCCCCCAGTGGCCCCACACTGTAGTTGTGCTGTACTTGTGCTAGCTATATGAATTTAAAAAAAAAAAAAAAAACACCACTTGCCCATCATCGTTCTCCGAAGGTCTAAGATCCTCCGTCTCTCGAGAACGATGCAGCAGAGTAATTGAGCTAAAGCCTTCTTTTCAACTACATCAATATTGCTGTTAAAACATACCTCCCACCTTTCAAAGGACAGAAAGAGTGACAGAATGTGTGGGGCGCATATCGCACCGCAGAAAATTTAGTTCCGCTCACTTCTACATTGACTCAGCCCATTCCCATCTATTTCTCTTTGTGCCCCCACACAGTATAATGCTCCTACAGTCACCCTAATATTATATGCTCCCACATTATAATGTTCCACTCCAATTGCCCCCACTATTTAAACCATGGAGGCAGCTAGAGGGGTACATTAAACTGAGGTCAACTGGAAGAGGATTTTAAACCATGGAGATAGCTGGAGGGGGACATTAAAATGGGGACAACTAGAGGGGGACATTAAGAAAAATTTGTCCTGTAAACAATAAGACCTCATATGAATTCAAAAAGTTATGGGATTTGGAAGGTGGGGGAAGCGGCTAGGCGTCAAAAATGAAAAACAAAAATTTGAAAAATGCCTGTGGCAGGAAGGGGTTAAACTGTAATTTTTATTAACTTTTTTTTTTACAATAGAATAAAGACATAGGCAAATGGAAACACGGTGCTGCAACATGCAACAGAACAGTGCAACAAATCTAAATTCTTTCAAAACACATACAGAACAAAGGAACAACAAGGATCAACAAGGAGGAGATATTAGGATTAAGGATGTGGAGTAGCACAGGGGTGTGATACCAACGCATAAGTAACTTGTATTGGGTTTCCCGAAAAGTGACACAGGACAAAGAATTAGCCACTCGGGACCATATAATCTGCCACTGTCCGGGTGAGATCTTCCTATTCAAATTCACTGTCCACCTATCCATATATTTATGAGGCTGAGAAGGTCCTCCCTCAGGACAAGATAGGAGTTTATAGATGTCGGAAATAAGCCCCTTAGTAGAGGTACTGACACGGCATAATCTTTCACACGGTGGCTCAGTGGTTAGCACTGCAGCCTTGCAGCGCTGGAGGCCTGGTGTTCAAATCCCGCCAAGGACAAAAAAACATCTGCAAGGAATTTGTATGTTCTCCCCATGTTTGCATGGATTTCCATCCCATATTCCAAAAAAGACATACTGATAGCGAAAAATGTACATTGTGAGCTCTATGTGGGGCTCACAATCTACATTTAAAAAAAAAAAAATCTTTCAAAGGCTGTAGGGAGTGAGACTTGAGTGGCTCCAATCTGGGCTATAACAAAGTGAGCAATCTGTCGGTAATGGAACCATTCAGAGGTGGGTAAGTAAAGAACTGATGTAAAATAGTTGAAAGGAGTTCCAAGGTTGAAGGATCAACTAGATGGAACAGACCCAGTCTACTCCATGGACAAACCATGGCAGAAGTCATTCCCCCTGGAAGTAGTGGGTTATACAAGAACAACACCATAGAATAGTGTTGGTAGACCAAAGGAAACATTTTAGAGTGGCTGCCCAGTAATAATGCAAGTTATGTGGCACCATCAGTCCCCCCTCTGCCTTGCCAGTCAACATCACCAAGCGGGGAATACAGTGATGTTTAGCATACCAAATAATCTTGAATATCACTTTTTGAAGGGAACCTAGTACAGAACACAGGACCATCACCAGAAGTGTCTCAAAGAAGTTTCTGGAGAAGAGTCATCTTAACTAGAGATGAGCGAACAGTGTTCTATCGAACTCATGTTCGATCGGATATTAGGCTGTTCGGCATGTTCGAATCGAATCGAACACCGCGTGGTAAAGTGCGCCATTACTCGATTCCCCTCCCACCTTCCCTGGCGCCTTTTTTGCTCCAATAACAGCGCAGGGTAGGTGGGACAGGAACTACGACACCGGTGACGTTGAGAAAAGTAGGCAAAACCCATTGGCTGCCGAAAACATGTGACCTCTAATTTAAAAGAACAGCGCCGCCCAGGTTCGCGTCATTCTGAGCTTGCAATTCACCGAGGACGGAGGTTTCCGTCCAGTTAGCTAGGGCTTAGATTCTGGGTAGGCAGGGACAGGCTAGATAGGAAGGAGAAGACAACCAACAGCTCTTATAAGAGCTAAATTCCAGGGAGAAGCTTGTCAGTGTAACGTGGCACTGACGGGCTCAATCGCCGCAACCCAGCTTTCCCAGGATCCTGAATGGAATACACTGTCAGTGTATTCCCGTATACCCGATATATACCCCGATACCCGTTCCAACGGTGTGCCCCCCCACCTTCACCCCAGAAATACCCTGCAAGTCCCCTAGCAATAGAATTGGGGCTATATACACCCACTATTTTTGCTACTGCCATATAGTGCCATTGTCTCACTGGGAATTCAAAGAATATATTGGGGTTACGTGCACCCACAATTTTTACTACTGGTATACAGTGCCATTGTCTGACTGGGAATTCAAAGAATATATTGGGGTTACGTGCACCCACAATTTTTGCTACTTGTATATAGTGCCATTGTCTCACTGGGAATTCAAAGAATATATTGGGCTTACATATAACTTCAATTCCAGGGAGAAGCTTGTCAGTGTAACGTGGCACTGACGGGCTCAATCGCCGCAACCCAGCTTTCCCAGGATCCTGAATGGAATACACTGTCAGTGTATTCCCGTATACCCCATATATACACCCCAAATCACCGTTCCAACGGTGTGCCCCCCCACCTTCACCTCAGAAATACCCTGCAATTCCCCTAGCAATAGAATTGGGGCTATATACACCCACAATTTTTGCTACTGCTATACAGTGCCATTGTCTCACTGGGAATTCAAAGAATATATTGGGGTTATGTGCACCCACAATTTTTACTACTGGTATACAGTGCCATTGTCTCACTGGGAATTCAAAGAATATATGGGGGTTACGTGCACCCACAATTTTTGCTACTGCTATACAGTGCCATTGTCTCACTGGGAATTCAAAGATTATATTGGGGTTATGTGCACCCACAATTTTTGCTACTGCTATATAGTGCCAGTTTATGACTGGTAATTCAAAGAATATATTGGGGTTACGTGCACCCACAATTTTTGCTACTGGTATATAGTGCCATTGTCTGACTGGGAATTCAAAGAATATATGGGGGTTACGTGCACCCACAATTTTTGCTACTGCTATACAGTGCCATTGTCTCACTGGGAATTCAAAGAATATATTGGGGTTATGTGCACCCACCATTTTTACTACTGGTATACAGTGCCATTGTCTAACTGGGAATTCAAAGAATATATGGGGGTTACGTGCACCCACAATTTTTGCTACTGCTATACAGTGCCATTGTCTCACTGGGAATTCAAAGAATATATTGGGGTTACGTGCACCCACAATTTTTACTACTGGTATACAGTGCCATTGTCTGACTGGGAATTCAAAGAATATATTGGGGTTACGTGCACCCACAATTTTTGCTACTGCTATACAGTGCCATTGTCTCACTGGGAATTCAAAGAATATATGGGGGTTACGTGCATCCACAATTTTTGCTACTGCTATACAGTGCCATTGTCTCACTGGGAATTCAAAGAATATATTGGGGTTACGTGCACCCACAATTTTTACTACTGGTATACAGTGCCATTGTCTGACTGGGAATTCAAAGAATATATTGGGGTTACGTGCACCCACAATTTTTGCTACTGCTATACAGTGCCATTGTCTCACTGGGAATTCAAAGATTATATTGGGGTTATGTGCACCCACAATTTTTACTACTGGTATACAGTGCCATTGTCTAACTGGGAATTCAAAGAATATATGGGGGTTACGTGCACCCACAATTTTTGCTACTGCTATACAGTGCCATTGTCTCACTGGGAATTCAAAGAATATATTGGGGTTACGTGCACCCACAATTTTTACTACTGGTATACAGTGCCATTGTCTGACTGGGAATTCAAAGAATATATTGGGGTTACGTGCACCCACAATTTTTGCTACTGCTATACAGTGCCATTGTCTCACTGGGAATTCAAAGAATATATTGGGGTTATGTGCACCCACAATTTTTACTACTGGTATACAGTGCCATTGTCTGACTGGGAATTAAAAGAATATATGGGGGTTACGTGCACCCACAATTTTTGCTACTGCTATACAGTGCCATTGTCTCACTGGGAATTCAAAGAATATATTGGGGTTATGTGCACCCACAATTTTTACTACTGGTATACAGTGCCATTGTCTGACTGGGAATTCAAAGAATATATGGGGGTTACGTGCACCCACAATTTTTGCTACTGCTATACAGTGCCATTGTCTCACTGGGAATTCAAAGAATATATTGGGGTTATGTGCACCCACAATTTTTACTACTGGTATACAGTGCCATTGTCTGACTGGGAATTAAAAGAATATATGGGGGTTACGTGCACCCACAATTTTTGCTACTGCTATACAGTGCCATTGTCTCACTGGGAATTCAAAGAATATATTGGGGTTACGTGCACCCACAATTTTTACTACTGGTATACAGTGCCATTGTCTCACTGGGAATTCAAAGAATATATTGGGGTTACGTGCACCCACAATTTTTGCTACTGCTATACAGTGCCATTGTCTCACTGGGAATTCAAAGATTATATTGGGGTTATGTGCACCCACAATTATTGCTACTGCTATATAGTGCCAGTTTATGACTGGTAATTCAAAGAATATATTGGGGTTACGTGCACCCACAATTTTTGCTACTGGTATATAGTGCCATTGTCTGACTGGGAATTCAAAGAATATATGGGGGTTACGTGCACCCACAATTTTTGCTACTGCTATACAGTGCCATTGTCTCACTGGGAATTCAAAGAATATATTGGGGTTATGTGCACCCACAATTTTTACTACTGGTATACAGTGCCATTGTCTGACTGGGAATTCAAAGAATATATGGGGGTTACGTGCACCCACAATTTTTGCTACTGCTATACAGTGCCATTGTCTCACTGGGAATTCAAAGAATATATTGGGGTTATGTGCACCCACAATTTTTACTACTGGTATACAGTGCCATTGTCTCACTGGGAATTCAAAGAATATATGGGGGTTACGTGCACCCACAATTTTTGCTACTGCTATACAGTGCCATTGTCTCACTGGGAATTCAAAGAATATATTGGGGTTATGTGCACCCACAATTTTTACTACTGGTATACAGTGCCATTGTCTGACTGGGAATTCAAAGAATATATGGGGGTTACGTGCACCCACAATTTTTGCTACTGCTATACAGTGCCATTGTCTCACTGGGAATTCAAAGAATATATTGGGGTTACGTGCACCCACAATTTTTACTACTGGTATACAGTGCCATTGTCTGACTGGGAATTCAAAGAATATATTGGGGTTACGTGCACCCACAATTTTTGCTACTGCTATACAGTGCCATTGTCTCACTGGGAATTCAAAGAATATATTGGGGTTATGTGCACCCACAATTTTTACTACTGGTATACAGTGCCATTGTCTGACTGGGAATTCAAAGAATATATGGGGGTTACGTGCACCCACAATTTTTGCTACTGCTATACAGTGCCATTGTCTCACTGGGAATTCAAAGAATATATTGGGGTTACGTGCACCCACAATTTTTACTACTGGTATACAGTGCCATTGTCTCACTGGGAATTCAAAGAATATATTGGGGTTATGTGCACCCACAATTTTTACTACTGGTATACAGTGCCATTGTCTGACTGGGAATTCAAAGAATATATGGGGGTTACGTGCACCCACAATTTTTGCTACTGCTATACAGTGCCATTGTCTCACTGGGAATTCAAAGAATATATTGGGGTTACGTGCACCCACAATTTTTACTACTGGTATACAGTGCCATTGTCTGACTGGGAATTCAAAGAATATATTGGGGTTACGTGCACCCACAATTTTTGCTACTGCTATACAGTGCCATTGTCTCACTGGGAATTCAAAGATTATATTGGGGTTATGTGCACCCACAATTTTTACTACTGGTATACAGTGCCATTGTCTGACTGGGAATTCAAAGAATATATGGGGGTTACGTGCACCCACAATTTTTGCTACTGCTATACAGTGCCATTGTCTCACTGGGAATTCAAAGAATATATTGGGGTTACGTGCACCCACAATTTTTACTACTGGTATACAGTGCCATTGTCTCACTGGGAATTCAAAGAATATATTGGGGTTACGTGCACCCACAATTTTTACTACTGGTATACAGTGCCATTGTCTGACTGGGAATTCAAAGAATATATTGGGGTTACGTGCACCCACAATTTTTACTACTGGTATACAGTGCCATTGTCTGACTGGGAATTAAAAGAATATATGGGGGTTACGTGCACCCACAATTTTTGCTACTGCTATACAGTGCCATTGTCTCACTGGGAATTCAAAGAATATATTGGGGTTACGTGCACCCACAATTTTTACTACTGGTATACAGTGCCATTGTCTCACTGGGAATTCAAAGAATATATTGGGGTTACGTGCACCCACAATTTTTACTACTGGTATACAGTGCCATTGTCTGACTGGGAATTCAAAGAATATATTGGGGTTACGTGCACCCACAATTTTTACTACTGGTATACAGTGCCATTGTCTGACTGGGAATTAAAAGAATATATGGGGGTTACGTGCACCCACAATTTTTGCTACTGCTATACAGTGCCATTGTCTCACTGGGAATTCAAAGAATATATTGGGGTTATGTGCACCCACAATTTTTACTACTGGTATACAGTGCCATTGTCTGACTGGGAATTAAAAGAATATATGGGGGTTACGTGCACCCACAATTTTTGCTACTGCTATACAGTGCCATTGTCTCACTGGGAATTCAAAGAATATATTGGGGTTACGTGCACCCACAATTTTTACTACTGGTATACAGTGCCATTGTCTGACTGGGAATTCAAAGAATATATTGGGGTTACGTGCACCCACAATTTTTGCTACTGCTATACAGTGCCATTGTCTCACTGGGAATTCAAAAAATATATTGGGGTTACAAATACCCTCATTTCTTGCTACTGCCATATAGTGCCAGTTTCTGACTGGTAATTCAAAGAATATATTGGGGTTACGTGCACCCACAATTTTTGCTACTGGTAGATAGTGCCATTGTCTCACTGGGAATTCCACAAATAATTTGGGGATTCATTCACCCTACATCTCAGGCTCTTGCCATATTCACCCAGGTTGTCAGTGCTGCACCAGCTCGTTCCCAGACAGCTCGGCCCGAAAAACACGTTACCTATATAGAGGATTTGGACAATGAAGACAACATGTTCTAAATCTAATGTCTGCACCTTCTCCAGAATTAAAATAAAGGCAGCGTTTAACTTTCAAATAGCACTGCACAAAGGAAGAGCTTATCAGCTTGTCTCATGACATGCTACTGAAAAGTGTCATTTGTGTATCTTAATGTAAATATAGTTGTATAAGCTTTTTGGGTTTTAGGCACTGCCAAGTTATTTATTACCACCCGCTCCCTTATAATGATGATGACGCCAAAGTCACTGTGGGTGTTCAGAGCTCACAGCTTTGGGTGACATTTGTCTTGCTCTCTGTCGGTACCAGCTGTCTTTTTGGATACCGTAAAGTTATGTTGACTTTATTAACAGCTATAGAAGCTTTAGCCAGGTTGTGACGGTGTGTAACCCTAACAACACTAAGTGGGATACACATTAATAGTCAGTCTATGTACGCTAAACGTATCACTGAAGTAATTTTTTTTCCCTCTCCCCTAATATAAGAAAGGAACAGACATTAGACCTAGACCGGGGTTCGAGGCTTGTAAAAATCCAGTATTATTTGTTCTTCATGATGTGAAATATGTGTTGAAAAGCAACCCAAGATGAAGTCAGCCATGTGTACCAGTGTGTTACTTGGCATGCCTTTGCTGGCCCCAACTGTAAGGGTCACTCTCCATTTCCTCCATTTTCCACTCCCCTTCACACCATTTGTGGTGAAGCAATGGGATGCACTGAAGTGCACCCTCTAGCCTCGTGTGGGATAGGGACATCAGATGCCACTCCAACCCCCTCGTCTTCCTCCGCCAGCCAACGGTGCGAAGATGAGAGGAGTGTGCTCTGAATGTTTTCTGCCTAGCAGAGGCTAGTTCTCACTTACGAAAATGGCCCCACTTTGACCTGTATATCAGGCACAATGGTGTAGGTTTCAAAGAAACATGGCACCAACAAGTTGGAAAACGTGGGCCATGCGTGGACCGTGTTTGAGTCTGGCAAGCTCCAGATCTGCTACCAGGTTCCAGCCATTATCACAGGCGCAAAAATGCCAGGCCCCAGGTGTAGCAGGGAAAAAAAAATGCCATCTCAGCCAGGATGGCATCCCTGACCTCGGAGGCACTGTGCTGTCTGTCCCCCAAGCTGATCAGTTTCAGCACGGCCTGCTGACATCTCCCCATGCCAGTGTTACAGTGTTTTCCGCTAGTAGCTGGGGTGGAGGTTGCAGCTTCGTAGGGTTTCAGTCTACTCCTGCCATGAATTTTGGCCTGGGAGAGGAGATAGGCCACCCCAGTTTGCACCCGGGGAACAGACTCCACCACATTCACCCTGCCTGTCATTAAAGATAAGCACTGCAGCATCCCTGACCACAGGCGCTTGTCCATGTGTCGGTGGTCAAGTGGACCTTGCAGCAAAGCGCAGAGCTCTGGGCCCGACTGATGTTATGGGACACATGCAGGCGCAAGGCAGAGACAGCACACCAAGAGAAGTAGTAACGGCTAGGCCCAGCATAGGGAGGTGCCCCAGCTGCCATCTGCTGACAGAAGGCCTGGGTCTCCAGAAGCATAAACAAACACCAACATCTCCAGGGCCAGCAGTTTATCGATGAGGCTGTTAAAGGCTTGGGCATGGGGGTGGGTTGTGTTGTACTTCTGCCTGCAATGAAAAGCTTGGGAAATGTGGAGTGGCTGGGAAGAGGCGCATGATGGTGCAGGCCAAAAGGGCGCATGAGGGTGAACTCCCCAATGTGTCAGAGATAGGTGTGTAGGTGTCCTTGCATCATATACTTGCACCATATTTGGCTTTGGAAGTTAATTTTGTGCCAAAAAGTGGTTAAGACAGCGATCCCTCAGCTACTCCCGTTACACTGTCTATTGAAGTTACCATCTGTGGAAGTGGACCACCATTTCTAAGATCCCAAAGGAAGCAGGCAAGAGATGTGCAGTTCAGAAAAAAAGATGAGAAAATAAGTGTAGGCTGTAGAGCACAGAGGGATCGGAGAGGACAGAGCAGGTGTCGGCCAGGTATTCCCACAACATGCGCCTATACTTGTCCCTCCTGGTGACACTAGGCCCCTGAGTGGCAGTAATTTGTCCAGGGGGGCCATTAACGTGTTCCAGACCTAGGAATAAGTCTTCCAACAGGGTAGAGTTTTGCATGCCTTTGCTTCTACCCACTGTTTTTGCTGCTTAGCTTCCCTCCACATCTACACTGCTTTAGCCCCTAAACATCACCCCAGTTTATGCCTTTGCTTCTACCCTTTTTTTTGTTGAATTAGCTTCCCTCCACATCTACACTGCTTTAGCCCCTAAACATCACCCCAGTTTATGCCTTTGCTTCTACCCTTTTTTTTCTGTTGAATTAGCTTCCCTCCACATCTACACTGCTTTAGCCCCTAAACATCACCCCAGTTTATGCCTTTGCTTCTACCCAGGTTTTTTGTTGATTTAGCTTCCCTCTACATCTACACTGCTTTAGCCCCTAGACATCACCCCTGTCCATGTGGGGTCGGTGGCCTCGTCATCCACCAACTCCTCTTCCAATTGCGCACTGCCCCCTTACTGCAAACTGCACATGACCACAGCTTGCCTTGATGGCAACTGTGTCTCATGATCCCCACTTAGGTCCAGACAAGTCGGTGGCGGGTCCAAAACCCCAAAATTGGAAGGAAATGGCAGATGCTGCAGTATTTCTAACACCTGTTCCTGGTGCTCGGGCCTGGTCTGTGTTGTACCCTGCACCCTGCTTAACGCAGCTGCCATATCCGAAGTTGTGCTGAGCGCATGCTAATGTTTCGTGTCCAGTGCAATGGATGGGATGGGATTTCACATAAGTCTGCCACCCATGGCCACTCATGGTTGAGCAACTGAGGGAGTTGACTTTGACGAACCCGAGGGTTTTGGAGTTGGAACTACATCAAAGGTCTGTGCTGCTCACACACTCTGCTCAACACATGATATGTTTAGTGCCAGCAGTGTGGAGACGTCGCACAACAGCCGTTGTTCCAGCAGGTACAGGCGTTGTAGGAGTGCATAGAGGCTAGCAGCGGCAACTATAGACTTTAAAAACTATCCGCACAATCACCAGTAGCTCAGGAACATTGGGGTACCTTTTTCAAAAGATTAGCAGCAATGAGTTAAAAACGTGGCCCAGGCATGGAATATGTTGCAGGCTGCCAAGCTACAGAGCCAATCCCAGGTTACGGCCATTATCACACATGACAACATGCCTGGGCCCAGGTGCAGTGGCAAAAACCACATTGCCGTCTCATCGAGGATGGCATGACTCACTTTGTAGGCAGTGTGCTGTCTGGCCCCCAAGCTGATGAGCTTCAGCACGGCCCGCTGACGTCTCCCCACACCAGTGTTGCCGCGTTTCCAGCTCGTAGCTGGGGTCAATTTAACAGCGGAGGAGGGTGGTGTTTCAGCCCTCCTCCCAGGAATGTTGTGTGGGGAGACAAGTCAGGCCACCACATTTTGCGACCCGGTCCACGCCTCAACTACATTCAACCACTGTGCCCAAATTGAAAGGTAGCGTCCCTGTCCGCATGCACTTGTCCATTCGTAACTGGTCACATGGAACTTTAGGGCTAAGCGCTGAATTTAGGGACCGCCTCATGTTTGGGGGAAAGTGCTGGTGTGGACGGCACAGTGCGGTGGCGCAGTAGACACTCTGCCCAAAAAGGGCAGAGTGTCCCCCAGCCGGGATTCCAACATCTCCTGGGCCAGATTTCTTGAGATGAGGCCGTTGAAGCCTTGGGCATGTGGGTGGGTTGCGCTGTACTTTAGCATGAAATGAAAGGCTTGGGAGATGGGGAGTTGCTGGGAAGAGGCGCATGATGGCGCGGGCAAAAGGAGAAATGGCAGGAAAAGGTGAGGATAAGGGTGAACTCCCCAAAGTGTCAGAGGCAGATGTGGAGGTGTCCTGGCTGCTGGTCTGGACTGCAGCGCCAGCCCTGTCAACAGTGGGAGAGGCAGTGGCCGCCAGGCCAAACGACGATTATCCTGCGCTTGCTCTCACCCACTGAGCCCAGGGCTTGCCTTCCAAATGATGGCACCCGCAAGAGGTGGTGAGATTCCTCTCCGCAGATCTCCAAACCATCTTGGACTTGCAAATTGCACTAAATTTGTCATGTAACTGACATGTATACGATGAGTCTATCCATTGTCTGTTCATTTTGGTGAAAGTCAGCCTGTCAGCTGACAGACAGCTGTGCTTGTCAGTGATGATGCCACCGGCTGCTTGTACCCCCAGTTTTTGCTGCTTAGCTTGCCTCCACATCCACACTGCTTTTGCCCCTACACATCACCCCTATCCATGCCTGTGCCTCTAGCCATAAGTCTGCCACCCATGGAAACTCATGGTGCAGAAAGTGAGGGAGCTGACTCTGAGGAACCCTTGGGTTTTGTAGCTGGTACTCCATCAAAGGTCTCTGCTGCTCACACACCCTGCTGAACATACGGTATCTAGGGTTAGAGCGTGTGGTGACCTCGCACAACAGTAGGTGCTTCAGGCAGATGTAGGCCTTTCTGGAGTGTATTGCGGCTAGCTCCAGGTACTGTAGACTTGGGAAAGTGGGTGTCCAAGTGCCGCACTTTCACCCTTAGCTCAGGTAATTTGGGGTATGTTTTTAAAAATCATTGCACCACTACATTGAACACGTGGGCCAGGCATGGAACGTGTTGGAGGCTGGCAAGCTCCAGAGCCCTCCAACAAGACAAAAAAGCCTGGCCCCAGGGGCAGCGGGGATAAACAAATTGCCATCTCATCCAGGATGGCATCCCTGACCTCAGAGGCAGTGTGCTGTCCGTCTCCCAAGCTGATGAGCTTCAGCCCAGCCTGCTGACGTCTCCCCACACCAGTGTTGCAGCGTTTTCAGCTCGTAGCTGGGGTCAATCTAACAGCGGAGGAGGAGGAGGGTGGTGTTTCAGCCCTCCTCCCAGGAATGTTTTGTGGGGAGACAAGTCAGGAAAATTCTTGAAACGGGAGAGTTTTGCATCTTTGCCCTTGCTGCCTATGGACATCCCTTTGCCTCTAGCCACCATTTTCCCTGCTTTGCTTGCCTCCACATCCACACTGCTTTTGCCCCTAGACATCACCCCAGTCCATGCCTTAGCTTGTACCCCCAGTTTTTCCTGCTTAGCTTGCCTCCACATCCACACTGCTTTTGCCCCTAGACATCATCCCTATCCATGCCTCTGCCCCTAGCCATAACTCTGCCACCCCTGGAAACTCATGGTGCAGAAACTTTGGTTGCTGACTTTGAGGAACCCTTGGGTTTTGTAGATGGAACTCCATCAAAGGTCTGTGCAGCTCACACACCCTGCTCAAGATATGGTATTGTAGGGTTTCAGCGTGTGTGAATGACGGACAACAGCCTGTGTTTGGACAGATGTAGGCCTTGCTAGAGTGTTTTTAGGCTAGCAGCGACTCCTGTGCACTTGCAAAAGTGGGCGCACAAGCGCCGCATTTTCAACAGTAGCTTCGGTACATTTGGGTATGTTTTTAAAAAACTTTGCACCACTAGGTTAGACGTGGGCCAAACATGGAACGTGTTGGAGGCTGGCAAGCTCCAGAGCCGCTACCAGGTTCCAGCCATTATCACAGGCGTAAAAATGCCAGGCCCCAGGTGTAGCAGGGAAAAAAAAATGCCATCTCAGCCAGGATGGCATCCCTGACCTCGGAGGCACTGTGCTGTCTGTCCCCCAAGCTGATGAGCTTCAGCACCGCCTGCTGACGTCTCCCCACACCAGTGTTTTAGCGTTTGCCGCTAGTAGCTGTGGTGGAGGTTGCAGCGTCGTAGGGTTTCAGTCTACTCCTGCCATGAATTTTGGCCAGGGAGAGGAGATAGGCCACCCCAGTTTGCACCCGGGGAACAGACTCCACCACATTCACCCTGCCTGTCATTAAAGATAAGCACTGCAGCATCCCTGACCACAGGCGCTTGTCCATGTGTCGGTGGTCAAGTGGACCTTGCAGCAAAGCGCGGAACTAAGGGCCCACCTGATGTTGAGTGACACGTGCTGGTGCAAGGCGGGGACGCCACACCGGGAGAAGTTGAGACGGCTAGGGACGGCATAGTGAGGTGCCACAGTTGCCATCAGGTCCGGGAAGGCGGGAGTTTCAACAAGCCGGAACGCCAACCTCTCCTGGGCCAGCAGTTTAGCGATGTTGGCGTTCTAGGCTTGCGTGGGTGGGTGGTTAGCGGTGTATTTCTGCCGGCGCTCCAATGTCTGAGAGATGGTGGGTTGTTGTAAAGAAGCGCCTGATGGTGCCTTTGATGGTGCAGGAGAAGGAGATAAGACAGAAACAGGGGAGGATGAGGGAGAAGTCAACAAAGTGGCGGAGACAGATGAAGTGATGTCCTGGCTCGTCCTCTGGAGTGCATCGCCAGCACTGTGAGCAGAGGCAGTGGCATGAACGGCGGGCGACGTTTGTCCTGCCGTTGCTGCCTGCCACTGATTCCATTGCTTGGATTCCAAATGACGGTGCATTGAAGTGGTGGACAAGTTGCTCTTCTCAGGGCCCCTACTCGATTTCGAGAGGCAAATTGTGTAGACGACACTATATCTGTCCTCGGCGCATTCCTTGAAAAAACTCTACACCTTCAAGAAACGTGCCCTCGATGGGGGAGTTTTTCTGGCAGCTGACCTCTGCCTCTGGACATGTCTCTGCCTCTAGCTACCCTTTTTGGTGCTGCACCTGCCTCAACATCCACACTACTTTCCCAGCTTGACATCTGCCTTGTCCAGGTGGGGTCGGTGTCCTCGTCGTCCACCACCTCCTCTTCCAACTCCTGTCTCGCCTCCTCCTCCTGCACAATGCGCATGTCAACTGGCTGCCCTGACAGCAACTGCGTCTCATCGTCGTCGATGAGGGTGGGTTGCTGGTCATCCGCCACCAAATCGACCGGAGATGGAATGGAGGAGACTCTAGTGTTTGAGCATCTGGACACAGATACTCGTCTGTTAGGTCCGTGGAATCGCGAAATGGAGGGGCAGGTTGCGGTACAGTCAAAGGAAGGGAGAACAGCTCTGGGGAGCAGGGACAGTTGGGGTTATTGTTCTGGGAAGATTGGGAATTTTGGGTGGAAGGAGGACAAGACTGTTGGGTAAGAGGAGGTAGAGGCTGCCTGGCTGGTGGACAATGTGCTTTAAGCGTTATCCGACAGCCATTGCAAGACCTGTTCCTGGTTCTCGGGCCTACTAATCTTTGTACCATTCAGCCTAGTTAATGTGGAACTTTTGTGCAAAGCGCAGAACTTAGGGCCCGCCTGATGTTAAGGGACACACGCTGGTACAAGGCTCAACTCACCCTAAGTGCCAAAAACACTGCTGGTGCAAGGCTCTACTCATGCCAAGGGCCTCAATCTCTGCTGGTAGCTCAGCTTAAGGTCCTGTAACTTTGTTTGGAAGGGCTCATGTTAAGGGCTAGAAAAGTGAATTTTGGAAGGTCTTACCACATCACACACACACACACACACACACACACACTCAAAATGACAGTTAAGGGTGAGGGCTTTTGGAATTCCCATTGCCTATTCCATTTGTGGTTGTCATGGGGAACGTGATTTAAAGGGGTGGTTGTTACTGTTTGTTGAGCTTAAATTGGGGTTTGTGTCCATCCATTTGGGGAGTAAAGAAGGTTTCCAGGTATTTTCCCACTTTGATAGAGGTTTTTTTGAATGTGGAAAGTGTGTAGTTGTTAGGCAGTGATGTTGGGGTAATAGAGGGTCTTTGGTGTGTTAGATGCCCCCAGACATGCTTCCCCTGCTGTCCCAGTGTCATTCCAGAGATGTTGGCATCATTTCCTGGGGTGTCATAGTGGACTTGGTGACCCTCCAGACACGGATTTGGGTTTCCCCCTTAACGAGTATCTGTTCCCCATAGACTATAATGGGGTTCGAAACCCGTTCGAACACACGAACATTGAGCGGCTGTTCGAATCGAATTTCGAACCTCGAACATTTTAGTGTTCGCTCATCTCTAATCTTAACCACTGTGATGCGGCCAAAGAAGGAGATGTAGAGGGGGTGCCAGTTGTCCAAAAGGGAGCGAAACTCATGAGATAAACAGGGGTAATTAACCGAATATAAGGAGGAGTAAGAAGAGAAGCGTTGGATATCTCTACTGGAAATCATATTTGGGACATAGCAATTGGAGAGTGGAATCTAGGTTGTTGAGTGGGAGGGCTTCTGTTTTAGAGGGGTTTAATATTATAGCCAGACAGTCCCCCTGAAGGGTTTGTAGAAGATTCGGGAGATATGAGGGTTGGTGAGGGTCAGCAAGGCATCATCTGAAAATAGAGTGATCTTAAATTCTCGGTCTATAGCTGCTAACCCACTAATATCTGGATTACACCTAATGTAGGATGCCAGGGGTTCAATACAGAGAGCGGATGGGGAAGGAGGAGGATACATTAAGAAGCTTGACCACTGTGGAGGAGCAGGAATATAGATTTTTAACTGCTGAAAGGAAGGCTCCTGAGAATCCAGATCTCTCAAAGGTAGCAGTCATGCCTTCTCAACATCAAGGCTTAAAAGAAGGGTGTGGGTAGCTGAGCAGTTGGCAACATCGATCAGATCCACAGCCATTCTGGTATTGTCTCCTACTTATGACAGAGAACGAACCCCAGCTGGTCCTTGTGAATGAGAAAAGGAAGCCAAATGTTAAGCCTGTTAGCCCAAAGTTTAGTATAAAGCTTGAGGTCTGTGTTGAGGAAGCAATAAGTCTATAGTTGAAACACTTCTGATGGTCTTTACGGGGCTTAGGGACTAAGATGATGTGAGAGTGTAGCATTGTCTGGGGTATGAGGGCGCCTCACAGGAAGGAGTTAAAGAGTCAGGACATATGAAGGAGCCATACCCCCACGGTTTACTGTCCCCCTCCAGGTCCCGAGACAGGACAGTGGGACAGGACCCGGAATCCAGGACGGTTGGGAAGTATGGTTAAAAGGAGACATGCTGCTATTTTCCCACCGGATTGTCATGGCACCCCAGTTGGGAATTGCTAGTCTACATGAATAAAAGTGAGGACATTGTTGACAACACTTTTTTAAATGAATGGTAGAGATCATAAGTAATAACAGGAAATAGTTTTACTTTAGACTTAGCAAGTCAAGGTGACATTTCTAATTAAGAGTAACTTGTGAAAAAGGTTTTTACCATACTGATGGTCTGGAGTTCTGGGTAATATAATTGGAGGTGGAGCTGTTGGCTGATGAAAGCTGTTACTGAAAATACATAACAAACAAATTCATAGCAACTGTGTCATATAGATACTAGCGAGAAAAATAAATTAAGGGCTACAATCCATGAAGCAACATAAACATCTCATCTCAGGTGATGCTCTACTCAGGCTGGGTTTATACAGCACTTTTCCTGAAGGACTGCATGCAGTTTTTATTTGTAGTACTGCCTAGCACATATTACTAAACATTTCACCCATAATGGCAATGGCTCTGCTCTGTTTTACTGGTCATAGTTAATATACAGATGAATTGCATAGTAGTGTGTGCTAACTGTTACTACAATTACAGACTGCGTGCAGTTCTTCAGGAAAAAAAAAGCACTGTGTAAACCAAGTCTCACATTAAGACAACAAAGAACACAGATTATTAACATGGATCTTTCAATGACTTTCATTGTTCTCTGTATGGTAATGGATAGTAAATTGTAAACCTCAGGCTTACTGGTTGTTAGCATTCCAGTGAAATGCTTAGTTACATGTGATAGGCATTACTGCAATTAAAAAACACATGCAGTTCTCCAGCAAACACTGCCCTGTAAACCCTGCTTAAAGCTAAGGGTAAGTTCAGACGGGTTTTCTTGGACCGGAACCTGAAGCGGAGACTGCCTCAGATTCCAGTCCAAAAGATGGGTAGCCGCGACTGAATGCTGATGCTCTGCACCGTCATCCAGTTGCCCACTCCACTCCGGCTTAGGCCCAATGAATGGGCCTAGTTGGGAGGAGGGAGTGTCTTTAGGCCGAATCGCGAGGCGAAACGGCCTGAAGAATGAGCATCTCGCTTATTTTTCCGGGAGCCGGCTTGTGCTAGCAGAAAAAGGAACCCATTGAGGTCAATGGGAGACTTTTTTTTCACCGCTGAAATTTCACACCAAATTCTTCATCATTTTCCTCCATGTGAATGGACCCTAAGGCTGCATTTGGGTTAATGGCAAGTAACTGTCCATTGGCCCCTATTATAATCTGACCTCGTAATTAACTCTATCAGCAGCTGCCTGTGACTGGGCCTCAGCCTTGTGACATGGGTCACTTTCTGGTGCAATAAATATGTGTCGACATGTGATTGTTGCAGCCACTGTGAGGTCAATATAGCTGTGCTTGTTATTTTACATCCTAGACAGTTGATGTGTGGCTGATATGTGTTGCAAAATGTAGAGGTTTAGGTGCAGATGCCTGAAAGCCAAAAAGGATGCACTGTACATGGTTTGTTGCCAAATATGTCCATCTAATAGGGGTTATATTAGCCTAAAATTTTTTAGTATAAGCTGACAGTAGCAAAATGTACATACAGAAGCTGGCAAGATTGAGTCATAGTTGTGGGAAGCCTTCATGACCACATGACAGAGAGATTTTATATCATAAGACAATAGTGAGTCATTGTGTCACTGTGATCATGTTTAGTCCATTTCAGTCAATTGTGAACTTGCATTAAAGAGGACCTTTCATGCCCTCATCAATGTGCAGTTTTATATACCACTAGAAAGCCCCCCCCCACCCCCCATTGCACTGTTGGCTTTCTAGATATATATTAAACCGGTTGGCTCTGTACAGCAGGGGAACAGTGGAGAATTCATATTTCCTGCCATTGGCCAGGAAAGCAGTATACAGACTGATGTTTATGGAGCAAACCTACAAAAAGAGAAGACTCCAGATAACAAAGCCATGAAGAAGAAAGTAAAAGTAAAGCTTTACTGAATATACACAGGCAATTAAAAATGTACATTAAGAAGGTGGACAAAAATATGGGAGACACTAGACACTAGATCAGAAGGGTATAATGTATTTACAGTAGTGTCAAAAAGTATTTTAAGAAACAATGAAAAAACATGCTGGGGCTGAGGTCTTTACGGTGATCTGTGCTGCCATATATACGGTATACTGGTTCCAAGCAATGCAAGTTTTCACTTATATTTACTATATGCTTTGTACATTCCTGCATAACTTAATGTACTCACTGGCACTATGCACTTCATTTTGCATCATAAGAACACTATGATGCACCTTGTATATTGACAATCCTTTGTCCTAGTTACATGTACTTTATGCTATTCTTGTATTTCCACTTGGACTTTTTTATGCGTATTTTTAATTGCCTGTGTAAATTCTATAAAGCATTACTTTTACTATCCACTATATGATTTTTTCATCTTGAGTCTCTATTTCTGTTTCTGTAGGCTTGGTATGTGATTATTCAGTTAGCTTCAGTACTTTGTGGAGAGCCCACATTTGTAAGTTATTGATTCCATGTATGGAGCAGCCTAAACTTGTAACACATATAGACAAATATTTTTATGTCAAATTATAAAATACATTACTGTTTATTTTCATTTTAGTTTGAATAATTATAGAATTTGTAATTCTTTATCTTAGCAAATATGTACTTAATTATTTAACATATTTATGACATCAAATGTTCGGGTACTGTAACTGTTATATATATAGTACTATGTTATATGTGCGTAGTATAAATATTATATTTATTTAGTTAAAGGAAGTATGTTGGAGATAATCTCAACATTAAACTAATGACATGGTTGGTTTTGGTTGTGGAAGGCTAGGTTGACATCTGCGTTTGGGTTTCCATTTGGGGGATCTGCTTGGGAACCCCTCGAACAGAAACCTAATCCGCATAAAAAAACTGTTACCTTAGGAAACCCACGGACCCCATAGACTATAATGGGGTCTGTGTGGTTCCGCTCAACTTCTGCATCAAAAATGCAGAGAGAAAAGTGCTGTTTGAGGAGAGGGGAACAGAATCCCCGAACGCAGATGTGAACCTAGCCTATCACACAAATATACCTTTAGTTTTGCGGCGTGAGCCACCATTGCCTAGCAGCTTTACCAGGTCATGACAAACGCTCCATAATCCCTGTTGCCTGTTTCCTACTTTGAGGCCTCTTTTGCTGTCAGACATAATTCTCTGCAGCACTAAAATTTTGTGTATTCTCAGTACCACTCACAGTGGCATTGGGCAGCAAAAGGCGCTATCAGTCAAGACAAAGTGGAGTCATTGGGCACGGATTATGGAACACTTGCTGTGATGGAGACAGATGCTGAGGATTTATGGCTCACCTGCATGTGAGGTAAGTTTGTAATGCCAGTGCAGTAATTTATTTAATGTGGTTCTAACAGATGCCCAAAAAATAAAATCCTTGATTTTTGACATTTTTTTAGCAATGTAGTAGATTTTTCTGAACGTTTGCAGCTGTTAATTTAATACTGTGTATAATATATACTGTCTAATTTGTGCTTCTGTGATAAAGAGTTGAAGGTGTAGATACATTATTTGGAGGCTGGCTATGGTACAGTTTACATAGAAAAAAAAATGTTAGTAGAAGGTTCTTGGAGTTCCGTCAAAAGATGGCAGGGCTCTGAGATTTCTCCACAGTCAAAAGGCAGAAAGTAAAACATGAGCAGCTTGACAGTAGAGATTAGCAATGGATGTAAAAAGAAAATTCTTACAATACATTAAAAAGTGCTTGCAAAAAATCTTTGTGCAGTTGTATAATCATAATAAATAAATCACAAATCAGATTATAGGAAAATTGTATTAAGAAATCCAGCCGTTGAATATAGTTATGCCAAATCAATAAAAAATAACTCACACTGAAATAACTGCTACAGTTTGGTCATCTGCCTGTTTTTTCTTTTGTTTTTCACTTTTTCGAATTTTTAGTGTTCGACCTTGAAGAATAAACAATGTAAAAGTTTTTATTAGGGTTTTGATTTTGTACTTTTCTAAAATGTAATACAGGATCATCCAAAATTCCTTTTTTTATGTTGTACGGTGATGTCATATTGGTGGCAGAGTAGCCTAAAGGTTCCAAAGAATATAAATGGAGTCTATTTTTAGGATGGCCCAGATATGCAGCTTACATTCACTTATGGGCCAGTTAATACAACATCTTACATCAATTAAAAAAAATATCTTTGGTCATTGAAACAATGATAAAGAGCCATGGTTGCTCTTCACCTCCCCCCAACAATATCAGCTGGTTATATTGGGTCTGTGAAAAGATAGAGCATGTACTATTTCTTCATGGATCACAGACACCACATTGCCCTCAAATGAAGCAATCTAAATAGAGTCTTTCGTAATCCTACAGTTACGTCTTATGCTGTTCTCCTGTTATACTATACATATAGAGTTGATCAAAGTAGATTTTATTCTGGTTTCTGTTCTTTTCTTTTTTTAATGTAGATTGTGAGCCCCACATAGAGCTCACAATGTACATTTTTTCCCTATCAATATGTCTTTTTGGAATATGGGATGGAAATCCATGCAAACATGGGGAGAACATACAAACTCCTTGCAGATGGTTTTCTGCCCTTGGCGGGATTTGAACACCAGGACCCCAGCGCTGCAAGGCTGCAGTGCTAACCACTGAGCCACCGTGTGGCCCCTCATTCTGGTTTCTGTTCAGGGGGTCCACTTGGGCTGGGAAACCTAATCCGCTTAAAAAGCGGTTACAGGCGGGTCTGGTTTTGTCAACTAAAAAATTAGCCGAACTACCATTCATGGTGGATAACAACAGATATCTGTCTGCTGCGAATATGTTGAAGCAGGTTGAATAATTTCAGCTGTGAATTACCCTTTCTACAGCTTGAGCACCTTGTTCAACGTCATAGTCTCTAACTAGTTTAGTCTGGCTGAGTGGCATAACTAGCAAAGACTTGGCCCCCCAGCAAATTCTTGATTTGAGCCCCCCCACACACAAACACAGCATAGTGTCCCCTTTCCTGGACCCCACACAGTACAATGCCCCATTTACACACACTATAATATACCAAAGTGGCCTCCAGATAGTATAGTTTGGAGGCTCCTCCAAACAGTATAATGTCCCATAATGGTCTGTTCACACAGTATAATGTCCCATAGAGGCTCTTGCACACAGTATTATGCCTCACAGTGGCCCTTGCACACAGTATTATGCCCCATAGAGGCTCTTGCACAGTATTACGATATGCCCCATAGTGGTCCCTATACACAGTGTTATGCCCCATAGTGGACCGCCCATGAACAATTATTATGCTCTAGAGTCTTTTCAGACCCCACAGTATAATGATCAAAGGCTTTCCCTGGCTTCAATGCACTCCCTGCTGCTTTCGACCTTCTACAATGTTGGTACAGACATCATGTGAGCCAGGCTGGCATCACAACACATAATGATGCTGGCCTGGCCACGTGACATCTGTAACATTACCAAATAAGCCTGAAGACTGCCAGAGCAAAGGAAAGGTAAGTAGCAGTGTTTTTTATGTTACCTCACCTCACTTGGGCCTCCGATCATTATATTCTGAGGTCTGAAAATACACCATAGTATATTGATTGCAATGTTTGTGGGGTTCATGGACCAGCAACCTCACTTACCGATCCCCACTCCTGCTCACAGCCGCCTCTGCTACCCCTTCTGCCCTCCAGAGGGCCACAGCGACATGAAGGGGAAGCTTAGGCGGCTGTGGTCAGGAGTGGGGATTGGTAAGTAGATAGGGCCTGTTACTTGTTGGGGAAACTCCAGCAGGTAACGGCCTATTAAAAAAAAACAAAAAACCTAAGGTCCCAGGACCCCCTACCGCTGCTACCCTGATATTCATGGCACTGTTCTGACATTTTGCTGGTAAGATCATTTATACAAATAATGCTAATGGGGCAACTCATTGGCTACAAAACACTGCCTCGTGTATTTTTGGCTTAACAGGTGGGCTGATGGAAGGCAGTAAGAAATGACTACAGTGTCACACTGCTCTTAGGGTTTGTAGTAATAGTTCTTTAACCATGGAGGCACATAGCTCTAGGTAAGAGGTGTATACTCTGAGACAGATTAAGTGATTGGTGATAACCCAATGTGGTGAGGGCTTTCAAGCTACCTATGACACACTTACCCCACGCAGTGACTTGTTATGACCACCTACAACATTTGACCTGAATTCAGTATAGACAACTATACTTATACAGTAAATAGAGCAAAATTTGTGTTTCATTCGTCAGCAGGTACAATATAAAGTCTTGTGAATGTTTTATGGTTTGGTTGGTTTGTTTTGGTCATTGGATTTTTAGAACTCAAATTTCCTTCTGTTAAATCCTCTTTTCTTTGAATCTTAATGCTGTATCATGTATATGTTAAATTGATTAAGAAAGTAGCATAGCTTAGGTGTATAAAATGTAGGTTTTACTTTGAGAGATGGGTAGTGTGAGAGAGTGAAGGGTGTAGTCTGGGAAGACACGTATATTCCATCCAGGCACCTAAGGGGTGTGTGGTGAGACCCACACCAGGGAGGTCAGCTGACTAATCAGGCCCTAATAACAGTCTGAGTGTGAAGACTAGCAGTGTGGCATCACACTGACATAGCTGACCTGTCCAGACCGGACCTCCAAAGCAGGTACTGTGCCACCCATTGTTGTTGCCAAGGTGGGAGACTGGTAGCCAGTCTCCTGTATAGTCAGGGAAAAGTTTCCTTACGTTTAAGTTAGTCTCTCAGCCGAGAAGGGTTTTGTTTTGTTTATCCTGTGGCTTTGCAAAAGCAGTGTATGCGCTACAAGTGAATAAAGCCTGAACTCGTGTGCAATCCAGTGTCTGTGTCCCTGTTTCTTGCAGTGCTACAAGCATCTACCTGAGCGATTCCCACAGTAGGCATATCACCTCTACACAAACACTGGATTCTTAGCTTCAACTCAGAATATTAACTTACATCTTGAGAGTTGAGTTCTGCAGAAACAAACCATAGCAAAGCTGATGACGGCTATGACAAGAATAAGACCTCCAAAAACGAGGAGCCAGAAATATTGCCTGTACCACGGCTGGTCCATTAGTTTTCACACCTACAAAAGTAGAAGATCAGGTAGAGTGAAGACGTAGCAAAGCTTGGGACCCACTGGAGGTAAGTTCTGCAATGTTTTTGCAGCTTGTGGCCTCAACATTCGATATTTCTCATGCAGTACTCTGCTCAGTAGTCAGCACTAGTATTTGTAAGCCAATCGCAGAAGGAAATGATAGATGTACAAATCTTTGCATTAGACTTTCTCTCTGTATAGATTCCATTTGTTATTTTTGGTGTAAAAATACTGATGCATAAACATTTTATGTCAGGGGATAATCGTACACATTAGGGAGAGTGTGTGCTTACATAGGCAGTACGGAGACTTACAAGTCATTCCTGCTCCGCTAGGGATTCTGGGTAAAAAATATGCAAATCTATTCTCCAGGATGTAATTAGGAGAACAGTGCCTCTGTATGCCGCCCTCTAGAGGGCAGCCTCCTTAACATCATACATGACTCCAGCTAACAAGCCTACTATCATGATGCGGATTTAATTGCCAAATTAGTATTTCTATTCCAAAAGGAACAGATTCCCAGCTATGGACAGCGCTGTTTCGGTCTTTTGGACCTCCTCAGGGCGGCATACAGAGGCACTGTTCTCCTAATTACATCCTGGAGAATAGATTTGCATATTTTTAAACATTTTATGGTCATATGAATTTTTCTTTAGGCAACAATTTCTAAATTCTTTGTTAAATATGAGTACTTTCATTTTAGAGAGCTCTACTAAAAATAAAGGCTAAAAAATGGATTAGTAAACGTAACATATCCAAAAAAAGGAATTCTATTTCTGTTAGCTGTCAATATACAGTTGGCATAGTGTCTATAACTTACTGTGACTTCAGGAAACTGCGTATAATACATAGCATCAACAAGAAACTTTCTATATTGAGTAAGGATAGGACACTGACCACAACTTCTTTTTAAAAAAAACGAACTGCTATTACATTATGTGGTAGTTCATGTGAAGGAAATCCTTTCCTGGAATGTGTAACACGATATATTCAATATAAATTGCATGCCATCTTCCTTTCAGTTCCTGATTCCTCAGCATAGTTATACTAAAGCTGGCTAGATACGTTTGATGAAAATTGTCGATTTTGACCGTAACAAAGATTTCTCAGGTGAAATTTAACACAATTGTTCCAAAAAAAGACTATTCATCCTGTAGCAAATGTAACAGCAAATGAACATGTATGGTAGTTTTAAACAACTGTAACAAAAAATATCCCAAAAAATTACATGTGAATCATATGTGAAAATTTATTGGTTACAACTAGAGATGAGCGAGTAGTATGCGATCGAATATCGAATAACATTATAGTCTATGGGAAAAAACAGGAATGTTGTTCCGGTTTCCATGGAAACCAAAGTTCGACACATTGGATCCTCCAAGTTCCGGAATTAGTAGAACGAGGAGCACGAGGAGGATTTTGCATTGAATTCAATGGAATTTTCCCGCGTGGTATTTGAACGATACCAGTATTCGATCGAATAGTCGTATTCGATCGAATACCACTCGCTCATCTCTAGTTACAACTGACTTGTACCTAATGTTTATGGCCATGTTAATGGACTTCTCATGAACATATTTGCAGCAATTAAAAATTTTACATTTTTGCTAGAATAATTGAAAAAAAAAAATTACATTTTTTCTAACCATGACAGCTTTTTGCCTTAATAGGTTACTAATGGATACAGTCATGAATGTAAGACTATGGTCTGGCACGAAACTCACGATTTCATGATTTCCTTATTGTGGTTGGGTTTTCTTCTTGCGCATGTACTCTCCTTGTCTGGAATTTATAGCTGGGTCTCTGACAAGCTCCAGACATCAGAAAGTTCTGTATTCATGTTTGTATATGTTGACAGACAATCAAGAAAAAAAAGACTGTTACCACTGAGGCTGGGTTCACACTGGGGTTTTTGGACTGGATTTTGACGTGGAATCCGCCTCAGAATCCGGCTAAAAAAAAACGCCCCCCATTGACTTGGCTGATAGCTGTTCACTTCCTTTTTCCACAAGCGGTTTCTTCCCGCTCACGGAAAAAAGAAGCGAGCTGACCTTTCTTGTCGCAGCGCGACACTTCCCATTCATTTGGGTCTAGTCCGGAGCAGAATACCGCCACTGGATGCCGGCAGCATTAGTCTCAGGGAGCCAGTTAACGCTATCCTATCTCTTATCCTGCTAGAATACATGTGATGGTCTAGAAAGATAGCATGCTCCTGTAGAGGCCACTAGTAAATCCCTGTATATCAAGATCTATATTGATTCTACGGACATGCTGATGGAAGTCACAGCGGTAGGAAAGTGCATTAACATCTTCAGTTCCCAGTACTCCGATGGTGAGCTCCGGTATTTAAAATGGGTAAACGTCTTGTGGCCAGATGAGACCAAGAAAAAAAAAAAACACAGAACAAACAGTCAGATATGGTGGAGGTTCAAAGATGTTTTTGGGTTGTTTTGCTGCCTCGCGCACTGGATGCTTTGACTGTGTGGAAGACATCATGAAATCTTAAGATCACCAAAGGATCTTGGATCTCAAAGTGGGGCACAGTTTCAGAAAGCTGGGTTTGCATGACCTAGGGTCATAGTCTTCGAGCAGGACAATGACCCCAAACATACTTCAAAAAGCACCCAGAAATGGATGCAAACAAAGTGCTGGACAGTTCTGAAGTGGCCTGCAATGAGTCTGAATCTAAATACTATTGAACACTTGTCGAGAGATCTTAAAATTGCTGTTAGGAGAAGACGCCCTTCACCTGCTCCAAAATTCCAGGTGAGAGTTGTAAGAAGCTTATTGATGGTTATAGGAAGTGATTGATTTCAGTTATTATTTCCATGAAATGAATGTAGATCACAATCTACTTTTCTGTTCCGTGCTGACACTGCGCAGAGAGCACACGGACCCCATTATAGTCTATGGGGTCCGTGTGCCTTCACTGCACACCGCTTGCCAGTGCGTTTGGTATTTCATACGGGGGGTCCCCATGCGGATTACCAAACACAGATGTGAATGAGAGGTAAGTCATATAATCAGATTCTGCTCATTCACTCCCAAAGTCCTAAACCAGTACTGCGTACAATGTTGGACTAGTCTAGTCTAACATAAATGGTTGTAAATTATTCCCAGTTTGGGTATCACAATGTTATGCACACAAAAATAAAGATACTCATATATAAACTAGCCATACAGAGAAACAAGCATACGGAAACTTCACACCTGCTACTGGTCATGTGAACTGACTTCTAATTAATCAAAAGTAAGAGGATTTAACAGTATAACACTGTGTTAATTTCAATAAATAGGATAAATTGACAGATATTTCATGATAAACTTACTGTCTTCCCTTGAAAGTCCACTCACCTCCCTTAAAGTTACTTCTCATTGCATCCAGGATTGTGTGCTGAAGGCTCAAAAGAGAAGGCGTGCTATGAAGTAGATTTTGACACACTCATTTCCACTTCCTGTTAATGCTGTCTGTGTAATTGACTAAATTAGGTTATTTATAGTACACATTGTATAGCAACTATATAAATTTATAGCAAGTTTTTACACATCTACCTTCTCCGCAATCCACTCCTGGCTTTGGATGAAGAAAACGCTGCAAAATCTGCAACAAAAACCGTTGCCTTTCCGTAATGTGGGGCCTTAGTTTAAAAGAGTTTCTTGAGGTTTTCCAGATTTCCAGAGGTTTTCAAAGCTGACCAAGGTGCCATTTTCCCAGCGGTGCTTGGGCGCCACCATTTTGCTGATGATCGTCGGCACCAGGAGCATGCTCCAGGGCCGATGTCAAGTTGGCATGACAGCCGGGAGCCTTGTAAAGGCTCCCCAGCCTGTCTGCAGTGACTTTCTCTGGCAGGCTACTCTATGTAGCCTGCAAAAGAAATGATGATATTTTGCAATGCATTGTAATGCATTGCATTAGTGATCAGACTCCCTGGGGTTCCAAAATTTTGAAAAAAAAGTAAAAAAAAATATATATATATATATAAAAATAATTAAAAGTATTAAAAAAATAAAATCACCCCCCTTTCCCTAGAACACACAGAAAAATACTTAAATACTGTGAAACACATACGCATTAGGTATCCCTGTGTCCGAAAAATGCCCGGTCTACAAATCTATAAAAATATTTTTCCTATACGGTAAACGCCGTAGCGGGAAAAAAGTAAAAAGTGCCAAACCGCCATTCTTTCACTGTTTTGCCTCTGATTAAAATTTTTATTAAATTGATTAAAGAAATACCAATTCCCCAAAATGGTATAACTAAAAATTACACTCAGCCCTGCAGAAAAAAAAAAAACGCCCTACACGGAAGTATAAAAAAGTTACGGGTATCAAAATATGGTGACTTTTAGAAAGAAAAAAATTTGGGCACATTATTGGATTTTTGTTAAGGGATTAAAATGTAAATAAAACCATATAAATTTGGTATCCTTTGAATTGTACTGAAACATAGAATACAGGTAACATGTCATTTTGGCTGCATAGTAAACGCCGTAAAAATGAATCCCGTAAGAATATCTCACAAATGTACTTTTTCTTCAAATCCACCCCATTCAGAATTTTTTTTCCAGCTTCCCAGTACAGAATAATTAATGGCGGTATCATGAAGAACAATTTGTCCTGCAAACATTAAGACCTCATATGGCTCTGAGAGTGGAGAAATAAAATAGTTATGGGGTCTAGAGGGGGGGAGGAGTCAGAAACAAAAAATTAAAATAAAAAAAATGCCCTCGGTGGGAAGCGGTTAATGCTTTGTCCAACTGATGCTGTACCAAGCTAATTTACAGAGTCTAAATATTTCCAGATGTCTCCTGAGAAACCAAAAAGTGGACAATGCCGTGTCAGGAAACAGACGCAAGTGTATTTAGAGAACAGAGACAGTAGTGGAGTCAAACCAAGCTGACAACCAAAAGATGAGAGGAGTCAGAAACCCAATAATAAAAGTGCCCATGCACCATATTTGGAGCTATTCCTCCAGACTCCCCATACACATAAATACTCAGTTCAGGCAAGCAGGTATATGTTTTCAATGGCAGAGTGCAGTGGTAGAACATCTTCATGGAATACAAAAGGAATGGGTGTTGAAATCCAACATGATTAATCCTTTCTTCCCAATGCATTATCTCTTGTGAAGAGTCAGGAAGACCCCAAGCATATTTATACATGATCCATGTTACTGAAATGTTTCATGTAATTAACACATAATTCATGGACTTTGTATCCGTAAAAGACATGCTCTGTATTTGTCCCTTTTTGTGGATCATGGACACTCATTAAAGTCTATAGGTCAGTAAAAAAAATTAACAGCAAAGGCAATACAAAGTATAAATAAAGTCACGATAAACGGATAAACTACTGACACAACACAGTCATGACATCAAATCATGCATGTGCTATCAATAGAAAACCTGAAGGAACACGTAAAAAACAAACATGTGAATAAGGCCTAAGACGGTGTTCACAATTTGCAGCATATATTGCAGCATTCCTTAGGTGATACAAGTTGGAAAATACTCGGATAATCTTGATGTGTTTTGGAAGTGAGTTTTGTATGTTATCTAACAAGTTTATGCTTTCGAGATACCTGTGGAGCCTAGGAGATGTTTATTGGGGATACTGGAGATGGAGGAGCTAGATGACAATAAAGCTTTGCGGATACAACTCCTATATCAGGCAAGGCAAACCATAGCAGCCTACTGGATTCAAATAAACCCATCTAATTTATCTCTAAGATGACTACAACAATAAGGTTAGAGTGGGGGTTATGCCTCAAACGTAAAGCACCCTCAAGGTTTGAAGCCATATGGGAAAGACAGATAACTACCCCTGGATTGCCAGGTCAGGCTTTAGTGGACATGCATGTCTCACATATAGTCTACTCGCCAGTGAAGGCTAACCATTGACCTTCTCTAGACTTGCGAGATCTGTCTAACTTGTGGATTGTAATTCATTCACGACGCTGAACCAACTATGCTGTTATTAAGGGATAGTATGTTATAACCAGCACACTGGACGGGGGCTGGGAGGAACAACATTATCTTAAATTACATAGCAATAACTCCATGTATTAACCAGCTCCTATTAGAGTTGAATGAATTGTTGTGCTATGTCATACTTCTTAAATTTCTCTGCATATGTTTCCAAAATGTGAAAATCTCAATACAAAGTTCTGGTAAAAAAAAAAAAAAAAAAAAACACACATACATTTCAATTTGTTGGATTTAGGTTTAAAGTTTAATAGATATAGTTTAAAATGTCACGTCCTCTATGTCATATAAAAACAAAACTTTAACATTTATAATCTGTGCGTGTGTTTCTAGTTTACGCCTCAGGTTCCGTCTTTTATAGTTCCTCTTTCGTTACACAAAGAACCTACGTTATTGAGTTACACCCAACCTCATATATAAAAACTATCTAACTAGGAAATGTTGATTTGTCACCCATAGCAACATATCTCAGTTTACATTTCAGTTTTCCTATGCTGCATGACTGGGCAACAAGGAAATAGTCATGATACATAAGAAAGGAAAATATGGTTCAGATAGAGTGCCTTGCGAAAGTATTCGTCCCCCCTTGAACTTTTCAACCTTTTGCCACATTTCAGGCTTCAAACATGAAGATATCAAATTTTAATTTTTTGGGGAAGAATCAACAACAACTGGGACACAATTGTGAAGTGGAACGAAATTTATTGGATATTTTAAACTTTTTTAACAAATAAAAAACTGAAAAGTGGGGCGTGCAAAATTATTCAGCCCCTTTACTTTCAATGCAGCAAACTCACTCCGTTCAGTTCAGTGAGGATCTCTGAATGATCCAATGTTGTCCTAAATGATGGATGATAATAAATAGAATCTACCTGTGTGTAACCAAGTCTCCATATAAATGCACCTGCTCTGTGATAGTCTCAGGGTTCTGTTTAAAGCGCAGAAAGCATCATGAAGACCAAGGAACACACCAGGCAGGTCAGAGATACTGTTGTGGAGTAGAGATGAGCGAACAGTGTTCTATCGAACTCATGTTCGATCGGATATTAGGCTGTTCGGCATGTTCGAATCGAATCGAACACCGCGTGGTAAAGTGCGCCATTACTCGATTCCCCTCCCACCTTCCCTGGCGCCTTTTTTGCTCCAATAACAGCGCAGGGTAGGTGGGACAGGAACTACGACACCGGTGACGTTGAGAAAAGTAGGCAAAACCCATTGGCTGCCGAAAACATGTGACCTCTAATTTAAAAGAACAGCGCCGCCCAGGTTCGCGTCATTCTGAGCTTGCAATTCACCGAGGACGGAGGTTTCCGTCCAGTTAGCTAGGGCTTAGATTCTGGGTAGGCAGGGACAGGCTAGATAGGAAGGAGAAGACAACCAACAGCTCTTATAAGAGCTAAATTCCAGGGAGAAGCTTGTCAGTGTAACGTGGCACTGACGGGCTCAATCGCCGCAACCCAGCTTTCCCAGGATCCTGAATGGAATACACTGTCAGTGTATTCCCGTATACCCGATATATACCCCGATACCCGTTCCAACGGTGTGCCCCCCCACCTTCACCCCAGAAATACCCTGCAAGTCCCCTAGCAATAGAATTGGGGCTATATACACCCACAATTTTTACTACTGGTATACAGTGCCATTGTCTGACTGGGAATTCAAAGAATATATTGGGAATACAAATACCCTCATTTCTTGCTACTGCCATATAGTGCCAGTGTCTGACTGGGAATTCAAAGAATATATTGGGGTTACGTGCACCCACAATTTTTACTACTGGTATACAGTGCCATTGTCTGACTGGGAATTCAAAGAATATATTGGGAATACAAATACCCTCATTTCTTGCTACTGCCATATAGTGCCAGTTTCTGACTGGTAATTCAAAGAATATATTGGGGTTACGTGCACCCACAATTTTTACTACTGGTATACAGTGCCATTGTCTGACTGGGAATTCAAAGAATATATTGGGAATACAAATACCCTCATTTCTTGCTACTGCCATATAGTGCCAGTGTCTGACTGGGAATTCAAAGAATATATTGGGGTTACGTGCACCCACAATTTTTACTACTGGTATACAGTGCCATTGTCTGACTGGGAATTCAAAGAATATATTGGGAATACAAATACCCTCATTTCTTGCTACTGCCATATAGTGCCAGTGTCTGACTGGGAATTCAAAGAATATATTGGGGTTACGTGCACCCACAATTTTTACTACTGGTATACAGTGCCATTGTCTGACTGGGAATTCAAAGAATATATTGGGGTTATAAATACCCTCATTTCTTGCTACTGCCATATAGTGCCAGTTTCTGACTGGTAATTCAAAGAATATATTGGGGTTACGTGCACCCACAATTTTTACTACTGGTATACAGTGCCATTGTCTGACTGGGAATTCAAAGAGTATATTGGGAATACAAATACCCTCATTTCTTGCTACTGCCATATAGTGCCAGTTTCTGACTGGTAATTCAAAGAATATATTGGGGTTACGTGCACCCACAATTTTTACTACTGGTATACAGTGCCATTGTCTGACTGGGAATTCAAAGAATATATTGGGGTTATAAATACCCTCATTTCTTGCTACTGCCATATAGTGCCAGTTTCTGACTGGTAATTCAAAGAATATATTGGGGTTACGTGCACCCACAATTTTTACTACTGGTATACAGTGCCATTGTTTGACTGGGAATTCAAAGAGTATATTGGGAATACAAATACCCTCATTTCTTGCTACTGCCATATAGTGCCAGTTTCTGACTGGTAATTCAAAGAATATATTGGGGTTACGTGCACCCACAATTTTTACTACTGGTATACAGTGCCATTGTCTGACTGGGAATTCAAAGAGTATATTGGGAATACAAATACCCTCATTTCTTGCTACTGCCATATAGTGCCAGTTTCTGACTGGTAATTCAAAGAATATATTGGGGTTACGTGCACCCACAATTTTTACTACTGGTATACAGTGCCATTGTCTGACTGGGAATTCAAAGAATATATTGGGGTTATAAATACCCTCATTTCTTGCTACTGCCATATAGTGCCAGTTTCTGACTGGTAATTCAAAGAATATATTGGGGTTACGTGCACCCACAATTTTTACTACTGGTATACAGTGCCATTGTCTGACTGGGAATTCAAAGAGTATATTGGGAATACAAATACCCTCATTTCTTGCTACTGCCATATAGTGCCAGTTTCTGACTGGGAATTCAAAGAATATATTGGGGTTACGTGCACCCACAATTTTTACTACTGGTATACAGTGCCATTGTCTGACTGGGAATTCAAAGAATATATTGGGGTTATAAATACCCTCATTTCTTGCTACTGCCATATAGTGCCAGTTTCTGACTGGTAATTCAAAGAATATATTGGGGTTACGTGCACCCACAATTTTTACTACTGGTATACAGTGCCATTGTCTGACTGGGAATTCAAAGAGTATATTGGGAATACAAATACCCTCATTTCTTGCTACTGCCATATAGTGCCAGTTTCTGACTGGTAATTCAAAGAATATATTGGGGTTACGTGCACCCACAATTTTTACTACTGGTATACAGTGCCATTGTCTGACTGGGAATTCAAAGAATATATTGGGGTTATAAATACCCTCATTTCTTGCTACTGCCATATAGTGCCAGTTTCTGACTGGTAATTCAAAGAATATATTGGGGTTACGTGCACCCACAATTTTTACTACTGGTATACAGTGCCATTGTCTGACTGGGAATTCAAAGAGTATATTGGGAATACAAATACCCTCATTTCTTGCTACTGCCATATAGTGCCAGTTTCTGACTGGGAATTCAAAGAATATATTGGGGTTACGTGCACCCACAATTTTTACTACTGGTATACAGTGCCATTGTCTGACTGGGAATTCAAAGAATATATTGGGGTTATAAATACCCTCATTTCTTGCTACTGCCATATAGTGCCAGTTTCTGACTGGGAATTCAAAGAATATATTGGGGTTACGTGCACCCACAATTTTTACTACTGGTATACAGTGCCATTGTCTGACTGGGAATTCAAAGAGTATATTGGGAATACAAATACCCTCATTTCTTGCTACTGCCATATAGTGCCAGTTTCTGACTGGGAATTCAAAGAATATATTGGGGTTACGTGCACCCACAATTTTTACTACTGGTATACAGTGCCATTGTCTGACTGGGAATTCAAAGAATATATTGGGGTTATAAATACCCTCATTTCTTGCTACTGCCATATAGTGCCAGTTTCTGACTGGTAATTCAAAGAATATATTGGGGTTACGTGCACCCACAATTTTTACTACTGGTATACAGTGCCATTGTCTGACTGGGAATTCAAAGAGTATATTGGGAATACAAATACCCTCATTTCTTGCTACTGCCATATAGTGCCAGTTTCTGACTGGGAATTCAAAGAATATATTGGGGTTACGTGCACCCACAATTTTTACTACTGGTATACAGTGCCATTGTCTGACTGGGAATTCAAAGAATATATTGGGGTTATAAATACCCTCATTTCTTGCTACTGCCATATAGTGCCAGTTTCTGACTGGTAATTCAAAGAATATATTGGGGTTACGTGCACCCACAATTTTTACTACTGGTATACAGTGCCATTGTCTGACTGGGAATTCAAAGAGTATATTGGGAATACAAATACCCTCATTTCTTGCTACTGCCATATAGTGCCAGTTTCTGACTGGGAATTCAAAGAATATATTGGGGTTACGTGCACCCACAATTTTTACTACTGGTATACAGTGCCATTGTCTGACTGGGAATTCAAAGAATATATTGGGGTTATAAATACCCTCATTTCTTGCTACTGCCATATAGTGCCAGTTTCTGACTGGTAATTCAAAGAATATATTGGGGTTACGTGCACCCACAATTTTTACTACTGGTATACAGTGCCATTGTCTGACTGGGAATTCAAAGAGTATATTGGGAATACAAATACCCTCATTTCTTGCTACTGCCATATAGTGCCAGTTTCTGACTGGGAATTCAAAGAATATATTGGGGTTACGTGCACCCACAATTTTTACTACTGGTATACAGTGCCATTGTCTGACTGGGAATTCAAAGAATATATTGGGGTTATAAATACCCTCATTTCTTGCTACTGCCATATAGTGCCAGTTTCTGACTGGGAATTCAAAGAATATATTGGGGTTACGTGCACCCACAATTTTTACTACTGGTATACAGTGCCATTGTCTGACTGGGAATTCAAAGAATATATTGGGGTTATAAATACCCTCATTTCTTGCTACTGCCATATAGTGCCAGTTTCTGACTGGTAATTCAAAGAATATATTGGGGTTACGTGCACCCACAATTTTTACTACTGGTATACAGTGCCATTGTCTGACTGGGAATTCAAAGAGTATATTGGGAATACAAATACCCTCATTTCTTGCTACTGCCATATAGTGCCAGTTTCTGACTGGGAATTCAAAGAATATATTGGGGTTACGTGCACCCACAATTTTTACTACTGGTATACAGTGCCATTGTCTGACTGGGAATTTAAAGAGTATATTGGGAATACAAATACCCTCATTTCTTGCTACTGCCATATAGTGCCAGTGTCTGACTGGGAATTCAAAGAATATATTGGGGTTACGTGCACCCACAATTTTTACTACTGGTATACAGTGCCAATTTCTAACTAGGAATTCAAAATGCGCAAGGCTCCCGGAAAGGGACGTGGACGAGGCCGTGGGCGAGGTCGGGGGAATGGTTCTGGGGAGCAAGGTAGCAGTGAAGCCACAGGGCGTCCCGTGCCTACTCCTGTGGGGCAGCAAGCATTGCGCCACTCCACAGTGCCAGGGTTGCTTGCCACATTAACTAAACTGCAGGGTACAAACCTTAGTAGGCCCGAGAACCAGGAACAGGTCTTGCAATGGCTGTCAGAGAACGCTTACAGCACATTGTCCAGCAGCCAGTCAGACTCTGCCTCCTCTCCTCCTATTACCCAACAGTCTTGTCTTCCTTCCTCCCAAAATTCCGAAGCTTTACAGAACAATAACCCAAACTGTCCCTGCTCCCCAGAGCTGTTCTCCGCTCCTTTCATTGTCCCTCAACCTGCCTCTCCACGTCACGATTCCACGAACCTAACAGAGGAGCATCTGTGTCCAGATGCTCAAACACTAGAGTCTCCTCCATCTCCGTTCGATTTGGTGGTGGATGACCAGCAACCCACCCTCATCGACGATGATGTGACGCAGTTGCCGTCAGGGCATCCAGTTGACCGGCGCATTGTGCGGGAGGAGGAGATGAGACAGGAGTTGGAAGAGGAAGTGGTGGATGATGAGGACACTGACCCGACCTGGACAGGGGGGATGTCAAGCGGGGAAAGTAGTGTGGATGTTGAGGCAGGTGCAGCACCAAAAAGGGTAGCTAGAGGCAGAGGCAGAGGTCAGCAGCTTAGGCGAAGCCAGGCCACACCCGGAATCTCCCAAGATGTTCCAGTTCGTACCCAGCCCCGAAAAACTCCCACCTCGAGGGCACGTTTCTCGAAGGTGTGGAGTTTTTTCAAGGAATGCGCCGAGGACAGATATAGTGTTGTCTGCACAATTTGCCTCTCGAAATTGATTAGGGGCTCTGAGAAGAGCAACCTGTCCACCACTTCAATGCGCCGTCATTTGGAATCCAAGCACTGGAATCAGTGGCAGGCAGCAACGGCAGGACAAAGGCCGCCTGCCGTTCACGCCACTGCCACTGCCTCTGCCACTGCCTCTGCCTCTGCCACTGCCACTGCTGACTGTGCTGGCGATGCACTCCAGAGGACGAGCCAGGACACCACTTCATCTGCCTCCGCCACTTTGTTGACTTCTACCTCATCCTCCCCTGGTCCTGTCTTATCTCCTTCTCCTGCACCATCAAAGGCACCATCAGGCGTTTCTTTACATCAACCAACCATCTCTCAGACATTGGAGCGGCGGCAGAAATACACTGCTAACCACCCACACGCGCAAGCCTTGAACGCCAACATCGCTAAACTGCTGGCCCAGGAGATGTTGGCGTTCCGGCTTGTTGAAACTCCCGCCTTCCTGGACCTGATGGCAACTGCGGCACCTCGCTATGCCGTCCCTAGCCGTCACTACTTCTCCCGGTGTGCCGTCCCCGCCTTGCACCAGCACGTGTCACTCAACATCAGGCGGGCCCTTAGTTCCGCGCTTTGCACAAAGGTCCACTTGACCACCGACGCGTGGACAAGTGCATGCGGACAGGGACGCTACATTTCACTGACGGCACACTGGGTGAATGTAGTTGAGGCTGGGACTGCTTCCCAAACTGGCCCGGTGTACCTCGTCTCCCCGCCTAACATTCCTGGCAGGGACACGAGAAGAACACCCCCCTCCTCCTCCTCCTCTACCGCCTCCTCCTCCGCCACCGCCTCCTCCTCCGCCACCGCCTCCTCCTCCGCTGTTAGATTGACCCCAGCTACGAGTTGGAAACGTTGCAGCACTGGCGTTGGTAGACGTCAGCAGGCTGTGCTGAAGCTGATCAGCTTGGGGGACAGACAGCACACTGCCTCCGAGGTGAGGGATGCCCTCCTCGATGAGACGGCAATATGGTTTGAGCCGCTGCACCTGGGCCCAGGCATGGTCGTTTGTGATAACGGCCGGAACCTGGTAGCAGCTCTGGAGCTTGCCGGACTCCAACATGTTCCATGCCTGGCCCACGTCTTCAACCTAGTGGTGCAACGTTTCCTAAAGAGCTACCCCAATGTTCCAGAGCTACTGGTGAAAGTGCGGCGCATGTGCGCCCACTTTCGCAAGTCGACAGTAGCCGCTGCTAGCTTAAAATCTCTCCAGCAACGCCTGCATGTGCCACAACACCGGCTTTTGTGCGACGTCCCCACACGCTGGAACTCAACGTTTCAGATGTTGAATAGAGTGGTTGAGCAGCAGAGACCTTTGATGGAATACCAGCTACAAAACCCTAGGGTGCCACAAAGTCAGCTGCCTCAGTTTCACATCCATGAGTGGCCATGGATGAGAGACCTTTGTGACATCCTACGGGTCTTTGAGGAGTCCACAAGGAGGGTGAGCTCTGAGGATGCGATGGTGAGCCTTACAATCCCTCTCTTGTGTGTTCTGAGAGAATCCCTGATTGACATCAGGGATAACTCAGATCACACAGAGGAGTTAGGGATAGCATCCGATCCGTCACAGCTGGAGAGTAGGTCCACACATCTGTCCGCTTCACTGCGTTTAATGGAGGAGGAGGAGGAGGAGGAGGAGGAGGAAGAAGAGTTGTCCGATGATGTGATGGTGATACAGGAGGCTTCCGGGCAACTTCGAATCGTCCCATTGTTGCAGCGCGGATGGGTAGACATGGAGGATGAGGAGGAAATGGAGATTGAACTTTCCGGTGGGGCCAGAGGAGTCATGCCAACTAACACTGTGGCAGACATGGCTGAGTTCATGTTGGGGTGCTTTACAACCGACAAGCGTATTGTCAAAATCATGGAGGACAACCAGTACTGGATCTTTGCTATCCTTGACCCCCGGTATAAAAACAACATCTCGTCTTTTATTCCGGTAGAGGGGAGGGCCAATCGCATCAATGCTTGCCACAGGCAATTGGTGCAGAATATGATGGAGATGTTTCCAGCATGTGACGTTGGCGGCAGGGAGGGCAGTTCCTCCAGTAGGCAACCAAGTTCTCACCGGTCCACACAAACGAGGGGCACACTGTCTAAGGTCTGGGACACCTTGATGGCACCCCCTCGCCAAAGTGCCGCCACGGAGGGTCCTAGTGTCACCAGGCGTGAGAAGTATAGGCGCATGTTGCGGGAATACCTTTCCGACCACAGCCCTGTCCTCTCCGACCCCTCTGCGCCCTACACGTATTGGGTGTCGAAGTTGGACCTGTGGCTTGAACTTGCCCTATATGCCTTGGAGGTGCTGTCCTGTCCTGCCGCCAGCGTCCTATCTGAGAGGGTGTTCAGTGCAGCCGGTGGCATCATCACTGACAAGCGCACCCGTCTGTCAGCTGAGAGTGCCGACCGGCTCACTTTGATAAAAATGAACCACCACTGGATAGAGCCTTCATTTTTGTGCCCACCTGTGTAAAGCACCCCAACATGAAACTCCATGTCTGTACTCAACCTCTCCAATTCCTCCGCATCCTCATACTCATCCACCATAAGCGTTGCACAATTCTGCTAATACTAGGCTCCCTCCAACATGATTTCCCCCAACTCTGCTGGTTAGAGGCTCCCTCCACCCTGATTTCCACCAACTCTGCTGGTTAGAGGCTCCCTCCACCCTGCTTTCCCACAACTCTGCTGGTTAGAGGCTCCTTCCACCATGAATTTGCCAAAACTGGGCTGTTTAGAGGCTCCCTCCACCATGAATTGGTCCAAACTGGGCTGGTTAGAGGCTCCCTCCACCATTAATTGGTCCAAACTGGGCTGGTTAGAGGCTCCCTCCACCATGAATTTGCCCAAACTGGGCTGTTTAGAGGCTCCCTCCACCATGAATTTGCCCAAACTGGGCTGTTTAGAGGCTCCCTCCACCATGAATTGGTCCAAACTGGGTTTTTTAGAGGCTCCCTCCACCATGAATTGGTCCAAACTGGGCTGGTTAGAGGCTCCCTCCACCATGAATTGATCCAAACTGGGGTGGTTAGAGGCTCCCTCCACCATTAATTGGTCCAAACTGGGCTGGTTAGAGGCTCCCTCCACCATTAATTGGTCCAAACTGGGCTGGTTAGAGGCTCCCTCCACCATTAATTGGTCCAAACTGGGCTGGTTAGAGGCTCCCTCCACCATGAATTTGCCCAAACTGGGCTGTTTAGAGGCTCCCTCCACCATGAATTTGCCCAAACTGGGCTGGTTAGAGGCTCCCTCCACCATGAATTGGTCCAAACTGGGGTTTTTAGAGGCTCCCTCCACCATGAATTGGTCCAAACTTGGCTGTTTAGAGGCTCCCTCCACCATTAATTGGTCCAAACTGGGCTGGTTAGAGGCTCCCTCCACCATGAATTGGTCCAAACTGGGTTTTTTAGAGGCTCCCTCCACCATGAATTTGCCCAAACTGGGCTGTTTAGAGGCTCCCTCCACCATGAATTTGCCCAAACTGGGCTGGTTAGAGGCTCCCTCCACCATGAATTGGTCCAAACTGGGGTTTTTAGAGGCTCCCTCCACCATGAATTGGTCCAAACTTGGCTGTTTAGAGGCTCCCTCCACCATGAATTGGTCCAAACTGGGGTGGTTAGAGGCTCCCTCCACCATTAATTGGTCCAAACTGGGCTGGTTAGAGGCTCCCTCCACCATTAATTGGTCCAAACTGGGCTGGTTAGAGGCTCCCTCCACCATGAATTGGTCCAAACTGGGTTTTTTAGAGGCTCCCTCCACCATGAATTTGCCCAAACTGGGCTGTTTAGAGGCTCCCTCCACCATGAATTGGTCCAAACTGGGCTGGTTAGAGGCTCCCTCCACCATGAATTTCCCAAAACTTGGCTGTTTAGAGGCTCCCTCCACCATTAATTGGTCCAAACTGGGCTGGTTAGAGGCTCCCTCCACCATGAATTGGTCCAAACTGGGGTTTTTAGAGGCTCCCTCCACCATGAATTGGTCCAAACTTGGCTGTTTAGAGGCTCCCTCCACCATGAATTGGTCCAAACTGGGGTGGTTAGAGGCTCCCTCCACCATTAATTGGTCCAAACTGGGCTGGTTAGAGGCTCCCTCCACCATTAATTGGTCCAAACTGGGCTGGTTAGAGGCTCCCTCCACCATGAATTTGCCCAAACTGGGCTGTTTAGAGGCTCCCTCCACCATGAATTTGCCCAAACTGGGCTGGTTAGAGGCTCCCTCCACCATGAATTGGTCCAAACGGGTTTTTAGAGGCTCCCTTCACCATGAATTGGTCCAAACTTGGCTGTTTAGAGGCTCCCTCCACCATGAATTGGTCCAAACTGGGTTTTTAGAGGCTCCCTCCACCATGAATTTGCCCAAACTGGGCTGTTTAGAGGCTCCCTCCACCATGAATTTGCCCAAACTGGGCTGGTTAGAGGCTCCCTCCACCATGAATTGGTCCAAACTGGGGTTTTTAGAGGCTCCCTCCACCATGAATTGGTCCAAACTTGGCTGTTTAGAGGCTCCCTCCACCATGAATTGGTCCAAACTGGGGTGGTTAGAGGCTCCCTCCACCATTAATTGGTCCAAACTGGGCTGGTTAGAGGCTCCCTCCACCATTAATTGGTCCAAACTGGGCTGGTTAGAGGCTCCCTCCACCATGAATTGGTCCAAACTGGGTTTTTTAGAGGCTCCCTCCACCATGAATTTGCCCAAACTGGGCTGTTTAGAGGCTCCCTCCACCATGAATTGGTCCAAACTGGGCTGGTTAGAGGCTCCCTCCACCATGAATTTCCCAAAACTTGGCTGTTTAGAGGCTCCCTCCACCATTAATTGGTCCAAACTGGGCTGGTTAGAGGCTCCCTCCACCATGAATTGGTCCAAACTGGGGTTTTTAGAGGCTCCCTCCACCATGAATTGGTCCAAACTTGGCTGTTTAGAGGCTCCCTCCACCATGAATTGGTCCAAACTGGGGTGGTTAGAGGCTCCCTCCACCATTAATTGGTCCAAACTGGGCTGGTTAGAGGCTCCCTCCACCATTAATTGGTCCAAACTGGGCTGGTTAGAGGCTCCCTCCACCATGAATTTGCCCAAACTTGGCTGTTTAGAGGCTCCCTCCACCATGAATTTGCCCAAACTGGGCTGGTTAGAGGCTCCCTCCACCATGAATTGGTCCAAACGGGTTTTTAGAGGCTCCCTTCACCATGAATTGGTCCAAACTTGGCTGTTTAGAGGCTCCCTCCACCATGAATTGGTCCAAACTGGGGTGGTTAGAGGCTCCCTCCACCATTAATTGGTCCAAACTGGGCTGGTTAGAGGCTCCCTCCACCATTAATTGGTCCAAACTGGGCTGGTTAGAGGCTCCCTCCACCATGAATTGGTCCAAACTGGGGTTTTTAGAGGCTCCCTCCACCATGAATTGGTCCAAACTTGGCTGTTTAGAGGCTCCCTCCACCATTAATTGGTCCAAACTGGGCTGGTTAGAGGCTCCCTCCACCATGAATTGGTCCAAACTGGGTTTTTTAGAGGCTCCCTCCACCATGAATTTGCCCAAACTGGGCTGTTTAGAGGCTCCCTCCACCATGAATTGGTCCAAACTGGGTTTTTTAGAGGCTCCCTCCACCATGAATTGGTCCAAACTGGGCTGGTTAGAGGCTCCCTCCACCATGAATTGGTCCAAACTGGGGTGGTTAGAGGCTCCCTCCACCATTAATTGGTCCAAACTGGGCTGGTTAGAGGCTCCCTTCACCATGAATTGGTCCAAACTGGGCTGGTTAGAGGCTCCCTCCACCATTAATTGGTCCAAACTGGGCTGGTTAGAGGCTCCCTCCACCATGAATTTGCCCAAACTGGGCTGTTTAGAGGCTCCCTCCACCATGAATTTGCCCAAACTAGGCTGGTTAGAGGCTCCCTCCACCATGAATTGGTCCAAACTGGGGTTTTTAGAGGCTCCCTCCACCATGAATTGGTCCAAACTTGGCTGTTTAGAGGCTCCCTCCACCATTAATTGGTCCAAACTGGGCTGGTTAGAGGCTCCCTCCACCATGAATTGGTCCAAACTGGGTTTTTTAGAGGCTCCATCCACCATGAATTTGCCCAAACTGGGCTGTTTAGAGGCTCCCTCCACCATGAATTGGTCCAAACTGGGGTGGTTAGAGGCTCCCTCCACCATTAATTGGTCCAAACTGGGCTGGTTAGAGGCTCCCTCCACCATTAATTGGTCCAAACTGGGCTGGTTAGAGGCTCCCTCCACCATGAATTGGTCCAAACTGGGGTTTTTAGAGGCTCCCTCCACCATGAATTGGTCCAAACTTGGCTGTTTAGAGGCTCCCTCCACCATTAATTGGTCCAAACTGGGCTGGTTAGAGGCTCCCTCCACCATGAATTGGTCCAAACTGGGTTTTTTAGAGGCTCCCTCCACCATGAATTTGCCCAAACTGGGCTGTTTAGAGGCTCCCTCCACCATGAATTGCTCCAAACTGGGGTGGTTAGAGGCTCCCTCCACCATTAATTGGTCCAAACTGGGCTGGTTAGAGGCTCCCTCCACCATTAATTGGTCCAAACTGGGCTGGTTAGAGGCTCCCTCCACCATGAATTGGTCCAAACTGGGGTTTTTAGAGGCTCCCTCCACCATGAATTGGTCCAAACTTGGCTGTTTAGAGGCTCCCTCCACCATTAATTGGTCCAAACTGGGCTGGTTAGAGGCTCCCTCCACCATGAATTGGTCCAAACTGGGTTTTTTAGAGGCTCCCTCCACCATGAATTTGCCCAAACTGGGCTGTTTAGAGGCTCCCTCCACTATGAATTGGTCCAAACTGGGTTTTTTAGAGGCTCCCTCCACCATGAATTGGTCCAAACTGGGCTGGTTAGAGGCTCCCTCCACCATGAATTGGTCCAAACTGGGGTGGTTAGAGGCTCCCTCCACCATTAATTGGTCCAAACTGGGCTGGTTAGAGGCTCCCTCCACCATTAATTGGTCCAAACTGGGCTGGTTAGAGGCTCCCTCCACCATTAATTGGTCCAAACTGGGCTGGTTAGAGGCTCCCTCCACCATGAATTTGCCCAAACTGGGCTGTTTAGAGGCTCCCTCCACCATGAATTTGCCCAAACTGGGCTGGTTAGAGGCTCCCTCCACCATGAATTGGTCCAAACTGGGGTTTTTAGAGGCTCCCTCCACCATGAATTGGTCCAAACTTGGCTGTTTAGAGGCTCCCTCCACCATTAATTGGTCCAAACTGGGCTGGTTAGAGGCTCCCTCCACCATGAATTGGTCCAAACTGGGTTTTTTAGAGGCTCCCTCCACCATGAATTTGCTCAAACTGGGCTGTTTAGAGGCTCCCTCCACCATGAATTGGTCCAAACTGGGGTGGTTAGAGGCTCCCTCCACCATTAATTGGTCCAAACTGGGCTGGTTAGAGGCTCCCTCCACCATTAATTGGTCCAAACTGGGCTGGTTAGAGGCTCCCTCCACCATGAATTTGCCCAAACTGGGCTGGTTAGAGGCTCCCTCCACCATGAATTGGTCCAAACTGGGTTTTTTAGAGGCTCCCTCCACCATGAATTTGCCCAAACTGGGCTGGTTAGAGGCTCCCTCCACCATGAATTGGTCCAAACTGGGGTTTTTAGAGGCTCCCTCCACCATGAATTTGCCCAAACTGGGCTGTTTAGAGGCTCCCTCCACCATGAATTGGTCCAAACTGGGTTTTTTAGAGGCTCCCTCCACCATGAATTGGTCCAAACTGGGCTGGTTAGAGGCTCCCTCCACCATGAATTGGTCCAAACTGGGGTGGTTAGAGGCTCCCTCCACCATTAATTGGTCCAAACTGGGCTGGTTAGAGGCTCCCTCCACCATTAATTGGTCCAAACTGGGCTGGTTAGAGGCTCCCTCCACCATGAATTTGCCCAAACTGGGCTGTTTAGAGGCTCCCTCCACCATGAATTTGCCCAAACTGGGCTGGTTAGAGGCTCCCTCCACCATGAATTGGTCCAAACTGGGGTTTTTAGAGGCTCCCTCCACCATGAATTGGTCCAAACTTGGCTGTTTAGAGGCTCCCTCCACCATTAATTGGTCCAAACTGGGCTGGTTAGAGGCTCCCTCCACCATGAATTGGTCCAAACTGGGTTTTTTAGAGGCTCCCTCCACCATGAATTTGCCCAAACTGGGCTGTTTAGAGGCTCCCTCCACCATGAATTGGTCCAAACTGGGGTGGTTAGAGGCTCCCTCCACCATTAATTGGTCCAAACTGGGCTGGTTAGAGGCTCCCTCCACCATTAATTGGTCCAAACTGGGCTGGTTAGAGGCTCCCTCCACCATGAATTTGCCCAAACTGGGCTGGTTAGAGGCTCCCTCCACCATGAATTGGTCCAAACTGGGTTTTTTAGAGGCTCCCTCCACCATGAATTTGCCCAAACTGGGCTGGTTAGAGGCTCCCTCCACCATGAATTGGTCCAAACTGGGGTTTTTAGAGGCTCCCTCCACCATGAATTTGCCCAAACTCTGCTGGTTAGAGGCTCAATCCACCCTGATTTTCAAAACAAATGTTGGTGCCAACCTCAACTTACTACAAGGGCCAAATTCACTGCTGGTGACAAGCTCTCCTCACTGCAAGTGCCAAATACACATGTTTCAAGGTGTTTTCCTACTGTCAGAGAGGTGGTATTGAGTGTGTAAAGTGTGTAGTTGTTAGGCTGTGATGTTGGGGTAATAGAGGGTCTTTGGTGTGTTAGATGCCCCCAGACATGCTTCCCCTGCTGTCCCAGTGTCATTCCAGAGGTGTTGGCATCATTTCCTGGGGTGTCATAGTGGACTTGGTGACCCTCCAGACACGGATTTGGGTTTCCCCCTTAACGAGTATCTGTTCCCCATAGACTATAATGGGGTTCGAAACCCGTTCGAACACACGAACATTGAGCGGCTGTTCGAATCGAATTTCGAACCTCGAACATTTTAGTGTTCGCTCATCTCTATTGTGGAGAAGTTTAAAGCCGGATTTGGATACAAAAAGATTTCCCAAGCTTTAAACATCCCAAGGAGCACTGTGCAAGCAATCATATTGAAATGGAAGGAGTATGAGACCACTGCAAATCTACCAAGTCCCGGCTGTCGCTGTAAACTTTCATCTCAAATAAGGAGAAGACTGATCAGAGATCCAGCCAAGAGGCCCATGATCACTCTGGATGAACTGTAGAGATCTACCGCTGAGGTGGGAGAGTCTGTCCATAGGACAACAATCAGTCGTACACTGCACAAATCTGGCCTTTATGGAAGAGTGGCAAGAAGAAAGCCATTTTTCAAAGATATCCAGAAAAAGTCTCATTGAATGTTTGCCACAAGCCACCTGGGAGACACCAAACATGTGGAAGAAGGTGCTCTGCTCAGATGAAACCAAAATCAAACTTTTTGACCACAATGCAAAATGATATGTTTGGCGTAAAAGCAACACAGCTCATCACCCTGAACACACCATCCCCACTGTCAAACATGGTGGTGGCAGCATCATGGTTTATTAATAATAATAATAAATTTTATTTATATATAGCGCCAACATATTCCGCAGCACTGTACAATTTGTAGAGTTTAAATACAGACAGAAAGATACATTACAAAGAAAGTCATTTCACACAATGGGACTGAGGGCCCTGCTTGCAAGAGCTTACAATCTATGAGGTAGAGGGGGTGACACAAGAGGTAGCAGGGGCGGCATTGCTTATGCAGAGGTCAGACACTTTCATAATAGAGGTTACTGTCATTACACAAACATAAAACTTTATGAGCCATCAACAGTCGTGTCCTTTAACATGTGGATGGAGCTTGGACAGATAAAGTTATCCAGAGATGACATCGTATCATGTGGGGAAATGTGGGAGCGGGGACAGAGGAGGGTTAAGGGTTTACGTTAGAAATTGTGATAGGCTTGTCTGAAAAGATGCATCTTTAGTTTGAAACTGTAGAAATTGGGAGTTAATCTGATTGTCCGGGGTAGAGCATTCCAGAGAAGTGGTGTAGCTCGGGAAAAGTATTGTATGCGAGCGTGGGAGGTTCTCATAATAGAGGATGTAAGTGTTAGGTCATTGAGTGAACGGAGAACACGGGTTGGGCGGTAGACAGAGATGAAGGAGGAAATGTATGGAGGTGCGGCATTATGGAGAGCCTTGTGGATGAGGGTGATAACTTCATATTTTATTCTACAATGAATAGGCAGCCAGTGTAGCGACTGGCACAGACCAGAGGCATCGCTGTAGCGTCTAGACTGATAGATGAGCCTGTCCGCTGCATTCAGAATAGATTGTAGAGGGGAGAGTTTAGTGAGGGGAAGACCGATTAGTAAGGAGTTACAGTAGTCAAGGCGAGAATGAATCAGAGAGACAATAAGTATCTTTAGTGTATCTCTGAGACAAAAATCTGTCTGTGATGGTAAATTCGTAGGCCACACCTCCAGCCCTTCCCATGCCCATTTTGGCTCCACCCATTCTCAAACAGTATAATGTTCCCTTGCAGCTCCTACAGTATAATATTGTCTTCATTGTGGCCTCCATAAAACCATAATATAATCCCCCCCCCCTTATTGTGGCCACAATGTAATGTCCTCTACAATGTAGCCACCACAATATAATGGCCTGCTTGTTGTTGCCCTCACAGGATCATGTCCCCCTTTTTGTGGATCCTGCGGTATAACAACATCACCTTACTGTGGTCCCAACAGTATTTTGTTCCCATTATTGTGGCCCACTCAGATTTTTGCCTCCTTACTGATTATTGCCACCTTAATGTGGACCCTACAATATATATATAATCACTCTCATTTTGGTCCATACAGTATTTGTAATATCTCTCCCCCCATACAAAAAAAAATATAATACCTCACCCTGCTCCTTTGTAGTCCACTCTGGCTTGGGAGCATCAGGTGCAATGTAGTGACATCACTACACCTCTCCTACCGGCTTCTAAACTGCTTTATCTACTGAATGCTAAGGCTTTACCCAATTAATACTCATTTCTTACACTCACTGTGAGCTCATTATATTCTAATACTGATCACACAAGGGGACTTTTAGGTTTCTCAGACTTCCTCTTTAACTCCTTAAGGACGCGGACGGATTTTTCAAAACTGACGTGTGAATTAATGTGGCAATAACTTTGAAATACTTTAACTTACCCAAGTGTTTTTGAGAATGTTTCTTCAGAGAAAAATTGCACTTCATGTTAGTGGTACACATTGATCAATATTTTTTGAATTTAGGAACAAATAGGAAATTTGGAAAAATTTGTAGTTTTCAAAATGTGGAGTGCTATGCTGCTTTTCAGACAGTCAGTAACGCCACCCAAATATGTTAATTAATATTTATGAGATCTCTGCTTTATGTTGGCATCATAATTTAACATCCTGTAATTTATTTCATTTATTTTTTAATGTAGATTGTGAGCCCCATATAGGGATCACAATGTACTTTTTTCTTTAATCTATCAGTATGTCTTTGTAGTATGGGTGGAAATCCAAGCAAACACAGGGAGAACATACAAACTCCTTGCAGTTGTTGTTCCTGTGGGATTCAAACCCAGGACTCCAGCGCTGCAAGGCTGCAGTGCTAACCACTGAGCCACCGTGTTGCCCCATCCTTGTTACTTGCCACAAGTGAATCTGAATGAGCATCACATGCTTGAAACAAAGTTATTCACCCACAATTTTGAAAGTATGAAAACAATTTTATCCACCCTATTTTTGTGAGAAATGTTGCCCTTTTTTGATATATTTTTGTGTTTTTCTAATAAAAACATATTTGTATAACAAAATATGTAATTTCAATAATTATGGGGCATAATAGAGAGCGCAGAAATGGGTGGGGCCCCATGTCAAAAGTTTGCCAAGGGCCCCGCCGTTCCTAGTTACGCCACTGGATGGATACTTGGTATAAAGCAGGCCTACCTAGCTCAAACTAAAAGGCGACAATTGCCCTAGACCCCGGAAGAAAAATAATAACTCTGACTCAGATTAGAGGGAAAATAAATGGGGAGGGAGGGGAGTGTTAAGAACACACACTGGTTCCAGGCTCCCAGAGTCCAGGAGAGACGATACAGCATGTCCTTCTACAGTCACAGTGCACATTTGTGGTTCAGTCACAGTTTCTGCTGAACAAGCGGGTTGAGCAAACAGGAAGACCCGCCTGGAACTGCTGCAATCCATGGGATTAGTCGTCAGGGGACAGTAGGCAGCAACACGACCCAGTTCATGGCACTGTCAACACCTGAGAAGATACAAATCTCCATTTTGCGACCTGGACTTAACAGTCTCAGTCCCAGCTGCCTGTTCACCCTCTGAGCGTACTCCCCTCACAACCTTTCTGACCCCCACAATAGTCGGTACAGTCTTATCCGTCTTGGGGTTAATAGATCTGGGAGACGCCTGCAGTAGCTCCTCTGTGGCTCGGTATCGTCCAATTAAATTCATAAAGAAACACCAAGCAAGTACAATAAAACGTAATATTTATTAAGTATGATTAGGTTGAGGGGATATCGTCGCTCCATAGGGAGAGACCACCAATTAGGTGTGTGGAGTCTTATTAAGCCATGAGCGCTCCACTGTGCAAAGGAATATGGGAAGAATATGCAAATCTGACTTCCATGATGTAATTAGGAAGCCAGTGCCTCAGGATCAGTGACCACATCAATAGAGGGCGCTCACTGAGAATGTGCAAGTCTATCTTCCATGATGTAATTGGTGTGCATACCTGAGGCACTGGCTTCCTAATTAAATCATGGAAGTCAGATTTGCATATTCTTCCTAAGTATGATTAAAAATATATAACAAACAAATGACAAAAAAACAAAAAATACAATAACATAAGGAAATCAAACAAACCCAGGACCGGGTGAATGGAGGTATTGAAACAGCTAATTCGGCAAGAAAAAGGCGTCCCTAGAAATGTAAATGAATGAGGAGAGGTAAGTATGTCTATATGTAGAAAGTTTGAATATGAATACGATATGTGGAACAATATGAAGTGGTCACATATAGAAATACCCACAGATAAAGCATGTAAATGGGATACCTAGAGAGTATGTTACCTATACCACCATATACACCAGGACGCACATCCACCTGACGCGCGTTTCGCCCGACAAGGGCTTTGTCAAGGGACAGGTGGTAGAAGGGCATGTCCGAATATAAAGAAGACAATGAACAACATAATACACCACAGGTGTGTGTCACACCTTCAGCATAGAACTCACCAGTAAATCACAGACCGTCATTTACTGTAAACCGCTGCTAGTGTCCGAGATTCAAAGATGGCGGCACAGAACGAAAATGCTACTCTACTCCTCTACTCATTCATTTACATTTCTGGGGACGCCTTTTTCTTGCTGAATTAGCTGTTTCAATACATCCATTCACCTGGGTGTGTTTGATTCCCTCATGTTATTATATTTTTTGTTTTTTTGTCATTTGTTAGTTATATATTTTTAATCACACTTAATAAATATTACGTTTTATCGTATTTTCTTGGTGTTTCTTTATTAATTTAATTGGTTTAAGGCACCTGCCTATTGTTACATGTTGTCTGTTTGCATTTGGTTTCTAATTAAACACACCAGCTGGTGAGCCGATGTAGGTCCTGCTTGTCCAACCCAGCACTGAATTTTGGGTGTAAGTGATCTGGTGTACTTATCCAGTGACACTCTCTCCACCATCTGTGTTGGAGTGGCCTTCTCAGACTGAAGATATTTCTATACCAAAGGTCCAGTGTTGCAGTATCTCAGCACGTACATGTATGTCCTCACGTGCCAGGATCTCACCACTGAGTTTGGTGTAGTCCTTAGCCTCCTGTTCACACAGGTCATAGTAAGCATTCTGAGGTTTTATAGTGAGAAAAGGTGCCAGTACATCGGCCCAATGATCCTTAGGCAGTTTCTCTCACTCCGCAACTCATTCAAAAACTCGAAGATATGCCTCGATGTCATCTGTGGACATCATCTTTTGTAGAGCACTCTGTACGGTAGCTAGAGCAATGGTCTGATTCTCCTGCTGTCCTCTGGTAAACAAAAGCCTTACTGAGTTGCGACAGCGTCTCCATCAGCCACATATTCACCTCCTGCTGCTGCGCATGAGCCTGCTGTTGTCGCCTCTCAGTTTCCATCATGGCAGTTTGCAGTTGTGCCTGACCCTGCTGCTGTTGTAGAATGACCTGCCCAAATTGTTTCACAAAGTCCTCCATTCTGGCGGTCTCCTTTTTAATCTCTCCTTCATAGGAGAGAAAAAAAAATTGTGTATGTCTCTTTAAGACTGGATGGGTTGGGTACAACTTGGGTTGCCCGCATCCGAAACACCATATGTGGTGAAGTTAGCTCGGTGGTAGCAGCAGCGGTGCGGACCCAGTCAAAACAGTGACACAAAATATGCAGCAAACAGGTTTATTTACAAAAAAAAAAAAAAAAAACTGAAAAAACCTTGGCTTCAGGCATAAAAAATCCAAAAAAACATGGCCTTAACTGCAGGCAAAAACAAAATAAATACCTGCTCGTCTGAGCGCTAACTACACAGTAACAAAATAATACCTCACTATACATGTGACTTACTGTCAGCCACATGAACAGAAACAAGCCAGTCTAACATGGTCTCACCAGTCTCAAAATGTCAACACAGTCACCACCTCCTCTCACTCCCAGGTTCTGCACTGGTATGCAGGATCAACAGCCTTTATGGGTTACTAATGAGCCCAGGATCTATACCTGGGATCTACACCTAGGCTGAGGTCTACTCCTGATCTGCCCTGGACCACACATATGTCAGGAACCTGGGGTAAATATACCTTGTTTCCAGCACTTCGCCTGTCACTTTCTCATGATAGACAGATAGACAGACAGACAGACAGACAGACAGACAGACAGACAGACAGACAGACAGACAGATAGATAGATAGATAGATAGATAGATACATTTTATACCACATGGTCAAGATCATGCATGACTAAACACATGCAATGTCATCTGAGTATGGGATAAAACTTTAGAAAAATGTATTTTGTTATCCTGTGGATTTTTGGTGTAATTTACTTATCTGTTCATCTCAGCCATTTCGGTACAAAGCAAAAGTTGTTTGTTAATTCCCATTTAGTAACAGATCAAACAATAGCCCAAAATTGCCACTAGAGGGAGCTCCTTGCATACAAATTACTACAGGCTCATTTCAATAGTGCAGCATAACTCACTAGATACACAGCAGGCTACTCCCAGCTGCTGCTGCCTCCAATCGTCTGCTCTGCTGACAAATTGGGGTAGAAAAGAACCACTGATCGCTTCTGGGACAACTTTAGAGTTGATACCTCTTCACTCCCAGCACTTTCCACTCGCCACCCCTGCTTCAGGCGCATGGCTGTGATGTATGAGCAGGGAAAGAGAGTGTACCCAGGTGCAGAGAGGTAATTACTGGGACAACTGGTGGGGGACATTAAAATGTGTGGGACCACTCTAGGCGGGCGTTAAATGATATGTGACCACTCTGCATACCTCCCAACTGTCCAGGATTCTGCAGGACAATCCTAGATTCCTAGACAGTCCTAGAGTCCTCCCCATCTTCCTGTCATCTAGTAGTGGGTGGAATAGCTTAGCTAGGGAGACAGGGAGAGTGGTAGGGGCTTAGCGAGGTAGCTAGCGTGGGAGGGGCTAATAAATGAGCAGGATCCCTAGTTAGTGAGTGGGAGGGGCTAGACTTATTGACACAGGAAGGGTGGGATGGATTAGGCTAGTGAGATGAAGGGTTTTGTAAACAGAGTGAGAGAGGAGGAGGAGGGGCTGAGTGAGAAGGAGTTAGTGCAGCAGCTTATACAGGAAGCTGCAAACAGCATGTAAACACAGAGGATGCAGCAGCTGCCAGACAGACCCAGAAATCACTCCAATAACTGCTAAAGGTATATGGGTGTATTTATTAACCCATCACTAGCACTAACACACCTTTATAAAAAAAAAAAAATATATATATATATATATATATATATATATATATATATTTTCTGCTCGGAAAACCCCTTTAATAATTGAGATGCATATCGTTCCAGTGAGGGAATGAAATTTCAGATTTCATTGGAAAAATATCCCAGTATGCAGCACTGGGGTCTCTGGAGGAAGGTGGTGCTGGAAGACATGGGGGACCTTTTGCCATGAGAAATGAAGTTTCATTTTTAGTTTTATAACTGTGTCATAAAGTGAGACACTTCTAAACCACACCCATTCTGGTGCACATTTTTCAAAAGTATCTAACCTGTCGTATTTTTATTTTCTTTCTAGTGTACACTGTTCATGAATATGCCGTAAATGCTGCGAACTATGAACTTTGGAAAAGTGTCGCACTTGAATTGATAAATGTGCCCCAATGTCTCAATGTTACATGTGAAATAACCAAGAGTGCAGTAGATCGAGGAGCATTCGGCCAGGCCCTGGAAATTTGCCCAATTTTCCAGGATTCATAAATAGGTCTTAAATATATGATCGCTGATAGCCCCTGCATGGCTCAGGTGTACGGATGTGCCTCCAGTTTCTGCACTATACAGTACACAGAGATGGAAGCAGGTAGCTCTGTTCCCTGTATAGTAGACAGGTGCCAGTACTGCAGCTAAGTTCCCCCTGACGTCAATGGGAGCTGAGCTGAAATATCGGCACCCAAACACTAGATGCGGCATGAAACCAACTGCTTCCACTTCCTCGCACTGCAGGTGCTGACTGTCAGCTACCCACCGATCACATAGTTATGGCCTATGTTAAAGACACAGGTCCTTATAGACCAGGGGTTTACAATCCAAAATTGCTTTGGTATAAAGCCATCTGTTCCTGTATTTAAAACAAAACTAAAAATCTTTGGTGCTCCCAGTGCCTCTGCAATTCTTCAATGAAGCATGTGGCTGAAGTGCAAAGAACTGTGCTGGTGTGGGGAGAACATTGGCAGGGTGAGTATAAAGCTTTTTTACTTTCATTCCGGGAATGTATTACTTTACAACACAGTGATTGTGGGCACTAAACCCCCTGTCCATAAGGGTCTGTGGTTGGTTTAGTATCCCAAATCACTTTGATAGTTTCCCTTGAAGTATAGGCAATAAATAAGTAACGAACAACCCCCTTTAATGCCTCTGACCTTTCCTGTTTCATTTTTAGGGGACTCTTCATCTATTCTTTCTAGATACAGCTTCTATTTGTAGCTAATTTTACTTGTGGAAAGTGAAAATGTGATGAAGTTAAAGGGAGTCTATCATTGGCTATAGCGATTTTTAACTAAGCATATCTTTGCATAGCTTATGTGCGCATGTGTGCGATTTTAATCGTGCTGTACTTGACTAGCTGCTCTGAAGGAAGCAGTGCAGAACTGTAGGAGGACAGATCATCTGGAAAGAAAGGGCCGGTGAAATCCGGGGAAGGCTGATGATGCAAGCGGTGCCCAGGGAACATCGAGAAGGCTTCCGATGCTCTGTGGAGGATAATTAGCATATCAATTAACGTGATCTAATTCAAAAATGGTGGCGCTGATCAATGAATTAAAGTTATGCCTGGAATAGCCTTTCTAAAGGCTATGCAAAGACATGCTTAGTTAAAAATCGCTATAGCCAATGATAGACTCCCTTTAAACAAGCTGGCTCCCATTGATCTTCTCCTAAGCAGTTGACAGAACCTCTGCAAATCCCAGCCCTCACTTACCCTAGTTGCGGTTCTTTAAAGGGATCCTATCATTCAGAAGGTATCTTTTCTTCTTAAAGGGGCTCTATCACTGGGAAAAGTCATTTTTAACTAATCACATACTTGCTTAGGCTTTGGAAATTCTACTTCACACTTACCTTTAGTATGTAAATTGCCTCAGTGGTTTCTGAATAAGTCCGTTTTTATTCATATGCTAATGAGCTTCCAGCCAGCTCAGGAAGTTCCCAGCAGCCTCCTCTCTGCTATTATCTCCTATGTGTGTGAGGCAAACCGGAAGCTGAGTCATCAGCAGCAGCAGCAGTCTCCCATAGAAAACAACAGGGAGAGGTATCATGCACCAGACTAATTAGCATATGAATAAAAACGGACTTATTCAGAAACCACTGAGGCAATTTACATAATAAAGGTAGGTGTGGAATAGACTTTCTAAAGGCTATGCAAGGATGTGATTAGTTAAAATTGACTTTTCCTAGTGATAGTGCCCCTTTAACACGTCGGAATAGCCTTAAGAAAGACTATTCATCTCCTACCTTTAGATGTCTTCTCTGCGCTGCTGTTCCGTAGAAATACCGGTTTTCGCCGGTATGCAAATGGTTCTCTTGCAGCACTGCGGGTGGGCCCCAGCGCTCAAACAGCACTGGGGGCGTTCCCAATGCTGCGAGAGAAAGCTCTCCAGCGCCGCCTCCATCTTCGTCAGGAAAAAGTAAGTAAGTAAGCGGCCATTTTCTTGTGGCCTGTAGGCATGCACAGTCGGCTCTGCCCAGGCCGGAGGCCTACAAGTTTCACCACCTACGCCGGAAGAGGACACAAGAAAAGGATGTTTCTGACGAAGATGGAGGCGGCACTGGAGAAAGTTCTCTCACAGCATTGGGAACGCCCCCAGTGCTGTTTGAGCACTGAGGCCCGCCCCCAGTGCTGTGAGAGAGCCATATGCATACCAGCGAAAACCAGTATTTCTACGGAACAGTGGCGCGGAGAAGACATCTAAAGGAAGGAGACGAATAGCCTTTCTTAAGGCTATTCTGACATGTCAGGGAGAAAAAATACCTTCTGAATGATAGGATACCTTTAATGTGGGGTTTTGTCACACAGAGTAATCTTGGAAGACTAGGTATTCCAGTATGGCATATCAGAGGATTTATACCGGATGGTTGCTTAATTTCTACTATTTGGAAGTTTATAATTATTGACAAACTGTTTATATGATGTTCCAAATGATATTATATTCACCAGTAAAGAGGATCTGTCACTAAATACTATATAATAGACACAATCAATTTTCCATTTTTAGTTTTAAAATCCAAAATCTTCTGAACACGTGAAAAATTAAAAGTGTCTAACTGTTCAGTGGTGAGAAACAACTCGTGTGGCATTTAGCATTTCATACTTGGGGTCTTGTTGATCTTTTTTATGGGAGCGTTCACACTACCGTCGGTGTCCGACATGTAGTGTCCGCTCAAAATCTGTCACGGACACTAGGAGCAGACACTAGATGTGTCCGTGACACCTGTCATTCACTTGAATGGGCATCGGGTGCATTCTTTTGCACTCCGTGCCCGTCCTTCCCTGTCCGCAAGAGAAGATGTCCGACTTATCAAGCGGACAGAGGAACCCTGCATGCAGGGTTTTTCTGTCCGCTTGAGAAGTCGGACATCTTCTCTTGCGGACAGGAAAGGACGGGCACGGAGTGCAAAAGAACGCACCCGATGCCCATTGAAATAAATGACAGGTGTCACGGACACATGTAGTGTCCGCTCCTAGTGTCCGTGACAGATTTTGAGCGGACACTAGAAGCGGACACTACATGTCGGACACCGACGGTAGTGTGAACGCCCCCTTAATGTCTACTGTGTCTACTTTGTATTGGGGGCTCCACTTCCACATGTCCTGTATGTCACAATGTCTTTCCATTTGATGGCAGGAGTCACCTGGCACACTGCATTGTTCTTGTCATCCAGTGGGATGGAAACCAGGACAAGAGCAGCAATGGAGGCTTCCAAAGCAGATGTGCACCGAGCTAAGGCTAGTCTGCAACTAAACTTATCAAAGTGTTGGAAGTGTGATGGTAAGCCATAAATCTAGTGGGCGGATGGATCTGGCCACTAGAGTTCAGTAGTGAGGCTTCCTGCCAGTCTTGTCCCCTCACTTCTGCCCAGGCTAGACTGGCGCTGCCGCAGAAAACCTCTGACAATGTACAACAACTTGCTTCTAGGCGACAGTATGGGCTGCCAGGGACAAACATGGTCACCCAGAAAGCACTGACTTCTGACAACGTCACGTCCAGTGACGTCAGCACGCCGGCTGTCACGCTGTCAGGATGACGCGGTTCTGGAGGATGCCCAGGCCAAGCTCTGAACTAAACGTTTTCCGACACTGAGAGTGACCGGCTTGGTGGTCGGGATGGCGGAACCGGGGCGCGTTGAGCCCTCGGACGGTGAGTGAGCTCCTGCCTGCGCCTCCTTAGCTCTGCATGTGAGCAGACTAGACTCGTGCCAGGTAGTGCTTAGCTGTCCGGTGCAGCAGACGGCTGTAGGTGGGAGCCCTGGACCGGCTGGGAGCAGACACATGTCACATAGTGTGTGACGCTGCTGGGTGGGGAGCTCGCTCCGTGTGTGCTGTTATTGTACACACCCTGCCATTCTACAGAATACGCTGGAATGGGCGATTTCTATTTAAAGGGCACGCTGCTGCAGTAGCCGGGGACTACCTGGACTTTATAGGTCACTTGTGATCAGAAAGCTATGTGGCTCTCCAGAAACTGTTCACCCAGGCTGAGAGGGATGGCTATGACTTGTGACCTTCCAACCACTGGTGGCCACCACTGACCTTACACTGGCCATACTGCTTTGTACAACCACAAAGACAGATCATTCCTTCTATTATTATCATCATATTGTGCTGCTGCTATTGGGGCCACAGTTACTTCTCCTGCATGGCCGCCATGTACTCCTTGTATTTTGTGGGGTCATATAATATTATGATATTACTGTAGCTTTTAGGAACCAGTATATCATGCCAGACATCCGATTTATATTTTTTGGCTAAAAAAAAATCTTATAGACATCAATTGAAGTGTATAAAAACATATAGACACCAATAGAAAAATAAACGGAGTGCTTTGTTCTGAATTATATATAGAATCGGTTGTTTATGGAATCTTTATTGTTAGTGGTTTTCTAAATTGCTGTGTCTTTATTTCGGAGAGTCATGTAAAATCTGCAGCGTTCGTACCTGGCAGTGCCCCGTGCGTGTGTCAGGACAGGTGTCTAGGGTGTGAAATCTAGCGCTGGACAGGCTAAACCTGTATAGTCTGCATATATGGTGGCTACACTGGCATATCATTCCTTGTGTAAATATACAGGTCACGTTACTTTCAGGTTCAATGAAATGATTGTATGTTTAGCAGACTTGATCGTAAAAAGATGGGATTGCTCACTGATCATTGTAAGTGAACTATATGCTGCATATTTGGTGCAGAGGTTTCAGTAACGGTCAGGTTTGTCTGTAGAAATTCATGCGTTTGCCACAAAAACATCCCTATTGAGATAACTTGAACTGAATTTCAGTTGCAAAAATTTCTGTCCCAGGTTTACCGCGGTGTCTGAATTGAACTGAAACAGAATTTAACTTCTTCCTGCTCAATCTTGGTTTCACTTATTGGAGGCGTTAAACTACTAAACGGATATATTATAGAAGCTGTACTAACTATTCCAGTTTGGCTTGGAGCATTGCCATGGATGCCAACACATGTATAGGACAGTGAGGCTCTCCAATGCGAGTAGTCATTCACTAGTGAATTTTTCAGCTAAAAAAAACTTTAATTCCCTACACTTATTCCATTTGTACAAAATGGAACAGTTGTGTGAATTGTGGCTTATTTATGAAGCTTATATGACACATTTTTGCCAACAATTGCAGATCTTACTTGATGTTTATTAAAATACACCATATTTCCCAAAAGATACTTTGAGATAAGAGAGACGGCTTAGTAAGAGTTCATACATGGGAAAGTTTTATGAAAATCTGTCCTGAAACCTCAATGTGGTTACTGCAGCATGTTTAAAGATTTCTGTAAACCCCACTTATATGAGTGAGACAGTAATGTGAATTTCTGCAACGAATCTGCTTCATGTCAAAAGTCTTTTGTGCTGAAAACACACGGACCCCATTTTAGTCTATGGAGTCTGTGTGCTTTCATTGCTTACCGCTTTTTAGTGCGTTCGGTATTCCGTTCCAGGGGCTCCCCAAGCGGACTCCCTGAACGGAATACTGAACGCAGATGTGAATCAGTCCTAAACTTCAAATATATCAGCCCGTATTACAGCCTAAATAAGCCTGACTGAAGCTTTAATTATATAAACTAACATCCTTATAGATCTCTATGATAATATAGACCTGCTTTCACATAGCCATAGTAGGTTCATATTATACCAACTGCATTACACCAGCAAATCCCATATCAGAACCAAACTTTCAGATTCATAGATTCCTGTGATGTTGCTAGATCAAGTTATTAAATGTGTGGCTGGGACAGAATATGCAGTAGCATTATGGCCGTGTGAATTCAGTCTTAAATGTATCTGCACTGTAGCCTTATGAATGGGCACTTAAAGGGGTTTTTCAGTCACAGGCAGGGGTAATACTGCTGAATAGTGGTCCCCCACCAATCGTGAGAGCTGGGCTGGTTTGCACCCCAGTTTGAATGGATAAACTGGTCAGAAGTGTACTCCCGCACTTCATTCATTTCAATTGGAACTGCCGAAGACAGCCAAGGGTAAAACAGTTAGCCACCTCTGGTGATTCCTTTTGTAAGGGTCCATTCACACGGAGTAAACGCGCGCTCATTTTGGCAAAATACACATGTAAAGAATACATGTGTAAAAATAAGACTCCCATTGACTTCAATGACATTTTTTACACGTGTATTTTGCCAAAATGAGCACACGTTTACTCTGTGTGAATGGACCCTAATAGTGAATCAGTACACATTTCCAGTAAGCTGTTCCATTCAAACTGAGGTGCCACATTCAGATGTAATGTCAAATACAAAGTGAGTAGTGATGAGCGAGTAGTATTCGATTGAATACCTCGCCGGCATAGGCATGCGTGTAATCGGCTGAACACCAAGGGGTTAAACACATTGAATATTCGAAGCGTTTAACCCCTTGATGTTCGGCAGATTACACGCATTCCTATGCGGGTGAGGTATTCGATCGAATACTACTCACTCATCACTAATAGTGAGAATGAGTTTATTTTGGTTACATGCGTACTGGTTTAAAAGATCTTTTAAAGAGAGTCTGTCAGCACACATTTGACATACTTTGTAGGGCTATCAGCACAATGTACAATATTTGCCCATGAGCCCTAGGCTTTATTCCGACATCTCTGTAAAGGTCCCCATAAACATTAGATTAATAATTTGTAACGACCCTTACAGATGGTCAGGAATATTGTGGCACATTTATTAAGCTACTTGTGCCTTTTTTGGAGGGTAAGTTGGGCCTTTTTTAGGTATATATCTGCCCTCCATTTCACTTATGAAGCATTTGTGCTTTTTTTTTTTTTCCAGATGTTATGCTGTTCTCGCCACTTTTGCATTTTGGCCTAAATGGAGATCCTTTTAACACTGTATTTATGACGCAGATGCACTCCGTTCTATTGGCAGCATAAAAGAGTCTGTCAAGTTAGAAAGCAATGAAAAGGGGCAATTCAGCAATTATTTGTTTTTAGCAATTGAGCCCTTTTGAACAAAAAAGGAGCAAAGTGCACCCAACTAAAAAGGTTCATTTAAACAAACTTAGGGGTCATTGACACTTGCGCCCCTGTGTCATTCTGCCGGGTTTCTGTCCTAAGCCCCGGAGAAACTGGACAGGGTTTTAAAAGCAAACCACCGGTGTCCGAATGCAGCCACTCCGCTGTTTTTTTTTTTTTTTGTTTTGTTTTGTTTTTTTTTTGGGGGGGGGGGGGGGTCCGGCCAAAAAAATCTGGTTTCCTCGGGGAGGGGCTGCATACGGACACTGGCGGTTTGCTTTTATAAGCCATTCAAATGAATGGGTCTTAAAACTGGGGCTTAGGATGGAAACCCGGCAGACTGACGCTAGGTTCACACCTACGTTCGGGTCTCCTAGCAAAACTAGTCTAAATAGAGCGCCTCTGTGAAAAGTATGGGCAAAAAATGAGCAGTTGATAAATAATCCCAATTGAATTTCAGGAGCTTAGCATGGCTGAAACGCTCCTGCTTGTGTATATTGGGGGGGGGGGGGGGGGGCAGCTAAAATGGGAAATAAAAGCTGAATTCTTTGCTATGAACAATTGAGACGGTTTCTCCTTTAGGTTGAGAGCAAATGTTGCAGAAAATCTATGTTTTATTTTGTTTTTTTGTTGCAGATTTTGCTGTGATGCTGTGCCATGTATTTAGCAAAAGGGAAAAGTAACAATGCTTCCTGTGTATTTCCTATTTGAAGGCTCAGCAAAATCTGCATTTTTAGTTCTTGTAGTGCTGTTGAAAAATCAACATTACGTTGTGATTGGGCAACAAAGTTTTTCTTTTTTTTTTTTTTATTTATACAAAGTTTTTCTTTTAGTCACTTTAGGCTAAGACCCTTTGTTGCGGAAATGCATTATTTTTGTGTTTTACAGTAACAGCAAAATTAATGAGGTTTTGCTTAATCCCATCCACACATTGTGGGGAAAAAGCTGTGGAACAAGAAAAAACAGCATATTAATTTTAGTTAATTTCCCTTTATGTCGTTTCTTAAAAGATGGTAACTGCTCCAGTCTATGGCCTAAATGCAGTTGTATTGCAAACTATGGGATTTTGTCAGAAGATTGTAGGTTCAACCCCACTAGTGGCGCTAATAAAAATAACTTTAAAAAGTTTTTTAAAAAAATATAAAAACAATAAAAACCTAATAATTCAAAGCACCTCCTTTCCTAGATTAAAGATAAACAAAAACAAACATAAATAATACATCCACATGTACGAAAATGCCTGGTCTACAAACATATAAAAATATTTTTCCCATATGGTGAATGCTATAGCAAGAAAAACCAAAATCAAAAGAGACAAACCATCATTTCTCCTCCCATTAAACATTGAATAAAAAGTGGTAAATCAAAATGGTATAACTAAAAAGTAAATCTGGCCCCTCAACAAAAGATGCCTTATGCATCTCCGTACATGGAAATATAAAAACCATGTGTCAGAAAATGGCAACTTCACAATTTTTTTCTATTTTTTTTTTTTTTATTAGAAAGTTTTGGATTTTTTAAGGGATTAAAACGTAAAAAAAAACCAAAAGATATATTCATCTGGTATCCCCAAGATCAGGCCGAACCATAGAATACAAGTCACATAAACTGTTTTTCTCCAATTTCCCCCATTCTGAATTTTTTTTTCCAGATTCCCAGTATGTTGTGCAGAATATTAAATCGTGCCATTACAAGTAACATTTATCGCGCAAACAAAGGGGTTAGGAGGTCTAAAAATGTCTGCAGCGGGAAGGGTTTGATATGGGAAAGAAAAAAAAATGCAGCAAAAACTTGATTTCAGAGCTATGTGGGACCTTGGCCTTAATCTCTCTTTCTGGCCCTTTTTTTTTAACAGGCAACTGTTGCATTAACACAAAAAGAGCAGTATGAGATCTAGAGCATCTTTGTGTTCTTAGAGTTGATATTCCTTGGCTTGCTTCCAGCTCACATACATTATCACTGAATTTTGTTGTTGTAACATGAAAGGTAGGAGTCGCATTGATATTAAAGGGAGCCTGGCACCAGAACCCACGGATAGGTTAGTCACCTGAGTTACACTGAATCCGTGCCTTTATTTCTGAAATGTTGCTTTTTTAAATCAAAATACAAATGAGCTGTTGAGAGCAACGAAGGTGTTGCCGCTCTTGGGAGCAATGACCATGCCCTTGTCGCTTCTAAACAAGGGGGAATTGCCATTTGGCTCATATGACCCTATCTGCAGGACTGTGTTGGTATGCTGAGTTCTGGTGACAGAATCTCTTCCATCTCTCTCTATAAAATATAAGGCCTGTAAATGGAACAGAGAAAACAGTCAGGAGGAATCAGATTTTTTTTTTCTATTGGTGAGATTACTTGCACCCAAATTGGGAGCTATCGGGTAGTGTTTTAGGGAATTGCTCCTTAATACTGTGTGCTAGTAAGGACTTACCACTTCTCTAAGAGCCAGTATCCCAGATTGATGAAAGCTGTCTGATAACAGTAGGTTAACAGCTATCTAATATTTATGGAAGTACATGGTAGCTTGGTGTGAATTGTTTCCCTGCCCATGTGTCATGTAGAGACAAAATATAATAACATATCTTGTAAACTCCTTGGCATTCAGTTTTTGGCTCACGTGTGTATATTTCCATCTCTGTAACACATAGTACACCTCATCTAATAGTAGATTGCATTAAATGATATACTGTCAGTTTTCTCTCTTAATTATAGTTTGATTCATTAGTTGTGATTAGAAACTTTTTACTATATACTGTCATTATTATTTTCTTTTCATTAGCGCTTACCTGACAACCTTGCTGTCAGTCCTGCCCCAGTTCTGTGCCAGGCACATGGTTAACCTGAGCACAGGAGGAGCAGTGACAATAGCTGCAATAGTTATTATCCAGCTGTTTTCTAAATATAAAAATGTAACATACTTACATTCCTTGTTTTTGCATAGTCAGCAATCCGTAAAAACTAAACAGGAAGTGGAACCAGTTAACCCTCTTAGAGCCAGGCACATTTTAGCAATTGTACTGGGTGAGACTCCATAGCCCTAACTTTTTATTTAAGGTACTAGAGGCATTTTTCAATTTTCATTTTTCAAGCCTCACCTTCCAAACCCGATAACTTTTTTTTATTTTTCCATTCTCAGAGCCATATGAGGGCTTAATGTTTGCAGGACAAGTTATTCTTAATGATGCTAGATTTATTATTCTGTATAAAGTACTGGTAAGCTGGAAAAATTCAAAATGGGGTGGAATTGAAGAAAAAGTGCATTTGTGAGACTTTCTTACTGGCTTTATTTTCACTATGCAGCCAAAGTGACATCACCTGTATTCTATGTTTGCATTATAAAATACCATCGATCGTATGACAGATAAAGCAGTCTGTAGTACAAATAAATGCCAGACAAGCCTGGGAGCCTTTAATTAGCCCCTTGCTGTCATGGCAATAGATTGACGTGCCATCTTGTTCCGGGTACCAGTGATCCTCAGCAAAATGGTAGCTCCCATGTGCCACCACCAGCAGCAGTGGACACTGATCACAGGCATTAGTGCTACTTTTAGCCATACTTTTACAGCGGATGTTGGGAAGGAGTTAAGTTATATATTTTTACTGCAGGGTCTTGCTAAGCAGTCTGTGCTATGGTTGTATAAGCCTTCATGCAAGTCATCCTATTGCAGTTTTCTTCTGCAAATAGCCCCGTTTTAGCTGCAGCAAATTTTACTTTTCTCCCTGATGCAAGGGGTGTATACAATAAAGTGCATTCTGCCAACCCCTATTCATTACTGCTACTACTGATTTCTTTACATGTAATTCTGCTAGGAGTAACTGTAAAATAGTAAATGAATAGATGAGGAAAAAACCAAGTAAACATCATGCAGGATATCCAGGGACCCTGGACTGCAAATGGAAGTGATGCAGCTACAAAGACCCCTGACAAGGTTACAGACATTAAGCAGTTTTCCTTACTGGGCTACTTTTCTAATATCCCATCAGCAATAACACAAGCAGCCAGAAGTAGATCCAAGTACATAGTTGACTCTTTTTTTACATTATAAGATGAAAGTGCAGTATACAGATTGTGGACATGTACAGGCTGTGAAGAGGAATCACCCACTCTCCACTCTATTCATTGTGTGAAGTAAACCAGCCCCTCTTCCCACCATTCATTCTGAACCTGCGTGAATTTTGATAACAACTAAGGATGGAACTAACCTAGTAACAGGGAGTGAACAACAATTTAGCAAGAAGGGAGACGCCTTGCGTCCGCTACTTTTATAGAAGTTTTTCTAGTTAAAAACAACATTTTTAAGTAAAGTACATTAATTTTCCATACAGAATCACATTCTGTATCAAATGAGAGTAAGTTGTCTGAAAAGTTATTGACCATATACAGTGGGGCAAAAAAGTATTTAGTCAGTCACCAATAGTGCAAGTTCCACCACTTAAAAAGATGAGAGGCGTCTGTAATTTACATCATAGGTAGACCTCAACTATGAGAGACAAAATGAGAAAACAAATCCAGAAAATCACATTGTCTGATTTTGTAAGAATTTAGTTTCAAATTATGGTGGAAAATAAGTATTTGGTCACCTACAAACAATCAAGATTTCTGGCTCTCACAGACCTGTAACTTCTTCTTTAAGAGTCTCCTCTTTCCTCCACTCATTACCTGTAGTAATGGCACCTGTTTAAACTTATCAGTATAAAAAGACACCTGTGCACACCCTCAAACAGTCAGACTCCAAACTCCACTATGGTGAAGACAAAAGAGATGTCAGAGGACACCAGAAACAAAATTGTAGCCCTGCACCAGGCTGGGAAGACTGAATCTGCAATAGGCAACCAGCTTGGATTGAAGAAATCAACTGTGGGAGCAATAATTAGAAAATGGAAGACATACAAGACCACTGATAATCTCCCTCGATCTGGGGCTCCACACAAAATCTCACCCCGTGAGGTCAAAATGATCACAAGAACGGTGAGCAAAAATCCCAGAACCACGCGGGGGGACCTAGTGAATGAACTGCAGAGAGCTGGGACCAATGTAACAAAGCCTACCATCAGTAACACACTACGCTGCCAGGGACTCAGATCCTGCAGTGCCAGACGTGTCCCACTGCTTAAGCCAGTACATGTCCGGGCCCGTCTGAAGTTTGCTAGAGAGCATTTGGATGATCCAGAAGAGTATTGGGAGAATGTCCTATGGTCTGATGAAACCAAACTGGAACTGTTTGGTAGAAACACAACTTTTCGTGTTTGGAGGAAAAAGAATACTGAGTTGCATCCATCAAACACCATACCTACTGTAAAGCATGGGGGTGGAAACATCATGCTTTGGGGCTGTTTCTCTGCAAAGGGGCCAGGACGACTGATCCGGGTACATGAAAGAATGAATGGGGCCATGTATCGTGAGATTTTGAGTGCAAACCTCCTTCCATCAGCAAGGGCATTGAAGATGAAATGTGGCTGGGTCTTTCAACATGACAATGATCCAAAGCACACCACCAGGGCAACGAAGGAGTGGCTTTGTAAGAAGCATTTCAAGGTCCTGGAGTGGCCTAGCCAGTCTCCAGATCTCAACCCCTATAGAAAACCTTTGGAGGGAGTTGAAAGTCCGTGTTGCCAAGCGACAGCCCCAAAACATCACTGCTCTAGAGGAGATCTGCATGGAGGAATGGGCCAACATACCAACAACAGTGTGTGCCAACCTTGTGAAGACTTACAGAAAACGTTTGACCTCTGTCATTGCCAACAAAGTATATTTAACAAAGTATTGAGATGAAATTTTGTTACTGACCAAATACTTATTTTCCACCATAATTTGCAAATAAATTCTTACAAAATCAGACAATGTGATTTTCTGGATTTGTTTTCACATTTTGTCTCTCGTAGTTGAGGTCTACCTATGATGTAAATTACAGACGCCTCTCATCTTTTTAAGTGGTGGAACTTGCACTATTGGTGACTGACTAAATACTTTTTTGCCCCACTGTAAGAGCATATTTATATAATAGAGAAGTGTTGTGCCTTGGTCAGGACCTGCTTATATGAGCCAAAATGGAGTGTCTTCTGGCAGGCTCATTGGGGGGAATTTTTCTATGCCTCTCATAATCAATTTCCCTATTTCCGTCAGATGCACCTGAATTATTAAATGTTCCATCCTATTTTAATAATTCAGATGCAGCATAGGAGTTCCCTGTGTAAGAGAAATTAAATCCACGTCAGTCAGGAACCGATGTAGATATAACTCATGCCAGTTATGCCTTGGTCTCACTTATGCACTACTCACTTTTGTGCATAAAAAAAGGTGGGGGGGGGGGGCAGAAAGATCAAAGTGGTGCATCTTTGGTGTAAAAGTGTCCATGTGCCATAGATGTTTCACAAATGTAACTACATATGAGTTGCCTCTGCAGGATAAATGTCTGGCCTAATGCTTTTTCCACCAGGTGGGTGATAATACCTGGGATTTAGAGAAGCTGTATCTGAGGCAATTGCCTGTTTGCTGCTCCTTCTTCTACACTAATTGTCAAAACAATAACACACAGATAGAAATGTCAGATTGTCACAAAGCAGATGTGGTCTGAATAGACACTGGGTCTTGCTACTATGAAAACACTCTGAGGCTCCTTTTGGGTAGTGTACCTTTTGGTGAGAGAGATTTGACTTATAAACATGGCTCTATGATGCACTCAAAGACATTTTGCCCAGTTGACACTGTTAGAGCCAGTGCATCATTGAACTGTGAGAAGCAGGATGGTCATTTAAAAAAAAAAATAAAGGTCCCCGTCATTTAGGCAGCTCTGACCCGTCTGTTGGGAGCATTGGTTATGTGAGGACATGTACCCACAGCTGGCAGGCTCTAGATCATCCAAACAGAACACCAGTAGGTAGGATTGTTTGATTCCCCCGAAAAGCACGAGTAGGTGCCTCAGTTTCCTTAACAATGTCCACCATTCAGATACAGGAGGCTCCTTCATTACACACCTGTGTCTCTCCTTGGACTGTTTCCAGGCTCTTAGAAGGAGATTTGGTGTCAAAGCTCCCTTTATATGTCCTGCCATTGACAGCCAGACACTGTCTGCTTGTTTTATAGTGTTGTCGTAAACAGGAAACCTGGATTGCAATAGACTGGGACTGTATTGTTTTTAGCAAGGAATCTATGTTGTGCTTTGGATATGACGCTGGTCAGGTTAGTGTATTGAAGCCCCTTGGAGCGCTTCAATCCTGCCTTTGCTGTGGAGTGACACACTGTCTCAGCTGCCAGATCATCACAAGTTGGCCACCCATAGTAGTCACAAGAGCGACACTAAAAGCTCAGCAACATGTGCAGGACATATTTCAGCTATGCGTTGCCTTGCAGGGCTTCCAGCTGTCTTTTTTTTCATCAGGATAATGCTCACCTACACTCCGGAATGGTTTCCCTGGAATATATCCGCCATATTGGCTTACCTGTTTGCCAGATTTTATTACCAGTTCAACAATCGTGAGACCAACTGAGATGTGACTAACTCCGCCCCCATACGGCCTCTTTAAGACAGAAGTAGGTGGCATGCTCAGCTGCATATGTTGATATTGGCTCTATGCACAGATCGAGTGAATACAATGTTGAAGCAGGAAACCTTCACTTCAGGCAGCTGCTGGCGATGTCTGCGGCTCATTGCAGGCCTGCTGCACAGAGTTGGATATGGGAAGGAGAACTCTGGGTATGGGGCAGATTTATTTGTATCAGAATTACTGAATGGGGTCACACTGGAGCATAATATGCACTGCAGGTGGCACTGAGGAGAGTATTATGAAGGTTGGGGTCCACTGGGAAGCATTATATATACTGTGGTGGGGCAATGGAAAGACTATTGTATATTTTGGGGGGGAAGGGGGGGTGCTCCAGGCAGAGTATTATGAAGGGTAGTGACTGATAGGGAGCAGTTATACTGCAGGGCCTACTAAGGAAAGCATATATACTTAGAGGGGCATGGGGAGAGTATTGTATGTATTGAGGAAGGAGAGACTGGATAGAGCATACTGTGAGTGGCCACTATGGAGAATATTATACTTTGTGTAAGGAGCACGGGATAGTGTTATGATTTGTTTTGGCTCCTAAATGTTTAAAGGGATTCTACCATCAAACTACCTTTTTTTTCTAATAAACACGTCGGAATAGCCTTAAGAAAGGCTATTCGTCTCCTACCTTTAGACGTGGTCTCCGCCGCGCCGTTCCGTAGAAATACCGGTTTTAACCGGTATGCAAATGAGCTCTCCACAGCAATGAGGGCGGGCCCCAGCGCTGAAACACCGATGAGCACGTCCCCCATTGCTGCCCAGAGCTCTTTCCTGCGCTGCCTCCTTCTTCTGCAGCAACTCCGCCTCTTCTGGCTTCTCTTGCTCTTGTAGTTCGATACAGGAGCATAGAGAGGCCACCCCAAAATGGCCGCCGGCCAGCTCCTGTATTGAACTGCAAGAGCGGCTACCCCAAAATGGCCGCCGGCCGGCTCCTGTATTGAACTGCAAGAGCGGCTACCCCAAAATGGCCACCGGCCAGCTCCTGTATTGAACTGCAAGAGCGGCTACCCAAAAATGGCCGCCACTGGCCATTTTTGGGTAGCCGCTCTTGCAGTTCAATACAGGAGCCGGCCTGCGACCATTTTGGGGTGGCCTTTCTATGCTCCTATATAGAACTGCAAGAGCAAGAGAAGCCAGAAGAGGCAGAGTTGCTGCAGAAGAAGGAGGTGGTGCAGGAAAGAGCTCTCGGGCAGCAATGGGGATGCGCTCATCGGTGTTTCAGTGCTGGGGCCCGCCCTCATTGCTGCAGAGAGCTCATTTGCATACCGGTTAAAACCGGTATTTCTACGGAACGGCGCGGCGGAGACCACGTCTAAAGGTAGGAGACGAATAGCCTTTCTTAAGGCTATTCCGACGTGGTAATTAGAAAAAAAAAGTAGTTGAATGGTAGAATCCCTTTTAAGTTGTGAGTATATTTACAAAGGGTTTGTCTTTGTAAAATAATCCCTTTGATATACTATTTAATATTTTTTAAGCTTGGGTAGTCATTCAGTGTCCAGAAGAAGGGTCCAACAGTGGATGGGCAAGGCTGAGACCACAGATCTCTCTTGCAGCACTTTGAGTTTGTCACACATAGCTGTTGACTGGGATCAGGTCCAACAAAGAACAGAGTGATAAATGAAATTAAATTGGCTTCCCCTATTGCCTTTGAAGAATGTGTCATACCCTCAATGTGTGGTGTGCAGTCCCTTTCATGTAGAAAATGACTTTGCCAGCTTTTGTCACATTAAGTTTTATTCATAATTCAAACAGATTCATCTTATGTATTTACTAGTTGTGAGAAGTCTGTACGCAGACATCAGAAAGCAAATAAAGCAGGTTATACACATGCAGTTCCTCTCCACTGCTGTTGTACTATTGGAGGACCCCCACGGACATTAGATTGGTAGTCAGTCCTACTGAAATTACCTTTTTACCTAATATAAAAAAAACAAAAAAACTTGAGTCTTCAGTAGTTGATACCTTTTTTAATGGCTAACTTAATAATGATGACAGATTACAAGCTTTTGGGCTAACTCTGATCCCTTTCTTAGGTGTAATACTATAGTATACCACTATATAATATACTGTATAATATAGTACTATACCTGAGGAAGGGATCAGAGTTAGCCCGAAAGCTTGTAATCTGTCATCATTATTTAGTTAGCCATTAGTATCAACTACTGAAGACTCAAGTTTTTTATATTTTATACCCACTGGCTAACACGGTACAAAAACATACTTTTTGTTTATACTTTTTACCTAATGCAGTGCTGGGGAGTCAAAGTCAGGAAAAGTTTGGCCCTGATCTAATGTGCATGGCCTTCTAAAGTGATGGCACCTTAAAACCTCAAATTACAAAACAAGTTTTCATAAATGAATAATATAGATCAACATAAGAAACTTTGTAATATAACTTTGTGTTTTATTCTTCCCTTATCTGGAGTTACTTTTGACTTAGGGCTAGTTCACACGGGGACATGGACGCTGATTTTGACAGCAGATTTTGCGGCCAAATCAGCGTCCATACAATGTCCACACTATGTGAACTGCTCCCGCCGCGACCATTGCGGTCGCGGCATTCACCTCCGCTGTCGGCTCAAATGAATGAGCCGACATGGAGGGCGCTGCGGCTGGGCGGAAGCCGCGGCTCATCGCGAGCGGCTTCCGCCCGAAGGATAGGTCATGTCGCTTCTTTTTCTGCTAGCGAGCTAGCAGAAAAAAAAAAGCGAGCAGTTCACATAGGGATACATTGTATGGACGCTGATTTGGCCGCGAAATCCGCTGTCAAAATCAGCGTCCATGTCCCCGTGTGAACTAGCCAGTGTCCAAAAAAAGCAACGCTGAAAAATCAGTGACAAGATCAGCTAGGCTTTTTTCACGTGTGAACTAAGCATTTCCATTTATTTATTTTTAAAGTATACCGCCAATTGTAAAACAACTATTCAGAAATAAATAGTACAGGTGTGCCAGAGGCTTTGTAATATATCTTATTAAATAAATTTTTCCTTCTCCACTTATCGGGCTGCTCTCCTCCTCATCTTCACTTCAGTTTATTTAGAATTTGCATTCAGCTCATACAAGTCTATAGAGGGGTGAAGGAGGAAGATGAGGCATTTAGCTGATTTATTGCCTCATTCAATACAGAGGTATAGGCTTTACTTGAAGATATATCAGTGTCAAAGGCGCTCCCTTGCTCACAGTAGCAGAGATTAGCAGATGCAACTATTTCTGTGTTTTCCAGTAGTCTCTTCCATTTCATAGACTTCTAAGGGCTGGTTCATACGGGGACATGGACGCTGATTTTGACAGCGGATTTCGCGGCCAAATCAGCGTCCATACAATGTATCCCTATGTGAACTGCTCGCTTTTTTTTTTTCTGCTAGCTCGCTAGCAGAAAAAGAAGCGACATGACCTATCTTTCGGGCGGAAGTCGCTCGCGATGAGCCGCGGCTTCCGCCCAGCCGCAGCACCCTCCATGTCAGCTCATTCATTTGAGCCGACAGCGGAGGTGAAAGCCGCGACCGCAGTTCACATAGTGTGGACATTGTATGGATGCTGATTTGGCCGCAAAATCTGCTGTCAAAATCAGCGTCCATGTCCCCGTGTGAACTAGCCCTAACCGCTGTGAATGTGGGGTATACGGAGGAGTTCGACGTTGAATTTGTCAGGCAAAAAAATTCTGATTCAAGAATTTCAAGCTGATTTTGGTGCCGATTTTGAAAATCCGCTCCTAAATCTTCCTCCCAATCATGGGCGTTTCAGGCAGAATCCGACTGAAAAATTAGCAGAATGGTTAAAAATCTGCCTTTTCCTACCAAATATATGGAGCTGGGGGGACAGGTTTCAGGCAGAATTTCGACCTGATGAGAGACAGAATCTACATCAAATTCAGCATTATATTCTTCTTTATGAACCACCTCTTTTATTTCTTTGAACACAGAAAATTCTAACATAATGGACTAACTGTAAGGTTATACTTGTATAATCCTATATTATTTGCAATCTGCAGGGTTCTCTAGGTTGTTGCTAGGTATACGGTGTCATCAGAGATATAGTTGAACTTTGTACAGTAAGAATTCCAAGCATAGCCTTTTAAAGGTCTCTGAGAAATTTATCCATCACGGTAATCTTGTGGGTTCTACCACTGTGTCAATAAGCTCTGTGCATGGCTGTTTTACTGTGTATTCCATAGAATTATGTACGTAATCCGTGAATCAGTGCTCTCCATAGTTGGACCAAAACAAAAATATAATTAAATATTCTTTTTTAAGACAAAATTCAAAGTTCCTATGTACATAAATAAAATTAATGGCCTAACCTTACAAGTTTTAGATCAGAAGGGGTCCAAATGCAGCACTGTTCCCATATTTTATTGTGCAAAAGTACTAAAAGGTAAGAAATACCAGCAAAAAAAACTATACGTTGTGTATCACTGTATATATACCGACCCTTATTCTAAAATTAGCTTGTGATCTTTGCATTTCATAAACAGCAAAAAACAAAGTTAAAATTTTTTTTATTGCATCCTAGCTCCCCCACCCAAAAAAAGAAATTCACTAAATATGCAAACTAATATGTGCTATTTCAGTTCCAAAACATACGCTTACAGATTTGATCATCTTCTCCAATCTCATACTTCATCTTTGTAGTGCGTATTTCTGCTGAACATCTTATTTTTTAGGACAGCTTTAGAAAATTACCTGTAAGGTTGGACAAAGATCAGAAATACAGCTTAATGATTTTCTACTATTAGGGAGCCTTCACACGATGTAACGCTGCGCTCATTCTGATCGTAAAAAGATGTTCAGAATGAGCGCGTAAAAAGCAGCTCCCATTGACTTGAATGGGAGCCGGCATACGTGCGTAATACATTGAAAGTATAGGGAAAAAAGCCTCCCATTGATTTCAATGGGGAGCGCACGTATGCCGGCACCCATTCAAGTCAATGGGAGCTGCTTTTTACACGTTCATTCTGAACGTCTTTTTACGATCAGAATGAGCACAGCGTTACATCGTTTGAAGGCTCCCTTACTTTTCTAATCTCTGTAAAGTGCTTTAGCATGTGCAGTTATGTTGCAGGTTTAAAAAATAAAATTAGACTATGCCTTATAAAATTTCTTCTGACTTTACGATCCACTATTTTGTACGTACTAAACAGCATGTATAAACGCAACCTAAATCTCCTAAACAGTTGGTTCCCATAAACTGTAGATAGCGGTTGGCCAACATAACAAAGAACTTACCATTATACTCACGATGCTTGTTCCTTCTTCTTCTGACGTCCTATGTTGGGGGGAGTATTAGTATTAGGCCTGGTTCACATCTCAGTTCGCTATTCCATTCGGGGAGTCCGCATGGACACCTCCCGAATGGAATATAGAACACATTAAAAAGCGGTGAGCAATAAAAGCACAAGGACCCTATAGACTATAATGGGGTCCGTGTGTTTTCCGCGTGGTGTCCACACAAATCATGTGGAGAGGAAAGTAGTTCTTGAAGTACTTTTCTCTCCGCATGATTCATCTGGACATCGTGCGGAAACCACACAGAACCCATTACAGTCTATGGGGTCTGTGTCCTTTCATTGCTCACTGCTTTTTAATGTGTTCAATATTCCTTTTAGGAGGTCCCCAAGCGGATTACCCAAACGGATTACCGAACGCAGATGTGAACCAGGTCTTAGATGGTTGGACAGTTTAGCTGGCTGCAGATACTGGTATTTCTGACAGCTGATAATCCAACACTTGCCACAATTAATGCATTTTACTGCAACTAAATCATATATTGTCTTATTGTTGTGATCATACTTGTAGTGATATTAACTTTGATCTGCTTTATTTATCAGCTGCTCTGCAAAAGCGGGTGGAAGAACTGGAGAGAATGAATGCAGAATATTTACAGATCAAGGCCCAACTAGAGCAAGAATTTAATCAGAAGAGGGCAAAATTTAAGGAGCTGTATATAGCTAAAGAGGGTAAGCTTTTTGTAGCAGTGATTTTGTAATAATGTGTCTCAGAACTTTCCTTGGAAAATCACAAAGCAGTTCTTAAAGTCAAATGCACAGTCATGACAGTGATTTACACAACTTCCTTTGGATACAAAAGAAATTAATGGACAAACCTACTTTTGTGTTATGGACATTGGACAATCAATAGTTTGCTAATGTTCTATGAATGTCTATGGCCACGTTCACATAGCAGATATTGAAGAGGAATTTGAGACAGTCTCCTGCCTCAGATTCCTCTCCATGTTCTGGTCCTGGGCTTCCCGCAGTAAAAAGCTGAAACAGAGTTTAGGTTTTTGCTGCTGTTTTAGTTACTGACTAGCTCAGACACTATGGGGCAGATTTATTAATACAGTTTAAGAGAAGCTACCCATAGCAACCAATCACAGCGCAACTTTTAGTTTGTATTCTCGTGAAAAAAGAAAGTTGCATTGTGATTGTTATGGGCCACTAAGACAGTTTTGCTTTCGGTGGTGACCGTTTTAAAAATCGTGCTCCATTTTTTAATTTTTTTTTAAATAAATAAATATGAACATGGCAACAATTGTAGGGAACCCGTCACATTGACATGCAGGACTTTTTCTTCTGTTACAAAATTAAATAAACATGACAGAACTTAGCGTCCGTTATGTTGTTAACATTAGTGTCAATGGAAATGAACGGAATGACAGCAACATAAATTAACATGATAGTGAGAACCCACCCTTATAATTTTCATCATCTTTGCTTTTCTAAAGCTAAAAATGTTAATGATATCATCATGATCATTAATTGATGAGTTGTCTGAGAGTGACCTATTTTAGTTGTTCTTTATGTAAAGGGTTTTCCAAACTAAATAATTGATGATTGTCCTTTGGATAGGTCATTGGTTAAGGATAAGCAGGGGGTCTAATATCGGGGCCATAGCCATTCAGGTGTTAGAAGCTGCAGCCTCTATAGTCCTCATTAAGCCTAGTGCTGATATATACTTGATATTGCAGTGCAGCCTCTTCACTTGAATTGAACTGAGCTGCAATTAGGCCATGTGACAAATTAAAGTGAAGTATCACGTGCCCTGTAAAGCAGAAGTGGTACTGGGTGGAAGGCGCCTCTGACACTCCAAATAGCTGATCTGCAGGAGTCCTGGCTATTGGACTCCCACAGATCATCGGTTAGCCCTGGAAAACCCTCTTGGTTTTTTGCATCTATAAACCTTTTAAGAAAAACTTTCAATGCCATTTTGTAAAATATATTGTATTTAAAAAAGTGTAGATGGTTTGTTTATATTCTTGTAATTTGTGTCTTTAGCACTTGTTGAATAAATATCAATGCAAATACTGTACTTTACTTATCTTGTACAGTGTCTCTTTTCCAGCCAAGATTTTTGTTTTTATTTTACATTGACTGTTTAACAGAGCGGATGTTAAAAACATCAAGATCTTTAAATTCTAAATTATGCAAGCAATGGATTGTGGGAAATGTAACTGATGTAATTGACATATAATTGTTAAACAGTTAGAGCTAAGCTGTTGAGAGATGTTGGACTGCCCTCTCCACTTGTTACCAGCTGCACTATGGCTATACCTGGCATCTGTGCAGTTGAATAAAATTCTTGATACTAGGTTCCCCTGAAGAGTAGGCGATCCCTGTGGTTACATTTGAAGAATGCCTTGCAATAGGTTTATGGGCCCCTTAACCCTTTCGCTGCCAGGCACGTACACTGTACGTGCTCCCAAGGTGGCACTTCAGTAGCAGAGGACGTACTTAGTACGTCCTCCCTACTAATGCCGATATCTCTGGACTGCATCAACATATCTTGATGCTTTAAAATGCATTTTAAAGAAGAGACTCTCATCTTTAAAATGATACCAGGGACTTGCGGGGCCACACGGTGGCTCAGTGGTTAGCACTGCAGCCTTGCAGTGCTGGAGTCCTGGTGTTCAAATCCCGCCAAGGGCAAAAAAAAACATCTGCAAGGAGTTTGTATGTTCTCCCCGTGTTTGCATGGATTTCCATCCCATATTTCAAAGACATACTGATAGGGAAAAATGTACATTGTGAGCTCTGTGTGGGGCTCACAATCCTACATTTAAAAAAAAAAAAATGATACCAGGGACTTGATGATTTTACTTACAGTTTTGTAGTGATTCACTGTTGAAAACACTATTTGGCATTGAGATCCAACTGCAGATCTCAATTCCCGACAGCGTTTCAACAGTGAATTTCTCCAAAACTGTACATCCAATCATCGAGTTATCATTTTAAAGATGAGATTCTCCTCTTTAAAATGCAATTGAAAGCATCAAGATATGTTGATGCAGTCCAAAGATATAGAGCTCCAAAGTGTCCCCCCCCCCCTCCTGTCTAAGCAAGCAATTTGCGATCTAACAAGAAAGGAAGAGGGACACGGAGCAGTGCAGCAGAGAGAGAGAGACAGAGAAATCTGACCTGACCATCTGACTCTCTGCATAACTTGTATGTGACAGCAGGAGGGGGGTGGCAGGGACTCTATTGTCCCTATTAACCCTTCTCCTGCCAATCAGAGCGTATACTATACATTTGTCTCTGATTGTCACATACAGTTATAATGTAATTCCCCCCTGAGCTTTTCTAGTGGGGTATTCTTATGTTATACCTCCTGAACATAACCAGGAAGTTTGTTGGCACTGTGACCCAGACGTTTACCATTGTCCAGGTCGCAAGCCAAAAAAAAAAGTCGCACCAAACACTTACACAATATATACATAAAGTCGCAAATAAAGTTTACATTTCACCCAATCCCTGTCCTGTCTATACCTGAGCTTTCTACAGTAAAATACGTCTCTAGTGATGTCCGTTACACACTAAAATAATAGTAATAACGATTATCACTAGAGATGAACGTACAGATTGCTAAAATTATTATAGGGGGATGGAAAATAACATTTTTATGTAAAGTCCTATTTAATTTGCATGCACAAAATGGGATGGTGCATTTCTGCGATTTTGGCGATTCTTTAACACCCGCCCCTATAAATATATACATGTGTGGTATGTATGAACTCCTCACATATTGCAGTTTTATGGACAGTACATTATGTTTGCAGAAAGGGATTTCTTGAGCCGCACTTTAGTGGCAAATTTGAATTTTTGCGCAATTTTTGCTAGCAATCTCTGTTTGCCGCAAAGTTGAATGAAGGTGCTTGTATATATAAACTATTAAATTGTGTTTTTATATACGGTATGCTGTGTACTCTGAAAAAAGTTAGATTTTGGTGTCACAGTTTAGTAGGTGTAGTATAGCTTTTTATCATATTAGTGAACAACAGCAAAATCCTGCTTGTCTTCTGTATTCGTGTTTTTGGGAGTCCGAGCTCTTGTTGTAGTTGATGTTTGCGGTACATATAGTATATATACACATTGTATACACCATAAGCTATTATTTTAAAATTATTTTGTTTATGAATGTGAGATTGAACATGAGTTTTAGGTGCAAGTATGTGTTTTAGCGTATTTTTTAAAAAAATTATTTGTGTTGGTCGCAAAGTTGCATGAAGGTGGATGTGGCTATCGATGACCCATTAAGACATTTGTAATCTTCAGATTGTCTACTTTCAAAAAATATATAGGGTTTAGGGGTTCACTTACTTTTCATGTTGTGTAATCCCTACATTTTATAGGATGATACTTTTTTAACATTTCCAGGTTCAAAGCAGAATTTTGTTCCTTCCAGTTCTAGCGATTTTCTGAAGACATGTGCATGCGGGTTCAGGCCATAGTGATATGTATGAACTCTGCACATGTTGAACTCTTATTTTTAGGAGGTTTGATGCATTTAATTTTTTGTTTGGTTTCCGCTTTTAACAACTAATATACATTTATTTTCATTTTTTCATAAAACATTCACTTTAAATCAAAATTGCATGAAGGTGCCTGTTCGTATACAGTACCAAGTGGCATTCTGACAATGCTGCAGGTGTCTACTTTAAGAAAATATATAGGTATGGGGGGGTTGGATGCTTTTTTAATGTTGCAATTTAGGTTTGATTTGTCCATCTCAAAACTGTGAAAATTGCTCTGGCTACTGGAGGTGCAAGATTTCCAGAGACCCTTGGCAGCGAAAAGGTTAAAGAGATCCAGTCACTGGAACCCTGCATATCAATCCAGCCCTGCAGATAGATAGGTCAGGGTCACCTGTATCCATCTGTGGGGCTGGACTGATATTCTGGCTTCTGATGACAGACTTAACTTAGTCAAGAAATCACATACAGAGTAGAAGAAGAAAGCGTTTATAGGCAAAAGAAAGTTTACCTATTAAAGTACTAAACTTAAAGAAGAACAAACATTTGTACATGAGAAACTTATAGAACCTATAAATTGGCTTATTTGTACTAGGTTTTCCTTTGGCCCTAAAATTATAATACATTTTGAATTCTCCCATGCAGAGGACTTAAAACGACAACATGCTATTGTTCAAGCCTCACAAGAAGAAATAGCCCAGTTGAATCTCCAGCTGTCCCAAGCACAAGCAGAGATGGAGAACATCAAAGCTATAGCTACAGTGTCTGAGAACACTAAGCAAGAAGCCATTGATGAAGTGAAAAAACAATGGCAGGAAGAGGTGGCTTCTCTCCAGGCTATCATGAAAGGTATAGTTGGTTCATTTGGCTCATGGCCTAATACACATGTTCCTGACTAGTGACCTGCATCTATTAGCAGATGTAGACGTTATTGTGCACAGTGAACCCCTTGAAATGTTGTCATCGTCATTATTGAAACTTCCATCAGTCCATTAAACCCATATGCCAGTAGCTGAATCCATCTTACTATTTGCAGTGAGATCATGCAGCAGACACTTCGTACAATAGCTGTCACAGTAAAACTAACGTTTGCACCAGCACATAACCCGCATCACTGATACTTTTCATACTGTAAAATTCAAATTGTAAAGATTGATGTGTTTTTTTAATTTGTTTTTAGAAGTAAATTGTTAGCAAATGTAAAACATAATTTCAGTCATAACACCTTTGAATTCTACAGGATTGAGGAAACCTCTTTATTCAGTTTCTCCAGTTGACAATAGTTAAAAGGGAGTCTATCACCAGAACTCAGCATGTGAATCCAGCTCCACAAATGGATAGGTTAAGGTCATCTGAATTAAAGGGGTATTCCCACCTCACATACTCATCAGTCTTCACTGCTGTAAAATCTTCCTTCTTCCTGGTTTCTTGCATCATTTGGTGGCCGTTTAGCTCTGCCCCCAAATCCACATTAACAAGCAGTATAGATAGGATCCTTGTGATGGGACAACCCCTTTAAATGGTGTTCTGCCCTTGTGAATTGGTGTCTCTGTTGCTGAGGTGCTTCTGTTTTTGTCAATATGCACATTGACTTTAAGAAGCAACTAGGGTGTTTTTATTGCTCCAAAGAGGTATGCAGGCAAGAGCATTGAGGCATCAATGAGCTCATATTGACAAACACTGATATTTTTGCAATGGAGGCAATGGTGTTTTACCTTTGCAAATCAATGCCTCCGTTGCGGAGATGCTGGGTTTTTCGGTTGATGAGCTAGGTTCTGGTGACAGACTGTCTTTAAACCAACACGTCTTTTTTCCTGACACACATTGTACGGTTCCCTGGGCCATTCATTGTACTATACTACCCTTTAGTCACAAACGTTCCATTTGACCTGCAAATTGTACTGACTCCTCTGTTCCTTGACCCCCGTCTGTAATCGCCATGGCCAATGTGTTCTATTGTTGACCAATACACGAAGATTTATTAACTTGCTTTTTGGTACTGACTAAATACTATAATTTTATGCAGAGTTTCCATTTTTCTCTTTTCCCTTGAGAGACCCCATCCTGGAGATTTCCATAAACTTTTTCTGTCTTTGTTCATGTTATCATCGTTATGGTTGTATCATATTTATTCTATGCTTCAATATTGCTTATAGACACACTGCGAGAATATGAACTTCAGTTTCATCGAAGATTGGAGCAGGAACGAGGGCAGTGGGGGCAATACAGGGAGTCTGTTGAGAGGGAGATTGCAGAACTTAGGAGGAGACTGTCCGAAGGTCAGCAAGAGGAGAACCTGGAAAATGATATGAAAAAGGTTTGCAAATTTTCCTATAAAATTATTCGTTTTCTTAAAAGAGATTTCTATCTGTGACATCAGTGAAACAGACTGGGAACATATGCAAAAAGTTTCACTAAAGTAAGGTGATAGCAGGTCCTCTTTAAAGAGGACGTTTCATGTCCTCATGCACTTGCAGTTTTATATACCGCTAGAAAGCTGACAGTGCACTAAAGTCAGTGCCCCCTGTAGGCCTCTGGCATCCACAAGGAGGTGTTATCACCCACTTTGAGAAGCACTGATCTACAGGGTCCATGGGTAACTGCTTTTTTTTTTTTTTTTTCTTTTTAGCAGGCAGGCTCTCTGTATTTCGGATCCCCATGTGGACTGGAACAATGGAGAGAGAAATGTTAGCGTGAACCTAGTGTTACTTGGCTACATTCCAGTTGTTTTATTTTTTTTCCACTCACTAAGCCTCCTTCATATAAACTAGTCTGATTCTGGTTTTGCTGGATTTCATGGCCCTTCACCAGTTTGTCAGTGTGCGGTACAGAAATGAGCTGGATCAGGTTTCCAGATCACCAGGACAAATATGGAAAGACTGCAAGGAAACATATTTGCTTTTACGTATGCCAGTGAATATTTTAGAGGGGTTGTTCCGTTTTAGACCAACATTGAGACCAACTTTATTGTGTGTATAATAAAAAGTTCTACAAATTTCCAATATATTTCTATATCAACTCCTCACAGTTGTCTAGATCTCTGCTTGCTGTCATAAATACCTTTAGGTGTAATAACACTGTTAGTTCCTATGCTTCACTTGTGAGACATAAGTTACCAAAGAATGGAAATACTGCTCCTATAAGTTACAACATTTATTTATTCACAATTGTAGGCAAACAGATTTTTAGAACAGTTTAACTTAGATGGTTTAAGAATGACTATAATCACACCATAATATAATGAAATAAAAAGAGTTTATTAAATGAAAAATGATAATACTTAGCTGCAGTTACCAAAGAAGAAATAGGGGGCCCGTCCTTATTATGTTCTAATCTCGTTCAGTGACATCGTACATCTAGCACAATAGAGCAGAGAGATTTCTAGTACCTATAGGGGAAGAGGAGAGGCTTCCTAGATGTGTATCTGAGGTACAACCAAAGCAAGAAACTCGTATACACCAACAGGAAAAAAAAAGTCTTGTTACAACAGTAAACACTGAACTTCTAAGTATTGGTCAGTTAGATTGAGAAGCCACCAGAATAATCACTCAAAATAACAGTAAATGAAGATAATGGAAAAACAAGTGCTGAAATAATATAAAGAAATGACAAATATGACCAAACATAGATTGACGTATTGACATATTAAATATATATGCAATTAAACTCCAAGGTCTACACTGCAAAATGCTTCATTATAGCAGTATCAAGGATTATTTCTTTTGTGAACAGGCTCAAGAAGATGCTGAAAAACTACGATCTGTAGTGATGCCTATGGAAAAGGAGATTGGTGCATTAAAGGAGAAGCTTTCTGAAGCCGAGGAGAAGATAAAGGAGCTTGAGGCATCCAAGGTTTCACCTTTTGTACTTGATTGTATTGTATGTTTTAGCATAGGAAAGTTTGTGAACGTCTGTGAGGGGAAAAGGCAAAAGTCCTAGTGGTAGTAAAATATAATACACATGTAAAGTGGTTGTTGGATGGCAGCTGCCCCAGCAAATAAATGATTGCTGCTTTTTCTTACTTTTGCCTGGGTGATTTTGTTTGGTCATACTTGGAGTACAAAGGAAATAGAAACTAATGGGAGGCAGAATAACCGCGTATAACATGCAGTGGAAATGGTATATTTTCGTAGTACATGAATTCTTAAGAAATTCTGCTTATTAGTCCCATTTATCTTGGTTTAATCAGTATTGGAAAGTCGAAGCTCTGCTGGAAAATGAAAATGAGCGGGGTGCCTCAAATTCCTCTTCACTTTCCACCATCTGAACATAGCTTTAGGCTATGGAAAAAACAGGCATTAAGAACAGATGAAACAGTCACTTTTTAATGCCCACTTTCAATCAGCATGTCACTTTATTTTTCATCAGTTTTCTGTCTATTAGTCTATATTGCATCAGTATGTCATCTGCTTTTAACTGTCCTTGAGAAAACTGTATTAACTTCATTGGTCTAGTTTTTTGGGCCAACTCACTCATCTGTTTTTGTGTATAATCAGTTTTTATTAAAGATTTGTAAGGCGCGCTTATCCGTTTTTAGTTTCTGTCAAGTGGATGCATCTTCTTTATGGATGTTAAAAACTAGTCCAATGGGATAGATTTTCCAATGGCATCTAAGTTTTAAGCAGTCCAGCTGAAGCTAGACTGTCTTGAGCTTTGCCAGATTTGTCAAAGTGGTTGTTACTATTTAATAAATTTGGTCTGCAAGTGCTTCATGGGTGGGTCTTAATTTAGAACTTTTGCTTACAGGCAACCATGATACAGGCAGAGGTTAATAATGTAAAATATAGCCAAAAAAAGAGACATTGGGCACTCTCATTTCACAGAAGAGCCAGAGGCAGAAGTACAGCTAAAGGACAAGCATGTCTAAATGTGTCTCCTACCCGGATATACCACTATTACCACCATACAGTGACCATATAGTGGTAGATACCAGTTCTACACAGACCATGCAGACCATTTACAGTTGCTCACTGTTGAGCCCTCCACCACTAAACAGAGAATAAAGGACAACCCTTTAAATGATGCCCCTTTATGAACTCTTTTCATTAATATTACCCCGGTGACCCTTAAATTAAACCTTAAAGGACTCAGAAATTTGGATGTTGATACATGGTGCCTTTTTTTCATAATTTTTGTCTCTGCCATCCAAAATGTACAACTTTTTTTTTTTCTGTCGATGTAGCTGTGTGAGGGCTTATTCTTTGTCGGACAAATTGTAGTTTTATTTGACACCACTTTGGGTTACATATAATTAGCTTTTATTAATGTTTTGAGAGGCAATCAGGTGAAAAAAACAATACAATTCTATAATTTTTTTGATATTTTGTTCCTACTGCATTCATTCTACATTAAAAATAACGTGGGGACATTTTCCAGCAGGTCATTATGTAAGTTTTATTATGTTTTACAATATTCACTAATAGAATGTCATTTTTTAAAAAGAATGTTCTTTCTGGGGTCATTGTATTCTGTTGCCTATAAGTTCTATTTATAATTAAGACTCACCGTGTTTTTTTTTTTGGAGGGGGGGGGGTAGTGCAGACTTGTGCGCACATGGTGATATCTAAGATGTATGTATATTTGTTTGTATTTTTTAAATTAAAAGATGGAGTTTTTTAACTTATTATTTACATTGTATAGCAGTAGCTCCCTATGTTATTAACAATAGGCAGCCATGGGCCTTTTTCTCAGCCTCTTGGCTGCCATGGCAATTTACAGGATCCTGCAAATTCATTGCGGAGGATCCGAGTGGTAGTGGGGGCTGTCTTGCCCCCAAACCATCCAGATCCATTGATCGCTATTGACCCAACAAACTCCCTTTTAACTTATATTTACCGATTGATCAGTTTAGTTTAGGGGCACCTCATGTTTGGCCATATAAATGTTGTATACTTTTCAGAGGTGGAACTCCTACTTATGACATATTTACTGATGATGATCAGGATAGTCCATTAAGTTACGTAAATGTTTTTACTCGACTTTTTAAGCTACACACATTTTCATAATAAATAGTTAAGCTTGCAGGCGAGCTTACAGTTTGTTTTCATTCATTAGATGAAGGAACTGAATCATTACCTTGAAGCTGAAAAATCCTGCCGTACAGACTTAGAAATGTATGTGGCTGTTCTGAATACTCAGAAGTCTGTCCTACAAGAGGATGCTGAGAAGTTGAGGAAAGAATTGCATGAAGGTATTTACTATTAAAACTAAGTTTTGTGTTCTCTTTGGATGTGGAATTTGTGTCTTGTAGACTACAAAAGTTGGTTGCTCTTTAAAAAAAAAGTTGGGGCTCTGTTGTGCACAACACAGACCTGTAGAGTTGGAGTCAAATTTTGTAGACGGGACCAACTCCAGTTTCAAAATAAAACGATTTAATGGGGATAAAGGTTTTTTTTTTGTTTTTTTTTTTGGAAGTGTTTATTTTACAGTGAACACAATTGTCAGTGTGAGTAAAACTTCTAACACTGAAGTTCTAATATGGATGCCCTGGCTTTAGGATAGGCTATCAATATTAGATCTGTGGTGGTCTGACAGCTGAGATCCCTGCAGACAAGCTGTTCCAAGGCAGGATGGTTCCTCATAATGTTTAAAGTAAAGCAGTGGCTTTGGATTCTGCTGTTCTGTCACGTTGTTCTTTCTTATTTCTCTTCTTTTTGGCCAGAATAGATTGGTACAAAAGTATCTTGATTCCTGCTTTACTACAGATGAGAATTCATCAAGAAACAGCCATTAATGAAGGGTTTGGAGTGTGGATGAGCAGAAGTCAAAAGTTTAGCATATAATTCTATAGTCCTGGGGACTAGAGATAAAAAAAAAATCTAACTATGCAGAATCAGAGGAGTAGCACCTATTAAAACATTTAAAGAGCTGGATTTGGAGATGGTGAAAGGTCCTCTTTAAACTATGTGTTACATGTCCTGTTATTCAGAGACAACCAACATTGCTAAATATTTTGGCTGTCAAATGAGGGAATAAAATGATCTAAATACTAAGGATTAAATAATCTTTATAATCTACCTCTAGTGTATTTTTTTTAGTGACTTTTTTTGTTTTGTTTGTTCGGACAGTATGTCATCTCCTGGAGCAGGAGAGGCAACAGCACAATCAGCTCAAACATACATGGCAAAAAGCAAATGATCAGTTTCTGGAGTCCCAGCGTTTGATGATGCAAGACATGAAACGTATGGAGTCTGTACTGACAACAGAGCAACTTCGACAGGTTGAAGAAAGGAAGAAGAAAGACCAGGTTAGTTGCACCTACTCAAGAGGAATGGACTCAAATTGATTCTCCTGGCTGGACAGCACATAGATTTTACATGGTGTTGCTATTTACCAAGTACCAGGGACCCTTTAAGTAGGGGTCTTGGTTTGGTACAATTCCAAACACCATAGGGAATGTCATCAACGGCACCAACAACCTGAAACAAAATGCTATTAAGTGGAATGTTCCAGTGTTACTTCCAAGTGGTTTCATTCTGTGAATGGTTATTTACTTATACATTACATTTATTTATCTGTAACTTGCTGGTAACGTACCATAAACAAGCTTTTTAACAATTATGATGCATCTTATGCCAGCGCAGTAGATTAGACTGGCAGTCAAAGTATTTCAGGCTCTAAACTCTTATTTATGAGGGATATGTTATTCAGGAACCTGTTTCCTGCCACTTCCCCAATAAGGCATATGCAGTGGGTCCTTCCATGTTGGTCACTATGGGGGACATTTATTAAAACTGGTATTTCATATGTGCTAATCTACGTGCAGTGTAGTGGTATTGCCTGGAACTGCAACCTCACTTGAACAGGAGCAGGCTGCTTCTGGCTCTATATCTATTGTATGGTTTCTGGTGGCCTAAACAGATGATTGGGACAGGGTCTGGGCATCAGACCCTGACCAATCTGATAAGGATGGCCTATCCTTGAAGAGGCCATTAGGATCAATTTTCTGTGGCTGTAGCGTATTGTTATTGGAGTTGATTGTGTTTGTGTGGAGTCTGAATGAAGTAGGTTAGAGACCATCAGTGGGATAAAATAGAATTCAGATCCCTTTTATTGCAATATTCTCCCTCTCCCTCTGACGTCTGTTGCATTGCGAATACGTGATGAGTCAAGCCCCCGCTGTCCCCCACACGCTATAATGGCTACACACAACACCTTTCATTATTAACGTATATATGATATAATGAGGTATAATTACTTTGGCTGCATAATTAAGTTGTCTTTTTATTCAGGAGGAAGACGAGGAAAGAAATCGTAACCGAAAGGAAAGAACGCAAAAAGAAGAAGAGGAGACAAGCGTGCTTGGAGCAGTGGCTCACAATGAAGTGCTTCCAAATCTCCACAGCCAAGAGGTTATTCTTATCTTTTTTCAATCTATCATTTATTATATTTATACAAAACAAGCAACCATTCCCAACTAAATCAAAGTATGGACGGTTAAAATCAGTAGCTTTTGTTACCTTCTAAAACCATATAGTAAAAAGAGCTATGAGCGCCAACCCACTCTATCAGGGACTGAGTGAGCATTTATTCATCACAGAGTGACTAACCACCAACAGGGGGTGCTTTTTTTAAAAAATATTTATTCCTATACACGCTGTCTCCATATACTCCCTGTTCCTCACTTTGGGCCTCACTCATAAGACTGACTAACCTAAAATTCACCCTCTAAGCGAGCATTTATTCATTGCAGAATGATTTAACACCTACAGGGGGCACCTATTTACATTGCCAGCCAAGGTGCCTCTGTATGTTCCCTGTTTCTCACTCAATACCAACTGTCCTAAAATTTGCTCTTTGCGATTCTAATGTGCACCCGTGTGTCCATCACATGACCATGGACTGATCTTTATCCACTGGAAGTAAACAATAAATCACTGCAAGAAGAGTTTTGAATGCAAGGAATTAATACAGAAAGTATACTGGAAAATGATATAATACTGTATAAGCAATAAAATGTATTTTCTGAAAATGGAAAACCCCTTAAAGAACTTTATTAACTGCCGGACCTAGTGCTTGATCGATTTATTAAACTGTATATGTTGGAGGGATTCAATATGTTTGGGAGTATCTAGGTTATGTACTAGGAAGAATAGCATATGACACAGTGGTTGATTTAGATTTGTTTTTTTTTCCTCCTTGGGTGGTTGTTATCAGGAGCAAAGCAAGATAAGGGATGATTGTATTATTTGTGTTATGTGCCATGTTCACATGTGCATGGCCTGTGTCTCATCCACTTACTTATCTGAGGCTGTGAAGGTTTCCACAGCAGGATGCCACTGTGGTACATGATTTTTTCCCTCCAGTCACAGTAGGGGGCATGTTTCCAGTCAGAGGCTGTAGTGGGATGATGCCCTGACTGGGCACTCCCTGGTGAGGTAATCAGAAGAGGGGGCAATGAGATATATAAATCTGCACTAGAGGCTAGTCATACCATGGCTGCCTTGCTATACAGACTGTCATACTGCCAGATGCTATATAAAATGTGTAGGCTGAAATTGACCCAGACAGTTTTTATACCCCTGATGATGCTATGAACTGTAGCACAGTTAGTTTAATGAGTGAGGAACAAGGACCATACAGAGGCACCTTGGATGGCAGTGTAAAATAGGTGCTCCCTGCTGGTGGTTAGTCACTGTCTGTGCACTCCGGAAGTCTCATTGTGCACCCTCTCTGCTATTCTCTATGTGTGTGAGAGCAGAGAGGCTGCTACTGCTGATGACTCATCTCCCTGCTCTCACACACATAAAGAATAGCAGACGGTGATCACAGACACTTCCGGAGTGCATGGTGGAGGCTAATTAGCATATGAATAAAAACAGACTTATTCAAAAACTACTGAGGCAATTTACACACAAAAGGTAGTTGTGGAATAGCCTTTCTACAGGATATGCAAGGATGTGCTTAGCTAAAAATGACTTTTCCAAATGATAGAGACCCTTTAAGTTAGCCAATGTTATGAGTGAGGGCCGGAGTGAGTAACAGGGGAGTATATTGAGACAGTGTGTGTAGGAATAATAGTAGTAATAAGAAAAATTAAAAAATAGGTGCCCCCTGCTGGTGTTTAGTCACTGCAATGAATACATGCTCGCTCAATGCCTGATAGGAGAGTGGGTTGGCTCTTTTCACTATATGGTTTTAGTTAGTAACAGAAATAAAGAATATTGTTTTTAACCGTTCTTTGAGGCAATGCTATAATTTATTATATTACAGTAATTATAATTCCTGTACAGAAGGCAGCTTGGTACAATAGCTTATTTTATCATACATGACTACTCTTGTGGTGAAGTTGTTCCTTTCTTTTATGACAGATTTTCTTAAGAAGAAGTGCATTATTTTAGGGTATATTTTTTAAGGAACTACAGTACTAGTCTATGTTGGTCACTTAAACACCTCTAGATAAGCTCTTCCTATGTCATTTTGTATTTATTACTAGAGATGAGTGAATAGTATTTGAAACTCTAGTTTCGAATACCTCGCTCCATAAGAATGAATGGAAGCGGCCGGCGCTTAACCCCTTGGTGTTCGGCCGCTTCCATTCATTTCTATGGGAGCGAGGTATTCAAAACTAGAGTTTCAAATACTATTCACTCATCTCTATTTATTACCATAACTCCTCTGAACAGAGCCTAATATTCATTTATAAGTAGCTAGAATATGGCTGATTATATCAGTACTGAGAACTTGTTTTTTCGTTTTATATTTTGGAAATTGCAGTGAAATGGTTAAGGCACTTGGTTAATATATTGCTTCTTTTATCTCATACCGATACATACTCATGGACTATAATACATCTGGTATTATCGTCCAGGACTAAATCCACAGCTTCTCAGGCTGGTAGAAAGACTAGACAAGCTTCTAGATGGACACATTAGTAGCTTAGTTGAACCATAATACATTGGAACAGTTTCTGTGCCTCCTGACTTGATGTCTTTTGTAAAGACCAACTCTCTGAAGTCTGCAGAATTGTGAATGCAGCTTTGGACTGTGGTCTGCATCAAAACATCACAAAAAAACATCTAAAGTTTGTTAGAAATGGCAAAATGCCATCTCTATAGACCACTGATTCCCAACCAGGGTGCCTTGCACTTTGATGACAAGGTGGCAGCATGTACTGATACCAACTGTATCTGCCATCTTGCCACTGGACAGCCATTTCATTCTATGGTATGGGGGCCACTTTTGATAAATATTATTTGTTAGGTGATCCCTGTGGATTTTTTCTTTTCCCAGGGGTACGCTGAGACTGAAATGGGTGGAAAATACTGCTATAGACTTTAAAAGGGTTGTTCAGGGTTGAGGTTTTTATGGCCTATCCTCAGGAGTTGCCCATTCTTTCTGCTGCTCACTTGTGTATAGGATGAGAGCCGGAAGTGGTTCTATACAGCTCATTGGTCTAGCTGTCGCCACCTCCCCCCCTTCCTGCTCTCAGGTATTTATGACCTTAAAAACTTTAATCCTAGGTAACCCTTTTTAGAGATGAGCGATCAGCCGATCCGAACAGCACGCACCCATAGAAATGAATGGAAGCACCTGTGACGCTGACTTTGCCGGCGGCCGGCCGGCGTCACAGGTGCTTCCATTCATTTCTATGGGTGCGTGCTGTTCGGATCAGCTGATCCGAACAGTGTTCGCTCATCTCTAACCCTTTTAATATCTGGTCGCACCGAGGAGGAAAAGTAAGCTGCAAACCAAGAGTAAATGTTATGATTTCTGCCTCATACATGGTTCTGTTGAAAATAATTAAATCAATGTATTTTCACAATTATACAACTTGTTATAGAGAATATTTTTGCATGTAAGCATGGTATTGTGTCATAGAATAACAATTATGTTTACTGTGTTTTTTTTAGGGTCTCTTGAATAGTTCTCATGGCTCAATCCATTCCTTAGATACTGACTTGGCATTACATGAAGGAGAAGGGTTTGGTAAACAAGAGGACTTATTTAAAGATGGACTTCGAAGAGCACAGTCTACAGACAGTCTAGGTACATCTGGACAGATGCAGGCAAAAACTCTGGGCTATAATAATAAAGCCAAATCAGCTGGGAATCTTGATGAATCTGATTTTGGCCCATTAGTTGGAGCTGATTCTGTGTCTGAGAATTTTGATACTTCTTCCCTTGGATCTTTGCACATGCCAAGTGGATTCATGCTAACCAAAGATCAGGAGAAAGCAATCAAAGCCATGACTCCAGAGCAGGAGGAGACAGCTTCACTTCTTTCAAGTGTCACTCAGATTATGGAGAGTGCGTATGTGCCTCCTTCTGGTTATCGTCTGGTCAGCGAGACAGAGTGGAATTTACTGCAGAAAGAGGTAAAATTATGTGTTTGTGTAGGCTACTGAGTTTACAAAACAAAACATCAAAATTAAAGGAATGTTCCAAAATCGACCAAGAAACACTTGATGCCAGAAGCAGAAAGTTCTGTATACGGTCTAGTCACTGAGCTGGGTGACTACAGCTCAACTCTCATTCAAGTGAGTAGGAGATACACTGCAGTACTCTGGCTTGACCACTAAACCGTGTACAAAGTTGTCTTCTTTTGCGACTGTACTCTGTTTTCCAACACCCCCACTGTTCACATCGTCTCATGGGTGGATGTTGGACCCCTACCAATTTAACATTGATGTCTTAGCCTAAAGATAGATGATCGGTATATGAAAATCCTTTAAGTTGGCACTCTTCTTTTAAATTATCCTTTTATTAAAAATATTAACAAAATATAGCTTGTAACAAGCTACAGTATAGACATCAGAGGTTGTCACTTACATCTATAAACACATCAAGCACTTAGTTGTAAAGTATCTCATCTGTAGTAGGCAGGTTAAGTATGTCATTTCCATGTCAGACTCTGTTATTAACCCATTCACATGCACAGTTAGAAACCTAAGGGGCAAAACAACAGGAATGTGCTTTTTTTTAATGTCTGTGTAAACTGATGGCATCCCTTTTTTTGCATCCGTTAACTGGATGTATTAAATGTGATCTGAATAGAACCTAATGATATCTGGTTAGACCTGCCATATTTGGTTTTTAGAACAGTGAGATGCACGCTGTACTGTTTGTATTTGTAGCGGATAATGCAGTATGTAATCATTTTGCCATTTTCACATGTCACTAGTCTTATGCAATGTGTTTTAGGTGCAAACAGCGGGTAACAAGCTGGGAAGACGCTGTGATATGTGTTCTAATTACGAAAAGCAGCTGCAAGGGATCCAGACGCAGGAGGCGGAAACTAGGGATCAAGTGAGTTCAAGTTCACTCACAAGCAAACTTTGCAATTGCTTTACCAGATATTCATGAGTAGTAATTTTGCATCATGCAGATGTATTTTCTGCAGACACTTCTGAACTATATTATATGAGCAAAAGTATTGGAACACGTATACATTACACCTACAGGAGCTTTAATGGCATCCCATTGTGAATCCATGGCAATATTATGAAGTTGGTCTGCTCCCAACACCACTCTGGGGAAGCTTGCCACAAAATTTTGGAGTGTCTCTGGGGAGTTTGTACCTATTAATCCAGAAGTGCATTTGTGAAACCAACCACTGTTGTTGGATGACAGGGTCTGCTTTATTATTTATTTATTTATTTATTTATTATGCTTACTTAGCGCCATCATATTCCGCAGCGCTTTACAGATATTGTCAGTCACTGTCCCATACAGGGCTCACAATCTACATTCCCTATCAGTATGTCTTTGGTGTGTGGGAGTAAACCGGAGTACCCGGAGGAAACACAAGCAAACACGGGGAGAACATACAAACTCCTTGCAGATGTTGCCCTTGGCAGGATTTGAACCTGGTTCACAATCTCCATTCTAGTTCATCCCAGAGGTGTTTGATGTGGTGAGGTCAGGGTTCTGTAGAGGCCAAATTCATACAACCATGCCTTTATGGACCTTGCTTTGTGCACTGGATGGAGCACAGTCATGAAAAATGCCTTCCAAAACTGTTTTGGAATGCAATAGTTTTCCCTTCACTGGAATTAAGAGGCCTAGGTTAACCCCTGAAAAACAACTCAATAACATTATCCCTTCTCCTCATACGCTTTACAGCTGACACAGTGCAGTCAGGCAGGTAACCTTCCCAATAAATCAAACAAACAATTCAAAAACAAGCAGGCCAGAACAGCACAGGCTTGCAAACATGGCAGGTAACAGGGAACAACAGCAGTGCAGTGAGACAAGAACACAACAGGTGAATCACATCCTAAAGGTGAAAAGAAAGAGAGGAGGGAAAGAAAAAGAGAAAAGAAAAAAAATAGTGTGAAAAGAAGATAGTAAGGGGGGAAGAGGGAAGCAAAGCAAGTAACCCCGACCCTTGTCCACTGGCCAACTGGCTAACTCATCAGGTCTCTATATATCTGAGTGCCCTGGAAGAGAATCTTGAGGTACATGGTGAGATTCTCCATGCCCTGAATTTCCTCCACTTTACAGATCCAGTGGAGGAGAGAAGGTAGGTTGGGCGATTTCCAGAGCGCCGGGATACAGGCTCTGGCGGCATTGACCTACGTTCTTTGTTTTATTTATTTATTTATTTATTTATTTTGAAAACATTGCTTTTGTTTTTGACAGGTGAAAAAGCTCCAAGTGATGCTGAGACAAGCAAATGACCAGTTTGAGAAAACCTTGAAAGAAAAACAAGAACTTGAGGACTACATGAAACAAAATACAGAGGAAACAACTAATCAGGTATGTGTGTTGGCAAACCTTTTAGAGACCGAGTGTCCAAACTGCAACCCGCAACCCACTAAATTATCGCAAAGTGCCAACACAGCAATTTAACTTTAACACTGTCTGGATCCACACTTGTAGACAGCTATAGACCCTCAGAATACATTTGTGTGGATGGGGCTTTACTGAGCTTTCAATGATACAAACAACTTTGTACTGAAGGATGATAGTGTGCATTGCACAGGATCTGTAGTACATTGCACAGGATCTGTTTTATAGTGACCATGCAATGTTATTACAGCCTGTACTAATAGCACATCTGCTACAAAACAGATACTGTATTCCCCCATGCAGTACATTCTGCCCCTCAGTGGCCCCCACGCAGTACAATGTGTCCCACAGTGGCCCTCACACTGTACAATCTACTCCATAGTGGTACCCAGGCTGTACAATGTGCTCCACAGTGGCCCCCACTCAGTATTATATGCTCCATAGTGGCCCCCACACAGTACAATGCACTCCACAATGGCCTCCACACAGTATTATATGCTTCACAGTGGCCCCTGTACATTATTATATGCTCCATAGTGGGCCCCTGTACATTATTATATGCTCCATAGTAGGCCCCCCACACAGCATTTAATGCTCCACAGTGGGCCCCCACACAGTATTAATTGCTCACTTTGGGCCCCCACAGAGTATTTTATGCACCCCTTTCCCAGTATTATATGCTCCACAGTATCCCCACACAATGGGCCCCCTCGGGATTATACGCTCCACAGTTGCCCCAACACAGTATTATATGCTACCTTTGGGCCCCAAACAGTATTATATGCACCACTTTGACCCACACACAGTATTATATGCTCACCTTGGGCCCCCACACAGTATTATATGCAGCACTTTGCCCCCCAACAGTAATATATGCTCCACAGTAGGCACCCCCACACAGTATTATTGCTCTGCAGCACACACACACCTTCCACAGTGTTATACTTACCTCAAGTTCCACGACGAGCAGCTCGGAGACGTCCTCCTTCTGACTGCAGGCGCTGATGAATGACATCAGTGCATTGGGGCAGAGGTCACATTCTGCAGTCAGTGTAAGCCACGGACCTTCAGCCTACATTAACAGCTTTCAGCTGTATGTCCAATTGCACATACAACTGAAAGAAGCTGTACCTGATTCCCTGTTGAATAGGTTCCCACGCTCTGACAGTGGAATACACATTGGCCTGAAGAAGACGCTTGACCAGCGTCGAAACGCATAGCTTATCATTTTATCTTCTGTCATTGGAACCAATAAAGTGACATTAACAATTAACACTTGGACTCACTCTCCACTCAGTAGCGCTCCCTCTATTCTCAATTTTTACCCCATTTAGATTCCCTGTTAGTAAGTTATCCGGGCAACGGCGCATGTGCCAGCACAGTGGACTCTGAGTGCCCCCTCTGGCATGTGTGCTATAGATTTGCCAACATGGATATAAACCATTAAAAGGAATTTGCAGACAATAAATATATATAATGTATTATTTTAATATATTTTGGTTCTATTTATTTATTTTTTAAACTGTCTTAAAACGCTAAAGGTAATTAAAAAAAAATAAAAAAATCTATCTCTATAGAAAGGAATAACCTTCGCAGTTTTGGAAATCTCAGCATGTCAATTATAAGCCAGTGGATTCTCTATAGATATAATGGAAGCAGAAAGTCCATAGAGGAAGTCACTGTAGACATTAATGTGACTTTAATGCGGTGCCGTCACAGTTATTTCCACAGTGCTTTTTTGCTGTGGCCCGCTACGTGAGGCTTTAGCCTAAAAGGCAATTGATATGTAGTGCTTACTAAGAGGCAAAACAAAAGGTGACAAACACACAAACAGGTATACAATAAAAAGGGAAATTTTACAAGTCACTTGCAAGCTTTAGAAGAATGATAGTCACTACCCAGCCGTTTGTTGGCTCCATTTTTATAATGTGAGGACTTGTCTCATGTTTCAAAGACACCCCCTTGTTCATGATCCCTATACCCTGTCCGTTCATGTGTGGGATGGGGTTGAAATGTTTGTACTTTGTCATCAACTGAATCTGAGAAACCTCTTCCTTCCTCCTTTTCCGATGTCCAGAAAGAAGTTTGTATGTCTTATATTTACAATCTTCTTTATCTCTGGTAACATCCTGGTCATAGGCCATAAAGCCTGATATGTGTTGTAAGTTTGCAGACAAAGGCAATGCCTTCACAGACAGAGGTTTTCCTGTGATGACGAGTAACATTGGGATCATCAGATAATGATATCTTCCTCTTGAATACATCATAAACTCTACATATACACACACATCAACAATATAATTCACTGACAAGTATGTATAAGTAAGCCTTTCATTACAGGCTACATGCGCATGATCAGGATTTACATGCAGGAAATCTATCTATAAGCACAGAAATTCGCTCTAACTGGCACAGATTTTTATTATTTTTTATACATCATCCATACATGTGGATTTTTACATTCAGATTTTGAAGCTATTGTAAATCTGTGCTGGAAAGAAAAAGAAAATTGACATTCTACAGATTTTAAAACCTGCACCATAGCTTGATTTCACGCAGGCAAAAATTCACATTATGTGCATGAGAAATTATTGGCAGCTGCATTTGGACAGGATTTCAGATGCAGCTTGCAGCTACCACTATGTGACCTTACTATTCCCACTCAGGCTCACAAAGTCATGCATAATATTTAAGGGGGCTGCCTCTAGAGAGCAGCAAGCAGAGGCACTGTTTTCCTATTTACATCTTGGAAAACAGATTTGCATATTTTTCCCAAAATCCCCAAGTGGAGCGAAAAAGGTTTTGTAAATCTCCATACGCCTGTGAAGGTAATCTCTCGTTAAGGAGTGATATTATCCCCTACCTCTCAAAGTGGTCACAAAATTTGTTCATCATAATTCTCTTCTCCAGTAATCACATTGAGGCTCACTATACCTCCTGGTGGACCACCATACTCAATTATACACGTCCCCCCATTTCCATGGCTCGCTGTTCCTCCATTACACCCCTCAAACCTCCAACCACCAACATGGTTTACTTTTATTACTCCCCACATTGGCTTAATGTTCCTGTGTTCTCCCCCCCCCCCCACACACACACGCACACACTACTCACTGTTCCTTTATTACACCCTTCAATTTAAATGGGGTGTAAATTCTAAGACTCATTTAGTCTCATTTTAGCATTATGTTTGCTACCTATTTATTGTAACTCTTTTGCTTGTGTTTTCTTTTAGATATCCATCCTTACACAGAGAGCTCAGGATTCAGAAGCTCTTCTTACAGACTTGCAACAAGCTTTCTCTCTGGCTAAGAGAAGTGTTCAAGAGCAAATGGTAATACTATAAAATCATCTGAACATTCATATAATGCAACATTATAGTTCTTTATCAAACTCACAAGATAGTAAGCAAGCATTACATTGAAGATCTTAAGGAACCAAATAAATTGTAAAGGCTTTGCAATCTCTTATTTTCAGGCTGTTCTCATGCAGTCTCGGGAACAGGTCTCTGAAGAGTTGACTAGGTTACAGAAGGACAATGAGAGTCTTCAAGGAAAGCATGGTCTGCATGTGTCACTCCAACAAGCAGAAAACTTCATCCTTCCTGATACCATTGAGGTATTTTGAGTTTCCTATGTGAAGAGCTGTCTTCTAAAGGTCTTTGGTAGACATTACATGAATATTCCACCTGCAGGCATTAATTTGCAATTAAAGTTATAAGGGGTTGTTCACACATAGGAATTTGACAGAATCCACCTCAAATACCGCCTGTAATCTGTTTCCCATTCATTTCAATGGGAGGCAGTAGCTGATTTTCTTTTCAGCTAACAGAAATAATAAGCATCCTGCTTGTCCTTCAAGAACTCCAATTGAAATGGACGAGAAGCGGAAAAGAAGTATTTTTCACCTCCCATTACTTTCGATGGGAGTTCTCAGGAAGAATCCATAAAAGAACAAGCAGAATGCTTATATTTTTTTCAGCTAACAGAAAAAAATCAGCTACTTCCTCCCATTAAATGAATAGGGATATGGCAGATTTCAGGCGGAAATTGAGGTGGAATTCTGAGTAAGATCATTTAAATTGCGTCAGTATTTTGCATCAGTATTTGTAAGACAAGTGGGTCTAAACGTAAAGGAGATACAGATCTTTCTATTATAATTTTTAAGGTATAAAAGAAAGAAAAAGTCCGAGCTCTACCTGTATAAAGAAATCTCCCTGTGTCCCTCTAGCTCCGTCACCCCCCCCCCCCCCATTCCCGCCTTATCACAGTCCCATTAATGGCTGTTAGACAATCGGCTGTGGCAGAAACCCACCTGCTGTTTTCTGTCTACCACATTTTTAACTGTAATTGTTACACTTTTTTCTTGTGGGTTTTATAATTAGGGTTTTGATGAACATTTTTATTAAATACTTGGTTAACCAATTGTACCCTCTATTAGCAGAAAACAAGTTCTGAAGTTCTCAATATTTACCCTGTATTGGCAGTATATCGACAGATAACAAATGCCAAAGTGGGGTGTTGTCACTTCAAATAGCTGGACCCCTGTTTTCATACCAGCTAGAAGAAAGGGCTTCTCTTGTCATTTGAAAGGTTACAATCTTGGCTTTCATATTCTGCTCCAGCTGCCGAAATGTAGAAATCACTAGTTAAAAACAAGTCAGGAATGTGATTTTGTATGTACAGCATATAAAGATCATATATCCAACTGTGTTTGTAGCTTGCCATTTCTTTGTTTTTGTTTAGCTGTAAAGAGAATAGAGAAGTCTATACTTAAAAACACAATACAATTTTCTAGATTACATAAAACCGGAGATACAGCTATTTGAAGTGACACCTCTCCTTTTGGTATTTGCTATATTGATACATACCATAGAGAGCGAGTATGATATGGATATCCCCCCCCCCCCGTTTTAAAATAATACCCTAAAAAAGAATGTGATCTACTTACGCATCGTGCACGCTGGGCAGGCATTCAGGGTGCGCCGTCTTCTTCATCCACGCCTCTTCTTCCTCCGATGTCCTCTGGTCCCGTCCTCCTCCGGCGCTCGCGAACTGACATTGATTAAAAAAATGGCCTGGGCGCATGCGCAGTAGCATGCGGCTTCTACTACGGCTACTGCGCATGCGCCCAGGCCATTTTTTTTAATCAATGTCAGTTAGCGAGCGCCGGAGGAGGACGGGACCCGAGGACATCGGAGGAAGAGGAGGCGTGGAAGAAGAAGACGACACACCCTGAATCATTCTTTTTTAGGTTTTGCTGATAGAGCCCCTTTTAAATTATTTAGCAAAACAGCAAACAAAAACAAAAAAATTAAAGGGATTCTGCCATTTTTTTCTAGGTGATGCGTCAGAATAGCCTTAAGAAAGGCTATTCCTTATTTGCTGTGGGCGGCTGGGGCTGGTGCCTCTGACTTCACCCTGCCTTCATGTTGTACTTGTTACTGTTTTCTTTAAATAAAGAATTTATTAAAAAAAAAAAAAAAAAAAGGGCTATTCTTCTCCTACCTTTAGATGTCTTCTTTGCCCCTCCATTCGGTTAAAAATCAATTTTAGGTTGGTATGCAAATGAGTTCTCTCGCAGCACTTCCAGCGCTGGAGTCACACTTGTACGCCTGCGCAGTCAGCTCTGCCTCCGGGCCGCAGGCAGAGCCAAGTGCACATGCCGGCGGCCATTTTTTTGTGGCCTCTTACTCGAGCATGCGCAGTACGCTCTGTACTCCATAGAACTACAGAAGAGTACTGCGCATGCTCGCATAAGTGGCCACTAAAACATGGCCGTCGGCATGTGCACTCGCCTCTGTCTGCAGCCCGGAGGCAGAGCCGACTGCGCAGGTGTACAAGTGTGACCCCAGCGCCAGAAGATGAAGAGGCCGATGCTGACGAAGATGGAGGCGGCGCTGGAGAGAGTTCTCTCGCAGCATTGGGGATGCCCCCAGTGCTGTTTGAGCGCTGGGGACCGCCCCCAGTGCTACAAGAGAACTCATTTGCATATCAACGAAAACTGGGATTTCTACCGAACGGTGGCGCGGAGAAGACATCTAAAGGTAGGAGAAGAATAGCCTTTCTTAAGGCTATTCCTACGTGTGACCAACAAAAAATTTGATTTTAATGGTAGAATCCCTTTAAGCAAATCTTCCAATAGGAGATTTTAGGTGTATATTAAAAGGATTTATGTAAGATAAATAAAAAATAACTCCCTGCGCGCCTGCTGCGTCCATTTATTCCTATGGGAGCGTGCTATTCGAAACGGCAGTTTCGAATAGTACTCACTCATCTCTTGTAGAATCCCTTTAAAGTTACTTTAAGACCTGCTTCTCTAATGGGGAAAATCAGTAAATTAACCCTTTGTTCTCTGCAAGATTTCGATTTCGAAGGATTTGTATCTTAGGATCATGCAGAAAATGCTGACACATTTGTATATTTAAAGAGGACCTTTCACCACCTGAGGCACATACGGTTTTATACACCACTAGAAAGCTGACAGTCCGTTGAATTCAATGGTACTCTAGCTCTTCACTGTCATAAGGGCGTTTCGGACAGTCAGTCAGGAACGCCCTTCCTCACAGCAGCGTCTATTGCTCTGTATTGTGAGGGTGGTGAGGAATGCCTCCCTCCCCTCCTGATAGTATTTGTTCATAGACTAGTACTGGAGGGGTGTAAGCAACGCCCCGTCTTACAGAACAGCACTATAGACGCTACTGTGAGGAAGGGCGTTCCTGACTGTTCGAAACACCCTTCTGACAGTGAAGAGCTACGGTAACGGCACCGATAGCTCTTCACCGGGGGCACAGAACGTGGAAGCCAATAGTGCGATGAATTCTGCACACTGTCTGCTTTCTAGCAGTGTATAACACTGCATGTGCCCCAGGAGGTGAAAGGTCCTCTATAAATATTGGTGGAGCCCTCTTATTTCTCTTGTGGGAGCAGTTCTACAATCCTGTTCCCTCCTTCATTCCTGCCTATTGCCCTAAGTGGCATGTGACGTGATTAAATACTTCCTCTAAGGTTGTGATCTGTCAGTTTATTGATCTTGATTTGATTTCCCTTTTGTATATTGTTTTTAAATCTGTAAAATGTAGTACCAGCATTTAGCTTTTTTTAGCACATTCACATTTGTCGTCTTGGTGCTTGCCAGTATTTTTTCTTTCTTTGGCAAATCTTGTTTTAGGCTGAATCCCCAAGTTGCGGATATGCAGCTTTTTGCTTTTTTTTTTTTCTTCTTCTTCCAGATTTTGCTTCGTTTTTTGAGTCAAAGCTAAGACTGGCCCCAAAAACGATGCGAAAAATCCAGGAAGTTCTTATACTTCTACATTCTGCTCAATCCACTCCTGGCTTTGGCTCAAAAAACCGCCACAAAATCTGCAACAACAAAAAAAACCTACGTTTCTCTGTTGGGACTTAGCCTTAGGCTGATTTTTATTTTTCTGTTTTTAGGAATTACATGAGTTAGTTTTGAAATACCGTGAAGATATTATTAGCGTCCGTACAGCAGCAGACCATCTTGAAGAAAAGCTGAAAGCAGAAATTCTCTTCTTAAAAGAGCAAATTCAAGCTGAACAATGTCAGAAGGAAAACATAGAAGAAACACTTCAAATTGAAATAGAGAATTGTAAAGAGGAAATAGGTAACTATTATTGTTTACTTATCCAGAACTGGAAGCTTTGAAATAGCCGTACTTTTCTCTCTGCATGATTCGCGCAGAAAACACAAGGATCCCATTATAGTCTATAGGATCCGTGTGGTTTCTCTAACCGTTTTTGAATGCGTTCACTATTCTATTCGGGGGTCCCTAAGCGGACAGCACAAAGCACAGAGACTCCTTTAGGCATTTACAAAGATTGAGTCCTTTTGTCAAAAATCTTAATTTAATCATCTACATGACAAAGAGAAAAATTTGGGAATTGAAGTTGAAGAATCTTTTTAGGATCAGGACTTTAAAGAGGACCTTTCATATCCTCGGGCTCATGGCGTTTTATATACCACAAGAAAGCTGACAGTACAGTGCTATGGACTGAATTCAGCGCACTGTCAGAGGGGGCGTTCCTTACCGCCCAGCCATGACGCTACGCGGTGAGGAATGTTCCCCCAGTACTAGTCTATGGAAGAGTAGTGTCAGGAGGGGGGACATTCTTCACCGCTCAGTGTTATGACTGGGCGGTAGGGAACACCCCCCTCTGTGCTATGGATTCTACTGTCAGGAGTTGAGGGTGTTCCTCATAGATTGTCAAAAACGCCTTTCTGACAGTGAAAAGCTACAGTAACGGCACCGATAGCTCTTCACCAGGGGCACATAACAGGAAAGCCTTGGGGTTCATAAGACTTTTTGATTGTTTATACTTATTTCTTTGGGAGGCTTCACAGACAAAAAGCAACGAAAAGCACAATTTTTTTTAATGGTGTTTACCTTGGAGTTAAATATGGTAATTTTATAGGTTGGGGTCATTACTGACTATGTGTAAGCTTATCTTTTTGTTTCTGTTTTTTTTTTTTTTTTTTTTTCCTTGAAATATTTTTTTTGTCCCAGTGTAGCACTGGTGTATGCAGTCTACTCGTTGATCATTACTTCTGTATTGCAGTGTATTATGGTTTTCACCATAAAGCAAACCGATATCTTACTAAACCCTGAGTCTAGCAGAACCTGTAATGATGCGTAGATAGCAGTCCTGTGATAAGTTATTAGGCACCATATGTGTTAGCAACCCATTAGCACCCTGAAACTGTCTAGCAGAGGCTCCAGCACGGCCAACGCTCGTCTTATGGATTCAGACTCCAGCATTTACATTATCTGTACTCCATAATGGTGCCAACTAGAAGTACAACATGTCACACAAAACAAAAGCACTTACTTTCCTGTGTTGATGCAAAAATTCAAAAGTTAAGATCAGTAAATGAAACGGGTAGCTATAACCTTAAAGGGAATCTGTCAGGGCGCTTTGGGAAATTAAACCACCCACAGGCCCTGTTCTAAAGCCAAACATGCCGGCAATAAAAATAAAGAAAAGCTTTATATTCACTCTGCTGCTATACTCTTTATGCGCTGGCGCAGTTCTTCATTGAAGCCATAGAAGTACACCTTGGCCTCAATGCGCAGGCGTCATGCCTCTAGCATGTGCAGTAAAACCAGGGTGTATGTCCTCTGCTTCACTGTAGAATTGATACTCATCAGACTCATCTCTGGGTAAGTATATATATTTTAAATACAAGAATGGATGGATGTAAGAGGACAATTTAGGACACTAAACCCCCAGTATATAAGGGCTTGTGTGTGGTTTAGTGTCCCAAATCTGACAGGTTCTCTTTAAGGTTCAAACTAGGCTGTTAAAGCGTTGCAGCAATTCTTTTCTGGCTACAAATGCATTTATCATAACTTTTCATAACCTATCAACAGGATAAGTCATCAGTAACTCATCTATAGAAGTCCAATACCTGGACCCTGTGGATAAGATCATCTGTATCAGAAATGCATTTAGGCTTGGAAAACCCCTTTTAAAAAAAAAAAAAAAAATTAAATAAAATAATAAAACGTTTTAAAAAATGAAGAAAATCTTTGTTTTCGTTCATGCTATAACCTTAATTTTGGTTATTTTGTTATTTTCTTGTTTTCGTTACCTGTCACTGATCATGTTAAAGACATCTTAGAAGGTATGACTTTTTTTTTTTAACCTCCTGTTTGCTGCAGACATACCTAGAGATGAAGAATTTTATCTCGCTATGTACTCCAATATTTGGATTTCCTTTGTCTGTATAAATGTTTTGTTGTTTGTATTTGTTTTGGTGTGGTCTTATCGTAAAAATGAAGATGCATGCATAAGTGAAGGTAGCAAAATCTTCTGTGTTTAGATGTGGCCTGAGACGCGGGACAGCCAGGAAAGTAGCCATGAGTAAATTACTGAACTATCACCACTGTTCCTATGAGAGTGGACTATACTTGTGGGCTGTAGAGATTCTGGCATTATACAGTTGTGGCAAGCAATGAGCTTCCTGGCCTTAATAAAAAAAAAATGTTTTATGGCAAATTTGATGTTTGTACAGAAAGTAGCCAATACCTTTATTTCTGTAACTTTAAACCAGTGCTTCTCAGCAGAGAATTTCTCTTATGTTGAGTCAGAGTAGGTTCTAAATGACTTAACCTGACATTCTTCTAAAGTTGCAAATGACATGACCATGCTCAATTTAGTCCATATTTCCCTTTAGTCTGGAAGATTATATTGTTTATGGTTTAACTGGATATTTAAAGGGATTCTACCATTAAAATTTAATTTTTTGTGGATCACACGTAGGAATAGCCTTAAGAAAGGCTATTCTTCTCCCACCTTTAGATGTCTTGCTGTTCGGTAAAAATCACGGTTTTCGTCGGTATGCAAATGAATTCTCTTGCAGCACTGGGGGGCGGGCCCCAGTGCTCAAACAGCATTGGGGGCGTCCCCAATGCTGTGAGAGAACTCTCCAGTGCCACCTCCATCTTCTTCAGGAACGTCTTCATGCGCCTTCTTCCAGTGCCAGGGGTCAAACATCTAGACCTCGGGCCTCAGGTAGAGCCGACTGGGCATGCCCGCAGCCACAAGAAAAATGGCCGCTTACATTGTAAGTAAGGAGCCATTTTGTTGTGGCCTGTGGGCATGCGCAGTCAGCTCTATCCGAGGCCTAGAAGTTTGACCCCCGGCACCGGAAGAAGATGCGTGAAGAGGACATTCCTATTGAAGATGGAGACATCACTGGAGAGTTCTCTCGCAACATTGGGGACGCCCCTAGTGCTATTTGAGTGTTGGGGCCTGCCCCCAGTGCTGTGAGAGAACTCATTTGCATACCGACGAAAACCAGGATTTTTACCGAACGGTGGCACGGAGAAGACTTCTAAAGGTAGGAGAAGAATAGACTTTTTCTTAAGGCTATTCCTACGTGTTAGTCACAAAAAATTTGATTTTCATGGTAGAATCCCTTTAACTCAAGTGAAAACGAGTTTTTTTTTAACATTATTCACTATATTGAGATCCAGTGTTAAACCTCGGTGTATGGTCATAATTATTAATTCCTTCATTTTTAAAAAAAAAATAACTATTTAGGATAAATACAGGAGGAAAATATGCGAAGCCACTAACAAAAGGGGGGGTGGGAAATGAGGAATAAAACAGCAGGATTATTGGGAAGGAAAAAAGGATCACAGATATCAAAAGGCCTATAAAGAGGTAGCCCATAGGGCCAGATTTGTATGCTCTAACTGCATATACAAGTACAGTCTAACACAAAAACCATACATAAACAAGTCATCTCAAAACCATTTCAGCCTCATCAGTTTATTCCTTCATTTAGTTTCTGTCAGATTGTATAGCGTATTAAACCTCCTTAGTGGACATTTTTTCATAGTTTTCTGCAATGCTCAGATCATTTGCTTCTATTCTTACAGCATCAATATCAAGTTTAAAGGTTGAGTTGGACAGGATAAAAGCGGAAAAAGAGCAGGTATGAATTTAATCTTCTTATTGTAATGTTTTCTATATGTATTGTTGAAGGACCACCCTTGAAAGCTTTTCATGTTTAATATAGCCTTATTAGTACATACAGTATGTTTTTATCTTTGCTTAAATGGACATTTCCAGAATAAAGGTTTATTTTGTGTGGTAGATGTGGGTGCTACCTCTAGGCCCTGCATCAGTCTAAAGATTGGGGCTCCTTGACTTTGCAGCTGGTGCAAAAATATAAACTTTCATCGAAATAAATTGAGAGTTGCCCATGGTTGGTGAACTCTCCATTCTTAGTGGTCTTGAAACGAGGTCAGGGACCCTCATTCTCAAAATAGGTGGGACCTTAATGTGTTATACAATTATGGCATATCCTTATGAATAATTATTGTACATATACACTGAAGTAATATGATGTGTGCTCAAGAGTTGAGTCTGTGCCATATGCAGTAGATGCCAGCTGTCTTGTACAACACACACCACAAATAACTGTGATCAGTGATGGCACCAATAGTACATTTGCAGTATTTTAGCACTCAGTTTAATTACTCAGGATGCCAGTATTATGTCTTGCAAGTATTCACAAACAGATGGAGATTTATGGCACAAGTACTGCTGCGGCCAAATGTTTAAATGAAAGGATGGGGAGCGCCGATTAACCTTGTTCTGAGTCCTTAGAGGAGGTTCCACTTTATCATTCCTGTTCATCACATGAGACATCAGGAAGGAAAAGCAGAGGAGGATCAGGCAGCAACTTCCCCGTCCCCATTTAAGAAATTTGTTGTGTATGTACCTGACATGGTTCCAGGTGTGAAGACTACACTTCATAGAATGCAAATCCAAAAGCAAGCTCTGTGCAGTTAGAGTTAATAAGGAATGTTGAGAGATTTAGGCCAGGGCACCACATGGCAGAAACGCCGCAGAGAAAAACACAGCGTTTTACAGTCAACTGCGAATCCCATCCAAACCTTGCGAAAAAAACATACTGCAATTGGAAATCGCAGCATGTCAGTTATACCTATGGAAACACTGGCTGTTTCCCTATAGGTATAATTCAAGCAGATCTTATGCAGAGAAAACCTATGAAGACTTTCTGTGAAAACCGCAATGCGATACCACCGCGTCTTTTCCCACATCGCTTTTGGCTGAGGCACATTACATGGGGCCTTAGCCTTAATTTCTCAGAGCAGCAGAATTGAATGCAACTTGTTTATTATGATATTGGAATATACTTACAGTAGTTGGAATGCTGTTTGTCTTGCAGCTGGAATCCACCTTGCAGCAAAAAACAAAAGAACTTGAGGATATTCAAGAACTGAAAACCTCTTTAGAAGAGCAGCTTAGAAAGGAGACTTCAAGCAAGGTAATGATTAAACCTTTAAGTAAGGCATAAGGCTTTCTGATACATGTAGCCAAAACCAGGATCCTAAAGGACTAGTGAATTTTTTTTTATGCAGTTATTTATTTATTTGTAACTCCATTTCTGGTTTTAGGTTCAAAACCGCTTTAAAAAAAAAAAACCCAAAAAACACAAACATTTTCAACATTAAAAAAAAAATGCGCTTTTTAAGAAGGGTTGGTCTTTTACTATAAAATCACATGCATTTTTCTCACTTATCTCATGGACAACCTCCTTAAGCATCACTTATTAATATTCTACAAGTTATTAAAAGTGAATGGACGTCCACTGAAGAACAAAAAAAATCTCAGGTCCAGTTCTTGCATATATGACTGGACTAAGACTGTCAGAGAGTGAGAAGCTCTTATTTCGTGTCTATCCCCATTGACTCAAAAAATGGGCTTCTAAATGGGGCATAATGGCATAGTGTATCAACACATACGTGGGAATTTTTGCTGCAATTTGCACCATATTTATAAAATTTTGCACAATGTTTAATTAATTGAAACTACGGTACTGGGATTTTACCCCATGTTCTACACCTCTCCCTTTCTGAAGTGAGTCTGCAACTTTTTAAAAAGCTGCATTTGATAAATCTGGTGTACACACAGGTTAGACTGTATTTTGCTAATTTCGTATGCCATAATTCTGGTGTTCAGGGCTTGATAGATTCCACACTTTAGAAAAGGTTTTTCATAAAAGGCGAGATCAATGGAGATCAGGGATTACTTAGCCAGTAAAAATGAATTTTTGTAGTCACTGTAAAATTGTAAAATCCTTTTTTTGTATTCATTGAGATACGCAGCACCATGGGGTATACGCCAGGCCACTAGGAGGCTAACACTAGGAATAACAAAAGAAGTCTGCTCTGACTCTGGGCCATACCCTTTCACAGACACTTTGCGCTGTGGTTTGTTAGACCACCTCACGGGTCACTCAGCCGCTACCTCTGCTCCATCGCTGGCCAGAATGCCGGTGACCCCACTTCTATGTGCGAGGCTCAACGAAGAGGTGACCCTGTGATGCTTGAAAACGGCGGATTTAACACCATAGGGAACCCTTTTTCCACAGTTTTCTCTCCAGTAGTCGGTGGTGGGACTTTAGCCAATGATCTAGTAAACTACCCCTGGTAAACTACAGCGCCATTCCTCCCTTTGGCTCCTCCTGGTGCCACCAGTTCTTTTCACATGTGCTTGCTATTATTTCTGGTTGCTCTGCGGCCAGCCTCTGCCTTTTGCTCTCCCTGCTTCAACCCAAGCCTGTAAGCACCTCACAGACCTTTTCCCTTCTTGGCCTTTAGCTGACTCTCCAGAGCTACTATCTGTGGTGGAACTACTGGACTTTCTTCTCTGCCAGTATGCTCCGGGCCCCCCTCTGAGTGCTCCCCCGTCCTTCTCAAAACGTCTTCCTTAAAGGACTGGGATATCCAATCACAGGTCACTGCAACTCTCCCCTTCCTCTGGGCCTCCCCCACATGGATTACAGCTCTGGCTCCACCCTGACAGGTGGAACCTTGTCCCCTCCCTGCACAGCCTGCTTCTCCTGGGGCTGCGTCTAACACCAATCTGGAGCCTCAACTAGGTATATCCATAGCTGCTGCTATGCAGGAATTCATCCATGCGGTCACAGATGCATATCTCAAGGGACTCTGCCTGGCCTGCATCTCCTGGGGACTCCTCTGACTCCAATCTGGAGCCTCAACTAGGCATACCCATAACCGTGGTCAGAGATGCATATAATTTTTTTTAATTTTTTTTTAAATTGATATGCTTATAGTTTTTTTTTTTTTGTTTCTTCACTAGACAATCACATTAATTATCTGTTAGTTTCTTTCTGACTTTTACTTCTGATGACTGACACCTTATTTCTTGGTTCAGACCAGCCTTGAACAGCTACTCTTTGAAGAAAAGAATAAAGCGCAGCGGCTACAAACCGAGCTAGATGTTAGTGAGCAAGTGCAAAGAGACTTTGTAAAGTTGTCGCAAACACTGCAGGTAACATCACTTGAATATTATAGATTGCTGTAAAGTCTATCTGCATTTCTAATATTTTGTTACATCAAAGTTATTGACCAGCAGTTTTTGAAATATAATTTTAGCAAAAATTTATAACTTCCAGTGTAAGGCATAACATAGAAAAGAGCCTATTGAGTTGCAACTAGAGATGAGCGAGTACTATTCATCTCTAGTTGCAACGCGTTCTCATACTCAAAATATACTACACCAATCTCTATGTTTGTTATAGATAGTTATTAGAGATGAGCGAACACTAAAATGTCCGAGGTTCGAAATCCGATTCGAACAGCCGCACACTGTTCGACTGTTCGAATGGATTTCGAACCCCATTATAGTCTATGGGGGGAAATGCTCGTTTCAGAGGGAACGCAAAATTCGATAAAATCTTACTTACCAAGTCCACGAGTGACGGTCGGGCTGGATTCTGCTTGAAGTCTTCTCCCGGCGCAGGGTCCCCGCGTCTTCTTCCGGGTGAAATTCACTCTGCCTAGGCATCCGGCCTAGGCAGAGCCGACTGCGTATGCGCGGGTATGCACGCATGCACAGTCGGCTCTGCCCAGGCCCGACGCTTGAGCAGAGCCGACTGTGTATGCGCGTGCATGCCCACGCATGCGCAGTCGGCTCTGCCTAGGCCGGATGCCTAGGCAGAGTGAATTCCACCCGGAAGAAGACACGGGGACGCAGTGCGGAGAAGACTTCGGAAAGGTAAGAGAAGAACCAGCGTTGATTGGCAGAATGTATAGCATTCTGCCAATCAACGCTGGTTCTGCATCAAACCTTAAACTTCGAACAGCTAGTAGTGTTTGATCGAGTACAAGTATTTCGAATACCGTAGTATTCGATCGAACACCTACTCGATCGAACACTACTCGCTCATCTGTAATAGTTATATTTTAGTTTAGCTTTACTTTTCTTCTATCAAATAGCAAGTTTTGCACCACCAGCCAAAGAATTGATTTCATGAAGGGAAGCAGCAGTTTCTGTAATCCATGTTCACCAAAATGAAAGTTGCTTTTCCTTTTGGCTCATAGAGAGCGTGATGCATTCCCGCCGTGTTTTATTTGCTGTGTTTGGCTACATGGGGCCTTAGCCTAAAAAACAAGATACTGAAATATTTTTTGTAATCTGTTTTCAATTTTGAGTCTAATTGTTTTATATATAAATTTATTTATTCTATTTTCTGTTCATTATTAAGGGGCAGCCATAAACTAGATTCAAAACCTTTAGTAAGACAATACTACAATTTGGACTATTGGTATAAAATACAGTGATGTTTGTATAATCCTGTATCCCATAATGTAGAATTTCTGGTAATCCTGTATAGTGCTCCATGTATATTGTTATGATGTAAATCGTATGCATATTTAAGGCATTACATTTGTGACATAAAACCCAAGTTACTGAAAGTTACTGTCTTTTCGCAGGTGCAGCTGGAACGTATTCGGCAGACCGAGTCAATAGAGGCAATCCGTGCTATCCTGAATGATACAAAACTGACTGACATTAATCAGCTTCCTGAGACATGACATTGCGGTGTCACACAGATCTATGGTCGAAACAGAGTTTTTTTTTAAACTCATCTTTATAGTAACAATTAACTATTATTTAACTCTTATCCCAGATCAGAGGACGTGGCGGTATGTGAATAAGAGCGCTGTATAAGGGAGTAAATCATTCTGGCGGTAGGTGTCTTGAAAGCTAGGAGAAAAATCTTTTCATGAGGAACACTAATGAAACTTGTCGCTTTCTCTGACTAAACAGTGCTGTCTCACCAATAATAAAAGTATGTGCAGTTTGTCTTTTATTTTATTTTTGGGTATCAAAAGCAAAGTAGAGTCCATGATATGGTGGATTTGTGACTGCCTTTACATACAACATTCTGCTTCACCCGTCCAGTCCAGTCCTTACAAATCTAGTAGCAGCACACAGGCGCGTCTTTGGAAGGTTTATCGTGCACTCTTAGATGTGAATGCCCTTCTGTAATTGAATTGTTTTACTTTGAAGATTACATTCTCATGGCCATTTTGGAACCCTATGAATAGAAATTTAGTGATCACAAAGATATCCAAGAAATTAACAGGCAAAAAAGGTTGTGGTGTATATAAGGCTTAAGCCAATCATAAATCCAGATGCAGAAATTCTGTGTACATATAATGGTCAGCACTCCTTCCTCTCTCGCTGGAGGCCAGGGCTTTGATTCACAGCTCTACTGTTCTGAGGCATCTGCATTGAAATCTGAGCATTCACATGTGAAGAACATTAGCAATACTGTTGCAATATGCTGTTTTATAAAGGACTCGACATCGAGTAGTGGTGTGGTCTGTTAATAATTCTGTTGTGCAGTAAATAGACATGAAAACCAATTCTTTCTGTATATTGCAGCATGCACTGCCAGTTTAATGTGTACAGCAGTAACAGTGATTCTGTCTGTTGCATGTCATGTTTGTTTCGTACGACATATATAGTAAATGCTCATGTCATACGTTTGCATTTTGTCTGTATTTAGGTTCACTCATTGTAGTGCTCCATTGGAATCCACATGACGGCTGCAAGCCCGACAAATGCGGCAGATGGTCTGTCATTGTTGCCCATAGTATGAGGTCACAGCACAACTTTCATTACTAACCATGCTCTTGAAAAATGGAAGCTGTGGTGTCATTGACAGCTATGGTCAATAAAGACACTTTCAGAAATTTGGCTCCTAACCCTGCAATCTTGTTTTGGCAAAAAAATAAATAAATAAATAAATAAATCTGATCCCCCAGAGAGACTCTTTAAAATAAAGATCCACCTTCTGATCACACCCTGTATATGTCACTCCAATGGCTCAATTATGCCAATGTGGATTACATATAGAGACTGTTGTACCTAGAGTCTCTTTCATTGGTGTCCTAAATTAAAGGGCTGTGTTTGGCGGCAGAGTCTCAGTCACGGTCTTTGACACTCACTTTTTTTTGTAGCTGCATTCCATGATCTTGCATTATATTGTTTTGCCTGATTGTACAGCAGTTATTACAATAAGCAGGTTATATATTTTTCTGTGACACTTTTAGTAACCGTTTGCAAATATATATTTATAATCTGCAAATGTTTTGGTACATTCCTAACATTGCTCCAGATCAAGCAGTGGACAAAACGATAAAGCCATTAGGTTCTTGTGGGTGGTGAACCTACAAAGCAAGATATGGAGGATCTCTTATTATATTTGGGAATCTATAGAGTTCCCTAATACTAGTATAATCATTGTAATATTGCCCAAATCATGACTCCCTGCAAACCCAATCAGAAGGTATACAGCGTTACATACGAAGTAGTGTAGCAATACCAGGTAGAATGTCCAACACACCTTTGGGCCTAATAAAGGCGGAGTATTTGAGACATTTAAACCGGCATACACAGAAGTGGCAAACATTAACCCTACTTATAGGAACAAGCAGCACATGTCTATTGTTGAATGGCTTGCCAGCTTCAGTGAAAATTCAGTGGTGTGCTGGTGAGTTTATTCCTCTATCCCAGTGTGCATAACTGATGCACTGCCATTTTCATTTTGTGGCTTGAGGGATTCCCACATTTCCTCTGTGAAGGGGAACTCTAATGAGATTGCCATTTTGTTACTATGAATGGAAGTTAGAGCTAATGTTCTTTCTCGCTGTCCTTACTATTATGGAAATGGCTCTACGTGGTGGGCTGAGCTTATACATATTGCAAACGACAGAGTAATAACCTGATCCTGTGATGAGGCCGGAGGTGAATTTCAGACTACCTCAGATGACTCTTCTGTATTTTTTGAGCCAAATTCAGGAGTAGATGCTTCCTTAACCCTTACATACTATCATGGTTTCTATCATAATGATATGTGTATGATAGACACCATGATAGTACTTAAGGGTTAAATTTTTACATTTGTTTTGAAACCACTCTTGGCCTTGGTACAAAAAACACAATGACTGGCCCCAGCCTAAGGCTGGATTAACACACACATTAAAACACAGTATGCTGAAGGTATGGCACTTCTTTCTGACATGTTTGTACATAGATTTGAATAAATTTTCAATGCCTAAAAATAAAACAAAAAACGGTGATCCAAAAAATAGATATTGGGCAAGGAACGGGCAATACTTACCTATTCAATCCCTTTACATTCTGGTGGTCTCTGCCTTCTTCCTTGTAGCCAGTGACTGTTCTCAGTGGTATTGCCGAATGTACAGCAGTGACTGCAGAGATTGGCTGCAAAGGTCATGTCATAATTTCTCATGGTAAAAAAGTTTTTATCCAGACAAGACTACAACTCTAAATTAAGTTCCTTTTTTTTTCTTCTTTTTTTTTTTTGCTATATTGATGACATCTTAGTGAACTGAAAAAATACAATTACAAAGGGCTGACAAATATCAGTTTGTTTGTTACTAAGGGCTCATATACTTGTCCTTATTTGTGACGTGTCCTCTTAGGCCTAGTTTCTACACAGCTAAAGCCACGTTTGGCCAGAACCCTGCCTGCAGTGCCCAATAGCTACATGACTTTGTACTTTAATCTATGGGTGAGCCGGGTGTCAGATGCTTCATGGAAACCTGTAGCCTAATTTGTGCAAAAAAAGGGGAATGAAGAAAGTGAGCAAATCCTTTTAATTTTGGGGAGCTTTAAAATCTCCTTTGTACGTTATACATTACAAGTTTCACTTAAGAATACGGGATGAAGTAAGGACTTGAAACACTATAGCTTGCAGTCCGTCTGGAATGGAGTATGTTGACCCTGCATGTGTTGCAGCTGTTTCTCCTTATATAACTGCTCGTGTAACCCTTCCAGATGCATACTTGTTATAAAGCTCACTTGCTGCTAGAGACCTGGGATCTATGTACCAAGATAAGCATACATTTGTTTTTTTTCAAACCACTCCCTTTCCTGTTCATCAGGCAATATATAGCAGTCTATCTAAGTAACAAGCTAACCCATACCTAAAGAAACTATTCTTTAATGATGTCACTTAATTATACAAAAGTAAGAATTTATTTTCTTGGAGACTTCCCTTATTAGGTTGTATTCATCTTTTCCTGTATACTACAGCTCACCACTCTTTTAGAATGCATGGTTCTTGTATTCTGGATGTCAGGTGCCATTTCCAGTAAGTGGCACATGATTTTCTGTTTAATTTATTAAATGCAAACGTAATATCACTGAACAGTTACCAGAACATTTCATGTAAAATACTACTCTACTGATCAGGGTGTACTATATGCAGATTTGTGTAACGGGCTGGAAAGGACTGTAGTCTGAGCTGTCACCTGAAGTCTTCAATGTCTCATACAGAGTTCTGTGAGCAGGTTTCTTTTCTATAACCCTGTGTAACATATGCTACAGATGTGTCCTGTATTGAGAAGTGTTGACAATTAAAAAGCTGCTGAAGAGCCTCTTCATGTTTTGTTCTGGTTTTTTGTGGTGCTTCTCCATTTTGGTGGTGATTTATTTTTCTGTAACATCAAAACTATTGCTTAATTTTTGAGTTAAGAAACAAAGCTACGTTACTAAGCATACACTATATAGCCAGAAGTATACGGGCATCTATTCTTATATCAGGTGTTTTGAGCCATACCCATAAGAAACGTGTTTCAAAATGAAGTATTGGCAATCTCCATAAACATTTGTAGCAGTATGGGTCATAGTGAAGTGCAACAATTTTAAACTTTTGCACTTTCAGGCTCCATCTATATGGGAAAATGTGGTCCTGAAACTCTGGACTGTATATTGGCCACATTTCCTAAATTGAATGTGGTTCAGAGACCAGGACTCCGTGCATTGTAGTGATGTCTGATGCTAAGAGTCCCTTGTACTCGCAGCTCTACTGATTGGTAGTACATATGATACAGGACAATGCAGCTGCGAGGAGGCAGGGTCACCTAAGATCTTTGCTACATATCCTTTTCCAGTGCATCCTGGCCTGCCTAGGTGAAGAACCTCATAGTAGGGGTGGCACATTCACCCCCACCCCCCTCCTCACAGCCACAAAGTAGAACCATGAGACCTTAATCTAATCCTCACCACTTTCTAGTTCTTGCTCCCTTTGAGCCTTTGCAAGAGATTCCTCTTTGCTTCCTGTTATGAAATGTTGCATTCTTTCCACCTTGAGGTGGGGGACCTTAGGTCTTCGTGGTGATTTGTACAAGAGACAGCTGTGGTATCTATCTTTGTGTCTCTTACTGTGGCTGCCACCAGGACTACAGCGCTGCAAGACTGCTGTGCTAATCACTGAGCCACCGTGTTGCCTCCTGAGCCGCTTATATTTAGCCAATTGCTGTTGTTGATGATCCACCTGCTCCCGCGTCTCGGCTCTGCTACATCGCTGCATATGTGCAGCATACCCAGTTGTATGTACATCTCTGTATATGGAGAGCCTACTGAGCTGTGCTACAGCACTGCTAAGTTCTGCTACATCTGGCCATTTGAAGTACAGGTGTCTTCTTAGATCAGTGTCTGAGCAGCTTCTGTGTGGGAAACGGCTGGTGCTGAAATTTGCCACAGTTCAATCAGCCTGCTCCCACGTGTCAGATCTGCTACATCGCTGCATATGCGTAGGATAGCCAGCTGTATGTAGATCTTTGCATATGGAGAACCTACAAAGCTGTGCTACAGTGCGACCTAAGCTCTGCTACATCGGTCAATTGTCATTACAGGGGTTTGGCTATGTGCGTGTCTGAGCAGCCTCTGTTACAAACGGCTGAACGGATGTTGCTGAAATGTGTCATAGTTCCTCCCCTCCCCCATCAGAGGCAGAACACATTCCCCCGTCATACTCACCGAAGCTCTACACCCGATATACTCCTCTTGCCCACACACAACCTGCATTTTCTGTAGTCTCCTGCTCTTCCATGAGACTAAATTTTCTTCAGCTTTCACACTGGCCGATTTCATTCTATATAGCTCCATCCACCCTAATAAATAAAAATCGGCTTAAGGACCTGTGATGACGTCATCATCATTTGTAGCAGTATGCGTCATAGTATAGGCTAAAACTAGCTAGCAGTGTCCGTAGAGAGGGTGCAACCCAGAGGTGGAGCTGACATCTTTTATTCCTAGAGAACCCCAGGCCTCCTAGTCCAATATAGTACTGAAGATTTGTATGTGTCTTCAGCTTCCTTCCTTGTGTGTGGGCAAGATTTGAAGACACATACAAATCTTCAGTACTATATTGGACTAGGAGGCCTGGGGTTCTCTAGGATTAACAAAAGAGGTCAGCTCCACCTCTGGGCCGTACCCTCTCTACGGACACTATGCTAGCTAGTTTTAGCCTAGTAGGAGGCATTGTAAGGGGGCTTCTCTGTGCGGAAGTCCAGGGAAGACCATCCACCATAGCAAGAGGTATAGCCACAAAAGGAGAGAAAATGCTGAAAGTGGCTGGTGCATAGAATGCCTCTGGAGATCTTTTTTTCCCCTGTAGCCTCAGAAGTGTTTTTCTAGCCCTTTTCCAAAAAAGACCAATTCAGTCTGTCCTGAGAGAAGGGAAGAGCCATGACCACCACCTTTGGCGTTCTATGAACAGATTCCAACAATCTGGTGAGCTGCTTCCAGGGAAGCAGCATTTAAAAACTTTGGAGCATTCAGGATATGAGAGATGTGCAGCTGGTTGTTCTGGAGGGGATCTTCATTGGAGTGGTTTGGCCCAGGAAATGCAGGCCTTGATGACCCAGGACACAGCGAAGGGAGGCTGGAAGGAGGAGCCAGCTGCTACAAAGGCTGCCATGGTGAGAAAGTCCTTCCTCTAGTCTGAGGGATTACTGAGGGAGGAGTCTGCTAAGGAGAGAATAGTAGCCTGGGAGAGCCTAGCTATTGCAGGGTCCACCGTGGTAGGCTCTGACCACTTGGAGACACACTGGTCTGGAAAAGCACGTCTCACTTCCATGTGGAAGGCAGGAGATGGTCCAGGTCAAGCCACTGTTCCCTTAATTTTTTCATTCTAAGATATTCAACACAGTTGTAACTCAAATATTTCTGAAAGTTCTCCTCTAATTTTTTTTTATGCAAAGTCAAGTGCTGATTGTAGAGAAAAAAAACCCTCCAATAGTAGGGGGCAGTAAACAAAATTCATTAGCACCTTATTGCATACTGCATGGGTTGGAGTGTCTTAGCATGAATCACCATTACAATATGACATCATGATGGTACCAAGTCAGTGCTATAAGCAGCAGGTTCAAGCTGTACCATACAGCCAACATCATGCTGCAACATTCAAGACTGGTAATGACTGCAATTCGTCATCTTAATGCCTTGGATCCAACAGTCACTGCTTAGGCAGCACCACAAGATGATCTAGGGGGTGGTAGCAGAATGATGGCCTTCAAGCCTATCATCTTTATCCATTCATTCCATCTTGCCAGTGTTTTTTCTTCAGTCATACACTGACAGGTAAAATGAAAACGCACTGTGCAATGAAACAATTTTTCAGCTTCAACAGAGCAATGCATATGCACCTAAAGCTTCTGGAGAGAAAGTTCTAGGCTTATCTGGAAGTTAAATGTTACTAAAAACATTAAAACAGGGTGGATGAAAGATATAAAAACAAAGACACCGAGCGCTCTAAGTGTATTATCACTAGATCAAAGGGTGATATATTTTATAACATAGATATATGACCGATAGGCCCCTTCAGCTGAGTACCACAACTATGTGACTGTGAATTGTGCACTTGAAAAAGGATTCTGGATAATCCGAAACGCGTTGTGCTTGCTGTTCTTTTTTTCATTAAACTATTTTTCTTTGACCAAGTAAATTTCGGTTACGTTTTTTGACCTTTTGACCTCTGGAGCGCGGATCCCTGACTTTTGACATTTCCAAAACAGGGTGGATGGGACTGATATTGCTGTCTGCATAAGGACATGTGATGGTTTGGTGGCCCCAAACCTAGTGACAGGTTCCTAAGTATGAGAACATGACCTATAGCATAAATCATGGGTCTTTAACAAGTATTGGTATTATAGTATGTATTCTAGGAGTTAGCCATCACTATAAATAACTAAAACAGCTATATAATAGGCCAAGACCTTACTAGAATAATAATCTAAAGTAGTACAAAAGCACAGCAGCCATAGATAAAACACCTTAGGAGAATGTTTGCAATGTGCACATGTACCTATAACAAAAACACTTGTTTGTTAGCCAATAATTGTTTAAAGTTCTGTATTAGAAAAGCTTGAAAAATACATTCCAAGTTGTTTTGTACAAAGTCTTGTCACCACAAACAGATGTGTTAAAATCAGATAATTCAATAAATTTAGGAATAATATGTACAATATTGAAATCCACCTTCTTGCAGTCCGTATATGTTTTGCTGCCAGTTTCCTAATAAAGTAAAGCCTCAGTTTAAATACTGTGTATGGAAATCCTTTGGCTTTAAAAGTTCACATGGTTTCGAATATCATTTATTTGTTTCACCATTTGTTGAATATGTTCATACCTGTATTAGAAAAAAAAAAAAAAAAAAAAAAAAAAAAAAAATCTAAACCATAGTACAGCACTGGGTCAAAGAATGCACAATAGTGAATAGAGCCCCAAACTATAACACAGAATGTAACTGAACATTGTTGAATGAGCAATTTTGAACAAACCCATTTTGAACAAACAAGATAATGTGCCAGAATAATGGAGAATGTCTTGACTGAGATCACATGTTGCAGAAACATTTTTTTTTTTTTTTTTTTGAGGAAGAGCGAACACTACAATCCACCAAAATTCCAAATGTCAATCTAGGTGGGTGCATCTTTAAAACATAACTTTAAATGAACACATGGTTGGGGGGGAAGGTCCAGAGTATATGAAAATCTTGACAAAGACAAAACCAAAATTGAAAATGTAATGTGGCTTGCCATTCAATACAAATCTGGGCAAGAACCCTATATAGTGGTGGAGACAGAGGAGCATAGAACTGAATGACTCATCATAAAACAATTAAAATCAGTTTTGGGGAAAAAAAAAAAAAAAGTTTTCAGTCTAAAAATCCATCTCATTTCACACTGTAAAACTGCCCGATTCCACTGGAGTCTGTCTAGCAATCCATCTGTTGTGATCCCTTTGCCGCTATCCAATAAGGAGTCTTTTTAAGAAAGCAAAACATTTCAAGTAGGTATTATTTTGGGACTTTTAATATGCAGGGCCTCATATTGTCTTTCATATACGGCATTGATCCTGTATACATCTTATCTTTCATTATTTTGTTACTTCCCCTTTCATACTGCAAGTGAGAAGAAACGGATCACTGTATATATTAGGGTCCGCCACTATCTTCAGCATCTGGAAAAATCATTCTGTTTTGCCGTTATGATTTGGTTGAAATATATTCACTTGCTGTCTTGTACAGTGGGACGACTTGTCCTATAATTTTGGCACATTGGGCATTTGATCCTAGCATATGTAAAATACATGTGGTGGATTAACAGAAAATCCACTTTCATTGTTAGTTTTTGTAAAGCTTTCAATATATGCAAAAGCAGTCTGCATGTCGTTCCAGTGTTCACTAAAAGTTGTATGTGTTTTCCATTTGTTTTGACATGCAAAAATTGCAGCAAGATCTGCAACATGTGGCCCCAGCCTTTAACAGTTTTGTATAAAATTTGCACAGCTCCGACTACTTGTAAGGAAGATATCTGCTGTAAAACCTTATATATTAATGCAGCTCATTCACTTCAATGTGGATAAGCTGCACTACCACACAGTCAATAGACAAAGGTGGTGCGGTTTCTGGAAACCAGACTCTTTTTCTGGTAATGGAAACCCCTTTAATTTATAAAGTTTAATTAATAACATGTATTCTAAAAGTAGGCCAAGGCTGACAGTCTGAAAGCTGTTGAGTTGCTTTCCTTGTCAGCACAGTGATAAGTCAAACCTGGAGCCGCAGATTCTAATATTATAAGATAAATTGCTACAAATACAACAGCTGTAACTAGGATTGTCGTGTGGCGCCACCTCAAGCTAGGATTTAGCAGACGCCTGACTGGGAAGATAACCATGCTTCCCCTCCCCCCCAATATTGCTAGAAAACGTGGGCCATTATTATTCGGCAAGTTTGTGAACCTTCAGATTTGCCCTTTCAGTTAATACTTACTGTTCTTTTAACACAGCCTGGATATTCTTCCGCTGGTAATCACTAAGAGTTAAATTAGACTTTCTTGGGCTTTTTGCTTTTTCCATCTTATGCTCTTGATAGTCCATTTTTAATTTGACCTGTGTACAAGGAAAAGAAATATAAACCCTGCAACTTTGGGGGTACTTGGCTTGTTCTGCTGTTGATCAGCAATATGGCTTATTTACCTGTTTAATGGCATTATCCAGATGATGGAGCTGTTCCTTGGTTGCAAGTAACTCTTTCTTCATATCTCGTTCACTGTCTGTCAAAACCGGGAGTCGCGTGTTGAAACTGTGCAGCACAGCTTTTAGCCTTCAGACAAGATGACCGCGAGAGGTGAGAATGCATGGTATATACAGAATATAGATATTTAGATATGTTCATAAACTGAGAGGTACTGTATCTATAGTAGGAACTGAACCCTCCATAAAAAAAATCTGCCAAATAGATCACTTCTACAAAATGACACATTAAACAAGCCATCAAGAGAAGACATTTGGGCAGAAATTTATCTCACAAAAAGTAAAGCAGTGGTCTACAACCATCACCGTCCAGTTCACATTTTTGAAAAAAAGGTCATTTGAAAATGAAAGTAGAAGCCTGATTGGTCATTAACAACTTCTTTATTTTATCTTTTTCACTAATTTTGATAAACCCTGTAATGAGTTTTCACTATACCCCCTTCCCAGTTCAGAAACTGACCGCCAAAATGGATATATAATTTGATTTAAAACTATTGTAACATCATGGGAGTGAATTTCTCTTGGGTGTACTGGTTCTCTATGTGGAATTCCAGCTAGTGTAGGGAACCTTGCCGACCCATTAAATATCCCTGAAACATGACTACGGATATTATGTACAATGTAATCCAGAGAGAAAATAATCAAATTAGGAATATCCATAGGTCAAGACGCCAGAGTGACAAGAATAGCAAGCTAACCTGTTCATTAGATCATCTTGTTTTTCTTTGGCCTCTTCATATTTTTCAGCAAGACGTTCAGCCATTTCTTTGAGGGTTTTTCTAGATTTAGAAAAAAAAAAAAGAAAAATCACATACTTCTAAAATGGAGATCTATACATACTATTACTCAGTGCACTAAATGAGTTAATCAAAATGGCAATAAGTGAAGGAATGTGCAGGACTTAAAAAGAAAATGTATAGAAAATACAAAAGCATCATATAAACATACCTGTATGTAAAAGGGTACCACTTAAAGGGATCCTATCTTTCAAACACATTTTTTTTCCTGAGTAACAAGTCGGAATAGCCTTAAAGGGGTACTCCCACGTTGCATACTCACCCGTCTTCGTTCCTCTAAAATCTTCTGTCTTCCGGCTTTGTTTCGTCATTGGTGGGCGGGGTCACATATGCAAAGCCAAGCGGCGAGATGCCGCCGGCCCTGCGTGCGCGCTCATAGACCAGTCTACCCTTCACAATGCAAATACAGACCCGACACCCTGCGGGTCTGTATTCGCATTGTGAAGGTTAGACTGGTCTATGAGCTTGCACGCAGGGCCGGCGGCATCTCGCCGCTTGGCTTTGTATATGTGACCCCGGAGCGGAACAGCATCGCTTCTGCCGCTGCTGTCTTCATGCAGGGCAGAAGCATAGCGATGTGCCTGTGCCGGCGTCTAACAGTCCCTAGCATCCGCCTCTCTATTACAGCGGATGCCGGGGAGTTAGACGCTGGCACAGGTGAAGCCAGCAACATCGCTATGCTTCTGCCCTGCATGATGCTGGCTTCATGCAGGGCAGAAGCATATTGGCGGCCCCTTCCCCCACCCAAAGGGTAAACTACCCCCCCCCCCCCCTCCTCCAGGCTCGCTCCCGTGCACTTAGCCCCTCCTCCCTCCCCCCTGAGAGCAGGCTGACATCACTTGACTCAGGAGCAGCTAGGTCAGGGCTGTGGCCACAAAAAAATGAATAAAGTGAGATAGTGGCCAAACAAAGCAGCTTTGCTGAAGCAGTGTATTTAGGAAAAGTCTTACATTCACATTAATAAGCATTATAGATAGGATCCTTGTGACGGGACAACCCCTTTAAGAAAGGCTATTCTTCTCCTACCTTTCGTTTTCTTCTCTGCGCCGCCATCCCGGTTTTTGTTGGTATGCAAATGAGTTTTCTTGCAGCACTGGGGGTGTCCCCAATGCTGTGAGAGAACTCTCCAGCACCGCCTCCATCTGCGTCAGCAAGGGCTTCTTCATCCTTTTCTTCTGGTGCAGGTTTCAGACTTCTAGGCCTCGGGCAGAGCAGACTGCGCATGCCCACAGGCCACGAGAAAATGGCAACTTACAATACAAAAGGTAACGAAAGGTAGGAGAAGAATAGCCTTTCTTAAGGCTATCTCGACGTGTTACTCAGAAAAAAGTGTTTGAAAGATAGGATCCCTTTAACATATGGCCAACATTTTTCAGCAAGTGAAAAAGTGCACACTAGATGATAGGACTGTGTGAAAGAGTAAGCAACAAAGCTTCAGTTAGCAGTTGCGATTTGCTTTTGGATGATCCAACAAGGGAGATGGTCTAATTTCTAATATTTTCTGGAATAACATTTTTGCAGATGTTTTAGCTTACCTTTCTTCTTTACAGCGCTGCAGATCTTCTAACTGCTTTTCCTTTTGAGCTATAAGCAATTTTACCCTATGGAAAGAAAGGCATGTCGAATCAATAATCTGTAATTGAAACTAAAATCTCACATATCACAAATACATGTATCAGAATACAGAATATAAAACATTACCTTCTCTGAATCTCCTCTCTAGCCATATCCTGCTTGAGGACATACTCTTCACGAAAAACTTGGGTTGCTCGACTTAACAGCTGAAGACATTCTTCGGGTGGGGGAGCAGAGTCTTTACTAGATGAACTAGAGAGAAAAAGCCATCATCAGAATTTTATTACCAGTAATTGAAGAATTTGTTTAATGAATCAATGAATGAAAGATTCTTTACTGGTACAAACTGTATAATTTGTCAAAAGCAAAATGATATATCAACTGTAAATGGAAACGCAAATCATAAACCAATGGTGGGTTGTATTCCAAAGCACCCTGAAAATCAAAGTAAGATAAACTGTAAACTGGAGTACTACTTGGCAGAACTGGATGAACCGATTCATAATGTCCCAGAGATTCTCGACTGGATTCAGATCTGGAGAACATGAGAGCCAGACAATAGCATCAATGTCTTTGTTATCCATGATCTGCCTACACACTCTGGCTGCATGAGACTGGGTACTGACCTGCATCAGGAGGAACCCAGGGCCACTGCACCAGTGTAAGGTGTGACAGTGGTTCTGGGGAATTTGTCCCAGTACATCACAGCAGTAAAGACTATCATGTGGAGGTTTGTGTACCCCTGTAAGGTTATGCCTCCTGAGACTATCACTTGCCCACTGCCAAAACATTCATCATTCTAGATGTTACAGATATAGTCTAATATTCACACCACCCCTGACTCTTCTATACCTGTGATGTGCTCAATGTGACCAGAACGGGGCACAGTACCTGTCAATTCTGATGTTCAAGTTCTAGACAAGCTACACAATGCTGGGCTGTGAGAAGGTGGGTTCACATATAATGAATGCTAGAGAAATACCACCATAGTTTTTGATGAAGACATGGATCCAGCACAAAGGAGGAGTTTTTTTTTTCTTCTTTATTTATATTTTTCATTCCTTTTGAACCAAACTGCAGTGTCATTTATCCAAAAATATCTGTGTGTCAAACCACCCTTACTGGTAGTATCAACTAACTGGGAACACAACACCTATACACTAAAAAATAACCTTCTACGTTTAGCCTTCTGAAGGTAGCGGTGTTCACTACAGCTTTAAAAAGACCCCACCCATATTTGCTTACTTTAGCAGTAAAGGATTTGCAGCTGTCCGACTAAGAATGTTTCTTATGTGACTTTCAAATGGGCCTTTCACATCTTCCAAGACATGTGGGACAGACTCTGTGATGTGGCTGTCAATCTGAGAGCAGAGAAGAGGTGGCGACGGTGGCCGAATAGTCGTTCTGAACAGAAAGATAAAAATGTAAGCGCAAATTATAAAACAGGCAATACATTATTAATTTTTGGATGTAAATGTTAAAATTTTAGCAAGTACCGTATATACTCAAGTATAAGCCGACCCGAATATAAGTCGAAGCCCCTAATTTTACCACAAAAAAAAACTGGGAAAACTTATTAACTCGAGTATAAGCCGAGGGGGGAAATGCAGCAGCTACTGGAAAATTTAAAAAATAAAAATGGTCGGAGTTTTTGGGTGTAGTAGGTGCTGGGGAAGTGGAGGGGATGTTTTGGTTGTCTGTCTGCCCCTTCCCTGAGCTTGAGGACTGGCTGAATATAGGGTATCTGCATTAACCCCTTCCTGACAGAACAGGAGCACTGCAGATACCTTATATTCAGTAGAGTGGGCACTTTCAGACACAGGAATACCTGATGTGTGTTTCACAGTAATTTTCTACTTTTATATGTATTCTAGGGAAAGGAGGGATTTAGAACATTTTATTTTTTGAAAGCGTTTTTTTTTTTTATTATTATTATCTATTTTTTGGAAATTCTATACATTACTATTGCAGCTCGTTATAGACTCCCCCCTTAAAAAAAATTAAAATATAATAATAATAATAATAATAATAATAATAATAATAATAATAATAATATTGTGCTATAAAACTCTGCTTATACTCGAGTATATACAGTAATCAAAATGACCGTAGTGAGAGACAAATGTTACAATTAACAATTACCACAAAATATAATGTATACATACAATAAAGGCCTGGTAATACATTCATAGCCACTGGTAAGGCATATCATAGTTGTCCCAAGTGAAAGGTCTGAAATAATCCAAAATCCTTGAATCGGTGCGGGGAGCCTAGAACAAAAAGTATACTAATAATTTATGGGAAAATTATAATATAAACCTATTATATTACACACACACATATTAGGTTTATGTTACTTTACAGAGTTCACTGACTGGTCAAACTTTAAACAGTTAACCGCACATGCGGTTTAATGTCAGAACAAGAACATTTTACATGCCATTAAGGGGGTTGTCTTAACATAATCCCTATTAATATTTCAAATTAGGAAAAATGGGCGTCATGGGAAGCGGGAGGACAATGTCCCCTCTAAGGCTAAGGGCCCGTTCACACGGGCACAGAGGGGGCGGATTATGGCGCGGAATCCACGTCATAATCTGCCCCTTCACAATGGTGGTCTATGGGGACTGCTAGCATTCTTTTTTCCGCTAGCAGCATCTTGCCACTAGCGGAGAAAGGAATCGAGCTGCCCTTTCTTCAGGCAGATTCCGTGGCTCGCTGAGCCGCGGCGTCCGCCTCGCGGCAGCAACCTCCAGTGTTGGCCCATTCATTTGAGCCTACTCCGGAGGGAGAAGTTGCGACTGTCGGAAGCCACAACTGTCGTGGCAGGCGGATTTTGGCCAGAGATTGACGCGGCTCCCTGCATCACTCTCGGTGCCAAAATCCGCCCTACACCCCCCGTGTGAACTAAGCCTTACAAACAGTCATTTTATTACATGAATGTCCATTTATCTGAATGGCAACCATGTATCTTGTAAAGCTGTAGCCAGAAGTTTGGAGATTGACACAAATTTTGGTTTTCACAAAGGTTGCTGCTGCAGTGTTAGATTATTGACAAATACATCACACATCTGGACTCAATACTTAGCGTTGATCCTTATTTTTCAAGACTCCTGCAATTTGCCCTGTCATTCTGGCTATCGGCTTCTGGCACATATCCTGATTGATGGCAACCCAGTGTTACTTTACCAGTGCTTATTTGTCCACAGGTTCTCAATAGAGTTGAGACCTGTGGAGTTCCCTAGCTGTGGACGCAAAATTTCAATGTTTTGCTCACCGAGACACTTTGTTACTTCTCTTGCCTTGTGACAAACTGGAAAAATACATTTTTCAGCACCAACTTGTTCCTGGATTTTTGGGAGAAGTTGCTTTTGGAGAATATTTAGATACCAATCTTCATTCATGGAAGTGTTCTAGGCATAACTGTGAGTGAGCCCACTCCCTTGGATGAAAGCACTACCCAACACATATTGCTTTATTGTTAGCATAACATGGGACTAATGGACAATCATATGTCCAAATATCCAGTCAGAAAAGGGGCTTTAAGGAACACGTTACCCCAATTCTCTGTCGTCTAGTACTTCCTGCAGAATGTCAACCTGTCCTTGACATTTTCCTTGGAAAGTATTGGTTTCTTGACACCAGGCTAGCCTCAAAAAGCCTTTGCCTAACTGTACATGTAGATTCACTGTCACCTGCCATTCCTGAACAAGTTCTGCATCCATGGCAAAGACCCATTTTAGAAGATGGTCCTGGAAACTTCCTTTTTTTTTTTTTTTTTTTCAAGACACATGTAAAGCATGCACCTATAATGCTTATTAATGCCACTATTTCATAAACTCCTCCGCATTTTCACATGGTTTGTTCTCCTTTGATAAACAGGTCCTGTATCCCAGGCCTGCTACACTGTCTCCAGCTTTAAATCCTTGCTGTGGGTGAATAGTCTGTTTTACCCCCTTGGCAGGGACCACTCCCCCGCCCCGATCGGTACAATAAAGCACTGCTCCTTTTTTGGGGTTTTTTTTTCTCCCTCTAGATATATTTTTAGTTAATTACCTTTTCATCCATATCCTCCTTTTGACTTTATTTTTGATAAGATGTCATATTTTTACACACGATGCTTTGTATGTACTATTCTCACTTTGGACTATTTGCCATGCTACAGTTTTGAATTACTGCCTTTCTGATGTTGTCATTCAATAAATACCTTTGAAACTAAAGAGTAACACTAGTTATAAATAACGCCGCAGAAATGAATAGTAGAGGTGAAAATAAGAACCTTTGTAATATTAAAGAATTATGTTTTCTTCACCATTTATCAGGCAGTTACTTTTTACATATTAGTCTACAAAGAGGGGAGGATAGAAAAAAAAAAACACTCAAGTAATTGGTGCTGTTACACTCCACTACTGGAAAGGGGACGCAATGACACCAATTCACTCCCGTGACCGATGCTTTTCACTTTTGAATTCGCTGCAGGACCTGGGATGCTGTAGGACCTGGGATGACGTCATCCCAGCCCCATCAGCAGCTCACCTGGATGGGTGCCGCTTCTCTATGTGGGCAGAGCTATCGGCCACAAGAACATGGCGGCTCTCAGAGGTCCAGAGCGTCCTGAACCAGCGCCCGTACTCTGGGGCAGCAAGAAGTGTGTACGCTGCCCCCCCTGGAAGGGGGACAGGGCAGCCACAGCGCCCACAGATGGAATGGGGGCACATGGCTTGCCGCGGGAGGGAGGCCCTCATAGGCACCCCTGTAACATCGGTGCACGGGGAGCCCAGGGTTTGGTGAGGCCGTGGGCACAGGTTGGTGGGGGAAAGGTGACACAGGGTAGGTAACACGGGAGAAGGGGGCATGGGGTTGGGGGGGGGGGGGGGGGAAGGGGCACAGGGTAGGAGAAGGAAGCGAGCACATGAGGGAGTGGGTAGGAAAAAAGGGGGTTGGCGGGCGCCAGGGGGGAGATGAAGAAAAGGGAGCCGCTGTGAACACAAGGCAAAGGAAGAATCCTGCGCGGTGCTACAGGTGGGTCGCTGAGGGGGTCAGGATTCCGCGGACGAAGTCTCGGGTACTGCTACTATGATATATATTTTATACAGTTTATTGTATATAAATACTCAATTTATGAAAAGTTGTTTATAACTGGAGGCACACTTCAAAACCAACCAGTTCACTTATAAATCAAATCAGAATAATAGATTGGTAACAGTTACCTTGTCAGGCTGGGTTTACATGGTGCTTCTCTTAAAAAATAAATAAATAAATAAAAATACATTATATATATATATATATATATATATATATATATATATATATACCGTATTTTTCGGACTATAAGACGCACTGGACTATAAGACGCACAGGTTTTAGAGGAGAAAAATAGGGAAAAAAAAATTTCAGGCAAAAAATGGTAAAATATTTAATATATGGGAGTTGTAGTTTTGGAACAGCTGCAAGGCCACATTGACAGGTGACCCTGCAGCTGTACGGGGATGTATAGGGCGTTTTTTTTGTGGGGCCAGGTGTAGACCGGGCATTTTCAGACACAGGGATACCTAATGTATAGGTTTCACAGTAATGTTATACTTTTATATGTATTCTAGGGAAAGGAGGTGAACTTTTATTTATTTTATATTATATTTTTTTTAAGTGTTTTTTTTTATTTTTTTACTATTTTAATATCCCCCGCCTAGGGGGCTTGAACCTGCAATCATTTGATTGCAAGTCCCATAGACGGCTGACTGCCGGGACCTGCGGTGGAGGAGTGGGTTTGCAGCATGGCCGTGCTACTGCCACCGCTGGTTTTCTTCAGCGGCAGTAGCGCGGCAATCCGCAGGCCCCGGCAGCTAAGACAGTCCCCGGCATCTGCTGTAATAGACCGGCGGATGCCGGGGAGTGTCTTAGCTGCCGGGGCCTGCAGTATTGTCACACTCCTGCCGCTGAAGAAAACCAGCGGTGGCAGTAGCGCGGCAATCTGCAGGCCCCGGCAGCTAAGACACTCCCCGGCATCCGCCGGTCTATTACAGCAGATGCCGGGGAGTGTCTTAGCTGCCGCGGCCTGCGGATTGCCGCTGAAGAAAACCAGCGGTGGCAGTAGCACGGCCATGCTGCAAACCCACATTCAGACTATAAGACGCACCCTCATTTTCCTCCGAAATTTGGGGGAAAAAAAGTGCGTCTTATAGTCCGAAAAATACGGTGTATGTATATATATATATATATAAATTTTTTAAAAAATCAGTTTTTTGTATGTGTTTTGTTGCAAAACACAGTGTAAATCCAGACTAAACACTTTCTCTAGTGCTAACAAGATGATCACTGAAATATTAGCAAGTCATTTGGTGGTATGGCTGAAATTCAGTTGAAATGGGGTGTTTGTAGTTAATTTACACAGCTAAGAATGAGTTGCAATTTATTGTAATTTATTGGATCACTCTACAGTTATTACAAATTGCCACTGTAAAAACTGAAGCAGCAATCTTTGTGAAAACCAAGATTTGCATCAGTCTCAAAATGTATGACCACAACTGTAGAGCACATAGCAGAGGAAAAGTCTGGTTAGCTAGAGTTGTATGTACACTTACCTGCACGGCAGGGGCTTCGTACAAAGAATATGCTCAACAAGGCACTTCTGTTCCGCAGCCAATTCTTGTAGACTGTCCTTATCCTCTTCACCTGCAAATACAGTTGTACTACAAGCAGTAGACTCAAGTTCAATATATTTTAGTAGAGAATGTCAATTACATAAAATAAAAATACCTGCACTGAGAAACTTCTCCAGTCTGCTGAACCAAGCCAGGCCTACACTGTGTATTCCAGCCACATGAGTGCAATGATATCTTGATGGACACACTGGGTCTACAATTAAAAATAGACAGCATTAAATAAGTTTTCCCGTAAAATATTCACTTATCCACTTTTATTTTTATAAGGAGACTGTGTCTAGTTTAATGTTATTGAATAACTTACTGACAGTTTTGTTGTGAAGTTATGTGCACCCCTTTCAGATCACTTACCTCTTATCTCTCCTTCTGATTCACACAATGGGGGAATTTAATAGGTCACATCAATTTTATGGCAATAAAAGTGTTGCAATTTTTGACACATGGTAGTTTGCAGAATAAACTGGTGACAAAAAAAAGCATCACTGTCCATTTTCCATCCTGCTTGCCACTTTTGAGAAAAATGGGATAAGCAAAGTGGGGATCAGGGCAAACTGGGAAGAGGATGCCTCAGTCCAACAGATTTACTATAAAACTCATGCCAGAGAACTGGTGTGAGTTACAGCTAAAATTTAGGTCAGTAGATTTCAAATTTGGCACATAAGACTTCCCATGGAGTGCCAGAATTAATAGGCTGAAGACTCTTTAAAGGCGCTCTCCGGGAGAAAAAAAAAATTTTTTTAAAAAGAGGTCTGTTAGTGCTATTAATGGGTTAATAAGTGCACCCAAATACTTTTAGCAGTGTTTTGAGTGATTTATGGGTTTCTCTGGGAGCCCCTGACATCCTCTGCATTTGTTTACCTGGTGTAGCTTCCTGTTGTCAGTTGTAGGCTGACTCACAATACTTCCCTCTCACTCCCCCCCCTACACCCCTTACCTGTCTCCCCAGCTATCCCATCCACTATTAGCCCTTCCCAATTAAGTAAATCAGCCCACCCTTCCACCCCATCATACGTACATGTCTTCTTCTCCAGACTACCCTTCTGAAACGGCTCCTCCTTTTCTTTGACTCTGCCAGCTCATGCACAGGCCGGAGGTGCCTCCAACACCTGCGCAGTAGAGATGGAGTGCCACCTCTATTGTGCAAGTGTGGGAGGCACCTCCAGCATGCGCAGGAGCCGGCAGAGTCAAAGAAGAGGAGCCGTTTCAGAAGGGAAGTCTGGAGAGGAACACAAGTAAGTATGATGGGTTGGAGGAGGGACAGGACTTCTCTGACTGTCAGAAACGCCCTTCTGACGGTAAAGAGCTACGGTACTGGCACCAATAGCTCTTCACCGGGGGCACAGATCGTGAAAGCCGACAGTGTGCTGAATTCAGCGCACTGTCAGCTTTGTAGCGGTATATAAAACCGCATGTGCCCCAGGTGGTAAAAGGTCCGCTTTAAGCTGTCAAAGACCAAGAAATAATGACAACTGAGCTGTAATAGTGAAACCCAGCCATAGCACTGAGCTTCCGGCTCCATATACTGTGCAGAGAACTGCTGATCAGTGCAGGGTACAAGCCACACTATCCTATAATTGCAGCTGTGCTACCAGGAAATTAACTTGTAACACCATGTCATGGGTGTAAATAGGGGGCCCACAACCTTTGGCACTCCAGTTGTTGACAAACGACAGCTTCCAGCATGCTCCATTTGCTTTTATAGGAGTTCCAAAAACAGGCAAACAAGTATGCATACTGGGAGTTGCAATTTTACAGCAGGAGTGCCAAAGGTTGCTGATCCCTGGTGTATATCAAGGTATGGCTAATGAATATAGCCCCAAGACAAAATGTGAAAGTGGTTAAGAAGTATTCACACAGCTATAAATCCATCCTTTGTTAGGGTGCAAGTATGTCTTCCCAAAAAGAGAAGCAAAATCTGATTGGTTATCAAATCCTATCAAATTGAATCAGACATTTTACTTGTAAAGACCACTCAAAACCAAGGAACATTTACTGCATATCTATTTATATTAGAACGTTACCTCTGTGCAGCTTAATCGGACAGGAGAAGTCATTCTCAATTGATTCTTCTTCCTCTGTTGTCAGTTTCAGAGCTAGTTCAAGCTCAACACATTCAAAAACGTAGAGGGAGGGGATCAAGTCAGAGCTGGAGTTCCAAGACTTGTCAGACTACAGAAATGTAAAATGTATACAGAAGGTGAGGTTAGAGGAGAGCCGGAAAGAAAATGAATGCAAGAAGACCATACTGTGTCTCACAAGGGGTCACTTGATACTTAAGCCCTTGGTGCTACACACATTTCTTGCTTTTACCTTATAGATTTTTGTTAATCCCAGCATTCCACAGCCATGACTGTTTTAATCTATCAACATAACTGTTTGATCTTTTAAATGTATAATATTTTATTTTATAATAAATATAAAAGCAATACGCAAAACATGCGTATAAACAAACGGTGCCGCTTTCTAGGGCCATAGGACATGAGTCTGCAGAGCGAGTTTGCATAGGGAGAAGAGTAAAGGGAAGGGAGATCTAGAGGAGACACCAACCTGGCAATATATGGAGGGATAGAATGCATAGCCCAAACACAAAGACTCCAAGTTTGTTATAGTACAAGCATATGAAGAAGGGTTTGGCAAGGTAGTCAGGAAATGAGAGGGCTGATTTGCCCTCCAAAAACCATGGCTCTGTGGGAGTTGTATTATTTAGCGATTCCATTTTAAAAAAAAAAAGGTACTTGGGGAGATGAACGGGATGGGGTGAAGTATTGTGGGACAACTTCAATGGGACAGCACTTTCACTACAGCAAGTTAGCAGCACAGCTTGTGGTATGTAAACAGTACCGAGAACCATGCTGTCTCGTTACAGATACGTAAGATCCACGCAAATTTAATATTGATAGCATATCTTCGCAATGTGGGCCCCCAGCCTTAAGCAGATTTCTACTCAAGTACTTGAGGAGACAGCGATGAAAACTGCAATTTTGGAATAGAGTAATTTTTTTTTCTCCCCAAACATCATTCAGTCTGGGGAAGAATTAATGTAAGACTAACAGCATGGCTGCAGTAATAAATCAAGTAAGTTTATCTTTCTGTATAGATTTCTTGCATGCAAAAGGGGACATTTTGAACTTTTGAGGGGGTTTTTAAATTTTATTTTTTTTTATAGCTAAACACAGATACTTACAGTCTGTTCATCATCATCTTCTCCTTCCAACACCACACAGTGATATAAGAGTCCAGATTCAGTCGCAATCACAAGGATGTTTGGAACACAAGACAAGCAAAGCACTGAGCAAGCATCATATCCATAGTTATCCTCCGCAGCAGGGTGCATTGGGAGAGGACCTAGCAGCCTTCCAACATTGCTACTACTGCAGATACAAAGACAGGCTGTCAGAGTCAGTCAAGCTGAAAACCTTCAGTATTTAATGAGATCTTAGTTTACTCATTCAGCCAGGACCTTCAATCAATTAGCATGATCGACTGTCTTTATCAAAGTCTGGCTAAGTTTACATGAGTTTAATTTCAGCTCATTGCTCTGATCCATCATAGGTCAGCGCAAAGGAATGAAAATTAATAGGATGGCAGATGAAGATGGAGCACATTCTATTTGCATCCATCATTATTCCCTGTAATATAAAAAAAACAAGATGGGCCATGTAATACCATGTTCCTTTCACTATATTTTATGGTTAGCGTAAAAATTTTTCAATAAACACTAGTTATAATAAAACAAAAAACGCGAGACAGAAGAAATCGGCCATCTTGTTGGTTTACTTTTCATACTAAAGATAAAGTCCTGCATGCACAAATGTATCTCCTGCATAGAACAATAACAAACAAGATGGAAAAGCTTCTGTCTTGTTTTTTTTTTTTTTTTTTTTAGATTACATTGAATAATGACATATGCAGACAGAATGTGCTCTTTCTGCATACATTATTTTTTTTTAAAGTATTTCAGTCCATTGTTCTGATACTAGGACAGCTCAGAACCAAGGACTAAAAACTGAGCTTATGTGAACTAACCATCGCTCAGTCAGAGATGGGACCAGTTTTGGTTAGAAATGGGTAAAAATTACTGATTCCAGCTTCAAAATAAAATTTTAAAATTATGCAATTTTCAATATTGTATAATGAAGTAGAAGCCTAGTTTGTTATATATTTATTTTGAGGGGCATGGCTATAGTGGGTGAAGTCGTATCAGTCACCAAAGGACCCTTTTGCCACATAAAATATACCACCAATCTAAATGGCACACGTTAGGTAGGGACTCCATTACAGATTTTGCATTTGGGTCCAAGAACTTTAAAATTACTTTAAACTTGAAATCCAATCACTAAATTTTTTTCCGTTATCCGTTCTTCTGATCATTCGGAGGACCAGAAGGACAGAAAAACAGATCTGGTATATGATGACAACGGGAGCCCAAGGAAGCGTATGGAATATAATGGGGTAAATTGGGTATTCGCCGGATGTCCATTTTAATTATTTTTTTCTTAACTGAAAAGGCCAAATGTAAGAGTCAGGCTTTCAGCACTTTAAGGTCTATTGATATATGATGGATCTGCACTGGGGACAAATGTGCAATGGGAACCCCTGCCTTAGATGATCTTAATTGGTTCTGTCTAAACATGACTGTAAGACACTTATAAGGGAGTCTAAGACTGTGGAAAAAAAAGAGAGATATGGGAGTTTTTTTTCTACAAATTGGAACCTAGTCTTAATGAGTTGAGTACCAGTCTACTTTCCTGATGTGCCTCTAATAGGAATCTATAGTACAGTGGATTACAATGGAGCAATGCATCTCACCTGCCCTGTAAATCAATGTATATAAGGAAGGTCTCTCCATTCTCATAAAGTATGTAGAGAGGATATGCAGTGTTTTCTTTATTGTACAGCCCAACACTCCTCGATACAGTAGCCAATGGACCAAAATCAAACGCTATGGCAATCTCCCCAAGAGAGGCTTTGTAAGACCGGCTGTAACCAAAAAGTAAAATTGATATTACCACTTGCTTAACAGTAACAAAAAAAAAAAACTAACAAAAAAAGACAAAACCTAGCTTAGAATTTAGTGTTGCAGGCGGTGTTACATACCTATTCTGAGGAAGTGAAGTCTCTTCATCTGCATTGGAAAGTGGAATAACATTTTCCGGAGACAAATGATCATGAAGTTTGTATATTCTGAAAATATATAATAAAACAACATGTTACTTTAGTATCATTAGACATCTATTACACTTGTCAGAATAATGTATGTTTATCTAGTCACACCTTTTAGGGTATCCTGAATTTCTGTGCCCCTGCAATATTCTCATTAAAAATATCCTACCGGTTTGTGTCTACAGTTCACATCACTGGGTCTATATGGTGCAAATAAAATGTTTGTAATGCAATTCTGTGGTCACATATCACTTCCAAACATCTGATGTCTCTCCTACTAAGTAAGGAGGCAAAAAATGGGATTAAAAAATGAGAACAGGATCAGACTAACACGTTGGGTTGTATCCTCTAACCATAAAAACAAGTATGTGCTATGCAATAGTGAGCACAGCCATTAAAAGACCAGGAGTACATAGTGCATGCTTTACAGTTACTGACTGAAAAAATAAGGGAGCTAAAGTCTGTTTATAGACGCCAATAGAAAATATGGGCAAACCTTTGGGTGGACCGTAACAGGAAGTTAGTGTAAGCCCAAAAGACATAAAAACAAAACAAACATGTCCCATTATTTCACCTTATTGTGTTATCAGATGTTAATAAAATAAGACGAGGTTCCTGAGTCTCACTAGGGTACCATGCTGCCTGCTTCAGTACCAGAGAAGTGGAGCTAGTGAAAATTCTCTCAGCAATAGGGATAGTTCTAAATGAAAAAAAAAAAAAACATATTAAAAATGAGACAATACATTAATAAATTTAAGCCTACATGCACTGAAATGTCTGTATATATAAGTCTGAGAGAAAATGCCATAGACAGCACATGCATGATCTCAGTGTTCGTATGTAACCTCCAGAGACCTATTCATTTCATTAATGGGCCTGGGCTGCAAAATGGACAGAAATAGGACTTATCCTAAGTTATAACCCCTGATGCTCAAATCTCCAATGCAGATCAGCGACAATACACAATTGTGTGAATGGTGCCATAAGAAGAGAATTGATCAGTGTGCGATTTGTAAAAACACAACTAGCACATGGGGGCTAACAGTACATACAGCATTAAATTACAAAATATAAGCATTCCTAACCTAGAGGAGGTCACAGTGAGAAGCACCTGCTAGTGTAAACAGCAGTCTATATTCAGCTTCACAGCAAAAGCAGGTAAATGCAATTCTTTAAACAAAACATCCTCAAGGTTGTTAACATTATATTAGTGAATTGATATTAAGCAAATCCAACATTTTACAATACCTGCAATTCACAATCTCTTCACTTCCTTCAAATTCAGAGTTTTTGCCCCAGCGTTTAGGGACATCCAGGACCATTAAACCTTTGCTTCCAATCAAAGCAATATGTTGCTGAGTGGGGTTCAGCAGGACCTCGGTGACATCAAACAGTGGTGTGTTGATACACAGCAGCTTCTGAAAAATAAAAAAGCCAAACGTACATTTTCATGGATCCCCGCTACCTCTTTTTAACAGTAAAATAAATAACTATATGATTTTTTTAAAAATTTTTTTAAAAGTCCCTTTAAGAACCATGGGGTAAGAGATCCAATCCCCATGAAAGTGTTTCCCAGCAAGTTGCTCGGGAGCCACAAATGGTTGTCAGCACCGTTACAGGTAGCTCCCTTCTGTGAGTCAGATTTGCTACTATGTCTACTAAAAGGGGTTGGCCATGATTTTTTTTTTTTTTATGGCCTAACCCTAGGATAGGCCATGAATATTAAAAAAAAACAAAAAAAAAAACAGCCCCCATATGAGTCAGTTGTTTGGGGCTGCTTTCATCACCTGTACTATACACAGCACAATGGTGGAACCAGCTGGCTCCCGTCCCTGTATGGTGGCCAGGTGTAGGTACTACAGCTCAGCTCCCATTGAAGAATAGGCCATAAAGAAAATTCCCAGCAATCCCTTTAAGAAAGCTGCCTTTGCTGGCCACATTTCAGTGTGTAGAGGCTTACAGACCACACATGCTCTTGTAATAATTTTGGGAAAAGAATATGTAAATATGTTGCTCTTGGTGAAAAGAGGAAAACAATTGTTCTAGTACCATCTTTTGAAAATTAGCTCCCTGCAGATAAATCCCTGGTTTTCCACAAATGTAGCAATATAATCTATAGGAAACTACCTTCCACAAGTAGAGCTTATTCTCCTCCCTAGCAGAGCTATACCGTAATTTCTCAATGTTGCTGTGCAGAGACACATACAAGCCTATGGCCGCCATACAGGCACCGAGCTTCTGCATACGTATAACACATACTGCAATGCCCCTTTTGGGACTACTCTATTACCCAGAGGGGAGCTGCTGTGTAATACTTCATTTACCAACTGTCATGTAAGGAGCCCAAGTGCATAGTTTAGTACAATTATCAGGGCTCTTTTAACCCCTTCCCGCCGATGGCATTTTTTGATTTTCGTTTTTGACTCCCCTCCTTCTAAACCCCATAACTTTTTTATTTCTCCGCTCCCAGAGCCATATGAAGTCTTAATTTTTGCGGGACAAATTTTTCTTGATGATGTTACCATTAATTATTCTATATAATGTACTGGGAAGCAGGAAAAAAATTCAGAATGGGGTGGATTTGAAGAAAAAATGCATTTCTGCGACTTTCTTACGGGCTTTGGTTTTACGGCGTTCACTGTGCAGCCAAAATGACATGTCCCCTATATTCTGTGTTTCGATAAGGTTCCAGGGATACCAAATTTATATGGTTTTATTTACATTTTGACCCCTAAAAAAAATTCCAAAACGGTGTTAAAAAATTTTTTTTCTAAAAGTCGCCATATTCCGACGGCCGTAACTTTTTTATACATAGGTGTACGGGGATGCATAGGGTGTCTTTTTTTGCGGGGCCGGGTGTACTTTTTAGTTCTACCATTTTCGGGTAATGTTATTGCTTTGATCACTTTTTATTCAAATTTTTATCAGAATCAAAACAGTGAAAAAACGGTGGTTTGGCACTTTTGACTATTTTTCCTGCTACGGCGTTTACCGAACAGGAAAAATATTTTTATAGATTTGTAGAGCGGGCGATTTCGGACGCGGGGATACCTAACATGTATATGTTTCACAGTTTTTAACTACTTTTATATTTGTTCTAGGGAAAGGGGGGTGATTTGAACTTTTAATTCTTTTTATATTTTTTTTTATTTTTTTTTTTGCATTTATTAGACCCCCTAGGGGTGTTGAACCCCAGGGGGTCTGATCACTAATGCAATGCATTACAATGCTAATTCATTGCTATGCATTGCAAAAAATCATCATCTCTTTTGCAGGCTGCATACACCAGCCTGCAAAAGAGAGAATTTGCAGACCGGCTGGGAGCCTTTAACAAGGCTCCCGGCTGTCATGGCAACATGACGTCGGCCCTGGAGCACGCTCCAGGAGCCGGCGATCCCTGCCAAAATGGCGACGCCCATGCGCCGCCGGGAAAATGGCGCCTTTGACAGCAGCGCCGGAGGGGTTAATGCCTCCGATCGGTCCGGGGACCGATCGGAGGCATTAGAGCCGGTTGTCTACTGCTTAAAGCAGTAGACACCCGGCGGCTATGACGGCTGCCCGGCTCCCGGGCGGTCGCCATAGTTACAGACCCGACACGCGCCGTACTATTACGGCGCATGTCGGGAAGGGGTTAAATAGGTTGCCCAGGCTTATTAATTGATGACCTGTCCTTATGTTAGGTCATCAATTAAGGATCATGCTGACAGACTCCCTTTAACAGCTAACACCTTGACCCAGTATTTTCTTGTCGCCCCACTACACACAATTGTGTATTACCACAGGTCTGGAGTACTGTGTGGTAAGACTGGGCAACTCATCAAATTAATTCACCCTTAAACTGAGGCCCTACGTAGCAGGTCTCAGAAAAAAGCGTTGTGGGAAAAACTGATCCAGCAACACATCGGAATTTTCCGCAAGTTGTGGATGTGACTTGCTAGAATCCCGTCCACCTTGCAGTGACTTAAAACGCCACTTTTTTTTTTTTAAATGTAGATTGTGAGCCCCATATAGGGATCACAATGGACTTTTTTGGGGGGGCTATCAGTCTTTGTAGAATGGGAAGAAAGCCACGCAAAAATGGGGAGAACATACAAACTCCTTGCAGATGTTCCTGGCAGGATTTGAACCCAGGACTCCAGCGTGCAAGGCTACAATGCTAACCACTGAGCCACCGTGTTGCCCCACCACGTTTTTTCCTGCAGCATTTATGCCACGTGGGCTCCTGGCGTTGAGGAGTCTGACAATTCTGTTTTGAGAGAATCATTAGGTCGATTTTTGCCCTTTCTGTCCTGCCCCTTCTAGCGGGTCTTTCAGTATGGGATTTGTGCAAAACAAAATAGAATAGTATCAGGGCTCGTTCACATCTGCACCCGGTCTCCGTTCATACAGGTTTCCGTTTCCTGCACAAAACTTAACAGGAGACAGAAACCTGCAGGACTCTTTTCAAACCCATTCGTTTTATGCGCTCCGCGGCGAAACCGTTTTTTTTTTAAAATTGGACACAGAGTCGGACATGCAGTACTCTGCGTCCGGTTTTAAAAAACAGTTTCACGGCGGAGAGCATAAAAAACTCACCGGCGCTCACGGCCGGACCCGGTCTGACAGCTTTCTGTCTTCCGCATGCAGAAGATGGAAAGCTCAGAACGGATTCCGGGCGCTAGTGTGAACTCAGCGTAACTAACTACTGGTCACCACTGTAGTACACAGCAGAGATCCAGCAGTAACACCAAGGACCTTTCATGTCCTTGGCACATGCGGTTTTCTATTCTGCTAGAAAGCAGACAGTGTTAGAAGTGCGTTGTTGATAGTCTAGCTGGGCTGTGAGCTGGGCATCCATAGCCCTATACTGTCGATGATGCCATGTTGTGAAGAACGCCTCCCTGTGCTATTCAATAGAGAAAAGTTTTCAAAAGCCTTACAAATATTTAACCTCTATTCTGGTGCATATTCCATATGACTGACCCTATGACAGCAAATATATATCTTTCACAGTTTTGCCTCTCAATAACAAAGTTACAGGCGTCAGAATTTGGCAACTAAATAGTTTTTTTGCAATTTTCTTAGGGTTGAAAAAAAATAATAATCTGCGTTTTAATAAACGCCCGGGCGCACGGTGTGGTACTGCCTCAGTCAGGGAGGGGAAGCAGTGATAGGAGAGCGGACTCACCTGCTCACAGCCCGGGTTGTCCCCGTTAAGGCTGCGGAGCCTGATGGTGTGGAAGGCACAGTCCTCCTGGTTCCATATCAGCAAGTCTCCGTCCACACAACACACGAGGTTCTTCAGCTGTCTCGTACTCCTAATACCAGTCTGTGCCCTCATCTGCTGAAAGAGCGGGTGTTCACTCAAAGTGTTTTGCCACCCGTCTACACTTCTGCCCACGGCCGCCATGTTTAGCAGGCACCGGTCTACCCGCCCACGGCTGTGATGTCAATTTTCGACGACGGCAGCGACGGCTACTGCGGCCTGCTCGTCACAGAAGAGCTCTGCTATTGGTGGGGACGGGAAGGAGGGAATCTATGAACGGCCCACTACAGTGCTACACGAGGTGGCGGGGAAGTGGGCTACTGCCGGTTCTCTTTGGCCCCTTCGGATCGGTTATTACATTTCCTGAAGTATAAAGCAGCAGTGTAAATCCAGGGCGCCCACAGTAGCCGTAGCGTCCCCTCACAGCACATTGTACCGAAACCAGGATATACCTGTATTCCCGCCTACTGATGACACGCTACTGTGGCCCTGCAGCGTCCCCGTTCTGGTGAAACACCAAGCAGTCCTTAAAGGGGTTTTCCCGTCAAAAAAAAGTTTTGTTTTGTTTTTTAAATGTCTGTAAGGCCCCGTTCACATGGGGCAAGAGGGGGCAGATTTTGGAGCGGAATCCACGTCATAATCTGCCCCCTCACAATCGTGGTCTATGTAGACTTCTAGCAAAAAAAAAAAGTAACGAGCTGCCCTTTCTTCAGGCGGATTCTGCGGTGTCCACCTCACGACAGCACCCTCCAGACTAGGCCCATTCATTTGGGCCTAATCCGGATAAGAAAGACACAACGGGATGCAATGTGCTGCATCGGCGTCTCGGCAGCTGCGATGGAATATGACACGCGGAATCCCTGTGTGAACTAGCCCTTAGAGCTATTTATTTAGCTGTATTTTGAGTGATTTCTGGGGGTCTCTGGGAGCTCCTGGTGTCTCCATTTGTTTACATGCTTCAGCTTCCCGCTGTGTAACTTCCTCACTAAGTAACTTCCTCACTAACGGGGCATTCACACTACCACTGCTGTCTGCCCTGGGGTTTCTGTCCTAAAACCTGGACTGGGGATGGCTTGCCAGCAGTCAGCTTTAAAACCCAAGCTTTTTAACCCTTTCCTGACATCCGCCGTAATAGTAGACAACCGGTCAAAGGCGCCATCGCCGCCATTTTGCCGGTGATCGCCGGCGCCTGGAGCAAGCTCCAGGGCCGACCTCACGTTTCCATGACAGCCTTGTAAAGCCTTGTCTGCATTCACTTTCTTTTGCAGGCTGGTCTATGCAGCCTGCAAAAGAAATGATGATTTTTTTGCAATGCATTAGCATTGTAATGCATTGCATTAGTGATCAGACCCCCTGGGGTTCAAGACCCCTAGGAGGTCTAATAAATGCAAAAAAAAATATTATTTTTTTTAAAAAAGTAAAAAAATTTCTAAAAAGTATTAAAAATTCAAATCACCCCCCTTTCCCTAGAACACATATAAAAGTAGTTAACTACTGTGAAACACATACATGTTCGGTCTCCCTGTGTCCGAAATCGCCCGCTCTACAAATCTATAAAAAATATGTTTCCTGTACGGTAAACGCCGTAGCGGGAGAAATAGTCAAAATTGCCAAACCGCCATTTTTTCACTGTTTTGATTCTGATAAAAATTTGAATAAAAAGTGATCAAAGCAATAACATTTCCTGAAAATGATAGAACTAAAAAGTACACCCGGCCCTGTAAGAAAAGACGCCCTTTACATCCCCGTACACTGACGTATAAAAAAGTTATAAGGGGTTAAAATGTAGATAAAACCATATAAATTTGGTATCCCCGGGATCGTAACGAAACTCAGAATACAGGCAACATGTCATTTTGGTTGCACAGTGAACGCCGTAAAACCGAAGCCCGTAAGAAAGTCACAGAAATGCACTTCTTCAAATTCACCCCATTCTGAATTTTTTTCCAGCTTCCCAGTACATTATACAGAATAATTAATGTTGGCATCATGAAGAAAAATTTGCCCCGCAAAGTTTAAAGGGGTTGTCCCATCACAAGGATCCTATCTATACTGCTAGTTTATGTGGATTTAAGACTTTTCCTAAATGCATTGCTTTATCAAAACTGCTTTGTTTGGCTGCTATCTTAATTTATTCACTTCATTGTTTACACTCCGTTTACACAGCCCTTGGGATTATCTGCTCATTTGTCAAGTGATGTAGCTGCCTGCTGTCAGAGGGGGAGGGAGGGGCTGGGAGCAGCTCTGAGCTGTTTGAGAAGCTCCGCTATCTGGGATTTCTGAGCTCTTATCAGTCGGTTTAATTGAATTTGACTGATAAGGGCTGAGATAGGGAGTCCATTACCTCTGTATGTAATGCAAACTGACTCAAATCCAGCTCTGCTACATCAGCTTCACACTGTGGTAATTCATTTACAACCAATCCCCTGCAAGTGAAACCCTGCCCACCTATGTGCCGAGAAAAGCAGGAAGTGAATAGAGCACAACAGCCTGCAGGTTAGTGAATAAGCGTCATGGGAATACCCCTTTAAGACCTCATATGGCTCTGGGAGTGGAGAAATAAAAAAGTTATGGGGTTTAAAAGGAGGGGAGTCAAAAACGAAAATCAAAAAATGCCATCGGCGGGAAGGGGTTAAAGGGATCCAATCATTGGAATCCCATTTTTTTTCTCCCTAACACTTAGGAATAACCTTAAGAGGCAATTCTTCTCCTACCTTTAGATGTTTTCTCCGTGCCAACGTTCGGTAGAAATGCAGGTTTTCTTCTGTATGTTATATTCTGCTTGTTCTCTCGCAACACTGGGGGTAGTCCCCGGCGCTCAAACAGCACTAGGGGCGTCCCCAATGCTGCAAGAGAGGTGTTCCAGATGAAGATAGAGGCGGCGCTGGAGATTTCTCTCGCAGCATTGGGGACGCCCCCAGTGCTGTTTGAGCGCTGGGGATGTCCCCAGGGCTGTTTGAGTGCTGGGGACCGCCTCCTGTGCTGTAGCAGAACTCATTTGCATACAGAAGAAGACCAGGATTTCTACCGAATGGCGGCGCGGAGAAGACATCTAAAGGTAGGAGAAGAATAGTCATTCTTAAGGCTATCCCTACGTGTGACCAACAAAAAATTTGATTTTAATGGTAGAATCCCTTTAAGCAGATCTTCCAATAGGAGATTTTGGGTATATATTAAAAGGATTTATCTAAGGTAAATAAAAAATAATATATGTATTCAGGTCTAGATTGTTATATATCTAATTAGTAATATCTGATGCCATGGATTCTAGATTTAGAAACAAGTACTGATCAAAGATCTATCTCTGTGTGTCAGTCAAGGTTAATAGTCTTTGACATAATGTGTCGTCCCACTCGCCCTCTCCCAGGCCCTGAGGACCACGGTGGCATAGCCCTGCAGTTGCATATAATGGAATGGATGATTGCGAATGAAGGGATATCGGTCACAGGCTTCATTCAAAGTAAGAACTTGTCATGAATAGATATTAACAATGTCAGCTACTATGGTCAGGCATCCTGATCTCCACTAAGCAAATATCTGATGGGATTTACCATATTGGAACTCTAGGTTACCACAAAAGGTTTGGTATAAAGAAAGGAGGGAAGATACCGATATCCAAAATGTTTATCCCTCCCTTAAATCTAGGCTGCATTGACCTATGCCATATAAAGGATGTAAGGAGGGCTGTAATCTGTCTTCTTCTGCATCCTCCCTTCCTTCTTTGGCTGGACGTCGGACGCCTGCACAGTAGGGCTCTGTTCGGCAAACTTCGCCGAACAGAGCGTACTGCACAGGCGTCCGACGTCAAGCCAAAGAAGGAAGGGGAGGATGCAGAAGAAGACAGGCGGCGCTGGAGTCGGTTTTCGAGCAGCAATGGGGACGCCCCCATCGCATCTCCTGCGCTGGGGGACGCCCCCATCGCTGCGAGAGAACTAATTAGCATACCGGTACAAACCAGTATTTCGAACGGCGCGTCGGAGATCACTTCCAAAGGTAGGAGACGAATAGCCTTTCTAAAGGCTATTCCGACGTGTTACCTAGAAAAAAAAGTTTTTTAATGGTAGAATCCCTTTAAATAAATAAAGGAAGCGGAGGAAAGATATCTTTAGGACTTTACCCTATCCCAAAAATGATAATGTGAAGCTATCCCATGTGGCTAATTCCTCTTTTGCAAATCAGATTCTAAGTTGATTTATTTTTTATAAGCAATTTATATTGAAACCAATTTTTGGTATGCAGAACAAAAAGAAAAATGTATACAACACACGGGGAAATTCTAACCGCCACAACCTCAAATGAATTGTAAGAATATAAATCACATATGGTAAGATTACCTGCCACTGTGGGAGAGGAGTGCCAAACAGATCGGAAGATAATGATCACCGCGCTTCACCGGGAGATATGTGCAAATATTCTTTATTGAAGTCCAACAAAACACAACGTGTTTCAGGCTATCTGCCCTTTTTCAAGTGTAATGAACTCCTTACTGTCGGGCTGGATGCATTGAGCATATTTTCACATATCTCCCAGTGAAGCGCGGTGATCTTTATCTTCCGGTCCATTTGGCATTCCTCTGACACCCAGGGTGGCATGGCTCCTGCAGCTATATCAACAAGGGAGGAACCCCCCTTCACATTGGTTCATAGGCTAATTGGTGGTTGTAGTTCTTCACAGCCATAAAAGGTGAGAGTCTCTCTGTATTATACTTACCAACTCACCCGACGTTACATCACCATATACAGCTCGGTGCTGTTCTCTGTTTTTGTTTCTCACTGTGGGAGAAGAGTAAAGAGCCTATATTGCCCTGAGGAAAGCTCCTGAGAACCCAAAGGCATCCAGTGTAGCCGAAATAAAGGTCCAATCCAAGCAGTCAAAAGCCTTCTCAGCATCCAGACTCAGGAGAAGAGCAGGGGTGTATAAATGCATGGCAAGCTCAATTAGGTCCACAGTCTTTCTAGTGCTGTCACTCCCCTGATGACGGGATGAAACCCACTTGGTCCTTATGGAAAAGTGAGGGGAGCCAGTCAGGTCAGTGTTCAATAAAGCAATGGGACGGTAATTAGCACAGTCCTGTGGACTTTACCTAGATTAGGGACTAGAGTAATAAGGGAGTGTAACATGTATGGGGGGATTGGGGAGCCCATGAGAAAGGAGTTGAAGTGGTCACTGAGATGACTAGCCAGTTCACCCTGGAAGATTTTATAATAAAGATAGGTGAAGTCGTCAGGGCCAATAGGGAGGTCCTTCAAGACCCCTTCCAACTCCTCACTAGTGATTGGGGTGTTAAGAGTGGTCATGTTACGATACTGGTATAGACGGCTGGAATCCAGTGGCTAGATGGAATAAGTCAGGAGCAGATATGTAAATACTGCACTCCTAATGACCCTTTATATAAATGACCTCCCCCCTTGTAATCTCCCTAATAGCCCTTATATAAATGACCCCCCATCATCCTAATTACATCTACTGAATCCTCCCTTATATTTTCTCCTCCTAACAACCCCTTATACATCCCCCACTGTGCTAAAAAAAAAAACTAAAAAGTTATACTCACCTACCTACGATCACTTGCTGAATGGAGCCGCATCCCGTTCTTCTTCTCTTTTGTAGGCGCAGGATCCATGCATAGGACGTCTGTGGCCCAACGCAGGAGGCACGATGACATCATCACACCGACCCGAGTTGAGAGCAGACGTGTTTTGTGTCTTGTGAAGCGGTTTGCGATTTACAAGACAAGGATGGATTTTAACTAGATCAGTGTCTGCAGACACCAATCTAGTTAAAAGTAAAGCATTAATGGCGGCCCTGGGGTGGACCCCACAGAGTCAGTGGGCCCGGGGAAGCCGCCCCCTCTGCCCCCCCATTAGCTAAGCCTCTGACTCCAAGGTATGAAGTATAACAATAGTATAACAGTATAACAATAGCAGTTTCAGTTTCAACGTATTCAGTCTGAACGGAAACAGGGTTTGCTCAACAAATACTCTAGCCACTCTAGTCCCTCTGCCTTACTTACTGATCCCTTCTCCTGCTCACACCCACCTCTGCTTCTCCTTCTGCCATCCATGGGGCTCTGTGCGTGCCATATGATGGTGCTGTCAGTGGGTGCTGCTGCTACCCTGAATTTTGGTCAGTACAAGAATATCCCTTTTACCCTTATACTTGACTAATAGCATGTTCCCCTTGCAGACCCCCTTCTGATGGGCTGTGCAACATGTGCCCTAGGGAGGCCTCTCTGATTTTTACACACTGACCCATAAGCTGCAGTAGGATAATGGTGTAGAAGTTATTCACATAGAGGCATAAACGTGTACTATAGTAAAAAAAAGAAACAGACCTTGTTGTAAAAGTTATCTAAAATTTTTCTGTAGATAGAGACTTCTATCTATATATTTAGAAATTACAACTCAGGGCTCGTTCACATCTGCGTTCTGCTCTCCGTACTGCAGGTTTCCGTTTCCTGCATAAAACAGAGGCAGGAGACGGAAACCTGCAGGATTCTTTCTCACCCATTCATTTGAATGGGTGAGAAAGATGTCTGGCCGTGAGCGGCGGTGAGCGTTTTATGCTCTCCACCGCGAAACTGGGTTTTATAATCTGGACACAGAGTCAGACATGCAGTACTCTGTGTCCGGATTAAAAAAAACGGTTTCGCGGCGGAGAGCATAAAACGCTCACCATCGCTCACGGCCGGACCCGGTCTGTGGTTTCCGTCTTGGCATGCAGAAGACGGAAACCACAGAATGGAGAGTAGAAGGCAGGTGTGAACCTAGCGTCAACCTACAATTTATATTTTTAGGAAAAAAAGGCCGTGTCCCAAAAGCTAACTAAAATTTTTATAGATAGATCGATAGAGACCCACGGCCAAAACAATTGAACAATTCGGTCGGTCCGATCAGTAACTTACAGTGCCTTGCGAAAGTATTCGGCCCCCCTTGAACTTTTCAACCTTTTGCACATTTCAGGCTTCAAACATAAATATATCAAATTTAAATTTTTGCGACAAGAATCAACAACAAGTGGGACACAAGTGTGAATTGGAATGAAATTTATTGGATATTTTAAACTATTTTAACAAATAAAAAACTGAAAAGTGGGGCGTACAATATTATTCAGCCCCTTTACTTTCAGTGCAGCAAACTCACTCCGTTCAGTTCAGTGAGGATCTCTGAATGATCCAAAATTGTCCTAAATGACTGATGATGATAAATAGAATCTACCTGTGTGTAACCAAGTCTCCATATAAATGCACCTGCTCTGTGATAGGCTCAGGGTTCTGTTTAAAGCGCAGAGAGCATCATGAAGACCAAGGAACACACCAGGCAGGTCCAAGATACTGTTGTGGAGAAGTTTAAAGCCGGATTTGGATACAAAAAGATTTCCCAAGCTTTACACATCCTAAGGAGCACTGTGCAAGCAAATACAAACAAATAAAAAAGTTCCCCATAAAGTTGCAGTTTTTAATTGGGGGGCTCATTCCCTAATCAACAGTCAGCAGAAGGAAAGGGAAGGTGACAAAAATTAAATAAGCTAAAAATTACAGGGCCGGGGGGTCGTACAGAAACACCAGACAACTCACTGCACTACGCATAACTGTCTTGCTCCCAATTCCCAGAGGGTAATTATTGTTAATTTGAATGGCTGTGGCTGCAATTAGTTGGTCTGTCCAGATCGACCGATTGTAGTAATTGTATAACACCAATCACTGTCGGATGTGTCCGAGCAGCTCCCATGCCTGTCTAGTAGAGGTGGATTATCGGCTACAGAGCAGCGCTGGGACTACTGCGTGTGTCAGCAGTCACTAAAGAGGGAGGATCCATCCTGCAAGAGGAAGCCTGGAAGGAAGAGAGGTAAGTATAATGGGGTTGGACTTAGTTGGGAAGGGCTAATAGTGGGTGCTATAGCTAGAGAGAGGGTGTATGGAAGGGGGGCAGTGAGGTGAGAGAGAGCTAATGTAGAATTTAGGCTTGGTTCACATTTGCGTTTGGTATTCCGTTGAGGGAGTCCGCTTGGGGACCCCCTAAATGGAAAACTGAACACAGTAAGAAGCGTTGAGCAGTGAAACAACATGGACCCTTGTGTTTTCTGCGCGGGGTCTGCACGAATCATGTGGAGACAGAAGTACCTCAAGCAGCACTTTTCTCTCCACAATTCGTGCAGGCACCGTCCATTATGGGGTCCGTGTGGTTTTATTGCTCACTGCTTTTTAATGCGTTCAGTATTCCGTTCAGGGGCTCCCCAAATGGAATACTGAATGCAGATGTGAACCAGGCCTATAGCAGGAAACTGCACCATGTAAATAAATGCTGAAGATATCAGGAGCGCATAGAGGAACCCAGAAATGGCTGAAACCGCTGCTTAAAGGTATTTGGGTGCATTTATTAACCCATTAATAGCACTGTCAGACTTTAAAAAAACAAAAACAAACCATTTTTTGCCCAGAAACTTCTTTAACACAGGGATAAGCTTGCGCATACTGTGATGTTCAGTAATGATGCCACAGGCTGTATCTCTACACCTATCCTGTCTGTAGTCCACACCACTTCCATTTTGCATCCCCATGTAACCTATGTGAGCCTGGGGCAATTCATCCCTGAAGAGACATGCCTCTCCCAGCAAAAAGCACAGCTCTGCTTTCCTTCCTATGGAGACCATGTGATGTTTACCGCGTACTGCACAAAACTACAAGTACCGGCATGCACTAGGGTGTGACCGCACGGGGAGGGAGAGTATATAGACATCACTCATAGGCGCCTCCCTGAGCTACTGCCCGAGCAGGAAACAAGCATGGAGACTGTAATGAGACATCGCGCCCTGTACAAGGGAACGACCCCTCCATGGAAGGAAACCTACCGGAAGGTAAGTGCCCCCCAGGCGGTGTTCCAGCTGCCCGTAGACTACCCTCTCACTGCCGCCTTCTTCTCCCAGAGATGTGTCGAGAGGCTGAAGAGTAACCGCTCCAGGCTGCTGGATAAGTTCCGCCAGGTTGGAGAGGGGGTCCATGGAAGTGTTGGAGGCTCCTTCCTTGTCCAGGAGGTCATGGAGGAAGAATGGAAAGCCATGCAGATGCCCAGTAACAGTCTTCCATCGCTCTGGCACAGGGGATCCCTCCCACAGGTAACTGCTAACGTCCTGGCTGGGTTGGTTGGGTTAGCTGGCAAGCAGTGGCTGAAGCTACATCCTCAATCCTGGGGCTATATAAGGATGGATTTATTTTATCATTTTATGCAATGGATGTATCTGTGTGTATAGTTTGTGGCTCCTCTGCTAAAGACAGAAAATATGGTGTTTGACTGTACCCTTAGTGAGCAGTTCTTTACTGGCATGTAAAACTTCATATCCTCTTCAAGCTGTTCATCTGCTACCTACTGGATTTCTACATCACACACTGCTGTCAGGACATTCTAGGCATAAGACACAATGCACATTGTATGTTCTAGGACAGTGCTGGTGAACATTTTAGAGACTGAGTGCCTAAACTGCAAACCAAAACCCACTAAAATATGGCAAAGTGCTAACACGGCAATTTAACCTTAAAGGGGCTCTATCAGCAAAATTATGCTGAGAGCCCCCCCACATATGTGTGAATAGCCTTTACAAAGGCTATTCAGGCACTGCTAAAGTTATATTAAACTGTGTGTGTGTAGTTTAATATAACTTTAGCGGTGCCTAAATAACCTTTTTAAAGGCTATTCATGCATATGTGAGGTTCTATCAACATCATTTTGTTCGGATCTACAATTGTGGACAGTTACGGCCCTGCAAAATACAGTTGTGTAAATGGACTTTACAGATTTTTCAATATTAAAGAAATAAAACTACTGTTTGATATAAATGGTGAAGGCCCTCCAGACAGTGCAATCTGCCTGACAGTGGCTCCCAGCCAGTAGTATGTTACTTACCCAGTATGCAGTCCCACAAAAAACATTCTCCTTCTTCTGACTGCGGGTGCTAATATGATTTGCACCTGCATTGGGGCAGAATTCACACTCTGCAGTCAGTGTAAACTGTGGACCCGTGGCCTACACTAACAGCTTTCAGCTGTATGTGCATTTACACATACAGCTGAAAGCAGCGATCGCTCACTAACAGGGAATCCTGTACCGGATTCCCCATTAGTAAGCGATTGGGGTGATGGTGCTTGTGCCAACAGAGAGGGCTCTGAGTTCCCACCTCTGGCACAAGTGCCATAGGTTCGCCATCATGGTTCTAGGGATATGTTCCCTGTAACCAGTCATTTTTATAGCTGCTGTTTAACCAGTACAGAATGTATGCTCTGGATCAAAGGTTGTCTCCTGCTAATCCACTGTCAGTAAATAAGGCACGTGACCTCAAAAAACAGTGATTGGTTTTAGTGGCTGCATACTGGTAAGGCATGTCATTGATCCTGGAATTCAATGAGAGACTATAACTGATATTGTTGTGGCAGTACTAATGTTCAAAGTGCTGCAGATCAGGCAGTGATGCCATATGCTAGCAATATACCATAATGTGGGAAAATCCTATTCACTGTTTGTTTCTAACTACAGTACAGACGTCATTACAGAACACTAGAGATCACACATCTGAGTTTTGGTACTTGCCGATATATTTTTCTCTATTTCCTTCCTCCCCCATATGATGGGGACAAAGAGTTTGATATATCTCTGCACAGCTCTTGTTGGATCGGACATGGGAGGAATGCTGCCTATTGTACCAGAGTTTCATTCTTCAATGGCTCTGTTATTTACAATAAAATGTGTTCCAGAATCCCCTCAAAAGCCATATGTATAGATCTAGTACTTAAATCAGTATATGGCATCATAACCTGCATTTCCTGTTTGTTGTCTTTCAGGCTTTTGGTGTATTACAGGACCCTGATGAGCTGGTTACCCTAGAAGAAATCAAACAAGATCTTCTCTTAGAAGGTAGCTATGAAAAAATATCAAACTACAAAAGTCTCATCTATCCAATCGTAATTTAGTTACATTTGAAACACCTAAAAGGGAAAGTGAAATTTATTAAAGGGATTCTATCATTAAAAAAAAACAAAACACGTTTTAACTAAAACCATGTAGGAATAGCCTTTATAAAGGCTATTCATCTCTTACCTTTATCTTGAAGGGCCATGCTGCTGTTTGAGCACAGCTAGTCATCCATCCAATGCTGCCTTTCTTCTGTGCCGTCTGTCCTCTTCTTCTTACAGGAGACCACCACAAAATGGCGACAGAACATGTGCAGTCGGGCAACACGGTGGCTCAGTGGTTAGCACTGCAGCCTTGCAGCGCTGGAGTCCTGGGTTCAAATCCTGCCAGGAACAACATCTGCAAGGAGTTTGTATGTTCTCCCCGTGTTTGTGTGGATTTCCTCCCATACTCCAAAGACATACTGATAAGAAAATAAATGCACATTGTGATCCCTATACGGGGCCCACAATCTACATTTAAAAAATAAAAAGTGCAGGCGGCCTTTCTGTTGGCCACTTTGCGTGGGTTCCTGTAGAAGAGGAGAGATGGAGCAGAAGAAAGGCGGCGATAGATTTGATGACAAGCTGTGCACAATTAGCATAAAGAAGAGAGACAAAATTCAAAAACAGCAGCGTGGACCCTCAAGTTAAAGGGATTCTATCATTAAAATCACTTCTTCCCCCCCCCCCCCCCCCCCCTCAATAACACGTAGAAATAGCCTTAAAAAGGCTATTCTTCTCCTACCTTTAGATGTCTTCTCTGTGCTGCTATTTGGTAGAAATCCTGGTTTTCGTCTGTATGCAAATAAGTTCTCTCACAGCATTTGGGGCGGTCCCCAGCACTCAAGCAGCACTGGGGGCGTCCCCAATGCTGCAAGAGAACTCTCCAGCGCTGCCTCAATCTTCTTCAGGAACGGCCGCTCTGCGCATCTTCTTCCAGAGCTGGATTCAAACTTCTACGCACTTCCTAAGTGTTAGGGAGGTAAAAAATTGTTTTGTTTTTTTTTTTTGTTAGAATCCCTTTAAAGGTGAGAGATGAATAGTCTTTATAAAGGCTATTCCTATGTGATTTTAGTTTAAAACATGTTTTTTAATGTTAGAATCTCTAGAATAAATTTCACTTCTTGGTAGAGATTTCAAGAATTGTAGACCCCAATGTTGTCTTGTTGTAGTTAGAATATGGCTTTGGAATCTTTCCCTTTTGATGAGCATTGGCATAAATGGTTCTGTTCTTAGTAGCTACTGTGTCCATGCAGCCATTTGAGCATTTTGCAGTCACACACTAAAATTCCCTGGTGACTCTAAACATTTTCTTTCAGAGCAGGCAATGGTTGAGGAAATTGAGAGAATCATTGAGTTTGAGAATGACTGTCTGGATTCTGTAGTTGAGCTGAGTAATGAAAATGAAGTGGTGTGCCCTGTCTGTAACAGGTAAGCTGCTGTACATACAGGGTAGATACCTATCTGTTAAGATCTCATAGTTTAATTATTTGTCTTACAGGCATTATCTGACGGTAACAAGCTGCTTTATCTTATGTCAGTGTGGGGTGTACATCAATTGTAAAGTAAGTGTGTGTATGGTGGTTTCTTTGTTTTGTCATTGTTCAGAATGATGTAAAATGACACTGCCTTTAGGTTCACCCTAACTCCAGGCTTTCTCTTTGAAACACCTGAACGATTGAGAGTTGGACTGCTATATCACTGTGGTTACAAGCTGACATTGATGGACCCCATGTCTATAATGGGGGGTCTTCTGATTCAAAAAATGAAAATGCTGGAGAAAAAAAATTCTCTTGGTGGTTTCTGCATTGGAGGCTTAGGATGGGTTCTGCACCAGCGTAGTACTGTTTACTGTTACACCACTCCTCTAGTCTGCTGCTTCCCTGCCCCTTGTAGTCTGGAGTGATAACTTAGTTAGCAATGTGAGTACTTTAGCACTGCAGCATTAGCTTCAGTGGTGTCCTCAGCGGCAGTCACATGACCATGTTGGTATGTCCTCATTGGTTCTGCTGATATGGGCAGCAGTAAGTAGGGGTAGTTTATCTTGCATCATTCTCAGGTTTGTCCTGCTGCTTAATATTAGACATTTCCTTAAAGAATTTGTACCTACTAATTTGTAACTGACTTCAGTCTCAAGGTATGAACACAAAGAAGTTACAAGCATTACTGGAAGCAAACCTTTCGGCACATACCAGCTGCTGCAGTGAGCAACCAGTGTTTTCAGTCGGCTTGGGAGCAGAAGGAATGTCCAGTATGTTCATGAGTTGTTCTGTAAGTAATGTCTTACTGCTTGTATAAGTAAAAACCCAAAGGTAACTACTTGCCAACTGCCCGTTGACTTTATATGTCCAAGATGGTTGGCAGTCACTGGTTGTACCATTTAAGGACTCCTATCCCTTACTTGCAGGATATGGATTAAGTGTCTGATTGCTGGGGGGGGTGTCAAACTTGTGGATATATATAATACATCCATATATATATATATATATATATATATATATATATATATATATATATATATAAAATTTTTTTTTTTTTTGTTTGTTTGCCTTCTGACGGATTAAACATGTAGATGCAGGACTAAGTGACATTAACGTGAATATATTTTCCTTTTGTCTCACTTTAGGTGTGTGATGCTGTGGCAATAATCATTTGAATGGACTTCAGTACTGTAATTGTAAAGGTTTATTTATTTTTGTGGTTTCCTTCTTATTATGGCGTCTTGTGATTTTTGTCTTGTTTACAAATAAACTTTTTCTCTTTTTTAATAAACTTTTTACAGTTTGCAAAGGTGTATAAGGGGACGTTCAGACTACCGTTGGTGACTGTCAGCAGAGTCTGTAGCTGTTGTCCTTTACAAGATTTTAGCAGTAGAAACTAGCTAAAACTAGAAAAAAAACCAGATAGCAATGGGGTGTGGTTGTTTTTTTTTTTTTTTTTTTTTTTAATTTACCCTGACACCTTCATAACAGAATCCAACAGTAGTGTGAACCCTTCCTTTAAGACAAATGGAGCAGAAGGAAAATGCTGTGATCAAGCAGTCCACAAACTATCAATTAAGTAGCAAACACATGGGTATCCACATTAAATATAAGCTAGAACACAGATCCAGACAGATCACATGACAAAAAAAAAACAGTATTAAGGAGGAGATGGGTAGGGGAAGGACCAGAGAAGAAGGGGGGGGAGTAAGATGGAGGGGTGGGTTCTGCATAAGAGATATGGGAAGTATAAAATCTCCCAATCTGAGACCTTAAATGGTAAAGTTTCTTAGGTGGGACCTGAAGTCAATCTTTGGTATTGCAGTCAGCAGTACCAGGTCTCCTGAAATGGTTACAAGTGCCATGGATAGAAGTCGTAAGGTTGTCCATGCACATCACATCTTGGGTCCTGCCATACCACTGGCCAATTGACTGTCACAGATTGTCACCACAGAGGCGGGATGCATACACAAGCAGTGTTGATGAAGTGGTGAACCACAAATCTCTGGTATGTAGAGATGGTGAAAGGCAGAAAGTCCTTAAAGGGGTATTCCCATGATGCTTGTTCACTAACCTGCAGGCTGTTGTGCTCGCTTCACGTCCTGCCTTACGCAGCACATAGGTGGTTTCACCTGCACGGGAATGAAAGATAATCTGTTTTCCCTTAGCTCAAACAGCAGCACAAGATGGGGTATTCCTGCCCCTGTGTGCTGTTAGGACAGGTGGAATTTTAAATTAACAGACTTCTTCCACTATAGGAGGCCGAGAGACCTCCCCCTCCTTGTATTAGTCCAAAAGTATAACAATAGAGAACATTCACACATAGCAAATGGGAGGGAGCCTTGTGCTGCTGTTTGGGCTAAGGGAAAACAGATTATCTTTCATAATCTTCCATTCCCTCTACGCCCAGCAGCAGCACAAGATGGGGATTTAGCAAGTATAACCCCAACTAGAATGGGGGATCTTGGCAAACCGATGCCAAGACGGACTGTCCGAAGGCTATGGACTCCGATGTGCGCCAGTCCAGTCTATAGTGTCTGGCGAAGGTGAGATGTGAACGCCTGGAAGCGGCGCCACATATCTGCTCCAAGGAGAGAGCACGTCTTTCTGCCGAAGAGGTTGATACGGCTCTGGTAGCGTGTTCACGTACAAATTCTGGTACCGGTAGGTCCTGGGCGTGGACAGGGCCGCCATCAGGAATTTTGGGGCCCCATACAGCCTAAGTGTCTGCCCCCCCCCCCCCCCGCCATTTTAAAACTACTTTATTTTGCATCATACCAATTCTGTATTACATTTCCCTTTATTTAGCAGCATTACAAGGATTAATCAGATTCTATTTGCAGGTAAGATCTGCTACATCTGACAGCGCCTATAGAGAGCCAACACCATTTATAAGAGCCCTCCTAATAAATCCTCAGGGCTTTTTCACATTGCATTTTTGGCCTCCCTTGCCGGGATACGTTGGTAACCAGTCAGAATCAGCTGTCAACTTATCCCTGCATGAAGAACTGGCCAATAAAAAAAAGGGGGCCTGCAGTTCTCCGTGCACGGATAAGTGGGTAGCTGATTGTGACTGGTTACCAACGTGTCCCGGCAAGGGAGGCCAAAAACGCAATGTGAACACTCCTTTAAAGTGAAAGTCCCACCCCCAAACAGGCTGCTATGCTAGTAGCATAGCAGCCTACATCATTATTATTCTCCAGCTAAAAACTTATACAGTATATTATATATTATTGCCCCAGTTCCCTCTCCGCAGTGCCGCACACCCGATGTCCCAACAATCCCCCGTCCACCCTCTAACATTTTTCCATTGCCCCCTGTACCCATACCTCCCAACTTTTGAAGAACCAAAAGAGGGACAAAATGTGCGGCGCGCTTCGCGCGCCGTGGGAAATTTAGCCCCACCCACTGTTATGTTGACTCCGTCCACTCATTAATTTTCCATTTGCCTGCACACTATATAATCCTCCTACAGTCACCCGTAAATTATATGTCCCCCCTCCGTCTCTCCCCCAGCTTCATATACACCCTTCATCTGCCCCCAGATTCATGTCCCCTCCATCTCTGCCCCCAGATTCATGTCCCCCCATCTCTGCCCCCAGATTCATGTCCCCTCCATCTCTGCCCCCAGATCCATGTCCCCTCCATTTCTGCCCACAGATTCATGTCCTCACATCTCTGCCCCCAGATTCATGTCCCTCCATCTCTGCCCCCAGATTCATGTCCCCTCCATCTCTGCCCCCAGATTCATGTCCCCTCCATCTCTGCCCCCAGATTCACGTCGTCCTCTCCTTCATCTGCCCCCAGTTTCAAGTTCCACATTACACTTACCTTCTCCTTCATTCCCCCGCTGCTCTCTGCGCGCCTCTCTCTCTTACTGGCGCACAGTTGTAGACGCGGTGACGTCATCACATCGCGTCTACACTGCCGGGTAGCCGGCGGCAGCGGCGAAGCGAGGAGTTCCGGCTCAGCCGCATATGTGTCAGCGAGAGAGGCGGCAACGGCGAAGCGAGGAGCTGACCTGTATCAGCTCCTCGCTTCAGCCGCGTATGTGTTCAACTCAGATCTGCGTCCTCTGGACGCAGATCTGAATTGAAACAGGACATACAATGACTGCTGCCGGCGCCAGGGGGCCGGCACACGGTGGCGGGCCAAAACCGGGCCCCCCCCCCATTTTTAAATTTGGCCAGGCCCCTGACACCAGTAGCAGTAGTACTGGCCTATCGGCGGCCCTGGAGCAAGCAAGCAGTGGCTTCTCTGATCCATCTTGACAAGGTGGCTTTGAACGCTTTAGCGCCTCTGTTATGGCCATAGACATTGACCAATAGGTTTTCTGATCTTCGAAAGGAGGCTGTATGCTCCAGGCAGATGCGTAGTACTCTGACCAAATCCAGCTTGTGCATCGTCTCATTTGCCTTGGAAGTGGGAGAGGGGGAAAAAAGCCGGAAGAGAAATCACTTGATTTATGTTAGAAAAGGTGGGAACCTTTGGCAAAAACGTCGGGACGAACCTTAATTGTACCCTATCAGGAAAAAAAAGAGATGAACGGTTCGGAGGCCGCCAAGGCCTGTAATTCGCCAATCCTTTTAGTGGAGGTTATTGCCAGCAAAAAGGTCACCTTATAGGAAAGGTATTTCCAGTCTACTTCCGACAAGGGTTCAAAGGGGGGAATCACAGAGCCCCTGTAGAATGGCAGCCAGGTCCCAAGTGGGAGCCAGGGGATGAACTTGGGGGCGGAGCCTTGAAGCCCCTCTGAGGAATTGCTTTATTAGAGGATCTTGAGATAACCTGGTCCCCAGAAGAGCGGAAAGGGCTGAAACTTGAACCTTCAGAGTGGCCGGAGTTAACCCTTTATCCAGGCCACCTTGTAAAAACTCCAAGACAGACTCGATAACAGAGCTGAGCTGTTTCTTTGTGCACCAATCTTGAAATATCCGTGAGATCTGTTGGTAACTCCAGTTAGTAGACTCCGCTCTTGAGTGGGCTAAGGTTCTTAGAATGCCCTGGAACAATCCTCTACCTCCGCATACGGCGCGGTCAACCTACAGGCAGTGAGGTTGAACCTGTCCAGGCCCTGGCAGAGCTGTCTGTTTAGACTTACCAGGTTTTGGACTTGTGGAAGCCTCCAGTAGGTTCCTTGACTTAAGGAGGGGGAGGTCTCTCAGCCTCTTATAGGGGAAGAAGTCTGTTAGTTAATTAAAAATTCCACCTGTCCTAACAGCACACAGGGGCAGGAATACCCCATCTTGTGCTGCTGTTGGGTGTAGGGGGAATGGTTGTAAATGAATTACCACAGTGTGAAGCTGATGTAGCAGAGCTGGATTTGCGTCAGTTTGCATTACATACAGAGGTAATGGACTCCCTATCTCAGCTCTTATCGGCCAAATTCAATTAAACCGACTGATAAGAGCTCAGAAATCCCAGAGCTCTCAAATCCCCTATCTGAGAAGCTCCACTACTTAAAAGACACAAACAGCTCAGAGCTGCTCCCAGCCTCTCCCTCCCCCCAGAGCAGGCAGCTACATCACTTGACAAATGAGCAGATAATCCCAAGGGCCATAGAAACGGAGTGTAAACAATGAAGTGAATAAATTAAGATAGCGGCCAAACAAAGCAGTTTTGATAAAGCAATGCATTTAGGAAAAGTCTTAAATCCACATAAACTAGCAGTATAGATAGGATCCTTGTGATGGGACAACACCTTTAAATTTGAAGGTTATAGTCTAGACCTCCCACCTGAAAGAAGGGATTACTGGACACTCCTCAAAGATGTAAATGTAGACCATGTTATGATGGCCCTCTACAAAACTGTCAAAAAAACTTAGATTCATTCCATTTGTATTTTTGTGATGCAAAATCATTGCAATTTCAATGCCTTGTATGCTTGCTGGTTAGATTTAGAGGAGATGGCAAGTTACTGTAACTTTCTATTGTGTGGGTGGGCAGTAGTGTGAACACATAAGTGTGTCTGAATGAAATGTATAACTTATGGGGTTCTGAAGTTGTATGAGTGGTCTGTATGCTGGGATGGCAATATTCAACATGGCCAACCAATTATCTGTATCTATTATTGTATTGTACATGCTTCACTTTGACTCAAGATACCCAGATACTGAACTTTGGGGTGATTTTATGTATTTTTTTCCCCTCCTTCAAAAATGCATAATTCAAAGCTTAAAAGAGAATAGGGGGGGGGGGGGGGGGTGTTGCTGTCCGCTTGAAAAGTCGGACATCTTTGGGAACGGACAGTTAAGGACAGACACTGACTGTAAAAGAACGCACCTGATGTCCTTTTAAATCAATGCAAAATGTCACGGACACAGCTAGTGTCCGCTGCTAATGTCCACACAAGATTTTGAACAGACATTAGCAGCAGACAGACGGTAGTGTGAACGCCCCCTTAGGCAGTTTAAATCTATCTATTTACAGGAACAATTAAAAAAAAAAAAAAAAAGGGACACACTAGCATCATTGGTGTCCGTTACTGTCTTTTTTTTTCTTTGTTTTGTTTCTGCTTTCTTAGCATGTGCAGAAAAAAAAACAGACAAAATAAAGGACCGTAACTGATGGGTATCAGTTACTGTCAGCTATAAGTCCATTGCTCATAGACTTCAATGTTAAAGAAAACCATCGGACACTTTTTTTTTTTTAAACCCCTTCCCGACATTCGCCGTAATAGTACGGCGCTGCAGGGAAGGGCTTCCCGCAAACTGCCGTACTATTACTGCGGATGCATGGTGCGCACACAGAAACTGTGTGCGCACCATGCACAGCGGGTGACAGCCGTAATGCCCTGTAACACCCGTGGTCGGAACCGGGTCCGATTGCGGGTGTTAACCCCTGATATGCCGGCGATCAACATGACCGCCGGCACCTCCAGGGTTCCGTTCTAAAATGGTGCCGATCGGCACCCCCCGCGCCGGTTTCGGGGGGGTGCCGGTGTTCGTAGGGGGCAGCCCGGGGTCTGATCAGTGACCCCGGGTCTGCCCCATCACTTACCCCGTCCTCGCTCCTGGCTGATCCTGCCGTAAATGAAGCTGTCAGCCTGTGCGTCTACACAGGCTGACAGCTTCCTATACAATGCAATACACGTGTAACACGTGTATTGCAGCGTATCTCTATTGAAGCGGTGATCAGCCGATCACTGCTTCAATCCCCCATGGGGACAGAAAAAAAAGTTGGACAAAAGTAAAAATAAAAAAGTTTAAATAAGTTTAAAATAAAATAGAAATAAAAGCCCGAAAAATCCCATTTTCCACATGTAAAATGTTTTATTATGTAAAATAAAGAAAAATAGAAAAAAACATTACATATTTGGTATCGCCGCGTCCGTAATAACCTGAACAATAAAATTAAAACATTATTTAACCCGAATGGCGAATGTCGTAAAAAAAAAAAAAACGTAGAAAACCGCACAAAATAATGATTATTCACCACCTTTCACTTACAAAATGTTCAATAAAAAATAATCAAATGGTTAGATGAAAACCAAAATGGTACCAATAAAGAGGTCTTCCCGCAAAAAATAAGCCCTCAACCAGCTCTGTCTAGCGAAAAATAAAAATGTTATGCCTTTCAGAAGATGGCGATGCAAAAATAATTGATTTTTTTCCCTGAATTGAATTTTATTCTGCACAAATAGCAACGCATTAAAAAAATCATATAAATGAGGTATCGCCGTAACCGTACCGACCTGCAGAATAAAGGTAACCTGTTACTTATAGTGTACGCTACACGGGAAAAAAAAATAAATGCTAAAAAGCAATGCCAGAATTGATGTTTCCTTTTACATCCCACCCAGAAAGAGTTAATAAAATGTAGTCAATAAGTTACAGGCCCCAAAATGGTGGCATTGAAAAGTACATCTAATACCGCAAACACCAAGCCCTCATATGGCCACATTGCCAGAAAATAAAAATAAAAATCTACCTTGTACAATGTGAAGACAAAAACCCCAAAAGTCGCCAAATCATTAGGACATAAGTGGCTGCGACTAGAAGGAAATGTGTAAGCTGTGCAAGCGTTTTCAGGGGACACCCCATATTTAGAGCTTATGACAGATAATACAGCAGCGCTGATCCCCCAGAATGCCCCTCTTCCCCGTCCGCATCATAGGAGCTAGTGGGAAAATAGAATGGGATTTGGTGTGCCCAATTTACTCCGCACAGCTTACATATTCACTTCGGGGTTACTAATGCTACTACATCACTTGATAAATTCTTTGAGGGGTGCGGTTTTCAAAATGGGGTCACTTTCTAGAGGTTTCCACTGTTTTGACTCCTCAAGGGCTTTGTAAATGCGACATGGTCCCTGAAACTGATCACAGCCAGATCTGCCCTCTAAAAGCTCTTTGGCGCGCCTTCCCTCCTGCGTCTCGCTGTGCGTCCATATATTAGTTTACACCCACAAGTGGGGTACTATGGTAATCGGGAGAACTTGCCTAACAAATTGTGGGACGCGTTTTCTCCTTTAACCCCTTGTGAATGTGCAAATTCTAGGGCTAAACGAAAATATTAGTAAAATAAATTCAAATTTGAAAATTTCACCTCCATTTTGTATTATCGTATTTTTTGGACTATAAGACGCACTGGACTACAAGACGCACCTAGGTTTTAGAGGAGGAAAATAGGGAAAAAAAATTTTGAAGCAAAAACTGGTAAAATATTTAATGTATGGGAGTTGTAGTTTTGCAACAGCTGCAAGGCCACATTGACAGGTGACCCTGCAGCTGTACGGGGATGCATAGTGTTTTTTTTTTGCGGGTCCAGAAGTACTTTTTAGTTATACCATTTTGGGGAATATCTATTGCTTTTATTGAAAAAAAACCCGGTGGTTTATGATATATGATTTTCTACTTTTATATATATGTTCTAGGGACAGGAGGTGATTTAGAACTTTTATTTAGTTCATATTTTTAAAGCTTTTTTTTTTTTTTTACTATTTTATTCCCCCCCAGGGCTTGAACCTGCGGTCACTTGATTGCAAGTCCCATAGACGGCAATACAACTGTATTGCCGTCTATGGGACATTCTGTGTATTAGTATTACGGCTGGTCATAGACCCAGCCGCAATACTAATACAGCAGTGACAGGCCCGGGAGCCTCATTAGGCTCCCGGCTGTCACCCGAACAGGTCGGCTCCTGCGATATCGCCGCGCAGGAGCCGACCTGCAACGTCACAGGTACGGGGCCGGTGGGGACCGGCCCCGGGGAAGAAGGGGCCGCTGATACTGACCCAGCATCCGCTGTACTAGAGAGGCGGATGCCGGGGAGGGATAGACGCCGGGGCCTGAGACATCGCTGCCCTGCATGAAGCCAGCGGCGGGGGGACGGAGGAGCGGAATAGCATCACTCCTCCCGCTGCTGGCTTCATGCAGGGCAGAGGAGCGCCCCGGCACCTGTAATGGCGTCTATCACTTGCCGGCTTCCGCCTCTCTATTACAGTGGATGCCAGGCGCCACATTCGGCCTATAAGACGCACCCTTCTTTTCCCCCCAAATTTGGGGGGAAAAAAAGTGCGTCTTATAGTCCGAAAAATACGGTAATTCCTGTTAAGCACTTATAGGGTTAAAATACTAGGTATATGTTGTTTTGGCTTATCTAAGGGGTGCAGTTTTGAAAATGGGGTGATTTATGGGGGGGTTTAATACAAGGGTCTTTCAAAACGCCTTCATAACTGGATTAGTCCCTTAAAAAATGGGTTTTGGAAATTTCTTGAAAATTTTGAATATTGTTGTTTCACTTGTAAATCTTATAATGTCTGTAAAAATTAAAAGGGCGCCTAAAGTTTGATGCCGACATAAAGCAGAGATCTGGGACATGAGATTTATGATATAATTTTGGCGGTCTGACTATCTGTATGTAATGCACATCATTTCAAACTTTATAAAATGCATATTTTTCAAAATTTCCACCAAATTTCCAATTTTTTCATAATTAAACACAAAACATATCAACCAAAATTTACCACTAACATGAAGTACAATGTGTTACGAAAAAACAATCTTAAAATCACTTTGGTAAGTTAAAGCGTTCCAAAGTTATTGCCACATAAAGTGACACGTCAGTTTTGAAAAATCAAGCTTGGTCAGGAAGTCAAAAAGTGCCATCGGCGGGAAGGGGTTAAATGGACAGAAAAGTCCTGCATGTAAGATTGTTTGTCTGCTGGAAAAAAAAAAAAAAGACTTCTGACGGATTGGGTGTAAACGGACACGTTAAAATGTCCATTAAATTCAATGGGAATTTAACGGATTTGTGACGTTTCAGCTAGCGTCCGCTGCTAAAATCTTTTAACAGGCATTAGCTACGGACACCGCTGACACAATGGTAGTGCGAACGCACCCTTAAACTGGATACAATTTGTTTTGGAATTGAATATGTAGCATATCCAGTGTATTTGCATGTATGCAAATAAATTACGATTTTGCTTTTCTAAACAATTTTTTTCTTCTAAACACTACTGTATTGTACCAAGTCGGCAGATAGCATCTATTTTACTGCATGCAGTTTTCTAGTGGCAAAAGAATCAAAGTGAAAACAAAGTCAGCAGAATGTAATTCTTTTTAATGGGGTTTGTAGAAAATAACAGTTGAAAGGAGGCTGGTCCAACACTACTTAGTGTTAGCTACACTTTGTTCTAACAAATTTATGATATGCATTCAGTTTAGGCAAGGTAGTAATAATACTGGATCTTATATTCCATACTTCCTAAATATAAAATGCCCACGACTGTCCTCCTAGTTCATCTGAACAAATTTATAGAAGTCTATAGCCTGAAGCCCATATACAAAATTAAATAATGTTGACAAAACAATTCAAAAAGTTAATAGCATCTTCAGATGAATGGAAATGTAGCCATATGTAAGCCACAATCATAATACAGATCTTTACCATATTCACATAAACACAAAGGTAAGTGCTAAAGTTGTATAGATGGCATAAGAGTTAAAGAATGTGGGATCTGTAATAAAAAATTGAGAAAAGCCTAAATCACACCACACTTAACATTTAACAAATTTATTGAGATTTTCAAGGAAACGGATATATTCATGATGCTCCAATGCAGTGCTGAGTTCTATCAACTCATCAGCAAAAGTGTTGTCTATTCCACGGTCTGACAGGAAATCCATCAGATGGTCATACAAAGCCTTGAAAGAAAAACGAAAAAAAAAAAAAAAAAAAAAAAAAAAATTTTTTTAGAGTGAATTTAAATTTATTAGTAGAATCAATAAAAAACCAAAGAGGCTATTCACTTAAAGCGCAAACCCTCATCAGAAAAGGCAGAATCAACTATTTTCAGACATCCTATAGACATGAACAGAGAAACCCACACGAGTGGCCAACCATATGTTTTGAGTTGCCACGAAGCAGGGTCTAGGGAATTTCCATTCTGAAGAGCGATGTGAGCATATCTACAGTCTATGCTATAAATGTGACAAATGGAAATACCCCCTGTAATTTATGTTTGTATGGTCACACAGTAGATGAGCTTCTGTGTGCACTCTACGCAGCTTATTGGGGCCAAGCAGATGCAGTCCATATCTCCTTAAATGTCTAAAAGATGGATATTAACATGCATGGAGAACAAATTAAGAAAAAGTCAATCTCGCGAAAAGGAAACTTGGACACAATATTGCATGTAAAGTACTGATGTTGGATTCAAGCAATAAAAGTGATCCCATCAAATGAAGCTTTACTAACCCAGTCAAGAGAATCTGTGTTCAGTGTGTAGCTGTTCTCCTTCCAATCTGTATCTCCAGTGGGCTGGAAGCTAACTTCACGAATGGTGAAGATGTCGCTTTCTTCCTCCTCTTCACCATGACCAACCTTCGTTAAGGAACGATGGAAAGAAATACAGAAAAATACACAATTATAAAAAGTAAGACAAAATCAAATATATCCTAGGAGAAGATATTAAAGGTGACAACTTTCCAAAGGGCAGCAATAAGATATGTTTTCCATAGCTGTGGCGTTTTGTGTACAGTGAGAAAAAAAATAATTACTGTGTCCAGCTACAAAATAAAAAATATTTTTTTTAAAACTAGATTAGACAATTGGTACAGTATAATGCATTAAATGCATGACTTGCTGCATGTTTATTTACTTTCATAGGAATTCAACAGCTAGGCTTTTTTTTTTTTGCAAATTTGCAGCTTGTATCAGACAAGTAGGAGGCGAACAGAAGTCAGAGGCCACAGCCATGCTTACTTCAACACTTTTCAGATACCCACTGGTCCTGGTTTGACACACAAAATACAACATAATTTCTTGTACATCAAATAGCAAACAGGAAGCAGAGACAGACAGGGTCCATCAGAAATGCCAATTTGCAATTGTGTTTCCACTGGAAAAACCCCTTTAAAGCATACCTTCAATTGGGTAGGGATAAATTAAAAAACAAAACAAATTAGGCATTCCTGTGTCCCATGTCTGCAAACTATTTGCTCTGTGCAAAGGACTGAAGAATCTGCAACTCTACAGAAGATGTTTCTTATATTTTAAGCTATGTAGTTGTATCTACTCTTCTGGCTGCTGCGTAATTATAGAGGGGATGCGCCGGGTTCACACCAGCGTTCGGTCACCATACTTAGGTTTCCGTCTTCTGCCGGCAGAAGACGGAAACCCGTCAGACCAGGTCCGGCTGTGAGTGGTTTATGCTCTCTGCGGCGAAACATTTTTTTTTAAACTGGACACAAAGTCCTGCATGTCCGACTTTGTGTCCGTTTAAAAAAAAACAACAAAAAAAAAAAAAACACTTTCGCTGCAGAGAGCACAAAATGCTCACCGGTGGTCACTTTTCAAACCCATTCAAATGAATGGGTTTGAAAACTGACTGCAGGCTTCAGTTTCCTGCCCAGCTTCAGGCAGGAAACCTGTATAAACGGAGACCGGGCGCAGATGTGAACGAGCACATATTCAAAAAAAAAAAAATACAGAAATCAGATTTACTGACTATGCTCATAGATTAGATTGTCAATCCACATAAAAATACAGCTCCAAATTACACCTGAAATCAGCCTCCATTCATTTCAGTAGGAGGCAGATTTTTATTTTTTTTAAACTTTGCTAGCTGGAGAAAAAAAAAAAAAAAAGTATCATGAGCGATTTTCAAGCAGATTATGCCAAAGAATTTAGATTGAATGAATGGAAGATAAGAATTACCACCTGCCTGCAGAGCAGATTTAGTAGAGCAAAAAAAAAAAAAATTCTGCTTCTAGATTCCTGATGAATTTTTCAGCTTCTAAAAGTTTCATTGTGTGACTACTATTCTTTGTGAATCTTTTCCAGTCTCCTCCCTCTTTACACTTCTATTAACTCAATGTGATACAATAAAGCAATTCTTTAATAAAAATATATAAGAAAGTTTTTTAAATTCACCCCTACTGTTCATTTATGATTGGAGGTACACTAACATTTCCTAAGCCTGTTTACAACTTGTCTTCATAGTTCTGTCAGAGGACCAAGCTATATACCAAATGGCGATATTGGTTGTTTACACTCGCCAGTTATGAAATGGGAACAAATCACAATATAGTGATTGTTGTGCCTGACTTGATCTAATCCCATTTTAGATTTGGCAAGACACAGGACTTCAAGGACCGAGAAAAAAATAAAATAAAATAGGTAGCTGATAATGAGGTCCAAAATATCCCCACCAAAACCCTTTACTGTACACACTGAAAATGCCCATTACCTCATCTTCAGGATAGTGACAATCCAAAACCAATGTCTGGTTGCCTTCTAACTTTGTGACTTCTACAACAAAGTTTGGAGTGGAAACAAGTTCAGGCTGCAGAGAGAGTAAAATAAATTATATATACAAAAAAAAACAAGTTAAGTCATAATGTATACAAGTATGAGACAGTATTTCACAGTAAGGCAAGAACTCCTAACATCACAGATAACTATACTGCTCGCAGTCAGTTTCCTCACATACTTAAAGCCACATTCTCCTAGCCACCTTCTTAGATTAGCAGGCACAAAATCTGTCCACCCCCCAGGATTTGGACAATTTGAAGCCAGAGTTTGCGGCCATCCAGCCCCCTCTATCTGGGACTCAGTACCTGGACCGATCTGAAATCTCACCTAACACAGCGCTCAAGTAACCCCCTCAAACAGCTGATCCGAAGTACTGCTGGCCTAGCCTAAGAGAAGTCATCAATGCACTAAATATCTGCATCAGATCACAACTCTGCATCGGGGGGGGGGGGGGGGGTATTTTTTATAGGGCTACATCTTCACCTTTTTTTTTCCTGTGGTGACGACAACGTGTTAAGAGCACAACCCATCCCCCACCAAACACTATTTTATATTTCACGTGAAAAATTGATTCACTTTGCAAATACAGTAAATAATGTATGTGCAGTGTTACATTATGTGTCATACTCCAGAGTTGCACTCCTAGTCAAAGTGAATTACAATGAATGTCCCTGATATCTGGGGAAAATGGCAGAACCCTGACATCTGCCACATGCACTCCCCAACCAGGTGTCATCTAGCACCGGAATGGAACTGGCACCAGAAGAGAGCTGGAAACCAATTACGAACAGTGCAGTAAATCTTCACTTTTATGCAGATGGGTATAGAAGCTGAGTGTTCAAGTCTGAAGATGGAAAACTTAGGCAGCGACAAATGTAGTTACTACTGAACATATCTATAACACTTTTTTTTTAAGCATTTTCTCAAACTGTAAAGCAAATTCTTTTAAGTTTCGTATTATACCTCCTCTTCGTCTCCCTTCTGTCCCTCTTGTGGTTCCTCATCGTAGGAAGGTGGAATGCTGTTGTTTGTATTGAATGTCACTGTAATCCTTGAAAACAGAAATGAAAGTTCTAATGATGACTTAAATACAGGTAAAACAAGACAAAAAAAACCACACACACAAGCCCCAATTAAGATTTCTAAATGTTCTTTCAGTCACTCCAATTAAGCTGAAATAACTACACTTTAAGGATAAGAAGTATATAATTCATAATGCAGATAGTGCTAAGTCAGTGGGTCTTAAACTTACTGGCACTCTCTCTCTAAACACTTTGTGTGGCAGTGGCACTGTGCCCTCTATCTCCTCTCCTTTATGTTAAGAGGGGGTAGGTGCTGTAGTGGAGTGGCTGCACCTGTGGGAGCGAGCAGGGGCGGCATCTGACGTCTGGTCACATAAGTAGCCAAGCCCACAGCAAAGTAGCGGCCAGGAGGCAGCTTATTCAAAAAGTGAACTCGAGAGCCAGGAGGCGGAACTCTGGAGCGTGTGATCGGATTTTGCCCTACCATGGCCAGTTGTAGTGGGTCATTTGTCCAGAACGGTTCAGAACTACGGTATGCCTATTCGCCGTCTCAGTGACAAAACATGGCTGTAACTTGGGCTTATTTTTGGAGTAGGGCTTATATTTCAAGCCTAATCCAAAAAACCCTGTGAAATCAAGCTAGGGCTTATATTTGAAGATACGCAATATTACTTAGTTCCTGAATCTTGCAATTAGAGTTGTTTATTTGCATCTTCAGTCTGCCGCATAAACTTTACTTTGCTGTGTAGTAAATTTACATTTTCCTTCAGTCTGTCAGCAGGAAAACTGCATCAAACTAATGGAAATACCTTGGTAGGACTTCTACACTTACAATTTTCATGGAAGTCATTTTTTCTTATGCAAATTAGGGCTTTAGGGGCATGTCTTCTCCCGCTGGGGCTAACTCTCTAGATAATCACCCATGCCACCCCCATTGCCTGAGTGATATCTCACACTTTGTCATACATTGTCTGCAGTTAGGAGTGGTTATCTACAAGGTACTGTCATTAGTTTGATGCAGATTTTCCTACTACGGTAATAGACTCTCCAAGTGTTTAAGAAGGACCTTTCATCACCTCTGCCAATTCTTTGCATCTTTCAATAGGTGCTGCATCACTTATTGTAGCACAGTAAGAATTTTCTCTTTAGCCCTTACAGTTCTTGAGCATTTACCTTCAACACCAACAATGTCACTTACGTGGCAGTCCTTGTCTTTACTACATTTCAGAAATGCCCACCCGACAACAGAAAACCTAAACACTAGATCAGGTTGAGCAACCAGGAACAGCAGGTGGAAGAAAATAAAATTCCAAACTGTACTAGAATGATTTGAGCGGAACCTATTGAAGTATGTAAAGAGCTGAAGTTGGTGGAGTTGTTGATAGAGCATCTGTGGATGAGAAAGATTATCATGGAAGACCATCACCCGCTAATCACTAATAGCACCCTTTCCATATCCTTCATCCAAAGTCAGAGACACTCAAAACATTTTGGAAGCAAGGCTTCACACGCACAAATGTATTTATTTCCCAAATTGAATGTTTATGGACCCTTTATGTGGGGTACTGTACATAAATATGCAACAAGCAATATTAGGCAGTTTGCAGCTGTACTCTGGTCTGTGTAAAACAGAGGTGAACGCAGCATAAGAATACTTTTACAGGTGCATTAACAGACATGGACAGTGACTGCAGTTTACATGTGGCTACCATTTCAAGCGCTTCCAGGTACAGTACAGCAAAAATATGTAGTACCCACAACTCAACTGCCAACATGTAACAGCACTTTTGAGCTGGTCTCACATGTATAAAAAAAATCCTACATGAGCGAATGAAGGCAGGAAACTGACAAGCGGCTGTCAGGTACCACTAGCACTGGTCAACAGAAGTGACAAATGATGGGAAACTCAGCATGTATTAAATCACCAAAATCTGTATCACACTGGGAACAGTTAGGTTACACCCAAGACATATGATCATTTGTGGCAATTGCTGGCTAAAATAATTCAGGCAGTTTAACCATTTCTTGACTAAGGGCTGACACTGAATTCATGTAGAAATCTAACTGCACCATGACACCACCATCATAGATTAGTCATCACTTACTTCTCGCCAGAAACTTTTTTAGTCAGTTTAGCCTCTGTACCATTCACTTCTAATTCCCACCCACCAGACATCTTGGGGAGGCTCTTGTGTTTCTGGATTTTTTTCTCTTCTTTGATTTCATCATTCAGAAACTCTGCAAATGCTTTGTCACCTGTAAAGTAAATGTATAGTGTGAACATGTGCTCTCAACTGTATTGAGTCTGAAATTTCTCCTTTGTGTTGATGGATCAAAACGTGAAATTCTTAGGCCAAACAGCAAAAATAGTACCAGCGCTGCCGCTGCCCCCTTCCTTTCTATAATTTAGTTTTTTATAGGACTGGTCTCATCATATTGGTAAGAGACAACATATAGGGCCCCTTAAGGTCCAAATCTAAGGCCCTATTGACATCTGCGTTCAGGAAGTCCGCTCGCAAACCTACAGGCAAAAGACACAATCACAAGTGCTACTCATTACACAGTTTGGTAGAAAAGCCCAGTGTAAATGCTGACTTAATGTTCTGAATTTGCGACAGATTAAAGCAATGTAAGATCACAGGCAATGTGAATGTATAGCTTCATAACGTACTAGGAGCCCCAATACATAAAAGCTAAAAATCATTTTTAAAAAATCCAAAATGATAAAAATCCTCCCCATGTAATGCCTCTTGCATTCTATAGTCATCTCTAGCTAGCTCCCCTCTCACCTTCAGTGTGAAGCCCTCCACATCCACACGACACAGCCGGGAAGCCCCTGTGCGGGTTCAGGAAGGTCGGCCTGAGAGCACTGCTGGCTCCTCCGTGCAGCCATAATGACCGTGTGAGAGCTCTGGCAGGACCGTGACTGCTGAGCAGAGGGAGCGGCCGGGCGACCACTACCCTGGCTGCGGCTGTGAATAGGGATCGGGACAGAGAGGAGAACATGGTGCAACAGCGACAACCCACGTGTGAAAGAAGAGGACACTGTGACACCCCTGACCTTTCACCCCTGCAGGAGGAAGCACATCACCGGAACTGACGAGCGCCGCCTTAGCCAATAGGAGAGCTCAAGGAGCCGAGGATCACCTGACAAGCTGCATGAATGGGTGGGGCTAAGTAGGCCAGAGACTTGAAGGGATTTGCTCCTGGTAGGTTCTCCCTCCAGCAACTCCAATCTAGTCACCTCAGTAGTGAACGGGCTAGAATGGAGCTGCTAGAACCGACTCCAATGCAGACTGGTTATTACTGACATGACTAGAATGACGTTGCTTACAGGAGCTGCCCCAGAAACTCCAATCCTCTCCTCACTACAGGAGAAGATAGAGGGGAGGTTCTATAGGGAGGAATGGCAGAACAATAGAACAAGAACTCTCTTTATCCTTCCTCCTCCGTCCCTCAGATCCTGTCCTCTCCATCTACACTGTACTCCTCGTATTTAGTATCTGTTTAGTCACAGATCCCGGCTGGTGTCAGGTTCATACAGCTTCAGTTACATAACCTCTTCTATTAAAAGATGGCTGGACCATTGTAGCAAACAAGCCCTCTGACCTCTTGAGTCCCCCTATCTCCTCATAGAATGTGAGCAGGGCCCTGACTCCTATTGTTTGATATGTTAATTTGTCACATTGTAATGTCATTGTCTGTTCATGTGTCCTCTGATTTGTAAAGTGTTGCAGAAAATGTTGGCGCTATGTAAATACAGTTTATTATTATAAAGATATGTTTCTATATAATTTAACTCCATTCTAGCTGTCTCACTACTGAACTGACTAGAATAGAGTTACTGCAGGTGGATTCATGGTCTCGGTGTATTCTGTACAGGTTGGTCAGCGTAGGGTCTATGGCTAACAATAACCCCCACCTACAGCAGTATTAATGTAACAAAAAATAGACAAAAAAAATACTGAATTAAAACCTCTCTGCACAACCCTCATTAACCATTAAAAAAAAAAAAAAAAAAAACAAACACCTGCACTGGTTATTAACTTAGTCTATCAAAGCCAAAAAAAAAACCTCCCCCACCGATCCTACTTACCTGCTCTTATGGAATAACCAGCCAATGGTCTCTCATGTGATGTGGTTACTAGAGTAAGGCTCTAGGATCACTTATGCAGCTGGGTTCTCCATCATTTGGGTCTGTCATGGCACCCTGAAAAATAGAATGCCGGAATGTGCCCCGAGTCGGCAGACCCCGAAACTGGGAGATAAAGACTGTCGAGTGCTGGTCAGAGAAACCGCACCTAACCAATGGCTCACATACACCAGGAGTTTCAATAGGCATCCAGGAGTATTGTAACGATTAATACCATCCGTAAAGAAGCATCTGCTGAGTTCTACCAACTACTGAATATGAATAAATGCTGTTTTACCATTCTACCACAGGTGTCCAAATACTTATTGGTAGACAGTGTATTCATGATCTCCAATTTACACTCCGGAAATGTCAGGGGTTGCAGTGTTTAGCTAAAGGTTCAATAGAAGGTTCTGCCTCCTACGTGCACTCCTTTCCCTAAGGGTCAGTTCACATTAGCGTATGTATTCCGTCTGGTTAGAGTTGACATGGAGGCCCCCCGGAAGGAATACAATCAGAATTGCAAGCCCTGTGCTGTTAAAGCACACGGACCCCAGAGACTACTATAATGCAGTCTGTGTACTTGCCTCACACTGCCCTGCAAGAATGATTTGTGCGGGCAGTGCGCGGCAAGCACACGGACCCCATTATAGTCTATGGGGTACGTGTGCTTTTACAGCACAGCGCTTGCAATTGTATTTCATCCAGGGGGACTCCATGTGGACTCTAACTGGATAGAATACATACCAGGGGTAAGTAGTATGTGGAACTGCTGGCCATCACCTGGCGCCCATCCAGCAGCCCCAAAGGGAAAGCCCCAGGCACTGTGGAGCATCCGCTGCCCAAATCGGTCCTGGCAGTGGAAGAGGGACCAGAGAAAAGACCAGGACAGACTGAGGATCAGGCAGTGTCATAAGACAAGATATGCCCCACCAGAATCAGGAGTATCAGGTATCTGCTCTCTGTCCTCAGCCCGGGGTGTTAGTAGTATCTACAGGATCAACCATCTGGAATGACTAAGCCTGAAATGAAGTGTGGTAGGGGTGTGAGCTTACTATATCTTCAGGTTTTCTGTCATGCATGGTTGGTACTACTTGAAGGGGTGCCGTCATAGGGGATGATAATCTTAGTTTATAGCTACAATGGTGCTGGATCTTGTTCTATCTGAAACTGCTGTAGTGTTGTCCGAGAATATTCTTACATTCTTCTCTCTCAGCTGAGAAAGGGAAGCAAAAAGGACCTTTTTGACTGACTATAGCTCCTTCGAATTTGCCTCTTGAGACCATTGGCCCTGATAATAAAGGTTGCATTCATGGCCTCCCCAGCCTAACGGACTGGCATCTGTACTTACTAGAACAGGATCCTGGAGTGACCATCTGACTCCCTTGGTTAAATTTTCTTCTAGAGTCCACTATTCCAAAGACTAAATAGTGTATCTGGTTAAAAGGAATAAGCTGTTCAGGACAAAAGAGGCTTCTGTCGCTACTGTCAAGTATGGTCATCTGCAATGATCTGGTAGGAACTTAAGCCCAGGACACCGCCGGAAATACACAATGTCAAAAGACCCAAGGCCAACATTGCTGACCAAAGGGATACTCTTGGATTTTCTGACAGTATGTGAGCCATGCGGTATAGACAAAATATTTTCTCTTAGGGAGCGTTCACACTACCGTCAGTGTCCGACAGGTAGTGTCCGTTCAAAATCTCGCACGGACATTAGGAGCGGACACTAGCTGTGTTCGTGACACTTTTCATTCATTTAAATGGACATCGGGTGCGTTCTTTTGCACTCAGTGCCCTTCCTTAACTGTCCGTTTGTAAAGATGTCCGACTTTTCAGCAAAACCCGACGTAGGCTTTTTCTGTCCGCTTGAAATGTCGGAAATCTTTACAAACGGACAGTTAAGGACAGGCACGGAGTGCAAAAGAACGCACCCGATCACCATTTAAATGAATGAAAAGTGTCACAGACACAGCTAGTGTCCGCTCCTAATGTCCGTGACAAATTTTGAACGGACACTAGCAGTGGACACTACCTGTCGGACAATGACGGTAGTGTGAACGCCCCCTTAGAAGAAGGAAACATGCAGCTATGGGATCCAACTGAATCCTCAGAATCTGTTTTACGTTTTCTGGGGAGAGGGCTGATTTTCAAACTGATTTTACTTTCCATCCTAGATTTTTTAAGATGGAGATAACACTGCACCCCTATTCTTAAGGATCTCATCTCATTCAACAATGAAGGAGATGCTTTAGAAACTATTTTCTGCACACAACCATAGTAACTTAATCATAACAACATCTCCCTAGGACATTATTGTATTCAAGACGATCCACTTACATCTGCTTCCATAAAGCTGCGGGAAGTGTAAATTTTCATACCGTGGCAGGGTTAGTATCAACTCTGGGTCCTTGAAAGGTACAGCAATAGCCAGAAAAACCTGACCGGGCCTGGACTACTTTGACAGAGACACTACACTGGCTGTGTGACTAGGTATGTTTAGTGAACACCTTCCCTGTTCTACCAAGAGAGAACACAGGACCCTCTGGCACCATTTGGACAGAGCACCGCCCATTTAAGATGCCAGGGTCTCATACTTTCAGCGTACACCACTGAAGCAAACTCCTTCCCCCTCCCTGGAAAATGAAAGGAACTACTCCGATGCACGTAAATATTGGGCACAGGCATGACATCGCACTAGAGTGGGAAGGACCCATTCTGATTTCACAACTAGCACCCATCATCTGGAAAAAAAATGCACTTCACCCCTTTCTTTACTAACACTGCCACAGAGAACAGTTGGGGGACTTTATGCACCATTTTAGCCTCCCCCTGGAGAACCCTGGACCATAGCATCATGTGCCGCATGACTTCATTCCAGGACCACGCATCCCACCTAGCAGAGACATGTCCTTCTCCTCTGGAGAACATGGAAGAAGAAGGAAACACACACAGTAGCTGCCCCAGCAGGGGAGTGATGCTACAAGGCACCACCAAGGACAGCCCTGGTAACCAGAGTACCTCCAACCAGCTTCAGGCCCAAAATGAAAAAATAAAAAGCTGCTTGCTCTGCACAGGTCTCCTACCTTCAAGGACAGGATACCACACTGAGGCTAGGAGGAGGTCTGAAAAGACTTATGGGGTTTCCGGTATTGGAGGTGGATCCTCTCCATGGGTGCTGTCATGGTAGATGGAGAAATTAGAGTTTTCCTGCCTTTAGCAATGTATGACCTATCTTTAGGATAGAATAGATCATCAACTGAAGGTCATGGAGGGTCCAACACCTGGAACACCCATGGAGCATTGCTTTCGCTTGACAGGCCATGTGATGTCACATTCATACTTACCAGCAAGTCTAGATTAAAGCAGTTCCACAAAATGACGGCTAAAATTTTACAGTAGCAATACAGAGATGGCAAATAAAAGTGGTCTGTAAAGGTGATGCCAGAAAACAATTTAATGACTGAGAAATTATTGATTTTTTTATTATTATTATTTAGGGTAAGTACTCCCTATGTTAAGCACAAAACATTATATCTATACAAATCTTTTTGTCTAAATATATTACAGTCATATGAGTCCAAATTATTGTTGTGCTTTTATAATCTGTTGTAGTTAAATTACATTTAAACATAATGTACAAAGCTGATATGTTTGGTACTTATCTAGTACATTAGGTTTCAACCTATAAGCAACTGTACACCATATATACATACATATATGATATAAATATTATATATGTGTATACACACACGTACATATAGATGTAGCAATCCTTAACATGGCAGATAATTAGATAAGTAAATATTTGCCATAGCAAATACCACCCAAAATCAGGTGGTTTTTTTCTGTGGTTCACACGTATTTAAACATGGTGCCTGCTTAGAAGCTATGAGGGGCCATGGGGTCTATGCCGATTTAAACAGCAGTGACCTGACAGCAGTGCCTATGTTCAGCAACATCCCTGATCGCAGACAGCCAACCAATAAATCTGAATACAAAAGTGATCTAAACATCACATATGGTATCAATAAAAACAGTTTGCCCCCCAAAATGATACCTTACACAACACCGTACACAGAAATCTAAAGTTATAGGTGTCGTATTATAGGAATGCCCATTTAGGTCCCTTTCAAAGATTTATTTTTTTTTCCACATAAGATTTAAAAACATGGCGAAAAACCCCAAACTATCTTAAGTTGGTATTATCATGATCATATCGACCAAGAGAATACGCTGTAAAAGCAAAACCTGTGGTGGAATTGTTTTCCAATTTCACCTTACCAGTACATTGTACAGAATGTTAAATAGTGATATTGTGAAGTAGAAATTATCACACAAAAACAAGCTCTCATTACGAGTCTGTGAATGGAAAAATAAAAGTTATGGTTTATGAAAGGCGGGGAATAAAAATGAAAAAAAGACTGGCACTCTGTGCCTCTGGTTTTTGTCGCAGGGCGTAGATAACAGGTGTTCAGAGCCCATCTACAGCTCTTCTACTTTGGAGGGCCTTACTCAGCTTTTTACAATGGCTCAAGATAAGATATCATGCATGTGTGCGTACACAATATAAGTGAGGTCATCCCGGTGACATTGTACAGAAAAAAAATAAAAAATCTGCAAAAGGTGTCAGATAATTCAATTAATTAGGCAGGCTGTAGACGCTCTGCTTACTGCCACAGTGGCCTACTTCTGGACACATCATGTAATCCCTGGCATTAAGTAGGTAACTGAGTTACATACATGTGTCTAGTTGGAAGACAACACACATCCATGGGAACATTATGCACACCATGTCACTGTGTGTGCATTTACATGGCCATCTCTCTCTAGGTTTTTCATAAAGATAAAAAAATATAGGAAATTAAAGTGTACTTTTTCGGCATTGTGCCAGAAGGTTGTTAGCTTTATTAAGAATATTACTAAAATATTCACCAATTTAACTTCCTTTTACTGAAGTACAGGCTGTAAAGTTCCCATTAGCAATGCTCTATTTTGTTTACTTGTATAGCACCATCATTTTCTGCAGCACTTTACACATATTTCCGAGCTAAGTATTGCCAGGGAGAGTCTGTCCCATACACCTGTACTCAATGCACTATGTACATCTGTAACATTTGCCAAAGGGGGAATGGTCACTTCAAATGGCTGTATCTCTAGTTTTACAACTTAGAAAGTTCATAGCTTTCACTTGCTGTCAACATTTCAGAATCTAGCTCTAATATAAAAAAGAGATATCACTAGTTAAAAACAGTCAGAAAAATTGAGTTTATTATGTATCATTTAACTAGTGATATCTCAAGTTATTTTATCGCTAGTTTGTATAAAACCGGAGATACAGCCATTTAAATGACTATTTTCCGTATGGTATATGCTACAGTTCTACATACTGCAATACAAATGTGAACAGATTTCCCTGGTAACAGCTCAGTTAGGGTGCATTCACACTGAGTAAACGCTAGCTTATTCTGAACGTAAAACACGTTCAGAATAAGCGGCGTCTAAAGCAGCTCCATTCATTTCTATGGGAGCGGGGATACGAGCGCTCCCCATAGAAATGAATGGGCTGCTTCTTTCACTCCGTGCAGTCCCATTGAAGTGAATGGGGAGTGCCGGCGTATACGGCAAGCTCTGCTCATGCTGGAGCGTACACGCCAGCACTCCCCATTCACTTCAATGGGACTGCACGGAGTGAAAGAAGCAGCCCATTCATTTCTATGGGGAGCGCTCGGATCCCCGCTCCCATAGAAATGAATGGAGCTGCTTTAGACGCCGCTTATTCTGAACGTGTTTTACGTTCAGAATAAGCTAGCGTTTACTCAGTGTGAATTCACCCTTAGAGGGTTGCTAGGGAGAATTTTAGAGCCTAATTTCTATTAAAACCACAGACATGATGATGAGATGCCACTATAGTAACACTGTATATCTTTTGCTCCTCAATAAACTACTAGTAAGCTGTATCATATGTCAGATAACTGAATGGCAGGGGTCACATTGCAAGTCACTTCAAACAAGCAAACTTCAACTTGACACTTGGTACGTTAAATACACTGTTGCAAGAAAAGTTTAACTTGATATTTTCAATGACTTTTGTTCTGCTAATCGATATCATGCTTAGAATATTTTGAGGTTTGCCACATCTGTATGTATATATTTTCTAGCCACAAACATTTATTTGTATAGAAACGTTATAAATTAAATAAATTTCACATAAAAATCTAAACCACAGATAATCCTTATTGATAGAACATAAAGCAATGGAAACAATTCCCTTGCAGCATTAATCTACAAAAAAAAGTATCCATATGTACTAGAGATGAGCAAATACTATTCAAAACGGCCATTTCGAATAGCACGCACCCATAGGAATGAATGGAAGCGGCCGGCACACAGACTTTGCCGGCGGCCGGCCGCTTAACCTCCTGCGTCCATTCATTCCTATGGGTGCGTGCTATTCGAAACAGGAGTTTCGAATAGTACTCGCTCATCTCTAATATGTACTATAAAATTGTCAGTGCTCAGCTTTAACAATCTTGGCTTAATCCTTATTGCCAACCATTCAAATACCACATAGTACTAAAAGGATTTTTCAGTTCTATCAATCACTTGTGTTATCAGAGTCCTGTCGGAAGGGTCTAGCAGTTGGTTTCAAGAATAAACATTACAGCAACCTGGCATACGCACTCACCAGTCTACTTACATGAATGGAAACCTACAAATGACACCGCTATGTTTAGAAGACCCCAGAGAGGTTTGTGGTAAACATCCCTGAGCAACCTTTGTTAAAATGTTCAGCATTAGAAGGCACACATTCTCCCTTTACAAACACTTCTTAAAAATAGTCTCTTGTATTGTCCCAGTATTAAAAGTATGCTCAAATTGAAAAGGATGGCAGTATACCTGCTTCTGCCATCTGGCCTTTCCTTAAGGCCTTATAGGGCATTACTGTGAACTTTGAACTGTGGATACTGAAGAATAGAGAAGTTATATTATGAGTATTACATTATTTTAAATACATGCTATGATGAATCGCCCAATCACAACTTCATCACTACATATTTTCTAGCACAGCATGCCATGCAGAGCCCACTTTACAATAATTTGCTTTTTGTATAGACTATTGGCATAAACAATTATACCTGCTAATATTCAGTTTTCTAATATAACAGCTTATTCAGCAGCATTAAGAGTAAATAGCATGATCAAAGTAAAAAGCCTATAGGAAAAACGGGTAACTTGACCCAAGGCCGAGCTTCAGGCGATCCCCAGTCTCCTAATTCTGCCTAACCTATGAGTTCAGTTTCTACAAGTGAAGATGTTTTAAAGAAGAATTCCAGGAAACAATATATACCACGTATAATGAAGGGCTTGAGGGATGAAGTGCAAGACTTGAAGATGGAAAATACACCTAAAACAGAAGTCATGCATCATCCCCTTAAGGCCCTGCACTGGGCATAACAGTATCAGTTTTTCCTGGACAGTTCAAAAATGTATTCTACATTAAAATATTTACAGAGAAACAATATAAAATGTTCAGTGGTTTCCCGCCTTAAGATATGGTCATATGGGCAGGTTATGACTCTGTATGAGAAGTGTTTAAAAACAGAACCATATCCCACTGGGCGACTGTAGTAAAATCATCCCCAAGGGGTTGGTTGTGATACAGACAGGCAAAACTTACTTTAGGCTATGAATGTATGCAGAAGCTATTAATACAACTTTATGGAAATGTACAGATGATTTAAATGAGTAGTTATAAGAATATAATATAAAAAAACATGTCACAAAAAGATTATTTATCGAGCTTTAAAAAAAAACAAAAAAAACATGCCTGAAAGTTGATCAATTTTAGAACAGTGGGGGTCCAACTATCAGGACACCTACAGATCAGATGTTTACCAAAGTGCATCTCTCCCAGCATTAAGTGCCAAACACAGATCATTTGCCGTAATTTTAGTAGCAGCGGTTATCAGTGCCGCAGCGGTGTCCCAGGGGTTGTCCCATCTCAAGGATCCTATCTATACTGGTAGTTTATGTAAATTGAAGACTTTTCCAAAATATATTGCTTTAGAAATGCTGCTTTATTTGCCTGCCATGTGAACTTAATCCTCCCATTGTTTAACAGCGTTGCCATAACCACGGACCTGTGAGATAGGACAAGTGACATCACTCACTGCTCTGCAGGACAATCAGTTCAGCTATTTGCAATTTGCTGATAAAGCAGTCGTTTATCTCTCCATGTAAACACACAGATAACACTGAGTCATTCTCTACAAGCATGTGCATATTAACTGATCTGCATAAGTATTTTGATACTTCAGTGTGGGAAAACCCCTTTAAGACCACCAGTGCTGCTTGTATGTAAGTATGGCTTATGAGCAGTGCAGCATCTGGCACACAAACAATGCCAGGAGCTGAGAACTCCAGTCAACAGCTAATCTGTAGGGATCAAACTGCCAGCAATCTAGCAAGCTGGATTAATCAGTGCAGTTTCTATTGAACTAATAAAAGATCATTTTCTCCTAATGTGTTACTGCACTCATAGAACAGATTTGACAGGGAAAAAGAATAAATATAGTCTACATGATGTAATGTCCTTGTGTAAATGTCAAAACGCGGCTGCCCAGGAAACAAATTAGCTACTTCATTCTAGAAAACAAGGGGTGTCACGCTGATCAGACATAGCTAGCATATTCCAGGTTATGACACCATTGTTTAGGATGAAAAAACCCCTTTAAAGTTCAGCTTTCATTTTTAATTCTTTTACATGTAATAATGTTTCCTTTGTGTGATTTGTACAGAATAATGCTTATCGGATTCCCATTTATTCAAACTGCTTTAATAGTAAAAGTCTTTCTTGCCCATAGTAACCTATCAGAATAGTTTAAGAATAATAATATATAGTCATAAATAGTCAATTGTATACTACCCTGTCAGTCGAGTGGTACACTTTGCAGAGAACTTTAGTACCCTGTACTAGTGTTCCAAAAATTAATAAGGGATTCAACCAAAAATTGTGAGAAATGGAAAACTGTACGCACAGGTCAAATTATAAAAAAAAACAAAACATGGGAATGTTTCGCTCCTGAATTTCCAGATCTTCCTCATCTATCAAAGATCAGTACACATATGGTAATGTTTTTTATGGAAGCAGCATAACACAGAATGGATGACCAATGTTAAAGGGGTTGCCCCATAACAAGGATCCTATCTATACTGCTAGTTTATGTGGACTTAAGACTTTTCCTAAATACATTGCTTTATCAAAACTGCTTTGTTTGGACTCTATCTTAACTTATTCACTTCATTGTTGACACTGAATTTCTATGGCCACTGGTGTTATCTGCTCATTTCCCAAGTGAGTAGCTGCCTGCTCTCGGGGGTGGGGTGGCTGACAAGCAACGGAGCTCCTCAGATAGGGGAGGGGGAAGGTGATTACTGTGCTGTCTATCTTCAGCTTTTCCACTTAACAGCCGGTTTTATTGAATTTCGCTGATAAGGGCTGAGATAAGGAGTCCGATACCTCTGTATGTAATGCAAGATGACTCAAATCCAGCTCTGCTACATGAATTTCCACATCAGCTTTTTACTGTGGTAATGCATTTACAACCAATCCCTCATTACTGACTGCAAACATAGCAGATAGCAGAGCAAGTGAAACCCTGCCCACCAATGTGCCGAGAAATCCAGGAAGTGAAGAGAGCACAGAGCCTTCAGGCTGCAAGAGTTATGGGAATACCCCTTTAAAAAATAAAGACACGCACTGCACCAACAGCCTCTATAATATCCAAATATCAGCATGTGGTATGCAGCTACGTGTACATGGATTGCGGGTTCAATATTCTTTGTGAATATTACTGAACCACTGTAACAGGCAGGTTATCATCCTTCCTTTATCCATTATGCTCTACAAACCACACAAGGAAAACAGGGTCCCGTTCTTCATGGCCCATCCTGTTACATCATGCCCCATACAGAAATTATAGTCAGACTTATACTGTATAATTATTCTAGTATATAATCTCAGATAAGAAGGTAGTGGGATTACAGCTACTTATCCAAGTGAAGATTTAGAGAAGAGAGAATTAAGCAAAGCAAATTATTTGCAGACTTGCTCAATATTACATTTAGATTTCATAAAGTGAAATTTTTAAAGGTTGAGCTCAGCTACATAGCTCTGGACTATAGATTGTTTTTTAATGTGTGGAAGGTTTGTCAGGCAAGCATAATCATAATAGTAATGGAATAGCTGAATGTTAACCCTATAGAATTAGAATATAAAAACATCTGAATAACACTCTTATCCACATAAAGGCGTTCCAACTCCTATTGGAAGAGTTACAGAATCAAGTAGCGATAGACCACTATAGCAAAATCCTATTTAGCACAAAATGTTGCTTCTCAGGTCTTTGCAGATTTTAATTTTCTCCTGAAATATTCTGGCGCTGCCTCAAACAGCCACTCAGCATCCACAACACACAAGTCTCTCATATAGCACTTAGAAGTATGAAGAAGTTCATTATAGATTATACAGGCTGGCTTGCAGTGGAAAAGAATAGAGGAGGGATGTATAGACACGGGTTGGTGCGTCTCAACTGTGGTGTACGTTCCATCTGGTTGCAGCTCTGCTGCATTCATAAATAGGCCATGAGCTAAGCACTGTCGGATATTGCGCGTATCTGTTCTTGATGACTCTATTGGGATTGACATCTGTTGAAGTCAAAACAAAGTAACATTAGATGGAAACTGTAACAAGGCAGGGTGTGTATCTCATAAGACAAAGGTACTTTAAGTGAAAATCTGGCATTTATTTCTCATTAATATGAAGACCATAAGATTCACCCAGTGAGTGACAGAAGCTATAGAACGTTATGAGCTGCCGTCAGATACTCCTCTCAACCAATCAGCATCACTAGCAATGTTTGTCCACGATGCGGATCGGCTGACAGAGAGGACTCTTGAAATATTTCTCCCAAGTGTCTTTTTAAAGTTGGTTGGCAGGTACATTATGAAGCTCCCACTTCCCCCAAACCAAGGTTCTGGCAGCAAGATCTTACCACTCACTAATTTAACCATATATAGTCTGCGCTTGATTACAGAACTTCTATCTCATAACCAAGGTGATTTTAGGGAATCTGTGACCAGGTTTATGCCACTCCATCTGAAGTTTAAAAGGGACACACATTACCTTGCTGTGTCCTTTAGTGGATATATACTGCAGTAGGTTCCTCTCCAATAATCATGTGTTGCGAGCTCCCCTTGCTTATTATTGACAGGTTTATCCCTATGCACAGTATAGGAAGAAAGCTATCAATCATAATAAGAAGGAGCCCACTGCTTGTGAGTCACACAGAATTCAACTGCAGCAGATATAGTCGTTTTCATACAATTGCTGTGTAACACACCTAGTGAATGACACAGCCCTGAAATCACAAACTTTTTCACTACTTTATGCTGAGGAGCATAAACCAGGTGCCAAATTTTCTTAAATAGAAGTTGTAAAATAAATTAGCAAGAAGAACAGTACCTTGATACAAATGTCTCTTAGCTGAGCACGAACCTCTGACACCAGCATCATATTTCTGCCATTAATAAAATTTTCTCTGCACCATTCCTGTAATAAAATTGTCAGTTTTAAATATATATCTTTAATACACATTCCAGATGAATATTCAGAAGCAGGAGTTATGTGCATGTATTGAGCAATAACTATTTCCTGACCACAATGTAACTTCTAAGTTGCATTTTGCAGCTGTTACTGCCACTTTAAGAGCTAATCTAAGGTCTGATCACATTATGTTTTTAGCATCCATTTTGTGGATTCTTTTAACAAATGCAAAAATAAAATGCTAAAAATGGATTGCATTTACCTAGGCTCAAAGCTTTTTTTGAACGTTACAAGCTGACATACGTTTTCCTCCAGGTGCAAAGCCCAGTGGCTGCAGGGCTATGAAGAGTGATGCGAGTAACACCACTCTTCAAAAATCTGCCCTAATATCTTTAAATATGTTGTGTGAACAATACTTAATTAGACTGCTGTTTTCAGAGCGATTTCCTATGACATTTACTCATGTTGTGTGTTGAGTGCTGATAGAATAGGCAGAGTATTTGGTTCAGGATATGGTGCAAATGTTTTGATAAATGTAATATCAATAGCACAGTTGAACTTGCCTTATTTTTACCCAAGTTTTTGAATGCTCGGTAGATGTTGAGTAAGGTGATATGATCTCCCTCACTAGAAATAAACTTCTTGCGTGCTGCTTGCACTTCATCCCGTTTGGCAGGTGGATTGTGAAGAACACTGTCGACAGACAACAGTGCCACAATTGTCAGGATTTCCTCTGTGCAGTGAAATTTTGGAGAAATTAGAATAGTCTGAAAAGAAAAAAAAAGTGGTATGTTAAAGCCTAAGCCAATAATGTTAAGAGTAATCATTATTTATCATGCTTACTTATATAGCGACATCATATTCCGCAGCACTTTACAGACATTGACAGTCCCATATAGGGCTCACAATCTAAATTCCCTATCAGTATGTCTTTTGAGGTGTCATTACATCTATGGTATCAAATACACATCGTTTCCATCAGTGTAAAATCTGCTCCATCTGTAATTATCATTCCTGCTTCTAAATATTTTGACTGCAATTAGTGGCGGAAGCTATGATCATACAGTTTTGATCACCTGAACACTATGTTCACAATAGTCAGGATCTCCTCTGTGCAATGAAATGTGGAACCTGATCAAGGGCCTCAATCGCAGATTCCATCATCTTGGACAGGAAGAAAAAAGCAACATGTAGTACTATTCTTCCCATCAAAATGATGGACACCATGATAATTCACTGTACTTCAACAGGGTCTGTGACACACGGCATTTGGCACTTCATGTTTTGCATTTTCAATTAAAACCATGACACAATGTGAAAGGAGCCTTTGAAAAAATGTGGATGTCCATTCCATGGCATCTTGATACTCCATGAAAATAAATAAAATTACCTTTGCAAATTTAGGCTCCAAAGGAAAAGAAGCCATTTTCTTCCCTAATGGTGTAAGAATTATCTGGTCCTCCTTCTTTTCCACTGCACCAAGCAGATCCAACTGCTCCATAGCAGACCTTATAGAATCTGAAAAATAAGGTTACAGGATAAGGGTTTTTTTGTCTATTTTTTACTTCCAATACATAGCTAGCTCTTTAAGTTGTATAGATGACCATGGAAGATAGCATCGTATATATTCCTTAAAATGGAGTATGCCAAAATTTTCTTTGCTAACGTTGTACAGAATGCAACAGAAGAACAATAAATGACTTGTGTACTTCTTCCACTCTGCTGACTGTCAGATGTTTCAGGAGATGAGCCCCCACCAATCAACTACAGATGGCCTACTCGTAAACACACCATTAGAGATGAGCGAGTACTGTTCTAAACTCCCGTTTCGAATAGCACGCACCCATAGGAATGAATGGACGCAGCCGGCACGCAGGGGGTTAAGCAGCCGGCAAAGTCTGCATGCTGGCCGCTTCCATTCATTCCTATGGGTGCGTGCTATTCGAAACGGCCGTTTCGAATAGTACTCACTCATCTCTACACACCAGCAATACTAGAGTCCTAGAAAGTACCCATGTGGCATCCAATAGCAACAAAGCGCTGCGGGAAAAAACGCAGCGGCAACGAATTGAGGTTCTTACCACAGTACTTTAGATAGAAAGTTTGCAGAGATTTCCTCTGCGGGCTTTCAGTTTCAATTACACCTATGGAGAAACCGTCGGCATTCCTTAGGTATAATTGACATGTTGCGATATACATAACTGTGCTGGTTATAGAAATTGCGGTGTATCCGCAGCACGGTTTTTACTGCAAAGTCTGCATGAGATTCACTAGAATCCCATCCACTTTGCCCTGACTGTAAAACACTGCAATCTTTCCTGCAGCGTTTCCACCACGTGGGGCCAGGACTGAAACTTATCTTAGATAAGGTTTTCAAAGCCAAAGATGCAAGACCAAACTAAACTACAAATGTAATTTATTTACTCCTCTTAGATTAGATCTTGTAGAATGAGCTCATACCTGGTGAGGGTTTTGACACAAAATCAAATGTGAGGATGTTAGGAACTCTCAAGACAAGAAGCTGCAGCACCACACTGGCCAGATTACACCTGTAGGAAACATTTTTAAGACACACTTCATTTATAATTAATCCTTTTCATAGTTTTAAGAACACGCTTTTACATATAACATTCTATGGTTACTTAATATGAATATAGTATAATGGCTGTATAATTATATCTATTTTAATAATACGCATCCAGACTGAAACCCATACAGAAATATTAAAGATCTTTTTAATAAACAATTCCTCTGGCAGGCAAGTTAGGATTACCGTAATTTAAAACTGCTTTGCATAGGGATATGGGCAATTTATTTGTATAATGTTAAAGGGGTCATTTGTGTAGTTCACATCGGTGCAGATCCAACGATAACCACACAAATACCAAAACACACCTAAAATTCCCACTACATAAAACTTGCATCTTTTAACTCAACTCCATATTAAGAAACAATAGATCTGGAAGAAGCTGTCTGGATCGGTAAAGTGCCCATTTCTATAATATATCTATTTAACATAACTTAAGAAACATAAATTTTTATTGATTTATTGTGATCAGCTTTAGCTTTGAATAAAAACATCATTGACACCAATTGCTTTTCCTTAAAGAGGACCTTTCACCGATTTGGGCACAGGCAGTTCTATATACTGCTTGAAAACTGACAGTGCGCTGAATTCAGCACACTGTCGGCTTTCCCGATCTGTGCCCCGGGTAAAGAGCTATCGGTCCCGGTACCGTAGCTCTTTACAGTCAGAAGGGTGTTCCTGACAGTCAGTCAGGGACGCCCTTCTAGCAGTGTATAGAACTGCCTGTGCCCGAATCGGTGAAAGGTCCTCTTTAATTTTAAAACCTCTACAACTTACCTTTGTATCTCTGGCACAGTCATTTTCTCAAGCTTCTCAAACTCTTCTTCAGTGTAGAGTCTGTAGCATATGCCACTATCTTCTCTACCTGCTCTACCAGTTCTTTGCCAGGCCTGGGCCTTGGATACCCGCTGCACTGCTAGAACCTCAAGACCACTTTCTACGGGAACAAATGCAATTCATTTAGGTCAGAACATAAACTGATTAAAAAAAATAAATAAATTTTGACTCCTTGTTTTCCAAACTCCCTAACTTTGTACCTTTCGTTCACAGAGTGTGGGATGTAATGTTTGTGGGGTATATTGTACTTTGGAAGGGTACCATTTAATATTCCATTCATTGGAAGCTGGTGAAAAATTCAGAATGGGGTGGAATTGGAAATATATATCAATAGTACCCCGTCCTACCATCAAGGGTGGGGGAATTGTGGTTTTTACCGCATCTTCTCATAACCAATGAGTTTCCTCTCATTCCTCCTGATGAGTAGGTCCGAAATAGGGCTATGAAACGCGTAGAGGAGCAGGTTAATTAAGGTGGCAGGGTGAATGCTTTATTGGAGCATGCAGCAGCGAGTGGACTGAAGGGATTTGTTCACATTTGCCTTCTCGCCTAATCCTTGCCACTATGTCAGTTGCTTATGGGAATTCAGGCCTCTGATAGTGTGAGACTCCATGATAATATCTGGGGGGTCAGTTATTTAGACAGTGTAAATAGGGAACTGGAAAGTCTGTAAATTTGGGGTATTTAGGTATTTTACCACAGACGTACCGCCAATAGCCCTGTCCCCAATACACAGTCAATTGTGACTAAATTTATCTATTTTTGAATCCTTTTAATCGTATTTATTAAAAGTTATGTTTTAGTTACTCTTTCAGTGATTGTGGTTAGAGACATGACAGGTTCTACCTGGGATTGCAGCATATCTGTTGTTAGAAACATAGATCATGTAAATTTGCACACATCAGCATGCTACTATTGAAAAAAAAACAAAAGACACATACCAGGGTTATATTTCTTTGCTTTTACCATGCCTGTATCTACTACATATTTTATTCCTGTTATGGTGATGGAAGTTTCAGCAATATTAGTTGAAAGAATAACCTTGCGATGATCCTGAAAAACAAACAAGTTATGCTTCTTTTGATGTTCTCAGGGACAGTGTTGATAAAGTTAAGCATGCTCTCACACTTTGGAACAAATCTTCTTTAACAATTTTAAACTTACCTAAACATATTTAAAGAGGTCATGAAAGAGTTGATATTGATGGCCTATCCTCAATATCAGATTGGTGAGGATCCAGCAGGCCTATCCTCAGGACAGGCCATCAATACCAACTCTATGACAAACTTTAAGAATGAAAAAGGAATGCTTGTGCAGACTTCAGTGTGCATTCACTGTACACAGATGCACTGCATATGAGCAATTGAAGGAAGCTGCCTGAGATCCAAATTCTGGGGACACTGATGTAGCAAAGAGCTCTGGGTGACAGACTTACCTTTGGGGCGTTTTGGAAAACACGGAGCTGTTGGGAATGTGGCAGAGAAGCATAAAGGGGCATTACAGTCATCTGGGGACAGCCATCTGGGAGGTGCTTTGCTATGTCTCTGCATGTCTTTGTCATTGCTTCAATTTCTTCCTGACCAGTTAGGAACACTAGTATGTCATGAGACGGTGGTGCCTCCTACAGGAACAAAAAAAATAAATAAATACATGCACTACAGTAAAACCAGAACACTTGAGAGTGAATGAGATTGCTGTTTCTCAAATAATATTTACAAAGAGAGCATTTAATACAGAAACTGCCTGCACTTGGATCCCTGACACAGTATATGTGTAAGTAGCCCTGAGCATGCAAGATCATTAGTATTCGACAGTACTGAGATAAAGGCATTTCATACATAGCTTAATTTATCTTCCTTTCATTCTGGAATACCATGAAAGAAGATCATATTCCAAGGCCTGGTTCATATCACCAATCGGGCCATTCCGTTCCCCTATCTACATGAAATATGCAGAGAGAAAACTCCTGTAAGCAGCACTTTTCTCTCCATATTTTTTGCGCGGAAACCACACGGATCCCATTATAGTCTATGGGTCCTTGGATTTCCTTAGGAAACCTCTTTTTTTTTTTTATGCGGATAGGTTTCCATTCGGGGGGGCCCAAGCAGTGTCCCTGAATGGAAAACCAAACGCAGATGTGAACCAGGCCTTAGTTAAACACTTCACATGAAGAATTCAGACGCTTTGCATCCTCACATTACCTGATGGATCTGGAAAACTGTAACCAAAGCAGCTTGTAGATAATCACTTTGAGGCTGCTTAGTATAGAAAACCTGGATAGGATGCTGTCTGCCTTCCAAGTAAAGAACTGGGGCTCCATGGAAATACTGAGAGAAGAGGTCCACATCCATTGTAGCTGACATAATAATAACCTGGTAAAAGAGCGGGGAAATACATTGGGTTGCATACCTTAAACATTGTAATTCAGCATGGTGTAAAAAAAAACATGCTACTGTTTGAGCAATATTTGTGGGAATTTGGAACGAAAAAAAGAAAAACCCACCAACATCTAGGCTCCCAATGAGTTCCACATCACAGGGAAAAAAAAAAAAAAAAAAGACATGCCAGCTAATCTACATCATGAGGATCTACTGCGGTATAAATTGTTAGTCTCTTTATCTAATAGGACCCTGGTATCAGAATTGTAATTGATGCTACTTGTAATTAAAAAAATAAATTAAAAAAACAATATCATATAATCGCATATTTCATATCAAAGGGAGGCTTATTGTTTCCAAAATGTCTCCCAAACCTAAAACGTATACCTTTGCCGGTTTGTGGCCGAAAAGTACTACCAAGATATGGACATAGTGAGTATTAAAACAGAATTAAAGTGGAATGGCTTGAAATTTTCTCTAAAGAATCTTTTTCTGGAAATGCAAATCAACCTGACAGCGGCCCCAATTTGCCTATAGGCAGCTGTAATTTCTGCTACTTTACCTGAAAATAACATTTACAGCCTACAACTGTCTGTAGGCAAGTCTGACAGATTGGGCCGACCCAATTTTTCAGAATTCACATGTTGATTTGTATATACATAAAAGAAGATTATTTCTGCATTGATTAGCCTTTTTCTGGTCACAAAGGCATGGTTTCTGCTCCTATTAAAAGCCCCTACACGGCTCTATAATTGGTTTGGAGTCATTTTGGACCTGACAGACTTTTAGATAGTTTCTTGTGCTTACCTTTAATGGTAGCTTCCCAAGCTCCTTTCTTTTTTTTTGTGCAGTTTTGACAACGCCGAACAGCACGTCAGTGTGCACTGTCCTCTCATGAGCCTCATCCAGTATGACTACGCTATACCTGCGTAGAAGTGGGTCTCCAATTGCTTCACGAAGCAGCATACCATCAGTAAGGAATTTTATTTTGGTCTCATCTGATGTAACATCTTCAAAACGTACCGTGTAACCCACCTGCCGATACAAACACAGAAGTATCTAAATTAAGAGAAGTAAAATCTCCTCACCTTAGGCCTAGTTCACATCTATGTTCGGGCCATTCTGTTCCCCTCTCCGCATGAAAAAAAGCCCTGCAAAAGCACTTTTCTCTCTGCATTTTTTCTGCGGAAACCACATAGAACCCATTATAGTCTATGGGATCCGCATGTTTCCTAAGGTAACCGCTTTTTTACGTGGATTAGATTTTTGTTCTGGGAGTCCCCAAGCGACTCTCCAAACGGAAACCTATGCGCAGATGTGAACCGGGCCTTAGGCTGTTGTGAAGTGACAGGTCAGTTGAATATAAGTGACTGAAGTCTGTGTACATCTTGAACCTTAAAGCTCAAACCTGTAAAAATATACAGGTTTAATACTTGCTACCAACTGAATTAATAGTAATTTTTTTGCTCATACCCCGTTGTAAATCCAAACCTTACACTCCCCCACCAATCTGCAAATGATCCTCTATTCATAACTTACCAAGACTATACAAAATAAACCTTGCAATTCCATACTAAATTATATTAGACTTCCCCTTTTGACATTAACCGCCACCAGCAATATAAATGCAGTTGCCTACCAGTTTACTGAGCTCAGTCTTTTTCTCTTCCGATATTCTTGTCGCCAGAGATATAGCAGCGACTCTGCGAGGCTGGGTCACACCAATGATGCCCTGTCGCCCTATGCTGGCTTCATATAGGTACTGTGGAATCTGAGTTGTCTTTCCAGAACCAGTTTCCCCTTTAACATAAAGACATAAATAGTTTCCATTACACTTGGACATACCAAAAATAACACCCAGGCATAGAAAGAGATACACAGGCATAGAAAGATACAGATGTATACAGAATATGCTACAAACACAACAACCAACAGTGCTGGTGCTCAATGCCAGATTTGCTCACATTTTATATATCACAGACAGGATATGGTAGAATTTGTCAATGATTTTTCCAGCACGTGGTCAATAAACTTACATTTAAAGGGTTTGTTCGCATAGGATAATTCCCTTTCCCATTGCTGAGTACTCCCAATAAAGCATACGGACAACCTTTCCTGCAGTTTTCTCCCTTGTCACTTAATTCTGTGTTCATACATTGCAGTTTTCAGTATTTTCCATCAAGGATTTATGTTTTGGAATAATATACAAAATGGAATAATATACAAACAAAATTCTATTTCATTTGACTGATTTTAGCAAAGGTGCGGAGTTCTGCACTGCAGTTGCAGCTTTGTAAGCATTCATCTTGAGTTTTATTAGTGTTCATGTTCCATATATTTAAATGATGTCCTGGCATACACATGTAATGGAAATAAGAAAGCACTATGTCATAATTAAAACTGCACAGTAAACTCCAGGGTGTTCTCTGAGAATCAGAAGTGTGCTTCATGAAGTGGTTTATTAGGGTGATCATGCCCCAGTACACCCAAGCTGCACTTCTGTAATACAGTAGGTGACCACACTGGGACGTGGCGCTCTAGCAGGTCACCACCAGATGCTGGGCTAGTTACTAAATGCCCCCTCCTCATGGCAAATACAGTGCCAGCTGTTACCAGACTTTAGCAACCTATGCATATAAAGTACCTGGGTATTCTTTATGCTAGTGTGGGCACCTTCTAGGTACTAGGCTCACACAGTCCACCATGAAGAGATATTGGTGTGTGGTCACCTACATGAGGAGATATTCACTACACTCATAGAGACCACCTACACAAGGAGATATAGGACTGAGCTCATACATGACAATCCACCTACATGAGGAGATATAGGACTGGGTTCATACATGACAATCCACCTACATGAGGAGATATAGGACTGAGCTCATACATGGCTATCCACCTACATGAGGAGATATTCACTACACTCATAGAGATCACCTACACAAGGAGATATAGGACTGAGCTCATACATGACAATCCACCTACATGAGGAGATATAGGACTGGGTTCATACATGACAATCCACCTACATGAGGAGATATAGGACTGAGCTCATACATGGCTATCCACCTACACAGGAGATATAGGACTGAGCTCATACATGACCATCCACCTACATGAGGAGATATAGGACTGAGCTCATACATGACCATCCACCTACATGAGGAGATATAGGACTGAGCTCATACATGGCTATCCACCTACATGAGGAGATATTCACTACACTCATAGAGACCACCTACACAAGGAGATATAGGACTGAGCTCATACATGACCATCCACCTACACAGGAGATATAGGACTGAGCTCATACATGACCATCCACCTACACAGGAGATATAGGACTGAGCTCATACATGGCTATCCACCTACATGAGGAGATATTCACTACACTCATAGAGACCACCTACACAAGGAGATATAGGACTGAGCTCATACATGACCATCCACCTACACAGGAGATATAGGACTGAGCTCATACATGACAATCCACCTACATGAGGAGATATAGGACTGAGCTCATACATGGCTATCCACCTACACAGGAGATATAGGACTGAGCTCATACATGACCATCCACCTACATGAGGAGATATAGGACTGAGCTCATACATGACCATCCACCTACATGAGGAGATATAGGACTGAGCTCATACATGGCTATCCACCTACATGAGGAGATATTCACTACACTCATAGAGACCACCTACACAAGGAGATATAGGACTGAGCTCATACATGACCATCCACCTACACAGGAGATATAGGACTGAGCTCATACATGGCTATCCACCTACATGAGGAGATATTCACTACACTCATAGAGACCACCTACACAAGGAGATATAGGACTGAGCTCATACATGACCATCCACCTACACAGGAGATATAGGACTGAGCTCATACATGGCTATCCACCTACATGAGGAGATATTCACTACACTCATAGAGACCACCTACACAGGAGATATAGGACTGAGCTCATACATGACCATCCACCTACATGAGGACATAGTGCAGAGAAGCCGCTGCGCAGGCTGTACACATCTGTAAACAAGGCCCTGACCACGGAGCAGCTTCAGCCAACTCACCGATGATGACAGCGCTCTCCAGCTGCCGGAGCTGTCCTATGAGCTGTGCCCGGGCCTGGTAGATGGGCAGACCACGTCTCTGCTGCTCTATAGGCACCGGCTGCTTCCTGGGCCCGGGCTGCATGGCTCCTTTCCACTTGTGATTGGAATGAAGGGAGCCGGGCTTGAACTTCTTGGCCGGCGGGTGATAGGAGTCTTGAGACATAGTATTATGTACTGGTATAGCCGCTGCTTAATCGGTGCGACACCAGCCGTGCCCCCGGGAAATGCAGAGGCAACCCGGGGTGACCATACCGAGCCTCCGCTCACCAGCACACGTGCTTCCGCCGACTAACCATGCAATGACCGACTAGGCCGCTAGAGGGCGTTCAGCATCCTCACACTCACTACTCAAGTATTCTTAGTACTTTGTGGGACAAGGGGGTAAGTGCAGGTAGACCAGAAAGCTCCCGAAATATCCATCACTTCAGCAGATTTTGTAACTATTTACTAGATGTCATAGACCCAGGATTATTTGATTGACATTCATATGTGCAGATGTTGCTACATGGCTAATACAGACACCAGACAGATCTAGTTGTATATGTCCAATCACCACAGTGAGAAAGATCTGTTATTCCTTTATGCAGCTATCTGGAGTAGAAAAGTCACATAGTTCAGGTTTGTGCCATTGTAAATTACTGCCATATTTTCACCACCCAGGTCACTAGGAGTTGTATTTCTGCCAGAAATGATCACTGACATCTACACCAGCTAGGAGCATTGTGGCATCATAATGTGGCGGCTCTTTCCCTGGCACTGGGGCTATGAAGACTGGCGTTGAATACGAAAGTCATCATAAGTATCTCCAATGTATAAACAAAATGATGTGTTCGTATTGTTATAGTCATGTATATAAAGCCTAAGGCTCCGCTAAAAAATAAATGCATAATTTAACATGCCACCCCAAGGTATTAGTTTAAAGGCGTTTTCATGGTAAAAATATTGATGACCTATCCTAAGTAAAGGTTTTCTATATCAGATTAGATCTCACCTTGCATCCCTACCGATCAGCTGTTCTTAGTGGCTTATACACAGAGTAGGAAGCAGTGCTGTTCTCTGTGCACTGGGCAGATCAGATTACTGCAGATCAGTTTCCATTCACTGGAATAGTAGCTAAAGGATCAGTTCACACAGAGAAAAAACTCTACAAAAAAGCAGGTGGATTATGAAACTGAATCCGTCTCAAAATCCCTCTGCAAAAAGGCTCCCATTCATTTCAATGGGAGGCCCTCGCTTTTTTTCCCGCTAGCGACTTTTTTCAGGTAGCGGGAAAGAGAAGCGACATGCCCTATCTTGTCGTGGATGGTCAGTCGCGGCATGCGTGGCTCGAGACTCACTCCCTATTAGGTCCATTTATTCGGGCCAAATCAGGAGCAGGATGCACTCCATCAGCATCCTTGTCGTGGCTAGCCGCGTGGAGAATTCACATGGTGGAAAAGGTTTCCACCCTGTGAACATACCCAAACAATGATTCAGCTCAGCTGCTAAACAGGGATCAGTGTTACCGGCTTCCTTCTCTGTTCTCTGTATATCAGCTTCTGAGGACAGCTGATCGGAGGTGGTGAGTATTGTAAAAGGTTAATAATTAGAGATGAGCGAGCGATCAGCCGATCCGAACAGCACGCTCGCATAGACATGAATGGACGTAGCCGGCCGGCGTCAAAGTGGAAGTACCAGGTGCTTCCATTCATTTCAATGCGTGCGTGCTGTTCGGATCGGCTGATCCGAACAGTACTCGCTCATCTCTATTAATAATGCTTTTTGATGATTCTTTCATTTCAATTCTAGCATTTTTAGCTGTTTAAAGCTAAGTTGTTTTAGCTTTGTGATACCGAAGGTGTAAGGTCACATTCCATACCAGTGACCATCAGGCAAGGCATGCAACAAAGCTTCTAAAAAGTTATACAGGTTCAGCAAGGGGGTTTTGAGCTAGAAGCTAAAAATGTTCAATATAAACTAGGCCAGCAACCCATTTGGCACCAGACGTCTTCTTGGTTTCATATCTTTTCTTTACTGCAAGGGTCAGTTCACACGTGAACTGCCCGCGCGGGTTTTGACACCGGGAGAGAGAAACAGGGCCACAACAATGGAGTCACATGAGAAAACACAAAGAAAGAGGCGATGTTTGAAGATGGGGGGGGAGACAAGAGACATGAACCGGAGGGGAGAGGAAAAAGGGTCTCATCTCCAAATTATGTAAATATGTTGAGGAGAAGTGAGTAGGGCCAAACTCCTAGGCCTAAAGGACATGAAGAGCCCAAAAGTATCCTAGGCCTTCCAGATCCTATCAGACTTCTCTTTCTCATTGAGGATTAGGGCTGTCAACTGTTCATGAATTGTATCTGCCGAATCCGCAAGTATGAGTCCTCTTGACAGTGGCGTAACAAGGAATGGCGGGGCCCCGTGGTGAACTTTTGACATGCCCCCCCCCCCCCAACTGACACCGAAGCCCTTGACCGACCACCTCCTATGCATTCCTGCGTGCTCTATTATGTCCCTTAGTAGCCCCTACACACACTATTATGTCCCTCAGTGGCCCCTCCACACAGTATTATCCCCCATAGTGGGCCCTCCACACAGTATTATCCCCCATAGTGGCCCCTGCACACACAGTATTATCCCCCATAGTGGCCCCTGCACACACAGTATTGTACCCCATAGTGGCCCCTGCACACAGTATTATGTCCCTTAGTGGCCCCTGAACACACTATTATGTCCATCAGTGGCCCCTGCACACAGTATTATCCTCCATAGTGGCCCCCCCACACAGTATTATCCCCCATAGTGGCCCCTCCACACAGTATTATGTCCCACTGTGGACACCCATGAACAATTATTATACTCTGGGGTCTTTTCAGACCCTAGAGTATAATAACTGGAGACCCAGGGGGAGAAAAGCATAAATAAAAACCTCACCTATCTCTCGGCTCCTACGCTGTCGGCCTCCGAAGCAGTCCATCTTCAATGACGTCAGACGTCACATGACCCGGGACGCAGGCCGGGGTCATGAGATGTCAGACGACTAGGCCTGAAGCCTGCCTGGATCGTGGAGAGGTAAGTAAGGGTGCATTCACACTGAGTAAACGCTAGCTTATTCTGAACGTAAAACACGTTCAGAATAAGCGGCGTCTAAAGCAGCTCCATTCATTTCTATGGGAGCGGGGATACGAGCGCTCCCCATAGAAATGAATGGGCTGCTTCTTTCACTCCGTGCAGTCCCATTGAAGTGAATGGGGAGTGCCGGCGTGTACGCTCCGGCATGAGCAGAGCTTGCCGTATACGCCGGCACTCCCCATTCACTTCAATGGGACTGCACGGAGTGAAAGAAACAGCCCATTCATTTCTATGGGGAGCGCTCGTATCCCCGCTCCCATAGAAATGAATGGAGCTGCTTTAGACGCCGCTTATTCTGAACGTGTTTTACGTTCAGAATAAGCTAGCGTTTACTCAGTGTGAATGCACCCTAACAGTGTTTTTCTTGTTGATTTCGGAGCCTTTTGTTGTTAATGTGGATGAAGGTTATTTTTCCATTTAACGTGTCATGTGATTCAGGGGGAGTGGCATTTGGTTTGAAAAATGGACAATAGTCTGTTGAAATGATACTATATCCAAGGGGGACACAGCCTCAAAAAGTGTAAACATATTTCTTTGACTACAATCCTGGTAGGTAAATTTTGAAATGGAAATTAAAAGTTACATTTTATGAAAAATTATTATGTATGATGTTGGAATTTTATCCATATTTCTAAAGATTTTAGTAGTAGTAGTGATAGGGAGAAAACTAAAGCAGCTAAGGCTCACAACAGAGCAACAGCAACTGGCAGGTCCCATAGAAAGCAGGGTGGAGGAACTAAGAGGCACTCTGATGAGTCCAGGAAATATGAGCATTACAGTCCCCGAGGAGGAGGGCGGAAGGGGCCAGGGGAAGACCCAGAGTCATTGGACAGTGATCTGCATTTTTCCTGCATTTCCAAATGGGAGATCGCAGTGGGGCATGAACTTACCAGTCCTTGAGGGGTGGCTGAGGGATACCTAGAGCAGGGGTTCTCAAACTTTTTAAACAGTGGGCCAGAAGCAGAGCAGGTCGCACAGACATCGGGAGCGGTGCCCTCCAATAGGTAAAGCGAAGTGCGCTCCATGGCCTGACCCAAGCTCCCCAGGAGCTTCATTATAAATGCACGCCTGCTGGCGTTGTCGGCGGGGCCAGGTAGAAGTGCTTGGCGGGCCGCAGTTTGAGGACCCTTGACCTAGAGTCGCATATGTCAGGTAAAGCAGTGAAGGATCTCAGAGTGGTCGTCTCTTCTGGCTATCAAAGAAAAAGGGAAGCCCCCGCGATATGGGAGTTGAAGATCCTAAGGACCGCCAGCAGGGGTGTAGATGTCGCCTTTTTTTTGGAGGGTAATCCATGAAAGATCAGGGAATAATATATATCGGCACCATCAAAGTCTCGTTTAGAAAGTTCCTGAGCCATAATCTCTTCCTTAAGCTCAAAGTCCTGAACACAACAAATAACATTACTCGGAGTAGTAGTTGTTCCCTATAGGCGAAGCGCTCTATGTACTTTATCAAGTACCAGTGGCCAGGTTGTTTGCTGAGGATCTCATTAAAGATGCCTTCCAGGATCCTTTTTAGGTTCTCCTCTCCAATGGCCTCTGAGAGACCCCGCACTCTTATGTTATGTTATGTTTGCGACCCCTATTGTCGAAATCTTCCAAGTGACGCGTTACAGACAGTCTATAATAACCATGGGGTGGGAAGAGGCAACTTCTTGCAAATGGGAGACATACTGCCTGCTGTTATCACAAGTGGTTTCAAGGGTGTCCACACACTCAGATAATTGGCGCAGGTCCAAGTGTACTGCAGCTGTCTCAAGTTTACAATTCTGTTTCACTTGGTTTACCAGGACTTTTATACATATTGTATAGTGGGAAGATGTGACAGGAGATGCATCATTGAGGGAAAAGATCCTGAAGGGCCAGAGCAGGGAACTTGTGGGCTGCTGTTAGACCTGGCGTAAGTATATCCCATGGATTCTCCACCACTGCCAGTGACCCCGGGTCAAATCACCAGGTGAATGTCGCAAGGTTTGCCCAATACATACTCACCTCCTGTAGACTACCATGTCTTACAACAGTAATCAACTATATCAGCATATCACAATACAGAGAGCGGATTATAATGGGAGCAAATGGGCCATTAGGCTATGACCCATTTCACCTTTATTATAATCCGCCTCTGATGGTGTAGCTTTTCAAAAAATGGGTGTGGCCTAAAATTGCACAATTCATTGAAAAATTGTGAGCTGTGAACTATAGTACATGTACAATGCGTAGGACTTAGAAGAAATACGATCCACACACTGCAGACCAAAAAAGCATGGCAATTATTATTGCATGCTCAGCTGCAGATTTCAACCTGAAATCCAGGTTTGTTGCCCAAGGAACGGCACACGATATCTCTGCAGCACAAACCAGTCAATTTCTGCTGTGGGTGGGACCGCTGTGGACATGCAGCTGCAAAATGACATCATGTAGCCTTATCCTTAGGCAAATTTATTCACCTGGAATCCAGAAAATAGCACAGTTTTTTGTACAACTTATTTACTGCCTCTCAGGCAGTTTCAAATATGCCAAATTTATTAACAGGCCTAAGTTAGGTAATACACTTGGAGCGCTCCAACCATATCTTCTCTTACACCTGCTTCACAAAAAAAACAATAAATGTGAGCTTGAGTATTAACTTAGTAGGTAGCTGGAGCTGTAAAATGGGGAAAGCCTCCTTTGTCAGGCATGTGATAGATGGATGACACCTTTAAGGGACAGGAAGAGGCCCTGAGGATTTCTCTGTGACAACACCAGATTACAAATGATGGAGATCTGGCATGGTCACCTAAAATACGTATAGTCTGTTCTTCAAACTTCCACAATACATCATTCCATGGAGGTTAAAGCAAAATCAGCACCATGCCCTAAAACCTGCAAAGGCTGTTTATATAATTCATTCATGAGTAAATTTGTTTTCTAGAACATCATTCAATAGCACTGAACTGTACGTCATTGCCAATAATGTGGAATAAAAAAAAAAATCAAAAATCTGCAACAAATCTCTATTGTCTAAATATGGCCTAGTAGTACCACCAATTTCCAAATTTACAGCTGATTTTGGTAGTATTTACCCCAATATCACATACGTCTATGATGCCATGCTTTCAGGAGTGTTTAAAAGCACAACGTCCATGGATTTATTGTGCATATAAAATATTTTATAATACACCGCCTTTTTTCTAGGATTCCTTGTACATACATCATCTTACTGAAATGCAATAATAAAACACAATTTGTTGTCATTTTGAGAATCAAACCAAGAAATCAGCCAGCAAAACAAGCTTGTGTCACTGCTCGAAACAGTGTAGTCTAAGGTTGAAGTATATTTTTATAAAATGATACGCGTCATACGTTATGTCACACAGTAGAGGAATGGCTGTTGTATGTCCCCTATTTTGTGCGTTATTTGCACGGGCAGGAGTCTCTACATTTAAAGTTTGTGTTTACAAACTGGCAAAAGTAGGACAAGTCGTGTCCTGAAGATTGTTATCTCTTTCATGTATCAAAAATAAGATAACATACAACTGTTAAAAAGCAATAAAGAAGTCTGTGTGGTCTGGTTGAATAGTATCAGTTTCCATAGTTCCAGTTCAGATTCCAAGAGCTTCAAGTACCATTGCAAACAAATCCTCTACCGGGAGGCACTGGTGGGAAAATGAAAATGTCTCCTTGTGTCAGTCAGTGGATGATAAAGTGCTTCCTGTTCTGCAAGTTATCTCTGCAACAGGGCAATGTGCATTCAAGACGATATTACAAAGTTCAGCTCCCGTGTGCCGCTTTCTTTAGTTCGCATCTTTTTCTTTAACCTCCAAGTCGTTGTCCCTCTCCCCATGCAAATCCACCAGGACGATCTTCTGGGAGTGGATTGTAGTTTGGATCTTCATCTTGTGTATCAAATATTGCCTTTCTGCAAAGCAAATTAAATAATTTAAGTACAAGTAGGCACCACATAAGAAAAACAAAAATTAGTTTTTCTTGTGGTGGATTTTCTGTCTGAATGAATGAAAGTCCTCTATTCCTGTGAAAAATGCTTTAGACAGGATGTTAACAAATCTTATCCACGCAATGCAGGAAAAAAAAATGGCCTGCAGTGTGGATTTCAAAGTGAATCTTCAGTTATAGAAACAGTTTTTCATAATAGTGTATGGGAATAAACTTTGCAACATATTTATTAGGAAATCTGTTTGCTTCTTTTTCCACTGATCAGACTAAGCTACTTTTTACATAGAAGTCTATGGAAAGGGAGGCCGAAAAGACAAAAAAAAATCTCTTGCTGCTAATCTCTGCTACACTGAGCTTGGAAGCTCATAACACTGCTATGTTTCCAGATTTATTTAATGAGATATGTTAGAAGTTGCTTTAAAAGTCGTAGGCTATTAATTTGTGCTGTGGATTTCAAGGTCATCCCTTGTCAATGCAAAGGAGGATTTCTGCAGGAAATCTGTGACACATCAGGAAGCAACATGCTGATTTTGCACTGGATTTACAGCAAATTCCTTAATGGAAAATTTGTACGTCACCCTTAAGATCAGGCCCCTAAACCTTCCCACACTACTACCTCCAGGTGTAGGGAATTTCATGCCTGGCTGTGCTTTTGATTTTATGTCCTTCTGGCCATGAGGTCTCCTGCTCTATGGTATCACTTGTGGTACCATAGCACAAGAGGCAAGGTAGCTGGCAGGACAATAGAGGAGGTGTATGAAATTCACCGAGGTTGTATGGCCTAGACTGTATGTGATGTAATTTGAGGTGGGAGGGGGGGGGGGGGTCACCAATATTTATGTGGTGGTTAAATAGGACACTATTACCTATGGGTAGACTGTTACCAGTAGGGGTGGAGCCAATTAGGACACAATTACCTATGTGTACTAACAATATGTTAACATCAGCCTTATGGTTGCCTTCAACAGGTGGGTCATTCCATATCAAGTGATCCAAATAGGAATGTTTTTTTTACCTGACGTCTTTGGATTTTTTTTATTTTTATTTTTTATGAAGTACAACTTAAGTTAATTACAAATAAAAAGTTTCGAATTTTTTTCTTCATCAGTTAATTTTTTATAGACTTCTAAAGTTTTGAAAAAGTGTGAATTTTGCCCTGGTATGGCTTTACATTTTTTAACATATCTTGGGCTAGAATTAAGATAAATAGGTGGGAGAGGCATCATTTTTCTCAGAGCGATACAGGCTTTCATTTGATATGTCACAAGATGAGGTTTCTTTATATTTTGTTTTGGAGAAATCAAATTCAAAATTTTGATGCGCAATTGTGAAAAAAACGTATGTTTTAAAATTGTGAAAAAATGCATTTGTGTTACTTGTGTTCTTGGTTATATTTGTACAGGTTTTCAACTTGGGACCAAATTGGGATCAATTTTTTTTTAAGCCTTGAATCATCTGATTTTATGTTTTTGTGAGCTTCTTCCTTTTTTCTTTTCAAATTACAACTTGCTGAATTCAACATTTATATGCAACAATAAAAAAACATAAAAAACAAATATTGTAAGTGCCAGAACAAATACATCTTATCAGAACACAGCTTGTCCAGCATTTTCAACCTGAATGCATTGAACAAACCGAAAGAAAAAAGCTGCTCATATCCTCAAGTGCGATTTTTCTAAATAGTCTCATCCTAATTATATGTTAACAAGAGTACAAGAACCAATATTTATAACACCTATTTCTACATGTAACAATTGTTTTTTATTATATCACTAAACATGTAATTTATTAAGATAAATAGTCCAGTAGATAAATCCTCATTCTATAAAATATGAACTAATCAAACAATTAATAGGACATTTTTAAACTACTGGCCTTTTATCATCAACATAATAAAATAATACAGTGATATCTAAAAATCATGGATTATTTGGTAATTATATGTTGCACACCTAATGAGTTGACACTGGTGTGGTTGGGGAGGGGGGGGGTTATATTATTAACATTCATCTGTAATAATAAGGGACATGTATCAAACATGGAGATTAGGACCTCCCTTCTTCTTGTTATCTGAGGTGCACTACAATAAGTGTCCTTCCATACTACCTAGTAATTGTACATTAGCATCAAGTCCTCAGTCATTCCTTACATCAGTGACTGCATCAACATATACTGAGCAATGCAATATGAGAACATAACATGACTTCTGTATTAATTACTCTACCTTTAATAATAAGGGACATGCATCAAACATGAAGATTGGAACCTCCCTTCTTGTGGTTATCGGAGGTGAACTACAATAAGTGTCCTACCAGAAACACACCTCTGAGAGAGATGGTCCCACTCTAGTGTCATATTACATTATTACCTGTATACTGCTAGTCTGACACTAGTTAACATTACAGTTTTGTGAGGTGGATCATTCTCTGTACATATCTCACATATAGACCCCACACTTTTAGACCACAGGCTGAACAGATCTGAATTCAAGATTTTCGGAATGACACTGTAATAGTTATATTTTAAAATATTATCCCATCGCGATCCCAACTTGAATTTTGGTACAGATGTGGCTTGGAGCATAGCAGGCCCATGTGCATTTTTTAAAATTTTTTAAATAAAACGGTTTTTTTTCGGAAATGCGTTTTAAAATTTTGCGTTTGCGTTCACATGGGTAAAATATTAACAAAGATACTCTTGTGACATATTTGGTGAAAGCCTGTATAGTTCTGAGTAGAATGGCGTTTATTTTGTTTCTCTATCTTTTTTCTAGCCTAAATTATGAGGAGAAATGTAAAGGCAGGCAACACAGAAATTCGCACTTTATGAACTTTGAAAATCAATTAAAAATCCAAAAAAATTTCTAGAATTTTTTTTTCTTCACATTTTGCATTCTCTGACACACTATTACCAAATAACAAAATCTCAAAAGAATTAAAAATATAGAGGGAATAATCATTGGTTCACTTGACACGGAATGACCCAGGTCATACAACTAACTGGCATAACTACATTTATACAGCTGCAGAATTACTAATGACAACCATAAGGCTGATGTGACCCTTGGCGTAAAAGAGTTTGACATCCATGATCTAGCTGATTTCAGCTTCGTCTTGAGCGGTCATGCTCAATCTCCAGGTAAATTCCGCCTGATAGATCCCACTGAAATGAATGAGAAGCAGAAAAATATCACCTGGCTGAAGCAGAATTTGCAAATTCAGTGATGGATGTCAAAGCGGATTTGGTGTGAATTCCTAAAGCAGAATTTTTCAGCTTCTACAAATTCCACCATGTGAACATATACTAACAGTCAATATTTAAAACACACTACCACAAAAAAAAAAAAAAAAAAAAAAAAATTTGCACTACAGGGGACTGTCAACCATGGCTACTAGGCTTCAGCCCAGTTTTCAATCTACTGGACTATTAGTGTAAGTCTAGAGCACATTTTCAACTAACATTTCCAAAAATCTGGCACTAATAAGCACATCAGGGTCTTATCCTTACTCTTATGTATAATATTCATCGTAGGCATAGGTGTAATGTGAAGCTCCTGGGTCGCAATGCAAAATAAAGGGGCCCTATTTACTATGTACCGTCTATAAAAGTGGTATCTTAAGTTCTACAGACACCTTTGTCCCCTTCTGATTGCTACTTCTGTCCCCGCTATAGCTATGCCCCTGACCTTAGCTGTGGTGCAAACTTAGCCCAACTAGTGATGCTTGCTTCCTAATAGATGAAGACCAAATAAAGATGAAAGCAGAATGTATATAGGCATGTACCATACTTACAAAATGTACGGTGTCTTTAAAATTCTTCCTCCTCCAGGTTGGTTAGGAAACACATCCTCTAAAAAGAAATAGATGTGTCCAACTGCAATACCTGCAAAAAAAGAAAAAAAAAAAAAAAAAGTTACAGTACAAAATTCGAACAGAACCCAAACTGATAACTAACAAAGGACAAAGTAACTTTCTCCATAAGTAAAACTTGGACATGAAAAGAACTCTGACAGGTTTCATAATGCTTTGAGCAAACAAGCACTCCAAAAAAAATAAATAAATGAGCCAGACACACGGATGAAGCAAGTGAACTGCCAAGTATTAAAGGATTAAAAAAACACTTGTAACGTAAAGCATCAGATTTAAGCCTTATGCACACCATGTATATAGTCATTGTGCTATCAGAGATGGAAAATGACAGCAATGGGCCCCTGTGCAAGTAGCTACTCAAATATATAATATATTTAGTATCTGACACATGACCCATACACGCCACTGACATTACAAGCATGATGCATACACAACACTTCCACATAAGACACATACAGGCCACTCACACATGATGCATTGTACTATGTGGGGGTAATTTACTATACAATGTATTATTTATGCCAGGAAACTGGCACAGAAATGGTGCATTTTTGCTGTACGAGAAATGACTTGGCATCACTTTCTGTCATTTCCACCCTGCTTGCCACTCTTTAAAAAGACAGTTGGTGGAGCAGGGTGAGGATTAAGGTGAGCCAGGACAGGGATGCCTCAGACTGTCAGGTTTCCAATTGCTGATGGCAGAAAACGGATACGAGTCGTAGCTGAAATCTATGCCAGCCTCTGCATAACACAACACTCACTTATATCACACATATCCCTCAAATCACTCACGTATTAGATGCACACGTCCCTCTTAGATTACATGCATACATCAATCACATATTACCCGAATACTGCACACATCATTCAAATCGTACAAGCATGTCGCAAACTTCACTCAAATATTAAATGAATACAGCATGTTACTCATAGAATATGAATAACATACAGTATACCTATAATTTATGTGCATGCAGCAAACTTCGTTCAAATATTATATAGCATATGACACTCATATTGCACACATACACCACTCATTTATTAAAGGGGTATTCCCATCTCAAGGATCTAAATTGCTAGCTTATGTACATGTGTTTTCCTAAATATATTGCTTTAGCAATGCTGCTTTGTTTTCCTATGTGAAATTATCCCTTCCATTGTTCACACAGCGTTTCCATAGAGCCAGACCTGTGTGATAAGTTAGGACAGATGACATCACTTACTGCTCTCACTCATCTACAGCTCTGCAGTTCAAATAACATGGAGTCAGTTTTCTAGAAGAATGGGAATATTATTTAATCTGCGCATTTATATTAATTTCTAGTAGTATTGTGATATTTCCTAGTTTTCTTTTCAGAATGCTTGGAGAGGTGTATTTGCCTGTTTGATAAAGAATACAAGACTATGAGAAGAAGAGACAGCGGGGAAAGCAGCGGAAAAAGGGAGATGGGAAAACCCCTTTAAGAATGCATACCACTCAAATTACATGTATACAGAATACAATCAAAGTGCATATTTTGGAATGCATGTTCTAGCAGACCTTTGGGTGGATCAATACTACCGTATTTTCCGGACTATAAGGCGCACATAAAATACTTCGATTTCCTCAGAAATCGAAAGTGCGCCTTATAGTCCGGTGCACCTTATATAAGGCTTGAAGCGGCGGCACGCGAGGAGTTAAGCGGCGGCCGCCTGCAAAGCATGCCGCTTCCATACATTGCAATGGGAGCGCGCTATTCAAATAGTATTCGTTCATCTCTAACTATTTGAATAGCGCGCTCTCATTGTAATGTATGGAAGCGGCATGCAGACTTTGCCGGCGGCCGCTGCTTAAAGAGATTCTACTAGAGATGAGCGAGTACTGTTCGGATCAGCCGATCCGAACAGTACTCGCTCAACTCTAGATTCTATCATTAAAAGAACTTCTTCCCCCTAACCACGTCGGAATAGCCTTAAAAAGGCTATTCGTCTCTTACCTTTCCCATAGCCAGCGCCGCCTTCTCCCTGAGCTGTGTTCGCGCCTTCCGTGTCATCTTCTTTGGGCCTCATGGATGACGCATGCGCAGTCGGCTCTGGCTGCGAGAGCCTGTTAGAGCTGACTGCGCATGCGTCATCCATGAGGCCCAAAGAAGACAGAGACGGAGCTGCAGAAGAAGGCGGCGCTGGCTATGGTAAAAAGGTAAGAGACGAATAGTCTTTTAAGGCTATTCCGACGTGATCAAGAAGGAAGTTCTTTTAAAGGTAGAATCCCTTTAACTCCTCGTGTGCCGAGCGCTTCCATTCATTTCAATGGAAGCGTGCCATTGAAATGAATAGAAGCGGCTGGCACGCGGGGGGTTAAGCGGCCACCGGCAAAGTCTGCCGGCCGCCGCTTTCAATCATATAAGGCGCACCGGACAGCGCTGCGCCTTGTAGTCCGGTGCGCCTTATATATGGACCTAGGCAGGACTATAAGGCGCTCATGGGTAATGCGCCTTATAGTCCGGTGCGCCTTATAGTCCGCAAAATACGGTAGTATGCTTTAGGCTAGTTTCAATCAAGTGGGGTTTTCCCCAAGATTAAATTATGTATAGATTTAAATAAATGCTGTTTATCTCTACTTTTTAAAAAATTTTTTGACATGAAATAAAAAAAAAACAAAAAAAAACATAGGTAGCCTCAAATATACTTAGTCTTCTCCTGATGCAGAAAGCAACAGGCTGCAACAGTGAAAGATGTATTTTTCAATAATTTAAAAATATTTCTTTTTCTTTAACCAGGACATGAGGGTACCCACAAAAGCAATGTGTAAGAATTTCTGAGTGACATTTGTTCTTTATGCAAAGTTTCAAACCAGGCTGCACAAATCTTACCTAAGAGATCTACAATAATTGAATTGCCCAGCAACAACGAAAAGCCCATAAGGACCCATGGAAGGAATGGAGCCTGAAAGTTCAGAAGACCAAAGAAGTTCATGCGAACATAAGGATTTCTTCTACTCCACACATAGACAAGCATTATTGTAAAAGCTTGACCAAGGAAAACTAAATTGACAAAAAGCCCAAAGATCTAAAGTATATTAAGGAAAAAAAATACTGTTTAAAATATACAGATGATTAAAAGCTAAGTGTAAGATATTTCCTGTAAGTATAAACATCCAGAAAAGCCTCACATTTTCTCATTGTCACATTCTCCATTTGATCAGCTTTAGGCTGAAGCCTCACATTATAGAAAGCACAAAACTTGGCAATATCTGCAACAATAAAAATTATGATTAGAGATGAGCGAATATACTCGATTGAATACCTTGGCCGCATAGCTCCCGGTGCAAAAACACTTTTGGGGCATCGAATTTTCCCTCCTTCCCTGCCGCCAGGAGCTATGCGGCCGAGGTATTCGATCGAGTATATTCGCTCATCTCTAGTTATGTAAGTTAGTTATCTAGTTATGATCAGTAAGTTATTTATTCCTGTCAAGCTTTTCTGTAAAATGTGGCCTCAGCCTAAGGCTGAGTTCACACAGGTTTTTTGAGCCAGATTTTGACTTGTAATCCGTGTCACAATCCGGCTCAAAAAACACCTCCCATTGAAATCAATGGGTTCCTTTTTCAGATATGCTCTTTCTTCAGGCGGATGTCGCGGCTGGACGTCTGCCTGAAGACACTCCCTGCCGACTAGGCCCATTCATTTGGGCCTAATCCGGAGAAGAGTACCCGTTTTTTGGGCCAGAATCTGAGGTGGCCTCCACGTCAAATTCCGGACCAAAAAACTCCATCTGAACTCGGCCTAAATGTCTGTCCCTAAGATTTTACTACAAACACCCATTAATGCAACTCTCAAGTTAAAACTTTGAATATATGTAAGGATACAGTCATTAAAAGGCCACCAAAAAGGAACATAAATACAAAATCTGCTGTACGACCACGAAACGATCCTTCTTCAAGCATCCGGCAGTACCTATATCTGACATACATATTTTGTTAAGGAACAGTTCTATTTAGACATATGTGGCTTCCTCATCATTAAAATAAAGCAGACATTTCGGGTAGCCTATGCTACTTTACCTAAAAGTCAGTGCTTCACTGCAACTTTATTAACTGAATTTAACTATTAAGCTACAGCTGCAAAAATGCTTGCATCAACTTGTATGCAATCTTATAGGCTGTAGATGTCACTCCATAGTTAAAATCCATCATCAGTGCTGCAAAAGGTTACAGTGTAGCCCAAGCCTAAAGCCAGCCATCCACATCACATTTTGGACTTTAGGATGAGAAAAAAAAAAAAAACAACTCGCCATCAACAAGTAAACTGTCACATGAGAGGGCAGTTCAGTTGTTAAAAAACAAAGAGTAATGAGTCTTTGCAAATTGGTAGATGAACAATATAATTAATCTCAAATAAATGGCATGATTAAAACTAGATTTTATTGATGTACGTTAAAATAAAGGTCCAGGGTATGTAACTATAAAAAGATAAGAAATGCACAAAAGTGATAGAAAATACATATCTACACTAATATAGGGAGACCATTATCACTTTTGCTACAGCTCCCTTAAGCAAATTTATTTATCAAAGTCTTCCTCATCAAGGGATATATTCTAAATCTGAGTAGCAGATTTATCTGAAGTACTCAGATTTAGAATATATCCCCTTACATTTTTTTTCATTTCATAGAGCTCCCCCAAATAAAAGAGAATAAGTAGGGAGTCCAACGGCTTGAAAAACGTAAACGTACTGGCATGGCTGCATGTTCTAGAATGTATAAACATTTAGGGAGAAACACCATTTTTATAGGATAGCCATTGATAGAGGTGAGGACCACACAGACTTAGAACTTGGCTTTAAAGTGGCCAAGAAGTGGGTAGACTTTTGAATTTAGGAAATTACCATGGTCAGCAGAAATATAAATACCCAGGTATCTATAGGTGTCCGTTACCTTTAGGCCACAAATATATTCACTGGTATCTACCGTTAACTGTTTAATGATATGATAAATGACAATTTGGACTGGTTAGTGCACAAGCTAGGGTAGATACTGAATCTATCAATTAGGGCCATGGTTCTGGGCAGTGATTAAGGTCAGACAAGCAAAAGCAGATTGTCTGCATAGAGTGTTCTCCTCTCTTCGTGGGTACCAATAGTCACTCCCTTATATATCGGGTCTGTCCTAAGAATGATGACAAGAGATTCTATAGCCAATGCAAAGAGTGATGGGGATAACGGACATCCCTGCCCCTGTGTAATGAGAAATATGGAGACAGGTAACCATTTATGGAGAGTGCGCTCTAGGGGATTGATAGAGAAGAGTAATCCATGTAGTAAATTATTGCCCTCCTGCAGAACCTGTAGGAGGAAGGGCTATTCCAGTCAAATGCTTTGGCTGCATCCAGAGAGCAGTTCTATTTTAAGTGTAAGCCGATGGCTGGTCAGGTAATGGAGGGAGTGTACATCTCACCCAGACTACTCAGGTGGGTGAGATGAGAAAACTCCAGAAACAATGTTTCTCAGCAGATAATTCTGTCTGCTGAGGGTTATTTCAGAGTTCCGGTTACTGGGCTGGATTTTTAGGAACGGCAGGTAGGTTTGTAGTGGGACCTGTCATTCTACCCCCCTCCAGTTCACAGTTTGGGGCTGTTCCGGCAGTGACTCAGCTGCAGAGAGTCTTCTCGTCAAGGAGGCTTAACAAGTCAGCTCCAGCAGCAACACTTTGGGCAGAGTTTGGCTGGAGAGTGAAAGAGAGAGGTCATATTTTTGGAGCTGTGTCCTGAACGAATTCTACTGGCTTTTGATTTCTGTGATTCTATGTGAGGTAACCTATTCTATGTTTAGTTAGAGCCTAGCCGGGCAGGTATTTATTTTTGTATTGTTTCCTTTGTTGCTGCACTGCCTTTTTGAGTGAAAATAAACTCTACCTTTGTTTTTGGACTAAAGAGGCTGGACTTTTGTGTCTATGCCACCCCACCTAGCAACCCCAGACCCTGACATAATCAATTTTAACAAACTGCCCAAAGCAGACAAAAATGCCAGTCTTAGGATATGCCATTTCCATTACCTGTGTCTCCAGAACTCCCGATTACCTCAGGGTAGCAGAAATAGTTAAACACAGCTGTTCTACGTGGCTTCCTTGAGAAATAAGGGTGTGTTCCACCATTTATGTACACTCCGATCTGGTGATCAGGACACAGGGCCTCATATTTCTATCGCAACCATAACTGCATATATGGAAATAGCACTAACTTATTAAGCTGCCTTCTAGATAAAAGTTCTTCATACTTATAAATCTAAAAAAGGAAATAAATTCTCATGTCCTATTAAGGACCATGCCATTCACTCATAAAACACCTTAAAAGGATACAGAAAAATCATATTAAATAAAAAATTGAATCCAACTGGTCCAAAAAACAAGAAGTTTGTGATGAGTCGCCATACCTGGGGAAAAAAAAAAAAAAGAGAAAAAAAAAAAGAGAAAAATTTGCTATTGCCATTTTATTTGACAAATGACTTACATGCTAGTTCTGATGTCTAAAACTACCAAAGTGTACCAGCTAAAGAACTCTTATAATGCAACATATAATTATGTTTTCCTGTACCAATATCTGTAAACTGACTGTTAGGTGTTGGGTATAAGTAGCCTTTGATTAGATATTTCTTGGGGAAAGGGTGAAGGGGGTAGTAGTGACATTCCATTTCCAGAAACCAGCAAATGTCCCAGGGGCGGTCATGTGAGTGATATAGGTAAATGTACATTTTAATTTTTTTTTTTTTTTTTTTTTTATTAATTATGCTATTTAGAAAGTAGGAAGGGGGAGGATGTTTAGATTAGTGTAGGGATTTCCATTTATCCCGGACATCCCCTTTAAAGGGATTCTACCACTAAATAGCTATTTTTTTTCTGCTTAAGACGTAAGAATAGCCTTTAGAAAGGCTATTCGTCTCTGCGGCGCCGTTCCTTAGAAATCCCATTTTTTACCGGTATGCTAATGAGTTCTCTCGCAGCAATGGGGGCGGGCCCCAGCGCTCAGACAGCGATGGGGGCGTCCCCACTGCTGCCTGAGAACTCTCTCCAGCGACGCCTCCTTCTTCAGCTGCATCCTCCCCTTCTCTGTCGTCTTCCTTCTGCGTCAGCTCCAACGCCTGCGCGGTCGGCTCTACCAGCAAGACACTAGTAGAGCCGAGTACGCTCCAAAACCTGGATGACTTCACTCGCACGTCGGAGGTCTGCTCAGACTTTACTGAGCATGCACAGTACACGCTGTTCGGCAAAGACTTCGAGGAGCGTACTGCGCATGCATGCAATTGCGGCCTTGAAAATATGGCCGTCGGCATGCGCAGTCGGCTCTACTAGTGTCTCACTGGCAGAGCCGACTGCGCAGGCGGCGGAGCTGACGCAGAAGGAAGATGACCGAGAAGGGGAGGCGTCGCTGGAAAGAGTTCTCAGGCAGCAGTGCGGACGCCCTCATTGCCGTTTGAGCGCTGGGGCCCGCCCCCATTGCTGCGAGAGAACTCATTAGAAAACCGGTAAAAAAAAAACAGGATTTCTAAGGAATGGCGCCTCAGAGACCAAGTCTAAAGGTAAGAGACGAATAGCCTTTCTAAAGGCTATTCTGACGTCTAAAGCAGAAAAAAAATAGCTATTTAGTGGTAGAATCCCTTTAAATTTGAAGCCAGAATGCAACGTGAAAAAAGCATTATTGTTAAGGGCAGTTTCCAGTTCGTAGGTCAGGGAGTCTGTCAGTACAGTATCTTAGTGCTCAGAGCTGTCAGCGGAGTGTGAGAATTTGTTTGTAGAATGGCCGATTTTGACTAAAGGGCTGATTTTTTTACTACACAAAGGGAAGGTTCTGACGCTGCTGAGCATTGCGGCAAGATCCTCCTTGCTTGAGAGGAGGCAGGAGAAAGCTCTAATTATGTAAGTGTTGCTGGGAGGAGTATTGAGTAAGAGAAAGATCTTGCTACGGCGCTCAGTCACCCCAGATCACACCTCCAATGTACTCTTGGCTCAATTGCATAGAAATAAAAAGCTTTTTTTGTCAAACTCAAGGAGCCATTCTACAACAAATTCTAGCACTGTGCTCACTGCTGTGAGTGCTTTAAGGTACTGGAGCTGGTTTAATAACGTTTTTGGTGTTGCCAGACTCCCTTGAGGAGCACTAATATTGTATACCTTTAAAGTGTTTGCCATAGTAAAGCATTTGTACCAAATGTAAACTTCTGTAATATCTTCTAACAGCTGTATATCAGGACAGATGAGGCATTAAACATTCTTATTTCCTGCCCATGCAAATATATTATTTTCAATGAAATTGAAACAAACCTGCTAGTACATTAGTTCCTGTATAAGATACTGACTGTGCCTACAACTTTCTAGCACCTTTTGTAGTGCTAACAGGAATATAATATATACAGCAAAAGAAGCATCTAACCCATGAGACGTACCTGGTAATGTCGAAATATCAGTTCTGGGTTGAAGTACAGCTGAAATGGTGTGATGATTTCTAATTGCTAGAAGAGAGAAAACAGATAAGGGAAAGCGTTTCAGAGAAATGTAATACATAAAAGTATATAAGTCAAGTGCCTTATTTCCTGAATTACACCTTGCCTTATTATTATTATATACATATACAGCTGTACTGTACACTATTTTATACAGATTATAAAATCTGGCTCAGTGGTTAGCACTGCAGAGCTGGAGTCCTGGGTTCAAATCCCACACAGGACAACATCTGAAAGGAGTTTGTATGTTCTCCCCGTGTTTGCGTGGGTTTCCTCTGGGTACTCCGGTTTCCTCCCACACATCAAAGACATACTGATAGGGAATTTAGATTGTGAGCCCTATATGGGACAGTGACTGTCAATATCTGTAAAGCGCTGCGGAATATGATGGCGCTATACAAGTAAGCATAATAATAATAAATAACAGATTAAGGGCTGACGCAGATGAAGATATTGCTCCCGTATTACATCCCAGCCCAAGTGTGGGTCTCCTGGGACATACATAGAGCATAATACTGACCTAGGATGCTCTAAGTTCAGGTCAGCAGAGCCACTGATAGCCCCAGAAAAAGGAGCTGAAATAAGAAAGCAATACCCTAAAAGGTGTTAAGATGGCAGATTTCATATAAAAAATTCTCAGAAGTGTTTGTTACTTTTAGCACCTTTATTAGTGAAACTAGAAGCTATAAACATACTAGCCAAAAGTGCAGACTCTTCCAGGTATACATTCCTTTTCCAGATCAATGAAGTTAGCCAACAGAACGTAAACAGGTAATCCATTGCTCCAAAGATAGAGGTTGTCCAAAGGCTTCTGTTTAACTTACTTTGGTGGTGGTTTATTCATGCAAGACCTATAGCACAGGCAAATAAATACCAGTGATAATGTAAGAGGAGAGAGTAGGCAGAGCGACACGGGAAATCGAACATGTAATCCAGGGTTGGAACCAGCCTGATACCACCATGTCCTGAATGAAAACCGCCAGCCAAAATAAGTTAATTTGAACAAACACCAATGTTTTAAAGCGTACCTAAACTTTTGAACAAGTTTTCATTTTTTGTCCGCATTTGTGACATTAAGAAATATTGTGATCTATTTTACTAATGGATTTTGCCTCCATTCCGTGAATTCCTGCACTTAAAGAAACTTTTTATCCCTTCTGTATTCTTTTCCTTCGTTCTCTATTGCCAGCAGATATCCTCTTGCTACGAGAATGTATAATTTCACAGAAAGGAGCGTTCATAAGTCTGTGTGCTTTAAATAGCATTTTTACAGGTGCTTTTATCAATTTTGTAACATTGTACACAAATCCAATACAAAATTCTTGAACATAAATATCATACATACAGCATATTTTATATCTTCAATAATTTCCTACATAGAACACAAAACTTCAGACATTTACAGCCCATCCACAGAACGTCACTGTTCTCAAGATAGATCCAAAAGGTGAACCGCACATCTATTGGACAATCATAGCATAATATATGGATACTCCACACATCTCAGAGATGGAAAGCCCCTTCTACTACTGCAGTAACTGAAGAACAGCTTCATGAGATGGGGATTCACATGGGTTATTTCTAAGATTCCCCTAAAGAACAAAATGTCAAGGTGAAATAACACACACTCCTTGACTTCACTCCCACTGAACTACATTAAGGCTGTGGCCCCACGCTGCAGAAGTGAAGCTTTTTTTGCTGTAGATTTTGCTGCAGTTTTTTAAACCAAAGACAAGAATGGCTACAGAAGGAATGGGAAATATATAGGAATTTCTTATACTTCTCTCCTCTGCTCAATCCACTTCTGGCTTTAACTTAAAAAACTGCAACAAAAAGTGTGTTTCTGCAACGTGGGACCTCAGTCTTATTGGGTTATAAAAGAAAGAAAGAAAGAAAGAAAATTTTTTTTTGTCATGTCAGTATTCCTTAGTGTAAGGGCTTGTTCACACAGGGCAAGAGGGGCCGGATTTTGGCACTGAATCCACATCAGAATCCACCCCCTCACAATAGAGGTCTATGTAGATCACTAGCTTCCTTTTTCCGTGAGCAGTATGCTGCCGCTCACAGAAAAAAGAAGCAAGTTGCCCTTTCTTCAGGTGGATTCTGTAGCTGATTCAGCTGCGGCGTCCGCCTCAAGGTAGCACCCTCCAGACTAGGCCCATTCATTCATTTGGGCGTACTCCGGAGCGAGAAGCTGCGACAGTCGTATTTTGGTCCTATTCTGACACAGCTTCCCGCATCAAAATCAGGACCACAATACGCCATTCTGTGTCCAATGTGAACTAGCTCTTACGAAATCATTAAGACATTCCATGCTAAAATTATGCACTGTTTAGCCGATTTACCCTCAGGCAGTAGCGTAACTAGGAATGGCGAGGCCCCATGGCAAACTTTTGACATGCCCCCCCCCCCCCCCCCCCTGCGCATTCCTGCGTGCTCTATTATGCCCTATAGTGGCCCCTGCACACAGTATTATGTCCCTTAGTGCCCCCTGCACACAGTATTATGTCCCATAGTGGCCCCTGCACACAGTATTATGTCCCTCAGTGGCCCCCTGCACACAGTATTATGTCCCTCAGTGGCCCCCTGCACACAGTATTATCCCCCATAGTGGCCCCTGCACACAGTATTATGCCCCACTTTGGACAACCATAAACAATTATTATACTCTGGGGTCTTTTCAGACCCCAGAGTATAATAATCAGAGACCCAGGGGGAGAAAAACATAAAAAAAAAACCCACTGTTACTCACCTATCTCCCGGCTCTGCTGCAGTCCTCCACTGTAGTCCATCTTCAATGTTGTCAGACATCACATGACCCGGGACGCAGGCCGGGGTCATGAGACGTCAGACAAATAGGCCTGAAGCCTGTCCGGATCGTGGAGAGGTAAGTAATAGTGTTTTTTACCTCTCTCGATCATTATACTCGGGGGTCTGAAAAGATAAGTGTTTGTGGGGCCCACAGTGGTATTTACCGATCCAGGCCCTGCCAAGATCAGTAAGTAAATAGGGCCCGTTACCGGCTGGAGTAACTCCAGCCTGTAACAGCCTATTAAGAAAAAACAAAATACGCAGCGGTAGCGGCTGTCGCCGGGCCCCTAATGTCCCAGGCCCTGTGGCAGCTGCCTCTGCTGCTATGTCGGTAGTTAGGCCACTGCCCTCAGGTCATGCAATCACATCTGTGATGTTTTGCCATTGCCTGCAGATGAACCATATCTGTGGTATGTGACATGTTCGAACCAACCCACTTACCTCCCACCTTGGAACCAAGCTAATAGGCAGCAATAGGCTAAGAGGGCAGAGCTACTGGCAGCAGTTATATGTGAGCTCGGTCCCAACGAGTGGCGGGGTGGTTGGGGTGAGTTAGTGCAGAGAGGAGGAAGGCGAATGGGCAGCTTAGAACAGGTCACATGCCACAGTGACGTTTCATTTGCAGGGAGCCTACAAATGAAGCATGAAGATGTGGTCAAGTGACCTGAAGCTAAATCAGCTAAACAGTACATAATTTTAACGCAATATGTATTAGTGTTTTGTTTATATGGTCATATGATAAATATATTTTATAAAATTGGATAACCCACTTTAAAGGTTACAATTAAAATGGTACAACACTTCTACATGGAAACAATAGCAGCGAGGTGAATGAAAGTTTCCATCCATATGCTGAGGATAACATCTGAACAGAGTACATGTTCAAATTAACCTTCAATATGGATTTTAAGGGGAATGCAACACTAAAGTCAAAGTAGTACACATTGGCTTCAGTACTCCAGACCTCGGGTGCATGTGCAGTGAAACTGAGGTGTAGATAGCTGGCTTCACTGAAGAACCGCCTTTTTGTTTTTTCCGTTCAAAAAATGAAGATACAAATGGCATTAGTACAGGTCTATATGGGACATTAAGCCACTGATTCATAAGGACCTGTGGGTGGTTTAAAGTCCCATCTAAATGCACAGGACAATTACAGAAATGTCTGCATCCTATAAACTGACCCTTACATTTGCAAAACGTCAATTTCATTCTTTGAAATGCAGGGGGTGAAATGTGTGACAGATCTACAGCATTCCCATAACAAAATACACAAAAAGAAATACACCTTTTTTTATGTAAATTTTTAGCCCCATATAGGGATCTCAATGTACATTTTTTTCTCCTATCAGTAGCTTTTGTAGAATGGGAGGAAATTCAAGTAAACACAGGGAGAACATACAAACTCCTTGCAGATGTTGTTCCTGGTGGGATTTGAACCCAGGACTCCAGCGCTGCAAGGTTGTAATCAGCGCTGCAAGTGCTAATCACTAGCCACCATGTTGCTTCCAAAAAGAAATACACCGTTTGCCAATTTTTTTTCAGGGCTATGGATTTTCAGAAGAAATTCTGCAAAATTTCTCCACATCTACACTCCTGTATTATCCTAATGTCAAGGCTCACTGTCACCTACCCCAGAGCATTTTGGATATTTGGAGGAGGGGGGGTACTGCTCCTTTATGAGGCAGGTTACACAACTCCAGAAAGTTATTATACATAGTCCGTCACACAACCGAGGATTCCCCCATCAGTGAGATTCATACATCTGGGGAATTTTCAGTGCATTATGTCACACAATGACATGACTGTACACCAAGCACCAGCTGGATTACCACTCTCTAAGCACTGGAGGGGCTGCTTGTTCAGGGTCTTCCTCATCCCCATCAATATTTATAAACAGCAGAAATAGATTAATAATGTTATAATATTAATAGGAAAACACGTGACTCAGCCATCAGATACATGCATGGCTATGAGCATAGACAAATACTATAGGTGACAGGTGGGACAGCTACATCCTCCGCTGACGTGTCCCTATAGTCAGACTGCCCCAGCACATGGAGCTGTACTCAGTAGCCGAGCATCATCAGTACTGGCTGGGGTACATAGGGGGAATAACAGGCGCTGGTGTCAGGAGCGGACAGACATGGGAACCCCACTCAGCGCTAGTAAGGAGTAGACAACCGTACAACACGGAGCACCCAGGTCAGAGAGGTGTCTTCTCCCGCCCTGAGCTTCGCCGGTTCTTACCACTACAGCGGTGGTGAGCACACAAGCCGTGGTATAGGCTCTGGTCACTGGAGGTATCTGCATATACTCCTGCCGGAAAGTCTGGTACGCCATCTTGCTGCCTCCCACCACTCCTCCGCTCTCATCTCCGCCTCGTCCAGACCTAGTACATCATACAGACACATTCAAATGTCTGCGCAGCTGCTAACCAATACGGTGACGTCTAGGCTCGTCTCTTCCTCCTGATTGGCTATTTCTTCTGTCGCTCCCGCCCACAGCGTGTAGTAGTGTCACGTCTCCCTGCCATTGGTCCGCGTAGAAAGAGATTGTAAAAGCTGATTGGTGGAGAGGATGAGGCGCTGTTACCTGGAGGTCTCCTCAATGAGTTTAGGCTCAGACACCTGTACAGGGGGTACAGGAACTGTGCGGAATGGAAGCTACAGTCTATGCCGTATAAAAAACATTGTAACGATAGACGTGAACTACAATGTCTTTACCCGAATCCAATATGGCCGCGCATGTCTCTTCCGTCACACGTCGGCGCATAGATACGTAATACAGAGCAGTCAGGATTGGTTGGGGTGTGTGTGTGACGTGCTTAGTTTGGCTTTCAAGCCTGTTTTTGCAGCGGGCGGGAAGCGGAGACCAGGGAGCAAAAAAATCGCAGCGTGAGAACAGGTAACTAGACTGTAGTTGCATGTTGTAGGGATCCTGTGGTGTTGGCCCAGTATACAGGCTGCGGGTTATAGCGCTACACCCAACTTTATTCTAGGTGCACATACCTTCCAGCTTTAAAAGGACCCAGAGACAAAATCTTTGGCGCCCTTAAAGCACTGTGGTGAATTTAGGTACTGCACGTACTGTCCACTTTATCTCACCTTGGCTTCTCCCATTCCCATTCATGTCTTTTTGTGTCCTATAATAAACTTTTATTTGCATAGCACCAACATATTCTACAGCACATTTACAAAATAAAAACAAACCTAGCACATAAGAGGGAAAAACTAAATATAGTTTTGAGACACATAGTATGTTCCCAAAGTAGGGTCCTACATCCAAAATCGTGTCTATACCACAAACTAATAGAGAAAAGACAAAGAAATAGGTATACAGACACTCAAAATAGTGAGGTCAAAAATAGACCAAAACTCGTAATAGGAATATACAAACTTTAATAGTATCACATTAAAAAGTTATACAAAATAGATGATGCGAGTAACACACAGATAAATGTACAAAAAAGAGCACAGCAAAGAGTCCAATACTGCCCAGGATAGTTATTAGATTTAGTTACACGTGAGTGGTAAACAGAATATATATATACCACATGAACCAGCAAGGTAAGCTAAAGCATAAGGCCAGATTATACAAATGCTACATGTAAGCATTGAGTACTTTTAGACAAGAAAAAATGGCCACAAAATATATTGTAAAAGACTTAGTCAGCGGCAGCAGAGGTTACACAGCAGGTCTATCATATTTATAAATGGAAGTACAGCTTACTCATGATATAAACCACATAAGTAGGAGGGCAATAAGAGGAACCGCCGGCTCACACCCGACGCACGTGTTTCGGCATGCCTGCCTTCGTCTGGGGGTGACATTTACACATCATAGGGTTTGTGTAGAGACAAAATGCGACATTACAATATATATACACACATATATATATATTTATATATAAATCAACTAGCCTCTGCCCGCGACTTCATCTGCGTGATGTTGGTGTCGATGATCCGCCTATATTCCTCAAATTGCTGCCGTTGATGGTTTGCTTGCTCTGGCGTTTCGGCAGCTCTCAAGCTGTCCTGCTGCTGAACTTGTTCTTCACGCCGTGCCTGTGATTGTTTCAGCATCTCAGCAGCTCGCTGGGACGCCATATAATGAGCGTGTTGTTGGCATCGATGATCCGCATGGTCCAGCATTTCAGCAGCTTTCATGTTAGCCTGCTGCTGAACTTGTTCCTCACACCGTGTCTGTGATTGTTCCGGCATCTCGTCTGCGCATCTGTCTTGTTGGCGTTGATGATCCCCCTGAACTTCGCTTCAGTAGAATTCTGTTGACTTCTGGTTATCTTCATAGCTCTCATTGTTTTAGAATTTTGCGACAAATTAGATTTTCTTTTTTCCGATATGTTTAAAATAAGAAACTGCTAACGCTAGGTTCACACCTGCGTTCTTCTTTCCGTTCTGTGCTTTCCATCTTCTGCATGCCAGAAGACAGAAAACTCAGACCGGGTCCGGCAGTGAGCGTTTTATGCTCTCCGCCACGAAACCGGATTTTTTTATCCGGACACAGAGTATTGCACGTCCAACTCTGTGTCCGGATTATAAAACCCGGTTTCGCGGCGGAGAGCATAAAACGCTCACCGCCGCTCACGGCCGGACATCTCTCTCACCCATTCAAATGAATGGGTGAGAGAGACTCCTGCAGATTTCCGTCTCCTGCCTCTGTTTTAGGGTGCATTCACACTACGGAACGCCAGCGTGTATCAGAGCCGTACACGCCGGCGTTACAGCAGGGCTGCCGGACACTTCCCATTCATTTCTATGGGAGCCGGCATGCGAGCGCTCCCCATAGAAATGAATGGAAAAAAGCAGTCCATTCATTTCTATGGGGAGCGCTCGCATGCCGGCTCCCATAGAAATGAATGGGAAGTGTCCGGCAGCCCTGCTGTAACGCCGGACACTTCTGTAGTGTGAATGCACCCTTAGGCAGGAAACGGAAACCTGGAGAACGGAGTTCACAACGCTGATGTGAACGAGCCCTAATTTGGATTAAAGGGGTTTTCCCATCCAGTGTGTCAGCAAACTGCCAGGAGCAGATCAGATAATTTGCAAGTGCATGTACACAATGGACTCAAGGTTAGCTGTGTGTTTACATAGAGAGATAACAGACCTAGCTTTATCAACTATCTCAGATAGGGCTACTGCCAAGAGCAATTTAATATAGTATGTGAGCATAAATTCATAAGTTGTGAAACCTTGTCATTTACTGGGATAAAAAGTAGCCTATGTGTTAATCGAGGTTAAATTTCATTCTAATCCGTTCAGCCTTTTTTGCGTAATTGAGATACAAACATACAAACCTTTGCATTTATAATATTAGTAGGAAGGATTCACACAATAGGATTGAGGGCCCTGCTCACAAGAGCTTAAAGGGGCTCTATCACTGGGAAAAGTCATTTTTAACTAATCACATCCTTGCATAGCCTTTAGAAAGGCTATTTCACACTTACCTTTAGTATGTAGATTGCCTCAGTGGTTTCTGAATAAGTCCGTTTTTATTCACATGCTAATTAGACTCGGTTTACCATTGTGCACTCCTCTTTGCTATTGTTTCATATGGGTGTATACAGCACAGGCTGCTGCTGATTATGACTTCCTGTTTGCACACACACGTAGAAGAGAACAGCAGGGACGAGTGCTGCTGGGAACTTCCTGTGCTGGCTGGAAGCTCATTAGCATATGAATAAAAACGGACTTATTGAAAAACCACTGAGGCAATTTACGTACAAAAGGTAGGTGTGGAATAGACTTTCTAAAGGCTATGCAAGGATGTGATTAGTTAAAAATGACTTTTCACCAATGATAGAGCCCGTTTAAACTCTAACAATGCTCCTTTAGTAGACCAAACATAGAATTATGCCCCATTTTAGTCCCTACATTGTTTAATACCACCCCTCATTGTGGCTCACACAGTATAATGCTCCACTTTATGTGGCCCCCTACATCAACCTGATCAGAGAGTAGGCCTATAACCTAGGCAATTAGTTGTAAATACTGATTAGGCATATAGTGTATAGTTATATCTGTCATACGGAGTAAGATGGCTGAGGCGATGTATTGGCCAAAACATTTCAGTTAGCTTACAGATGTTGTCCAGGCTTCAATCTTCTTTTTTCAATTAGGACAGGGAAGGTAAAGAGAAAAAAAAATGTGCTCACTTGTCCCCGATGTCCTCCCAGCACGGTCCGGCTGCCTTTTTGCAATCAAATCCTTCGCCAACTGTGGTGTCCTAGGTCCCTTCCACTGAGATCACTGATTGGTGAGGACTTCCACTGGAATAAAACAACAGAGCTACAGGATCGGACTGTGTTTGGAGGTACCGAAGCAGGTGTTTAAAGAAAAAAAAAATTCACCTCTCCCTGGACTAATTAAAAAATACAATTTTAGCCTGGACTAACCATTTAAGTTTAAGAGACCCCAGAGTATAGTACCGTGTTTCCCCGAAAATAAGACAGTGTCTTATATTAAATTGTCGCCCTAAATATAGGACCTGTCTTATTTTCAGGGGGGGGAGGGGGGTCCCTATTACAACCGTCAGTCATGCCGACACTTCTTTAGCGGAGCGTCAGCATGACTGCCGGTTGTAGGTAGTGTAGGGGAGGGGGGGAAGGTATCATACTCACCTCTCCCATCTTCATAGCAGTGCTGGTGCTGCTGTTGCAGTTCGTTCCGGCAGTGGTGGGCGGGGCTTACAGGGGCTTCGGGGCGGGGCTTAGCGGAGCTTTCGTGGGCAGGGCTTAGCGATCCCCACTTCACTGACACAGCAGCCTGTCTCTTCTGTATGCCGGCTGCTGCCTCTGAGATGAGCTGGGAGAGCTCATCCTACAGCAGCAGGGACAGTGGACACAACAGCAGAGGCAGCAGCCAGCTTTGCTGTGCACACAGAGCACGGCTGCTGTGTCAGTGAAGTGGGGATCGCTAAGCCCCCCCCCCCCCTCTGAAGTCCCACCCACTACTGCCGGGCATACCTTATTTTCGGGGGATGCCTTATATTAGGCAATTCAACAAAAAGCCCCCCGCATGTCTTACTTTCGGGGGTGTCCTACTTTCAGGGAAACACGGTATCAGTTTCGATTCGGTTTGAACAAAACTGCCAGACAAACCATTGTCATTAATTATAATTGAGGTAAAATTCTAATTAATTGCTATTTTGATTTAGGTCATAATTGCAGAGCCCTAAGATGTACTGCAATACAGAAGAAAAATACAGGAAAAACTAATTTTAAACTCTTAGGGGACAAGTTCCTTAATGGTACGGTGCAGCTGTCTGGTTCTAGAGCAGGGGTCTCAAACTCGCAGGCCGCATGCGGCCCCCCGAACAATTTTGTGCGGCCCGCACAAGCCTAGGGACGCCGGTTGAATACATTGCGAGATGATTATATCCACTAGCCGCTACGTTCCGGCTAGTGGACATATAGGTGGGTTGTGATGACGTCACATCATCACATCGCGCCTACAGGTCTATTAGTGAAACTGCAGAGCGCGGCGGGGGAGCGTTGGATGGTGAGTATAAGTGTTTTTTTGTGTGTTAAAGAGGACCTTTCACCATTTTGCCCACAGGCAGTTCTATATACTGCCGGAAAGCTTTCCCGATGTGGGCCCAGTGTGAAGAGCTTACGGTCCGGTACTGTAGCTCTTCTATGGTCAGAAGGGACCATAGAAGGTTTCTGACACTCGCGCTGTACTGTGAGAGCCGGGAGGAACGCCCCCTCTCTCCCTGATAATGCTCGTCTATGGACGAGTACTGCGAGCAGAGGGAGGGGGCGTTCCTGCCGGCTCTCACAGTACAGCGCGATTGGCTGTGCTGTAAAGAAGGACGTCTCTGGCTGTCAGAAACGCCCTTCTGACCATAGAAGAGCTACAGTACCGGGACCGTAAGCTCTTCACACTGGGCCCAGATTGGGAAAGCCGACAGTGCGCTGAACTCAGCACACTGTCAGCTTTCCGGCAGTATATAGAACTGCCTGTGGGCAAAATGGTGAAAGGTCCTCTTTAAACATTGAGGTGGAATGAAGGGGCTCATGACACTGGAGGCAGACGAAGGGAGGGGGGAGAATGGCATGACACTGGGGCAGAAATGGAGGGACATGAATCTGGGGGAAGAGATGGGGGGACATGAATCTGGGGGAAGAGATGGAGGGGGGACATGAATCTGGGGGCAGAGATGGAGGGACATGAATCTGGGGGCAGACATGGAGGGGACATGAATCTGGGGGCAGAGATGGAGGGGACATGAATCTGGGGACAGAGATGGAGGGACATGAATCTGGGGGCAGAGATGGAGGGGACATGAATCTGGGGGCAGAGATGGAGGGGACATGAATCTGGGGGCAGAGATGGGGGGGACATGAATCTGGGGGCAGAGATGGAGGGGACATGAATCTGGGGGCAGAGATGGGGGGGACATGAATCTGGGGGCAGAGATGGGGGGGACATGAATCTGGGGGCAGAGATGGGGGGGACATGAATCTGGGGGCAGAGATGGGGGGGACATGAATCTGGGGGCAGAGATGGGGGGGACATGAATCTGGGGGCAGAGATGGAGGGGACATGAATCTGGGGGCAGAGATGGAGGGGACATGAATCTGGGGGCAGAGATGGGGGGGACATGAATCTGGGGGAAGAGATGGGGGGACATGAATCTGGGGGTAGAGATGGAGGGACATGAATCTGGGGGCAGATGAAGGGTGTATATGTAACTGGGGGAAAGATGGAGGGGGGACATATAGTTTACGGCTGACTGTAGGAGGATTATACAGTGTGGGGGCACATGAAAAATGAATGGGCGGAGTCAACATAAAAGTGGATGGAGCTAAATTTGCCGCGGTGCGGCCCGCCGACTGGCTGGGATCTTGCTCTGCGGCCCACATGCTGAGTTGAGTTTGAGACCCCTGTTCTAGAGGATGGCTAACACCCTGCTAAGCTGCAATTGGGGATTTCATACCCTTAGATGCCACAGTCAAACATGACTGCAGCATTTAAGGGGTTCCACTTATGTAATGACCCCCAAAACAATATATATATTTCATATCGCCCAGGCCGTGACAACCCATACAATAAAACAGAAACATTATTTAACTTGTATGGTGAATATTTGGGAAAGGAAAAACTCCAGAAATAATGATTTGTTTGCCATCTCGCCTTACAGAAAATGCTGTAAAAAGTGATCAAAAAGACATAAGTAACCCAAAATAGTATCAATAAAAATCATAGGTCGCCCCACAAAAAATAAGCCTTCAAAAAACTCTGTCAACCAAAAAATAATAATGTTATTTATCTCAGAAGACGGTGATACAAAAACAATTTTATTTATGTCTCCAAATGGGTTTTTCTGCAAAATTAGTAATGCATTAAAAATATATATAAATTACCGTAGGTATCGCTGTAATCACACCGACCTACACAATAAAGGTAATGTTACTTATGCTGTGTGGCAAAAAATGGGAAAAAGTAAAATGCCATGCCATCATTTTTTTATTTTTTAATCTTTAAAAAGGTTTAGGCACCCCAAAATGGTGTCCACATTACAAAATGCATCTCATCCCACAAAATATGCCCTCATACAGTAGGGCGTGTGTTTGTTTGTTTTTTGGTGGGGGGGGAGTTAGCATAGATTTAGATGGTTTGGTTTTTGAACGCCATGACACTTTTGCAGAGCCCTGAAATGCCAGTAAAGTGGAACGCTATGATATGTGACCCCATTTTGGTAACTACACCCCTGATGGCATTTATCCAGGTGTAAAGTGAGTATTTTTAACACCCAAGTGTTGAATTTTATTATTTTCTGGAAAATAAATGAATCTGATGGTGAAAGGTGTTAATGGCAATTTTTCCAGGAATTCGTTATTTCAGTGCGTGATATGTTGTGCTTTGCTTGTATCGGAGATAAATGCTCCAAAAGCTGTTGTACCCGGGTTACCTGCTTAACAGTTTTTGGAGTGTGTGTCTCTGCTAACACAGGCTGGGCTCAACATATTGGTCACCGGAGTGGCGTATCTCTGGAAAAACTGCAATTTTCACTATTGGCTGCACACTAATTTCTGGAAATTAAAGTAACGCAATGCTCAAGGGTTAAAAATGCTCTGTACGCCCCTTGATAAATCCGCTTGATAAAGTGGTGTAGGTTCCAAACTGGGGTCACGTATCTGCAGTGAGAATCCCACACACCTCTCCATTCACTCTCCTGGATACAGCAAGTGGAGGCCCCTTCATGGAGGGCACCAATTCTCAACATAGGTGCAGGTCATAGAAGTGGGACCCACATGTGTCAAGACTTTTTGGCATGTCGTATTTTGTTGGGAACATCCCTGTAATGTTAAACTGCTTTGAGAACCCATGTGAAACTGCCTAATAGACTGTATAAAGTTGCGTTCAATTCCATTCTAAATCTATTTAGTGTGTTCATATATAGAAATTTGAAGCTGATTTTGAGGTGCATCCAGTTTGATCTTGTGCAGAACCTGAAGCACAAGACTACTGCTAAGTTCCACTTTGATTTTCCACTGCGAGATGTTGACGTCTGGAAAGTGGAGACTACCTCAAATTCCTCTTCATAAGGTTCCACAGAGGTTTCCTCACTTTTGACAGTAATTGTTTCTGCCATCAATCTAAATACTGTTAAAGTCCATAATAAAGCTCAATCCAGAATCTTTCATGCTAGAGAGAAGTCTAACCTGTGTGATGTCATTCCATAAATTACCACTAGGTGACAGTAGAGGTCAGATGATAGCCTTTCTAGTCTTGGCTATTTTGTTTTCTGTCTGATCACTGGTTCTTTCTTGAGAACATGGTGTAGAGGAATAGCTGAATGTGCATTTTATTTTTTTATACATGGTCATGAATTTTATATATGCAATTAATTCTATTATTTATTTCCAGATCTTCTCTGACAAAGATGTCTATTGTACCAATGTGTTATGAAACCCAATTTTTTGGGTTTACCCCCCAAACTTGTGTTCTCCGACTGTACATTTCATTTCAAGACTACTTATTTGACATGTTGCTGGTTGTGGAAAGTGTAATCCTAAAGAAAATCGAGAAATTTCCGAACTGTGGAATAAACCGATCAGAGGTTCGACAGAGCACTGAGAAGTATCTGACTTTTGTAAATGAACGCTTCAATCAGTTGTTTCAGAGGATGGAGAAATGTTTGTTGAAAATGGTTCTGAATGTGCCCAGAAATGTACTGCTGCCCGAAGACAAAGTCCACGCAGATTGCTTATACAGCAAAGAAAAGTTTGACTCTCTTCAAAGTGAAATGTCCTCCCTACAAGTACAGTACAAAGCCGAGTGTCTGGCTTCTCAGGCTCTTTTAGCTGAGTTGGAAGAACAGAATGTCGTACAAGCAGAGCTGGGGAAGATATTGACTTGGTTTGACAGTATGGACAAAATCTGTAGAGAACACGGAAACATTGACCTTATGGAGAGCTTTGCGTTTATGGTGCAAACCTCAAAGAAACTGCAGGGCACAGTGAAGAAAATAGATATAAAGCATAAGAAATTGAAACTGGATGTAACATGCAAGAAAGCTATTTGATCAATTCTGTGGAGTAAAATACATGGACTTAATATATCAGATCTTCAGCTTTGCTTGTCCGTTTCAATTTCTTTCTTTCTGTTAATTCCTCTTTATGTCACAAGGTCAAAAGTCAAAGTAGTAGTAATGCTGTGATACCCTGTAGTCCGTGCAGAAGCATCAATATACGCTATATACCGTTGCCCTCCTACTATACAATAGGAAATTTCTGGGCTTCAGTTATAATATAGAAGATGCATGGCACTGCCTCAATATTAAAGGAAGTTAAGAGAAAACTAAGAAATGATTTAAAACCAGACAACGTTTGCATATACATATTTGCAGGATAGCAAATTCATGCCGGCTTAACCGGGAGCAGCATAAAGTACAGACATGGATCTCATAATAATTTTGATGCCTCATTTGGTTCTCCATGCACCAGAAAAACAATTCTATACATGCTATGAGACAATGTAAATCTGTTGTCCGTACTAAAATATGTAACTTATATATGCTGGTGTAAATGGGTTAACAGATTTCCTCCATAGTTTTAATAAACAGAACCTGATATATCCCATACAGGCTTTCTCCCACCAGCTGTGACCTACAGTTTGTTTACTTTGGTTGGTAGGATGAGAGAGCCTGCACTGAACGCATTTCTAGTTTCATTAAGCAAAAAAAAAAAAAAGAAAGTGGAGAACGAACCATAAGAAGTTATTTCAGACAGAATTGCTCAGCCCTATTTCAAAGTGAAACATAAGCTGAGATTTATGAAATTGTCTCCCAAAAACCCCTGTGTTTATATTCAAAAACACACACAAAAACTGTGGCTCTCACGTGTATGGAAGCCTAAAGGGGCCAACAAACTAGCAACAGATTAATACCCTGCAAAGAATGAGTACTGTATCTGCAGTGAATATACATGCTAATGAAGTAGGAAAGCTGATAAAAAGGACTAAAAAATCCACATATGCATTGTTTTTTGTTATAAAAATAAAACAAACCTATATCTAATTAGTATTGCCTTGTCTGCAATGACCTAAACTGTAAAAGTACCTCAAAGCAGTTTTCCGGGCAAAAAAAAAGTTGTTGTTTTTTTTTTTTTTGTTTTTTTTTTAATGTATGCTAGTGCTATTAATGGGTTTATAAATGCACCCATACACCTTAGCGTGTTTTGAGTAATTTCTGGGTGTCTTTCAGAGCTCCTAGTATTTCCTGCATTTGTTTACATCGGGGGTGCTCACACTTTGTCAGCATGTGAGCTACTTCTTTAAATGACCAAGCCCTAAGATCGACTACCCACTTCTTGTGGGCGGGTCTGGACGGGCGTGTCTGTGGGCGGGGCTGGGAATGTGGGCAGGGCCGGGCGGATCGTAAGAGGTGGCCGCCCAGGCATCCCCGCTGTCTGCTTCTTCACAGCGCAGGCAGGCACTGGCGCCTGCCAGTGTCCGTAGATGACTCTCAGCCTGCGCTGTGAACAAGCAGCACCCCGGCCCCCTCCATCCCTAAGAGCGGCCTGCAAGTGCTTGTTCACAGCGCAGGCTGAGAGTCATCTACGGACACTGGCAGGCGGGGCTGCCGCAGCCCCAGCCTGCCAGTGTCCAGAGATAACTCTCAGCCTGCGCTGTGAAGAAGCAGACAGCGGGGATGCCTGGCTGCATCCCGCGATCGACCCATACGTCCATTGCGATCGACGTATTGGGTACCCCTGGTTTACATGCTTCAGCTTCCTGCTATGTAACTTCCTCATGAACCCCTCTCGCCTTACTCTCCCCCCTTCCTCTACCCCCCTTCCTATCTCTAACTATCCCGCCCTTCCTTTCCTACTCAGCCCAACCCCAGACACATATTATATACCTACCCTTCACGCTTCTTCCTGTGAGACGGCCCCTCCTCCTCCTGTACTGATTCAGTCTTCGAGCTCTTCTCCTCCAGCGATGATCCACCTCTACTGTGCACGTGTGAAAACACAGTAGAGGTGAATTACCAGCAGCAGTGTGCACATTGCTTGGAGAAGAGCAATTACAGAAGGAGGAGCCGTTGCACTGGAAGAAGCATAGAGGGTAAGTATAATGGAGTGGATGGGGGAGTAGTAGGGACGATCCATTTCCAGAAATGGGGAAGTGGATCATCACCGGATAGTCAGAAAATGGGTAAATATACATTTTGATTAATAATGTTATTTAGAAAGTAGGAGGAGGGAGGGTGTAGGTATTTCCAATCATCCTGGACAACCCCTTTAAGGACCAGGCTTTAGTTTACAAATCTGACATGTCATTTTATGTGGCAATAATTTTGAGACGTTTTAACTTGTCAAAGTCATTCTGAGAATATTTTATCATATTTATTCACTTAGCCCTAGAATTTACACATTTACTAGGGGTTAAAGGAGAAAATGCATTCCACAATCTGGTATGTAATTTCTCCCAAGCATGAAATTCTCCCACATGAGGATGTAAACTGATGTATGGGCACACAATAGGGTAAAGGAGCGCTACTGGGATTTTGGAGGGAAAATTTTGCTGGAATCTGTTTTAGGCAAAATGTTGCTCTCTGGCCACTACCTACAACACAGGTACCTCACTAGAGAGCTGGGTCTACTCCAGCAGCCAGACCTTTTTACCAGGGTTTTGGTAAAACCCTCCAGCAAGCAATAATAATATATAATAATAAAATTTATTTATATAGCGCCAACATATTCCGCAGCGCTGTACAATTAGTAGGGTTCAAATACAGACAGAAAGGTGCATTATAAAGAAAGTCATTTCACACAATGGGACTGAGGGCCCTGCTCGCAAGAGCTTACAATCTATGAGGTAGAGGGGGTGACGCAAGAGGTATCAGGGGCGGCATTGCTTATACAGTGGTCAGATAATTTTGTAATAGAGGTGACTGTCATTACACAAACATAAACCTGTAGGAGCCGTCACCAGTCATGTCCTTTAACATGTGGATGGAGCTTGGACATATAAAGTTTGCCTGAAACGGCATCATATCATGTGGGTTAATGTGGGAGCTGGACAGAGGAGGGTTAAATTTTGGGGATTCTAATTATAGTACGGAAGGGTGTACATTAAGAATTGTGATAGGCCTGTCTGAAAAGATGTGTCTTTAGTTTGCGTTTGAAACTGTAGAAATTGGGAGTTAATCTGATTGTCCGGGGTAGAGCATTCCAGAGAAGTGGTGCAGCTCGGGAGAAGTCTTGTATTCGAGTGTGGGAGGTTCTGATAATAGAGGATGTAAGTGTTAGGTCATTGAGTGAATGGAGAACACGGGTTGGGAGGTAGACAGAGATGAGGGAGGAAATGTAGGGCGGTGCAGCATTATGGAGAGCCTTGTGGTTGAGGGTGATAACTTTATATTTTATTCTATAATGAATAGGCAGCCAATGTAATGACTGGCACAGAGCAGAGATATTGCTGTAGCGTCTAGCCTGAACACAGGAACACAGCTTTACTCAGCTGCATCTAGATCGTATATGACAGGAACCTGGGAATGTATACTCCTTCTACCACTTTGCCCCTGGTCCTGTCACATATCTGTCCTTCTCCTCCTTCCCGTTTCGACGTCAGGGACGGTACACTATGTGTACTTAAACAATATGACCGAGCCGAGTGCTCAACCATAATGGTAAAGTCCATAATGGTAAACCATCTTGTCACCCACCGATTTTTCTTTCTGTATTGAGACATCCACTTAAGTGGGGCATGGTCTGTCACAAGTGTGAATGTTCTCCTGATCAGGTAGTACCTGAGAGCTTCTAATGCCCACTTGTTCGCTAAACATTCCTTCTTGACAATGGCATATCTCTTCTCATGCTCATTCAGTTTTTTACTTGTGTAAACTACAGGATGCTCTTCCCCACCCCTGAATTGTGACAACACCATCCCTATGCCAACGTCAGAGGCATCAGTTTGCATAATAAATGTTTTTTGGAAATCTGGTGTTATCAACACTGGCTGGGAGCACAGAGCTTGTTTCAGTCTTTGGAAGGCCTGCTCGGCTTCAGCAGTCCACTTGACCATGACTGAATATTCACCTTTATTAAGGTCAGATAAGGGGGCAGCAATACCCATTGTATACCCGAAATGTTGTACTTTATATTCCAATAAATGAAATTTAGAAGAGTGAGGTTCTATCCTTCTGTGGTTCTATCGTAAGAGAGTCTAATATTCTTCTTGCAATAGGATCACGTGCTTCCTAAATGAATGACACCACCCTGTCTCCTGTTTCTAAAGAGTGAAATTCTTCCGATGAATTAGGATCTGGCATGGAAGAAAAAACACATGAATGTGTGTATGACAAATGTTCATGCAATTTAACCAGATAGGAGGTTAAAGTGAAATAGTCTCCCTGGAGCTGTTCTGGAAAATATAAATCAGTTTTTGGCGCTGAGCCAAACAAGATTTCAAAGGGACTCAACTTTTCCTTTCCTGTTAGAGTAGCACTGTGTGTGTCTACAAACTTCTGCAGTTTTAACTTAATGGTCCCATTTTTGACTCCCTGCCTACCAAACGCCATAAATTTTTTATTTTTTTTTCCTTTCACAGAGCTATATTAGGGCTTATTGTTTGCAGGATAAATTGTTCTTCATAATGGTACCATTTACTATTCTGCACAATGTACTTAAATTCTCCACTAAGTAATGTCACAGGAGAGTCTAATAGTCTCCTTGCAATAGGATCACGTGCTTCCCATGTAAATCACTTCATGACGGGAGAAGTGAAATGACCTGATACACACACGTTCGTGTAAGTGGCCACAGTAAAATGGCTGAACAGACATGTGCAGTCGGCTCAGCCGGAAACCTGATGGCAGAGTTGACTGTATGTGCGTGGAATTTAGATTCTGAACGTAGGCTTGGCCGAAAGAAGACTACACGAAGGACACGGCGGAGAGGCGCGTTTGTAGAAGATGCAGGCGAGGTTGGAGAGTCTTCAGGCAGCACAGGGGACGTCCCTGTGCTGTCTGGAGAATCATTTGCATACTGGGAAAAAACGGTATATCAACGGAACGGCGGCGCAGAGCTGAAATATAAAGGTAGGGGATGAATAACCTTTCTTAAGGCTATTCCGATGTGATATTAACTGAAAAAGGGATTCTAATGATAGAATCCCTTTAATAAATAAAAATCCTTAAATACGGGTATTTCCAGGAGATTTCTTTGCTTAAACAGAAATATGCATTTGATTGGAGAGAGAGTAGTATCCAATATTTGGGTATTTTTCTTACTCCCCAACATTCTTTATTATACTCAACTAATTTTCTTCCTTTGCTGCGCTCTTTGCAATCTGAGGCAGATCGAATTGGCTTGCACGAGATCTCCTGGTTGGGCAAAATTGCAGCTTTTAAGATGCTGCTTCTTCCTCGTTGATTATATTTGTTTCGTACATTACCTATTACTCTCCCATCTGTGTTTTTCACTTCTGTGAATGGCCTACTTACTAAATTTATTTGGGCAGGAAAGAAACCTCGCCTCTCTTGTACAATTTTGATTAGACATAACTTGCTCGGTGGTCTCCTGTCCCAGATATTCAGGGATATCATATTGCTACCCTTGTGTCTCTATTAATGAACGGTTTGTCTAGGGAGAAAGATCTTCATTGGATGCATATTGAGAAATCTTATTTTTCAGCTAAAAGTCTTCGAGACATTATATTTGCCTTCTTTTGGTCTAAAGTTAACTTGGGCTTTTGTTCACCTTTTACTAAATACTCTGTCTCTGCTTCATTCACGAGCAGTTAGACCAGGTATATTAGACTATTCTATGAGCCCTATCCGAATATTTGCAATTTTGGTCCCATTTTTGAGTATGGAGAGCTGGATTGCTAAAGACCTGGTCAGTTTAAATTCTTTGTTTCAAAACAATATTCTTAAGGATTATGCCTCTCTGTCCAAAGAATTTGATCTGCCCAACAGTGATTTTATAAATATCTACAAGTTAGACATTGCATACAATCTTACGATTATTTCAAAGTAAGTTGTAACCCAGAAGTTATACTTTTTCTTAAACTACCTCGTCGTGGTCTAAGACCTATCTATTACTCTATTGATTTTCGTTCATCCTTTCAAAAGAGTACCCCGATTCGTTTATGGGAGAGAACACTTGATAAAAGTTGGTCTAATGAAGAATGGCAAGCCGCTTTCTCACTGGTACATACCTCATGTAAATGCAGTTCCCATATAGAGACTGTATATAAAGTTACCCTGGGATGGTATTTTTCTGCTGCCTGTTTACATCAGATGTTCCCCAGTTCTCCCTCGGCATGTTGGAGATTATGCGGGGAGAATGGATCTCTATTTCATATCCTGTGGGACTGCCCCAGGGTAACTGAATGCTGGAAAGAGGTTATTGATATTTTGGATAAATTAATGGTTCTGTGCCTCGAACTCCACAGGGAGCTCTTCTCCATTTAGAACTGAGTTCGATCCCATCTCCAAATCGAAAATTAATATGTAAGATTTTAGTTATTGCTAAACTAGTAATTGTTAGGAGTTGGAAACAACCTTCTGTTCGGGAACTCTTAACTCTTATTGACACTACTCATACTTATGAACGAACAATACCATTGGGAAATTTGTCCTTTGCCAAATACAATAATATCTGGAGAGTTTGGAGAGAAAGCACATATTGTACAGCCCATTAATACACTATATGGTACTGTAGTAATACCTCGATTATTACCATCATAGTTATTGGGGCGACTTGAGCACGACACTGGGGTTATTCAATCCATATTTTCTAACTTGGCTTAATTTTCTGAGACCTTCCTTTGTTTTTCCCTTTCCTTTTTGTTTCTTGTCTTATGTTTTCCCCTTAATATCTACTTATTTGAGAATTAATGTAACTTAATTACTGCTTGTTTGTTAATGTATGATTGTTGTACTATAAAAAAATGTAAATATGGTAATCCCTTAATAAAAATTGAAGCAAAAAAATTCCTTTATCAGTAGTTATAACGTGATGGGATACACTGCATGTATAGAACCATAGTGACCCTTGCTGCCTGGTTGGAGCCAGGTGATGGAAACCTATTAAACTGTTGTTACTTACAGCCACGGATGAGTCACCATCCTTGAATCAAAGTAAGAGTTTGGTGTCATAAATGCAATCTTCATGGGAGCTGCCTTCTAGAACATTGACATCCCTTATCACTATGGAAACGCAGGTTCAACTCCTAGACCTTATTAAAGCGGAAGGAATGACTCTCTTCAGTGCTTTTCTCCGAGTAGTGCTCATGAAGACCTTGTGATACTTAGAAATTGTATAAGGGAAGAATAGGAAGGTTCCAATTGTGTTGTTTTTTTTCTATTAGTAGATTGTATTTATTATATGAATATTCCTGGATTCAGAACACTTAATGCTGGCAATGCTGTACTGCTTACATCTGAGTCACCGCTGCAAGCACAAACATATTTTCTACGGGCAGTTAAAATCCTATATTGTTTGACTCATCAATATTTTATATTGTTCACAGAGACATCCTTTACTTGCGTCATCTCTCCAAGTGTGTGAAAGGGGGTTTTCTTAGTCTATTTCTATACCATATTATGTGAATGAAATAGAAAATGCGATCAATGTCGGGAGCCTCCATGAATATTTCAGAAATTCTCGTCTGAACAGACAAGGCCACTTATTATTTTTCGTATAAGGGATTGAGTCATAGTAGAGAAAACAAGACAAACCTTTCTCTTTGAAGATTTTTTTTTTTTAATTCACAATTTGGAACCAAGAGCCCACACGTGGTATATAGTCATATACTATTACTGAATCGGGGGTTTTCTGTGGCATGAAACTATATCACTCCTGTTTGTATTTGCTATTTCACTCCTAGCTGTATGAAACTGTTCTAAGGTCTATTTCACATCTTGCATTTTTATGCAGTTTTGATATTCTTTTTCATCCCAGTTTGCAGAATGTCATATGTGTTGTTATTAGAGATGAGCGAACACTATTCGAAACAGCAGTTTCGAATAGCACTCTCCCATAGAAATGAATAGACGTAGCCGGCACACGGGGGGTTAAGCGGCTATTCGAAACGGCTGTATCGAATAGTGTTCGCTCATCTCTAGTTGTTATGATATAAGCGAGAATGGCCTTACATGTCACTCAGGTTTTTGCTATTCCAGTAGTCAGAATAAAGTTGTCCTTGGTAGTATAATAGTAAAACAGCACCATCTAATAGTAAAAATTGGCAACATTTAACTCTACTCTATTAGTAAACATTTCATGGGTCAGTAATTGGTTCTGTTTGGTTCTGGGTTTTTTTTTTGTTAAATTATTTATCGCAAGTTTTACTTGTGATAGCAGTAAAAAAAGAAACTTTATGTGCTTACTACAGATATGTGACTGTACTCTACAAATTGTGTTCTGCTCACCCCCACAAATCCACTAGTCAGGGGCGTAACTTGAGGGGGTGCAGAGGGAGCAGTCACACCGGGCCCATAAGCACTGGCATCATTATTGAGATTGCAGCTTCCATCTATCCCATAAACCAAGCAGACCCACAGATTATGCTAACAACACTAAGGTTGATTAAACTCCTTAGCCGACGTAACCATTACTATCAAGAAATCACTGTAGGGATGAGATAGGGGGCCCCAGACCAAAGATTACATCGGGCCCACAAGACTATAGTTACGCCACTGCCACTAGTAGTCAAAGCCACAAACTTCCCCAGCCAGTGAAGTAATTTGATGAAAATGCCATCAACCACAGTAATATAAAAGTAAATTAAGTAAAGGCTTAACATCTCCTTAATTTAACCATTTATACATAACCCCATGTAGAGAAACCAATTAATATTGGTCAATGACTGACAGAGTTTTTCTTTCTTTTTTTTTCTTGCATAAAGAAATTTTACAGTCCTTTGTAAACTAAAGGTATAGTTCCCTTTTAAGACGTGTAAAATAAAATCCTTTTTGTTGCCTGCTGCTAACCAGCAAAGTTTTCTCTGCGGTCTTGTACAGAAATACACTCAATATCCTGGGGCACTTAGCTCTTTTCATTGCTTCCTTTCATTTTATACCCCACAGTGCAGATGTGTAGCGCAATGAGCAACGTGAGTCCTTTATAGTGGTCCAAATCCATTAGAAAGGTATATTATCTCCATTGTTCTCCTCCACCAGATCATTCTTTCCACCTTCCCTGTAATTCCACCATCATTGTGTCATTAAATAAAAAGTTCATTCCTCTTATAATAGATCTGACCGCTCCTGCTAAGATTCAACCTCAAAACGCACAATTCAATTCAATGCATCCCTGGTTGGATGTCACAGACATTTATGGAATTGCAAAGCATTATGCAGTATTTATTATGTATAATATGCTATGGATAGGTACAGTAAAATGTGGTATTGTAAATGCATGCTAAGGAAAAGCTCACACTGCTTTAAAGGATTAACTCTTTCATAGTGTAAGTACTGTCATTTACAAAGCGCAGGTAGATAAGCTGACCATCATGGTTCCAACTGGTGAAACCAGCATCAAAATAACTATGTATGTCTAAGGCCTGGTTCATGTCTGTGTTCGGTAATCCGTTCGGGGAGTCCACATGGGGACCCCCCGTGAACAGACTACTGAAAGCATTGGTAAGCGGTGAGCAGTGAAAGCACACGGACCCCATAGACTATAATGGGGTCTGTGTGCTTTTCGCACGGTCTCCACCAGAGTCATGCGGACAGGAAAGTAGTTCATGAAGTACTTTTCTGTTCACGTTTCTTGCGGACACCACGCAGAAAGCACAGGGACCCCATTATAGTCTATATATATATTTCAAAGAAAAATAATTGCAACAGCACCAGCAAATCTGGGTATTATCCCACAAATTGCACAGCAGAAACCTCTCTCCAGGCAAAAGGGTTTGCAATAAAAAAAAAACAATCTGGTCTGTCAACAACTTGTATGGATAGAAAATGTCCTTTTATTGGAAAAAGCAGTACACCACGTATCGGTCCACACTGGGACTTGAGAAGTTGTTTTATATATATATATATATATATATATATATATATATATATATATATATATATATAGGGGTTGGGTGCGTGGAGAAGTGAGGAGTCAAAGATGTCTATGTTTGAAACTTTACAGAGTCAAGTCACAGCTGAAAGAAATGGTCATGGCGGTCCAAAGGAAAGAGACGGTAAATGTGGGCAGATGTCTCCTGTGAGTATTACTGCATTGTATCTATTGTAATGTTCCCCCTCCCCCCCCCTTCCCCGCTGTCTTAAGCGTATGATCAAAAGATGAACAACACCCCCCGGACTCAATCCGGGGTGGGGAGCTTGGCGTCTTTCGATCGTCCGCCGAAGGAAGCAGAGGGGCTAGGTTCACCACTGCTAATAGCCCATATGAAAATGGGAAGTATTCTAGAGACAACCACTTGAACTGTAGTCCGTGAGAGTACTGGATATATACTGTACACCATAATGGCTGGCCTCCTAAAAAGAGTCTGTCATTTCTGATTATGGATGGGCATAGGAGTGATGTGATTGATGTAACCCCCTGCTCTCCTTCCGTAAGGCGCAGAGTTGCTCCCAGCTTCTGTTTATACACAGTGCTTATAAAAATCCAAACTTGGTGTTTAATGGGATTCTATCATTAGAATCCCTTTTACTACAAACACCACATCGGAATAGCCTATATAAAGGCTATTCTTCTCCTGCCTTTATTATTCTGATCCGCACTGCTGTCTTTGCGCATGACAGTTCGGCCATTTTCCTGTTGCTGAACGGACCACCTCAGCAGTCACGTGGGGTGCAGGGAGAATTAGGTACTGTGCGCAACTGAACAAGCTGTTGTGTCAGACACTGGAAAACTGGAGACAGGCGAGTGAATGACTGGCATCAGAGCCGGCGTAATGACACATGGGTAACGCCAATTTCATTTCACGTTAAGTCACTGACATGGCCACTGAGGCCCAGTCATAGGCCTCAGCTGTCTCAGATGTCATTCATGAAGACCAGAAGAGGCCAGAAGATCTGCATCATATGGCCCATTTTAGCACTTTGTTATTTTTGTGACCCACATGGAGATTTTTGCAGGCGGATTTTGATGCAGAATCCGCCTCAAGATCCGCCTGCAAAAACGTCTCTTATTCATTTCAATGGGAATCACTCGCTTTTTTTCTTGCTAGCAATTTTTTTCAGTTAGCGGGAAAAAGAAGCAACTTGCCCTATTTTCCCATGGATTCTGTGGCGCGAGACTCAATCCTGGTTAGGCCCATTCATGCACTGCATCGGCATCCCATTGCGGCTAGCCGTGTGGAAAAGTCACATGGTGGAAAAGGTTTCTGCCATGTGAACTTACCCTTAGGTCCCATTCACACGGAGTAAACGTGCATGTATTTTGGCAAAATACACGTGTGAAAAATAAAAGTGTAAAAATAAGACTCCCATTAACTTCAATGACATTTTACACATGTATTTTGATGTGTATTTTTACGTGTTTTTTTTACACGTGTAAAAAAATGTCATTGAAGTCAATGGGAGACTTATTTTTACACGTATTTTTTACACGTGTATTGTGCCAAAATACACGCGTGTTTACTCCGTGTAAACGGGCCCTTATAGTTTTATCTCATTGTATTTTTATTTATTATTGATATAATAAAGTTACAATTGTTATTTTACGGCTCGTTCACATCAGCGTTGTGAACTCCGTTCTGCAGGTTTCCGTTTCCTGCCTAAAACAGAGCAGGAGACGGAAACCTGCAGGACTCTTTCTCACCCATTCATTTGAATAGATGAGAGAGATGTCCGGCCGTGCGCGGCGGTGAGCGTTTTAGGCTCTCCGCCGCGAAACCGGGTTTTATAATCCGGACACAGAGTCGGACATGCAGTACTCTGTGTCCGGATAAAAAAATCCGGTTTCGCGGCGGAGAGCCTAAAACGCTCACCGCCGCTCACGGCCGGACCCGGTCTGTGGTTTCCGTCTTCTGGCATGCAGAAGACGGAAACCACAGAACGGATAGGAGAACGCTAGTGTGAACCTAGCATTACTTTGGAATTTTGTGTGGATATTTGGTATTGAACATTTGTGAACTGAGCCTAGGGCTAAGGCTACATGGGTTGGGTCCTATGTGGACATCCCAATAAGTACCCAGCTGTGGAAAAAAAAACTGCTGAAGTTGTCAGGGGTTTTTTTTGCTGCAGCTTTCATACGCAAATATAATAACTGATATGCTGTGGGTTCAAGACCCTGACACACAAGACACTTTGTTTTGTTATCTTTTTTTTTTCAGTCTTATCCACCACGCTGCTAACGTACATCACCAGTTTGGCGACAGCTAACCGACAGCGAGACGAACACGTATGTCCCTGGCCTTAGAGGGTTATCTATCTAATATCTGTTACTTTTGGTTTACCAGCTGGTTACCATTGCCACCTATGGCACCAGATTCAATGATATGTGTAGTGTGTTGTTACGTTGTAGATTTATACAGAATTTCCTAAAATATATTTCAAGTAAAAGGAAAAAAATAACAGCAAAATATTAGATATTTTCTTAAAGACTTTAAGCAACAAAATCTGCCTCCTACTCTTTTAAAGAGGACCTTTCACCACTTTTGGGCACATGCAGTGTTATATACTGCTGGAAAGCTGACAGTGCGCTGAATTCAGCGCACTGTCGGCTTTCCCGATCTGTGCCCGGTGTAAAGAGCTTACGGTGCCAATACCGTAGTTCTCTATGGTCAGAAGGGCGTTTCTGACCATTAGCCAGAGACGTCCTTCTGCCTCGCGGCGCCAATCACGCTGTACTGTGGAGCGGGGAGGAACGCCCCCTCCCCTCCTGATAATGCTCGTCTATGGACGAGCTGTGTGAGCAGAGGGAGGGGGCGTTCCTCCCCGCTCACACAGTACAGCGCGATAGGCGCCGCGAGGCAGAAGGACGTCTCTGGCTAATGGTCAGAAACGCCCTTCTGACCATAGAGCACTACAGTACCGTCACCGTAAGCTCTTTACACCGGGCACAGATTGGGAAAGCCGATAGTGTGCTGAATTCAGCGCACTGTCAGCTTTCCAGCAGTATATAACACTGCATGTGCCCAAAAGTGGTGAAAGGTCCTCTTTAAATGCTATTCTTTAAGTCATAACCGTAATTAAAGACGTGCTGTCTATTTTAGCTAGAATTTTCACTTTTATCAGCTTGAAAAAATAAAATGTTACCTTGCAAAAAAAATAAAAAATCACCTTTAGGGTTAGCACCAGAGTCATCTGATATAACATATAGCATATACACTTTCACACCCCCAGTCAGTACTACTCAGTGAATCCAGTAGTGCTTATGTTTAATAATGAATGTAATAGAATGAAAGATTATAAAATGTGACTGTGACCCAGATTCCTAATGGACAGCAAGTTTGTACAGCCTCTTCTGTTAGGCCACTAGCATGTACCCTTTTGTTTTACTGTTTTCGGAAGAGAAAGAAACTATTTAAAGAGGACCTTTCATCAGATTGGGCACAGGCAGTTCCATATACTGCTGGAAAGCTGACAGTGCGCTGAATTCAGCGCACTATCGGCTTTCCCAATCTGTGCCCCGGGTAAAGCGCTATCGGTCCCGGGACCATAGCGCTTTACAGTCAGAAGGGCGTTTCTGACACTTAGCCAGGTACGCCCTTCTGCCCAGCAGCGCCTATCGCGCTGTACTGTGGAGCGGGGATTAACTCCCGCTCCTGATAATACTCGTCTATGAACGAGCACTGTGAGCAGAGGGGGCGTTCCTCCCCGCTCACACTCTACAGCACGATAGGCGCTGCTGGGCAGAAGGGCGTCCCTGGCTAACTGTCAGAAATGCCCTTCTGACACTAAAGCGCTACGGTACCGGGACCGATAGCGCTTTACACCGGGCACAGATCGGGAAAGCTGATGGATATAAAACTGCATGTGCCCGATCTGATGAAAGGTCCTTTTTAAGGCTGGGACCCCCTGGAAACGCCATGATTTTCTTGTGGCATTTTACAGTACAAGCAAAGTGGATGAGATTCAAGTGAATCCCATGCCCACCTTGTGGGAAAAAACGCCGCGCGGACACGCCACGATTTCGGAAATCGCAGCATTTTTAATTGTACCTATAGAAATGCCGGTGGTTTCCCCATAGGTATAATTGCAACAGAAAGTCCGTGGAGGAAAACTCTGCCAACTTTCTGTTTAAAGCGCTGCAGGAAGAACCGCAGTGCGCTGCCACCATGATTTTTCCTACAGGACTTTAATGCTGCGGGACATCCTGTGGGGTCATTCTATCCTCTCAACTGAGCATAGACACTAGATTGAATGTTTGTCTGAGTACATTATATAATCACTAGAGATGAGCGAACACTAAAATGTTCGAGGTTCGAAATTCGATTCGAACAGCCGCTCACTGTTCGAGTGTTCGAATGGGTTTCGAACCCCATTATAGTCTATGGGGAACATAAACTCGTTAAGGGGGAAACCCAAATTCGTGTCTGGAGGGTCACCAAGTCCACTATGACACCCCAGGAAATGATACCAACACCCTGGAATGACACTGGGACAGCAGGGGAAGCATGTCTGGGGGCATAAAAGTCACTTTATTTCATGGAAATCCCTGTCAGTTTGCGATTTTCGCAAGCTAACTTTTCCCCATAGAAATGCATTGGCCAGTGCTGATTGGCCAGAGTACGGAACTCGACCAATCAGCGCTGGCTCTGCTGGAGGAGGCGGAGTCTAAGATCGCTCCACACCAGTCTCCATTCAGGTCCGACCTTAGACTCCGCCTCCTCCGGCAGAGCCAGCGCTGATTGGCCGAAGGCTGGCCAATGCATTCCTATGCGAATGCAGACTTAGCAGTGCTGAGTCAGTTTTGCTCAACTACACATCTGATGCACACTCGGCACTGCTACATCAGATGTAGCAATCTGATGTAGCAGAGCCGAGGGTGCACTAGAACCCCTGTGCAAACTCAGTTCACGCTAATAGAATGCATTGGCCAGCGCTGATTGGCCAATGCATTCTATTAGCCCGATGAAGTAGAGCTGAATGTGTGTGCTAAGCACACACATTCAGCACTGCTTCATCACGCCAATACAATGCATTAGCCAGTGCTGATTGGCCAGAGTACGGAATTCGGCCAATCAGCGCTGGCTCTGCTGGAGGAGGCGGAGTCTAAGATCGCTCCACACCAGTCTCCATTCAGGTCCGACCTTAGACTCCGCCTCCTCCGGCAGAGCCAGCGCTGATTGGCCGAAGGCTGGCCAATGCATTCCTATGCGAATGCAGACTTAGCAGTGCTGAGTCAGTTTTGCTCAACTACACATCTGATGCACACTCGGCACTGCTACATCAGATGTAGCAATCTGATGTAGCAGAGCCGAGGGTGCACTAGAACCCCTGTGCAAACTCAGTTCACGCTAATAGAATGCATTGGCCAGCGCTGATTGGCCAATGCATTCTATTAGCCCGATGAAGTAGAGCTGAATGTGTGTGCTAAGCACACACATTCAGCACTGCTTCATCACGCCAATACAATGCATTAGCCAGTGCTGATTGGCCAGAGTACGGAATTCGGCCAATCAGCGCTGGCCAATGCATTCTATTAGCCCGATGAAGTAGAGCTGAATGTGTGTGCTAAGCACACACATTCAGCACTGCTTCATCACGCCAATACAATGCATTAGCCAGTGCTGATTGGCCAGAGTACGGAATTCGGCCAATCAGCGCTGGCTCTGCTGGAGGAGGCGGAGTCTAAGGTCGGACCTGAATGGAGACTGGTGTGGAGCGATCTTAGACTCCGCCTCCTCCAGCAGAGCCAGCGCTGATTGGCCGAATTCCGTACTCTGGCCAATCAGCACTGGCTAATGCATTGTATTGGCGTGATGAAGCAGTGCTGAATGTGTGTGCTTAGCACACACATTCAGCTCTACTTCATCGGGCTAATAGAATGCATTGGCCAGCGCTGATTGGCCGAATTCCGTACTCTGGCCAATCAGTGCTGGCCAATGCATTCTATTAGCTTGATGAAGCAGAGTGTGCACAAGGGTTCAAGCGCACCCTCGGCTCTGATGTAGCAGAGCCGAGGCTGCACAAGGGTTCAAGCGCACCCTCGGCTCTGATGTAGGAGAGCCGAGGGTGCACTTGAACCCTTGTGCACCCTCAGCTCTGCTACATCAGAGCCGAGGGTGCGCTTGAACCCTTGTGCACACTCTGCTTCATCAAGCTAATAGAATGCATTGGCCAGCGCTGATTGGCCAGAGTACGGAACTCGACCAATCAGCGCTGGCTCTGCTGGAGGAGGCGGAGTCTAAGATCGCTCCACACCAGTCTCCATTCAGGTCCGACCTTAGACTCCGCCTCCTCCAGCAGAGCCAGCGCTGATTGGCCGAATTCCGTACTCTGGCCAATCAGCACTGGCTAATGCATTGTATTGGCGTGATGAAGCAGTGCTGAATGTGTGTGCTTAGCACACACATTCAGCTCTACTTCATCGGGCTAATAGAATGCATTGGCCAGCGCTGATTGGCCGAATTCCGTACTCTGGCCAATCAGCACTGGCTAATGCATTGTATTGGCGTGATGAAGCAGTGCTGAATGTGTGTGCTTAGCACACACATTCAGCTCTACTTCATCGGGCTAATAGAATGCATTGGCCAATCAGCGCTGGCCAATGCATTCTATTAGCGTGAACTGAGTTTGCACAGGGGTTCTAGTGCACCCTCGGCTCTGCTACATCAGATTGCTACATCTGATGTAGCAGTGCCGAGTGTGCATCAGATGTGTAGTTGAGCAAAACTGACTCAGCACTGCTAAGTCTCTGCATTCGCATAGGAATGCATTGGCCAGCCTTCGGCCAATCAGCGCTGGCTCTGCCGGAGGAGGCGGAGTCTAAGGTCGGACCTGAATGGAGACTGGTGTGGAGCGATCTTAGACTCCGCCTCCTCCAGCAGAGCCAGCGCTGATTGGTCGAGTTCCGTACTCTGGCCAATCAGCGCTGGCCAATGCATTCTATTAGCCCGATGAAGTAGAGCTGAATGTGTGTGCTTAGCACACACATTCAGCTCTACTTCATCAGGCTAATAGAATACATTGGCCAATCAGCGCTGGCCAATGCATTCTATTAGCTTGATGAAGCAGAGTGTGCACAAGGGTTCAAGCGCACCCTCGGCTCTGATGTAGCAGAGCTGAGGGTGCACAAGGGTTCAAGTGCACCCTCGGCTCTCCTACATCAGAGCCGAGGGTGCGCTTGAACCCTTGTGCAGCCTCGGCTCTGCTACATCAGAGCCGAGGGTGCGCTTGAACCCTTGTGCACACTCTGCTTCATCAAGCTAATAGAATGCATTGGCCAGCACTGATTGGCCAGAGTACGGAATTCGGCCAATCAGCGCTGGCCAATGCATCCCTATGGGAAAAAGTTTATCTCACAAAAATCACAATTACACACCCGATAGAGCCCCAAAAAGTTATTTTTAATAACATTCCCCCCTAAATAAAGGTTATCCCTAGCTATCCCTGCCTGTACAGCTATCCCTGTCTCATAGTCACAAAGTTCACATTCTCATATGACCCGGATTTGAAATCCACTATTCGTCTAAAATGGAGGTCACCTGTTTTCGGCAGCCAATGACTTTTTCCAATTTTTTTCAATGCCCCCGGTGTCGTAGTTCCTGTCCCACCTCCCCTGCGCTGTTATTGGTGCAAAAAAGGTGCCAGGGAAGGTGGGAGGGGAATCGAATTTTGGCGCACTTTACCACATGGTGTTCGATTCGATTCGAACATGGCGAACACCCTGATATCCGATCGAACATGTGTTCGATAGAACACTGTTCGCTCATCTCTAATAATCACGTATCCCCAAGTATTACATCTGCATAGAGCACAAGCAAGCAAAACATTTAGCAGCATGACCTGTAACTGAGGTGTTCATGTGGCAGTGCCATCCGGGCACAGCTAAATAGGGGACCACTCTGCCAGCTTATCTTTAAATGATGCAACCCCTAAGCCAAAGTAAAAATAAAGCCCAAATGGGCTCAGGGCATTAGGATCTGTTCATCTCTGAGTTCGCTCTAGTGATACCTTCTGGTAGCTAGAGGAAGGTTGTCTTGTATACCTTTGATAGGTTTCCAATCTGTTTTCTTGGTATAAAGTATATACTGTAGCACTCAGGCTGATGGCGCCATACAAGTAAACCAGTGTTTCCGTAGGTATAATTGACATGCTGCAACTTCAAAAACGCAAGTGTTTTTGAAAACGCAGCTTTTCCACTGCGTTTTTTTCTACAGTGTGTAGATTGGTTTAGCCAGAATGCCATCCACTTTGCAGGTAATTTAACACAGCATTTTTTGCTGCAGTAGGTGTTTCTGCCATGGCAAAAATGCTACATTTTCACATCGTGGCGCCCCAGCCTTAAATGCATTTAATCACTGTATAGTATCAGACCTCTTATGTGTATTTTATGGTATTTGGTGGCATGGAGTAGGTGGTATTTACACATTGAGACGCATTGTATGGTATTGTATAGGATTGCCATTTTCTATATAATATTGCAGTAAAGACAGTGGCGCTCAATGACTACATTGGATATATTTAGTGCTTTTAAAGGCATTAGACATAAACATATATCTATATGATTCAAGGAAGATAGAAAGTGTAACAGGTAACAGCCAGGTAGCAGATGGTGTTTTTATCCAGCAACAAAATTCAGATGCAAGATAAAGAGTTACTTATGCATTTCGGGCTATATATTGTCAGTATAGCTTAAACATATCATGCCTTTATCTGTGTCTGGAATCTATGGAGGAGCCCAACGTATTTGGAGGAAGGGAAGAAATGAAATGTTTCATATCCTAGATAATCCTTAGCCCTGGTGATCGATAGATAAGTCTCCCTAAGGCTCCATTCACACGGAGTAACGCCAGGCGTTTTTTGTGTGTATTTTGTGTGTATTTTTACAGCCGTAAAAAGCAGTCTCCATTGAATTCTATAGTAAAATGCTGGCGTTTTTTTACGTCCGTAATTTTACGTCCGTAATTTTACGTCCGTAAAAATACAGGCGTATTTTACTATAGAACTCAATGGAGACTGCTTTTTACGGCTGTAAAAATACACACAAAATACACACAAAAAACGCCTGGCGTTACTCCGTGTGAATGCAGCCTTAGGCTCAATGCACATGAGCGTGTGCACTGTCATTGTTCTTCCTGTGTTTTTCACAGCTATCACACTGCCTCATTATATTGTAATGGTCCTATATACAAGTTTTTGTATATTAATGGGTCTCTGCACCCAGGGCATGTGCAGGACAAGTCCTATTCCTGTCCATTTTGCGGCCCAGGTTCACTGAAGAAAGTAAATGGGTCTCTGGAGGCACGACCAGTGCACTGACATCAACCACGAGCTGTCCATAATGTTCATCAATGGATTTGGTACATGCACACAGTCATGTGCATGTAGCCTTTGCTTTAGAAAGTAGACTTGTGCACCCTTAAACATGTTGTCCATACTGAGATCAAATTATTATTTTTACCTCCTACTTGCACTGGTAATATTTATGTGGAAGAGTGAGCAAGCTGAATTTTTGCCTGTGTCATTCATTTCATATCTCCATCTTGGATAGCACCTTGAATTGAGACTCTGACTTCCAGCAGAACCTCCACCTCTTGACCATTTATGTGGTAGTGTTCTGGATAGTGAACAGCACTAGTGTTATAGGTAAATCTCCACTTTTCACTATTCACGTTGCTTATTCTTGCCTTATTCCCTGTAAAATGCTGCTCTTTCTTTTTATCCTGCCATCCTTTGGGACTGTCTCAGGTTGAGTCTGGCACTTACCTAATAATCCTTTTCTAACTGATGGGTAGTTGAGCTGATTTTTAATAGTATTGAATGACTATAAAGTACAGACTGTGACTATGGATTTCTTGATGAGTCTGTAATAGACTTGTGTGCATATGCAGCAGCAAATCTGAGAAGCAGACGTGCTGTCCTGAGGAACAGAGCGGCATCCTGAACCATTGAATAGACAGGTGGATGCCTCTTTATTAAGTAGTCATCCCCTGTGAGGACTGACTCAGGTCTGAGCGACTGGATAGCCACTCTCAATGAATAGAAAGACATCTAAAATATCAACTCACCTATTGAGTTTGTTTTGGAATACTGTAAGTGGCAGTGTGAACATAGATTCTGCCTACCAGTGGCATAAATACTGCCGTAGAAACTGCCACAGAGCCCATGACCTTAAGAAGTTCGATGGGCCCCAGCTGCTTTTTAAATGTATTTTTTTTAAATAGGGTGTTACCTGCTAGAGCAACCCCAGCCTGTAACAGACCTTATTTACTTATAGATCCATGTTCCTGCTCACAGCCACCTCCGCTCACCAATAGTAGGGAAGAAGGGGAAATGGAGGCAGCCATGAGCAGAAACAGGGATAGGTAAGTAAGGCCGCAGACCCACGGCAGGAGTAATTGTTGGGTGAGCCCCAACTAATACTGCTATTATAATTTGCTGTTATACTGATCATTATGCTTCAGTCCCCAAAGTATAATGATCAGAGGTCCAGGGGAGGTGAGCGAACATAAAAACCAGTGTTATTCACCTCTCCTGGAATCAAGTGCAGATCTCCCCTTTCTTCGGGCCTCTGTAGTAACGTCACGTGGACAGGCCATTGTTGTGACGTCTGTGATGTCATTGAAGAGGGCTGAAAACAGCAGGAGTCCCGTCGGAATGGTGAGCACCACTGGTTTTTATGTTTGTTATCTCCCTTAAGCCTCCCATCATTATACTCTGTGGACTGAAACCCCCCCCAGAGTATAATAATAGTTTGTGAGTGGTGTATCCAAAAACTTTCGGGTTATCAACGCCTTTGTTATCCCTATATTGGGACATCATTGTGTTTATTACCTTCATATGGTGACACCACTGTACATTATCCTTATGTTCATACACTGTGTTAAATAAGCTTGTTCTGTTTTTCTTGGCCATCATGTCCATACGCTCTGTTTAATATCCTTGCTCTGTGCTTCTTGGCCATTAGCTGAGACACCATTATATTTACTATTCCTTGACGTGTGACAACATTGTGTATAGCTATCGCACACTGCGATATCACTGTGTTAAGTAACTCATACATAATACTGATCAGTTCTAGCTATCCATGTACTGTAGGTGGTATCATTGTGCATTATAGGTGGTATCCACTGTGAGAGAGTGAATGCTGTGGTATGGGAAAACAGGTACATTCCAGCCAGACACCTAAAGGGTGTTTGGTAAAGACCCACACCAGGGAGGTCAGCTGACTAATCAAGGCCTGATAATAGTCTGTGTATGAGGACTAGGAGGATGGCACCACACAGACAGAGGTGACCTGTCCAGACCAAATCTACAGAGCAGGTACTGTGCCACCCGTTGTTGTTGCCAAGGTGGGAGTCTGGTAGCCAGGCTCCTGTATTGTCAGGGAAAAGTTCCTTATGTTTAAGTGAGTTCTCAGCCGAGGTTTTTGGTTTTGGTTATTTTGTGCCTTTGCAAAGGCAATTAGTGCACTGCAAGTGAATAAAGCCTGAACTTGTGTGCAATCCAGTGTCTGTGTCCCTGTTTCCTGCACCGCTACAAGCATCTACCTGAGCGATTCCCCACACCACCTATAGACATGAACATGTACAAGTCTTCTGTCTGTAAAAGAATATAGAAAGATTCACATAAGAGTTGGTTATGTAATCTATAAAGCGATAAAGACAGCTCTGTTCCATAGAATGACTTTCAAGCAGCACCAGAATAGAATTAAGGCAATGAAACAATTAATTAAACTGTCAAGTTACCCGTTAACAATCCAAGCATTGCTTAATGATGACACATTCCAAGGCTTCATCCTAATAGAAACTTTTTCTACAGTCTCACAAACTTTATATCTGAGAAGGACGAGTTATAGAGAAAGCTAAGGTTTACTGAGAGGTTTGTATACTTAGATTCTGTGTATTAGTTTCATTGCTTGTATGCTCTTAGTTAGCATATTTATTGTTAGAACCAAGGTGATTGTTATTTCCCTTTATTTTACCCATATAAATATCCTCAGCCTTTGTCTTCTTACATCTTATCTTATATGTCTTATTTGCTTATTATTTTGGTTTTTATTTTATTTTCAATAAAATCTCCTTATTGAAAGCAGTGTCTGTGTTCCTCTTTTGTCAGTGCTAGATATAAATGGTCACTAAGAGAGGTGTGACCTGATGCTGAAACTGACTGGACACATGCTCAGAGAGCTCCTGTCTTCACATCTAGCATTGTGTTATTTGGGGGTTCCCACCCTGGTCCCCCTTCTATTACTGAAACGGTTCCTGAGGCTCCAAATATCTATCCTCCATTGGGTCAAGCCTTTTATTGCGGCCTTGCCACATGTTTGGTCATCACCATAGTCATGTCTGACTATACAGCCTGCCTGGCTTCCCTCCTACCAATATCAGTGCGCCATGGTGTATGGTACTCCTGAAACTCCCACTTGCAAGGGCTGTTGATTCTTAGAATAAAAATAAATATATATAGGCACTACCTTCCACATTTGATGGACCTGCCTTCATGCGCTACCCTCTATTCCCCAACGCCCCTTTTGTTGGTTTATGTTTCTATCCCTTTTTATTCCTTGCCTTTTATTTCTATGCATATTGACTTTTCTTGTCTAGAAGTTTCTCTGACGTGTGATTATACTTTCTTGCATTTTTATGACTGTATTGGTGACTTTTAAACTTTATGTTACTGATATCATTCAATAAATGCCTTTGAAATTAAATGGCCGCTAACTTTCAGACAACTTAGTCATATTTCATAGAGCATATCATTCACGACCAACATGTAATGCATTTTAAAAATGTTGCTGCTTTTTACTTGAAAAGCCTCTCTAAAGTTTCTGCCACTAGGTGTCTCCCTTCTAGTAATTTACAGTTATCTGCTTTGGAAAGACGGAAAGACAGTGAGGTGAGGTTTTCTGTTTTGTTTTTTTTAATCTGTCTATATAAAAATTAAAATTTGGCCATACATAAAGAACAGACATCAGAGAACAACACTCACGTGACCTGTATTAGTCAATAGAAGCTTGCAAGTCCTTCATTTTTAATAGTGTCACTGACAGCATGGTAGATGCTGAAACGGAATGGGTAAAATAAGGTGCTGCCAGATATGCCATGGATCCTGTAGGTGGCGCTGCCTCCTGTGACTGTTAGTATGAGACACCACCTGCTGTAGACTCAACCCGGACAGCATTATCAAAGGATTGCAACACTCACTATTGTTTCCTGTTATCAGCCATTATCAGAGGACAGTAGGCATATGACCCATATTACACAGTAGAAGCTAATGGGTCCTTCATTATTAATAGCCTCACTGACATACACCATTATTGGAGCATTTCAGCACTCACTATTGTTTGGACCCTTCCGAGTCCCATCCATGGAAAACAGTCCATGTGTAGGCCATAGTACCCGTACTGCACTTGGCTGTGTGCATAGGAATCACTGTATCGCAGTCAGTTATGATGCAGTGAACGCTCCCTTCTTTGTTATCAGTTACAAACTGACAGAGGATCAATTGAATAATACTACTAAAAAAATACATATTATTAGAAATTTGTGTTAGGTAAAATTTGCCTGTAGCTGTATAGTGGGCCCCCAGAATGAATTTTACCTGTGAGCCCAGGCACCCTAGTCCAACACTGGCTATGATACATAATTTTCATCAACACACAGAAGCTATGCTACAAAAATAGAGGGGGTTCCCCCTTAGGAAGGATCATCAATGTATGATTGTTGTGAGTTCACCTCATCTCCCTTCTCACCTAAATCCATATAAGTATGACTATGCTTAGCAATGGGCATGTAAATAATTGGGGCTGACTGTGGTTGGGCAGCAGCAGCGGGCACATAGCTTTCACCATCGATTGCTCTTGACTTCACCAATAAGACGACAACATTTTTATGACTTTTTTTGTGTATTGTGGAAACAGTACAGACAGAAGGGTAATGTTTTATTGTGCATTTTATTTATTTTTGCTTAATTGCACAGTACAAAAGCATGCAAAAATAACATCTCTATGAATGATACATATTTACATGTAACAGATATATACTGTTACTTCAATGAGTCCACATATCATGCTTTTGTTCTAGTCCAATGACATACAGTGCTTGCAGCTCAAAGCCAGGATATAACAATACATCAACGTATTTGGGTATACACAAGAGTGTAGCTATACATTAGTAATAATCATGATAAGTTATTGTTTATTATACTTTGTCTGGTACTTGTCATAAGAGAGAGCTGTGATCAGCAGGCTTATGAACTGGCACATCCACGTGGTGAAAGCTTTTGATATCCAGTAAACAGAATGAATCAGAATTCCTGGGTTTAGATGCAAAAGAAAATAGAAGTACACATTGACATCCCTATGATCTATTCAATCCTTTGATCATGGTTTTGATGGCATACATTTGCCTGCTCTTTAAAGGCATGGTCTGCTTCAGAAAATCTCTGTAAGAAGGCAGATCACAGAGTCCAAGGCTGCTGTGCATCCAATGATCAGCTGCAATATCTGGTGAAAGTCATCAATATGTGGCTAAAAGAAAAGAACTTAAAAAGAGACCTCTTTATTGATAGTAAATATGGTAGAGTACAGAATGTACTAACAAGGTATTTGACAATGGGATTTCTAAACCACACAACCCCTGTAAGGCTAGCCATACACATTAGATAAAGTGCTGTAATGTAGCCAACGGACCAGTGTTGGGATCAGTTATGTGAATGATCCCACCATCAATATAACAAGTAAACTGCCTGATAAGGGGGAAGTATAGAAAAAAATTGCTTTGAGTCTGCACAAATTGGTGAATGATCTGTCTATATTTGGCCTAGCTTGCCAAATACTTCTATTGAATGAATGTTAAGCAATTCCCCAGTAGCTGCTGCTGGGAACTGGGAGGAGGGGGAAAGACTCGGACAGTGAACTCTAATGCTAGACCCACCCCAAAGTCCCTTCCTACTACCCTAAATGGTAGAGGACAATTGGGCAATGGTCCCTTCCTATTATAATGAAACACTGAATGCAGATAAGATGACAACAAGAACGGAAGGTCAAACAAACCAAGGTGTTGGAACCAGATAGGCAACTAGGTACAAAATTGGAATCAAGAAGAATAGTCAAGAGGTCAAAGTTAAGGTCAGAATACAGATCAGAAAAGAAAGAAAAACGCTAGCATGATCTAAGAGGCTGATAGCAAGCACCCATATGTGGACTAATGGGCTATATATGGGAAGCCCAGAATCTGCCCCGGATGTGATTGGAAGGTAAGATGTCAATCATTCAGCAACTAATGTTAACTCTTAGCAAACTATAGAGAACTCAAAGTATTGGCTGGACTGATATATTGAAACAAACTCAGGTGTGCTAGCACAGAATAAAACAAGAGGCGCAGGAGATCATAAGTATACACACTCCTGCGCTGTACCATGTGCAGGAGTGTACCATACCATGGAGGATAGTGCAGAAATCCGAACATACAAGAATGTTACATGTACATTGAGTGACGTTACCCTACACTATTTCAAATAAGGGCTATTTAGATCACATTTTTTGCCATCTTTTTCTGGACCTGTTAAATAGACTTATTTTCTTTAGTAATAAAAGATGTGAACAGTCAGTTGTTAAAAAAAAGTTTTGGCAATAAAGACTACAATCTTCTGTAAAAAGAGAGCAGACAAGTAGAGAAGGGAGGCTAAACTGAGACAAAGAAGTCCCAAACCATGCCCCTGAGGAACTCTTAGCTCATTTGCATATGGGAAGAATATGCAAATTTGTCTCCCAAGATGTAAACAGGGAGACAGTGCCTCTGTTATGCTGCCCTCTATTGGGAAGCACCCTGAACATCATGCCCGACTTTCCCAAAAGTCTTTACTGCATGATGCGAGGTTCTAACCAAATCAATTTTTCAGCTACGGACGGCACCATTTCTGTCTCTTTGGACTTCATCAGCGCAGCCTAGAGAGAACTGATTTGGCCAGCCGTAGCTGAAAAATTGATTAGGTTATAACCTCGCATCATGCAGTAAAGACTTCTGGGAAAGTCGGGCATGATGTTCAGGGTGCTTCCTATAGAGGGCACCATAACAGAGGCACTGTCTCCCTGTTTACATCTTGGGAGACAGATTTGCATATTCTTCCCATGTTCCCTTGCAGTGGAGCAACTATGGCTGTATAAGTCTCCACACACCTGAAAAGGTGGTCTCTCCCTAAGGAGTGACATTATCCCCATAATATCATTTGCATAGCAATAGAAAATCAGCTTTTTAATCATAATTAAGCAGCCATTCTACAAACAAATTCTAGCAATGTTAGCACAGCTCTGAGCACATTAAGGTACTGGGGCTGATTTAATAATTGTTTTAGTGCTGATAGACTCCCTTTAAATATAGACTCTATAGATCAAACAACAGATACATTTTTATAGCTATTTATGAAACCAAAAATAGCCACAAACATGAAATCTGAATGGCTATTGGTAGAGCGGGTTATAGAGTGTGCACCAGATGATTCTTCTGCTTTGGCTACCTATACTTTGGAGACCTAAACTACTCCACCTCTCTGATGAATATACAGTGATCATATCAAGCCAAAAATGAGTAGCCATCAGTGGCGTACTGATCATGGTTGCAAGGAGTGGGGGCCAGTGTGGGGAGCATATAATAATTGGTGGAGGCCAATAGGAGAGAAAGGGGATATAGGGCAAGTGACTTCACTTACTCAGTGCCAGCAGGAAAATCTGTTCAGATAATTGCAGTTTGCTGATAAAGTCTGGTCTGTTATCTCTCTATGTAAACACACAGATAACACGGAGTCCATTCTGTACAAGAATCTGCAGATTAGCTGACCTGCAGAAGTGTTCTGTGTCCCATTCAGCAGGAGGGAGGGGGAGGGAGAGAAATACAGGAAGTGAGAAGCAGACACTGCATAGAGCCTGGCTGAAAGGCTGAGATGGGAGAACCCCTTTAAGTACAGTTATAGTCATTTTATACGTTTTTACCTTTTGAAAAACACATCAAGTTTATGTAAATGCACATTTGCAGTGTTCACCTTATCTTTCAAGACCTGCAATTCACCCTGGTATGCTGGATATCATTTTGTAGTATTGAATATAGATATTCAATGAAATTACGTAACATAACACTATTGTATTCTGGCAAAAGGAAACCTCATTTATACACATGACAAACACAGTCACATCCTTGGTTTCTAGGAATGCACCTGTGACTCAGGGAGGCCCAGCACAGTGGTTGTTGTGGACCCTACAGGGAATCACTGATGCCAAACCTGTCGGATTCTCATTTGTTAGAAGCTCACAGGGAGACCATTATCCTTAGAGGGATCATTAGAGTACAGTCACATGTGGCAGCCAAGACATGAGTGCCAGGAAAAAGCAGATTGCTGAGAAGAAAATAATGTAGTGTCTGCTCTCATACAGTTTTATTACTACTACAGACTGATATTCAACTTAACATGTGCATAATTCAGAGACACAAACAGATACCACAGTGGTTCTGCTACGGTGAAATATTCATGTTATAAATATGTTGAATTGAAGTGATCTGGTACGCTAGGTTCACATAAACGTTCAGGCCTCCATCGTTCAAGCCCGCATGGGGACCCAAAAGATGGAGATCCTGTCCGCTTAAAAAGTGGTTACATGCAGAAACTCGGACCCCAAAGACTATAATGGGGTTTATCGGGTTTCTTTTTTTTTTTTGTAGATTGTGAGCCCCACATAGAGCTCACAATGTACATTTTTCCCTATCAGTATGTCTTTTGGAATATGGGATGGAAATCCATGCAAACACGGGGAGAACATACAAACTCCTTGCAGATGGTTTTTTGCCCTTGGCGGGATTTGAACACCAGGACCCAGTGCTGCAAGGCTGCAGTGCTAACCACTGAGCCACCGTGTGGCCCCGGGGTTTATCGGGTTTCTGCCTAGTTTCGGTAAAAAAATAGCTGAGAGAAAAGTCCCCCTTCCAGGACTTTTCTCTCCGCCGATTTTAAGTGAAATCTGCGGTGGAGACTCCAATGCAAGTGTGAATCCAGCCTCACCATGATAACCAGCCTGTGATATAGGCATAACAGACCGGTTAGGTTATAGCAGAGAAAAAAATTACTCCTTTCAGTGGTGTATTTCTCATTAAGGTATGACTGGCATTCTGTGCCAAGATGTAAAAATTGTTCACACCAACATATACACTCATCGGCCACTTTATTAGGTACACCTGTCCAACTGCTCGTTAACACTTAATTTCTAATCAGCCAATCACATGGCGGCAACTCAGTGCATTTAGGCATGTAGACATGGTCAAGACAATCTCCTGCAGTTCAAACCGAGCATCATTATGGGGAAGAAAGGTGATTTGAGTGCCTTTGAACGTGGCATGGTTGTTGGTGCCAGAAGGGCTGGTCTGAGTAGTTCAGAAACTGCTGATCTACTAGGATTTTCACGCACAACCATCTCTAGGGTTTACAGAGAATGGTCCGAAAAAGAAAAAACATCCAGTGAGCGGCAGTTCTGTGGGCGGAAATGCGTTGTTGATGCCAGAGGTCAGAGGAGAATGGACAGACTGGTTCGAGCTGATAGAAAGGCAACAGTGACTCAAATAGCCACCCGTTACAACCAAGGTAGCCAGAAGAGCATCTCTGAACGCACAGTACGTCGAACTTTGAGGCAGATGGGCTACAGCAGCAGAAGACCACACCGGGTGCCACTCCTTTCAGCTAAGAACAGGAAACTGAGGCTACAATTTGCACAAGCTCATCGAAATTGGACAATTGAAGATTGGAAAAACGTTGCCTGGTCTGATGAGTCTCGATTTCTGCTGCGACATTCGGATGGTAGGGCAGAATTTGGCGTCAACAACATGAAAGCATGGATCCATCCTGCCTTGTATCAACGGTTCAGGCTGGTGGTGGTGGTGTCATGGTGTGGGGAATACTTTCTTGGCACTCTTTGGGCCCCTTGGTACCAATTGAGCATCGTTGCAACGCCAAAGGCTACCTGAGTATTGTTGCTGACCATGTCCATCCCTTTATGACCACAATGTACCCAACATCTGATGGCTACTTTCAGCAGGATAATGCGCCATGTCATAAAGCTGGAATCATCTCAGACTGGTTTCTTGAACATGACAATGAGTTCACTGTACTCCAATGGCCTCCACAGTCACCAGATCTCAATCCAATAGAGCATCTTTGGGATGTGGTGGAACGGGAGATTCGCATCATGGATGTGCAGCCGACAAATTTGCGGCAACTGTGTGATGCCATCATGTCAATATGGACCAAAATCTCTGAGGAATGCTTCCAGCACCTTGTTGAATCTATGCCACGAAGAATTGAGGCAGTTCTGAAGGCAAAAGGGGGTCCAACCCATTACTAGCATGGTGTACCTAATAAAGTGGCCGGTGAGTGTATATCTGCATGCCAACATGATACCGGATGAATATGGTTGTTATTCTGATCACCTATTTTCTGATGTAGGTTTATTGTGAACAGTTACACTGATGCATAATCCAATAATTGTTATGTAAATCTGGAGTAATGAAGTGTATTTCAGTAGAAACAAACATATCGCTATAATAATCGGCATACAAAGAGTAAGGGCCCTATAGTGAATATCAAACTATACTCTCATGGACACAAAGCCTCCTGCTGATACCCCTCTCAACACACTTCCCATGATGGTCCTTGGGTCAATACCTTACCCATGGGTTTGATAATGTAGTTTCCATGTAGAGCGAAGACCTGAACAGGTTCTCAACACCCAACAGTATGGGCTATAGAAACAAGTAAGAGCAGGCACCAGGTGTCCAGAAGCCCAATAGGTATCCCTTGACTACTATGACATGTTTGCTCCAGTCATCCTCCTTCCTGTCCTTTAAGTACATCAGCGGTCACTTTAGCCAGTCCCTTTCACTGACAACAGCACAAAGAAATACATAATCCAGTGCTCGGTCCTGGGCATCATCTTCATGAACATGACATCTAGGATTGAATGGTTCAATGATCTGTAAATTGGTGTGAGAAACTGTCATGGATTGGAGTCTCACACAAGATATAGTCACTCCTTGTATACCAATTCTGTGGGATACACTACTCACCATATATGTGATCATAGAAAGGGGGTACTCAGTTTCCACACCCCTCTAGCTCACCTGTCACACTAGTCTAAACTTCCTTAAACCTCCCACCTGTTACGGGGCTGTCACATTTCCCAGAGTTGCAATGTCTTTTCTGATCAGCACATCGGTCTTGCTGATTAGGGTGAGCACAACTAAATTATCACCTTGGACTTATCATCTACCTATATCCGGGCTTATGGATTACACGTTATAATTACTGTACAAAGGAAACACTCCAGCTTATGATATACAGTACCTACTGACACATTAAAGCGAAAACCCCACTACGACAATGCACACAACAGTTAAAGCATAACTGGACACATAATTTGTACCGTATAATATATACATATTTAATGCCAGAAACTGGAGACCCATTATTGTTACTCGAAAGCTGTTATGTTTGTTAACAAGGAGTGGCCAGGACACATTTGGACCGCTGACTCGCAGAAAGTACAGACGCAAAAAAGATGTCAGAGCTTTAAGCCAACAGCTAAATCACACCATAAGGAATAATAGTAGTAAGCTAAACTCTATATTAAATAACACCTTAAAATACTGTATTAAACGCTGAATACACAAAATATTGAAACATTTTATTTGATGATAGTAGCCTTTAGACTTCCTTGCCATATGTATATAAAACTGGCATGGCAAACACTGGTACGCACAGGCACTTAAGCTGTCAAAATTCTTGATAAAGAAGTACAAGCGTATGACAGCTGCTACACGCCTCTCAATTATTGGCTGGAAACTCTAGGATTTCTCAACATCAAAAATGACATAAGAGTTGACGCGCTTTCAAATGAAAGCAAGAAGTGAAGGGCAGACTGACAGTCTCCGCATCTGTGAAAAAATCTTGGAAAAGTCAAAATATGAAAATAGGACAGTACAAAAAACATAACATCACATTATTACTTATCTTCTAAAATCTCAAAATGAGATGTGAACAAGAAAATCTAAATTTCTAAATTGCAATTCAGCATCAAAAGTCAGTGAGAAAATATTTTTTTAATGCTTTGTTATATTGTATATTTATGGTTACACTGAGTAATTTTTTGTATACACACCCACAATTCTACCGTTTACAGTTATGAAGACTATAAAATGTAGCATATTTTACAAAAAAAACAAACAAACAACAACACAATAATTAGTAACCACAAATGTGTACAAATATGGTTTAGAAGAGACTGGATGGAAGTAGAAAAGCTTTTAATATCTTTGGGAGAATTTTTTTTCACTGAATTTTTCCGAATAATAAACTGTTTAAATAATAAATGTCTGTCTTGGCTGTCTGACACTTCTCTGCGAAATAAATCAGAATGCAATAGAGAATACCTGACACCATAGACACTGGACAATTCAGCAGAAGATTTTCCAGCCTGTAAGCGACACAGAACCAGGAATATCTCTCCAAATTAAAGCCAGAATAACACTCACTGGACCATTAACTCTCTGCTAAAAAATAGTCAGCATAAGGGAAAGGAGTATAAAGCCATCAGTAAAAGGAAGAAAGCTACTTATGTTCCATGTGCATGTACTACCTAAACAAAAGGGGTGGACTTAGTGTGGCCATCTATATAATGTACCGTATTTTTCGGACTATAAGACGCACTTTTTTTCCCCAAAATTTGGGGGGAAAAGAAGGGTGCGTCTTATAGTCTGAATGTAGCGCCTGGCACCCGCCGTAATAGAGAGGCGAATGCCGGCAAGGGATAGACGCCGGCACAGGTGCCGGGGCCTGAGACATCACTGCGCTCCCCTGCCCTGCATGAAGCCAGCAGCGGCAGCGGCGATGCTATTCCGCTCCTCCGTCCCCCCGCCGCTGGCTTCATGCAGGGCAGAGGAGCGCAGCGATGTCTCAGGCCCCGGCGTCTATCCCGTGCCGGCATCCGCCTCTCTAGTACAGCGGATGCCGGGTCAGTATCGGTGGCCCCTTCTCCCCCAGGGCCGGTCCCCACCGGCCCCGTACCTGTAAAGTTGCAGGCCGGCTCCTGCGCGGCGATATCGCAGGAGCCGACCTGTTCGGGTGACAGCCGGGAGCCTAATGAGCTCCCAGGCCTGTCACTGCTGTATTAGTATTGCGGCTGGGTCTATGACCAGCCGTAATACTAATACACAGAATGTCCCATAGATGGCAATACAGTTGTATTGCCGTCTATGGGACTTGCAATCAAGCGACCGCAGGTTCAAGCCCCCGGGGGGGGAATAAAATAGTAAAAAAAAAAAAAAATATTAAAAATATATAATAAAAATATTAAATAAATAAAAGTTCTAAATCACCTCCTGTCCCTAGAATATATATATAAAAGTAGAAAATCATATATCATAAACCACCGGGTTTTTTTTCAATACAAGGTGATCTAAGCAATAGATATTCCCCAAAATGGTATAACTAAAAAGTACTTCTGGCCCCGCAAAAAAAAAACACTATGCGTCCCCGTACAGCTGCAGGGTCACCTGTCAATGTGGCCTTGCAGCTGTTGCAAAACTACAACTCCCATATATTAAATATTTTACCATTTTTTTGCTTCAAAATTTTTTTTCCCTATTTTCCTCCTCTAAAACCTAGGTGCGTCTTATAGTCCGAAAAATACGGTAATCTGAATGACAAGTGGAACACAATATGGCTGAATTGGCAAAGTATTTTTGCTTAAAGGGAATGCATGATTGTTTTGCTGCAACATACTACAATTTTTATCTTAATCTATTATGTAATTATATATTTTTATAGTATTGTCTTCATGTTACATAGTAGATGAGGTTGGATGAAGACATCAGTCCATCAAGTCCAACCTATAACCCTATAATGCCCTACAGTGTTGATCCAGAGGAAAGCAAAAAACCCCATGAGGCTGATGCCAATTGCCCTATTTCAGGGGAAAAAATTCCTTCCTGACTCCAATCTAGCAATCAGTATAAAAACCCTGGATCAACGTGTCCTTATAATCTGTAATCGATAACCTGTATTCTTGATCTCTGATTTTGGGAGCAGCCATCTTACCTGAACAACAGTATTTGTGGCAGAGATTTTTGTTTTGCAAAACTCACAAAACGCAGAAAATGACAGAGGAGGGCATTGTGAGCATGATCTGTGAAATGTGTTATACGCGAGAGCTGTTCATTCTTCTTTAACCTCACACCATTTTACATTTACACTTAGGTATATGATCCCCCTACCCACCTGTTTGTTGCCCACCCAGTCTAATGCTTTGCAGTGGACAATAGTGGATGTTTTGCTTATGCATGTTCTTGGACAGGGTACAGCCCTACTACTCTTAGGCAAGGTTCACACAGAGTATTTTGGTCAGGAAACTGACTCAAATTCCTCTTCCAAAAAAACGCCTCACCATATAGTCCTACGGTGAGGCATTTTTAGGAGGAGGAATTTGAGTCAGTTTCCTGACCAAATTCCTGACCAAAAAACTGTGTGAACTTAGACTTACTGTTATGAAATAGGTACATTTTTGTGTTTTGCACACTCAGAAGTGTTGGATTGATGCAAAACTCAAAGTAGTTATGTGTCAGGCAGATATGTAAATTATTACAGGTATGGCCTTATTAACTATGGGTCCTGTCACAACAAGGCGTAAAAGTGTTCCCCTTGCTACTCTATAAAAAGGCTGTTAGAGGCTACTTTTAGGTAGTGTATATCAGTTAACTGCTAGACATGCATCTGTGACACACTTGAAGACATTTTGCCCAGTTGATGGATCGAGAGACGCAAGATGGTTGTTTAGACAAACTTCCCACCATCGAGGCCATTCTGACATAGCTCTTAAGAGGTGTTGGGAGAATTTATTAAGTGAGGTCATACACATACGGTGAACAATCTCTCGGAAAGCCTGACTAGAGTGACTAGTTTGATCTGCATGAGCAGCTCCTATAGTTTCCTTATTAATCCTCCAGATACAGGTACTTATCTGGTTTCTAGTATTGATGGCTAATCCATAGGATAGGCCATTAATATTAGATCTGTGGGGATTCGACCTTCGCAGATCATGTGCACTGAGACCACGTGGCTCTCAGTACAGTTTACATACCATGAGCTACACTGCTCACTCACTGCACTAACTATAGCAGTAAACCTAGATACTGCAGTGCTGTGCCACTGAAATCTACCATGCTATCTCGGTACAGGGGAATTGTGGGGGTCATAGGTTTTGGACCCCTGCAGATCTAATATCGATGGCCTTCTCTAAGGATAGGCCATTAATACTAAAAATTGGAAGACCACTTTAATCACTCCCTTATCTCTGCCCAAACCATTTCCAAGCACTTATCAGAAATAAATTTGGTATCATATAGAAAAGGAATTTCGGGCACTCACAGGAAATCGTGAAGATTTATGTATCCAAAATTAAACGTTTCGGTCGACATGACCTTCATCAGTATAACGGATGCATAGTGGGTAGTGGTGAGGTTCAGGAAAATGGGAAGAAGGCTCTTCATTTGCAGTGATGTTGTGAATGAGAAACCTGGACTGTGACAGTCTGGAACGGATTGTCTAATGACAAATCTGTTCTTGCTTTAGTTCCTGATGAAGGTCTGTTTTTTTTTAAATATTTTTATTTGTGATTTTTTCAGCTTTTTCCCCCCCAAAGACAGCACAGATAAAATGAAGACAATGAAAACAATATTCAACAAAATATACAAGTTTCACAAAGTGTACAAAAGTACAACTGCTGGCTATGACCTAGTTTCTGTGTGTTCCATATTTATAAATGCATCTATTCGAGTTATTACCCCCCTCACCATCCTTCACCTACTGAAACCCTCTGATCTTCTCAATGTCATATGGCTTTAGGCCTCATATTGTTTTCGAGGGAATCTACCACCTCGCCTAAACACATTCAACTGCTACCACTGCGCATTACAGTGATAACCAGCATACCTTTGTCATGAAAAAATATTATTTGTAACCTTTGTAGATTTGAAGAAAAATAACTTTGAAGTTTTCTGCAAATGAGGCAGTTCGTGCACTGGGGGCGGGTCTTCATCTCCCTGGAGTGCTACTCTTGTCAATCAAGCAGGATGGGTGAGGTCTTAGCAGCGGGAGAATCAATTCTAACTGTACGGGGTGACGCACTCAGGAGATGGTATAGTAGGACCCTGAGTGGTAAGAGTTGTGTAATTTGTACTTCAAAGTAGTTGATCTTCAAATTTACAAAAAGTTACATACAAAACAAAAGGTATGATATTTATCTGTGTAATGTGCTCCGTCAGAGAGGTGACAGATGACCATACTTGAGGGAGGTGGTATACGCCCTTGAATTGATTTTTATCCACCCCAGTATTGTACCAAGATGTATATTGAAATGAATTCATTATATCTCAGATTTCTTGTGCTGAATGATGTCGTATGAAGATTGTCAACTTTCTGAACATTTTTTTGATCTCCTTCTCCTTATGCCTTTCAACATAAAGGTGTTGTAGTCCAAACAAAGACATAAGATATCACCAGGTCTACCACCAGGGTTTCTTTAGCCAACCCTTGCACTAGCAGCCATCTCATCTTAATCATAATCTCATTATAGGTGAGACCGCACCACAGGACTATCTCAGTTATATTTTTTGGCTATTCTTATTATTGTTTTGTGTGAGTGGGGGTCAGACAGTCAGGGGGTTTGAGTGCATGGCGCGGGGGGAAAACTATGCTTGGTAACGCTACGTTTACACTAGTGTTTGGTTTTCCGTCCTTCGGGTCCGCTTGGGAACCTGCTTGCAGGACTTTTCTCTCTGCCTATTTTACGCGGAATGAGTACAGAGTCTTGTAGTGTGAACCGAGTGTACCACAGTTTAAACAGGAAAAAGTATATAAAGCCAACAATGAAAACATAATAGTGAGGAAATGGCAAAATAGAATACAATTTTTCTAATATGAAGACTAACTACCTCCATGGTCTCCCTCCCCCTCTGACCCTCTTGACAGTTTAATCCCACCTGTTAAAACTAATTGTTATCGAATCAAAGCAAGATCAGCTGCAAATGGAATATGGACCTCAAAGCCATTACCCAGAAGTGTGTAACACTACAAAGGTCTACATTAAGGTATACTAAGAAGGCCTCAACCATAAAAAGCGACTCTACAGCATTAGCCGGAAAGAATAAGGAAACAAGAACAATCATAAAATGTCGAGTTACTCTTGGATTCTGTTTTAGGTTATTTTGCTGTATGCTTCACAAATATGTCCATCTCCTAGGTTCACGCCTTTCTTTAGTGGCCATTGCTGGCTTGATGGTGCGAGGGCTATGACACTACCTGCATCAGTGCTCTGTGTTTCACCAATTTTCCTCCACTACCGAACAATTTTCTATACATTGTGGATGTTGAGTTTGTTTAAGGCAAGAGTACATTAGATCCTCTTTTGTGTCTTGAGCTGAAGTGTAAGTGATGATTTGACCATTGTTCTCAAAGACCTGTAATATGTCCAGATATTGTAGTTGAAATTTTTGTTTAGGTTAAAACAGGGCAACACTACTGAACACTTCAAGAGAATAGTGCTCAAAGAACATCGTCTTCATTCCCCTGAGGTCTAGTAGGCGCTGTCTTTTCTGGTAAGCTCTCATAATGGCCACCTTGATTATAATGAAGCAGTTTCATCATCACTTGTCTGGATCGTAGTGGTCACATATTGTAATCTTGTTGCTGGAGTTTGAGTTTAGTTCAATCCTATGCAGCAACTGCACCAATGGGAAAGACCCAGGGAAAGTGGTAAGTCTCTTTCATATAAGCAATGTAATTCACAGGGAGAGAGGAATGGATTCCTTTAGCTCCACCAGTCTTAACATGCTCCTTCTCTAGATCGTTAATCTTACCTCCCAGACTTGTATTGGTAGAATGGAGGTGTCTGAGCTGCGTCTGGAGCCATTCATTTTAATATCCCAGAAATGTTACCCTCCGTTCCAGTTTTTCGGCTCGAGATTGTTGTTGGGTCAAGTTTGTTGGTAGTTTGTTCAGTGTCTTTCACAAGTCTGGAGCAATCTGACGTGCTACTTTTTGTGCTACGGCAAGATAGTCCACTGCTGAGCTCTTTGAGAGAGTAAGTGTTCCCAGCATCTACATATACCCTTTGGGTGATTGGGGTGTTACATCCTGGCTAAGAATTTGCACAGCCGATGCTGGTGATAACTTGTTTGCATTGGTGGTGGAAAGCTTCGGCTCTAGGGCCTGGAGTTTCTGAAAGCACCAGAGTAAATAATGCTCATCCCTTATTTGTATGGTTGATGGCCACCCCTGTTGTGTGTGTTGATCGCCTTAGGAGGCTAATGTTAGCTAAGAAGTCATGTGAGAAGCGGGAGCTTCAATCTATTATGTACGAAACAGTTAACACAGTACAACTTCTGGACTAAGACTTGAAAACAAGCAACAGAAATGTCAGATGACACGTAAAAATATATTGTGAACAGCAAGAATCGTGTAGCTCTTGACGTGAAATGAGGTTCCCTGCTGTCTTGTCTGCACAGTTGCTTATTAACAGTAGTTGCCATATATCAGCAGTATTATCTGTGAAAGTCTCATCATTAATCTGCAATAACCATCACTCGGCGGGAGGTTAGGTTTGAGTTAAAACATTATATGTAAATGTCTAGTTTTGGATAATGCTCATTTACTACTTATTTGATTTGACTTCAGCTCTATTAAGGTATGCCTGTGATCAGAGACACTGGCTTAGCTACATTGTCTATCAGAAGTCAATCTGTCCAGAAATCCACCTCCTATATAAGTGGTCCATGCTGTACTTTAATCTCCCCCATGCTTTATGCTACAACTATACAGCCATTGTTTAGGGAACTCTATCATCAGTAAATTGGTTATAAACCTAATCTCAGTATTTTATTGCAGTGATACAATTGTTTCCAATTATGCCTCTGTTATTCAACTTTGGAGTGCCATTTTCATGTAAATCAGAGTTTTTCATATGTAAATGAGGGGAAACATGTTTTGACTGGGAATCAATAATCCAAAGCCCAGATAAGCTAAAATACACCCCAAACCACTTTCCTGTATTTGCATCTGAATAAAACAGCAATTTATATAAAAATGGATCTTCAAAGCTGAATAACTGAGGAATATTTGGAAACTGTAAAATCATACCTATAAGGTACCGGAATTAGGTTCATAACAAATTTATATAAGAAACAGACTCCCTTTCAGACTGTCTGCTGTAAATAAGCACAAGCCATAAAATAACCAGGAAATCCAGTATATATAATCCAAAGAAATTCCACAGCCATACCAACTGTAAATGCATAGCCCAAGGCTTCAGAATCAGAAAAAAATCTCACTGCATATCCAAGGAGAAGGCAACCCTCCAAAAATTTTGTGAAAAAAGCGCTTGACAAAGGCTCATTGGAGCTGAAAATTCACAATATGGAATTTACAATATGGAATAAACACCACCTAGCTTTTTTCACCGAATTTTTGGAGTGCTGCTATATATATATATATATATATATATATATATATATATATATATATTTATTTAAATATATATTTGATATCCGTTATAGCACAAGAAGAGTTACTACAAGTATCCAGCGCCTTACTGCCACACAAAATGAGACATCTTCAATAGCTGTCTGCTGAACACTTCCTTCCAACTCCTTCATACACAAATAGTTTGGCCAAGAGTTCATGTGTTGTCAGGGGATTATTCATTGCTAGATATTTCTGGCAGTGGCTTAACTCCCCTAAGAACAAGAGGATTCAACATGTCTGATCCCTTTTTTCCAAAATCAAAATCATCTTTCAATAGATAGTTGATTTCACTGACTTTTCTCTTATGTGTATGGAGGCCTTTTAGGGGCAGCCGAGAGATCCCCTTTAATAACTTACTGTAGGCATCATGCAAAGTCCCTTTTACAGATTCATTTGCTCAAAAAAGTATAATACAGTTACCTTGAATCAACTTCGATTTATTTTATTAAGATTCATAAAAAGCACCAATTTCTATTATAATGTTCAGTTTGCATAATATATAAATCAGCGTAACCATCCACAGGGTCCTGTAGCCAAGAGATATCCTGATCTTTCTTGAACTAGCTTCCAATATGCAAAATAATTATAAAATATGACGATAGTTCAAATATGAAAATATTAAAACATATTAACAATTCGTAATCCATAACAAAGATACTGTAAATGAAATGTATGCATAAATTATAAAAAGGTGAACACACCTTGGAAATGAGGTCCACCTACAGGACATTTGACTTACAGAACATTTTGGCTTTCCATTGTTTTTGTAGCTCATCCATCAGAAATTATTAGCATTGCATTAGACTGGACAGTTTTTATTGTATAAAATACCTTTACATCTATTACATGCTCTATTCAGTAGCTGCGGTGGATCTTATGTACAATATGGTGGAATGGATGGAAAACTTTCCAGATTCCAGACTTGCTATGATGCTTTGCAGGTCACCGAAGGGAATGTAACCAACTTGCTGACCAGTGTAACATACGAAACATTATGAGTTATGAATGAACTGCAGGTGCAAAGAAGAAATAGCCCTTCCTGTAGCAAATGTAAACATTTCTATACAATTGCAACCCGAAACGTATCTCCCTGCACTGGGGCAGGTAATGTGCAAGTTCTTACTAGCCAACACAACAGAGAAAAATCATTGTTCTCAGCAGCAAGCATGGTTTTCCAAAAAAAAAAAAAAGTCCCTGTACAGTCCTCTTTACATAAATATATATCAAACTTAAAAAATATATGCATATCATTCTATAGCAGTGGAGAAGCTAGGAGTGAGGATAAACCAAAGAAAAAGAAAAAGCTTTTGGTTTTAGAATCATAAATAAAGACATTCATAGGTCAAGCAATCTTCAAGCTACACGGACTGCATCCTGCAGAAGCAAAGATGGAGATGAGGCACATTGTTCTTTGTTTTTTTCCTGTGAATATATATATATATATATATATATATATATATATATATATATATATATATATATATATAGTGTAACACATACATGCAGACAGACATTTAACACAAATGAAGTGTACCTGTTGCCTACATATGGGCATTTCAGTAAATATCAGTTGATGGGTATTTAATGTTACACAGACAGGAGGCACAAAGTGTCTCATGCGTCGAGATATCTCTATTTTTCGGCATGCTTATGACAACTGGTTCCACTATGTATACTGTAGGCAACAGGTACAGCCCCTACTTATTAATTTCATTCCTCAAATATACTGTAAACATTATACAAAGAGCGGGTTGTGTTGGTTACCGACCACAAGCTTTGGTTCATGATGGTCATGAGAGTACTAGTTTGTGCAACACAGAAAAGCCAGGGGTATAGCAGCAGGCAAAGTTCATTTGGGCATGCAAATCCTCATGAGGTTCCATCATCCTCCTCCACGTCTGCCAGTTCTGTGTCTTTCAGCGCCTCTCCACTTGCTTGCTTTCTGAATAAAGAAAGTGATATATAGATCAGATTTTTGAAAAAAAAGTATATATTTTCAAGGAAAAACATAATTTGAACAAAATGGGTGTTCGGAACAATTCTAGGTCTACTGCAATATAAATGGGAATCTTAGTGCTGCTGAGATTATTGGTGTGATAATGTGTCTGGGTCGGGAAAGAATTACCATACAGTACAAGAAAATGGACCGTAAATTGTCAACCAATCTGATCAAGTGACATTTGGGACAATTTACTTTTAATCCAATCATCAATTCAACCAGATATTCCCTCCACATGCTGCGTGAGTTGAAAAAGAAAATAGTGAAAAAACTGAATTTGGCTGAATCTTGTAGTAGTCATAGTTGTTCTGTACTTGTACCATTTAAAATCCCACTATCGGAGCAAATTTTTCAGTTTATATAGAAATTTGTCTTAAAGAAGACGTGTACAGAGATTCAATAGTCCATGGTTATTATAACTTCAAAGTGTGAGGCTGTAAAAGAGAAATATGGCACCACGTTCCTCTGTGGGTTCAATCCAATATAATCAAATCTTTTCATTCAGTTTTCTTTTATTTTACTTACTTATATATCCTGAAGCGCTTTACAAATATTGTCATCATTCATTGTAGGACTCATAATCTAAATACCCTATTAGTAGGTCTATGGAGTGTGGGAGGAGACCAAAGTATCCAGTGGAAACCCACGAAAACACAGGGAGAACATACAAACTTCTTGCAGATGTTGTCCTTGACAGGTTTTGAACCCAGGACTCCAAATGCATACATGGTATACATAACAGCATAGTGCCAAATAAACATCACAACAAGAAAATTTGTCCTCAGAATTTACCAGTAGTGCAACTTTAGGATGAGTTCTCGCGTTGAAGAAGCACAGCTTTTTTTTCGTTGCAGACTTTGCTGTGTTTATTTGTGCCAAAGCTTGTGGATTGGATTGAACAGAAGGTAGAAGTAGAAGCAATTCCTACATATATTCTATTCATTTCATGGCTGTTCTTGGATTTGGTTAAAAAAAAAAAAAGCAGCAAAATCTGCAACTAAAAAAGCTGCATTTCTGCAAAGTGGAGCCTCAGCCTAGGCAGTTTTTACATGACAGTATATTTAACAATAACTTTATATTAGAGGTTTACAGGTTACATATTTATAAACAGGTCAACGGTATGAAGAAATGATACCTACAGGGTATTAAAAATAACCTCTAGTGTACAAATATGCTGTAATGGAATATCAGGTTTTAAAAGTTTGCTTGTAGAGCGGTGAGATAATGCACTAACTTGGGCTGAAGGACAGGCACAGTCTGCTAGATGAAGATAACACATTAGTGTTTCCGACATAAATCGCACAAGAAATCAAGTATGGTGAAAGAACACACACAAAAAGAAAACACATTCTCCTAAACTGTGACTAGGACTGTGAGAATAATGGTTACCCAGATTTGTGATCGGTTTAATAAAAACAGCATTTTCTATTTTCTGAGATAATTGCACAAATTAGGAATTGCGCAAAAGAACCGAAACCTATTAGTCACCTGCCATTGGTCAGATGATCCTTGCTGGCCTTTGCTTACAGGGATACAGTGATAGAGTCCCCATCAACCAACATGACCGCAGTGACCCAATCACAAGAATCAGTGGTCCATACAACACTGGCTGTCAAGTGGGTAGACTGACGTCATTGTTGCAGCCATGTAAAGACCAAACTGTCTAGAACAGGGAATTTAATAAGCAAACATTAGTTTTCTTTACTATTTTATGTAAATTTCTTCCCTTCAGTCACATTATTATTATTATTATTATCTTGGAATACCCCTTTAAAGGCCATTAACTGTTGAATGGACTGAGTTGTAGTAACCTTGGCCTCAATCATCATACTTTTTTAGTCCCTTCCTTCTTTTGCTAGCCACCCACTATATTATCATGGAGACACATTTTTAAGCCGTTATTCTGGGCAAAGTTTAGTTGGGTTCTTGCTAAAATATCAAAAATACTAGACTATAAATTGAGCATTCTGTGACAGTGCCTGAAAATATGATGGGTAGTGCCATAGAAAGAATTTTGTTCAATATTTTTTTTTAATCAGTATTTGCATGTCAACACCAATAGTGGGACCGACACAGAGGTGCACTGGAAAGATTGGTAGTTCTTTAGTATTTTATTCCCTCTGCATATTTTCACCTATAATTTCTGATGTAAAATAATCCTGAGAGTGCAAAATATTGCCAGCTATGTCACCAAGAGATTAAATGGACTATGCCTTCATCCACCCAGTAGGAATGCCATGTAGGCAGTGATCAGCTAACCAGTGTCCCACACCTGGCACCCTCGATGAATGGCTGATTTTGCCAGTGGAATTTGGAGCCAAGTATTTCCTCTGTGGTAGCTTTTTCGGGGAACATGTAGGACCTCTCAGCCAGCCAGTACCTTGGTTTCCTCTAATGATAGGGAATAAACTTGAAACAGCAGTCTGTAGATTAGTCTCTTTTCCTTTAAGAGGAGGTATTTTGGTTTGAGTGTATTTCCAGATTATGCTACTGGGTTTCAGCAAAACCAGGCACTGATCTATAGGGAATGGCTTTCCAAAAGGTGATGCTATAGCAAGCATTTTCTTCCTAGGAGAATTTATTTGCATTTTCCGTCTCAGAAATCTTAGTAGGGTATGCATACTCAAATAAGACCCCGAATGCTGCAAAGCAGCTTCTTTGAGGTAATGTCTGTCTAATAAGACAATAAAGCACTTGGGTATGTGTAGGTCTTTTGTGTCTGCTGAGAAATAGTTGGTAACAAAAAGTTCTAAGGCTTAGTTCACACAGGGGTCATACAAGTGGATTTTGGCACAGAGAGTGATATGGGGAACCGTGTCACTCTCGGGCCAAAATATGCCTACCACCACTGTCGCGGCTTCCGACAGTCGTGGCTTCTCCCTCCGGAGTTGGCTTAAATGAATGGGCTGACACCGGAGGTTGCCGCAGCTCAGCGAGCCGCGGAATCCGCCTGAAGAGAGGGCAACTTGCTTGTTTTTTCCGCTAACGGCAACATGCCACTAGCGGAAAAAAGAATGCTAGCGGTCTCCATAGACCACCATTGTTAGAGGGCGGATTATGACGTGGATTCCGCGCCATAATCCGCCCCCTCTGTGCCAGCAACAATTTCTTCTTGGCAATCATGGTTAATGTTTCGCCTTGTTGGTATGATGTCGCAATACCTGAGTATTCCACAATAAACTGCTAAAAGTTCTGCTTTTACACTGTAAACTTACAACCTCCCCATCCAGCTCACTTTATTTGGGCAATCATACAGTATGGGACACTGCTGAGGCTAGTATATTGTATGGAGGCTATTATATTGTACATTGCATTGTGGGGGCCTTTGCACTATAGGAGGGCAGTGAGGGACATAAGGAGATAATATTAAGGGAATATCTACCTAATTCTGATGGCCTACCCTTAGGATAGGCTATCGATATTACATCTACGGGAAGTCTGATAACCAGAACCCTTCTAGATCAAGGTTCTGAGACAGTGCAGTAACTGGTAATATTAACATGCCAGGAGCCACGCAGCAGTGCACATTGTATGGTGGGTGAACAGCATAGTTCCTGACATGCTAATATTACTGGCAACTTCATTCGGAACAGCTGATTTGCAATAGACCTTCATGTTGAACCTCCACAGATGGAATAATGGTATTTTAAAGATAGGCCATCCATATTAGAAAGTTGGATAACCCATTCAAAGAGGATCTTTCTTCACCTCCAAGTGCAGTTTTTTCCCCCATCAATTAATGGGTTCTGCCCAGTTGATTCTTGTACACTTGGAATTTTTTTCTCTAGCCCCCACCATTCCTGAGCAATCAATGCTGTTAGTTTTGGTGACTGATATGCTATTTGGGCTCTGTACTGTCAGGAGGACGAGTCAGGCAAGAGCAGACTAGGGGTATGATTCTGAGCTCTGAAAATGGCTGCCTCTGACTGGAGCTCAGAATTACACCACCCCTGCCTGACACTGCACTGTTGATATTACAGAGCTTATATAGCACATCAGGTACCAAAACTAACTGCACTTATTGCTTGGGAATGGTGGAGGCTAGAGAGGAAATTCCAAATATGCCAGAATTAGTGGAGCAGCGACTATTAACAGATGCTAAGAACTTGAATTGGTAGAGGTGGTGACAGGTCCTCTTTAATATACATGGACATTATTTATATTAGGAAAGGAACACTCATGCTGACAAGAGGCACTATGGGGGGTCCAAAGGCACAGCTATTTTATTCTGCCTTATCCCCAGTATTTTTTTCACATCAGGTTTCTAAATATTCATATATGGATAACACAGAGAAATGTGACCTCAGTACCTGACAGAAGTGAATATCACTCTTATAATAGGGTGCTAGACTCTTGCATGTGAACATTATGGAGAAATCGCTAGTAACAACAGTTGAAACCCCAAGCTATACCCTTGTTTTTAATGTGAGCTTTTAATATTTATGTGCAGTTGTGTATTGTTATGCAATGACATAATTTCTTTGTGGTTGATTAATTTTTGGTTATTTGGAATTCTGATTATACACAAGGGGAATATGTAGGTTTATTATATCAAATATTGCATAACAAATTACATGATAACAAGTCTGTACGTGTTACACCTAAAATTAAGGTCAGCCAGAAAAACAGATGTTTTTGAATAGACGGTTCTATATAATACTAAAGTTTGACAAAAAGTTTCCATAAAGGGCAAAATTTCAACCTAAATAAACACATTGGTTGCTATTTCATGGAGCAAAATCCAGATCTTAGCCACATAAATGTATACTTAACAAAACAAGACAGAAGGCAGAAATAACAGTGTTTTAGCATCCAGGATACGCTGAGCGTTCACTACTTATCAAAGAGAAAAAGGAAACATGAGATGTCAGCTTGAGTGAAGATCTCTATGGAGAAAATTGATCTGATTAGCTGAAAATCACAGACGGGACGCAGGAAAGCAGCAGGTTGGCTGGGTTATAAAGCCAGTGGAGTAGTAGCCTGGGGATGTGTTAAGTTGCACAATGCTGGTTAATATTAAGTAACACAAACTGTGATTGGCGTTTCTGTTTTGTTTACAAACCCCAGGAAACAAATAAGGATGCTAAAACTTGTCAGCATTGGTAACATAGCCACATTTAGGAAGGAGAGGGCAAGAAAAAGACTGGTTAATTTGGACGCCAGGTATTAAGCTCTAGATGCACAGTGGTGAGGACTGAATACACACTTAACACATCAGTGTAACCAAGGGGGGCATAACACAGAAATTACCTTAAGTGGGGATGCAATTTTAAAGATGACTTAAACTGGCACCTGTTCCATGATGATACAATGATACGAAACAAAAAGAAAAGAAACAACAATAAAACTTTTTTGCAAATAAAATGTGTAAAGCATTTTAATGACATGGTTAGGGAATGTAATATCATGCTAAAAATAACAAACTAAATAGAAGACCGTAATCTAATGATCTCCACTTGTATGTGGTATGGGGAACATCTCATTGAAATCATTACATTGGATGAGAAATGAAAGCCAACACAGCCAACCGCTGGACGAATTGTTCTAAAAAGAAGATATACGTGTATAAAACAGGTACAGTAATGATCATGTTGTGCAGGTCATAACATTACAGCATTGTGCAAGTTTGAAGAGGAATACAGTACTGTATACATTTCTCAGCACTATAGATACAAGATGACAATCCAACATTGTTGCCATGGAAACAACTAGTATTACCAAGCACCCCATTGATTTTTTTATATATCTATTAGGACAGAAAATCACATGACATTCTAAAATTTTGTGATCCATTTATTAATAACAGTGCATTCAGTTATCTACCAACAAATGGGAAAGCTAAAATATAAGTAATAAGAAATATACGTAAGATGCACACCGTTCCATTTATGAAGTAATAGAAAGTGCACATAGAGTACACCATAATGTCAAGGTGCAAATATTCTCCCCTTTTTGCTTCCATGTCACAATATAATATGAAAGGTAGCTAAGGCAACAGTGTTACTCTAAAGAAATAAAGCGCATGGAAGATCTAGCACACACTTCACGCTATACAATAACACTATACATGTATGTAGGGCATTCATCACAGTGTTCAGCAGATCTCTATGCAAGCAACTGAAAGAGTAATCTATAGGACTGAATATAGCACATGGGGGAGTAGAAAAACAGAATGGCAGGAGAGAAAGTCATTTGTTTTTCTAGCTGGAACAATCCGTTATTCAGCAATAGTGTCATATAATACATCTTACAAATGCACCTCATTTATCAGCATACTGCGTATAGCATAATATATTGGGTGTATCCCACTACACAAATAACATACACTACTCTTCATATATGCCATAACTGCAAGCATACTGTATAAGTGCACCAATAGTTTTCATAGGTATTTGGCATATTTTATTAGTCCTTTTATCCACGCCGCTTTTTTACATTTTCACTTATAAAGGAAGGCATAAAAACATCAAAATGAAAATGTAGTGCAGTCAGGTAGGGTTGTTTTTCATCTCTATCTGTTCTGGGACCGGTCTGTTGGAGATAAAGATTGAAAAGGTATTTTGTCTTCCTTGGGTTCATTGTATCAGATATTACCATATATACTCGAGTATAAGCCGAGTTTTTCAGCACAGTTTTTGTGCTGAAAAAGTGCGCCTCGGCTTATACTCGCGTCAATACGGTAATTGAAGATGTCATATGACTGGTCCGCAGTAAAAGACATCTGTGGGAGGCCGCAGGAGCAGCGATAGGCGAGTGGTGAGGCAGCGCTGCCTCCAGGACCACCCCAAGATGTTTCCAGAACATCTTCTCTGCCTTGGAAACATCTTAAGGCGTCCCTGGAGACAGTGCTGCCGCACCGACCACCTATTGGCAGCAGCGCTGATCCAGCAGCCTCCCACAGATGTCTTTTACTGTGGACCAGTGAAATTACCACTCGAGTCAATACGGTAATTGACTCGACTGTATTGACTCGCTGCAGCGGGCCTCCACTCCAGTCCCGGCCCCCTCCCCCAGCTACAACACACACCGGCTCAGGCCCGCACCTGGCATATGTCGATGACGTCTTACTGCGTCTCAGCACAGGCAGCGTCATCACGTCCCCTACGCTGAGACGCAGGAGCAGCCGCGGGAGAAGATGAGCAGTGGCGGAAGCGGGAGCAGCAGCGCGAGGTCGGTAAGTATGAGAACTTAATGTTTGTTTGTCCCCGGTCCTGCTCACTGCCAACCCCCGCATCACCTTATACTATAGGCCGCGGAGGCTGGCAGTGAGTAAGCCCGAGCCCCAGCCGCGATCCCACTGCCGCTATTATTATACTCGGGTTTTTTTTTCAGAACCCCATGAGTACAACAATCGGAGCCCCAGGGGAGGTGAGAGAAAATAATAAACAGTTTTACTCACCTCTCCAGGATCCGATGTTAATCCTAGCCGGCTTCAGGCCTTTATGGTAAAATCCCAGATGTCACATGGTCTGGGATATTACCATATAGGCCCAAAGCCTGTGGTAGTAGTAATAGCCTGTTACTGCTAGCACAGGCTTTGGGCCTCTATGGCAACAGGATGTTACTGCTACTATAAGGCTTTGGGCCTGTATGATAATATCCCAGACGTCTGGGGCATTATCATACAGGCCTAAAGCATTATGGATCCTTGAGATGGGAATAACCCTTTTACAAAAAAAAAAAAAAAAGTTTTAAAAATATAAAAAAAAATATATAAACCTTATAATTCAAATCACCTTTTCACTAGATTAAAAAGAAAAAACTAACACACAAATTATACATCTCCACCTACAAAAATGCTGGTCTACAAACATACAAATAACATATAACAATACTGTAGCAGGTAAAAAAAAAAAAAATCAAGCGTTAAACCGCCATTTTTTTGCCTCCCATAAAAATGAGAACAAAAAGTGATAAAAACATCACATTTTCCCAAAATGTTATCACTAACAAGTACATCTGGCAGTGCCTTATGCATCTCCATACATAGAAATATAAAAAAAGTTATGGGTTATCCCCAGTATAGTACCAAACCACAGAATACAAGTGACATGTCATTTTGACTTCACAGTGAATGCGGTTAAACGAAGCTTGCTGTAAAACCCAATATGGTATGGGGGCTCCCTTCCAAATGAAGCAACAAAGCAGGAAACTGATTAGTTTTTCTGCCTTCAGATGGAGATACAAGAGTAGAGTATGGAAAATATATAGAAGACACTTGACCATCTTAAGCAGATGTGCCCGGTCCAATAATAGTTGAAACACGGATCATAATTCCAGCAATTGTGGTTGGGATGCATTGAAATCCTTTATTTTTTTTTATTTTTATTTTACACAGGCTTTAAATGGGTTATCTGGGCTAAAAATATTGATGACCTAACCTGAGAATAGGTCATAAATATCAGAATGGTAGGATCCAATCCCTAGCATCCCCATCAATCAGCGGTTCTTAGATGGTTGGCAGCGCTTTTCTCTGTGTAGTGGTAATACAGGTCAGTTCCCATTTATTTGAATGGGAGCGAAGCTTCAGCCACTACATAAAGAACAAGCTGCCTGCTTTCTGCTCCATTCTCTGTGTATCTGCTGCTGAGATCAGCTGACTGGTGGGGATGTTGGATAATAAATCTGAACCAATCTGATACTGATAACTTATTCTATTAAGTTATAAATATTCTTTGCTGGAAAAATCCTATAAGGGTTGTTAGTTCACTATGTCAGATATTTCAGGCTGGGTATGTCATATTTCATTTTGAGAAGTAGGAAATAAATACACCCCTGACTATGTTTACAGAAAATTAATTTGAAACAGTATATGCTCTGGACCGATGCACTGGACATCATTATTAACTGCTCACAGCTGAGAGCCCTGTCTTGACTCTTAAATTCTAATGAAAAATGAATTGACATTTAATGAGCAAACCGCCTACGCCGCTGGTGTTGGGAAATTAATATATTCTGCCGAGTCACTGACTGCAGAGTATGACTGTAGACTAATTACTGTAGGTGGAAGCCGAATGCAAAACAGATTAATATTGAAAAAGGATGAAAAAATAGAAGTTGCACTATGTTTTTTTTTTATCTGGTAAGGAAGACATTTCAGTGATCATCATCAAAAAATAATCTGAAAAAAGAAAAAATTTCACCTTCAGAAACCATAGGTTCAAGTAAACACTGGCTGGCGGCTGCTTGAAGCAGCAGATTGTGAAACATTTGGGTCGTGGTGGTGTCATATTCCTACTGCGATAACAGATGGTAAGTGAAGGTAGATATGAACATTGTTAAGCTTAATGTGGCAGCTCTCCAAATATTTCCTTGATGATCCAACTTTCCAAAATATTAGAATGTAAGAATATATCTAATGCAAAAGGACAATTACAAATGCAGAATACATACATTACTAGTAGAATTAACGATCTGCATGGTTCTACTTTACTTGTTACTGATATAAACGATACTGATATGACCCAAATTAGCCAAGAGAATCTTGCAGATCATTCATTCTAGCCTCACTGACATACACACAGTTTTACATCAGCTTTCCATAACAATGCAGCCATTTTTTGTTTTAGACTGGATTTCCATTACAACCCAGCAACATAATCTCAAAAGTAAGTACAGTCCTACTGGCCTCCACATGAAGGTCCGTTCTCCATATTACATCAGATGAACCCGTATTAGCCAATAGCAGCTCGCAGGTCCTTCAATCTTAGCTTCACTGACATACACACAGGTAAACTAGTATGAGATATATAGGGAATGATACGGTTTCTCTGAAGTTCACATGCATGCAATAATCCTCATTTAAACAACAGCAACTGCCTGTCCGTATTCACATCAGTAATGAAAGACAGTAGCCCCACAAAACATTACACCTATGTTATAGTATAAAAAGTCCATAAAAAGCTTTTGTTACATGGCCCCACTGGTTTGTCCGATGGTGAAAAGGAACCTTTGGGTACGTCCCAAATGGTCTGGGCACTTTGATGCGCGTGGAGAGAAAGTGAGGTAAATTCTGCAGAGATGCCTGTGTTTGGATGTCCTTTACAATGACTATCCTCAAAGACTTACTGTGGAATTAGACATATTTATTCATGCTATGTCCACTAAGTATAGAATCATTATTTTTAAAGAAATTCTGTAGTAGAAATTCAAAGACTTGTATACAGATTAATAACCACTATTGTCCATCTACAACAATAACCAAATTTATACGGTGACAGCACAATCTATACCAAACATGAGGCCTATTGTGTCAACAGCATATTGGCACTATAGTTCACTTACATTAATAGGTTTCCTGGGGCAGACATAGACCTTTCTTCTCTCCTGGCACATTCAAAAGGGTTTCCAAATGAGCGCTTCCGCAGCATTGCCTTCACTAAAATCTTCAAGAGAAAAAACAAACTTGTAATGAACTAAGGAATTTGTGAGAAATAAATATTGTGTCTTCCTATACATTTTACAACTGGCAAATTTTACAAACACAAACGGAAAAGCTGCAAAGTAACACTAGGTTCACACCTGTGTTCGGGTTTGTGTTCATGTTATCTGCTTGGGGACTCCACGAATGGAAATCTAATCTGCTTAAAAAAAAGGGGTTGCCCACAAAACCATAGACTATAATGGAGTCTTCCGGGTTTCCACCCAATTTCTGCCCTAAAAATGTGTAAATTTTTAAAGCGCAATTGCGAACAGAATTCCCGAGTGGAGATCAGGTGCAGGTGTGAACCTAGCCTTAGAATGCCAAATATGTGTATAAATATACAGTTTATTCCATTTTGTCATACATGAAAACTGATACTTTGGTAAAAACAAACTTTTTGTTATGCTTAAAAACACAACAAGGTGTGTCTGTCATTCTGGCAGATTCAAGTTAATCAAAGTCAGAAAGTGTCGTAGCTCAGTATCCCACTCCCTTGCCTACTCCTCTCCAGGACCGCCCACTTGACAGTAGAGAGGGTAATTAGTATATCAGGAACAAAATTTAATATGGGGTGAGATAGAGATGAAATTCCAACTGTGCTAGAATCAGGGTAGAGTAGGCTTCATTAGGCTTTTCTACTGTTGCAGCATTTTGGCCAATTACAATAGATACTAAATATCGTTGGTTACAATAATGTTTATGTGAATAGGACATTAAGAGTTAAAGGGATTAAGGAAGAATATCGTAATCAATAAGAAGATTACATCAAACTTTATGCCAGATAATGCCAAATTTGAGTCTCTGATCGCCTTGAAAGAAGTGGCTTTCTTTTGTCGAGTCTCCAGAACCATATAGGGAAGGAATCTGGAAACCATTTGACTGGTTGTTTGTCCTCTCCTTGGCAGACTGATAGAAAAGTTTACCTCCAAACCTAACAACAAAATGTCATCTCAACATCCAACCACCAACAGTCATCAACTCCTCCCACTGCTTTTACTTTTGGAGAAAAATGCCTGTTCATTGGGGTCCCCCCAGTGATTAGGACATAGGGGATTGAAAGACCATGAAGCCTTGTGATTTGAGTGCCAGTGCATTAGCACGAATGGCACTCCATTCACTACTATAGGGCTACATCCGCTGATGGAGATTACAGTACCAACAGCCCCATAGCCGTGAATGGAGTGCCGATCATGCAGGCGCAATCCATTCACAAAAAGACTTTAACAGGACATTAAGCCCTCCTCCTCCTCCTGATCATTTGGGGACCGGGCAATAGGGTCCCCAGCGATCGGACTCTCATCCCCTATTCATATATAGTATATGACAGTATTAGCAGTTCCTAAGATAGACTTCGATATGGGCTGGAATCCCTGACATCTAACATGCTATTTCAACAATGAACTCTTGTAACTTACAGCTGATACAACTGTTCTGTAATCTTTCTGTATCTACCTTTATGAAGACTTCAATAAATTTCCTTTTTAAAAATTTTTTTTAAATGAGAAACACTGAGTCGTCCTGGTAAACCTTATATGTTATATCCTGAAAATCTGATAGAGTTACATTATGAAGTAAAATATATCTAACTGATCATAAGAAATGATGTTTCAGCGCAGCGTAGGATATAAAGTTAAATATAGGTCATCAATTCTCTCCTCCGAAAAGAAATGATTTAATTAAATTTGCATACTTAATAATGCTTGTGCTGGCTATAACCTATGGGGAAACTCTTCAACATGATTGAAATATATCACTTTTGTAAAGCTTGACTGCCTACTGCATTTTAAGATTGCTCTTCAGATGGGAATAAAATAGACAAAATTTTGCATATTCCCATGGAAACCAAACACTCTATTAACCATCTATGACAAGTGAACATCCTCACCCTGCAGTCTGATCATGGCTAACTATATACTGCATGTTATATAAGTATATTTCACAGCACTCAGAGATCTTAATCTCTTACATTGGATAAACTGTGAGTGCAATAGGAACCAAATGTTTATAATGATAAATAGGGGTGAGATCTACTAAAACTACCACCCAATCACAGAACTGGGGAGATGAATCCTGACTCAGGTACCCCAACAAATTCAATATTACTGCGACCAGGACAGCATACTGCATACATGTATGTGCTGATATAATGTCTATCCAATGGCTTATTGGAACCCATCTGTGAAACATCGCCTTCTTCTTATTCTGCAGAAAATAGGTAGGCAAGAAGTATCACTAATAAGGAACGCAAGGAAGCTAGGAACAGCATCCAGAAAATGCTACAGCAGGATATATGTCAACTGGAACTGTACAATACTGTTATATTTAGCATAGAGGTGGTGATTTTGGAAGCTTTCGGGTTAGGGCACATCACTCTATTTGGCTGTAGCACAAGACTGACACCTGCTGTGGTCAATGACTACAGGATTTGTGGGGGGACCTGAGGTTTTACCTTCAAAATCATGTGGCCCTTTGCCACCAGGGATTTTAGCCACATGCAGTCGCTGCTGTTTCCTAACAGGAACACATTTTACTACTAAATAATGTTGACTGTACAGGTCATTAGTTATATACTGCTTTCTGACTAAGACAACCTTTTCAATTATATACAGTTATATTGTATGTTACTGAGGTTCCTCAGATATGTTGTCTACTTGAGGACTGATGGCTATCTGCCAAATACAGATCAAATGAGTTTTAGTGCCTCTATTGTTGGGGGCCACTAATTGTTCTCTGACTTAGGGTCCATTCACACGGAGGAAAATAGTAAGGAATTTCAGCGCTGAAAAAAAAAGCCTCCCATTTACTTCAATGGGTTCCTTTTTTGCTAGAAGATTTGAAAAGTATTGATGTTTTCCAAGTCTGGTATGAACATGAGCTTTTGCAAATTAAGTACGCAGCATATAAAAAAACAAGGGACAAAGTAAAGAAAAAAATAGACTAGACTTCCCTAATTGTAAACATTTTGGAAGATGATTCTAAATGTTTGGAAAAGAAAATTCAACTTAGAAGAACTGTACATTAAACCGCAAGATTACCAGAAACATTGCCAATGGCTGCAATCACGGAAAATAGGAACACACTACTGTTATACATGTAGCCTTTAAAGGGCCTTTGTAATAATAATGTCCAATCTTACATGCCAGAAGCCACACTGCAGATCAAATGTGGAAAGCCTAGTCTAAAGATACACTATCAATACTACTATAGTGGATAACCTCCTATAAGTTAAGAATAAAACAACAATACCTCAAATACCAATATACTATGTATGGGTTTTGATGAAATACAAGTTTGATTGATGTATCTTTTAAAGTAGATGTTACATATTCATAATATTTTCCAAGAAATTCATATCACTAATATAATACATTTAATATCAAAATCACATAGCAAACAAAATGTCATACCACAGCTGTCAAACTTGGAATAAGCTTGACTGAATTCTTTACTTCCTCCTCCGTGACCTCCACCATCGTGCAGTGCTCTTCCTCAAGTGGCATTGGGTCCTCCTCATTTTTAGTTATCCAAGGATGAACCTAAAGTAATATAGGCAATGATGTATAAACAGAATGGAGAAATTTCAGCTTCAGTATAGCTAATTCATATGGCATTTATTACAATTTAACCATACTACATCTCTGGTATAATGCTATCACTCACCTCCAGTGGCGTAACTAGGAACGGTGGGGCCCTGTGGCGAACTTTTGACATGCCCCCCCCAACCGACGCCAAACACCTCGACCGACCCCTCCTACGCATTCCTGCGCGTTCTATTATCCCCCATAGTGTCCCCTGCACACAGTATTATTTGCCATAGTAGCCCCTGCACACAGTATTATCCCCCATAGTGGCCCCTGCACACAGTATTATCCCCCATAGTGGACACCCATAAACAATAATTATACTCTGGGGTCTTTTCAGACCCTAGAGTATAATAATCAGAGACCCGGGGGGAAAAAAACATAAAAACCCATTGTTATTTACCTGTCCCCCGGCTCCGACGCTGTCTTCTCTGCTGCCGTCCGTCTTCTATGAGGTCGGAAGTCACATGACCCGGGACGCAGGCCAGGTTCATGTGATGTCAGAGACGTCAGAAAGGATGTCAGGAAGGAGGCCTGGCAGGATCGTGGAGAGGTAAGTAATAGTGTTTTTTATGTTTTTTACCTCTCCCGGTCCGCCGATCATTATATTCGGGGGTCTGAAAAGACCCCCGAGTATAATGATAGCAGCGGTAGTGGCTGTCACCGGGCCCCTAGCCACCTCTGCTGCTATGGCGGTAGTTACGCCACTGCTCACTTCCACTCACCATGGACATTCAGTGTAGTCTGCAGGCAGGATGTTATAGAGCAGCAGGTGCAACTGTTATATAGTTTTGTTGGAAAAAGATTTAGTACAACTTGTCATTTATAAATTTATTTCTCTGTTCTCTCTATGCTTAAAAGGAGTTATTGAGTCCAGTGGGTGGTCCTAACAGTGCATACAAAAATAGCTGTCATTCACTGTCATAGGGGGGTGGCTGTCATTCAAAGTTAGGACCTAGGACCACCCACTGAACTCAATTACTACTTCAACACATGGAGACAACAGAGATAAAAATGGATAATGACACATTATACTGAATATTTTCCCACACAACTATATATCAGTGCTCCGCTACTCCTCCTGTAAGACTACTGCCTGCAGATTACACAGCATTTTCTTGGAGCCAAGTTCCCTTTAAATGGCTGAGTTCCTCCAGGAAGAGAGAATGCATAGGAAGATAATTGACTCAATAATTGAGTCCATGTTTTATGAATAATTATGTAATTTAAATAATATTCATCTGCTGCAAAGTGGATGTAGAATATAAAAAACATCTTCATACAACTGGCTAGGACAATAAATTCTACTACACTGAAAGCTAATCGTTTGATGTGTCTGTTGCTATGGAGTTTATGGCAAAAAGTTAACACCGGAGAGTTTCTAAGTGCCTTAAAAAGTAGGGCAACCATTAATTCTATGATTTCTTTTCAAGATTTGAAACCAATGTCTGTAAAAAAATGTTCTGAACTTTAAACATTATTACTAAGTAACTATATGCACATATTTGTAATATGCTATAATATACGCATTGTACTTGCACAAGTCTGTGTTCTTGATTGGTAGAATCCCTTTAACGCCTTAGAGGTCACTATGACAGCTTATATAAGCAGCTCTATTCAAACTGGCACCAGGGTAAGTCCATTTTTTATTATCTGCTTGCTCCAAAAAGCTCAATTGCGTATTGTGCATAGGCATAAAAGTGGTGCTATCTCGCCAACAGAGATACCGATTCACAAGGGTAAAACCGCATTTGATTCAGATTACCCTAATCTATCTATGAGGCTGGAATCTGATAACAGGTTACCTTTAATCAAATAATGGTGTACATATATATATCTAGAGGTGAAAACATTCTACAAAGCGATCTACCTTTATTTCTGGAACTGTTATTCTATCCTCTGGCTTCTTATTTAGCATTCTGATAATCAAGTCTTTAAGTTCATCACTAACAACCGGCCTGAAACAGAAGGAACAATAAATAATCTAGTACTCAACAAAATTTGGATTCAATTCGGGCTAATATATTATGATAAAATTGTGTAAGTGAAATTATTAAAGGGAGTTTGTCAGCAGGAAAATCAGTATAACTAAAGACAGTACCTTGTAGGGATGCTTCTGTAGTGTCCAAAAATGCCTTTCTTAGGCTAAGTTCACATCTTAGCTGATTCATTTACTGTTCTGTTCTGTCAGAAGACAAGAACAATAGACAGGTGGACCGCTACAATAAGACATACACACTGGGCCCAAAAGGAACCCCTATTGACTTCAAACAGAAATTGGTGGACAAAAAAGTTGTGTGTGTAGGACTTTTTTGTCCGGTGATTTCGGGTGAACACTGTGAAGATGTGAACATAGCCCAATTCTGCATTGTAGTTCCATTTTAATGAAAATCGGTGTTTTATTCAAATGCAACTTAGTTTACTAAATGGAGTTTATGGAGTTTACTAAAAGCTGGGCCTTTATTCTTCGCTCTAGAAAACCGCAGACTAACTGTGACAAAGTAGAAATGTCACTAAGGCTTAGTTCACATGGAGATAATGCGGACGCATTCTGACACGTATACACGTGTCAGAATGTGAGCGCTTAAAACAGATCCCATTCATTTCAATGTGTCGGCTTACGGGAGCTACACATTGAAATCAATGGGAGGCTTTTAGCCTTCACACGGAGTAACGCTCCGCACATTTTGCCACAAATTACCTGTGTAAAAATACACGTGTAAAATATGGTAAGCCATTGAGTTCAATTGCTTTTTTTTTTCCGTATAACGCATGTAATTTTGCGGGCGCAAAATTACCCCTAAAGCCCTTTTTCAGCTAATTCCGCTGATTTTCATGAAAATGGAGCTACAATGCAGAAAGATAAGACTCTTTGGAAAGTTTAGAAGCAGTCCTACAAGGTACTTTTACAAGTTTGATATTGATTTTCCTGCTGACATACTTCCTTTAAGTTAAGCCATCTATATAATCTCATTAATTCAGTGTCCATCATAAATAAGAATGATAAAACTGTGGCAGTGCTTCACATCTAGAATAATGGTGTGAATTCAAATACTAAATGGGATGTCCCAATAGATAAATTAATACAGAAATCCTTGTGGTTCTAAGGAGAAATTTATTTCCCTATTTAATATAGACCAATAAATTATATTACTTGACAGCATCCCGCAGCAAAAAAGCAGCCGCAGCACTTTTTTCAGAAAGTTTGCAGGTTTCCCATAAACTGTGTAAAGTACAGATGAATAGTCAGCACAGCACTTCTCATTTGTGTATACACCGATAAACGCGACTATGGTTAGTAGCTACACTTGAAGTGGAAAGAATTTGGGGTTGAGTATGACAGTGTATATTTATAGTCTTTAAGATTCACACCAACACTTGTATATAAGAAGTCTCCTGAAAGACTGAACTTTTACATACTGTTCTGGGAACTCCACTGGTTTATGTTTTATTATGTTGTGTAAAACCAAGATGTATTCATCCATAAACGGACACTGAAAAACAAATGACAAAAATGGTTATAGATGGAGATCGGTAGATAGATAACAGATGATTATAGAGATAGAATCAAAGTTTTAGCTAGAGAACATGCTACACACAGCCATGTAACAGTACACTGAGTCTATCAGTTAGGTCTATGATGGTTGCTTACCTTTCCAAATACCAAACAGTAAAGTGTGACTCCCATAGCCCAGACATCTAGTGCCTAGTAACAGAGAAAGACAAGAAATTTAGATTCTGACACCTTAAGACCATGTACCAATGCATATATGACATGTATGTTGAAATATAATATTTCCTTTAGAATGTATATGGGAGCTAAAAGTCATCAGCGCTTCTCCAGTTACCCATGTGTCTCTGTGTCCAACTATCCAGAGAGCTCAAACTACAAACTAAACAGCCCATACTACTGTGATCATACGCAGTATAAGTCAATGAGGGACACAGAAGTGTATGTTGACTTTAGGGACAGAAAGAATTTTTTTTTTTATTATTGCTCCTTACATTCCAACAAGAGTCCTACATTTTTATTATATCATTTTCAGTAAATATAAGCTTTGTAAGCATTCACTTGTCTAAATTTTTTAAGGGTAAAGCATAAATTAAATTTATGCAGCCAAGTTTTGGCTCCGATCGCCTGACCTGGGATTAGAATCAGTCAACAAACTTGTAGTTTGTCCATAACAGAACCTGCAGGAAGGAAGTATAGAAACCCTTCCTTGAGAACCACCATAAAAGAAGTCTACCACCTTCCTCAAGCATATTCAGCTCCCACCACTGTGTTACAGAGCACATTACAGTGATAGACAATGTGTGTCTATTTTGTAAATTTGGAAAAACGCCCCCAGTGCACCAACTTCCTCAACTGCATAAGCTTCAAATTTGTTTTTCCCTGAATCTAAAACCGCGACATACATAACTAAGGCCTGGTGTTTATCACGGTCGTGCTCAGTAATGCAGTGGTGGTGGTAGTGTAATATGCTTGTGTGAGGTGGAAGTTTCTCTTTAAGGATACTCCAAAAGAGGTTATTGCAAGACAGCCCTGGGACCTTATTAGATCCAGGCTTACAGGATCTACCACCATCTGCATTGTTGGGCCTTTTATTTTTTGCATGTGGTCAGCAGTGATACCAATGATTTAGAGGTTGAACAGTCAGAATCAGAGCTTCCTATAATGGGTTATTTCCATCTTAGCGCATTGCTATCAATACAAGAATGTGACCGCTGCCAAGTTCTAAATACCAAGGCAAGACTTGGGCCAGCAGTGCTTGTCTGCATTGCTTCTGTAACTCCCATAGAGATGGATAAGAACTATGTAAACGCTGTAGCACAATTGAGCAACGCTATATCCATTGCGAGACATTTACAGAAACAATAAACATGGAACAAACAATTGTACTGAGCGACCAAATTCTGTCCAACAGTCCTTTTGGAGGTATTGACAGTAATGAACTGGAGCACTGATGAGCAGCAGGAAACCCAACACCCACACCAGGTGGTATAACAGGGATAAACGACCAGAATTCGGGAATAACACTGCGCTGACTCTAAACGTGTTTAATTCAAACAACGCACTTTATTGGATTTCAAACACACTGTGTATTTGAAATCCAATAAAGTGCGTTGTTTGAATTAAACACGTTTGGAGTCAGCGCAGTGTTATTCCCAAATTCTGGTCGTTTATCCCTGATTTACAGAAACAATGTAGCTAACTACGTATCGATGTTGTGATAGCTACCATTTACTTCTTTGAGAGTTATGCAAACAGCATAGAGTAGTGCTTCTTGACCGTTCCACAAGTCTAGTATTGGGGCTTGGAACATGCAGGAAGTTATTACTGTCTCAGCAGCAATTTGTTGAGATGGAAATAACCCTTTGAGCCAGTGGCGTAACTAGGAATGGCGGGGCCCCTTTTCAGACCCCAGAGTATAATAATCGGAGACCCGGGGGAATAAAAACATAAAAAACTACTGTTTCTTACCTGTCCCCCGGCTCCTACACTGTTGGCCTCCGCTGCCGTCCTTCTTCAATGACGTCGGACGTCACATGACCCGGGACGCAGGCCGGGTTCATGTGACGTCAGACAACTAGGAAGGAGGGCTGGCCAGGATCGTGGAGAGGTAAGTAACAGGTGTTTAGGTTTCTTACCTCTCCCGGTCCGCCAATCATTATACTCGGGGGTCCGAAAAGACCCCTGAGTATGATGATAGCAGTGTTAGCGGCTGTCGCCGGGGCTCTAATGTCCCGGGCCCTGTGGCAGCTGCCTCTGCTGCTATGGCGGTAGTTACACCACTGCTTTAAGCGTTGAAAAGGCTTGTTTCACAAAGACTGGCGACTAGCTGTCATTGACAAAGAAAGCCATGTTTGGTCATACATTTTGAACAAATGTAGCATAACATGCTGGCTGGCGGAATTTTTTTAATATGGATTCTGGTGCGTTTTTCTCCAAAATCCACATAAAAATGCCCATATAAGTTCCACTGACTTGGGAAGCGATGGCCACAGAAAGCTCTCCGAATCAGTGGCAGGTGGCTACAGACAGTTAAGCCCCACTGCATGCGGATCCACGGCATACAGAACTGCGTAAGTAATCGTGGCAGTAACCTAAACCACAGACTCCATATACCCTTGGGTTAAGGAACTGTATTAGATAAAATAAGAAGCTAGTGAGGACCTTGCACAGTCCTGCCTGGAAGTAATTCCGGCAGATCATGACAAATCATTTTTTACAAGATTCTACAGTTTTCCAAGAAACTACACTTTCTCCTCAGTGTATAGTCTAATAACTCAAAAACAGAAAAGACACATACAAGATTTCAGCACAATAGGGTCTTTATAAAAATAAAACTTAACTTTTAATCATTGAAAAACATGTTCAATATAAACGAAAAAAATCACCAGATACAAAAATGGAAAAATAGCATGCAAAAAAGCCAACCGGTTTCAGGGCATCTGCCCCTTACTCACCATGAGTAAGGGGAAGATACCCTGAAACCGGTAGGCTTTTTTGTCCCGATGCTTCACACAAATCCACGTACAGAACTAGAGCTGTAAGTCTTCTTGCATGCTATTTTTCCATTTTTGTATCTGGTGATTTTTTTCGTTTTTATTGAACATGTTTTTCAACGATTAAAAGTTAAGTTTTATTTTTATAAAGACCCTATTGTGTATAGTCTGTGTCCTCTGTGAATTGTTCACAGTATACAGGCTTCAGTTGCTACTAGACAAGTGGCATTGCTGAAGAGTATGCTGCAATTTTTTATGCTGCAATTTTAAGAGGCTTTACCAAAGTATTGAATAACAATTTGTACATCTGAAAAATTTAACAAACAGTGACTAAAAAATGCACTTTAGCAAAAAAGATCAACAGCTTACGTTAGTGCTTTTTTAGCAAGTTCTGAAAGCAAGGTCTTGAGGTCCGGAAAAACAAAAAAAATCACCTTTTGATAATATCAAGGCATACACACAAACAGTCAAAGTGAAACAATACAACTATGCACTGGTGAAGAGAATGACAATTGGTGCCTCTTCATTATATACTACACAGCAGTAAATCTTTGATAGTCTATCACTTATGAGAATATAACACCTATTTACAGTCCTTCCATTTTAAACTGAAATACTTCTGGTTAGAATTTTCTCTCATTGTAAATTCTATCACAACGCACCTTTCCACTGAACCCCTGTCCAGAATCCGAGAGAGTCTCAGGTGCCATGAAAGCTGGAGTCCCGGCAGTACTGGACAAGAGAGCGTCATTTCCTTCAAACTGATTGCTTACTCCAAAGTCAGCTATTTTAATATGGCCATCATCTCCTAGGAGTAAATTGGATGGTTTTATGTCTCGGTGAATAATCTTCTGGTAGTGCACTAAGAAAAAAAAAATTGGAAAATGTGTTTTAAATAAACGTAGAACAATATAGTTCACTAGCACTTTCAGTATATTATCATATGTTATTGGAAGCAATACAGTATATCCATGATATTCCTCAGGACCCAAAACCCAATCATCTGGCTGTGAGGCTCACCATATACTTTGTAAGCAGGAGTAGAAATTAGGTAGACCCACTTATGCGTGTCATGTAAACACTGGATCCCTGTATTTTTCATTAAAAAGGGTGGTCCATTCTCAAGGATCCTATGTATACTGGTAGCTTATGTAAATTGAAGACTTTTCCTAAATATATTGCTTTAGAAATGCTGCTTTGTTTGCCTGCTATGTGAACTTATTCCTCCCATTGTTTACATTGCTTTGCTATAACCACGGACCTGTGAGTTACTACCTTACTCAGGACAATAAGCTCAGCTAATTGGAGTTTGCTGATAAAGCCTGGTCTGTTATCTCTCCATGTAAACACACAGATAACACTGAGTCCCTTCTATACAAGCATCTGCATATTATCTGATCTGCATAAGTAGTATGATACTTCTTAGTGTCCTGTTCAGCAAGATGGAAGGGGGGGGGGGAATTGGTAGAAATACAGGAAGTGAGATAAGAAAGCAGGCAAACTGCTGAACCAAGGAGATCGGAAAACCACTTAAAATGTTATGCAATCATTTATTGGGGTAAAAGGAATTTTTTGGAAAAAAAAATCAAATCTCTTGAAAAAAAAAAAAATTACATTTTTTTTCTTGCAAACAGAAATATGAATAAAATGCGATTCTAGATAGCTATAGCTGAGGAATACCATTGCAGGAGAATAGGCTGAATTTGACTGACCTGTTTTTTTTTTTTTTCTCCCCTTTACTAACTGTTAGTATGCATAACACGACTTTTGACACAATCTAACCATTGCAAGTCAGGAGTGACATAACACATATATTCCTAAACTATAGAGATGGGATTATTAATGATATATTGAGCTCTCAGTTAATGCACTCTTGTGTCAGAGGATCTGAGTGTACTCTGAATTCTGTTCACAAATCCCATTATCTTGCATGTTACAAATATTTTTAACATAGACATCAAAGGGGAGCTTCCAATTTCATGTACTAAACCTACTGTTCGATGGGTTTTCCTAAAGAGGCATTAAAATAATAATACCCTGAAAGTGATGCATTGTAAATAAGTGTTTCATTGCAAGCTGATAGTCTGCTCATATAAGTAAGTGGCAGTTCTGTCATTTCCAGGTGCACGTCTATCTGCTCTGTGGAAGAAGCCATTATTGTTAAACAGCTGTCACACACTCCATGTCACAGACATCACTGCACCATGATAATATTAGATCATAAAATGCAGTATGGGTGAAATAAGAAAACTGCCGCAGAAATGATGCACACACATAATAATTACACGAAATTAGCTTTTTAAGGATCACATCTGTCAAAACGCAAGACTTGCCAGCAGTGCTACAATAATGACTGAGGAAAAACAACATTGCTTGACATTCCGCCAAAAATAGCGAAACTGAACTGCGCACATCACTTCATCAGGCTTAGATTATAGCAGCAAAACCGTGTCCCAGAGAGCAACTGCAGCCTCACACACTGTGCTTATAGGACAGCAAACAGCAATAGACCTCCTTCCTTCTAGATAGTGGGAAGAAAATGATACGCTATATATTGTATACAGGCACCAGGTATGACACTCCATGGCTTGAGAAAGAAGTTTTGGCTAGCACAGCCTTCAATATCAAATCATCACTAAACTTAGTACCACACGTGAAATATTTCGGTAATCAGTTTAAGTTGGGGCCCCACGCAGCGTAAACACCGCAACAAAAACCGCAGTGTATTGGTCGTTATAGATTGTTCTGATTTCCCTCTATTCTTTAGGCCTGTTCTTTGTTCTTTCTTCCCGCTTGTTGCAAACTCTCCCTACATCCTCATGGCTGCAACTTGAGGAATGCTCCTTCACACTTCTCTGCTATATATGGATACTTATATGTAGATCTGGATTTGAAGGTCACTAGTGTGCATTTCAATATGTATGTATTCCTGTACATGCTTTGTTCATCTCGAGTATTCTATATTCTATATGTATGCGGATTGTGTTGCCATGAATGTATCCAGTGTTTCTGGTTTTGACTTTCTGTATTGTATATATGCAAAAATTTTATTAAAAATATTGACATAAAAAAATGTAAAAAAAATTCTAGCGGATCCACACATTGCAGAAAAATATGCGCACTGGAAATGCTGCTAGTTCCAAAAGCATCATGTTTTTGGAAATTGCAACCTGTCAATTATTCCTATGGAGACACTAGCGTTTCATAGTGATCACATAGTGATGTGATATATGTGTACACTGTGCAAAATATGACACTGTTTGGCCTTGCAAACATTATTTTTATGTGGCACTTTTTAGCTGTGGCCTGCTACATATTTTGGGTCAGAATCAAAAGGAGAGAACTGGCAGACTCCTTTAAGATCCCTGAAGATGTGAAAATGACCCCTGCAAAGTATATAGAGTTTCTTTCATGATACAAAAAGAAGAACCGTGTTTTCCATAGAAAATTCAAAGAATATAAACAGTGTTGCTATAATAATTTGCATCATAATTTTGAACACCGTGTACGGACAACCACCTGATATTTCTTCTTAAGAATTCTACCTTTTTGCATAAGTATTTTGCAGCATTTCACATGTGACCATAGTTGATTAACGCAAAAGCGTTCTACATAATAGGAACACATAAAATGGAATGAAGCTGTCAATCAAGCTGACTGCAGATCTGGATGATTCATGTAGACGGTGTAATAGTTTAATCACACAGGGCCGTACATTAACCCCTAATGATTGCAGCAATTACAGCTCTGAATCAATTTCTATGGCAACTGAATATTCCATGATGTAAAAAGCACTAGATAGTAAATTTTTTCTAGTCAATTATTTCAGCTGTTCAATACTTAGACAAACCTCTCACAATAACACAATATAGAAGACGGTACTTTCCAAATGTAAACCAGACAATTCTCTGCTTCAAGTTGAGAGGCTGTTTTTCTTCTTTTAGATGTAAGAAATCATTTCAGCCATGTTAAAAATTTCACATTAACTCATAATAACCTGAATCAGAAGGGACTGAGGTACTGACTATTGAGTCTCAGACTAATACAGAATTCAAGAGGACCTTTCATGTCCTCAGGCACATGTGTTTTTATATACCGTTATGTGCCCCGAGGCTGGAGACATCAGTGCTATTAGTTTCGGCACTGATCTCTGCCCACGGTCAGAAGGGCATTCCTGACAGTCTACCTGTGCTGTGAGGAACGCCCCCCTGACTGTACTCGTCCATAGCCCTGTACTGTCAGAGGGGGCATTCCTTACCACCTAGTGATGACACTGAGCTGTGAGGAACGCCCCCCCTGTACTAGTCTATGGATGAGTACTGTCAGAAGTACTGTAACAGATTAGCATCATCACTGAGCTGTAAGGAAAGCCCCCCCCCCCCCCCGATACTACAGGGCTATGAACGAGTACTGTCAGGGGGGCAGTCCTCAAAGCCCAGCTAGACTATCAGGAATGCCCTTCTGATAGTGGGCAGACATCGGTAACAGCATCGGTATCTCTTGCCTTAGGGCACAGAACAGGAAAGCAGACAGTAAGGGAGCGTTCACACTACCGTCAGTGTCCGACATGTAGTGTCCACTCCTAGTCTCCACTCAAAATCTGTCACGGACACTAGGAGCGGACACTAGCTGTGTCCGTGACACCTGTCATTTATTTCAATGGGCATCGGGTACGTTCTTTTGCACTCCGTGCTCGTCCTTTCCTGTCCGCAAGTGAAGCTGTCCGACTTCTCAAGCGGACAGAGGATTGACATAATACCCCCTTGTATTGAAATATAAAATAGTCTGTTACTGCTGTTTCTTCTGTTCTTGTGGATTTCAAGCCACATCATGCTTGCAGTTTACAATGAACCAAGACTACAAACGAAGACATTTGTATTCTGGCACAGAACGTGTAATACAGTGGCATCATTGCTCCAGTCTGGGACACACATGTCTCTGGGCTCTTCATAGGCTTCCTGCTCTGATCATGTATTCAACTGCATCAGTCAATTCTATTTGATCAATATCGCATGTAATTAATAAACAATAATTAATAGGTTCTAAAGTAATACGAACAAAACAATAAGGTTTTACTGAAGGAGTAGGCAACCTTTTTCGTATGGCGTGCCAATTTTCATTAAATTAAGCAAAAAAAAATAAAAAATAAAAAGATGAGGTAGTATGTGTGCCCTCCAATAATTAAGGTTGACAAGCCCTATATAAAAGTCAAAAAATCCCATTGTAGTCCCCTATACACAGTATGATGCTCCATTGTCAGATCCTATACACGGTGTGATGCTCCTACACACAGAATGATGCCCATTTATTGCCCTACTAGCCTCTGCCCGTGACTTCATCTGCGTGTTGACATTGATGATCCGCCTATATTCAGAAAATTGCTTCTGTAGATGGTTCGCCTGCTCCGGTGTTTCGGCAGCTCTCAAGCTGTCCTGCTGCTGAACTTGTTCCTCACGCCGTGCTTGTGATTGTTCCGGCATCTCAGCAGCTGGCTGGGACGCCATACAATGAGCGTGTTGTTGCCGTCGATTTTCCTGCTCCAGTGTTTTGGCAGCTCTCAAGCTGGCCTGACACCATATAATGAGTCTGTTGTTGGCGTTGATGATCCTCCTGAGCTCCGCTTGAGGAGAAGTCTGTGACTTCTGGCTACCTTCAAAGCTCTCTGTGTTTTAGAATTTTGGGACAAATTAGATTTTCTTTTTGCCCAGCATGTTTAAAATTGGCAGACTGTCAATTTTGATGAAATGTGTTTGTGAACAGATTAGATAATGTGCAATTGCATCTACACAATGGACTCAGTGTTATCTGTGTGTTTACATAGAAAGAATACAGACCTGGCTTTAGCAGCAACCTGCAATTAGCTGAAATAAGCTGCTGCTAAGAGCATTAGCATTAACATTAGTAGGATTATTGTCCCATATACATAGTAGTATAATTAAGGTTGTCAATCCCCTACATAAAAATCATGATACCCCCTATACACAGCACAATGCCCCAAATTGTGATTCCATCTCTCTGAACTGTGTTCTTTATAACGGATAACCTCCACACCCCTATTCTGTGAGCCCTAGACACTTGCAAACATCAATCCTGTCCATAAGTTTGTGGTGGGCCTGATCCAGGATAATCGAGGTGGGGTGATCATCATCATCAAGCTGTTATAGCTTGCATGCCGCTTTTGTCATGCATGGCTGGGGTTGCTGACCCCTGTTCTAAGGTACCTATATATTTACAGTATCTATCCATCTACTGTATCCAGCTAAGATTAGTTACAATATCAGTATTTCCATCAAAATGTTATTCTCAAAATAAAAATAAAGTGTTATATGGTTGTAATGATGCAGAATGCTAACAGCAACGAAGCAAAGGTTGAATACTTCACAAGACTCTTGGCATATACAATTGTATAACACACTGTTTTATTCCAGTAGCCTGTTTTCAGTATCATCAAGAATAAACTTGAACCCTGATGCACTAAAAATGTTTGCTTAGGGATCCATTGGAACAAATGAGAATGTAATGGTTTTTACTATTAATAATAAGATATGTGGGCTGGAATCTCCTACTTTCCAAACATTGGAGTGTTTTAAGATGAAGACAGCATTTAAAGTACAGTAGGTAAAGTCTTCATTTATATCTAGACACATCAGATACATACCCTTATTTACAGAGCTTTGCTGTTTATATTATATTATTGTACTATCTTATTACAATAAATATACTAAGGCTGCATAACTGGAATATAAGTATGAGCGGTCACACGTTTACATTTTAAGATCATTATCCTTTTTAGTTCGGGTAAAATGAGTCACAGAAAAATCAATGGTAGAAAACAAACACTTATACCAGTGTTTTAGAGCACATTACAGTGATAAACAATATAAATTAGGTAACTGCCTGTCTAAACACTTACAAACATATTTTTTTTTTATTCAATAATACAAATACAAATAAAAAATAGCTAGTTCCTTCTATGATTGTGCCCTATAGTGGCGTTACAGGCTACTCTCCAATTGTGGGGAAAAAGTGGATGGTTCTAACAAGGGATTAGGCTGCAAACTAATCCCTTTTCTTGTAGCTTGATTGAGCCAAACCATAACTTATTTCCCCTAGAAGGGATAAATGGCTTGAGGGAGACCCACTCCTTCTAGAAGTCTTGTTGGACCGGTCTCTACACTACTGCTCTAATGGCGGGTCTTGTTTGCTGTAATAAGGGAGCGACACTAGGCTTCCCAGCCTTCTGACAGTGGAGAGATATCGGTCTCAAAAGTAAAGGCACCAATATCTCCAGCATCAGGGTACATAGCACGAAAGCTGAAAGTGCATTGTCGGATTTCATTATGCACATCTCTGAGGGCGAGAAAGGTCTTCATTATGAATACATGTCGAGAGAACCAAAGAGGGCGTGAAATCCTAGTAGGTTCCCTTGTTACAATTAACTATGCTTTATTCTAAAATGCAGTGGTGTCTCAAAAGAAACAAAGTGAAATGGGAATGGAAAGAAGTGCCAAATGGTTGACTCCACCCCAGCTTACCCTTACCTGGCTTGCCTAAATTTACAGGTCTCCCCAATCTATGTATAGGGAGAGATCTTTTACTATTATATTATTATTTATTTATATAGCACCATTAATTTCATGGTGCTTTACATTTGAGGGTTTCAATATAGTACACAAAATGTACAAACAAATATAATACGAACAGTGACCGACTGGCACAGTGGGATAGACGGCCCTGCCAGCAAGGGCTTACAGTCTATGAAGGAAGGGGAATAGAGAAGGAAGCTGTGGGTAGAGACTGTTCAGATGGTGATGTGGTGACTGTAGTGTTATTGGAGGTTGTAGGCCTTCCTGAATAGGTGAGTCTTCAGGACCTTCTTGAAGCTTGTGATTGTGGGGTTCAATGTTATGCGTCTTGGTAAGGAGTTCCAGAGTATGGTGGATGCGGGAGAGAAAACTTGCAGGCGGTTGTGTGAAGAGTGGTGTAGGAGGTCTTTGGAGGATCAGAGGTTACGTGTGGGCAGGTAGCGGGAGATTAGGTCAGAGATATATGGAGGGAACAGGTTGTGGATGGCTTTGTATGTTAGCGTTAGTAACTTGAACTCAATTCGTTGCGCAATGGGTAGCCACTGAAGGGATTGGCAGAGGGGAGCAGCAGATGAAGAATGGGGGGGATAGGTGTAAGCGAGCAGCACAGTTTAAGGTGGACTGAGGGAGACGAGAGTATTCGCTGGGAGGCCATGTAGAAGGGTGTTACAGTAGCCTAAACGGGAGATAATGAGGGCATGGACTATCATCTTTGTGGTTTCATGGGTGAGGAAAGAGTGTATTCAATGGATTTACTTGAGTTGGAGGCGGCACGAGCTGTTCAGGGTTTGAACATGTGACTTAAAGGATAGGTCAGAGTCCAGTGTTATCCCAAGGCAACAGACCCATGGGACAGAGGCAAGTGTGGTTCCATTAACTTTGACAGATGGGTCAGGTAGAGGGGCTGTATGCGGTGGGGCAAAGATGATGAACTTTGTTTTCGCTATGCTGAGTTTGAGAAAGTGGCAGGAGAGAAAGGAGGCTACAGCCTCTAGACCAGACCTGGGTATTGTATGGCCCACGGGCCACATCCGGCCCTCTAACTGTCTCTGACCGGCTCACATAGGTTGTAGGATAAAGATCAATGCTGAATGGCAAGTCGGCTAAAGGACCTTTGATGCTGGAAATGGAGAGTGATGGAAGCTAAGGAGAAGAGAAGAGACAGTGTGTCTGAGCAAGAGGAGTGAACTGAGGGCAGATGTAGGGGTTAGTTAAACTGAAGGCAGATGGAGGATTATATTAATCTGGGGTCAACTGGAAGAGGATATTAAAACCGTGGGGGGTAGCTAGAAGGGGAACATGCCTGCCTGTAGTTACCCTCATGAGTAGGCATGAGTAGAGGGACTTAATATTGTGGGACCATTGGGAGGGGGGACATTGGATGAGACTGGGCGGAGTCTATATAGAAGTGGGTGGAGCTAAATTTGCCACAGCGAGCATAGCCCTCTAGAACCGTTTCAATTTTTCATGTGGCCCCATGGGAAAATTAATTGCCCACCCCTGCTCTAGACACTCTGGAACTCTGGCCAACAGAGAGGTAATGTCTGGTCCAGAGAAATATATTTGAGTGTCATCAGCATAGCAATGGTATTGAAAACTATGAGATTCTGTGAGTTGGCCCAGGCTGAGGGTGTAGATGGAGAACAGGAGGGCAAGCTGGCAAGAATTCTCTCAGTTTCCATCTTGCATTTTACTAACTAAAATTCTGCATCACTTGATTCTAAAATAGCTGACTTTTTTTTTTTTTTTTTTTTTTATTTTAAAGAAGGTGCTTGTTGGAACTTCAGACTGCCCATGGTTCAGGCAGTGTGAATCTCCTGACAGGTTTCTTTTAATTTTAAGTTTAATATGCATATTCTTCTATGCCAATATTTTTATAGCGTTGAATGCAGTAAATAGACTAAGACAAGCTACCCGCATGAGGGGACCTTTTATCTTTACATCTATTATTAAAAAAGTGACAAGTGGAATAAGAAAAATAACCTAAAGACAGTACGTACAGAATAAATCATGTATTATATAAACAAAATGTGTGCATAGAAAAGATGAAGGAGGATCTATGCTTTTCTGTACATCCACAAATAATTTATCAGCAGTACTATGGTATATTTAGTGATTTCTACCATAGAATGGTTTGTAATGTGTGTATTGAATATTAGGATGTATTGCATAGACCAGGTCAGGTGTTTCTGGGGTGTGCCAAATTAAATACATAATGACTGGTAAGACAGATCAATGTAAATGAGGGTAAATATAAGGATGCTATCTTTAAGCAAAGCAGTTCTAACAAAGTAAGAAAACAACAATGTATAAAGCTTGTATCGTTTTCATTAAGCTTTTTGAAAATTTTAGCACGTCTTGAGGCAGTTGAACTGTAAACAGCCTGCAGACACAAAGAGATGCCTGCACATCAAATTGTTTACAACAGCCAGTGCTGTAATATGCTCGATTGGAAGAGAAGCCCATTAGTGTTCAAGGGCAAACACAATCCATATGGCTCCAGTGTGGTCTCTGTTTAGTATTACCCTCACATCATTCAGTAAGCAGAAATGATTTAACACCATCAAGAAAGCTGTGTCAGCATCAGCAGCCATTTCCCAGACAGTGCTTCACTTCTAGGAGCTATTGGACAATAACAAATCATAAAACAGCGATTTATATGGAGTTAAACTATCATTGCGTCTATTAAAAAGTGTCTGCTGGATCTAAGGCACAAAAAATAGGTGCCTGTGCAGACATCAGAAGCTTCAGTGCCTGCTATGTAGTTAGATGGAAGAGGCAATCGGGGAAATAAATTGCTTCTAAATAGAAATCATAATCATAGTTTTTAGAAAGATATCCAGTCCTTCCGTATACGTAAAATACTGCATGGTCAATAAAACTACACACGGGTCGACATAAAGACTCCTTACCCTTTATATAACTGCATAGAAAACCACAGATAAATAGAATTTAGGGGAAAAGAGTGAATATTAAAGGTTCTGCCCAAATTTTAAGTGCACCTACCTACAGAGTACCAACCCCACCTTCCACATATCATCTGCTGCCACCTCTATGGGCTATTATTGACTATCATGAGAACTGCATACCAATCACTACCCTAGTAGAAGAACAAGCAGAATAGCTTTTTAAAAGATACAGTTATCAAACATCAATAGTGATTTATACTAAAGGAACAGAGCACCGTAATATGTTATCAAACAACTGGAAAAACCTGAAGCTGGGGAGACAGAGCTGAAATGCTGTGTCACGGACATTGCGGAAACCCTTGTAGAAATAATGCCGCTTTTTACCGTCCCTGCAAAGAGGATGAGATTTTAGTAAATCTCATCCATACACTGCTGAAAAAATCCACAGAAAACATTGAACTGCAGACATGCTTATATAGTAAACAGGCAGACATCTAGAATATTCTACCGACGTCTAGACATGGCTAGAATAATGTAGACGTTAGAAGTTTTTAGAACAGTCTAGAATATTTCACCAACATCTAAACATATGATATGCTTGTTAATTAAAATATATGATTTTAAAATATTGATGTGCTAGTATGAAAAGCAAAGTTTATGAGTTGAAATTAGTGTTCAATATTCTTTTCAGATCTAAATAATCAGAAAACAACATTATTGAAACAAAGATAAAACAAAAATAAAAATTTGTTACATAGTGTTTTTATTCCATGGTGCTTTACATTTGAGGGTTTACATACAGTACACAAAATATACAAACAGATATAGTACTAACAATGTCCAACTGGCACTGTGGGGTAGAGGGCCCTGCCTGTGAGGGCTTACAATCTATGAGGGAAGACGGATAGAGACAGAAGGAGAGGGGGAGACTGTACAGATGGCGGTGCGGTGATAGTGTTATTGGAGGTTGTAGGCCTTCCTGAATAGGTGAGTCTTCAGGGCCTTCTTGAAGCCTGTGATTGTGGGGGTCAGTCTTATGTGTCTTGGTAAGGAGTTCCAGAGTATGGGGAATGCCCGGGAGAAATCTTGGAGACTGTTGTGTGAGGAGTGGATGAGGGCAGAGCGGAGCAGCAGGTCATTGGAGGATCTGAGGTTACGTGTGGGCAGGTAGTGGGAGGGGACAGGTTGTGGATGGCTTTGTATGTTAACGTTAGTAGCTTGAACTCAATTCGCTGGGCTATGGGTAGCCAGTGGAGGGACTGGCAGAGGGGAGCAGCCGATGAGGATCGGGGGGTGAGGTGGATTAAGAGCAGCGCAGTTTAAGGTGGACTGGAGGGGGGCAAGGGTGTTAGCTGGGACTCCATGGAGAAGAGTGTTGCAGTAATCGAAGCGGGAGATTATGAGGGCCTGGATGAACATCTTAGTAGTTTCAGGGGTTAGGAAAGAGCGGATTCGGTGGATGTTCTTGAGTTGGAGGCGGCAGGAAGTGTTGAGGGTTTGAACATGTGACTTGAAGGATAGGTCGGGGTCCAGTGTTATCCCAAGGCATTGGGCCCGTGGGACAGGGGTAAGTGTGGTTCTGTTAACTTTGACAGTTGGATGGGCCATACGGGGTGGGGCGAAGATGATGAACTCCGTTTTCTCCATATTGAGTTTGAGAAAGCGGGAGGAGAGGAAGGAGACTACAGCCGCTAAACAATCTGGCCAACAGAGAGGTAATTCTGTATTAATGGGAATGTTGAAATCACCCATGATGATGGTGGCGGTGTCTGTGGATCGGAAGTGTGTGAGCCAGGTGGTGAAATGGTCGAAGGCGGTGGTAGGTCCTGGCGGTCGGTATATGACAGCCAGTTGGAGGGTGAGTAGATACGAACAGAGTGCACTTCAAAGGAGGGGGGGTGAGGGCAGGTGGTGGCTGGATTGGGGTGAATGAGCAATTGTCTGACAGGAGGACACCTCCACCTCCACCAGGTTTATTGTTGGGGTGGGGAGTGTGTGAGAAATGCAGACCCCCCATAGGAGAGGGCAGCGAGGGAGGCAGTGTTTGATGGTGTCAGCCATGTTTCTGTGATGCCGAAAAATGTAAATTCATTTGAAATGAAAAGGTTGTGGATGTATGCAAGTTTATTGCATGTGGAGCGAGTGTTCCATAGTGCACCAGAGAGGACAGGGGGAGGGGCAGGAGCGAGTGAGATAGGTTTAAGATCAACTATTTATTTCTACTGAACGTGTATTCTATGTTCAGCAGTGTACATATACCGTGTCTGTTACAGAACTGTAATTTTATGGGAAACAACATTATTACAGAGTGAATACATTAATTTGTTTTCTCAGAGAGGCTTTTCTAAATCCAAGGCTACAGATTTCTACCGATGAGAAGAAATGACCTTGGAAAGTAAAAAGAGGTGCTGGCCTTCATATAAATCAATACATGCATCAAAAACACCACTTTTGTGTATAATAATGCCTTCAGAACGGAAAGTTTGAGCACATTCCCTTATAACAGGATATTTAACATTCAGTACTCCTATAACTTAACATCAAACTCATATATGAATGGCAGCTGTACATTATATATTTCACTGTTAATACTGTATACAGTCAAGACTTATATCCCAGGAAAATAGGGAAAAACTAAAAACCAGATCACTAAGCATCCCCTTGGAGCCCCTTCATGTGTAACATGTCCTGAGTTATTGGCGACAACCAATGCCAAATCCCTTCCTTTGTGAAAAGAATGTCACATGGCACAGGACAATTAATGAAGAGCAGGGGCAGGATGGTGGTGATGGTGGGGGGTACTGCTGATAACTTAGGACATTTCTTAAGTGAAGGAACACCCAATAAATGCTTGGCGTTTAATTTGCAGGTGGCACGAGTGGGTAAAAGTTAAAGGGGTTGTCCCATCACAAGGATCCTATCTATACTGCTTGTTAATGTGGATTTAAGACTTTTCCTAAATACATTGCTTCAGCAAAACTGCTTTGTTTGTCCACTATCTTACTTTATTCAATTCTTTGTGGCCACAGCCCCGACTTATCTGCTCAAAAGTCAAGTGATGTATCTACTGCTCTGAGGGAGGAGGGAGGAGGGGCTAAGTGCAGGGAGTGAGCCTGTGTATCTAGCTATTCCTGTGTCTACACCACGTGACCTAGGTCCTGCACTCAGATAGGGGAGGGGAGCTGCTTTCATTTCTGAACATCTTCTGTTCTCCCAGTTATCAGGCTAGCTAATTCAATTTTGTTCATTATGACAGAGACAGGCAGTGTCTGTATGTAACACAGAATGGAGTTGCTCCTGCCTGTACTTCATAGTCCAATATTGTGCATATAGTGTTTAAGGGCCTTTGATGACATCACAGGCCCTTCAGCCGCACCATAGGATCACGCTATGCGGTGGGCGTAGCTACACACTAATTTGGGGGCGGAGCTAAACGGCAGGTTGCATGTGAAACCCCGCCCACCAAATGATGCAAGAAACCAGGAAGAAAGAAGATTTTACAGCAGTTTAGACTGGTGAGTATGCGACGTGGGAATACCCCTTTAAATTTCTCAGGTCAAGATTAGGTGTGTGGATAAGAAGTCAGGAACCATAGTAATTACACAAAAACAACAAGCAGTGTACAAACTCAGCATGGTGATCTGAGCAGAGGAGGAAATCTGAACCCTTATCTAATATGACCACACCAAAAGACAGAGGCCATTGTAAGTGGTGTAACCCATGGGGACTCGCCACCAAAACAGGGTGAGTTATATAACACCCGTTAATAGAAACTGCTTAAACCCAGTTCATATCTGCGTTCCGGCCATTCCGTTCCCCTATCCGCATGAAATATGCAGGGAGAAAATAAGCACTTTTCTCTCCGCATTTTTTGTGCAAACACCGAGCGGAAACCACACGGACCCCATTAAAGTGTAAGGGGTACGCAGGTTTCCTTACAGTATGTTCACATGGTGGAAACCAATTTCTGCCGTGTGAACATTCCATGCAGCTAGCCGCGACAGGTTGCAGATGCAGAGCACTGGAATTCAGTCGCAGCATTCCACTCCGGATTAGGCCCGAATGAATGGGCCTAAACAGGAGGGTGTCTTGTGCCGCTTATGCCGTGGTTGTCTCAGTCTATGACAGTATCTTTAAGGTACCGTCATATAATGGTACTAATGTATTGGGTTTGTCTGGTATAGTATGTTTAATTCCAGCTGAGGTCTTAAAACTTTATCAGGTGAGATCCAAGCGGAGAACATGATTACCCACCCCTGATGTGCACCATCTGACTAGTCTTTTCACTATAGCACAATATTCTAATCCCAGATATTTTAGCAAGTGTCACTCTTGTGACATTAATAAATCATGTCCTATAATTGGTTTTTAACCAGGAACATAGAAATCACTTCTCAATAACAAATACAAGGAGGAAATGTAATTACCCTTTGATGTATGGTAGCTTCAGGGTACAGTCTGCAATCATAAAGGCCAAAAAAAGTAATCACAAATGAACCTTCACATTTCTGAGAGATAGAACCTCTGGTAATAATCTATAGTGTAGTGTGGATAATTTAACAGACTCATTTAATATTTAAAGACGTATCCCGTTGGAAGTCATGCTGGATCGTACATTTTATTATTAATAATACACTCAGTTCAACAGCTCAGACAAGACATTCGGCAATAACATGCGACCTTCCCACTCACTTTTAATAATAGTGATAGAAAAACACACAGTTACATTTAACATTATGACATTATCACAACCAATGGGATTGATCTCTACACTGACAACCACATTCAGAGATGACAGTATAAACATCAAGATGGTGATTATTCCAATTATACGTGAACTAAATACAAATGCGTCTTGCCCAATAGACAAAATGTAGTATTACTTAACTAAAATTCATTGACTAATGTATTAGAAGTATTTTTTTCATTCTATAAATTTGACCCCTATGAAAGCGAACAATAAAAATAGTTGTTATAAAAATTATAGTATTTAATTTTCAAATACATCAAAAAACAAAATGAAGCAAGTTTATAAATGGTCTTTTCTACCCTTATTTGTCTACTGTACCTTTGCCGATGTGTCATTACTGAAAAACACTACAAACAAGCCCTGCACAGTTTGGTACTGTTGTCATACTCCTTTCCATCTGCCCCGTACATTTTGGTAACATGCATTTGAGGGAAGAAGGGATCAGATTGAAAAGCTTTTGATTCCATAACCAGACTACACAGGGTTTGCTTGTAGTCTGCTACCATGGAAACAGAGTACAAGTCTACACAGAAGCTGCAGACACAAAATAATTTGCTAAATTTCGTCAATATTTGTCAATAGACATTGCCTCAAACTTCAATTAAAAAGCATATCTAGAGCTAAGGGAGAGTTCACACCTGCGCTCGGTCTTCACTTTGCAGGTTTCCGTCTTCTGCCTGAGAAACTGGACAGGAGACAGAAACCAGTCAGTCATTTTTCAAACCCATTCACTTGAATAGGTTTGCAAAGTGTCTGCCCGTGAGCATCTTGTGCCTCTCCGTGGCGAAACCACTTTTTTAAAAGCGGATACAAAGTCCTGCATGTCCAACTTTGTGAATGGGTTTGAAATCTGACAGAACCATATGGAGGTGGTTTGTACTTGGAAATCTTCTACTCCCAATCTGTATCATATAATATGAAAACCCTTTGTTACTTTAAGATCCTCTGAGGAATGTATCGCTAAAGACACTGCTCTTTACGATTTGGTTATAAAAGAGTAAAAGGTAGAACCTAACCTCTTTTGCTCACAATTGTTTTGTTTCAATATGCGTTCAAGTCAACATCAAGATGTTTTGTACATTTTTTTTATTATTATTATTGTTTACGTACCATATCACTCGGTACATCTTTAGTTGTGAAGCTGGACATAGGACATTTTGGTGTTACCATCCTGATAGCCTATTTATAGGACTGACCCTTAATATCAGGTCCGTGGTGGTCTGACTTTCAACATCCCCACCGATCAGCTGTTTGAAGGGGCTGCGGCATTTTGTCAAGTTATGTGGCTTCTTATTACACATACCAGTACATTTACCTGCACACAGTCTATTTAGTAGCTACTAAGTAAGTGGTATTCAGACACATAGAACAATGTACACTGCGATTGATTTCATTATTAACATGTACATTATATAAAGTCATGACAGGTCAAGCAGTAGTAAAAATGATAAATCCCTCCAGTAAATCCTAGCGATAGAGGGAAGATTTCATCTGTACTAGAAACCAGTAAACGTGTGACTACGTCTGAGGCCACGTGGTTTAGAGGGATGAATTAATCATATCCTTGGCACAATGCCTATAAATGCATTCTATAAATATATAGTATTAAATACATGTTTACATGCATATACAGGCACATTATAGACACTCCATGCTAGGTATGCATGGAAGTGGATTCATCATGTTATAATATGTGACAAAAATACAGTTTCATAACTGCTTAACATTGAAAAACAGATTGTTAAACTTATTAGTATTGATTTAATATTGTAAACACACTCGAAAATGTCACTGCTGACCTGGAACGTAATCTCAGAGAGATTTGATGCGCTATAAAGGTCAGTCAGATATTATTAATAAGTACATAATAAAAGGAAAGTAAATCTGCCCTTTTCAGTCACACGGGGTACATTCTAACATTAAGGTATGGTTCACTAGTTTACATATTGTCTGTAGCTATAGGTTGAGAAATAGCCGGTTACAGCCAGGTCCTAGTGCCTAAGGAAGCAGCCCAAAAGCCCCTGCCACCGAGAGAAGCACATGGTGTTACAGAATTTGCACTAGGCACCAGGAGCAGGAGAAACCAATACTGCCTGTGCAGCTATTTCAGCTGGAAGGGGGCTCCGAATATGCTGGAGAGCAAAGCCTGCAGTCAAGAGGCCAGGCAATGCTGGGGACAAAATAAGAGCACAGTAATAGAATATTTGGCAGTCACCACAAATGAAGCACAGCTTGGTGTTGTAACAGGGCTGGGTGTCGTGAAGAGATAACTAGCGGCAGGGGGGAGGGTTTGCCATATTGCAGTCACTTTACTAATCCTTCAGCCAAAACAAAGAGCGGGTGAGCGTTTACAGTGTGAGAAAGGGATGCATGTGAGATGATGTATGTTATATGTTATACAGGGTTACCGACATATATGTCTAGTATGTAAGTGACTAAAATACACGCTTTGACATGTTTGAAGTATACATGTACTACATACAGTATGTGAGTGACAGGTGCATATGTGTGTAATATGTAATTGAGGTGTACTGTATGCCTATAATATGCAAGACATATGTGCTGTGTGCATGTAATATGTAAGCAATGTGTGCTGTATGCATGAATGATGTGTGCTGTACACTTGTAATATGTATGATTTGCTTGATAGGGTTGTGGTATTTTAAACACTTTGGTCTTATACCCTACCCCTGTGGATAGGGGATAAGTGTCAGATCATTGAGGGTTTGACTGAAAGAAGCCCAAGAGGCTTTGGTGGCTCATCTCCTGCTCAATGTGTCTCAAACTACCTCTAGCTGGTCTAGATTTTAGTTATATTTTACACCAGTTTTAGGAATAAATAATCATGCATTTGACAAGCCATTGGGAGCCAAAATCTCTTTCTGAAAAATCCTGCCCCTATGCGCATACTTTTTAGGAACATGGCATACAGGATAGTAATATTGCAAACACATTTCTGGAACAAAAATAGCTGTGGGCCAAAAATGGTGACTTTTTTTTTCTAGTGTAAATGGTATTAAATATTAAACTACCCCAATGTAACTAACATGTGAGTAACTTGTCAACTGAACGTGCCTAATAGGCGAGTTAAATATAATTGTGATGGGGTGAGCACTTTTAGGGAATCTACCACATCACCCAAGAATATTCAACTGTCACCACCATGTTACTGAGCACATTACGGTAATAAACATACGTTTGCTGTGTACGTTACTTTTGAAAGTCTTATATAAATCAGCCACTTGGTGCACAGGTGCAGGGTTCTTCAGCTCACTGGAGCACAGTTCTTCTACTCAGACCCCTACCATTTTCTGGCTTCCACTGCTATGACATCACCCATCTTACCCATGTAGTGCTTCCATGGCTGGAGGCCCACTCCTAATGTAAAAACATTTTTCTTTTCTTATGAAATGAAAAATGAAAAAAGAGCCATAGCGCCGTCTTTTTCAGCCAGTGACTGACTGACTTGGCACGTGGAAGCAATGCTGCGGTATTGGTGTCGTGAGTAGTGCCTCAATTTTTTTTTCCTACTCAGGGCAGTTTTTATTCCCCCCACCCCAATTCAGCAAATATTACGATTTCCCTACAACTCTTATATAACATTCTGAGTTCTGTATCTGACAAGTTCTGACTATACATTCAGTACTAAGTGACAGTAGTTGACAGAAGTTCTTTTTTCGCTTCCTCTCATATTCTCCTGTCAGGAATGAGCTCAGCTGTAAGAAAACTACAGAACTTGGGAAACTGCTGGGTCTGAGCTAAGCAGCGCTTCTCCAAGCAATCCTCGGAGCCAATTTGCTGCGCCATGTATGCTCACATTTAGGCCCGGGGTGCATTAATGGAAGGGGATTTGACAGCAAGTTCTGCAAAGCACTGAAGTGCACATCATAGGTTAATGTGAGCACAAGTAAGCATTTACCAAGCATCTGAATGGTACCAATTAGGCTCTGTATTAATGTCGGAAATGTAGGCCACTGACTTATGGATATTAAGAAAATGAGACATACTAGGACTTTAAATTATTTTTAACTAATAAATTTACCTTAGCATTTATATAAAAAGACTGAGTTCTGAATATGTTTCTAATTTACATATTATGAAATAAAAATAATATTTAAATACCTTAAACTTAAAATGTATTTCTAGAAGGAAAAGCTGAATAAGAAATGAAGCTTCCCCTTATTTAGATTCCCTAATGAAAGTCTACTCTGCCTTACTATTAGCTATACAATTACCTGCACGCTTATTCTACTAATACATTAAGGCTGAGATTACATCATGCTTTATTAATTAATGGCAGGCTATTCTAATTGTAGTAATAAGCAGTATGTTACTAATCGCTATCAGATTGAAAAACGTTGGTTTATAGGCTCCCACCAAATAAAACATCACTGTTGTATGTCACCTGTTCCAGCCTAACCACTTACCTGTCCCAGCTGGGACTGTAAATAAGCAGGGCTACAAATACATACACCTGTACACCTATTGCCTGTAGTTCACCTATCATTGCGGCATCCTCTATGACATCATGTGTGCATGGATCCTGCAAACAAAACGTCACAGATTTGGTCATGTCACCTAAAGGTAAATCAGCTAAACAGCACATAATTTTAATATGAAGTGTATTAGTGATTCTGTTTATACTGAAGATTCTTGTCATATGAGCTATATTTTTTATGAACCAAATAACCCCTTTAAAAAATATATATATATAAAAAAATCCTCTTAATCTCATAATGAATACTAAAACTACTAGAAAAGTATTGAACACACTTCTTAATCATTGGATTCAAGTGTTTCATTCAGTTCCATTGCCACAGGTGCTATGTTAGCACTGTACTCGTATGCTACTGAGCTAGGGGTAAGGGGCTAAATGCTTGCTGAGGTGATTAAACTGATCTTAGAGATTTCATACTGACATAAAATGAAGTTACCGTGTACTTTACAATGTATGGTTAGCGCTATTGCAAAAAAAAAATATATATATATTTTTCATCAACTCCCCTCCCAAAAAATGGAATAAGAAAAAAAGTTATCAAAATGCAACCTACAACGATGTCAATGAGAACTATAGCTTATCCTACAAAAATAAGTTCTCAATCAGATCCATTGACAAAAAAAATCTGAAATTATTTTTTTTTTTTATTTATTTAATTTTTTTTTTACAGGTTTCCAATAAACAAAAGGAGTAAAACAAAATAAACTATATACGTTTGTTATCAGTATAATCATATGAACCTGCTAAATGTATTCTATACTTCATGGTCAGCAATATAAAAAATGTGAAGTTATGGTTTTCTATTTCTCTCATTCACACACACACACACACACACACACACACACACACACACACACAAATAATCAAATTTTTTCAATATGGTGCCAAAATGTACTACTTAAAATATAACTTGTTCCAAAATAAAAAGATCTATACAGCTATGATGATGGAAGAATGAAAAAGTTCAAAATTAGTTTGGAGGTCAAGACTGTCTGCAGTGCCAATGGGTTTAAAGTTGGGAAGGATAAAAAGTTTTTTTTATCCCACTTTTGTGTGTGTATGGGAAAGGAGTGCAAGTGGGAGGCAGAACCTTCTATTGAACCTCTAGCTAAATACTGCAACCCCTGACATTTCCAGAGTGCAAATTGCAGATCATGAATACACTGTCTACCAATAAGTATTTGGACACCTGTGGTCGAATAGAAAAACAGCATTTATTCATATACAATAGTTGGTAGAACCCAGCAGATGCTTCCCTAGGGATGGTACTGATCGACTCAATACTCCTGGATGCCTGTTGAACCTCCTGGTGTATGTGAGCCATCGGTTGGGTGCGGTTTCTCTGGCCAGCACTCATCGGTCTCTAGTATCTCCCAGTTTTGGGGTCTGCCGACTCGGGGCACGTTCCAACAATCACCGTTCACCTTCCACTTCGTAAGCAAATAGGCCAGTGTCGATTTTGGGTAATTCAGTTAACTTGCTATGCCCCTTAAGGGTCGACCATTTCTGTGGTACCCGACAATTACCCCTCTCTCGAAATCGGACAACTCTGCACTTTGTGGCATCTTGCATGCGACTAATATCAATGCACTAATGCCAATGATGTTTCCTATTTAACGGCGGAAGGCGCAACGTATGTCACGAATGCAGATATCTCATTTGCATGGGTGTCCAAATACTTATTGGTAGACAGTGTAACAGTGGCGGATCCAGGCTTTGCGGGGCCCTGGGCAATTGACTGTGGCGGGGCCCTACTTACAAAAACCCGACATGTAGGTTTTTTCTGTCCGCTTGAAAAGTCGGACATCTTTAGGACAGGCACGGAGTGTAAAACAATGCACCCGATGTCCATTTAAAGGGGTTCTATCAGCAAAATTATGCTAATAGAGCCGCACATATGTGTGAATAGCCTTTAAAAAGGCTATTCAGGCACCGTAAATGTTATATTAACCCCCAGTCTCGTTTTTAAATAAAAGCATAAAAACATATATGCAAATCTTACAGAACATGCACCAGAGCGGTGATGCACGATGCCGCGTCATCTTCGGGCACGTCTGCCTCTTCTGTCTTCTTGGAGCGACGCCCTCTGGTCCCGTCTCTTCTGCCGGCTTCCTATTGGTCTTTTTCCAGCTTGAGGTCTTCAAATCGCGCGCCTGCGTAGTAGCGCTTCCCTCCGGATTGCTACTGCGCAGACTCACTTGCCATTTTACTTAATGGCAGTTCGCGAGCGTGCAGTACGATCATGTAGTTCAATGGGGACTGGCAAGTGAGCCTGCGCAGTAGTGCTCCGGAGGGAAGCGCTATTATGCAGGTGTGGGATTTGAAGACAAGAAGACGGAAGAAGACCAATAGGAAGCTGGCAGAAGACACGGAACCAGAGGGCGTAACTACAAGAAGACAGAAGAGGCAGGCGTGCCTGAAGATGACGTTGCACCGTGCAACCCCGCCCATGGTGCACGTTCAGGTACGATTAGCATATATGTTTTAAAGCTTTTATTTAAAAATGGAACCGGGGTTTAATATAACATTTACGGGGCCTTTTTAAAGGCTAGTCACACATATGTGGGGCTCTATTAGCATAAATTTGCTGTTAGAGCCCCTTTAATTGAATGCAGAATGTCACGGACACAGCTAGTGTCCACTGATAATGTCCGTGCAAGATTTTGAATGACATTAGCAGTGGACACTGACGGTAGTGTGAACGCCCCCTAAGATACTCCATGTGCCTCATATTAATAGCAATTAACCCTATCATGTCCTTCACATTAACCCCCTGTGTGCCTCACATAAGAGTTACTGATATGTGACACATGGAGGTAATAATAAAGTATCTTCATGATTAGTACCCCATATATCTCACACATCAGTAACCCTTATGGTGAAGTACACAGGGGGTTAATGTGAGGGACATGATGGGGTTAACTGCTATTAACATGAGGCACATGGAATTACCAAAACTAAATGAATAACCCCAAATGCCTGACATTAATAGGCATAGTAACCTCCCTCCCCCCTCCAGCCTGTACCTGGGTGTTCTGTCTTTACGTTCACTTTGCTGAACTTCTCCCTCTCATGTGTAAGATGCAGGACGGCAGGGATCTTCTGTAGAGCGATAAGCTCCGCCTCCTCGGGTCTCCTCACCCTCTCATTGGTTGACAGAGGGCAGCCAGAGAAGGGGGGTGAGGTGGGAGCGTCCTCTATCCATAGCTGCAGCTCCCTGGCTGGCTGCTGTCTATCAGCCGATGCTGAAGGTACACAGTGTGCTTCCGACATATACTTCCTATTAGGAAAAGTATATGTGTGAAGCACACTGTGTGCAGGGAGCTGCAGCTACTGATAGAGGACCGAAAGGGGGCCCCTGCAAGTGCTGGGGCCCTCGGCAATTGCCCTACCAACCGACCCGAGTTTTGTTAGGTACGGGCCCTGCTGGGCGCAGTGCCCCGGGCGGATGCCCGGCTCTGGATCCGCCCCTGCAGTGTATAAAGCTAGCCTATTTGCTAAGAACCTGTTTCTCTCAGTTACCAAACTGTTATGTTTTGCAGGCTTATCTAATATTAACATATCCAAACAGGAAATTATCCACTGCAATGTATCTCAAGATACTTAAATCCTGAAAGCCCCAAATGTTGGCTTCGCTACCACCGTTACTGGTCTTCCATTCATAGGATGATGCAGAGGCTTTTAGGCCAGTCGATACCCTTTATGGCCCTTGTCTTTCCACTTTACCTTAAATATACAGACCTATGTTTTGCACCCTACTTCAATATATTTTGATGTCAGCTAAAATTCACATAGCTTCCAATGGAGGACACTACATCTTGATCTCTCGGAAGATTATAGTCATGTTGATAATGCAATGCTGTTCGAAAAGATTAACTCTGTCATGACAGACTCCTGGTCTCATTTTGATAAAATGTGGTCCAGGTTTGGCATACTGTCTTCAACTGTAATCCCAATTCTGATTTCATGATAAGGTTGAGACCCCCATGATGGGAAGCAGTGCTTTTCTTTCTAACTATTCCGAATTTTTTTCTACTCTCATTTTCCTTGCAAACATTTCTACTGTATTGTTTATCTCATTCTTTGTTTTTGATCTATATATTTTGATGTATCTATAACCGTTTCATTTGCTGCTGATGTACTGCCTTCTTTATGCCTTTACTGTTATGCCTGTTCTTTTAAGCAATTGTTTAAGAAATACTTTTGAAACTAAATTTGGCCAGCATAAGTCTGTTTCTACTCAATTTCTGGTCAACCAGACTTTTGGGTTGCCCTCTTTGAGTCCTCCTTACTGTACCACAGGCTACTGATGCTCTATCAAAGACACATTTACAAGGAGGGACACTCCTATAAAAATTGTACACATACCGGAGATACCATTTACCAAGCAGGGGCTACAAAAGGTCCCATAAACTTTTTGCGCTTAAGCACGGTAAGTCATTCTGGTCGACATATTTGGGAGTCTTTGCTTTCATAGATATAACCACTTTCACTCTCACAGAGTTTATAAATTTTGATTCTGTATCTTGCGCTTTTACTTGGCAAATACTGCCTGAATCTCAGTCTCCCCTTAAATATCACCAGCGATTCATCATTGTCGAGATTTCTGTTGTTGGGTGTATTGGTTCTGAAAATTTATCATTAAAATGAGTTAGGAGAGGCCAACTTTTACATAACCTGTTCTAAATGAGGTTACTAGGGGCAGGGCACTGGCTGTTTTCATTGTGAGGCTAAGGCCTCACGTAGTGAGCTGCAGCTTATCCACTGCATATTTTTTTTTGCAATGTGTGGATAGGATTAACCAGAACTGGGGGACTCTGACATAATGCAGGAATTTTAACATTGCTTCTAGGAGAATTTCCCTGTGACATGGGTTTATTGTACAGCTCATCTGTCTACCAATAGGACCGTAAGATCGTGTTTTTTTTTTTTTTTTTAAACCCAAATTAAGGACCTCCTCAGAATTCACACACCAACTGAGCAGATTGAAGTAGTGGGAGGTGTTATAATCCTCTTACTCTGGGTTGACTGAGCAATCACAGCAGTAGTCAGCAGGGGACAGCTTGGTCCCACCGGCGATGGCTATGACCAGCTGATGTCACAATCTTGTGACTGTGCATTTACACATGATGACAATTTAACTGTAGGATGAGAATGCTTGTCCAAATATGGCAAATACCCACCTTCCTTCATTCCCCAACAAGTTAAAGGGATTTTCCCATCTCAGTGTTTCAGCAGTCTGCCTGCAATCTCTTCATCTCATTTCCTGTATTTCTTCTCCCCCCTCTTGCTGAACGGCCCAAGAAGTCTCACAACACTTATGTAGATCAGATAATATGCAGATGCTTGTAGAGAACAGACTGAGTGTTATCTGTGTGTTTACATAGAAAGATAACAGACTGGCCTTTATCAGCAAACTGCAATTAGTTGAACTGATTGTCCTGCAGCACTGAGTAAGTGACATCACTTGTCCTATATCACAGGTCCATGGCTATAGCAATGCTGTGTAAACAATGGGAGGAGAAAGTTCACATGGCAGGCAAACAAAGCAGCATTTCTAAAGCAATACATTTAGGAAAAAGTCTTCAATGTACATAAGCTAACAGTTTAGATATGATCCTTGAGATGGGACAACCCCTTTAATGAGATTTTCAAAATTTTTACAGAAGTTACCCATAGCTTGTAAATATGATAAAGCTGCTGCAGCTAAATCACTGATGCTTCATGCTTTATATTGTCAGAGAAATATAAATTCTTGTTGTCAAAAAATAGCTTCAAGAAATCAGCTGATGTAACATCACAAATCGTCTGTTTTATTTCCATCTGGTAAATATTAGTGATTTTTACTAACATAAGAGGATTTCAGGTAGAGCGTAAAGCCCCAGGGGCTGGCAGCCATTCTAATCAGGTGAAATGTTTCCTTTTGTGAGCGGAACGAATATCCCATTTAATTCCTGGCTATCATTCTGCTATTCAATTTCCTAATTTACAGCAGCGCTCTGATTTTTCCTGTCTGCAATGTGATTTATTCGCTGCAGCCAGGAAACATAATCCAAAGTGATGGAAGCAGTGGAAATTGTTTCTTTCGAATGTTTCCCTAATCCCAACCTGGAACAGTTTCAACATCACATCCATCTGCCTATAAAAGTAAAGAAGAGCAAAAACCACAGCATTTGTGGAGAAAAGGATGTCAGCGCTTCATTGCTGATATGCATTTGCTGATCACAGGAGATCTAGAAATATCATAAGAGCTAAAAGATTATACTGCCAAGAAATAGTCAAGATTGAGCTCTAGGCTTGAGTGGCAGTCGTCTATCACCATTCAAGCAGTAAGTGAACTGCGCTGTATCCTCTGACACCTTGTGCATTTATTATCATCTAGTGAATTCAATTTGTTGCAGAGATCATGGTTGCCCATAGGATTTTACCAGTCCTTATCCAAGCATATTGTAGAAAATGACACTAGATAGGAAATTGCTATGACTACAGTCGCTAATCCAACTCATTTCCAGTTAGTTGTCGGATAAATGATTAACTCCTATCTGTATTTGACATCACTTTGGCCTTCTGTTCTGTAACCTGTATTACAAAGATTTTAGATCCTACTGTCTGACATAATACTTACACAATAAGGCCTTATTCACACAAATGTAAAAAACAGCTGTGTATTCACATGTTCATTTTTCTGATATTTGATATTCTGTTTTCATGGATTGTCCTATTGTTGTCTTTTTCCACAGATCCTCAATAGACTTAAGTCCATGAGAAATCCATAAAAGTGGGTCCCAGGTGGGTGCAAAACACCCATGAAGTAACACAAAATTTGGCCATTTTTATCCACAGTTGTGTGAATATGAGTGAATATGCACATACCTTCTCAAATAGTACTCTTTATGTGGAACCCATAACCATATTATTCTTACAGTTCTTTTCTTCATTTAGTGATCCTGTTCTACCTGCTGGCACTGAATCTCATCCATCACTATACAGCCATGTCTGCACAGCACAAGGGAAGCCATCATTGCAATTCTTATGCTAGATTCATAATACATTCGGGTTTCCGTGGTTAAAGAGGACCTTTCATGGTCCGGGGCACAGGCAGTTCTATATACTGCTGGAAAGTCGACAGTGCGCTGTAGAGTGTGAGCGGGGAGGAACGCCCCCTCCCCTCCTGATAATACTCGTCTATGGACGAGCTGTGTGAGCAGAGGGAGGGGGCGTTCCTTCCCGCTCACACTGTACAGCACTATAGGCGCTGCTGTGAAGAAGGACGTACCTGACTGACTGTCAGAAACGCCCTTCTGACTGTAAAGCACTACAGTACCGGGACCGATAGCGCTTTACCCGAGGTACAGATAGGAAAAGCCGATAGTGGGCTTAATTCAGCGCACTGTCAGCTTTACAGTAGTATATAGAACTGCCTGTGCCCCAAACCATGAAAGGTCCTCTTTAAATGGAAACCCTATCCACTTAAAAAGCATTTACCAGCAGAAATTATGAGGAGTTCCACCAGGTTTATGGCAATTTTATACTACAATCGGTGGAGAGAAAAATCCTGCTTGCAGGACTTTTCTCTCCTATTTTAAGTGGAATGGGAACAGTTATTCAGCTATGGAGCAAGATGTTAATGTAAATCTCAGTTTTAAAATGGAAGAAGTGCTGTAACTATAGAATCAGGTACTGTATACCAAATTTACTGCTGAAAGACTGCTTCTAGACTAAGGTCCTAAATAGCAGGCCACGGTGAAAAAGGGCCTTGGGAAAAACTGCAGTGGAAAAGCATCATGGTTTTTCATGCAGCGCTTTTCGCAGAAAGTCCACAGAGGTTTCCAATTTTTGCCTCATTTATACCCATAGGGAAAATGCAAGCGTTTCCATAGCTTTAATTGACATGCTGTGATTTCAAAAACTGCAACGAAATTGCAGTATTTTCAGTGAGCATATTTTTCTCTAATGTGTGGATGGGATCCACTAGAGTCCCATCCACTTTGCAGGGACGTTAAAATGCCTCGATCTTAAGGTGTAAGGGGATAGTAGTCTTCCTCTTGAAGCCAATGTTATCATGCCATGTTAACTAAAAGATTGTGACGCTATTGCTGAGGTAGTCTTTACCTTATTGACTGCAGAGAGGTTTCTATACCTAGGGCTTCTGTGTTATCCACTTGGGAGTGGTTCACATGTGGTAGTAAAATGGAGATACAAAATCGATTGAGAGTTAGAAGGGTCCTCATGGCCAGACATCACCCACCAATTATAGTATCTAATAAATAACAGACAATACCTTTTATAGTTGACCATGTATCATAAATCTACAAGAAAGTGGATCAACCTATTGCAATCTATCAGCGTTTTCCTTGTGGAAAAATGTCTATCAGGGCTTTTGTCTATGCAGTGAATAAACCATTAAAGAACAAGTGTTTTCCAACATAGTGTACCCATGCACATGTATGTCCATCCTATGACAAGGATAGTATTTTATGCTGCATATAAATAAAGTATCCCACTGAATGACAGCAAGCAAAGAAAATTATATATCATTATACAAATAATACCTTTACTTGCTATAACACACAACACAATGTTTCACAATGATTATTTGTTATTTTTAAATCTATTTCAAGATGTAGTTTCAGGTGATCCAGTTCCCCATCAGTAACAAGCAATTTCCTACTTACTATCTCCTTTTCCATTGTAGGTTGCAAGCTGTGGCTAAATCATATCTAGCGAGCTATTCATTAGATGTGATGGCTTGGCAGGTATTATGAGAAACATACATTATTCTGGGGAAGTGGCAGACCAAAGCGGCATTTGCTTATATCTCACCACAAACATCTGGAAGCAGATCAAATTCCTTACATGCCTGGAGATACATTTTGTTCCTCCACAGGCTACTTTAGTCCGTGCTGCTCTAAAATCAGAGTTGAAACCTAAAGTGCATCCCAACTATACCAAGTATAAAAACAGAAACCTCAAGACTACTATTAAATTGCCATTTGCTAGGCTTTAACACTAGTGTGAACTGGTTTTTTTCCCTCCATTTTCATTGTTGTATATTCGCTGTCTATATGGGTAAGAGGCACTAGATGATACCTGGTAACAGCAGACATACAGTGCAAGACAGGCAGTTGCTTAGTTATTTTTATATATTTTTTTATTTACAGTTTGTAAATGATTCTTTGATTTTTTTTATACAAAATTTCCAACTCCTTATCTCCTACTACACAGCATAGTATTCCAAATCATCCAGGTATTATGTTCATGAACCAAAAATATGAACATGGCCTCTGTTATAGGTTTCAGCCTGATAAAACTGTAAAAAAGACATCTGTGATTATGTGTGAAATTGTACATAAGTAGATATAAGCAGAATTGAAGTAGTAACATTAATGCATGGTCAGTACCTGTTATACTACAGTTACATTCCTATAATCTGGGAACTATTTGAAATATCCCAGTAGAAAGCTGTTAGTTGTGCAATATTACGAGTTTTTATGATGCAGGAACCTTGTTTATCAGCCAAACACATGGTTCATACTATTGTTTTATACGTTACTTTGTTTTTAGAATGACACAGTTTAATCAGTAGAGAAAAAACCAATGTCAGCCATTACTGTTAAGAATCCCTGCGATACTTCTGGAAAAAGGGTGAGGCTAGATATAGGTCAGGCCTACCTACCTGTCCTTCCTGATTCAGTAGTAGTGGTTGTTGTGCTGTGGACATGCGTTTAGCAAGAAGGAGAGCTCTGCTCAGCAAGTTTAGCCTATAAGCAGTATAATCAATGGGGCTCATAGCCACAACTGGAACATATGTTCCTCTGGAGATTAAAATCTACGCCATGCAGACAAAAATGCGGAAAAAATTAAGTTTGAACACTGCCATTGGAACTGCTACAAACTGACAAGTATTGCTGTCTGGAGTATTGCTGAAGAGCAAAAAATTACTGTACTGAGAAGTAATAAGAAAAGACAAACCCTGGTTTCAACTCTATTGCAAAAAAGTGTTAAGAATCTATACCTCCATTACTGGAAGTGTTTGCAAACTGTTAAAGACTATTGCACCTTACTGCTTTAAGAACTGTGCGTTTTGTTTGCAAGTTGTCTCCTGCCTATTCATTCCTGAACCATATCATCAAGGGCACCCTGACCACCATCAGCCAGGACTCACACCAAGATGTGCCCTGGAGGATTAAATACAACCAAGAGCATTAATGCTGCACAACGGTCTAAAGTGTGGGAAGTCTAGTAGAGCTGACCACTATGAGCACAATGACAATGATACCACTCCCATTCTCTCCACTCTCGGTTGCAGCATAATGGTCTGTAAACCCTGATATTTCAGCATTCTACATGATACATATATTGATAAGCAGAAATGAGATGTTCAGTGCCATGAAACTAATTTAGGGGTATTTTCACAAGTAGGAATTTGATTCCATCCTTGAACCTGTGGCAGATACTGCCTGGAATCTTCCTCCACCTGTTTTTAATGGGAGGCTGAGGTCACAGCAGAACTCTGAAAAAATAAGCGTCTTGGTAATCAGCAGTGGAATGCCACAATAGTATGCGGATGTCTTTCATCGGCATCCCATTGCAGCTAGACCGTAGATGAATATGGCGGCGGAAAATTCCTCTTCATTTTCCTCCATGCTGGGTCCATGGATGGACGTCACAAGCGGCACATGGAAGATGTCCATGATGTGCCATCGATGCCTCTACAGACTCACTTTCTTCAGTGAGCCCAGGCTGCATACACATACATTATATATAAATAGATAGATCGATAGATCGATAGATAGATCGATAGATAGATAGATAGATAGATAGATAGATAGATAGATAGATAGATAGACACACGGGAAAATGGCCGCTAACAATACTCATACCATTTTCCCGTGGCCTGTGCGCCTGCGCAGTCTGCTCTGCTCAAGGCCCAACACCTAGAAGTTACGAGCCTGCGCCTGAAGAAGACATTGAAGATGATGCTGCGGACGAAGAAGGAGGCGACTCTGGAGACAATTCTCGGGCAGCAGTGGGGACACCCTCATCGCTGTTTGAGCACTGGGGCCCGCCCCCATTGCTGCGAGAGAACTCATTTGCATACCGGTAAAAAACGGTATTTCTAAGGTACGGCGCAGTGGAGACCACTTTCTAAAGGCTATTCCGACATCTTATCCACAAAAAAAAAAAAAAGGTTTTAATGGTAGAATCCCTTTAAGTATATAATTCCACATGTGTTAATTCATAGTTTTGATGCCTTCCGTGTGAATCTACAATTTTCATAGTCATGAAAATACAGAGAACTCTTTGAATGAGAAGGTGTGTCCAAACTTTTGGTCTATACTGTATATATACGGTATGTGTGTATATATATATATATATATATATATATATATATACACACACACACACACACAATATATCTTTCTATAGCCTATAGTAAGACTACAGTGAGTATCAGTCCACAAAATGAATATAACAAGCAAACGACTGGAGCTAAATTGTTTCCACAGCATATCATTTCCACCCATGTGACAAATAAACAACTGTAAAAGACTAAACCCTCCAAGCATGAATAATTCACAGGTAGTTCTTGAATACTTCCCAGCATCTCCAAAGTGCTAAAAGCAAAGTATAGGAAAATGGGCATTTTGTAGAAAACATTAGTACTCACAGTATTCAATGCCCAGCACAATGTCCCTGAAGTAAACCCGAGCTTGCTCTTCTGAAAAAGGATTGTCACACGGCACCTCCATGACTGGCCTAAGAGGATAAAACACTTTATCAAAACTTAAATCCAAGACAAGAATTCTATGGCCTTTATACATTTGCTGCCTTGAAGTACTATAGGAGTTGCCAATGTTATGAACAATGTTACAAGTAATATAAAAAGTCATAAAAGTATACACTCAGGCCTCATTCACACATCGGCAGATCTACTTTTTTTGGATTCATTTTCTATATGTTATACATCTCTAGACCCATAGACTTTCATTGGTGTGACATATCCTTGATGCATCAGAATAAGTGAAGAAAACAGATGTGCTTTATGGCCATCTACAGTCTGCTAAAGAACCCACATATATATGATAAGCAGACGTGTGAATAAGGCCTTAGTTCACAGCTATACAATATTATTAAGTTTCCAGTATACCTTTATACCTGTCTTTCTGTTCTAGTCCAGGACTACCCACCTGACAGTAGAGAACATAAATATGCTGAAACTGACAGAAACAACTGCTCAGGATCAATGGGGGGAGGCTAAAGAAATGTTGCCCATGAAATTGTCAAATGACATTACAGTGATCTCTGAACTTATACTAGGTTTACTCCTGTGGAATAGTTGTTTCTGATCTTCTGGTTCATTGGAGCACCAAAAGACTGAAAAAACAGATCCGTTCTATGACAGACACAAACAGAGCCTGAGGGACTCCACTGGCTATAAGGGGATGTTCACACGGAGTATTTTGCAGGCAGAGTTTGACACGGAAACCGCCTCAAAATCCTCCAGCAAAAAGGTCTCCCATTCATTTAAATGAAAGTCACTTTTTTTCCGCCACTAGTGTTTTTTTTTCAGCTAGCGTGAAAAAAAAGTGACATGCAATATGTTCGCGTGGATGCCGCAGCTGAGTCAGCTGCGGCATCCACGGCTCAAGACACCCTCCTGCTTAGGCCCATTCATTCAGGCCTAATCAGGAGTGGGATGTCGTAATGGGATGCGGATGCACTGCATTTGCATCTCATCACAGGTAGCCGCGCCAAAAAGCCACACACCTCCTGATGAAGGCTGCATAGCCGAAATGCGCGTCAGGTACTGGGGAGTGAGTGCCTGTCCTGACTTGTATACCTCCTATTGGCAACATGGGTAAGCCACAGTGCTATTAAACCTGTATATAGTGATATAGGATACATGTGAACCTATGTTGTTATAGTCACCTATGTGTGCATATCAATGTTATTACTTTAATGGATAGGAGACATATATTGGACCACATGGTAACTTTAAACTTCTAGCACTTTCTTTGAGCTGTTGTGGTAATGTGTATAACTTAGTGGCCACTCATGATATATACCTTAGCAGCTATTGATACTACTGCTATGTGTATATAATGTCCACACACGGTGTATAAAGGACTCCAATGCTGAGGTCCTTTCTGGCATTAGCTTAATCCATGTGCATTCCATTGTATGTAAATACTTAAAGGAACCACATACCATCTGCTGCACTTCACTTTTACCCAGTCAGTTTGTATTTGTAGATTCCCCTTCTAATGTCCATCTTTTATATATGTGTATGATGTAATAAATAAAATTATGACAAGTTTATTGACCTAAACTGGATGTGTAGTATATTCCTTTTATACTAAGTGCCATACTCACGATTGCTTTTCTTGTGGATATTTATGTGTATGGTGAGGACACAGATTTCTTTAGGGCTTGGGATAGTTTAAAGGAACCCATGCATTTACGCATATACTTTAGGTTGCTTATTTTTGGTTGGTTGTCTATCTTCAAAAAGCCACACAGCAGAAAAGGTTTCTGCCATGTGAACTTACCCTAATGTGGTCCGTCAGGTGTTCGTCCTTTTTAACTAAAGTTACCAGACAATAAAGAAACGGTCAGTCTGAAAAAACCCTCTACATTTTTACAGTACCAGCGAAGTGAATGAGATTCTGGCCAATTCAATTCACACACTGCCTGAAAAAAAGGGTCCCGGAAGAGGATTTTGAAAAACATGGTATGTCCATTTTATCTCCGGAAATGCTTGCGGTTTCCCTATAGATTTACAAATGGAAGATAAACTGCAAAACCATGTTTCCAATGTGATTTTTCAGCTGTGTTCCACAACGTGGGACCTTAGCCTAAGACACATCTCCTGAACGGAGTCTCCCACGCAAGTGTAAAGCCAGCCTTACATGGCCTTAGGCCGCAATGTTTCCATCAAATAATAGTTTTTCCTGTACCAATGTGACCTGAAACCACTTGTACTTCCATTAACATACACTTCAAATGAATTGAGCTGAGCTGCAATAGTGTGGCTTGGCCATTGCACAATATACAGAGATATCTGCTTGAGCAAGGTTATTAATTTTGGGTCTTGCATAACCCTTTTAGGTCAGACATGCATATACAGATGAATGCAAATACAGTGCATGTAAAAAGTAAAAGACATAATAAATACATGGTGAATTACAGCGTCTAAAAACTGTAATAAACATAAAGCAAAGCTTAAATTCTATGTTCTCTATTTGTATAGAACATCTCTTTACTAAAGCGAACGCTCGCACTCTAAATCTTGGAAGCAGCAGCTCTTTTGTTCAGAAAATGAATACACAAGGTCATTCTTCTGTTAATAATGATTTTCTTAATCTGTTTAACAATACATATTTTTCTAGGCCATTGTGAATCTATGGAGGATGAACATATTTACAAAAAAATCCAAACACTCCAGCAACCAGAACACTATGAATGCACATCATAAGATAATAGAAAAGAGTAAAAGCTCATTTTCTACTCGTCCTAAAGAACACTTATGCTTTTTAAAGAAAACCTTTTAAATCAATATTTCTGAAACTGGTGGGGTGTCTTGTATTGTTGGTGAAGCACACCAATGAGGCAGTTTTGACAGATCTGCAATAGTAGCAATGACAGGCCTGGGAGCCTTCATTAGGCTCCCGGCTGTCATCACAACAGGTCGGCTCCTGCGAGCTCGTTGTGCAGGACCCGGTCTGCAACTTTTAAGGTATGGGTCGGTGGGGACCGGCCCCGGGGCTAATTTTAAACTTGGAGGGGAGGGAGGACATCTCCAGAGGGTTTCTATGGCGACCACTCTGCAGTGGCGCCATTACACTTATGCCCGGTTCACACATGCTGATATGTTCCATCTGTAAGGGTCCGCATGAGGACTCCTACGGACGGAACACAAGCGCAACTGCAAGTGCTGTGCAGTTCAAGCGCAGGCCCCATAGACTATAATGGGGTCCGTGGGCTTGCCGCGCACTGCCCGAATGAATCATTCGTACGGGCAGTGCACGGCAAACCCACGGAACCCATTATAGTCTATGGGGCCCGTGCGCTTGAACTGCAAAGCGCTTGCAGTTGCGCTTGTATTCCGTTCGGGAGGGTCCTCAAGTGGGCTCCTTACGGACAGAACACATCAGCATGTGTGAACCAGCCCTTACAGACCTGGCATCTGGACCTGACATACAGACACCGGGGCGGGTGCCGGAGCCGCAGTATCGCCACGCTACTGCCAGGAGCATGGCGATGCTGTACATTTCAAACTTCAGAAGTACTTATGGTACTTCTGCTAGCACGCCAAGAAGTAGACACACGCCGGGTGGGTGCCTGAGCTTACGTGGCCACGTCACCCGGCGTGTGATGGAGCAGTGGGGGGGTGGGGTCTGCGTTCCTGGTCTGCTAGCAGAAAATTACTGTAATGACTCTAGTATAAGCCAAGGAGCACTTTTTCAGCACAAAAACTGTGCTGAAAAACTCTGTTATACTCGAGTATATACGGTACATTTTTATCAGAACAGTGAAGAAACGGCGGTTTGGCGCTTTTGATTTTTTTAAATATATTTTTGAACCCCAGGGGGTCTGATCACTAATGCAATGCATTACAATGCTAGCTCCACAGGAAAATGGCAGCGCCCATGCACCTCCGGTAAAATGGCGCTTCGGTCAGATTTGATTGAGGCACCCGGGGGTTTAATACCTGCTATCAGTGCGGGCACTGATCGCGGGCATTAGAGCTGGGTTTCTGCTGTATAAAACAGCAGACACCAGGCAGCTATGGCAGCAGCCCAGCTCCCGAGTGGCACCCACCATACTAGTATGGCTGATGTCAGTAAGGGGTTAAGATGCAATTTATACAAATATCATGGACTACAGTCAATAATAACGTCCAGTTATCAATGGCCAGTTATCCCAGTTATTTCTGGCCTGTAAGGCCCTTACAATAGGTCATCAATTTGTGATCAGTGGGGGAATGATACCTAGGATCCTCACAGAACAGCTGGTTTAAAAAGGGAATGGTGGGACCTCTTCACTGAATAATTAGCTCACTGTCGTACATTGCAGGAGGCTGGGCATGGTATCGCAGGTCAGCCCCATTCACTTGAATGGAACTTGTGAGGGTCACAGTCACATTGATGACTTATACTAAAGATAGGTCATGAATATGTGGAAAACCTATAGAACAATAGTTTAATACAAAAAATACAGTCTATCCACACAAATAATAGTACATAAATACACTGAAACTACATACCCTTTGCGTAGAAGGTCAAACACTAGAAAAAAAACAACAAAAAAAAAAACAAAATTAGAAAGAGTAACCAATAAAGTATTACTTAATCTGCTAACACATATAAACACATACAAAGTGAATAATGATGGACAGTAAAATAGAATGACTTGATAGGGTTCATACACCAATAATACCTGTTAGGTATCAAACGGTGTGGACGTTTTTGTGTAGTGAATTTTGGCGACCATACCCTTTATTAACATTATACTTTTGTAGTTTTGGTGTCAACAAGATCTATAATTGCTGCCCTTCAGTAGATACCTCCATTGGTTTACATCCAGGACATTATAATTGGTTCCCACCCTGGTAGGAGAGCTACAGCAGTATAATACAGTGAAGTATGACAGCAGACATAAATATTAGAATTTATAGTCTATTCTCCATCGGCAGATAGGCCTAGCCTAATTTTCTATTAAACTGACAACCTCCGAACTTTTTATATGCCCTTTAACTAGAGTCATAAAGTGGGAGCGCCAGACAGACTTGTATTAACATTAAATTTGGTTGACACTTCACTTACGCAAGAGCTCCATCTGCAATTCCTTACATATACAGCTGCCTATTAGGAGCCCATACAATAAGCAGTTTCCACATATTCATCCACTACAATCATAACTTTTGACATTTATGCTATAATGTTTATGTTATTATATTGTATTTAGCACGAATCTTCTCATGTGCTGATGTAGGGGAAAGTGGAGTAACACTACTACAGTTTTACATTCACACTGTAAACCTCAGCATAAAATAAGAACTGAAAAATGCCGCATAAGGTACAGTAGTCGCTTTAATTTTCAAAGGGGGACAACTTATTTTTTTCCCCTGATTCTCCGAGGACTCGCTTCTGAATTTAACATTTTTGCAACTGCACATATTAATGCAAGAGAAATGGTATTTTACAGAATGGACCCCAGAAGGCTTTGCAAGAAGTGTGACAGTGATAAACCTCTCTGTAAAAGGTCACGGTGACCTAAGCTGTATGCATAATAGAGAGAAATGCAGCAATGAATCAGAATGATTCACTAATGTTCACTGAGGACACAGTAAAAACGTTTAAAGAACAGTACAATTTACCTAAAGTCGGACATTTTCTAGCATAGGCAATCACTTGTTTTACTTGTACTCGCACTGTACAATTGGTTCAAGTGACAGTTTAGACTTACAAGCATGGCCAACATTTGGGAATGGCAAAATGAACAATTTCCCAGGGCCCCATCACCCAGGAGGGCCCCCAGCTGACCAAGGTAATAGAATTTTCATCTGGTATCAAGTCACATAAAGTGAATGATCAATTTGCCTGCAAAGCTCTGCTGACTTGATAACAGCGATGCAATGAAAAGTATATTGAACCTCCCTTCCTGAAGAGAGCGATATTTGGCAGGCCCTATTTAGCAGTCTTTGATATTTGCAAAAGGGGTACAGCAACAGGATGCTCTACCAATATCCCTTGCAGTAGTCTTGCCAGCCTGGACAACCTTGGGGGTAAGCGACTGTATATGAGTGTATATATGTATGAATGTGTGTATATATCCACATATTTCAATTTCATATTATTTACAAATTAAAGGGACTCTATCATTGGGGATTCAGTTTTTTAAGTACCGTATATACTTGAGTATAGCCGACCCGAATATAAGCCGAGACCCCTAATTTTACTACAAAAAATGGGAAAACTTATTGACTCTAGTATAAGCCTAGGGGGGAAATGCAGCAGCTACTGGAAAATTAAAAAAAAATTAAAATTGGCAGAGTTTTTGGATGCAGTAGATGCTGGGTGCTGGGGAAGGGGAGGGGGTGTTTTGGTTGTCTATCTGCCCTTTCCCTGAGCTTGAGGACTGAGGTTTTTTCCCCCACTTGGAATTCAGCCTGGCTGAATATAGAGTATCTGCAGTGCTCCTATTAACCCCTTCCCGACAGAACAGGAGCACTGCAGATACCCTATATTCAGTAGATCGGGCACTTTCAGATACAGAGATACCTAATGTGTATGTATTTCACAGTAATTTTCTAATTTTATATGTATTCTAGGGAAAGGAGTGATTCAAAACTAATTTTTTTTTATTTTTTTTAAATTTTTTAACGCTTTTTTTTTTGTTTCACTATTTTATGGGAAATACTATACATTACTATTGTGGCTGGTCATACACTCCACCCCCCTCCCCCCCCCCAAAAAAAAAAAAAAAAAAAAAAATTTTTTTGGTTTTTTTTGTTGTTGCTTGACTCGAGTATAAGCCAAGGGGGGCTTTTTCAGCACAAAAACTGTGCTGAAAAACTCAGCTTATACTCGAGTATATACAGTAAACACATGTTGGAATAGCCTTTAGAAAGGGTATTCTAGCCCTACCTCCCTTTCTCTGCTCCTCACAGCGGTTTTCGAAATATATCATTTTTGGCAAATATGTAAATGAAGCACAGGGAGCACCACAGCGTCATACCATTGTGGCCGAGCACCACAGTGTTACACGTTTGATGCCGCCTCCTGGGCTGTTCGTTCATGCAAATCAGGTCATCCTTTTCACTGCCTAGCAGTCGCCTCTGTCTTCAGTGGGATTCAAATCCTGTGCATCCACTGGCCATCCTTATTATGTTCTTACAGGATTGAACAGCGCATGTGTGGGATTTGGATCCCACTGAAGACAGAAGTGGCTGCTAGGTAGTGAAGAGGATGAGCTAATCTGCATAAAGGAACGGCTCAGGAGGCAATATCTAAAGGCTATTCCAACATAAGTTTACATAAATTGAATCCCCAATAATGGACTTCCTTTAAGTTTGTATCACATAAATTTGAAAAATACATGTCCATCAAATTCAAGGAGATCAAGAGGAAGGAACAACTGTATTAGAGTTAACCCAAACTTTTGCATTTGCTACAGAATAATATCTCATCACAGAAGACAGCAAAAAACAATGAAAAGTCACTGAAAAATGTTTTATTAAGTGGTTATATTAAACGCCTTTATAGGGTATAAAAATTAAATTTCTGATCAAACAAGAAGAAGAAGTGTGTTAGATCTCCTGGATCAATTTACAATCACCTCTCTTATTTATTATATCTATATATCATTGTTGTCCTTTTTTCCCACACTGTGCCATCATTTTTGCCATTACTAGACCATGTTATTTGGTATTCCATAGTTCCAGTTTCCTGTCCAGGGAATTCATAATATGATATGATATGTTTAATAAAACAAAGAACATCCTTACCCATATAAAGATTATCTTCTGCTGGATCATCCAACACCTGTTAATTAAATAGTAATACAGAGTAATTATACTATTTTATTATTTTTAGAAAATTAGGTTATAAAAGGAATTTTCTTGTCCAATTAATATAACATTAACAAAGACTGATTCCAGTGTGTAGATAATTTAGGGATTGGCCTTTATTAATCCCTACCTACAGGACTGGGGATAACATGCTGACTCATGTTTTGACCTCTAAGACCCCAACCAGTTACAAGAATGAGGGTCCCATTCCTCATCCCAATGAAGTGGCATGTCAAGCATGTGGACTACTGCTCTATTCATTCTCTTAGGGTCTGTCGGAGATAGCTGAGTACAGCAATCCGTATGTTATTACCTATCATGTGGGCCAGACCCTTTATGAGCATGAGGAGTCAGAAAAATAAATATAGAGTTGTCATTCATTCTGTTCCTTCTAGAGCAGGGGTAGGGAACGTACGGCTCTCCAGCTGTTGCAAAACTACAACTCCCAGCATGCATACTGGCTCTGCTGTTCTGGGAACTCCCATGGAAGTGAATGGAGCATGCTGGGAATAGTTTGTCGTTTCACAGCAGCTGGAGAGCCAAAGGTTCCCTACCCCTGTTCTAGAGAATAAAACCCTGAACCATGGTCATGTGATTTATGGCCCATGGTCATGTGATGAGCACACAGGTGCCGCTTGTTATAGTCACAGCACAGTATCAGACATCTGCCTGGGAATCAGCTGTGCACCTGTGTTCTCATCACATGACCATGGTCAGGCTTTTATCCTCTAGAAGTAAGGGAGCGTTCACACTACCGTCTGACAGCTAGTGTCCGATGCTAATGTCCGCGCAAAATCTTGCGCGGACATTAGCATCAGACACTAGCTGTGTCCGTTAGATTTTGCATTGATATAAATGGACATCGGGTGCATTCTTTTACTGTCCATGGGTGTCCTTAACAGTCCGTTCACAAAGATGTCCGATTTTTCAAGCGGACAGCAAAAACTGCTTGAAAAATCGGACATCTTTGTAAACGGACAGTTAAAGGGATTCTACCATTAAAACTTTTTTTTTGTGGATAAGACGTCGGAATAGCCTTTAGAAAGGCTATTCGTCTCTTACCTTTAGACGTAGTCTCAGCCACGCCGTTCCTCAGAAATACTGTTTTTACCAGTATGTAAATGAGTTCTCTTGCAGCAATGGGGGCGGGCCCCAACGCTCAAACAGTGATGAGGGCGTCCCCACCGCTGCCAGAGAAGTGTCTCCAAGCGCCGCCTCCCTCTTCGTCCGCTGTGTCATGTTCAATGTCTTCTTCCGACGTAGGCTCGTAACCTAGCAGAGCAGAGCAGACTGCGCAGGCCCACAGGCCACAGGAAAATGTTCGCTAACAATACTGTGCAAGCGGCCATTTTCCTGTGACCTGTGCGCCTGCACAGTCTGCTGTTCTCTGCTAGAAGTTACGAGCCTGCGCTGGAAGAAGATATTGAGGATGACGCAGTGGACGAAGAAGAAGGCGGCGCTTGGACAGTTAAAGAATGCACCCGATGTCCATTTAAATCAATGCAAAATGTAACGGACACAGCTAGTGTCCGATGCTAATGTCCGCGCATTAGCATCAGACACTAGCTGTTGGACACCAACGGTAGTGTGAACGCTCCCTAACAGAATGAATGACAGCAAGCCGAAATCTAGAAAACCGTGAGGAATTGATACAGAAAGTATACTGGAAAATTGTATATCTTTTTATTGTACATTTGTTTGTCAATTTTGGTCTGAAAGTGGCCAACCCCTTTAAGTGCTTACATTGCTGGTCATACATACTAACATCCTAACAGTAGAAGCTTTCAAGTTGGATGAAGGCAAAAAGTTGAACAATGTTCAAATGAATGATCTCTTTCTACTTACCTCAACTAATCTGACAATATTAATATGGTCCAACTTTTTCAAAATTGCTATCTCTTGATAAACCCTATCCAGTGGAGCCATTGGCTTTGCTTGATCTCCTGATGCAGTTTTTGATCCTCTAGGGGGTGGTCGACCTATTAAGAAAAGGATACAAAAAAAAATTACATTTTCAGTATAGACAAGATGATGATGGTCTATACCAGGGGTAGGGAACCTTTGGCTCTCCAGCTGCTTGTGAAACTACAACTCCCAGCATGCTCCATTCACTTGCATGGGAGTTCCCAGAACAGCAGAGCCAATATGCATGCTGGGAGTTGTAGTTTTGCAACAGCTGGAGAGCCGTACGTTCCCTACCCCTGGTCTATACTAAGGATAGGTCATCAACATCAGATTGGTGAGGGGTTATCACCTACAGTAGTTCTCACAATGTGACAAAGAATGGACCCTCACCAATCTGATATCAATGAGCAATAATTTTAGCCCAGAAGAACCTTTTAATGATACAACATACACTTTTGTATCTCATTTGGTGTTTCCATGTTTCCAGTTACTTCTATGAGAAGTATCAGAAAACCCAAGGAAAAATCATAATTTAGACTGAAAGCCTAGATGTTCTGTAAATCTACAAAATGTAACACATTCACTATTACACGCATTATTATTTTTTTTATTTTTTTTTAACCACTTAAATGCTAAAGTAAAGTAAATATAAAGTACTAGGCATGGATTCCCCAGCATGTGACCTCTACTCTTAAGTGTTCTATGCACTGATGTCTGGTTATGGAAGGCTATTGATGGACGTAGACCAAGCTTGTAGCAAGGCAGAATATTTGCACATTTACATATTTAGAACATCATGTGCATCCCGCTCATGCTATGACTTATCTAAAATACAAAGCATCAGGATAAGGTGGCTTACCCCTAAGGCATATGTATAAACCTGTGGATGTCTCAGCTACAGTGAAAACACAAGCCTATCCTTTTTCTGCTGCACTTTATTCTTAGCTCAGAGATAACAATCAGCTTATGGCTGTGGTCTACATGGAATTGATCTGCAAAACTCACAAAAATAGAAGCAACAATTCCAGATTGCAAAATAAACTGTAGTAGTCCTATTATTGAACTAAAGAAATAAAATTAATTCTTTTGGATATATACCAAGGCATTTATGATAACTTATGTAATACTTTTACAGTAAGTAAAATACATACGTGGGAAACCATATTGCTTCAACAATCTCTTCTTCGAGAGCACTTTCATAGCCTACGAAAAATAAAACACTGTTAAATCATAAATATATCTTGAAGGTACTGTATAATACATTCCACTCTCCTTCATTTACTATCTTGCAAATGTAATTGATGGTTTGATAACTCTCAGAGTCATGACTTGACATGCCTAACTGGGTCCATTGGATGCAGTTATCTATGTAGTGGTGTCCATTACATATAGAAACCATGACTGATGTGAACAGAGTCTTATTAGGGTGCATGCACACTACGTAACGCCGGGCGTGTATGAGAGCCGTACACGCCGGCGTTACAGCAGGGCTGCCGAACACTTCCCATTCACTTCAATGGGAGCGCTCGTAAACGCCGCTGTTACGAGCGCTCCCATTGAAGTGAATGGGAAGTGTTCGGCAGTCTGCTGTAATGCCGGCGTGTACGGCTGTGATACACGCCCGGCGTTACTCAGTGTGAATGCACCCTTACACAGAATAATATATAATAGTGCTGATTTATAAAACATGGTAAAAGATCTTATGTATTGAAAGGAAGGTTTCCTTTGTATAGATAGCATGCCTACTTTTCCTTTTGCAACTTTTTTTTTTAATTTTCAAATGCATTTTCAGATATTTCTCAGCATAGCATAGTTTAACAAACAAGCATGGACAACCTCTTAATTTAATGGTATTAACAGCACTGAAAAAAGTTGCAGGCATATTTTTTTTATCCTATGATTGGTTAATGCTCAGCAGCTCCACCAATTATTGCCATGATTGTTCTTGCACAGTATATATATATATTATATAAATACATACACATACACAGTCATAGCTGAAATTTTTCAAGAAAATTAAATATTTCCTAGAGAAAAAAAGGCATATTGGACATAATTTTGCAAAACTTCAAAACCTTTTAGGCATCTTTTCAAATTGAGGGTAAATAAGTTTATTTCAAGCATATAATGCTCATTCCAACTCACTTGTAGCAAGTAACAGGTGTGGGCAATACAAAAATCACTCCTGAAATCAGATAAAAAAGAGAGAAGTTGACTCAATCTTTGCATTGTGTGTCTGTGTGTGCCACATTGAGCATGGAGAACAGAAAGAGGAGAAGAGAATTGTCTGAGGACTTGAGAATCAAAACGGTGGAAAAATCTCAACAATTTCAAGGTTACAAGTCCATTTCCAGAGATCTTGCTATTCCTTTGGGCATGGTGCACAAAATAATCAAGAAGATAACAGTCTATGGCACTGTAGATAATCTCCCTGTACGTGAACGGAAGGGAATGATTGATGAAACATTGCAACACAGGATAGTCCAGAATGTAGATAAACAGCCCCCATCAAGTTCCAAAGAAATTGAAGCTGTCCTACAGGCTCATTCAGTGTCTGTGCAAACTATCCGTCAACATTTGAATGAAATGAAGCTCTATGAGGAGACCCAAGAGGTTACTTATTCTATGTGCTGTACTTTTGTGTCACAGTTTTACAGGATAGTGAAAAAGTAAAAAGGGGGGGGGGAATTCTGTCTGCCGATTTATTATAGAGGGCGAGTGCACTAATTGGAGTCTTCCCTTATACTGTGTAAGTCCTGACTAGGACATGAAGTAGTGTCATTTATTCAGGGTGTCAAGTGGTATAGACCTGCGCTGACAATCTGACCAAGCAGGCTAATCGATGGGGTATGAAGTGGTGTATTGCTCAGACCTCTGGTGAGTGAGCTAAGTGAGCAATGAGTGCTCTACTGGGCAAGTGAAGTCTCCCTGTAGGCGCCAAAATAACAATCCAGATGGTGAGAGGATGTGACAAGATGAGTATCTGTATGTTAGAAAGTGCTGTGACTTTTAGAGCAAAGAGAATGGTTTTGAGATAGCAAGAGACCCCGGTTTGTCCACTTGTAGACTTTGTACAACCTTGGAATCAATAAAATGGTATAAAAAGCTGGACTGAGTTACAATAAAATGAGACATTTATACATACCATGAGACTGCGTGTATGTCCGAGTCTCCCGGGCTTGTGATTTATGTTCGTTTTATTACTTAGGATTTCACAGAAAGTATTCAGCAGCATTTGGTCCGCACATCAGATTGCTACAACACCATCAATTCAATCCAAATGGCTTTGAAAATATGACCCAACCTAACCTTTTCACAAGTCAAAAAAAGTGCAGTAATATATTTGTGATGGCAGACATCTGAGCAGATGTAAACCCGTCGCCGATATTGTATTTAGTAGGAGGTTTACAGAGAATTACAAAGTACTGTCAAATATACTAAACCGAAAACTAAATTCATAATGTATTTCAGATCACTAAAGGTCACAATTCCAATTAAAAAATAGGAGGAAAATCGGATTGTGTGATATACAGCCCCATTGAGACATGACAAGATAAAGAATGCTGGCTGGAAAATCAGCAACAGTAAATTACTTTTCTTTTAATGCAATACACGCCATCGTCTCCCCAAATTGCTTTGCAGCATAAATGTGTCATATGTCTGCACTAAACTCCTCTAAATGACAAAATACTTTATGCAAAAATATAAATGGAATAAAGATTTATTTGCTTTTGTCTACACAATCAAGTGGAATACATTTACACTGACAGTCTATTTTACACAACTTCTTATTCTTCTGCCCTGCTTGGCTTCTGGTTGTACGGTCCTTGGTTTATGTTTTATTTCTTTGGAGAAAAAACGTGTGAAAAATACACAATGGATTTAGCATGCTGAAAATAGAATACATGCAAAAACTATACTGTGCATCTATCCTTGGGGCAGCTAATACTAGTAAGAAGTATATTTACTGCTCGGATCAGTGTCGGACTGAGATGTTTAGGGCCCACTAGTAGAAGTGTTTCTAGGGGCCCGCTGCCAGGACCCCTGCATATCAGCTGTACCAAGACAGCGCAGCTACAGGTGCCATGCTGCTTGCACACCATATGATGTGGACCACCTAAACTCACTGCTACACTCTGTATGGCAAGTAAAAGAGGTCCTGGCTGTTGTACCCCTGAAGATGAAATATTGATGGCCTATACTAAGGACAGGCCAACAATATTAGAAAGATGGATAAATCCTTTAAAGAGGTTGGAAAATTAAATTGGAGTAACCAATGTGGCGAGCAGGAAGTGTAAAATAAGAAAAGTTAAAAAGCAAACTCACCTGTCCTTGGTGCTCTGGTATCCGCCGCCACTGTCTATTCAGTCTTGCACCAGCGCCTTCTTGCTGGCAGTCCTGCACCTCATGTTACCGCTAAGATCAATTAGGTACAGAATTTCCAAAAGTGAGTTGCCGCCATGAGACCGAACAGACACAGCTGAGGGACAGGTGAGTATGCTTTTTTTAGTTTTACCACCACAGGGATCGGTCCAATTTATAGACAACCTCTTTAAAGGGGTTGTCTGGGCCAACTTTTTTTTATGGCCATGTCACTGGTCCCTCCCTATCCCATACAGTGCCCTCTTCACTGGTCCCCCATACTGTATGGGGAATAGTGATGGGGCCATTATATTGTGTGGGGGCAGTAGTGGGGCAAACATCCTGTGGGTCAGATATTAAACTGTGTGGGGGCATATTAAAGGCTTAATTTTTTATGTCCTATCTTCAGCATCGACCATAAGTACCTGATCAGTAAGAGGCTGACACACGGTCCCATCAATTGTGCAGAACGACTTCTGGTGCCCATTCTGTACACAATACATGGCTGGAAACAGAACACTCCATCCGCTACAGATCAATATGCTAAGATACAGTGAATTTGACCAGCTAATATACAGTGGACAGAGCTTTGTGCTTCCGGCTCCGTATTGTGTACAGAACGGTTGTCGGTAGTGGCTCCGTACAACAGATTGGTCTGGGGGCTGGTGTCGCCTCCCTACTGATCAAGTATTTATGGCCTATCCTGAGGAGTCAGTAGTGGCGCAGGATAAATCATCAATAAGAGATCAGTGGTGGTCTGACATTTGGCACCCCGACTAATCAGCTGTTGGAAGGGGTCATGGCAGACATGCAAACAGTGATCTTTGGTTTGTTTATGAACCCCCTGCTTTGTAAAGTGCTGCAGAATATGTGTTGGTGCTATATAAATAACATTATTATTAGTTATATCTCATGGCCACTATGAAGTGAATGAGAAAATATAAACAGAGAAGGGGTCATGGAGAATGCACAAGCACTGTGGTCCCTTCAAAAAAGCTGATCAGGTGTCAGAACTGCACTGATATTTTTTATTGATGACCTATAAAACCCCTTTAATTAGGAGACACATGGGGGCATTATTAATAAGTGATACCATTTAACCCATTAGCAACTGTCATTTACATTTCCTACATTGGTCACTAATGGGCTTTATTCCAATACCCTGCTTTCAGCTCCGAGAGGAAGCTGAGATCATGGGGCAAGGACGGCAGTGTTTGGTCTCTGGACTCCATTATCCAGTGAATAACGGCATTCACTATACCGACAAGCTGCAAGGCCTCTTGCTGTATTTCTTATTTCCTCTCACCATGAATGATCGGTGAGAGGAGATAAACAAAGCAGCGATACAGGTCAGTGATACATATTGTCCCACTCCGTGACACATATTTACTGTAGAAAATAGGGCTTTATCTCTCTCCCCTCACTGTACTTGCTTTATGAGAAGAGAAATACTGAATACACACATATACACACACAATACATATCCTGTTACCCCAATCACACTCATCACTTTGTTTACCCCTTAATCACGCCAGATCATTCAACTGATCTGCAGACCTCGGTCGCAGAGTTAAGCATACATAATTTAATCTAAAGGAAAAAAAACCAAAACTATATTTTTAGTTAGGTTTTACTATAGTAAAAAAAAAAAAAAAAAAAGAAAACCAGACACCTCCTCTCAAACTAATAAAAAAAAAAAAAGCTTGAGTTTTCTGCTACTGTTACATAGCGCCGCGTAGACGCCGCGTTTGCGCCATTATTTTGTCACACGCTATGTGCCAAAATAAGCACAAACGCCAGCGTTACTCAGTGTGAATGCTGCCTTAAGGTAGCAGAAGCACTTGTAGAATCAAGAGCAGACATGGCAGTCCTTGGCCTGCTACTGTTACTGGCAGCTACTGTCACTGACAATTTGGTACCGCGCAATTGCTTTTTCACCCCATATATGCCAGTTTTTTTCTGAACAGTGCTTCAATCATAGCTAGTGAAGCACAAGACCTGGTATAAGAAGGTATCAATTGAACTTATACAGACTGCTACCTATAAAATGAGTCTAGAAAAAAACAATCCGGTCTGCCAGCAACTTGTATGGATGGAAAAATGTCCTTTTATTGGAAAAAGCAGTACACCACGAATCGGTCCACACTAGGACCTTTCTCAAGTGCACTTGAGAAAGGTCCTAGTGTGGACCAATACGTGGTGTACTGCTTTTTCCAATGAAAGGACATTTTTCCATCCACACAAGTTGCTGGCAGACCGGATTGTTTTTTCTATTGCAAACCCTTTTGCCTGGAGAGGGGTTTCTGCTGTACAATTTATGGGATGATCCCCAGATTTGCTGGTGCTTCTACAATTGTTTTTCTATAAAATGCTATAAATGTTATGTATATAAAAAGCCCAGGAAACATTGATCTTCCTACAATTTCAAGAGCATGTAATTCACAGGAGATGCGTAGGATAACAGATTAGCATTTTATTTGCCAAAGACTACTCCCAAAAATGGTGTCAGATCACAGCAAGCATGAAAGTAGGGGGCTTATCAGATATTATTGCCCTATTTTCCCATCACAACCTGGCCTTTGTGCTTATCCGTGTTTTGAGACCTACCACACAGTCCTTTCCTGCAATTACTTTTTTCTTTCTAACAGAGCTTGATTTTTCAAATATGTGTCTGATATGTGTCTGATATGTGTCACTTTATGCGGTATTAAATTTAGAACACTTTAACTTTACCAAAGTGATTTTCAGATCGTTTTTTTGAGACACATTCTACATTTTAGTCGATATGTTTTGCGTTAAATTCTGAAAAATTGTAAATTTGGTGGAAATTTGTAAAATTATGCTATTTAAAAAGTTTGAAATTATCTGCTTTTCATACAGATAGTTATACCACCCAAAGTAGTTCATAAACCTAATTTACCATCTCTCTACTTTATGTTGCCATCAAACTTTAACCATCCTTTAATTTTTTATGGACGGTATAAGGTTTAATAGTCAAACAGCATTTTTCAAGGGATTTCTTCAGTTCTGAAGGGGTTTTGAAAGACCTCTTTATTAGAAAACCCCATAAATCACTCCATTCTCAAAACTCCTTGAATAAGTCGGAACAGTATATACAAAGTATCTTAACCCTATAATCATTTAACAGGAATTAGAACAAAATGGAGGTGAAATTTACATGTTTCAATTTCTTTTACTAATATTTCCATTTAGCCCTAGAATTTACACATTCACAAGGGATTGAAGGAGAAAATGCATCACACGATTTGTTATGCAAGTTCACCTGACTACAATAGTACCCATCATGAATGTAAACGGATATATGGGCACACAGCAAGGGAAAGAGCACCAATGCGCTTTTGATAGGCAGAGTTTGCTGTGATCAGTTTCAGGCACCATGTCACAGTGGAAAGCCCCAGAAAGTGATCCCATTTTGGAAACTAGACAAACTCAAGGAATTTATCAAAGGGTGTATTTTGAGTAATCTGACCCTGCAGGTTTTTCAAGTGTTGCTTTAGTCTCATATTTTTCATCTTCACAAAGGGTTAAAGTAGAATAACCAACTAACATTTTTTTCCTGAACATGACAATACCTCATATGTGCTGGTACACTGATATATAGCATATGGCAGGGCTTGAAAAGGAAAGAGCGCTATCTGGCTTTTGAAGGACAGATTTTGCTGGAATAGTTTTCAGGCATCATGTCTCATTGCAAGAGCCCTGAAGTGCCAAATAGTGAAAATCTCAATATCAAGGGATATACTGAGTACTTTGACCTTACAGGTATTTCACAGAATTGGGCCATAGAAATGAAAAATTACTTTTTTTTCCCACTAAAATGTTGCATTAGGCCCAAATTTCTCATTTTCACAAAAGGTTAAAGGAGAAGATACCCCATATGTGGTTGCAAATTGCTGTATGGGTACTTGGTGCTATATTTCCTCTGTGGACTTTCTGCTTCAATTATAACTATAGGAAAACCACCCTATAGTTAGAATGATAAGGAAACTTGCCGTACAAACTGTAGTAAAATCTATGTGACAGCACTAAAGTACCTAAGACTTGCCGATACAGTTTTTATAGTGAGTGAGCAGCACACAGTGGTTACCCAAATCCATCTTTTTAGACGGATTAGTTAATGGATGTCTGTCAAAAAAAACCTGTCCATTTGTGTCTGTTTTTGCAAACGTGTTTTTTTTTCCTCTTCTTCATTCTGAGCATGTGCAGAGGGAAAAACGGATTACAAAATGGACACAAACAGATCACTATCCATTTCACTATGAATGAATGTGTTTATGACATGACCTAGTCAGATTTATATCCTCTGGCAGGGAAGAAACTGCAACAGAGCCTGTAACCTAGCGGAAATGACGCAAAACGTATACTGCAATTTGTTTCTTTTTATTCTAATACTTATGTTTATCACATAGCTCATTAAAAAACAAGGTGGTAATATGAACAACTCAACTTCTTAATAATTATTTTATCATATATTTATATTATTATTATATATTATATATCGGTCTTCTTTCAATGAAACACTGTATGTCAAATATGGTAGCCCCTGTATACTTTGATATAAAAGAAGTCTTCATCATACAGAAATAACAAAATCACACCAAAGAGTAGAGCTTGGAGATATTGGTGAATATAATACATTAAACAGTGGAAAAAAAATTAAATGAGCTGTCTAAGTTATATAATGTCCAAATGTTGGAAATTTTATTTCTTTAAAGCAAGAAGTTTGTTGACCCCTAGCTTTACAGCAGTCTAGTAAAGTATCTACACATTTTCCTACCGATTCCTAGTACTAACCATTTCTTCATAGGAAAACACTTCTACAAGCGCAAAATCCAATCTCCATCTCTTCTTCCAACAAAAGAATAACCACAAAAAGAAGCTGATTAAATTATGCCTGGCTGAATAATAGCATGGCGCTGGAGAATTGTTCATTCCAATCTGCATCTATTGCAATTCTCATTTCCACAATGAATATATAGCCATTGTAAACCTGAAGCACTGAACAAGGCAGCTATTGAAATGGCACAGAACTGAATTCTCTAAAATAGTCAGGGAAAGGCATAAAAAGAAAGAAAAAACAAAAAAACACACTAACCATCATACTATGGCTCATATAAAATTCACTAGTGTGAAGGGGTGTCAATTGATTTTGCTACTTTGTTACCCTTGTAACCTTTGGTCAATTCTTAAAGGCTTATTAAAAGGGATGTCTGCTCTGAAGGGTTCACCATCAATAATCACAGTGTGATTGCGGAGAACCTCACTTGTAGCCTGAGTTCCCGGGGCTCTGTATGGTAAAGGTTTTCCAAATATCAACTATTATTCTCAGACAGGTCTCGGTTGTGTGAATACAGCCTAAATAAATTACTAGATTCCAAAACAATTTTGAAGCATTCCCCATTTGTCCCATTGCAAAACCACATCATTCTATTTGTCTCACAACTGTAGAGTATGTGTCTATGTTGTAGAGGAGGTACAAGGACCATAAAATCATGTTGTAAAACATATTCACAGACATACATGTGACCTGTGTGTGTGAAAATAATATTTTACAAAGCAAAATGTTATGTGCTTTCATTTCCAAGGTCCTCAAGACATACCAAAACCTTACAGCAAATTTCCTAGTTCAGCGTTATTCACATGTCAGTGTTTTGCAACAGTGACTGTTCTGGCTCACAAATATGTAAATAAGGTCTAATACAGGGGTCCTTTTCACTTTACTCTTGCTAATACAGGGGTGCCCTATACGTCGATCGCGATCTACCGGTCGATCGCGAACGAAGTATAGGTCGATCGCGTGATGCAGCCAGAAGCGTTCATTGCAGGTGCGGTCTGCTGTGTGGGTGTGGCCTAGGCCGCAGCCCCGCCTAGTTTCCGTGTCAGACTGGAGAGCGGGGAGCGAGTCATGCCTCGCCACCGAGACACACAAGACAGAAGCGGCAGCAGCTCTGGGGGATGATACGCTCCCCGCTCTCCAGTCGGCCGCGGGCAGGAGCCTTCCATGCTGAAGGTCTGTGCTGTGGGCACCAGCATTACTGGCAGTGGTGTCGGCTCTGTGCTAGGTGCCTGGGCAGTGCCATGTGAGCTCTGAGCCAATCAGAATGTCTGCATCAAAACAGGCCACACCCCTTAGACTTGTTAAGCCCCGCCCATGCTTGTTAGACTAGTGGGCCCTGCCCACACAGCAGACCCAGGCCCCGCCCACACAATAGATCATTTTGAATTGGTCAATTTATAAGTAACTCAACCCCTGTACAAGTGTGAGCACCCCTGGTCTAATATATAGAAGCAAGCAAAAAAAACTGTTTGTATGTAAAGGTATATATGTTATGAATTTAAGGCGCCTCTGCAACCGTGCATAGTTTATTCAGACAGGCATTTCTAGACAATATTTTGTTTGAAGAAACAGAGACGGTCAAATTTTTTGATCTAACATCCATTAAAAATGGGCATTAATGTCCGTTTTTACATCTGTTTTCCATCAGTTTTGCATCCATTGTTCCATTTTTGATGGCCAGTTGTCATCAGTTTTGCGTCAGTTTGTAACCGTCAGTGAAGACAATGGATATATTTCATTGGTCTTTTTTGATCCAACCCATCGATCTGTTTACATCAGTTAAAAAGGGATCCATTGATTTCTAATGGGTCCGTATGTCCATGAAAACAAACAAACAAGATAGTACAGGTCAGGTTTTTTTGACAGTTGTTAAAAATGGACCGTCAAAAAAATGGACATGTGAATGGAAAGATTGAATGCAATGTGTTCTCACAACACAAGTGACAATGCTGCAATGGCAAATGGCAACCATATGTCTATTTTTCAAGGTCGTGTCTAAAAGACAACACTGCCATACTTCTGCCCTTCTCCACAACATCTTTCACTTGATCTATGAAATGACCAAATTTAGTTGTAGGACCCCCTTGGAAGACCCACTTTTCTGGGAAGACAAAGTTCTTTTTAAATCCCACTAATATATTAGAGGGTCAAACAGAGTGTAACTCACTTAAGGGAATTAAAAAAAAGAAAAAAGTATAAGAACAGAAAACAAGTAAAGTAGATGCCAACAGTAAACCTTCATTTTACTATTAAAGTCATCTACATTGTGGGATGTGCGACTATGTTTTTTCAGGTATTCATATGGATCCCAAAATCAGATGCTATTAAACAGCCAAATCTGAAGTCTCCCAGGCCTGTCTCATAGTAATATAGTAATTGAGTCCTGCCTGTATTAGGCCACAGATGCAACATAGTAGTGAAAGTCTATGGCACAAGTGATCTAAAGACTGAAGGTTCAAGCTCTATAAGGGGACTAAAAAAAAAAAAACCAAAATGTTAACAGCACCGCTCCTATACAGTAAAAGCTGCCCTGTCCACTGCATAGTGGTGTTTTGGGGAAATGGAGCACAGCTCCTACTACTTGAATAAGAGGAGTGCTGTATGTGATGTTTGCACACTAGCAGTTTCTACCACCCATGGGTGAGGGATCCGGGTGTTATGCCAAGATCACAAGTAATACCACTATTTACAAATCAAAAATCTGACCAAATAGTGTGACATGCATACCATTTTGCGTGGAAAATGCCAGGCTCCCTAGGCTGCACTCCTCCGTATTCAACACAAGACTGCTACACAAAACCTACATTTTATATTCAGGGGCAAATTTATGGCTCTTAATCGTGCCAGTGTTCCATTTCACACTGCCCAGTCCCTTTGTGCCTCCAAACAGTAATAGCACTTTAACACACAGCGTAATTCACTTGTGTGGCCCCGACACAGTATAATAATTACCCCCTTGTGACAATCCACAAGATAATAATGCCCCCTTGCGGCCTTCCATAGGATAATTATGCCCTATTGTGCATCTCTCACAGTATAATAATGATCCCTTGTAGCCCCCCCACAGTATAATAATCTCTCTTTTTGATCCATCCACATGTGTAATAATTTCCCCTTGTGGTGCAGGGCACTGTAACATGCCCCCTTGTGGCCTCATGTGCAGTATAGTAATGCCCCCTTGTGGCTTCCACACTATTTAATGTCCCCTTGTGGATCTCCATCATCTAATAATAATAATAATAATAATAATAATAATAATAATAATAAAATATCACATTGTGGCCCACTCAGAGTACACTAATGCTACTTTGTGTCCTTCACACAGTAAAGTCACAGGGTAGGTAAATATTATTACAAGTGATGCTGCTCCCCTGTAGCAGAAGAGACATATAATGAGAAGAGAGCAGCTTTGTCTTAGAGACCTGATAACCATGCACTCTGTGTATTACATAGGTTATCAGGTCTACAGAGCAGAGCAGCTTTCTTCTCATAATTTATGATATCTCTCCTGTTGCTGGGGAGTAACATGCGGGAGATTTGCCAGCTCTCCAGGGAGTCCGGAAAGGTCTCCCCTCATTTCAGGAGCCTCCTAGACATTCCCTGAGAGTTGGCAAGTAGGAGAACAAGACACAGTCAATTTGTCCAAACACTCTTGTAGTGATAGAATGAAATGTTATTATTTTCCAGCCTCCAAACTTTGTACGCTCAGCCAAGCTGGAACATCAATTACAATTGCTATTATCAGTTAATTACTAAACTAAACAGAGAAGGCCCAAAATAGTACAGAGTTCTAGGATCACATTATATTTTATCCACAACATGTTTACCTTGGCGGTTTCCAAGATAAAAGAATATTCCAATCCAAATATAAGTGTGCACAAAAAGCTGTCCGGTTTACAAATTATACTTGAATTTGAGATAAACAACTAAAAACTTACACAGTACATGTATGAACATTGTTGTAGTTATATGATTTTTGCATTTATCAGTCTCTCATTAGTTCCTCAATGTAGAGTTGTTGCTTTTTTTTTCATTTTTTAAAATTTTCCTTAAAGAGGACCTTTCATGTCCTCGGGTACATGCAGTTTTATATACCGTTAGAAAGCTGGCACAGTTGGCTTTCTCATTATGTGCCCTGGGGGAAGAGATTTACTGATAGCTCTTCACTGTCAGAAGGGCTTTCCTGACAGTCTAACTGGGAACGCCCCTCCTGACAGTACTGTCCATAGCGCTATACTGTCAGAGGGGGCGTTCCTTACCGCCCAGACATGACACTGAGCAGTGAGGAATACCCCCCTCCTCTCCTGACACTACACGTCCATAGACTAGTACTAGGGGGGGGGGGGCATTCCTCACCACTCAGCGTCATGGCTGGGCACAGTATCGCTACACTCTGTCAGGAACGCCCTTCTGGCAGTGAAGAGCTATTGGTAAATGCACAGATATCTCTTCTCCTGAGGAAAATAACGGGAATTCAGCACACTCTCAGCTTTCTAGCAGTATATAAAACCGTATGTACCGAGGACATCGAAGGTCCTCTTTAAAGGGGCTCTATCATTAGGAAAAGTCACTTTTAGCTAAGCACATCCTTGCATAGGCTTTAGAAAGGTTATTCCACACCTACCTTTAGTACGTAAATTGCCTCAGTGACAGGAAGTTCCCAGCAGCACTCGTCTCTGCTATTATCTCCTATGTGTGTGTGCGTGCAAACAAGAAGCTGAGTCATCATCATCATCAGTCTGTGCATAGGAAACAATAGGAGAGGAGTGCACGATGCATTGTGCACCAGTCTAATTAGAATATGAATAAAAACGGACTTATTCAAAAACCACTGAGGCAATCTACATACTAAAGGTAGGTGTGGAATAGCATTTCTAAAGTCTATGAAAGGATGTGATTAGTTAAAAATGACTTTTCCCAATGATAGAGCCCCTTTAAACCAAATTAACATTTCAACAGCATAGAGAGGAGAGCACAACAAAATAATTTGAACTTTAAATGAAGAGACTGAAATGCACTGATATGTAAAATGTTTGCAAAAACAAATAGCTAAAACAGTAAATCACATGCACCAACAGAAGACTGTTTTTGGAACCATCTCTTTAGGTTTCCTTGGTAGTAGACATAGCATGTTTTATTAGGCATTACCAATACAGAGAAGTAATTAGGGTTAGGCAGTATACAATGCCTAGCACATACAGGAGAACAAAGAACCCCAGGCAGCTCTTTACTACACAAATGTAGGTACTCAGCATGCCACAGTTTTAGGGCTGTATTTTGAAGATACCTACCAGATATCACTTACTTCTGTTCAATATTTACAAAATCCAACAGAAAAAAAACTCTATGAAATTGGAGGCATATACATGTATAATAAGGCCGATAGCCTTCTACAGATGCTGCAGCCAAACAACTCAAACAGTTAAACCCATCTCAAAAAGTAAAATCCATAAGTTTCAGTAACTCTGCAAAATGTCTCCATGTTTAAAAGCTTCAATGGCTATCGCTGTTAAAATGCAATAGTACTTGTAATCTAACAAATATATGTATTTTATTTAAGAAAATTGCATCTTTTATCACTTAGAAGGCTTGTAATCTCCTCTCCCGCTGAGGGCAGAATCTCGCTTTTCTAGTGCTTGAGAAGAAAATTAAAATGACCCCTACCATAAAAATCATAACTCATAAGTAAGAAATCCATGTAGGAAACTTAAATACACAGCGCTAGCAGTCACAGTCCATCTTATTTCTATTTTCTTCTAATAATACGAGGCTGAAGAGGAAAGACACGGAAGCAGGGTGCTGAGGCTAGGCATACTATCTTGGTGTAGCTATGCTAGGTATGTGAAGAACCAGAGATCTGTCATTACTTTTTGTGGTCTTATTGCTCATTGTGCAGTAAAAAAAACAGGTTAACTGCATCCTGCAGGCCAGTACATTTCCAGCGGGTGACACCAAATATACAGTATATTACATATATAATTTTTTTTTTTTTTTTTTTTTTTTAACTTTTCTATTAGAAAATGAAGACATTGAAAAAAAATGAGTTTGTGTTGCCATAGTCTGACACATTACAATCTACATAGCTACAGTCCTATGAAAAAGTTTGGGCACCCCTATTAATCTTAATCATTTTTAGTTCTAAATATTTTGGTATTTGCAACAGCCATTTCAGTTTGATATATCTAATAACTGATGGACACAGTAATATTTCAGGATTGAAATGAGGTTTATTGTACTAACAGAAAATGTGCAATATGCATTAAACCAAAATTTGACCGGTGCAAAAGTATGGGCACCTCAACAGAAAAGTGACATTAATATTTAGTAGATCCTCCTTTTGCAAAGATAACAGCCTCTAGTCGCTTCCTGTAGCTTTTAATCAGTTCCTGGATCCTGGATAAAGGTATTTTGGACAAACAATTCAAGTTCAGTTAAGTTAGATGGTCGCCGAGCATGGACAGCCCGCTTCAAATCATCCCACAGATGTTCAATGATATTCAGGTCTGGGGACTGGGATGGCCATTCCAGAACATTGTAATTGTTCCTCTGCATGAATGCCTGAGGATTTGGAGCGGTGTTTTGGATCATTGTCTTGCTGAAATATCCATCCCCGGCGTAACTTCAACTTCGTCACTGATTCTTGAACATTATTCTCAAGAATCTGCTGATACTGAGTGGAATCCATGCGACCCTCAACTTTAACAAGATTCCCGATGCCGGCATTGGCCTTTTTTTATAACCAAACAACTCAATTTTTGTTTCCAAAATGAAGCTGCCTTGTCCAAATGTGCTTTTTCATACCTCAGGCAACTCTATTTGTGGCGTACGTGCAGAAACGGCTTCTTTCTCATCACTCTCCCATACAGCTTCTATTTGTGCAAAGTGCGCTGTATAGTTGACCGATGCACAGTGACACCATCTGCAGCAAGATGATGCTGCAGCTCTTTGGAGGTGGTCTGTGGATTGTCCTTGACTGTTCTCACCATTCTTCTTCTCTGCCTTTCTGATATTTTTCTGGGCCTGCCACTTCTGGGCTTAACAAGAACTGTCCCTGTGGTCTTCCATTTCCTTACTATGTTCCTCACAGTGGAAACTGACAGGTTAAATCTCTGAGACAACGTTTTGTATCCTTCCCCTGAACAACTATGTTGAACAATCTTTGTTTTCAGATCATTTGAGAGCGGGCTGTCCATGTTCGGCGACCATCAAACTTAACTGAACTTGAATTGTTTTGTAGAAAGAAATGGTCCAAAATACCTTCATCCAGGATCCAGGAACTGATTAAAAGCTACAGGAAGCGACTAGAGGCTGTTATCTTTGCAAAAGGAGGATGTACTAAATATTAATGTCACTTTTCTGTTGAGGTGCCCATATTTTTGCACCGGTCAAATTTTGGTTTAATGCATATTGCGCATTTTCTGTTAGTACAATAAACCTCATTTCAATCCTGAAATATTACTGTGTCCATCAGTTATTAGATATATCAAACTGAAATGGCTGTTGCAAACACCAAAATATTTAGAACTAAAAATGATTAAGATTAATAGGGGTGCCCAAACTTTTTCATAGGACTGTATGTAACAGCCTTTTATTTGAATCACATGCTGTCATTTTTTAATTGTATCATTATGGGGTTGATACAAATTGTTGATCATTTTCTAATCCATTTTGTTTGGGCAGGGGGTCATTGATTTTCTATTGCAGCATACATTTTATTAGTTCAGGCATTTTTGGATGTTTATTTCTTTACTGTTATATGTAAAATTAGAAAGAGGGGTGATTAGAATTCTTAATTGTTTTTGGGGTTCTAATGTTTAAAATCTTTGTTTTCTTTATATTTAGGACCCCTAGTGGGTTTGAGCACTCATATAATATAGTGAGATTATTCTGTATTGCAGTGTATTTTCAGATTGCTGTATTTCTATTACATACAGCCTATGGCAGGGTATAATAAAAGTTATAGAACTATAAGCTTAGGAGCCTAAACACCCTTCATAAGACATTACTGGGTTAACGACTGGCCCAAAGATGAAGGCGCTCAAGTAATTAACCTCTTAGATGGCATGCTTAAAGCAACTATGGCATCTAAGCTGTTACAATAATAGCAGCACTTGGTACACTCACTGGTTGTGGTGCATATGGAGTGATTTTGGCTTAGGAGTATCATCTTTACCATTGCCCCAGTATATCCCTTATTAAACAACCCCTAAAATATTATCTTTCTCCCTCGTTCACAATATTTTCAATGGGTATCATGCAATCAAAAATATTTTAGTATGATCAATATGTTTTGACGGTACAATGTCTCACCAATGTGGTTAAATTTTAACCACATTTTTTACTTAATGAGCAAGGGAGAATTCAGCCACTTCGGGCTATGCTGCCAAGCAAGCAACAGCAGTCAGGTACAGTAGAGGTGCCACCTCTTGACAGAAGGTCCAATTTGCTGCATGAGGAAAGAGGTTCCTCCCATTGATTTCTAAACTACTCACTTAAAATTTCTGCTAAATTCGTTGTGGGGAAAAAGATAGATTGTGAACTTACAGTAAGTTCACATGACATGTTACCCATAGAAACCTATGGAGAGGAGACGCAGTGAACCTACACAGGAGTAATGTTACAGCTAACAGTAAATGTTTTACTGTCTAACAGCTACTATATTCTAAAGTGTTTAGAATTCCTTTATAATGTCTTCCATGCTGTTGTTGTTTCCCTGTATATATGTTTTTTATAAGTGATATCTACGGACAACAGCAGGTAGTTCCCACCGACTAGCTCAGGGAAAACTGGCAATTAGAGATAAAGTCTGCAGAGAGGAAAGCAAGTGAATAATACTATATAATAAGACCAGAAATAGTTACTCCTTATGTACATACAAAACGGCTAATCTGAAAAGTCACCTGAAACAATGGGTACACTTAATAAGCAACCATTGTGCCGGTAAGGTTTAATAGACCTGAAAAGAACTGTTCACAGATGGTTGATCCTGATTGAATAATACATAAATCATGCACAAAGACTCCTTCTGGAGTAAGATACTGACTTACAGGGTACATTAGCTTCTATAGGTGGCACTAGAAAAAAAGGCTTCTTCCTGGGAGAAGAACTAATTCCAAGTAATAAAAAATGCCTCCAGGTATAAAACAGTTTTAAATACGGTCAATTATCTTATTTTCTTTTACTACTACTACTACTACTACTACGACACACAACAATGTACATGTCTATATTGCGTAGAGGAATATAAAGAAAACTACAAATATTAATTGGCCCTAAATTATCCAATTTATTGGAGATTTTTAAGCTACAAGCTCAATTCTGGGTTTCCTGAAATCTAGTGCCTGGAACAAACACCACGAGCGGTATAATTGGTGCACCTCGTCTAACACTGCTCATTAAATCACATACTATTACACTCATTGTTTTGCAGTGTTATTACTATGCAGAGAAATAGAGTTAGAAAAGCAAAAATATTTGCTGTCAGAAAAAAAAACATATTAACCTCATAACTGTGCTCTTGAGTCAGATTCGCAGCTGGTAGCTTGGCAAATATTTTACGCTTGTGCTCGAACAGTAATACGATAGTAAGACACATAATAATGACCATTTTATTCCAAACTAGGATTCATACACAAAGATACAAAGGAAAACTCCCAATTAAATCTCACAGCCTGTATGGGCACTAGATATAAAGCATTTGTATTAGAAAAATTATACGTGTAGCAACATCATCTAAAACCACAGAGTGTCAGACACCCATCATAGCAACGTAGAAAATAAAACCTGTCTACAGCAATGCATGTGACATCTGAAACAGTAAATATTGCTTTCAATTCATTACAGCAAAACAGATATATACCGCCGAAGTACATTTATTTCATGGCTGCTTATATTTAGCTTGAAGATGTTTTATATGAGGGGTATGGCATGTAAATAAGAAAAGATAAAGAAGAGATGAAGATATAGAAGGGGTCTTGACCACCAGTCTCTGAATAAAGAGTTCATTCATAGCGGAGTTATTGATGGACTGCTGATACGTGGCTACTCATCTGATGGGAGGGGGTGTAGGTGAAAAGCAGCAGGACACGAATAAGGTAAGTACCGTGTTATTTATATATTTTTTGCTCCGAAAGATGGGATAAGGCTTATTTTCAGAGGATGTCTTATCTTTTTCCACGAACCACAATCCACTCATTAGACCCTCTTATACCCAAAACAATTTAGAGTTGGCAAATGCTAATGGTATATGGGTTCTCACACACAGATCTGTGTCACTCCTGTCATTGCAGCTGTGTCCCACTGCAGCCAAGTGTAGCATTTGGCTCCCCCTGGTAACCGGAGGCAGCCACAATGTAGTTATGCCAGCGGGACTACCTGATCTGTGTGTGAGAAAGCAGTACTACTGGTAGTCGACCTTTATGGTTATGGAGAACTCTCTCACCAGTGCCATCTTGTGGGGATAACGTCACTCCTTAGGGAGAGACCACCTTCTCAGGTGTGTGGAGACTTATACAGCCATAGTTGCTCCACTGCAAAGGAACATGGGAAGAATATGCAAATCTGTCTCCCAAGATGTAAACAGGGAGACAGTGCCTCTGTTATGCTGCCCTCTATAGCAAGCACCCTGAACAACATGCCCGACTTCCCAGAAGCCTTTGCTGCATGATGCGAGGTTATAACCAAATCAGTTTCTCAGCTACGGACGGCACCGTTTCTGTCTCTTTGGACGTCATCAGCACAGCCTAGAGAGAACTGATTTGGTTTAAGTGAGAGGCTGTGAGACCAGATTGTGGGGATAACATCTTGGGAAACAGATTTGCATATTCTTCCTATGTTCCTTTGCAGTGGAGCAACTATGGCTATAAATCTCCACACACCTGAGAAGGTGGTCTCTCCCTAAGGAGTGACGTTATCCCCACAAACATGGTATAAAGCTGCTTTACAGAGGAACTATGGCTGTTGGTAACAAGATTGGCAGTATGGACGATATGATATGATTTTGACCAATATAGCTGTATTAGAAGTGACTATGGCTTTGGGAACCATTATTACAAGGCATAGGCTAGCCTTTACAGATTCTATGGGGTTAGGAGTGATAAGGTGAGAGTTGCGTTTATTACAAATTGACCAATAATCCTGTCGTCATCTTAATTAATTAGGCTGAGTGCCAGGCGGTAAAGAAGTCACACCACTCTGTGTTGGTATTCGTTCTTCTCTCAGCTAAGGAATATGTGCTGACGCACTTTTTATTAAAACAACGGGGTTAAATAGTAGCAGAGAAAGGAAGTGATAGGAGAACAACATAAATTTTCATTCCTGATTGGTATGGTACATCTCAATCAAACAGAAATATTTTAAACAGTGCCATATATAGCCAGCTACTCCCGGTCCTGTGTGGTGACCTTGGGGAGCTGTCTTCTAGCAGCAAGCCAAGCATTTGTTTTTCTTGCACCCATCCTGGAAGCAGGCGCCATCTTATCATTTAACATTATACCAGTTTCAAGCATAAGCAACTATATCTAGCATTCAGCTTTTAAGGATAACAATGTTTTTCATACATTACATGATTATAACTAGAGATGAGCGAACACTAAAATGTTCGAGGTTCGAAATTCGATTCGAACAGCCGCTCACTGTTCGAGTGTTCGAATGGGTTTCGAACCCCATTATAGTCTATGGGGAACATAAACTCGTTAAGGGGGAAACCCAAATTCGTGTCTGGAGGGTCACCAAGTCCACTATGACACCCCAGGAAATGATACCAACACCCTGGAATGACACTGGGACAGCAGGGGAAGCATGTCTGGGGGCATAAAAGTCACTTTATTTCATGGAAATCCCTGTCAGTTTGCGATTTTCGCAAGCTAACTTTTCCCCATAGAAATGCATTGGCCAGTGCTGATTGGCCAGAGTACGGAACTCGACCAATCAGCGCTGGCTCTGCTGGAGGAGGCGGAGTCTAAGATAGCTCCACACCAGTCTCCATTCAGGTCCGACCTTAGACTCCGCCTCCTCCGGCAGAGCCAGCGCTGATTGGCCGAAGGCTGGCCAATGCATTCCTATGCGAATGCAGACTTAGCAGTGCTGAGTCAGTTTTGCTCAACTACACATCTGATGCACACTCGGCACTGCTACATCAGATGTAGCAATCTGATGTAGCAGAGCCGAGGGTGCACTAGAACCCCTGTGCAAACTCAGTTCACGCTAATAGAATGCATTGGCCAGCGCTGATTGGCCAATGCATTCTATTAGCCCGATGAAGTAGAGCTGAATGTGTGTGCTAAGCACACACATTCAGCACTGCTTCATCAAGCCAATACAATGCATTAGCCAGTGCTGATTGGCCAGAGTACGGAATTCGGCCAATCAGCGCTGGCTCTGCTGGAGGAGGCGGAGTCTAAGATCGCTCCACACCAGTCTCCATTCAGGTCCGACCTTAGACTCCGCCTCCTCCGGCAGAGCCAGCGCTGATTGGCCGAAGGCTGGCCAATGCATTCCTATGCGAATGCAGACTTAGCAGTGCTGAGTCAGTTTTGCTCAACTACACATCTGATGCACACTCGGCACTGCTACATCAGATGTAGCAATCTGATGTAGCAGAGCCGAGGGTGCACTAGAACCCCTGTGCAAACTCAGTTCACGCTAATAGAATGCATTGGCCAGCGCTGATTGGCCAATGCATTCTATTAGCCCGATGAAGTAGAGCTGAATGTGTGTGCTAAGCACACACATTCAGCACTGCTTCATCAAGCCAATACAATGCATTAGCCAGTGCTGATTGGCCAGAGTACGGAATTCGGCCAATCAGCGCTGGCCAATGCATTCTATTAGCCCGATGAAGTAGAGCTGAATGTGTGTGCTAAGCACACACATTCAGCACTGCTTCATCAAGCCAATACAATGCATTAGCCAGTGCTGATTGGCCAGAGTACGGAATTCGGCCAATCAGCGCTGGCTCTGCTGGAGGAGGCGGAGTCTAAGATCGCTCCACACCAGTCTCCATTCAGGTCCGACCTTAGACTCCGCCTCCTCCGGCAGAGCCAGCGCTGATTGGCCGAAGGCTGGCCAATGCATTCCTATGCGAATGCAGACTTAGCAGTGCTGAGTCAGTTTTGCTCAACTACACATCTGATGCACACTCGGCACTGCTACATCAGATGTAGCAATCTGATGTAGCAGAGCCGAGGGTGCACTAGAACCCCTGTGCAAACTCAGTTCACGCTAATAGAATGCATTGGCCAGCGCTGATTGGCCAATGCATTCTATTAGCCCGATGAAGTAGAGCTGAATGTGTGTGCTAAGCACACACATTCAGCACTGCTTCATCAAGCCAATACAATGCATTAGCCAGTGCTGATTGGCCAGAGTACGGAATTCGGCCAATCAGCGCTGGCTCTGCTGGAGGAGGCGGAGTCTAAGATCGCTCCACACCAGTCTCCATTCAGGTCCGACCTTAGACTCCGCCTCCTCCGGCAGAGCCAGCGCTGATTGGCCGAAGGCTGGCCAATGCATTCCTATGCGAATGCAGACTTAGCAGTGCTGAGTCAGTTTTGCTCAACTACACATCTGATGCACACTCGGCACTGCTACATCAGATGTAGCAATCTGATGTAGCAGAGCCGAGGGTGCACTAGAACCCCTGTGCAAACTCAGTTCACGCTAATAGAATGCATTGGCCAGCGCTGATTGGCCAATGCATTCTATTAGCCCGATGAAGTAGAGCTGAATGTGTGTGCTAAGCACACACATTCAGCACTGCTTCATCAAGCCAATACAATGCATTAGCCAGTGCTGATTGGCCAGAGTACGGAATTCGGCCAATCAGCGCTGGCTCTGCTGGAGGAGGCGGAGTCTAAGATCGCTCCACACCAGTCTCCATTCAGGTCCGACCTTAGACTCCGCCTCCTCCGGCAGAGCCAGCGCTGATTGGCCGAAGGCTGGCCAATGCATTCCTATGCGAATGCAGACTTAGCAGTGCTGAGTCAGTTTTGCTCAACTACACATCTGATGCACACTCGGCACTGCTACATCAGATGTAGCAATCTGATGTAGCAGAGCCGAGGGTGCACTAGAACCCCTGTGCAAACTCAGTTCACGCTAATAGAATGCATTGGCCAGCGCTGATTGGCCAATGCATTCTATTAGCCCGATGAAGTAGAGCTGAATGTGTGTGCTAAGCACACACATTCAGCACTGCTTCATCAAGCCAATACAATGCATTAGCCAGTGCTGATTGGCCAGAGTACGGAATTCGGCCAATCAGCGCTGGCTCTGCTGGAGGAGGCGGAGTCTAAGATCGCTCCACACCAGTCTCCATTCAGGTCCGACCTTAGACTCCGCCTCCTCCAGCAGAGCCAGCGCTGATTGGCCGAATTCCGTACTCTGGCCAATCAGCACTGGCTAATGCATTGTATTGGCGTGATGAAGCAGTGCTGAATGTGTGTGCTTAGCACACACATTCAGCTCTACTTCATCGGGCTAATAGAATGCATTGGCCAAGCAGCGCTGGCCAATGCATTCTATTAGCGTGAACTGAGTTTGCACAGGGGTTCTAGTGCACCCTCGGCTCTGCTACATCAGATTGCTACATCTGATGTAGCAGTGCCGAGTGTGCATCAGATGTGTAGTTGAGCAAAACTGACTCAGCACTGCTAAGTCTCTGCATTCGCATAGGAATGCATTGGCCAGCCTTCGGCCAATCAGCGCTGGCTCTGCCGGAGGAGGCGGAGTCTAAGGTCGGACCTGAATGGAGACTGGTGTGGAGCGATCTTAGACTCCGCCTCCTCCAGCAGAGCCAGCGCTGATTGGTCGAGTTCCGTACTCTGGCCAATCAGCGCTGGCCAATGCATTCTATTAGCCCGATGAAGTAGAGCTGAATGTGTGTGCTTAGCACACACATTCAGCTCTACTTCATCAGGCTAATAGAATACATTGGCCAATCAGCGCTGGCCAATGCATTCTATTAGCTTGATGAAGCAGAGTGTGCACAAGGGTTCAAGCGCACCCTCGGCTCTGATGTAGCAGAGCTGAGGGTGCACAAGGGTTCAAGTGCACCCTCGGCTCTCCTACATCAGAGCCGAGGGTGCGCTTGAACCCTTGTGCAGCCTCGGCTCTGCTACATCAGAGCCGAGGGTGCGCTTGAACCCTTGTGCACACTCTGCTTCATCAAGCTAATAGAATGCATTGGCCAGCACTGATTGGCCAGAGTACGGAATTCGGCCAATCAGCGCTGGCCAATGCATCCCTATGGGAAAAAGTTTATCTCACAAAAATCACAATTACACACCCGATAGAGCCCCAAAAAGTTATTTTTAATAACATTCCCCCCTAAATAAAGGTTATCCCTAGCTATCCCTGCCTGTACAGCTATCCCTGTCTCATAGTCACAAAGTTCACATTCTCATATGACCCGGATTTGAAATCCACTATTCGTCTAAAATGGAGGTCACCTGATTTCGGCAGCCAATGACTTTTTCCAATTTTTTTCAATGCCCCCAGTGTCGTAGTTCCTGTCCCACCTCCCCTGCGCTGTTATTGGTGCAAAAAAGGCGCCAGGGAAGGTGGGAGGGGAATCGAATTTTGGCGCACTTTACCACGTGGTGTTCGATTCGATTCGAACATGGCGAACACCCTGATATCCGATCGAACATGTGTTCGATAGAACACTGTTCGCTCATCTCTAATTATAACCTTCACAGGGGCTATTATTTGAAACTGTGACAGGCAATATCACAGATGTGGCAGACACATGTGGTAATTAGGGCTATTATTGAGCTAGGGCTATTATTATTTATTATTGTTTGCTAGTGAGCTTGCTCTATATATTCCCTGGGTACATGTGATATACATTTATATTGAATGTTGTCAAAAGGTTACAGGTTATATATACTGTACCTTTACAGTCAAATACGTTTAATTGCTCCAATGCAACCAAAATTAAAATTAAGAAAATTTGCAAATATTTTTCTTTTCAGTTTTGGGTCCTCAGTTGCTAAACAAACATATGCTTCACCATGGTAACAGACAACAAATTTTGTGCAGTCTGATCCTGAAGTCAATCTTAGTTCTAAATGTCCATTACTTTTTTACCTAAACAATATTGGAGAGCAGTAACGGACACATGGAGCAGAATATGACAGCCGGATCGGATCGCACATAGTGTTTGTTTCCATGGAGACGCAGGTCTGCACAGCAACTATAGCAAATGGTAGCAAATTTTTAATGAAGAGTATTTGCACAGGTTGCGAAACATACATGACCTTTAACCTCGTACCGCTTATTCCGAGTTCTAAGTAGCTGCAATAGGACTGCAGATGGGAGCCGATACTAAAGTCATAACACAGGTACAGCCATTTGTTACTTAGTTTTGAAACCAGGAAATTGTTTAAGAACAAGACCAGAATCTCAGCTCCAATAGCGATCCAGCCTGAGCAGATCAAAGTGGGAACTTCATATACTTGCAGCTTTACTTCAGTGTATTGGGGAACAGAGGGGCCAGATGGACATGCTGATAGGATGCAGGTATACAAGATCTATTGGGGTCACTTTTGGACACTAAGAGCTTTTATGTAAGTTGTTGGTCAATGGGTGTCAGTTAAAAAAAAAACAAAAAAACAACTGACCGTGTGTCAGGGTTCGTTCACACTTGAGCCCCTGTCCAGTGTTTGCCATTCCGCCGGGTTTCCGTCCTCAGCCCCAGTGAAACTAGACAGGGGACGGAAACCCGGCGGTCTGCTTTAAAATCTATTCACTTGAATGGGTTTGTAAAGGTGACCGCTGGTGCCCGCCTGTGGCCTATCCCCGGGGAAACTGTTTTTTTTTGGCTGGGCACAAAGTTGGACATGCAGGACTTTGTGTCTGGCTAAAAAAACTGGTTTCCCCGCAGAAATGGCACAAACTGATACATGCGGATTACTTTTAAAACCCATTGAAATCAATGGATTTTAATCCGGACAGTTTGAAATCAGCTATTGAATATTTCAAATACTGATTCAAACGGATTTGCTGAACGCAGATGTGAACCGGGCCTTAGAGTCCACTTTAATTCACATGCTTTAAGCAAGTCATGAATAATTTGGTATTGTGTATTTTTTATGTATTTCAACACTGTAAAGTTATTCATCCTAACACACAGACAATATGTTATAAGATCAACTTTGGTCAGGTGTTACTTACATAATATTTGTCGTCACTTTGATTGTAAGCCAGTTTGACAACACCATACGAGCCCTAAAAATAGAAAGATATGTAAGATGACTGAATATCACGTTCCAAACACTATGGGTGTACATGACATGAGTTCAAGATAAGGTTTTGCCAGGTGCACAGAGAGTGATAGCTGAAAAACCTGCTACTACACAAATCCACAGAGGTTCCCTTAACACAATATTCACACAGGTGGATCATGCTAGATAACAGTCATTGATTTGCCAATGTCAATTATTAAAGTTGAAAAAAAAAAGGGTTTAAACCATCTTTCTAGACAATTTTGTAACATTTCTAACCTGATAGACTTGCACCAGGCAAGTACTGTAATTGTCCTCTGTAAAGTATATAGAGTTTCTGCCTGACCATTTAAGCCTTCCGTAACAAAATCATCTTCATACATAACAATGCACCATCTCATAAAGTAAAGAATACCTCTGTCTGCAGTCACTGGCTGATATGAGCATAAAAGGAGAGAAACTCATGGTGAAGCCACAATCCCCCCCAGACCTCAACCCTATTGAGAAATTTTGAAGTATCCTCAAGCAAAACATCTGAGTGTGGGAGGCAGTTCACATCAAAACAGCAGTCTGGGAGGCTATTCTGACATCCTGCAAAGAAATTCAAGCAGAAACTATCCAAAAACTCCAGTTCAATGGATGTGAGAATTGTGACTGTGCTATCAAAGAAGGAACCCTGTGTTAACGTTAACTGTTAAGATGCTTTTGATTTAAGTAAAAGTGATCTCTTAATGCTGCAAATTCAACAAATGACTATTTTCAGTTCTTTACAACTTATATAAGGTTCAGCAACTATTGTACATAATAATTTGGAACAGTGAATTTTCATTTTTTAATTTGTGATTTTTTTTATATACATTATACTGACCATGATTTGAATTGGCCATTTTGTAGAATAAGACAAAAATATAATTTGCATAATAATTTGTAATGTGATTTAGTCTAAGACATTACATATATATGTTACTGTTACTTTGATGAATGTGTTAGTATGCATAATAACCAGGTATTACACATAATAACCAAGAAAGGTGGTTAATGTAATAATATGGATTTAAAGAGGACCTTTCACCACTTTTGGGCACATGCAGTGTTATATACTGCCAGAAAGCCGACAGTGCGCTGAATTCAGCGCACAGTCGGCTTTCCCAATCTGTGCCCGGTGTAAAGAGCTTACGGTGCCGGTACCGTAGTGCTCTATGGTCAGAAGGGCGTTTCAGACAGTCAGTCAGACATCCTTCTGCCTCGCAGCGCCTATAGCGCTGTACTGTGGAGCGGGGAGGAACGCCCCCTCCCCTCCTGATAATACTTGTCTATGGACGAGCTGTGTGAGCAGAGGGAGGGGGCGTTCCTCCCCACTCCACAGTACAGCGCGATAGGCGCCGCGAGGCAGAAGGACGTCTCTGACTGACTGTCAGAAACGCCCTTCTGACCATAGAGCACTACGGTACCGGCACCGTAAGCTCTTTACACCGGGCACAGATCGGGAAAGCCGACAGTGCGCTGAATTCAGCGCACTGTCGGCTTTCTGGCAGTATATAACACTGCATGTGCCCAAAAGTGGTGAAAGGTCCTCTTTAACTTATCATTTATCTGGTTATTCCAAACCCTCTTGATGGGGGGTTACAACATGGCAAACTGTCATGGCAGGTGGAATTACACAGTAACCCATGCATCTTGCAGCTACGTTTTCCTGAAATACATTTCCCCCTACAGTTACAGCTTTTGAAACCTTGTCCACCTGTGATTGAAGATTTCCTGGCACACTCATGAAGAGTCACAATTACATCTGGAACTTCCTCTTGTGAAATGAAATTCTCATTACAAATGGCAAACTGGTTCCTAGAATACTTTTGAGCAAAGTTTCCTTTCTTAGTGCCAATCTCATACATTTTACCATCAGCATCCATCTGCAGAATGACCCCAAGAATGTTCCTGGAGTCACTTCCGTCATTGTCCACATCAGGAACCCGTATTTTTACAGTGTCTCCAATCCTGCCTCTTGGAAACTTAAATTCAGACATTAGCCTCATCTTTTTTGTCTTGCACTACAATGCACTTATAGCATTTTCCCTCGTTAAAACAACTGGTACCTCCATTGTGCTAAAACGACTGGTATCCATATCTAGATGACACAAGACATCTACACTCAATGAACACTCAACCTCGATTGACATGAAAGCAAACAATCAGATGCCACATGCCGAACTGGTCGAACCGTGCACACAGTGTGACATTTATCATACTAACTTGAGGGTGCTGGATATTATTACTAATAACATATGTGATTAATTCTTTTAAATACATCATATTTATTACATTAACCACTATCATTGGTTATTATGTATAATAACCAGTTATTATACATACTACCCACATTTATCAAAGTAACAGTAACATATGCACACATACCAACATAATATACTGATAATAAGCTTACATGCACAGATAAAAAAAATTCAGTAATGATATAAGGATATTTCATTCATCTTGTTGTATAGAAAGATATTCTGCTTTTTAAATATTGTAGAAATTGCTGGAGCACGAGTGTGAAAGCAAAACCAACATTCAAAAGTGACCAAAACATCAGCCAGAAAGCATTGGTACTAAGATGTGGTCTGTGGTCCCCACCAGCAGAACCCCTCCTTTATTGACTGTGTCTCGATAATTGCCAATCACTTCCATCTGTTGTCTATTCTATTTGCACAACAGCATGTGAAATAGATTGTCAATCAGTGTTGCTTGGAGTTACATTGTGGTCCCTTTATTTTTTTGAGCAGTGTAGTAAATATTGAAAAACCTTACAAATCATACATTTGCTAAATTTGAAAGAGTCTCAAATATCTTTTCTGGAAAAAAAAACAGCAATATCATCCGTATTACAATAAAACCAGCAATATCATCTGTATTACAATATTTTCACATAAGAAATACATTCAATGAGAGAGAAAAATAAACCACTAAGAAGGAACAATGATGATATATGTTACAATTACAATATCAGACACCAATGACACCACTCCACATGGTAAAGACAGTAGCTGGTTGTCAATGAAAGCACACATAATGAGCAATACAGGATTGAGTGATAAGGGCGCCACCTGTGTCTAGCTGGTGGACAGGGACACAGTGGGAGATTCTTGTGCTTAACAACTGATCAAATGATTCTCTCTACTAGTAGTCGGTCTGGGCCGTCAAGAGCCTGTTCAACATCTCAGCAGGCCCTCATGTAACCACTTCTCCCAACAATTCGTAACTGCTAGGTCACAACCGCCTAGATTGCAGCAATTCATCGACATGGCCTGCTTCTCTTTAATGATGCACACTCTCTCAAACTGTGTCAAGTGGGCAAAATGTCTTCAGAGGCATATCTATCAGTCAATGATCTTTCACCAAGAGGTACACTACCCAAAAGTAGCCTCTTAGGACCTTTTTCTAAGGCAGTGGGAGAAGCATTTTTACATTCAATGTGACAAGACCAGTGTCTAATGAGAAAAAAAACCTGCAATAATCCACGTGTCTGCCCGAGAAACAAGTGCATGATGAGTTTTGCAGCAATCACACTTTTCTTTCTGTGCACGTTATTAGTTGTGAGTGCATATCTCTTTGCACAAGGAAAGGGTAGTAACTATATAAGACATTTCATGCTAAGCTAATAAAAAGGAATGTAAATATTAGATACCAGCTGAACTTGTTGGACTTGTCTTTTTTTTATGTTTGTTAGTACAGTATATCTTGAATTGCATTTAAAAACCAGCATTACTGGAGAACATTAAAAAAAAAAAAAAAGTAAATTAGTGCCATTAATTTATTCTAATATAAGCCACCTCTTCTCAGGTCCTAGAATGACACCATACTCACATTTGTAAGTTTAATACTGATCTACTCCCACATTTCGCTGGCAGAAACCTTGTTGAATGTTGCTAGGCAAAAAGTGAATAATATGGAAAATAGAGTATTTACTGCTTCCACTATGAGACAGCAAACATTTAATGGATTTTGGTCAAAATGTGGCTGCGTACTACGTGCAATTTATTTTCCCATGCAGCTGTATTTTAGTAGGTCAACAGCGATGCAAACACATTTCCCATGAGGCTTGTTCTGACAGTTATTTGTGATACCATGTCACATCTACTTATGTTCCGATTGTTAGGTAATAGGATTTTTTATGGGACAATTATTTGAAAAAAGGTTGATATATATAACAGATATGTTACGAAATATTCACAATTGGTACAATTGGGTTACCTTTTAAATTGATCAAAAGAGACTTAAAAATAGAATATGCTACAGCAATTTGCTGTGATATCATCTGGAAATACATCAGGTTGCTGATATCAGAATGCTATTACTGAAAAAACAAGAAAATTATTATAAAAGACAATACGCATGTGATTACCGATATGATAAAAACACTTTTCTACTTGGCTTAGTAAGTTTCAGTATGTCATGACTACAGACAATTCACCAATTGGCAGAATTACTGGTCAAAAACCCAATGATGGCAAAGTTGCCCATGATGTCAAAATCATTATGGTGTATTAAGCTTCACATGCAGCAGCTACTGGAAAATTTCAAAAATTAAAATGGTTTTGGGTGCAGTAGATACTGGGTGCTGGGGAAAGGGAGGGGGTGTTTTGGTTGTCTGTCTGCCCCTTCCCTGAGCTTGAGAACTGTTTTTTCTTTCCCCACTTGGAATTCAGTCTGGCTGAATATAGGGTATCTGCAGTGCTCCTATTAACGCCTTCCGGAACAGGAGCACTGCAGACACCCTATATTCAGTAGACCGGGCACTTTCAGACACAGGGATACCTAATGTGTATGTGTTTCACAGAAATTTTGTGTGTTTGGATGTTTGTTCCTCAATCACTCCGCAATGGCCGAATGGATTATAGTGAGATTTGCCACATACCTAGAATGGCGCCCGGCAGGAAACATAGACTCCTTTAGATCCCCGCAGGTCGAAATCACGGTCGGTGGGGGCTGAAGGACCTGCGCTAACGTCATGCCACTCCTTTGCGCTGATTTCCAATTCGAGCAAGCGATGGAGGGGGCGGAGCTGTGCAGACTCAAGCCAAGCTGTAGCGGGTCAAGCCAGCCGCTGAGGGGTCGCTGTGGGGTGGGGGCCGGGGTCACGGGATGGGGGGTGTTGGCAAAGAGTGGGGGGGTTTAGGCCAGGATAGCCAGGGTCGTAGGGCGGGGGAACACCTAGAAGAGAGGCCGGGGTCATGCGTGGAGTGAGAGGGGAGACCAGCGTCACAGCGGCGATGAGCCAGGGCTGCGCTGCAGGTCTGTCACACACAGGGAGAACGGGGCTTCGGACGAAGTCGCGGGTATTGCTAGTATGTAAATAAGGGGGTCTGTCTTAGTTTGCCTGAACTTTGGGCTCAGCTCTAGATTCTCAGGCAAAGAACGTTTCCCCTCATATACATAAAGAAAAATTTACATGAAATTGAGACTCCAAAACTGAATAACAGAGGTATATATGGAAACCGTAGAATCACTTCTATAAAGTACTGGAATTAGCTTTCTAATCAATTTACTGCTGATAGACTCAGTTTAAAGCGGTTGTGAATGGCTGCACGTATTATTAAATTCCCCCTTTATTGGCTCTTGCAAGGAAAATATATTAGCAAGAGCTAATTTACACCCATAAAAACCAACAAAGGTTGTCTGTAATGATACAATCTATATATCAAAGACATCGTGAAAGCATATAAAGACCTAGAACCAACAACATTTTTATTAAAGAATTACTGATCAAACCGAATGTTTCAATCACATCAGTTAAACTGTTTATTCTTCAGCTCCTTTCCCATTACAGTCTCCTTGTAGCTTTCACTTTCAGTGCATCTGCAGTAGAGGAGAAATATGCAATCTTGGAGATGTTCTGGACGGGCAGCTTATTTACATCAGTACCATGGCACAGAGTGCAAGTTAATGTGAGTCCTGCAGTGACTTATGGGCTTCTTAAGCCATTACACTGTACTGTATGGCAATTCTCCAATTTGTCTAGAAAGTGTACAACTCCTTTAAGTAAGAATATACAAGTACTGACTGTGTGATACAGATACAAAACACGTGACTGCTGAGGCCAATCAGCGGCCTCAGTGAAGGGCATGAGATATCACTGCCTGTGACATCCCGAGTATCTTCCTTGGACCACTGAAGCTAAACAGTGTCTTCAGTAGAAGAGATCCGGAATGTCGGCAAGCATTTTCACTTTGAGAAGACACTGGAGCAGCAGGCCCGGACCACACTGGGAGGACACTGAAGCACCAGGGACAGGTAAGTATGATGTTTTTTTCTCCTCCCCAAGCCTGGGGGAGATGAAAAAAAACATTTGCCTTGTCAACTCCTTTAATGAGGAAGTAAATAGATACAATGAGGCTCTAGAATCTCAAATCAAATTATTCTTCAATTATCAAGGTCTTTACATAGTGATGTGTTCCTTCCTTAGCAGCGTTGTACAATCAATAGAATTGGGTAATAAGTAAAATAAATATGCATTTTCAAGTAAGTTTGTAAAAGTATAGTTATAAAAAAAAAAAAAAAATCCTTACAGAAATATCTTCTTGAAATCACACCCCCTTTAGTTCAAAATGTATGGGACTATGCATGTCATTCTAGACATTGTTAGTTATTCCCAGTAGAATACAGTACAGCGTCTGCTGTACCCTCTGTAAAAGAAGTATTGATAATTTACATTGGGCGACAGTTTTCGGTCTGCTTCTCGGACAGAAAGATCAGTATGGGCAGCAGCACTTATAAAACAGTAGGAATCCTAATACAGAACTCAAGCAGTGACGGAACTGCAGTTAGAAAAGCACCGCACCACTCTATACTGCTCTGTCCTAGTCTTATCTTGATCCCAGATAAGGAGGAGAGCAGCACTTAGGGAGTCTTGCCTTTTTCACAATATTTCTGCCATAAAAAAACACCACTATAAACAATACAAAGTTACTCTAAAATGCATATTCAGTTTACCGCTTTATATTGTATTGTAATGATAAAACCAGTTTAACTTAAAACACCCATCTTTAGGATAGGTCATCAATTGAAGTAAGGGGTTCCACCATCTAGAACACTTTAGGATCTGCTGTCTGAGGCAGCAATGGAGCTCACTGAGCACCTCTTCTGCTTCATAGGCCATGTAATTATAGTCAATAGTCACATGGCTCAGTCACATTCAAGTAAATGGGCTGAGTTGCGATACTAAGTGCAACTGCTATACAAATGTAAGGTGCTGTGCTTGCTTTTCTCTGAAGTAGTTGCAGAACACATCTGAACACCACAGTCTCATCCAACAGCTGATCAACAGACGTCCTGGGTGTCGGACCCTTGCTGATCTTCATTTGATGACTTATCCTAAAGATAGTTTATCAGGTAACAAGCCTGGAAATCTCATTTGAAGCCCCACGCCAAGGATATATTTTATTCTTCAGCACTTGCCATCAGCTGACTGACCACCCAATTCATATACCCTGGCTTGTCTGCAGGTCTATGAAACATACATAGAAAAGTGACTTCCAGCTGATATGTGAACCGCCAGGTCAGTCTGCCAATCATGTGACCAGTTGAAGGACCTGTACTGGAGCTAGTGATTCAATGGATAAGTGCCAGGACCATTAACTATACATCACTATGCACTGTACTACAGGGCTAAAGAATAAAATATATCCCCAGAGTGTGGCTTTAAAGGGACTGTACAGGTTATTTTTATTGATGTCCTATCCTCAGGATGCATCATGAATAAAAGATTAATAGGAGTCATACATCAAGGACCCCTGCTGATCCGAAGCTGTGGCATTTTTTTTTTTTTTTTATGTAGATTGTGAGCCCCACATAGAGCTCACAATGTACATTTATCAGTATGTCTTTGGAATATGGGATGGAAATCCATGCAAACACGGGGAGAACATACAAACTCCTTGCAGATGGTTTTTTGCCCTTGGCAGGATTTGAACACCAGGACTCCAGCGCTGCAAGGCTGCAGTGCTAACCACTGAGCCACCGTGTGGCCCCTAGAAGCTGTGGCATTTGTGTAGGTGCCACTAGCCACACTGCATCACTGCTATAAAGAAAATATGCAATGTAAGTACAGACTTGTCCTATAGAAGTGAATGGGATTAGGCTGTAAGTACACTGCACACATGCTATAAAATCAAACAATGTGTAATATAATAATAGTAATAATTCTAGTATAATAAGAATAAAGAGCTCATAGTGCTCGATCAAGCATCATGGCCCTTACAAGCAGCTGATCAGCGGGTATCAGAACCCACCAATCTTTTATTAGGATAGGTTATTAATAAAAATGAGCTAAGCAGCCCCTTAATAATAAATAGACATTTAATGTGTAGATTTAATCTATACATCAACCCATGTTAAAAATGTATATGGCTAATACATGATTTTTTATGATTGGATGGCTCAAGAAGAATGTAATTTCTGTATCATGTGAAACTGAAGTCCTAAATAAAATTCAACACATGGTAAATGTGAACACAGCTGTAGCTACGTGTCAAACTTTCTGAAACAAAAAACAATTATTCACATGGCTCAGGGCCAAGGTGACTGGAATTCTGCAGTCAAGGAAGTTCTTGCTGTGGACTTTTTATATCGGTAATTGTTTGTAGAGCTTGCCAAGGTAGCGGCATCATGAGAATAGATTGCAAGCTGGTTATCCTAATTACCTAGACAGCTTGATGCATATTCCAGATGCAAATGAAACAGACAAGAACATTTAGATTCAGCGCTGCTTAGCAATTTTATGTTTTTTTCAATAAAGAGAAAGCAGGAACCCAATATAGAGACAGCAGAATTAATCAGGTCAAGCCTAAAGCCCCATGTTGTGGAAACGCAGCTTTTTATGTTACAGATTTTGTTGCGATTTTTAGAGCCAAAGCCAAGAGTGGCTACAAAAGGATATGGGAAATAAATAGTAATTTCTTATACTTTTGCCTTTTGCTCAATCCACTCCTGGCTTTGGCTCAAAAATCTGCAACAAAAAAAGCTGCATTTCCACGGCTTTCCTGACAAGTTTTTTTTTTTCTTTTTTTTCTTTAACAAATATTTGTTCCACCCATAGAATAACTAATAATAAATCAAATTCTAGATGATCTTGTCTTAAAGCTCTGCAATGTGCCATCTTCTGTTATATCTCCTGGAAAGTTGTGAATAAACGGAAAGGGTGTTACTAATTGGGGCGGGGGGGAGACCCAAAAAATGGAAACCCAAGCCGCTTATAAAACGGTTACCTAAGTAAATCAGTGGACCCCATAGAATATAATGGGAACCGCAAGGTTTTTTCTGCAATGCTTTTCATAGAAAGTCCATAGCAATTTTTTCTGCAGATTTTCTGCTTCCATTATACCTATAGGGAAACCAGCGTTTCCATAGGTATGATTGACAGCAAAGGTTTTGGGACTGCTGTGTGTATTTTTCTGCAATGTGTGGATGGGATTCACAAGTATCCTATAGACCAGGGGTAGGGAACGTACAGCTCTCCAGCTGTTGCAAAACTACAACTCCCAGCATGCATACTTGCTCTGCTGTTCTTGGAACGCCCATGGAAGTGAATGGAGCATGATGGGAGTTGTAGTTTCACAGCAGCTGGAGAGCCGAAGGTTCCCTACCCCTGCTATAGACTCTGCAGTGGCTGTAAAATGCCATGGTTTTTACTGCAGCATTTACACCAAGTGGAGCCCCGGCCTAAACTGGTATTAGTTGTATACATTATTGATCTGACATAGCCAAATATCCCTTGTTACTCTTATGTCAGCATATACCTAACCCCTTTTAGCAGTCTTCCTACCTCTGAAAAACTAGACTCCCCAAAGTGTGGGGAGAAACTTGAGAAATACCTGTCATGGAGATTTCATATGTCATTTTTGTTAAGATTTGGAAAAAAGCCTCCCATTGACTTCAATGGGTTCCTTTTTCCTGCTTTCTTCTCCTGTTAGGTGACCTTATTCCTCCCATTGTTTACACAGCATTGCTATAACCATGGACCTGGAAGATAGGACAAGTGACGTCACTTACTCAGTGTCCACAGGACAATCCGTTCAACTAATTGTAGTTTGCTGAAAAAGTCTCTTATTTCTCTATGTAAACACACAGAAAACACGGAGTCCATTGCATACAAGCATCTGCATATTATCTCATCTGTATAAGTGTTATGAGACTTCCCAGGCCCGTTTAGCAAGAGAGAGGGAGGGAGGAGAAATACAGGAAGTGAGAAGAAGAGAATTACAGGCAGAGATGAAACAGTGAAATGGGGAAACCCCTTTAAATGGGTGCCAATACTGATATAGTAACCTGGTCGGGTCACTACACAGAGAAATTAGCTGTCAGCTTCTTGCTCCATTCCCTGTGTATCATAAGAAGTGAGCAGCCGATTCCCCGCTGATGTGTTATTGATTACCTATCCTTAGTATAAGGAACACAAAAAGTTGCAACAGCACTGTGCTAGCACCAAGAACATTATTGATAATTCCTACTGTATCAAAAAAATGAAAACAAGGTTCTTGGTGTTCATTTTGACCAAACTGTATAAGCCCATCTATCAGCAAGAAGGCAACCTCTTTTAGCAGAGTCCCTACACTAAAATGACTCAGGGCTCGTTCACATCTGCGCCCGGTCTCCGTACTTGAGGTTTCCGTTTCCTGCCTAAAACAGAGGCAGGAGACGGAAACCTGCAGGAGACTTTCTCACCCATTCATTTGAATGGGTGAGAAAGCTGTCCGGCCGTGCGCGGCAGTGAACGTTTTGCGCTCTCCGCCGCGAAACCGGGTTTTATAATCCGGACACAGAGTCGGACATGCAGTACTCTGTGTCCGGATAAAAAAATCCGGTTTCGCGGCAGAGAGCCTAAAACGCTCACCGCCGCTCACGGCCGGACCCAGTCTATGGTTTCCGTCTTCTGGCATGCAGAAGACGGAAACTATAGAACGGAGACCGTGAACGCAGGTGTGAACCTAGCGCCACTTCTTTTTGGTCCTTGGCTGTCTATGAATTTAGGACTCACATTTCAGCCATGCTTAGCATACACTACAAATGGTCTTTGCTCTTTGAACATCTGGGTCTCTGAATGAATAAAAGGAAAGTGTAGTTCACCTAAATGCACAATGCAACAAACACATAAAAATAGTGAGCACTTCCAAACAAGCAAGTAACACAAGAGCACAATACCATAGCTGCAATAGAAATTCTTAAACAAAAAGTTGTGCCAAACTTTGCTAGCACTAAGAACATTACTGCCAATTCCAACTGTACATAAAAAAACATCTTTGTTGATCATATACAGTTTGAGTAACATGTATGTTACAAACAGCAGTACTGCTCTGGTGCTAGCAGAGTGCTGTTGCAACATTTTGTATTACGGTATATTGCAGCCATGGCAACATGACCTTTCATTACTTGTTCACATTGTTTGTGACCATCTCTGTGTCTATCCTTATAATAGGTCATCAATATTTTTAGCCTTAAGTAGTGTCATTAAGTGCATGGCAACCAAGAAATCCTGAGTCATGCATTTTAGAGTGACCATGTGTCACCTTTTGCTATACTTTCAGCAGTGATTTTCAATAATCCTGGTAATAGAACAGCATTGCCTTGTTTGTAATATTTACTTATTTCTCAGTGAATTATTTTATTGCAGTCTGAAAGCAGTAAAACTGCTGTTGATAGCCTTGTTTGTCTTATTATTGTTTTGCAACATACATAATATGATATACTGCTGTGACAGCTATGGGATTGCTTGTAACCTTTTGTGCCGTCTTTGGAGAACCTGGTTGTGTTTCTTCTGCCCTGTTCAATTTACATGAGAGCGAGATGTTTGTGGGCCACTGCAATACAGTTCTGCTTACTAGCTTCTGAAGTGACCTGGAGCAACGAGGCTGTGCTAGCAGCATTCTGGGAAGGCCTGTCTGGTTGCATCAAAGATAAGCTCCTAGGAACAGACATCCCCTGGTCACTTGGGCTCCATGTACTGATCAGTATTTCAGGGAATGCCTCAAAGAGATCTCCAATGAAACCACAGCTGAAATCATCACTCCAAGACTTTTTTTTTTTTTTTTTGTTTCAGCTCCTAAAGACACTGAGGAACCCATAAAGGTCAAGTGCCTTAAGCTATCTCCATAAGGTTCTCAACATAGGCACAACTATAACCTTGGTGTCTATTGTGATGATAAGGAACTAATTATTATATCTGCAGTTGTCCCCACAAGCTAAGATCCAATTAGCTTGGAGTAATGGCAGTTTCTAGTTCCATCTCCCAAGCTATATGTTCCAGTAACTCTGATTTCTGGTGAAACCCATGTAATGCAAGACTGGGATGTCTAGGGACCACCTGTAAAATATATTCTGGAACCCACTATCTCACTATATAGCTGCATGCAATAGTTACCTGAAATAAATTCCAAAATGTTAAATTTTTTTAGTTGTAGCTTGCCACCTAGCCCTTGCCTATTAGGTTTTTGATTTTTTTCGGGGGGGGGGGGGGGGGGCTGTCAGTATCACGTTTGCCTTTACCTAGGGCCATGTGAGTTTTGAATATGCCCGTACAGCAGCAAGTCTCAAGACAGAAGACAGACACTGCAAGATGATGGTAATTGGGGCCCCTGCAATTTGAATAAGAAGATGGGGCCCAGGGAGGAAAGGATATTGATTGGCCTGACAATGACCCTAGAGGTCACCTCGGTCTTCTACTGTGTCTAGAATATATAAAAATAAATGGTATATTTTTTAAAATAATCTACCTACTGTAATATACTGACACATAACCTGGTTGAAGTGCTGCATTGTTGGTATCTGTATGAAGTAAAGTGAGTGTACAGTGCCATGCTAGAGTGAGCTGGGGGTCCACCCGATTTAGGGGCTCATCTGTGGGCCAGTCTGAGCCTGAACCCATGTACCAATAAAAGCTTTCCTGAACTCTTCATTGTCTAGTGATCCCACTATGCATTTGAAGAAGCCTTTGTTTGTGACTTCTGTCAATGGACAACCTCTCCCTGAATCTGTATCATTTGCCACAATACGCCTAGAGCTCTAAGTGGAGTCTCATATTCTGAGAAGAGCTCCCAGTACGCCCTACAGGCCCCTGCTCCTGGGATAACACTGTACTTCATTTGCACTTCTTGACAGAGGCAGATTCTCCTTTGAGGACCTTGTTGCCAGTCCAGTTGCTTCACTAAAGCATTGTCTGCATGTCTACCAGTCTCCTGTCTCCTTTGCCAGTCCCTGATCTGCCTTTCTATACCATCCTCCTGCTGGTGATGCAGCTGAGCCTGCCCATAGCTCCTCTATTGTTTCTACTTTATTCACCATTTACTGAACTTGAAATTTTCTTCACTACACTGCTGATTCTGATTCACTAACCTTCTGTGTATGACCTCTGCCTGTTCCTGACCTGTGAACCTGAGCTGATCATCCTAGTCTTTTGGCTTCTTTTACACACCTGCTACAGACCTTCAGACTGTACATAAGCATTTTGCCAGTCCCCTAATACTTGACACTGCCATACAAGGACCACAAGGTAGTGATCTTTGCAGCAAAGATCAGATCCCTATAAAGGGTGAAAAATCGGGGAGTAATAATTGGTTGTGTACTAAATACATCCCAACCTAGGAGTCAAACGGGTTATCTGGTTTCAAATATTGATGGTCTATCTTTAGGATAGGTAATTAATATTAGGTCTGGTCTGCAGGGTCCAACACCCAGGACCCCTGCAGGTCACCGGTACTGAGACACTCCAGTTGACATTATTGGTTACATACAACGAGCTGCGCTGCTCACTCACCATACAAACCTTTGCTGCTCACAATGTATAAACAATGACGCAAAGTACCACTGACCTCCAGGTGTCTAAGGATAGGCCATCAATGTTAGAAACCAGATAACCCCTTTAATGAAAGTTGGGTGTGTACAGTTCTTCATAGCCTTATATCAAGAAAAGCATTTATGAAATAAAAATGTAAATTCTAGGCACATTATAAGTCACCATATCTCCGGAGTGGAACCTTAGCATAATTTACAAGTGATTTAATAACTTGATATTCTCAGCCTTTCTCCAGTAAAGATGTTGTTAGCATCACAGCGCATTACCTGATAAAAGAAGATGATTTGACAGAAAAACTCATACCGCCAGCGAGTCGCCTCGGCTTCAGATTTCTGTTTCTCAACAATCATCAAACAAACCATCTACTTCAAAATCCAGCAGACAGAATTACAGCGTGTTCTTGTTTTATTCATGAATTCATTTTGATACAAGATGCAAACAAGCATTATGTGTAATGCCTTGGGATGGAACAGACATAAATGCAGATTTGTTCAGCTTTAGTCTTGTAAAACTTTCTCTTAAAACAAAACGCTACAAATGAATATTAATTACTTGTAAGTGGAAGGCCGTCAGCTTGGGTGTTTCCAAAAATAAATAAATTAATTTTGGGGAAAACTTGTAGGATAAGATACGATACATGTACGACAAACAGCAATTCCTCTGTGGCCTGTATATTCAGGGAATCATTCAGAAATAAAATGGGATGATATTCCGCATACAGAGTGCTAAAACTCAAATACATTTAGTAAAAACACATTTTAAGGATTACAAAGTACTAAAATACATAAATACATTCATGTACAAAAACCTACTTCACATACACAAAGGACATCAAAATATTCAATACCACTGGGCTGTACAAAGTCTTCTACATGAATTAAAATGAATGGGGTTTTCACATTTCATACATTTACGGAATATTAAACAGGATACGCCACAAGTTTCCAAAAGATGGGACAGGTCAGAGCTCTCTTTGGAGAGAGCCCTATTCTCGGTGGTAGGGAATTGGAATCTCGGGCATGTGTAGTAGCGCCGAAGGGAGCGCTTGACCCTGCTGCTTCTGCTGGACCTTTAGAAAATTGCCTGCTTACGCAACACAGCAAGATGGGAGATTCCCGGGACTCTGCTGGAAATGAGCAGCTCTGGAGCTGGTCAGGCACAAAAATAAGGAGCTGGAACTTACTCCAATCTTACAGTTGGGCATGCTACTACGCGTGCCCGAGATTTCAATTCCCTACCACCGAGAATACAAATGCCTTTTTAAAGGCTATTCAGGCATATGATTATCTCAAATGCTGAAAATCTAATGATAGAGCCCCTTTAAGCATTCTAAGAAAATACACGTGAGATCAAGCTCATTCATATAACCTGTCTACCTACAAGGACCATAAAATTGGAGACAATTTTCCACATAAAATAAAAATGAAGACAGCTGAAAGAAGCAAAAGGCACTGGGCCAACAACTTGATTGTTTCACCAAAGGCCATCATACATTGAGTTTTAGCAAAAATATGAATAGAAGCAATTCTGCATACTTACTTTACCAATTTCACTCTGCAGTTTGTACTGGTTCAACTGAACACAATCCTAGAAATGACAAAAAAAAATAAATCTCAGTAATTGCACAATGCCAAACTATTAGGATAAACCACCATTGCTTGTCCATAAGGCTAGGTTTACATCCATCATCTGCTTATCTGATCCATCTACAAAATGTATATACAACAGAGGCCAATGCAAGAGCATTCATTCACACCCTGTTTATTTAGACTGTAATGTAAAAAATAAAAAAAATATAAAATTGGGGCAGAATAATCAAGACTGACATTTCATATGTCATGGAACTGCCATAGATTTCCTGTATAACACACCAGAAAACTGGCATGAGTCAAAATGGTGAGAGGTGTGCAAATAGTGGAACATGGCTTATGTTTGTAACAAGAAATGGATTACCAAAATATAACCCATCTACACCAGAAAACTATCTTCATAAACTTGTCTCAGGGCTGTTTTTTATTCTCAATTAAGCTACAGAATACCCAGTGTGAAGTTGTTTGGGCTGAGCTGGTGGACACAACTCTAATATCAGTGTTACAGCAGTTGCTACATAAGACATTCAGGAATTGAAGCCATGTCCCATCTTGGATGTGAAGCAACCTGGAGATAAAACTTAGAACTGAAGTGGATAATACTCTCATAAAATGATAATGTGTACTTTTCTATAATCAATAACACTTCATGCTAGTCTCATGTGATTTGGGGCCAAAACATAGTGCTCTTTATTTAAAAATATAATTTTCTGCCTGAAAACCCTTTCTAAAGATCCTACCACTAGGTGTCTCCCTCCTTGGTATTTGCTTTTCACTCCCAGCTACTGGGGAAGATCCATCTTTAGAAATGTTGAGGCTCAAGATAGTGCACAGGAAGCGAAGGGGAGCAAGGCAGGTCTGCTCTGTGTTCCCTGCTTGTACAGAGCACAGAGAGGAATCTGCAGCTCGTCACGGCTCACAGCGAGTGTGATGAGAATCTGCTTAGTTGTTTGTGTTATTGTAGAAGGCATGTTAGCCATAGACTGTAAGCAGTTTTCATAATTGTGCCCAGATTTTTGAGTTGCATCATAACCTGGATTAGTGTTCCTCTATCTCCTTATTCACTTGGGCTTTTCTTGGCTATTTTTATATTTTTTTTTGCAATTTTACAGTTACTCCTGGCAGAATTACCAGGAAAGAAACCAGTAGTAGGAGTAGGAGTAGTATTAATGTATAGAGGAGAAGGGCAGGCCAAGTACGAAGGTTTATGCTAGGTTCACACCTGCGTTCGGGTTTCCGTTCTTCAGATCCACTTGGGGACCTGAAAAACGAAAACTCAAACTACTTAAAAAGCGGTTATCCCGCAGACTATAATGGGGTCAGCCAGGTTTCTGCCTGAAAAATGTGTGGTCTTTTACCTTTATATATTCCAAGCGGAATGGGGAACAGAGTCCCTGAGCGGAAACCAGACACATCTCGCCTTATACGGCCAGAGAACACATTGCCCTTCAAAACCCTTCAGATATTTCACCTTTTGATGAAAACCCAATCGTTAAGATATTCTTTATAAAAAAACAAAAATAAAAATTCATAGATAAGCATATTTTATATGAGTTTTACGCTCAGGAATGAACTGGATGTACCAGATGAAGCATTTGTTTCTCTGTACAAAATGCATAATTGTTTTATTTTTGTTCACCAATAAGGGCTAGTTCATACGGGCACAGAGGGGGGTGGATTATGGCGTGGAATCCACGTCATAATCCGCCCCCTCACAATGGTGGTCTATGGAGACTGCTAGAGTTCTTTTTTTCTCCGCTAGCGGCATGTTGCACGCTCCGGACTAGGCCCATTCATTTGGGCCTAAGCCGCGACGGGATATGCACACGCGGATTTGCGTGTGAACTAACCCTTGAAGGTAACTTCAAAGTGTATCACCTTATGGGGGTTCTATGCATGGCATTTCTCCAGGCATACGGATGTATTTTCAATTCTTCACTGCTGAGTATTTCTTTTTGTGAGACCCTTTAAAAATTAAACTGGTAGTTGTAAACTGTATCACAGCATAAAAGTGCTATCCAGGAAATGAAAGAAATCAAGGCAGCTGCAAATAGAACCAAATAATAAAAGCATGAGTAATAAACTGTATGTCTTGCCAGCAACCTAAAGCATCTAGGAATAATGTTCAATGCAATGTCCTGGGAAGATGGAAAAATAACAATTCAGAATGGGTTGGAACTGAGAAAAGAAATGCATGTGTCCTATTTTCTTACGGTTTCACTTTTACAGTTTACACTGTGCCATAAAAATGAGTTATTTTATTTACCTATATTCTGCAGTTCAATACAAAATATCAAAAGTTTGAACAACTGTTAAGAGGAGACTTTGTACAGCAGGCCTTCATGGTAAAATAGCTGCTAGAAAACCACTGCTAAAGGACAGGCAACAAGTGGAAGAGACTTGTTTGGGCTTAAGAACTCAAGGAATGGACATTAGACCAGTGGAAATCTGTGCTTTGGTCTGATGAGTCCAAATTTGAGATCTTTGGTTCCAACCACCGTGTCTTTGTGCGTCGCAGAAAAGGTGAACGGATGGATTCTACATGCCTGGTTCCCACCGTGAAGCATGGAGGAGGAGGTGTGATGGTGTAGGGGTGCTTTGCTGGTGACATTGTTAGGGATTCATTCAAAATTGAACCAGCATGGCTACCACAGCATCTTGCAGCGGCATGCTATTCCATCGGGTTTGCGTTTAGGTGGACCATCAATTATTTTTCAACGGGACAATGACCCCAAACAAACCTCCAGGCGGTGTAAGGGCTATTTGACCAAGAAGAAGAGTGATAGGGTGCTACGCCAGATGACCTGGTCTCCACAGTCAGCAGACCTGAACCCAATCGAGATGGTTTGGGGTGAGCTGGACCGCAAAGTGAAGGCAAAAGGGCCAAAAAAGTGCCAAGCATCTCTGGGAACTCCTTCAAGTCACATTTCCAGTGACTACCTCTTGAAGCTGATCAAGAGAATGCCAAGAGTGTGCAAAGCAGTAATCAAAGTAAAAGGAGGCTATTATGAAGAACCTAGAAGATAAGACATATTTTCAGTTGTTTCACACTTTTTGTTAAGTATATAATTCCACGTGTTACTTCATAGTTTTGATGCCTTCAGTATGAATCTACAATTTTCATAGTCATGAGAAGGTGTGTCCAAACTTTTGCTCTGTACTGCGCGTGTGTGTATATATACATATATATATATATATATATATATACACGCTACTGTGATTGTATCTTGGTAGAAAAAGTGCAGCTGCTCTATACTCTATATGCAAACTTAAAGACTGTTACAGAGATGTAGATGTCCTTCTATTACAATATGTCAATAATGAGTAAATCCCTAAATAAGTTTATCAATAACTCCTATTACTGATTTATATTACATGGGCAACTACTAATCTCAAAGGCAGACCCACTTCCCATTCATACACTTGTTGTGTATGTAATATTCACAATGTATAGGGCTATGTAACCAGAGCAGCAAGACAATTCTTAGAATGTCTTTGGGTTAGAAGACACTGTTTCTTCATTGCTCCTCACTGCATCTAAATACAGGGGTTCTTACACAGCTGATGGGGTTAGGGTCTAATGTCAGCAGGCTTGGTAATTCATCTACTAGACAAATGGCCGTTCACAGGAGCTTGTATGACTATTAACATCCTATAGAACATGGTTCCTAATCAGTTCCTCTTAATCTGTCCCCATGAAATAGTTGCTCAGGTACTGTTTCTTTGTAGGGTGGTATACATTTATTCAGGAGAACAACAAGAGCTTACAAAACCTAAGACAGAGTATACGGTATAAAACTGACCAGTATTTCATCAATCTCTCTGAACATCAAAATGTTTTTCATCTATAATTTCCTGTTTTGGGACACTGCAATTAAATCTCCAAACAGAAATTCTGATGTAGATGTGAACGTAGCCTTAGGGGGTGTTCACACTTGCGCCTGGTGTCCGCCTTGTGCCATTCCACCGAGTTTCTGTAGTCAGTCTCGAGAAATTGGACAGGGGATGGAAACCCAGCGGTCATCTTTAAAACACATTCATTTGAATGGGTTTTTAAAGGTGACTGCTGATGTCCGCCTGTGGCCTCTCCGCTGGGAAACCGATTTTTTTGCATGGACACAAAGTGAGACATGCAGGACTCTGTGTCCAGCTGAAAAAAATAATTTCCCCACAGAATCCTGCATGTCTGACTTTGTGTCCATGCAAAAAAATCGGTTTCCCAGCGGAGAGGCCACAGGCGGACATCAGCAGTCACCTTTAAAAACCCATTCAAATGAATGGGTTTTAAAGCTGACCACCGGGTTTCCATCCCTTGTCCAATTTCTCGGGGTTGAGGATGGAAATCCGGTGGAGTGGCACAAGGCGGACACTGGGCGCAAGTGTGAACGCCCCCTTAGTTGAATCTTCTGAAGTACTGACGTGTATATAGCATAACTACTCTTTTATTATGTGGTGTATTGAGGAAAACACTCTCACCTGTGTGTTCTTCCCATACGGATTCAAATCCAGTTTTTTAATATCTAGTCAAGTCATGGTGATAGGAATATTTCTGCATAATTGCAGAGAGGTTATTAACGGAATAAACAGAATGACAGATTCAGAACACATTTGAGGTTGTTTTTTTTTCTACATTTTAATTTATTCTTGATAAGTTTAATCTAGAATTGCTGCCATGTAATCGTGTTCTTTTACATTGCTCTATCAATACCCCTTTACCACTGTGCCCTTCTGGCATGTTTGATAATGCAATGAAACTGAGTTCAGCTCTAGCACAATATTCTAGTGGTTTGGTGCAATAGTTAGCATTGTTTAACTGTCACTAGTCATAACAGACTGCGCAGTCTATCAGCTAGGTAACATGGTTGGATCCATCAATCTCAACAGCTATTAAAGTATTGAAATCTTCCATTGCCTAATTATAGAACACATTTAGCATTAATGTTTATAGCTCTCAGCTACTTGCTCAATTTCAGGTTTTAAAGTCTAGTAAAAAATGTGCGGTGCCAGATTTCACACTGACGCTTCAGTTGGTTAATGTCTTCGTATTTACAGTCAGCTGTGAATTTGTAAAAGCTTTATTGTAAAAACTGTAAGGATTATGTGAAGCTCCATCCTTTACCACTTTTTTTGTGCGTATTAAAGAGGACCTTTCATCAGATTGGGCACAGGCAGTTCTATATACTGCTGGAAAGCTGACAGTGCGCTGAATTCAGAGCACTGTCGGCTTTCCCGATCTGTGCCCGGTGTAAAGCGCTATCGGTCCCGGTACCGTAGTGCTTTATAGTCAGAAGGGCGTTTCTGACACTTAGCCAGGGATGCCCTTCTGCCCAGCAGCGCCAATCGCGCTGTACTGTGGAGCGGGGAGGAACTCCCCCCTCCCGCTCCTGATAATACTCGTCTATGGACGAGCTGTGTGAGCAGAGGGAGGGGGCGTTCGTCCCCACTCCACAGTACAGCGCGATAGGCGCTGATGGCCAAAAGGACGTCCCTGGCTAACTGTCAGAAACGCCCTTCTGACACTAAAGCGCTAAGGTACCGAGACCGATAGCGCTTTACACTAGGCACAGATCGGGAAAGCCGACAGTGCGCTGAATTCAACGCACGGTCAGCTTTCCAGAAGTATATAAAACTGCATGTGCCCGATCTGATGAAAGGTCCTCTTTAAACATGGTATGATTGTAATTGTCTAGATGTCTTGGTTCCAGCTTTACCATATAGTATTGATAAGGCATATTAAGAAAAACTTAAGTGAAAGGTTACACACTGGCATCATTGGAATAAAAAGTGATCAAAGCGTCACACATGTCCCACAATGGTATCAATGAAAACTACTCATTGTTCCACAAAAAAAATCCTTGATGATGTTCTTTACACGAAAATATCAAATTGTTTAAGTGGCACAATATGACGCAGCATATATATATATATATATATATATATATATATATATATATATATATATACACACACACACACATATACACATACATACACACATACACATATACAGTACAGACCAAAAGTTTGGACACACCTTCTCATTCAAAGGGTTTTCTGTATTTTCATGACTATGAAAATTGTGGAATCACACTGAAGGCATCAAAACTATGCATGAACATATGTGGAATTGTATACTTAACAAAAAGTGTGAAACAACTGAAAATATGTCTTATATTCTAGGTTCTTCAAAGTGACCACCTTTTGCTTTGATTCCTGCTTTGCACACTCTTGGCATTCTCTTGAGGAGCTTCAAGAGGTAGTCACCTGAAATTGGCCTTCCAACAGTCCTGAAGGAGTTCCCAGAGATGCTTAGCACTTGTTGGCCCTTTTGCCTTCACTCTGCGGTCCAGCTCACTCCAAACCATCTCGATTGGGTTCAGGTCTGGTGACTGTGGAGGCCAGGTCATCTTGTATAGCACCCCATCACTCTCTTGGTCAAATAGCCCTTACACAGCCTGGAGGTGTGTTTGAGGTCATTGTCCTGTTGAAAAATAAGAAGAAATAACATTGAAAGGGGAAGCAACTTTACTGTATAAAGGCTAGACTGATAAAATAGAACAACTTACATCAGAGTCAGAGATAGACACACGGTTGGATTCGATTGTCGGCCTTCGAACTATACGAGGTGATATGTGTGATGTTGGACCAGTTGCATATGGGCCATAGGCCTGGTTCTGGGAGGGCAGGCAACCACCTGTAGGCCTTTCCTGGAGAGAGAATTTTCTGTTCGAAAGAGTAGGCCGAGATGCAGCTCTTTGAAAACAGCTCAAGTCCCTTTGATCTTGAGAAGACAGAAACACGTCCTCACTAGTTCCAGAGCTCATGCCATTATTTGTCATGCTGTTCATATCTTCAGAAAACAGCACATCTGGTCCTTCAGCTTGTTCATCTACGTCTATAGCAGCAACCCTCTCAGCAAGCTCAGTCTGAGTATCTTTACTTGGGCCAGAATCACACTCCATTGTGACAGTGTGGGAAAATTCCAGCACAGTCTCTAGGGTGCAATGTACAATTTCCAAATCCGCTCCAGCAGATCTTCTTAATTAAGGCTTTGTGTCCACAGTCTCTGCAATAAACACAAATGTCAATCAATGGCAGCAAGGAAAAGAGAAAACTGTCACAACAAAATGTTACACCAATGTAACATCAAGGAATTATAAAAGCATTTCACCCTCAAACATAAAAATACATTTGTTTTTGCACAAAACAACCAAATTGTGCATAATATACTACATTTTCATATCCCATTCTATTACCTCATCCTTAACCTCTGGGTAACTGAAAGCATACAGAGTGCTTAGAGGACCAATTCGCACATCTTTCTATCACATAACATTACAAAAAATATTGAAATCTCTTACTTTTGGCCCTGGTCACTGTTTACTTAGAATAGATTTACATTTGCTATAATTTTTCAGCTTACAGAGCGTGTGCTTGTAAAACCAGCCATTATTTGAATTGCTATGATATGTAACACCTCTACTATGTAACTGGAGGCATGAAAGAGAGTGAATCTTATGCTCTCCCTTAGAGCTCCAAAATATGGATGCATTCTTTGAAAATATTTGCATGTTCCTTTAAACTAGCAATTCAGAAATTGGGTTCAGTGGCTCACAGGTTTGAGCCGCTGAACTAGAGGGCTGAAACACTTACACAGTTAGAAGGTATGCGGTCATCTTCTTAACACCAGGTAGTGTTTTACCCAATGCATTGCTTTCTCTATTTGCCAGATACCCTTCATGTCCTCAGGCACATGTGGTTTTATATACCGCAAGAAAGCAGACAGTGCACTGAATTCAGCGCATTTTCAGCTTTCCCGTTATGTGCCCCGGGGAAAGAGATATCGTTGAAGTTACCAATATCTCTTCACTGTCAGAAGGGCGTTCCTGACAGTCTAGCTGGGAACATCCCTCCTTACAGTACTGTGTGTAGCTCTATACTATGAAAGGGGCGTTCCTTACTGTCCAGCGATCACACTGAGCAGTGAGGAACGACCTCTCAGTGCTAGTCTAATGACGAGTACTGTCGGAGAGGGGGGCATACTTCACCGCTCAGCGTCATCGCTGGACGGTAAGAAACACCCCCTCACAGTAGAGCGCTACACACAGTGCTGTCAGGATGGGCGTTCCCAGCTAGACTGTCAGGAACGCACTTCTGACAATGAAGTAATATCGGTAACTGCAAAGTTATCTCTTCCCCCGGGTCACATAACGGGAAAGCTGACAGTGCGCTGAATTCAGCGCACTGTCGTCTTTCTAGCGGTATATTAAACTGCGTGTGCCCAAGGTCATGAAAGGTCCTCTTTAACCCATTAACTTCCATGATCCCTAATTGGGGATTGGGTACTTTAACCCACCTACGAACGCCATCTGTCATTGAGGAATAGAAACAGGACATTCATGTGCTCCAGCAGGATGTCGCCCATGATAAGAAACCTAAACTGATCACATGCATGCATTGCCTTGCGCACACAAGGTCATTTTCACAGTGTAGTCCCGGTGTTACTGAAAAATGGGTTAAGTCTCCTCAGTGTTTACAGCTCACTGCCTAGGTTTCTGAGCACTAGCAGAGGTGGCTGTTCTTTTGTCCCTCCCCTGCATCCTCCCCTGACCACAACCCTATAGAGAACCTTTGGAGTATCCTCAAGTAAAAAGATCTCAGAGGGCAGGAGGAAGTTCACATCAAAACAGCAGCTCTAGGACACTATTCTGACATCCTGCAAAGAAATCCAAGCAGAAACTATCCAAAAACTTACAAGTTCAATGTATGCAATAATTCTGAAGGTGATATCAAATAAGTCATCCTTTGCTAACAGGTAACTTGGGCTGATAAGATGTTTTGTAATGGAATTTAGTGAAGGTGACCTCTTAATGCTGTAAATTCAACAAATGACAATTTTCAGTGCTTTATAATCTAAAAAAATATTTGGAACAGGGTATTTAAATTCATTTAGTTTGTAAAATATATTTTTTTTAATCATTGGGAGGTTTGGCCAATAAAATTTGATTTATACTGTAATGGTGATTGACCTTTTAGGAAAATCAGATAAAAATATTGTTTGCAAAATAATTTGGAACGCGGTTTATATGATTTAGACAAACAATGGAACAACTTCCTGAAAATAGCCATCTCCTGGGTTAAATAGAAGATGTAATCCTTTATAATCAATTAGATCTCAGTCTTACCCCTGGTGAGAAGAAAAAGCAATTAGTGCTCCTCCAGCAAGCTTGTGGAGTGAAAGTCATATGGGCTGCCGCAATTATTACTCTTTATGATCATAACCCCAAGATGATATATTAGAAGTTATATTTACCTCCAGTGGAATACAACAGTGAATTATACAAGCAGCCACTGTTTCGGCACAAATCATGTATTTACCTTACAACACAAGGCTATATAGAATCTGAAAATATTGCTGTTCCTATTTATTTGTATGTAGATATAATATATACATAGATATACACACACACACACAAACTATACCAGGACTGGGTAATTGAAAAATAACTGAAATTGAAAGTCAGCTCAATTAATCGATATGAATTTTCCCACATTGATTATTTACATTTTTTTTCCCTCCATGTCAATCTGTCAAATAAATCTATTGGCTAATGGATATGTCACTCACTGTTCACTATCCAATCAGAACTGCTAAATGCAACGAAAATTCAGTGGCATGGCATATAAATTGGCATGAAAAAAAGGGAGAGCCTTAAATAATGGTAATCGAGGTAAAAAGATCAATTAATCATGATTTTGTTTTGGTTTTATAATTGTCCAGCCCTAATAACAAAAATGCTCATCTGGCTTCATCTATTCCTTGTGTGGCAATTCCATAACAGGCACATTTATTGTCTGTTTTTAGGAATCAAGGCTATAAGGGGTAGTATTATTACCCATTGTGAGAATAAATATAAAGACATGTTCCTCAGTACCATACAGAACACACACTTTCACACCAAGCACTATCTTGCAGGAAATTATTAATCTCAGCATGTTGCTGAAAACAGAGATGAAAGCTGATTTTAGAGTAAATATATAGTCACTACCCTCTGCCCGTGACTTTGTCTGTGCGCTATTGGCGTAGATGATCCACCTATTTTCAGCAAATTGCTGCAGTCGATGGTTCGCCTGATCTAGAGTTTTGGCAGCTCTCAAGCTGTCCTGCTGCTGAACTTGTTCCTCGCGCTGTGCCCGTGATTGTTCCGGCATCTCAGTAGCTCACTGGGACACCATATAATGAGTGTGTTGTTGGCATTGATGATCTCCCTGAGCTTCGCTTCAAAAGAAATCTGTGGCTTCTGGCTACCTTCAGAGCTCTCGTTTAGAATTTTGCGACAAATTAGATTTTCTTTTTCCTGGCATGTTTAAAATTGGCAAACTGCCAATTTGGATTATAGGTGTTTTCCCATCCAGTGCGTCAGCATGTTGCGTGGAGCAGATCAGATAATATGCAAATACACAATACACAATGGACTCAGGGTTAGCTGTGTGTTTGCTTAGAGAGCTAACAGACCAGGCTTTATCAGAAACTTTCAAGTAGCTGAGATACTATGCTGGCAAGAGCAGTTTACTATACTGTAGTATGTGAACATAAATTCATAACAGTTGTGAAGCCATGTCATTTACTGTAATAAAAAATAGTCTGTGTGTTACTCGAGGTTACAAACTATCTATTCAAATTTCATTCAAATCCGTTTAGTCGTTTTTGTGTGATTGAGTAACAAACCCAAACATCCAAACTTTCACATTTATAATATTAGTAGGATTATGGAAATGTTGCCCTGGTAAGGAAAAAACAAAACAAAACAGTGTATTTTGATGCTGAAATTCAGCATGTCCAACTGAAAGAGCAGAAGACATGCCTGAATTGTCAATCGTGCACGCCCTTGTGCCAGAACAGAAGCCTGTGCTAGTCAGGAACAAATATGTTGGATCAAGGTGTCCTCAGCCTGCTACACTCTACCCACATTCGGTAAGTGGCAAGCGAGTCACAAAACAGGGGAATGTGCTGCAACTTTGACATAGGAAAGGTTCTTACACGAAAGATGTGCCATATTATCACGCGTCTGCACCGGAATACGTACATAGATGTGCAGATAAATTCTTCCCAGTCACTTAAATATCCTGTTCACAGGACTACAAAAAAAAACAGCTATCACGCAATGTAACTATTTGTATATATGATTGAAAAGCACACTTAAAGAAGCAGACCAACATCAATTTGTTTCTCCCTGCCCCACTAACCTGATTATTTTTCAGCTGCTTCACTTCTCTTTTTGTTTATTGCACTCAGATCTCTGCAGTCTACACATCAGACACCAGGTTCCATTTCTCAGCTTCTGTGCTCGGCTATAAATCCCATAATGAATCAAGATGACCATTCTGGCACATAGGAGAATGCCCAATTTACTAAATGAAACCTGACAGGTCGATTTGGGACACTAAACCACCCACAGTTCCCTGCTGACCGGGGGTTTAGGGTCACAAATGTTCCTGTTTTAAATACATATGTTTAAACAAAAAAATTAATAAAACTTTATAGTTACCAAGAGATGAGTCCAATTATGCTTTTCTCTATATTCTCCTAAATGTCTAAGAGATCATACATATCCAGTTAGAAGATTAACTGTCATCTTCTTCATTATTAGTGAAGGAGGATTATTCTAATCATCAGCAGTAACAGTGACTGATGTTTGCACCCCCCCTGTATTTCCAAAAGGGTCAGAATGAGATCACATAACCCAACTGAAAAGAAAGCTCTCATAAATTTTCAGAAAAAAACAATTAAAAGGGGCTGTCCCATCTTAAGGATCCTATCTATACTGGTAGCTTATGTAAATTGAAGCCTTTTTTTCATAATATATTGCTTTAGAAATTCTGCTTTGGGGGCAACATGGTGCCTCAGTGGTGAGCTCTGCAGCCTTAGCACTGCAGCCTTGCAGCACTGTAGTCCTGGATTCAAATCCCGCCAGGAACAACATCTGCAAGGAGTTTGTATGTTTTCCCAGTGTTTGCGTGGATTTCCTCCCATTCTAAAAAAAAAAAAAAAAAAAAAAAAAAAAAAAAAAGTACATTCTGATCCCTAAATGGGGCTCACAATCTACATAAAAAAACCCCAAAAATTCTGTTGGCCTGGTATGTTAATTTATTCCTCCCATTGTTTACACGGCGTTGCTATAACCATGGACCTTGAAGATGAATGCTATAACCACTTGACCTTGGACGAGTACTGTGAGAAGAGGGAGGAGGCGTTCCTCCCCGCTCACACAGCACAGCACTATAGGCGCTGCTGTGAAGAAAGACGTTCCTGAATGAATGTCAGGAACGCCCTTCTGACTGTGAAGAGCTATGGTACCGGCACTGATCGCTCTTCACCTGGGGCACGGATCGTGAAAGCCAACAGTGCGCTGAATTCTGCGCACTGTCGGCTTTCCAGCTATATATAAAACCGCCTGTGCCCCAATCCAAGAAAGGTCCTCTTTAAATTAGGTGATATATCGCTGAATTATCATATTTTTCAGGCTATAAAATGCACTTTTTAGCAAGGAAAACTCAAACTACAAAGTCCCTGCATCTTATAGACTGAAGTCAGGGGGTCCTTAATGATTGGGAGAAGCTCTGACAAATAGATTTTCCCAATCAGCAAGTGAGCTGTGAGGCGATCCTTTCCTGTCCCACCCTGATCTGAAAGCTGTCTGGGTCCCTGCCTCCTGTCCTTTCCTAAAGACAAACACTTCTATCCTAACCAATGTACCCTTAGTGCTAATACATTACAATACAGGAAACAAGAACGGTAATTGTCCTTGAAGCCTACATAAAAGTAACATAGCTACTAAACTGGTCATCATGAAAGAGGGAAATGGCACAAAAAAAGGCCCACCTAAAGATGTGCCACCTCCTCTTTCTGCATCCAATAGTGTGCAGAATGGAGTGGAAAGCAAATAGGGCTGGGAAGCCTTGGTCCAACAAATTTAGACGCAGTTAGTACCAGTCTTCATAATTCCCCCCCTTCCTCATCACCCGTCTGCCTCATCCTCAACTCCTCCGACAGCAAGGTGCATCCTTTGGAATCTCAGTAGTTATTAGCCCAGTTATTGGCAGACTTACCAGTGAAACAAAGGGCAAATAAGGAAACATAAGTAGCTTTTGTACTCTTTATAACATCATAGGAAACATGACTAAACCACACACGAAAACTATATACAATGTTGTCATTTAGCTTAAAGGCAATATGCTTGAACTAGGATAACCTATTTCCTCGTAAGTATACAGCATGAATCACTAATATATTGCAAAGGAACTAGCTCTGCTTCTGCTATTTATGGTTTCCTCCTTTATCATACCCCGCTACACATCAAACAGAAACAATGATTATATTATAGTGAATCATGGAAAGAAGGATGTCACTGGCTGAAACAAACACTATCAAAAAATAGTATCTATGCTCTGCACATCAATCCCAATGCTATGACATTGTTTTATCATTGATGCATTAAATGGCGTCTCTGTGGTAGTATCTGATAACATGACTAATGTCTACAAAACTAGGAATTGTACAAACGTGACAATGCAGGCCTTCTATGGAAATGTGTCCCATAAGAATACAAAGTATCTAGCAATTTATTGTATTCAGTTGCAAAGCAAAAGAAAGAAAATGAGAAAATAATCTAAACGACGTTATTACAAATTATTTTATGGCTTATTTTTAGTACCATATGATGGGAGTCTATAAGAAGTATTATCTTATACTCTAAATAGTTTTGTAAGGATTTTCCTTTTTATACGGTGTTTCATTTTTTTTTTCTTTATTTTAAAAGAATATTCACCTTTAAATTTCTGAGTTTCTACAAACAGTTTGAGCTTTTGTAAAAATCCACAAGGTCAATGATATGGGTTGATCCGAGGTCTGATGAGATACATTCTGCCACCTCCCTAGATTTCAGTAAACAAAAGGTCGCAAAACTGTGAATTTTCAACGCCTAAGAGGTCTACTTACTGATGCATTTTCATGGATGAATCAGTGAGTGACTACAATATGTGCATCTAACTATTGCTGGTTTTTGTTTCTTCTACAAAAATGAAAAGGCTCTGAAACAAAAGCTATAAGTACCATAGCAGTAGGGAATGACGGTATCAACCAATGAGACTTCATGCATCAATTTACATGTGCTGTGGCAAGAGCAGATGATGGAACAAAACAATGAGATTATGCAGCAGACAGTTAGAGGAAGGCAAGGAGGTTGGGAATAGTGGTCACCATTGTCATGGTGGCACGGAACTCAACCAGGTCCTCCAACACTCCTCCTAGACTGGCGCACAGCTGAGGTGGCCTGCAGGGTGTCTGATGGTGGTAGTATTGTGGTAGAACATCATGGTAGCAGTAGTAAGCCTCCCTGAGCCTGAACATGATTGAATTACTCATTATGCTTGGAACAGGAATGAGACTCAGGAGTGGGTTGTCGCGAACTCACTCCACTACTTCCTCTTCATAACACAGAAAGGAAGAGACTGCCTCTTTCCCTATCCCACTTAGAGTTTATGAGTTGCACGATCTGCCCCACTTTCAGCTCCAATGGTCTGCTCAGTTAGGGTCCATTCACACAGAGGAAAATGGTGATAAATTTGGTGTGGAATTTTCCACGCTGAAAAAAAAAGCCTCCCATTGATTTCAATAGGTTCTGCTAGCTTTTTTTTTTCTACTAGCGCCATCATATTCCACAGTGCTTTATAGGGATTTCATGCTCTCCGTTCCCTCAATGACCTAACACTTACATCCTCTATTATCAGAACTTCCCAAGCTCATATACAAGACTTCTCCCAACTTGCACCACTTCTCTGGAACGCTCTATCCCGAACGATCGGATTAATTCCCAATTTCAACAGCTTCAAGCGCAAACTAAAGACACATCTTTTCAGACAGGCCTATCACAATCCCTAATGTAAACCCTTCAGTACCATAATTAGAATCCCTAAAATGAACCCTCCCCTGTTCCAGCTCCCACATTAGCCCATACAATATGATGCCGTTTCAGACTAACTTTATATGTCCAGGCACCCTCTGCACGATAAAGGACATGACTGGTGACGGCCCATACAGTTTTATGTTTGTGTAAGCAACCTCTATTACAAAATTGTCTGACCATTGTGTAAGCAATACTACCTGTGATGCTGCCCCTGCTACCTCTTGTGTCACCCCTCTACCTCATAGATTATAAGCTCTTGCGAGCAGGGTCCTCAGTCTCATTGTGTGAAGTAACTATTTCTTTGTAATGTATCTTTTTGTCTGTACTTGAACCCTACAAATCGTACAGTGCTGTGGAATATGTTGGCACTATATAAATAAAATGTATCATTATTATTTTGTCAACTATGTCCCAAGCAAGGCTCACAATCTAAATTCCCTATCAGTAAGTCCTTGGGCATACTGTATCAGCAAAGAAAAATAGGTTAAAAAGAAGCACTGTGAATGTAGGCTACCAGCTATTATATGTGGCAGTCAATGAGAGATGGGTGGGTAGTCATTTTAAAGATGAACTCTTGCTCAAATGTGCTCTTGCAAAGGAGCAATATGGACAATTGACAATGCTTCGAAAGAATCGTTTAGAAAATATCCCGAGGCCTGTGTGTCCGGGAACAAGCGGAAGGAGTAATTGGTGTTTGGTCTCAGAGGTCAAATAATGGCAAGATTCCTAACTGAAGTATAGATATGATTAGGGGTTTAAATAAGATTTTATGTGCAACTCATGTACTAAAAGAACAAAAACCATATAAAAGAATAGATAACAGAGCCACAGACACAGCGAAAACAAAATAGGAGTTACCCAGTAATGCAGTTTTCTGCAGTGAAGCTACCGAGGTCCGCTAAATCACCAGGGGCAATATCAAATAATACATGCTGTCTTTATGTTGTTGCATTCTTAAAAACCGTCTGACTTTGCTTCTAAGGGAAAAGCAAAGTGGTGGATGTTGTGACCCCGGCAAGATGGGTTTGATTTGTATAATAAATATTGGAAACTCTACAAAGCTTAAGAAATGTTCTCTCTGCAATAATAATATTTGCCGTGGGCCTATCACAAATTCATGTTACTTTGTTATTGCTACATTTCTTTGAAGTGAAAAATAAACTTAAAACATTTAGTAAAACATAAGTGATAAATAACTGTAAAGTATACACCAATGTTCTGTATTGAAGTGAGCCTCCTACTATATAGTACTTCATATATTAACACTATCGCTAATGGCACAAGTCACATTAGTATCCTTTGTATAGACTCTATACAGATGGCTCTACTAAGGGTCCGTTTTACACATTGTGTCATACAGCAACTATATACACTCACCGGCCACTTTATTAGGTACACCTGTCCAACTGCTCGTTAACACTTAATTTCTAATCAGCCAATCACATGGCGGCAACTCAGTGCATTTAGACATGTAGACATGGTCAAGACAATCTCCTGCAGTTCAAACCGAGCATCAGTATGGGGAAGAAAGGTGATTTGTGTGCCTTTGAACGTGGCATGGTTGTTGGTGCCAGAAGGGCTGGTCTGAGTATTTCAGAAACTGCTGATCTACTGGGATTTTCACGCACAACCATCTCTAGGGTTTACAGAGAATGGTCCGAAAAAGAAAAAACATCCAGTGAGCGGCAGTTCTGTGGGCGGAAATGCGTTGTTGATGCCAGAGGTCAGAGGAGAATGGCCAGACTGGTTCGAGCTGATAGAAAGGCAACAGTGACTCAAATAGCCACCCGTTACAACCAAGGTAGCCAGAAGAGCATCTCTGAACGCACAGTACGTCAAACTTTGAGGCAGATGGGCTACAGCAGCAGAAGACCACACCGGGTGCCACTCCTTTCAGCTAAGAACAGGAAACTGAGGCTACAATTTGCACAAGCTCATCGAAATTGGACAATTGAAGATTGGAAAAACGTTGCCTGGTCTGATGAGTCTCGATTTCTGCTGCGACATTCGGATGGTAGGGTCAGAATTTGGCGTCAACAACATGAAAGCATGGATCCATCCTGCCTTGTATCAACGGTTCAGGCTGGTGGTGGTGGTGTCATGGTGTGGGGAATATTTTCTTGGCACTCTTTGGGACCCTTGGTACCAATTGAGCATCGTTGCAACGCCAAAGCCTACCTGAGTATTGTTGCTGACCATGTCCATCCCTTTATGACCACAATGTACCCAACATCTGATGGCTACTTTCAGCAGGATAATGCGCCATGTCATAAAGCTGGAATCATCTCAGACTGGTTTCTTGAACATGACAATGAGTTCACTGTACTCCAATGGCCTCCAGTCACCAGATCTCAATCCAATAGAGCATCTTTGGGATGTGGTGGAACGGGAGATTCGCATCATGGATGTGCAGCCGACAAATCTGCGGCAACTGTGTGATGCCATCATGTCAATATGGACCAAAATCTCTGAGGAATGCTTCCAACACCTTGTTGAATCTATGCCATGAAGAATTGAGGCAGTTCTGAAGGCAAAAGGGGGTCCAACCCGTTACTAGCATGGTGTACCTAATAAAGTGGCCGGTGAGTGTAGATAAAGACTCATACTGCACTGTCATATACCTCCTTGACCAGGCACCGTATAGTGAGACATTGGGTTCATATTACTAATACAATTTATAAACTCAGTACATCATCATGGATCCATGCACATGAAACAGCTGTGTTCTGCACCAACAGATTCTTTATAGATAATGCATTTATTCACAAAAGCAGAAAAGAAATTCTAATTTTCCAGAACAAATGAGCAAACAACATGAATGTCACGAAAACAAAATATATGACTCTGTGCTTGGCATAAATGCCAGAAATTCTAAAATCTTTTCAGCGAAGAAGAGATGAATTATATTGACTACAGAAGATCCATCTATGCTATAACGCAAGAGCCACAAAAGGGCAGGATACCACATGTCCAAACATATTGCTATACTAGTAATAACCTCTAGTACTGATAAGCTATATGTCAGACATCATTGATGCCCTACTGTTTATTTGATATTTGAGCATTTGTAAGAAAACCTAAGATACAACCACTTTGTAAATTAAAGCTGACCAAACAAATTATTCACATCATTACATTAGAAATAGGTTAGTGTTTAAAGGGGTATTCCCATAACTCTTGTTCTGCAGCCTGAAGGCTCTGTACTCTCTTCACTTCCTGGATTTCTCACACATTGGTGGGCGGGTTTCACTTGCTCTGCTATCCGCTATGATCCACAGTATGACGCTGATGTGGAAACTGATGTAGCAGAGCTGGATTTGAGTCAGCTTGCATTACATACAGAGGTAACGGACTCCTTATCTCAGCCCTCATCAGCCAAATTCAATAAAACCAGCTGATAAGTGGAAAAGCTGAAGATAGACAGCACAGTAATCCCGGAGCTCTCACCTCCCCCTCCCCTATATGAGGAGCTCCATTGTTTGTCATCCCCTCCCCCCCCACTTGACAAATGAGCAGATAATCCCAAGGGCCAATTTCAACAATGAAGTGAATAAATTAAGATAGCGGACAAACAAAGCAGTTTTGATAAAGCAATGTATTTAGGAAAAGTCTTATATCCACATAAACTAGCAGTATAGATAGTATCCTTGTTATGGGACAACCCCTTTAACCCCTTAGCGACCCTTGACGTAACTGTACGTCATGGGTCGCATGGGGATGTATGGAGCGAGCTCACACGCTGAGCTCGCTCCATACACGGCAGATGCCGGCTGTATAATACAGCCAGGACCTGCCAATAACAGCAGCGGTCGGTGCCCGAGCCGATCGCTGCTGTTAACCCTTTACACACTGCGGTCAAACGTGACCGCAGTGTGTAAACGGCGCCGGCGGCATGGGCGCCGCCATGTTTTGCCGATCGCCGCCCTCCTGAACGTCACAAGAGGGCGGTGATCGGTTGCTATGACAGCCGGAAGCCTATTGAAGGCTTCCAGGCTTGTCTCTGCACTAGATCTATTAGACGATGCCAGAGGCATCGTCTAATAGAAGTGCTGCGATTTTCCTATTCACTGCAATACTGTAGTATTGCAGTGAATAGTATGAGCGATCAGACTCCCTAGGTTTCAAGGTACCTAAGGGGTCTGATCATAAATGTAACAGAAGAAAAAAAAAAGTTTTTAAAAGTATTAAAAAAATAAAAAAAAATATAAAAGTTCAAATCACCCCCCTTTCCCTAGATCAGCTATAAAAGTAATTAAAGAACATTAAACATAAACATATTAGGTATCCCTGCGCTCCAAAATGCCTGAACTATTAGAATATTAAAACATTTATCCCGTACTGCGAACGGCGTAGCGGCAAAAAAAATAAAAACAGCCAAAAAGCGTTTTTTTCAACACTTTGCCTCCTATAAAAAATTGAATAAAAAGTGATCAAACCATCGGATCTTTCCCCAAATGGTATCAATAGAAACGTCATCTTGTCCCGCATAAAAAGACACCACAACCAGCTCCATACATGGAAATATGAAAAAGTTACAGGTGTTAGAACATGATGACACAAATTTTTTTTTCTATTTTGCAAAGTTTATCATTTTTTTAAAAGTATCAAAAAATTTCAAATACTATATAAATTTGGTATCACCGCGTTTGTACTGACACGTAGAACACAGGTAACATGTCATTTGTACCAAACAGTGAATGCTGTAAAAATTAAACCCATAAGAAAATGGCGCAAATGCATTTTTTCTCCAATTGCGCCTCATTCTGAATTTTTTTCCAGCTTCCCAGTACATTGCACAGCATATTGAATGGTGCCATTACAAAGTACAATTTGTCCCGCAAACAATAAGCTATCAAGTGACTCTGTGAACTGAAAAATGAAAAAGTTATGGCTCTTGAAATGTGAGGAGGGAAAAACGAAAATGCGAAACCAAAAAATGGCCTGGTCCTTAAGGGGTTAAGTATCAAAGCGGTTTTCCCATCTCCTTCTTTCAGCAGCTTTGCCTGCAGTCTCTTCTCCTCGCTTCCGGTATTTCCCCCTCCCCTCTCCTCCCAGCTTACTGAACAGAAGGATATGAAGTATCACACTTATACAGATCAGATAATATGCACAATTATCTGTGTGATTACACAGAGAGATAACTGACTGGCTTTATTAGCAAACAGCAATTAGCTTAACTGATACTGCTCACAGGTATGCAGTGGCGTAACTAGGAATGACGGGGCCCCGTGGCGAACTTTTGGCATGCCCCCCCCCCCAACCGACACTGAAGACCTTGACCGATCCCTCCTCCGCACTCTATTATGTCCCTTAATAAGCCCTGCACGAAGTATTATGCACCATAGTGGCCCCTGCACACAGTATTATCCCCAATAGTGGCCCCTGTCACCGGGCCCCCTAATGCATGATCCGACGTCATCTTCGGTCCCGCCTTCCTCTTCTTTCTTCTTCCAGCGACGTCTTCCTGTCCTGGCTCTTCTCCGCCTTTATCTTCTGTTCTTCCGGTGGGTTACATTCAAATCCCGCGCGTGCGCAGTAGCACTCCATCTGGAGCGCTACTGCGCTGGCGCCATTTTTGTTGTAGTTCCAAGTATCCCGTAGAACTACGCGAGCATGCGCAGTACGCTCGCGAACGTCTTCACTCCGGAAGAACAGAAGATGAAGGCGGAGAAGAGCCAGGACAGGAGGATGTCGCTGGAAGAAGAAAGAAGAGGAAGGTGGGACCGAAGATGACGTCTGATCGTGCACAACCGCCCCCCCCCCCCCCCCGTGCATGCAAAGGTATGATTTACATATGTGTATTTATAGTTTTATTTTAAAATGGGAGCGGGGTTTAAAATAAGATTAGCGGTGCCTGAATAGCTTTTTTTAAAGGCTATTCACGCATATGTGAGGCTCATATTTTTTTGCTGATAGAGCCCCTTTAAAGAGTTAGTACAAGTCCTAATAAATCTAGGGCAAGTGCAGCAAAGTGAAGTAAAATAGTAAATAAGCCTATACATATCCATTCTCCCTGCCACTGCTTCTAGTAATAAGCTCCAGTACTGCCTGCTGGCATAGGTTTACATGGCTGCAACAATGCGGTGTCCGTATACACACCTAATTTCTGCAGCAACCACTGGCTTCAGCAGTCTCTTGTCATATTCTGCAGTGGTGATGTGTGTATACAGACATCTCACTGCTGCAGCCACTCAAACAATTCCTGATGGGGAGGATTAGAACTATTATTTTATGTCATTTAATGTACCTGTGTACTTGTATTCACCTATACACACACACACACACACACACACACACACCCCATCTTACACATTACAGTATTTATTGTTTAAATTTAAGTCTATAAATACATTTTTTGCACTCATTCTGAATTATAGTGCATAGTTGTGGTTAGCAGATTTCAGTGCTAATATGTATTGTTGCCTGCCCAGAGCTTCATGCATGTTTTCTGGTATGTCATAGACATAGTGAAGGGCCCTCTATAATCTGTGAAGCGAAGCTACAGAGCTCTTCCAGATGCTATGCTTCTTTGGACCATACCTCAGGGATTTCTTTATTGCCTGTCCTGGTTTCAATGGTACAATCAAATAATTGGAATTTATCCACTGTGTTACATTAGTGTTGCCCTAGCCACACCTGACTTGCTAGAGAGAACACAACCAACCTCAATGGATAGGATTATGTAAATGTTTATGCCATTAATTTACGCTATGTTAACATCCCCCCGGATATCCACCCCATTGCAAATCAGTCTTAAAACCAAATCAACAAAAACAATGGTTCCTTATAATTAAAACAAAAAAACACACGAGGGAAAAAAATGGATTGCAAAATGGGCATTTTTGGATGCAAGTCCGCCTTTTTCTCCATCCAAAAGACCAAATATACAGTACACCAGTGGATGGTTTTAAAAACCCATTGAAATCAATGGGATTCTAAAAATTTAGTTTTTAGAATTTTTTGATGGATTACAAAAACACATTACCTACAGAGACACCAACACAGATGTGAATCCTGCCTTAACATAATATTAACATAAAAGTTGCCATATGATGATCTACTATCACACAACTTTTATCCCAATCAATTGAAACATCTATTAAAGGGGTTGTCCCATCTCAGGGATCCTATCTATACTGGTAGCTTATGTAAACTGAACACTTTTCCTAAATATATTGCTTTAGAAATGCTCCTTTGTTTTGCCCACTATGTGAACTTATTTCTCCCATTGTTTACACAGTGTTTCCATAACCACAGATGTGTGATAGGACAAGTGATGTCACTCACTGCAGGACAATCAGTTCAGCTAATTGCAGTTTGCTGATAAAGTCCTGTCTGTTATCTCTCCATGTAAACACACAGATAACACAGAGTCTGTTCTCTACAAGCATGTGCATATTATCTGATCTGAATAAGTATTGTAATACTTCATACTGTCCCATTCAGCAAGCTGGGTGATGTGGGGATACAGGAAGTGAGAAGACGAGACAACAGGCAAACTGCTGAAATGGTGAGATGAGAAAACTCCTTTAAAGTACGTTGTATTTCTTTTGAAAACATATCGGATACTTCCCGCAGCTCTGCCTCTTCAGATTGGTTGCTGTGTATAAACACAAGCCCATTACAAGCTGAACAAATAGTCAATGTATAGAGAGAGGATTTGTACTACAGAAGAGGCAGAATGGTTATAAGCCATGAACAACTAGTGATTCTGAAGGATTACTGAGGGAAACAAACCTTAGAAAGGACAGAATGGAGAGTCACTTTAATCCAGCCTATCAACCTACAACAGGCTTGTATTAGAGGGTATGTAAGAATTTTTGTTCCAATGCATATAAAAAAAAATGTAAGTAACTTTTCAAATAGTTTAACATTTTGAGCCTACATCTTATATGCAAATCAGTGTGTGATCATGGTGACATACTGCAAACACACCTTGCGTAGACCTTGCAGTTATACGGTGTCTATCAATAAGTTTTTGGACACCCATGCAAATGCAAATGAAGATCTCTGCAGTCGTGTCGTACATCACGCCTTCTGCCGTTAAATATCTTGTAGGAAACAGCATTGGCATTAGTCGCATGCAAGATGCCACGAAGTGCAGAGTTGTGCGATTTCAAGAAAGGGGTAATTGTGGGGTACCACAGAAATGGTCGATCCCTAAAGGACATAGCAAGCAAACTGAATTACCCAAAATCAACAGTGGTCTATGTGATTACGAAGTGGAAGGTGATTGTCAGAATGTGCCAACTATTGAATATGAATAAATGCTGTTATCTATTCTACCACAGGTGTCCAAATACTTATTGGTTGACCGTGTACTATGAAAGGTATAACTGATGCTTGCTTCACATTAGTGCCAGGCTATTTTTGTTCTGGTCTGTTGGAGTACCAGAACAGTGGCTAGGAGGACCACTACAACAGCGGTCACATACAGGCCCTGAAGGACTCCATAAACTGCAATGGGATTCACTGGGTACCTGTTCTTTTAAACGGAAAGCGATGGATGAAAAAGTCAGACTTTCATCACTTCAACGCAGATGTGAATGCAGCCTGAAGGGTTAGACTACACATGGTTAAGAAGTGATCCGATTTTGCAACTGGTGAAGTATATGTCCAGTAGTTGATAGAGACACTGTCTCCTCTTTCATATAAGAACCCTAGCACCGACTTGATTGTTATCAGAATGGCCTGCTTTGGGCAGATCTACAGCTGTAGCATACTAGATTGTGGTCATCTGCTACTATTTCTTTATATGTTGTGGAGTCTGCTTACATGGCTTGGTAACAGTAAAACTTTGTATATATATATATATATATATATATATATATATATATATATATATATATATATATATATATATATATATATACACACACACACACACACACATACGGTAGCTTGCCAAGGTCAACCTTCCAGGAAAACCTGAGTAAACCTAAATCACTTGGAAGGAGGTACAAAAGGAATTTATCATATAAATTAGATTCCATGGCGTACAATTGTAATAAGTGGGCAGGTAAGCTGTGTACTACGACTGAACCAAGACTATATGTTCTTTTATATTTTAAAGTGTCAACTTGTCACTCAAACATCATATGCGGTTTCTCTTGCAGTTTTCCGATCAACTTTCTGCAAGATCTTGTTTTCAAAGAACAAATTGTAATCAAATAGTTTTTGCTTCAAACAGATGAAATATAAAAGCAGCAGGAAAGCTGAAAATAATTCAAGCCATGGACGCCTTTTATGGTTTTAGATTACTTTATAACCCATTATGAGGAACTACGCCTTTGCAATTTATCAAAATTAATGAATTTTCTGGGAAACTATAGTTTGTTTGTTTTTTGCATAGAATCATTCAATTGATTTTATTTACAGAACCCCATCCAATTTTATTTACAGAACCCCAGAAGCATGGTTTCATCCCCCCACAGTTTTGCTGCCAATGTATGTTAGGCTTTTATTTTAGCTTTATTGCTTTAGATTGCTACCTACTGTCTCAACACAGACTGCAACATCTAATAACCTGAGTGCCATTGTTGCTCAATAGAGATGAGCGAACACTGTTCGGATCAGCTGATCCGAACAGCACGCACCCATAGAAATGAATGGAAGCACCTGTGACGCCGGACGGCCACCGGAAAAGTCAGCGTCACAGGTGCTTCCATTCATTTCTATGGGTGCGTGCTGTTCGGATCGGCTGATCCGAACAGTGTTCGCTCATCTCTATTGCTCAAGTTTTTACATGGCTCCTGCTCTCACGCCATTTCAGTTGGTTTTATGGCAATGGCTTTCCTAGAAACTGCTACTGAATTTTAATGACAGACATTGGGCAGCAGAACCATCTGATGTGGATGTACACCAAAGAGCATTGCCACTTCTTGTTCTAGCAAGTTCTGGATGAGAGATGGTAAAATGATTCCTTCATAGGCAGCTCTATGTTGAACCCATAGGCTGTGAGTGGTGTCTTTCACACTCTCCCAAAGTAAGCCTACACACTACATAGCGTGATATGTTCTGTTACACTGATGCAGTAAACACCTTTCAGAAGTGTACAGTAGTGGCCATAGGTTTTGATACTGACACAAAGTTTTCACAAAGTTTGCTGCCTCAGATTTTCAATCTTTTAGTAAGATGTTTCTACAAGGTTATCAAGTTTATGCAAAAGGAAGAATAATAATTATACTGTAGTGTTGACTTTTATTCCTCAAGACATTTGCAAATTGCCCTTGCATGCAAGATATCACCTTCTGAGACAAATCCTGACTAGTAGCAACCCATTGGTTACCTTATCAGTGCTTGGAATTTATCACAATTTTTGTATTTTTGTTTGTCCACTCACATTTTTGAGAATTACCTACAGATTCTCAATGGTGTTGAGATCTGATGAGTTAGGGTAAGTTCACACTGAGTTTTTTGGTCAGGCTTTTGAGGCCGTATTCGCCTCAAAACCCTGACCAAAAAGACGGCTCCTATTGAAATAAATGGGAGCCGCTCAGGTCTTTTTTCCAGGAGCCATTTCTTCCGGCTCCCGGAAATAAGAAGCGAGATGCTCATTCTTCAGGCCGAATCGCGAGTTGACTTGGCCTGAAGACACTCCCTCCTCCGGACTAGGCACATTCATTGGGCCTAATCCGGAGCAGAGTGCACGGCGGTATGCCGGTGCAGAGCACCAGTTTTCAGTTGTGGCTACCTGTTTTTTTGGATCAGAACCTGAGGCAGCCTCTGAAAATCCCCATGTGAACTTACCCTTAACTGGCCAGGTACCAAAAAGTTCAACATTCTTCACTTTTGAGTCACTAAGTTATCACTTTTGCCTTATGACATGGTGCTGTTCACTACCAAATTATGGATGAAAAGCAACCCGACACATGAATGGTCTCCAGATACCGTATTTTTCGGACTATAAGACGCACTTTTTTTCCTCCCAATATGGGAGGAAAATGTGTGTGCGTCTTATAGTCCGAATGCAGCGTGTGCAGCGTCTGTGTCCTGTCTATGAGGAGCAGCACGGAGAGCAGCACGGTGCCTGCCCGCTCTGCCCCTCCTTCCCTGTCTGTGTCACGTGTTTGCAGGAGCGAGATATGAGAGGCAGGGAAGTAGGGGCGGGCCAGACAGGTGAAGGAAGCGTGGTTTCAAGCTTGCCGAGAAAACCACGCCTCCTTCTCCCGTCTGGCCCGCCCCTCCTTCACTGCCTCTCAGATCTGGCTCTTGCAATGAAGCCACACAGACAGGGAAAGAGGGGCGGGCCAAACGGGAGGAGGAGGCGTGGTTTTCTCGGCAAGCTCGAAACCACGCCTCCTTCACCCGTCTGGCCCGCCCCTACTTCCCTGCCTGTGTGGCTTCATTGCAAGAGCCAGATCTGAGAGGCAGTGAAGGAGGGACGAGCCAGATGGGTGAAAGAGGCGTGTTTTCAAGTTTGCTTAGAAAACCACACCTCCTTCACCCGTCTGGCCCGCCCCTTTTTCTCTTCTTGCATAGCTTCACTGCAGGGTGTCTCTTTCCATCCATGGATGAGAATAGATAGATAGATTAGATAGATAGATAGATAGATAGATAGATAGATAGATAGATTAGATAGATATGTTCAAATCACCCCCATATCCCTAGAATACATATAAAACAAAAACATTACTGTGAAACACATACACATTTGGTATCCCTGTGTCCGAAAGCCCCCGATTCTATTTACATTGGTGAAATATTATATTATTAGGTTATTAAATATTTCACCAATTTTTTTTCCATAAAATTTTTTTTTCCCCTATTTTCCTCCTCTAAAACCTTAGTGCGTCTTATGGTCCGGTGCGTCTTATAGTCCGAAAAATACTTTACCGTTGATATGACACAGGACTTATGGTAGAACTCACCTTTTCTTCTCCAATCATTTTTCCAGATATCCCAAACAGTCTCAAGGGCTTCATCAGAAAAAAATAACTTTATCCCAGTCCTTTACAGGCCAATTCCTGTATTTCCTACAGAATGTCAGTCTATCCTTGAGGTTTTTCTTGGACAGAAGTATCTTCTGGACAATTAAAAGTTAAACACTTTCAAACACATGAAAGTAATTGTTGATTTTTTTACTACACATCTTACAGGTGAAAGTGTTTTGTCTGTGGTTGCCAATGTATATGACAATGAAACCTTTCATAAACCAGTACGTTTTAGAAAACCCATCATCATTTCCTTATTGCGAACAGGTTATCAGGCAGGGAAACTATATGCATGAGAAGATAAACCAGCCACAATAGGAAGATAAGGACTGGGTTTATGACAAGTGCCCGATCATAGAAATCAAGTCCCCCACCCCCGCCTTTTCGCTCTGTGCAGATATAATGTCCAGATATAAATACGGACTATAACAGAAATCCAGTTGTTCCTGTTCTCAGTTCACAAATGAAACACTGAAAGTCATGCAGGGCATTATGTTGAAGAATGGGGTTCCAGTATAGCAGCATATATTCTGTGAATAATCAGTATGTATTAAAGGAATACCTCTGCATACAATTAGTTATGTACAAGAATGGAGTCCAATAATTATACATTAGTTTACAAGTTACATTAATGAAATCCATTATTTTACACAAGGAAGCTGAACAGCAATTCATTATAGAAGGGAGTCTACCACCTCCCCTAAGCATATTCAACTGTCACCACTGTGTTACATAGTACTATTGTACCATGTACAGTGATTATTTCATCAATTTGTAACGCATGATACTTCTGTAGGTTTGGAGAAGTTTTTGGCAGTTTGGTGACCTGCTGCCAGAAGGAAGAGTAATATATTCTGTGCAAACCTCGTTCTCCCAATAACAGCCATTCTGACAGTTTCTTCGCTATAGTTAATCATGGCTGGATGGCAGCAGAGGGAAGAATACATCAGATATATCCATCATCTGACAACTGCTCACTGATTCTTTTAGCAAAAAAAAAAAAAAAAAAAGGTCTTTCTGTATTTCTATATTTTTTAATCTATTACAAGTACAGATTACAAACGCAAACTGCCAATAAACTTTAAAAAAAAAATAATAATAATAAATTTTATAACTAGAGTGATGGGTGAAGTTGGGAGCCAAATCAACCTTCCCTAAATATGGCAGGAGATGTTAAAGGGATCCTATCATTCAATCACAATTTTTTCTCATTAACACGTCGGAATAGCCTTAAGGCAGGCTACTCGTCTCCTACCTTTCGTTGTCTTCTTCGCGCAACCGTTTGCTTGAAAATCCGGTTTTTGTCAGTATGTAAATGAGTTCTCTCGCAGCACTGGGGATGGGCCCAATGCTGCCAGAGAACTCTCCAGCGCCACCTTCATCTTCTTCTGGAACGAGGTCTCCACCGAGTTTTCTTCCGGCGGTGGCTTGTAACTTCTAGGCCTCGGGCAAAGCTGACTGCTCATGCCCGCAGCCACAAGAAAAATGGCCGCTTACACAGTATTGAAAATGGCCATTTTCTCGTGGCCGGCAAGCATGTGCAGTTGGCTTGCCCTAGAAGTTACAAGCCACCGCCGGAAGAAGATGCGGTGAAGACCTCGTTCCAGAAGAAGATGGAGGCGGCCCTGGAGAGTTCTCTGGCAGAATTGGGGACGCCCCCAGAGCTGTTTGAGTACTGGGGCCCACCCCCAGTACTGTTAGAGAACTCATTTACACACTGACAAAAACGGATTTTCAAGCAAACGGCGGCACGGAGAAGACAACGAAAGGTAGGAGAAGAATAGCATTTCTTAAGGCTATTCCGATGTGTTAATGAGAAAAAATTGTGATTGAGTGATAGGATCCCTTTAAAGGTAAGGCTAGCCATATAATTTTGATAGCTGTAGGGCTCAACAACCCATTTACATGCATGATCAGCTCCAGGGGTGTAACTTGAGAGGGTGCAGAGGATGCAAACACGAGCCCTGTAGCCTAAGGAGACCTATAAGGTGCCTTTATGAAGAGATCCATTCTATAAACAATACATGATAGTTGGGGGTTTGGTACAGATTTATCGTCAGGGCTCAGGAGCTGCATGATACCCTTCTGAGCAGCTTTGTAATTTTCAGATTGGATAGCATCTCCAATAGTTCAGCAAGTGGCCTTGCTAGTTGGAAAAGAAAACCTAATTGTGACCCTGTAAGAATACATTCACACAAGCAATCAGTGGTAAAGAAATGTAGGCTGTAGTCTGGAGAATTGTTATAAGGCCTGCTCATCTAAACATTTCCTATATCATTCAATGTACATCTCCACAACAAATCAAGGGGGCATTCATACATACTGTACATAGACAAATCAAATAATATAATGCAAAACAATAACATTTTCTGCTCCTGCTCTCGCTTCAGGCTTGAAGAATCGAATCTCATATACAAATGTTCATCTTCTTGTAAGAAGTCTCTTTTGCTTCACTGTGCTTACAGGGAGGTTTGCCCGCAGGCACACTAAAGCAACCGAACAGCTTACAAACTGATGTGAAGCTCCATTCAGATCAAGTCTTTTTTACATCCACTTAACAGATGCAAAAGCCATCAATGTTAAATGTTGATCACTGAAATCTTCCCGATGCTTCAGTGTCCAGTCCTACTGCTCAGGAGTTCTCTTCTGGCAGAAGTCTTTGCCGCACATGACCGCTGAGGTCAATCAGCGGCCTAAGGTAAGGACACGGGACAGGTGAGTATGGATTTTTTTTATTTATTTTTTTTTTTACCTTCCCCAGCCTTATATAAAGAAAGTGGTTATCATGGACAACCACTTTAATCACGGTTTTTGGCTGCTGTAATATAAATCATCATGGATATTTTCTTGAGCTTAATTTGATTGATGAAACAATTGGTTTTCAGTGCGAATAAAGATTTCTATGATTAAATTATTTCCAGGAGAGCGTCTCATATTTTTGTATCATATCAGTTTTCCTTTTGTGCTTATGTAGTGTTATACTGAGTTAAGGGGCAAAATATATTTGACATCAACTACTATTTGGCCCAAGTGTCACCAAGTCACTCAGTAGAAAAAGAATTTAATAAGCTTCATTGATCAGTAGATAGAAACATTTAGTCGATAACTAAAAAAACATTTAGTAAATACACAATATATGCAGCTGGAAATGATGAGCAGTTAGGGCTACCATCCTGTAGGGTTGCAAGGAGAATATGGTGGGCCCTTTTTCAAGATCATACTAGCAAATCATTACCTTAAGTCTATTTATCAGCTTGTAGACAAAGAAAAATAGAAGTGGTTTGAAAAAAGGGAACATAATAAACCGTTCTTACTGGTAATAAAGTTAATAAATAATACACTCACTGCAGCAATACAGAGTCAGTGGAAACGTCTATCTAGACTCACACTTCAGCACTGTACTACAGAATAAAATGTATTAATAAATGATGGAAAATCTGTATTATCTATTTCCCTCTTGGTCATGACTTACAATATTTCACTATGACAGCTTCACCCAATTAAGGGAATATTCCACAGGAACATTGGCTGACTTAAAGGGCACTTACAATACTACAAGCTTGAGTGAATGCTGGGACCCAAGATAACACATGTCAGGGGATAAACGCAAGATGTCAGCTTATAAAAAGGATTTTCACTGCAGAGCACATTTCCAGAACAACCTTTGGAAGACTCAAAACCTTTACTGTCATTTGTCACATATTACATGCAATCTAGAAAAAAAACTATACAATAATAGATTTGCAAATGACAATAGATTTGAATAAAATAACAGTTCTGTATTATTTATTCAGTAAACAAATTAAGAAAATGTCTATTCTGTCCGTCTACATATACCAATACATCTAGGAATGGCATTATCTCCTGCTACAATGGGTAGATAGACCTTCATCTATAGTACAGTATATTGCCTGTAGGGGAACCACAACTCCTTTTATTTTGCAGCAGTTAAATTAGATTAGCTCTGTACTCTTCCTAGGAACAGTATATTACATAATTGGTTGGCATACTAAAATGGCCTTTACATATAACAAAATTGACCTCTAAACTTGAAGAGGGGAAAAATGTGGCATCTCTTAGAATGAAAAACTAATTGTAAGGGCAGGTTTTTGATGGATCTCTTAACATTTTCTGACAAATAGGGGGGTATTCACACTACTCTTTTTGGTGTCTGTTGTTTCTAAGAAAATAAGATAAGGAAGTTATAGTACCATGAAGACTCAATTTAACTTGTTTTCTGTTCTCTTCACATTCCTCGAAAAAGACTGCGCACTAGGAAATTATTAAAAGTTATTGAAAAGCTCGCAATCCTGTCACTGGTCAATTTCTGGTTCACAAAGTAAGCAGCAATGATCAAGTCAGTTCTGTAAGGAAATATATATCAATGTAACGTCATACTCAAACATTTCTAAGCTATTTATAATATAGTGCTTTTTCGGAATGTAGACTATCAAACCTTACTAAGGTGGAAAATATATATAATCATAGCCATAAGTGTTGGCACCCCTGAAAGTTTTGCAGAAAATTAAATATTTCTCCCAGAAAATTATTACAATTATATACTTTTTGCTATACATATGTTTATTCTCTTTGTATGTATTGGAACACCACAAAAAAAAAAAAAAAAAAGATATAATTTCACGCAAAACTCCAAAAATGGGCCAGACAAAATTGCTAACACCCTCAACTTAGTATTTAGTATTTGGCTGCCACCCTTTTGAAAAAAATAACTGAAATCAATCACGTCCTATAACTGTCAACAAGCTTATTACACCTTCCAAATGGAATTTTGGACCCCTCTTCAATTGCAAACTGCTCCAGGTCTCTTATATTTGAAAAGCACCCTATATTAAGACTGAGTCAACTTTTCTCCTTTTTATCTGATTTTGCTTACTTTTATATTGCTCACATCTGTTACGTGCCACACAAGCATTTCATGCTTGAATCAAAGTTATTTATGCCCAATTTTGTAAAAAGTGCCTACAATTTTGTCTGGTCCATTTTTGGAGTTGTGTGTCAAATTATGTCCATTTTGCCTTTTTTTCCCTATAGTTTTTTTTGGTGTTAGGAAAGTGGATGCTGATCACCAATAATTGTGTTAGAAACTCATAGCACTGTAGCGTATCCATATGAAAAAGACACTATAGGCTACATGCATTGATTACACAATGTAGATGAAACGCCTACAAGTTGTACTAGTTATCACTGCCTGTTGCACTGGACCATCCAGTTTTGATCCAGGCTTAGCAACTGTTTCATGCCCAACACTGATTAGCATAGAACAGCAAGGCCGTAGACACTCTACTGTATCCACATCACAAACAGTATAGAGGTCAGATACCGCCAAAAGCCAGACATGGGTCAAATATATATATATATATATATATATATATATATATATATATATATATATATATTATATACACACACTTATATATTATACATACATACACACACACACACACACACACACACACACACGGGGGACCCAAAAGTTTCCAGAAAAGTTTTTTTTGAAGCGTGTATTTATTTATTTTTTTGTACAAAATTCCTTCAATCTCCTTCAACGTACTCTCCTTTAGCGGCAATACACTTGTCAAATCTCGTCTGCCATTTTTTAAACTCATCTACTTTGAGGAGTGCAAGCGCCTCCGTTGTTTTTCTCTTCACCTCCTCCACGTCGGCGACACGCTTCCCCTTGAGGTTCCTCTTCATTCGTGGGAATAAAAAAAAAGTCACTGGGAGCCATATTGGGTGAATAGGGTGGGTGGGCCGTTTCTTGCCATGAAAGTGGTCACCGAGATGGCGATGTGGGCTGAGACAGTCGTGGTGGAAAAACCAAATCACCAGACTGCCACATTTCGGGCCTTATTCGCCACACACTGTTGTACAACCTCTTGAGAACCCCAAGTAGAAAACCTGGTTGATGGTCTGAGCTTTTGGAACGAATTCCGAGTGCACAATCCCTTTTGCATCGAAAAAACAAATGACCATTGTCTTCACATTGGACTTCACTTGACAAGCGACGGCTGGACAAAAACAGCTCTTGCAAGAAAATTCACTGCGGGTAGACGAAACCTTCCGCATCAATGCCGCTTAGCACACTGACTGAGAAGGTGTGGTTGAACAAACAACTAGCTGCAGAGTCGCGTACTACAAAAACTGCTGGAAAACTTTTGGGTCCCCCCTCATAATATATATATATATATATATATATATATACACATACACACACACACACACACACACACATACATACATACATACATACATACACAGTACAGACCAAAAGTTTGGATACATTTTCTCATTCAAAGAGTTTTCTGTATTTTCATGACTATGAAAATTGTAGATTCACACTGAAGGCATCAAAACTAAGAATTAACACATGTAGAGTTATATACTTAAAAAAAGTGTGAAACAACTGAAAATATATGTCTTATATTCTAGGTTCTTCAAAGTAGCCACCTTTTGCTTTGATTACTGCTTAGCACACTCTTGGCGTTCTTTTGATGAGCTTCAAGAGGTAGTCACTGGAAATGGTTTTCACTTCACAGGTGTGTCCTGTCAGGTTTAATGAGTGGGATTTCTTGCCTTATAAATGGGGTTGGGACTATCAGTTGTGTTGTGCAGAAGTCAGGTGGATACACAGCTGATAATCCTACTGAATAGACTGTTAGAATTTGTATTATGGCAAGAAAAAAAGCAGCTAAGTAAAGAAAAACGAGAGGCCATCATTACTTTAAGAAATGAAGGTCAGTCATTCCGAAAAATTGGGAAAACTTTGAAAGTGTCCCCAAGTGCAGTTGCAAAAACCATCAAGCGCTACAAAGAAACTGGCTCACATGAGGACCGCCCCAGGAAAGGAAGACCAAGAGTCACCTCTGCTGCAGAGGATAAATTCATCCGAGTCATCAGCCTCAGAAATCGCAGGTTAACAGCAGCTCAGATTAGAGATCAGGTCAATGCCACACAGAGTTCTAGCAGCAGACACATCTCAACAACAACAGTTAAGAGGAGACTTTGTGCAGCAGGCCTTCATGGTAAAATAGTTGCTAGAAAACCACTGCTAAGGACAGGCAACAAGCAGAAGAGACTTGTTTGGGCTAAAGAACACAAGGAATGGACATTAGACCAGTGGAAATCTGTGCTTTGGTTTGAGGAGTTCAAATTTGAGATCTTTGGTTCCAACCACCATGTCTTTGTGTGGCACAGAAAAGGTGAATGGATGGACTCTACATGCCTGGTTTCCACCGTGAAGCATAAAGGAGGAGGTGTGATGGTGTGGGGGTGCTTTGCTGGTGACACTGTTGGGGATTTATTCAAAATTGAAGGTATACTGAACCAGCATGGCTACCTCAGCATCTTGCAGCGGCATGCTATTCCATCCAGTTTGCGTTTAGTTGGACCATCATTTATTTTTCAATAGGACAATGACCCCAAACACACCTCCAGGCTGTGTAAGGGCTATTTGACCAAGAAGGAGAGTGATGGGGTGCTATACCAGATGACCTGGCCTCCACAGTCACCAGACCTGAACCCAATCGAGATGGTTTTGGGTGAGCTGGACCGCAGAGTGAAGGCAAAAGGGCCAACAAGTGCTAAACATCTCTGGGAACTCCTTCAAGACTGTTGGAAGACCATTTCAGGTGACTACCTCTTGAAGCTCATCAAGAGAATGCGCCTGCCATGACTGTCGCGGCTTCCTGCTTCAGAGTAGGTCCAAATGAATGGGCCTAGCCCAGAGGGTGCTGCCGTGAGGCGGACACCGCGGCTGAATCAGCCGCGAAATCCGCCTGATGAAAGGGCAGCTCACTTCTTTTTTCTATGAGCGGGAACATACCGCTCACGGAAAAAAGTAAGCTAGCGGTCTACATAGACCTCCATTGAGGGGGTGGATTCTGACGTGGATTCAGTGCCATAATCCGCCCCCTCTTGCCCCCGTGTGAACGAGCCCTAATACTTAGGTGAAGCACGTTGAAAAACATTGATGAAGTTTAATGTATAGTCAAGACACTGACCCATGTACAAACTCAACAAGACCATTGGTTTAAAAGTGTCCTGGATTTAAGGGCCCGTTCACACGGAGTAAACGCGTGTGTACTTTGGCAAAACACACGTGTAAAAATAAGACTCCCATTGACTTCAATCCATGTGAACGGGCCCTAAAGTTGCAGATATTACAGGTATTGGCTCAGTTCGTGCAAACTTAGACAATCTGAAAATACACCAGATTTATCACAGTGACTGATGCTGGATAATAAAGCTGGTATATCTTTAGACCGTCTAATCTACGTTCATGCCACTGCTGAGTTGGTTTACTTTGAGCCGAATTTTACGACACAATGTCGGGGCATTTTTGGTGCATTTTAAAACCATGCTTTTTTTTTTTTTTTTTTTGAGAATACACACACACACACACACACACACACACACACACACACGTATACCAAGAGGAAAAATTTTACACCTGTGTATTCTTTGTGTGTGCCATTAATTTTAATTAAATTTAATAGTTACATTGTATATATTTTTTCACTTTAGTCAGTGAAGTTTTATAAATTGTGTGTTGAAAATTCAAGCAGTCAGTGAAGTATATGCTATAGCTATATACTTATAAGGACAGCTTATATAATATGGTCTACATAAATGCACAGAGAAATGATTTTCTTATGATACTATTGAGATATTAAAATAAATTGCTTCCTTTCCATGCACAAGGGATGAGTGCATTTCCGATCACATGAATAAAAGCTCCCTGTGCTCCTACTAATGCGCCTGTGGTTTTAAAGCATTTACAGTGCTCAATAATGTCGTCCAAACTCATCTAAGTGTGGTGTACGGATCTAATGTGGTCAAGGAAGTAATAATGCCTACTGCTTGCACAATGTAGACACTGATGTTACCGCACAGCTTCCAATTATTTGCTTCCAAACTTCTTTAGAACACAGTGGGATAGCCATCCATAATCAGAGAAAGGAAAAAAAAAAGATAGTGGGGGACAAAAAGAAAAATGAACGCTGACTGTCCTTCAGTTTTGAAAAATGTATAATGTGTCATTATATGCTAGGTGTTTCTAAAAAGGTTTCAGTGGTTCTCTAACAGTCATAGTGATTCTCTCTCCATCTGGCTAATATTCAGGCTTTACCATCATTATTTCTGTGTAAATATGTACTTTAACCGTTGGCTTAGAAATAGGCTGCTACTTTTGTCTTTACATACTGATACCATTCATTGGCCTGCAACGGCTGCCAGTCTGTTTAAGTTGTTGTCCAGGATTAGATAAAAGCAAGGGTTATATCCACAAACTGCCACACGTGGCTGTGTGCGATATTGTAGTGCAACCCGATCCACTTCAGTAAAGATGAACTACAATACTAGACTATTCAGATAAAGGTATGGCACTTATTCTGGAAGTAAGCAGCCATAATATGCAATGTACAATCCCTTTTGGTTGAAATATTTGTGTACGAAACTGTGTCTAGGACTGGTTGCAGGATACCGAGGCCGTGTTCAGTGTGCTATCCATGTATTTCACGGATAGCACACTAACCCATTCTTTTCTATCGGCCCGTACACATGGACAGGAATTTCATGGTCCCGTGGCAGGCTGACAGTCTGGGCCGCAAAATATAGATCAGGTCCCATTCCTGTCCTATTTTGCGGCCCTTCCTTCTGTGGTTCCTATTCATTAAATGAAAACCACCACCAATGAAGTATACCTTGTGGGACAAGTAGACAAATCCCAGTTTACCCTGAACCTTGCCTTATTAGCCCCAGATCAATAATTCCCGCCCTAACAAGGGCAGTAGCACAGACTGTGCCCTAAATGCACCCTAATATTCCCTATACTATCCAAACATGTTTCTTCCTACAAAGGTAGGCCTCATCAGAGGTTCTAAGAAAAAGATAAGGAGAGGGAAACCGTACATACTGTACAGTTCAAGCATTGTATACTAAAATACTTTCTAGCTATTTAAACAGATGCCTAAACAGATATGGTAAATAAAACAGTAACAGATTCCCTATAACTAATGTTTATTATCTGTTATGGTAACAGTACTGTCTGCAAATGTTAAAAGGAGGTTCCTAATAGGGCCTTCAACACAAATGTGGACATAACTTACATTTAGGTCATTTTAGCCTTGTTCCTATGATATTCATTGAATGCAGCTTCATGTCAAAGATAAAGTCATTTACTGGATTTTAACTTCTGAATGTAAAATATTTATTTCAAATATTGTTTTATATGATGAATGACTTTTCTAGTTCTGATAATGTAATCTATTTTTCTCTGGAGATTTGTGTTTGCTTTATGCACTGAATGTACGATCGTTGGTATACTGTTCCTGAGCATCTATTTTCAGTGTGATGTCATCCTATCACATATTGTAGCACATATTGTCTTTTTGCCTTATTCTTAATGAGTCCAGATGGATCTCAGGAGGACCAGATGGCATAAGAATGTGGGTATGCTTTTATCATCCAAACACAGGCTTTCAAAAGCTTACTAAATGCCATAAATTGAGTAACAAATTCAATCAAGTGTGCATATAGGATTCCCAATTGCTTTGACATTTTTGCGTTTTGAAGGAGGGAAGAATGAAGTTTTCTTTTTTTTTAAATTTTTTAGAAATACTATGACCTTTGAATTAACACTGAGATAGTTGTGATATGTTTGAGAAAGTGAGACTGGGTGCCGAGGGGTCGGCATATTTCACCCAGGTTCCTCACCTATCTGTGGTCCAATGGCATATTCAGTAGGCCTTAGCCCAGGTGTGGGTCCTAGGCTCGTAAATGGGCCATAAAAGGCTGCAGAAACTGCACTTCTGGGCAGACTCTGCCAGTGAGAGGAGGTGCTTGGGTCTGTCCTGGAGTGTCAGAGTCTGGTGAGATCCATGTGATTTTTTTTTTTGTGGCTGGAGCTAGCCATACTTATAGTTAGGACTTATTTTATTTAGTGAGTGCTCAGACGAGCTGGGTTTTTGTTATTTTGTGACTAATAAACGGAACAGGTTAAAAACCTGTTTTTACCAGACTTTGTGTCCGCATTGCTGATGCTACTGAGCTATTCTCCCACATACAGTAAGTTCGTTCAGTCTAAGTATATAGATCCTTTGTGTCCTCATTAGGCTCTAAGACAGTTACAAATCGCAAATCTCATTGGGGAAAATTTATCATTAGCAGAGTTTGCACCAAATTTATGAAATGTCATGCAATGTTTGATATAGTAAATGTATCTCTGACACATTTCTGTCCTGAAATGTTACTCCACTTTTTACACCACTCACTGACTGGAGCAAGTTTGTGTCAATTTTTAGTTAGAAATGTGGAGTACAGTGTTTGATAAGTTTCCCCCATTATGTCCATTCAATAGTGCTACTGGTATGGCAAAAAATACTTGTTAATTTTTTTTTTATGTCAAAACCTGTATTCCAGCTACTTTTTTTTTTCTATTTACTATATATGCTTCTTAAAAGGTATGTAAATTAGTTCTCTAGCAGCAATGGGGGCGGCCCCAGTGCTGAAAATGCGATGGGGGCGTCCCCACTGCTGCTCGAGAACACTATCCTGCGACGCCTCTATCTTCGGCTGGATCCTCCCCTTCTCTGTCGTCTTCATCTTGCGTCACCTCCGACACCTGCGCAGTTGGCTCTGCCAGTGAGACACTAGTAGAGCCAACTGTGCATGCCTGCCGGCGGCCATTTTTGGGAGGCCGCTCTTGTAGTTAAATGCAGGAGCGGCCTCCCAAAAATGGTCGCCGGCCGGCATTCACACTCGGCTCTGCTGGTGTCTCACTGGCAGAGCCAACTGCGCAGGCGTCGGAGGTGACGCAAAGGAAGACGACGAAGGGGAGGATCCAGCTGAAGATAGAGGCGTCGCAGGATCGTGTTCTCGAGCAGCAGTGGGAACGCCCCCATTGCATTCTCAGCGCTGGGGCCCACCCCCATCGCTGCCAGAGAACTAATTTACACACCGGTAAAAAACTGTATTTCTAAGGAACAGCGCGGCGGAGATCACATCTAAAGGTAAGAGACGAATAGCCTTTCTAAAGGCTATTCCGACGTCTTATCCACACAAAAAAAAAAAAAAGAGGTTTTAATGGTAGAATCCCTTTAAATTGAAACTTGTGTGTTGTATTGCTTTACTGATTCTGTAATAACATTGCCTAACCATTTGTGATGTAATATCATTATGTTAAGAATGTGATCGTCTGGTAACCCAGAAGGACGGATGAGAAATGCAGACTCATAACTGCTTCTCAGCTGACAATGTTAGCAGATTACAGGCGCACTTTATGAAGGCCTACACTTTGTCAGTAGAGCGCTAATACAGGCTTGCTTTATCAGTAGACACAAGAGGCACATATTGGTGGCCTCTCTTACAAAATATACTGTACTTATTTGTGTAGGCTGGCATAAAAAAAAACAACTACATAATGTGAAGGCGTTACTGGGGCAGCCTGCTCAGCTATTTTCAAAGATCACAACTGTTTATGAAGGGCTGGTGAGGTCCTGGGACACTGCGATTGAGAATTTTTCCCTAATATTTTACACTCTTCTAATAGCAGAAAAAAACCCATGCAAAATTGCCAACAAATCTCTTCAGCCTGGATCTTATTGCATTTCCGCCACGGCCTTTTCCACGGTCCTTTTTGGTTACAACTCAGTACGTGGGCCCTCCTGAAAGGTTTGTTCCCGCTCACCGAAAAAAGAAGCGAGCTGCCCTTTCTTCAGGCAGATTCCACGGCTGATTCAGCCGCGGCGTCCGCCTCGCGACACCCTCCTCCGGATATTTGGACCTAATCCGGAGCAGAAAGCCGCGACGGAAAGTGTTCACACGGAACCCCATGTGAACTAGCCCTAAAAGTAATATCCTGTCATTATTACTTTCTCTTCTGTAATGATCCACACATAGTTTTAGCATGAAAAATTGCATAAAAAAGGTGATCAAAAGTGTATGGAAACTTTAATCATCTACTGCTTCCACCATGGCAAATTTTGTTTAGGTGAAGATTAAAAAGGAGTCTTCTTTGTGTTGCCGAACTGTGGGAAACTATTTCAGATGTCGCAAAGTATCACAGAGATCCTTGTCATGGTCAAAGTGTTCAGGTTTATTACAGAACTGTAAATTATCCATAGTAAACGGATTGTTAAATTGTTTGTGTTTTTACCAAGTTCTTTTGTACCTTGATCTATTTACTGTAATTACGTTCGCCTGCAAAACCTATCGCACAACCCCTGTAACACCATGTGTAATTTAGTATCATTCATACAATACCGCATACATATAAAAAATACATTGTGCCTTGTACTTTAACAACATAAACACTCATAACCTTTCAATTTGAATATCCGATCATAGTAATTAGTCTAATTGCTATAACTGCATGGTTACATAGGAATTGCTACATTAAATATATTATTCACATACCACAGTTAGTAATGCTAAATTTAGACCTTTATGACATTGCAGCATGTCTGTGAATATTAGTTTTGTATTATGTGTTTTGTCAAATTATTTTCACACATACAAGTACCTGAATAAAGTTTCTGAATGGCAGATTAATTATTTAGGACATAATGTTCACATTTTTGCTTGAGAAATTGCTTCTGTATAGTAGTGTTAAACATAAAAACTTGGAGTACAGAATGCAAAGGGCTCTTTACCTCTAAGAAATCCAAAAAGTATTGATAGGCACTTAAAATGGGAAAATTCCCTTAACCATATTTCTTGCCCATTCCCTTTCAGGAAACATTATGGGTTATTACAGTGCCCAAACATAGCAGTCTGTTGCTGAAGGAGAGCTTATCTTCTTTGTTATCGCAAGTAGCCTTTATTTCTGTAGGCATGTATAGGAATTATTGAATATTGCGGGTTTTTTCCAGCCTTTAGCTGTATCTGCCCGATTATCCTGACACATTGTAGACCTCCAGGAACATAAAAAATAAAAAGGGTCCAATGCTACAGTTTACAGCTTTTCAGTCCTACAGGAAACTATAATGACTATATTGTCAACTATAAATGTTTGTGAAGCAATAACCGAAATCATTGGTTCCCAAATGGAGGGTTGTGATCCTCCTGGGGGATTGTGACCCATCAGTAGTAGTTACGAGGTGTTATGCTACAGACCCAAAATGGCTGCTGATAATGGTTAGCAGCTTTATTGGTAGCGGAGAACTGACAGTCTTCAGCAGACTGTGGTCCCAGGAGAGGTGAGTAAAAATAAACAGTTATACAGTCCTCTCCTGGGCATCCTTCTGTGGCTGTTTGTATCAAGCACCGCCTGCTGGATCCACATCAAACCAGTTAGAGTTGCATATAGGAGAGGCATAGTTTACCTCTACTTAACCAATGCAACACCTGAAAATGCTGAGGCTCAGAGTATGTTAGCCATGATGGGCTGCCACACAGCTAACACTCACAGGGCAGAGGCAGCACCTTCTACTGGATCCATGACACGACTGATTCAAATGATGAGGAGAGGTGAGTAGAAGTGTTTTTTTTCCTCACCTCCTCTGGGCCTCAGCTTTTATACTGAGAAGACCCCAAAGTACAATAATTCGCAGAGGCACTGTGTGGCATTATACTGTGTGGGGCCAATCTGCAGTACAGTGTGGACAGCACTGGGGACCACAGGACATAATTTTGCCAGTATGGGGCCCCAAAATTCCTAATGTCAGAATAGAATACAAGGCAGAATAGGAGGTAAAATACAATTAGGGACATTTACTTTTCAAATGCGGCTAAGTAGTGGAGGGTCCCTGGCAAAATTCGCTACCATCAGAAAGTTTGGGAACCACTGACCAGATAGTAAAAACCATTATATTATATTCTAAAATAATACAGACACAGGTCAAGACAAATTGCTATTTTACTAATGTGGATAGATTCTGAATTTGGTCTCTGAGATCTACCTAATAGTTCTAGATATTGAATGGAGCTATGAACTGACAGATGTATGTGTTACTTTGTGTCTGCCATAGAGGTTGTCTTTTCTTTGACTCATAAAAAGTAAAGTTTATTAAAGAGGACCTTTCATCAGATTGGGCACAGGCAGTTCCATATACTGCTGGCAAGCCGACAGTGCGCTAAATTCATCGCACTATTGGCCTTCCCGATCTTTGCCCCGGGTAAAGCGCTATTGGTCCCGGTACCGTAATGCTTTACAGTCAGAAGGGCGTTTCTGACACTCTGTCAGGAATGTCCTTCTGCCCAGCAGCGCCTATCGTGCTGCACAGTGTGAGCGGGGAGGAACGCCTCCTCCCCTCCTGATTATACTCGTCTATGGACGAGCACTGTGATCAGAGGGAGGGGGCGTTCCTCCCTGCTCACACGCTACAGCGTGATAGGCACTGCTGGGCAGAAGGATGTTCCCGACAGTGTGTCAGAAACGCCCTTCTGACTGTAAAGCGCTATGGTACCGGGACCGATAGCGCTTTACCCAGGGCACAGATCGGGAAAGCCGATAGTGCGCTGAATTCAGCGCATTGTTGGCTTTCCAGCAGTATATAAAACTGCCTGTCAATTCACTGACGGGTATTCTACTCAAAATAATTTGTATATACAACTGAGGGAGTAGAAATAAAACATAACTTTTATTTTTTAATATATTAAAATTGTGCCCATTATAGCATAAAATATTCCAATAGGGAGATTCACTAACCAGTAAAGAGATTAGGTAGATATAGCTTCTATCTCTTTGATAAAGTGAAACTCTCCCCTTTATCTTTCCAATTGGCAGGAAAAAATAGATAAGCATTCCATTTGTTCAGCAGGACTTGGAGGAGCAAGAGTTAATATGCAGCATTAGCTCCCAACAGTACTCAGAGGTCTGACCAGGTAATGATATAGCCAGTATACAATGGATAAGCAGCAGTCCTATCTATCCTCTGGTTCAATTTAAATGTATTGTAAGTCCCTGAACTATTACATGGAGAAAAAACTATTTCCTAATACCCTCTATACGTATTTCACTAGCTGATATTCTAGCTCATCAGGAGGTTTTTCTAAGGAAAGATGAAAGCTGCAGTGAAAACTGCACTTCCCACGTCCTTGGTGGTAGGACGTGGTATTAGGTTAGACTGCCAGCGAGCGCGCCGGCAGTCAAGCCTTTTAAAGCTTAACCACACCCCCAGTCAACGCCCATGCAGGCATCACGTGATTCCAAAGGATTACACCCACGTAGATGTCATATGACGCTCAGGGGGCGTGGAGGCACTCATTAGTGCTCCTATGGATATATGCAAGTCTAGCTGGAGAACCACAAGTCCCAGCTAGAGAATAAATGTTTTCTATTAGAATCTCTTCAGTGTATTATTAATACTAGGGCATCCATGATACAGAGAGGGCGTAGTAATCATATAGCAACATTGATATTAAAACTGCGGCAATATTAACCTATTGTGAGACAATTAGAGGCTGTAAACATGGAATATCTATAGTAAAACACATAGGGGCTATAAATAAGTCTATAGTGAGTTATGGTATATATATATTATACACATATATATATATATATATATATATATATATATATATATATATATACATATACACACACACACACACACACACACACACGAGTTCTCTATTCAGATCTATATTAATTTTATCAAAAACCACAAACCACAACACTATACCCCATTTTAACTATATAAAGCAACTATAATAGATATTCTCATTAAGCCCTAGTGGAGCCAAGGTTTTAAGTCTATATGTCCACTCTGCCTCTTTTTGTAAAATCTTTTTATCCCAATCCCCCCCTCTAGGATTCGCCTGTACTACTTCGATCCCTTGAAAAGACGATGTTTGAAGATTCCCATCATGAACCTCCCACATATGACGGCTGAGGGTACGGTCCTCCCGCCGTCTAATATTGCCGATATGGTCTAGAATGCGCCTGCAAAATTTGCGGCGTGTTTTCCCCACGTAATTCTTAGGACATCCACAGGTGGCCATATACACAAGGCCAGAGGTCTGACAATTAATAAAGCTGCGGATATCGTACGAATTTTTTGTAGTGACACTAGTAAAAACAGAGCCTGCTTTGATAAAGTCACATGCTTTACAATGTCCACAACGGAAGTTCCCCGTTGGGATATGCTTATTAAGCCATGTAGTGTGTATTGTTGGGGACAGATGGCTATGGACCATAATTATTTCGTTTTTGACGGCCGCTTCTTCCACCAGTCGGTTGGAACTGCGATGGGCAGTCCCGCTGCGCCAAATTTCGCCAACTTGTATCTCGGCTGGTGGGAGGAGCGGCTCGTCTTTGTTGAGGAAAATGAAATTTGGACATCTCAGATCCATGACTGGATTAGGTATATGGATGATGTACTGTTGTTTTGGACTGGAACGGAACAAGAGTTGTATAAATTTGTGGAGTTGTTAAATAAGAACAGTATAAACTTGAAATTTACAGCTAATATTAGTAAAAGGGAACTCACTTTTCTTGACTTATCTATCATGATAGATGAACAGGGACATATTTCCACAAAAATTTTCAGGAAGGAAACAGCAACAAATAGCTTATTATCCTGGAACAGTTTTCATCCCCTTCCCCTCCGTAAAGGGATACCTAGGGGACAGTACCTTCGCATGAGACGAAATTGCTCATCATATTCAAACTTCCGTAAGGCTTGCGACGACTTGACTAATCCTTTTGTGGATCGTGGTTATCCATCTGAAGTGTTGCAGGAAGCCTTTAGACACGCATCCATACAAAATCGTACAGCTTTACTTAATCCTCGTCCAAAAGCCACAGGAGAGAATCAATTACGAATCATTGGTACATTCGACAATCAAAATTCTAGAATAAGATCAATCATCGCTAAACACTGGAATGTGTTGAGGTTGGATCCAGATATTAATGCGTTATTAACACCATCCCCCTCTATAACATATCGCAGGGGTAGAAACCTCCAGGACCGATTGGTCCATAGCCATCTGTCCCCAACAATACACACTACATGGCTTAATAAGCATATCCCAACGGGGAACTTCCGTTGTGGACATTGTAAAGCATGTGACTTTATCAAAGCAGGCTCTGTTTTTACTAGTGTCACTACAAAAAATTTGTACGATATCCGCAGCTTTATTAATTGTCAGACCTCTGGCCTTGTGTATATGGCCACCTGTGGATGTCCTAAGAATTACGTGGGGAAAACACGCCGCAAATTCTGCAGGCGCATTCTAGACCATATCGGCAATATTAGACGGCGGGAGGACCGTACCCTCAGCCGTCATATGTGGGAGGTTCATGATGGGAATCTTCAAACATCGTCTTTTCAAGGGATCGAAGTAGTACAGGCGAATCCTAGAGGGGGGGATTGGGATAAAAAGATTTTACAAAAAGAGGCAGAGTGGACATATAGACTTAAAACCTTGGCTCCACTAGGGCTTAATGAGAATATCAATTATAGTTGCTTTATATAGTTAAAATGGGGTATAGTGTTGTGGTTTGTGGTTTTTGATAAAATTAATATAGATCTGAATAGAGAACTCGTGTGTGTGTGTGTGTGTGTGTGTGTGTGTGTGTGTGTATATATATATATGTGTGTATATATATATATATATATATATACACCATAACTCACTATAGACTTATTTATAGCCCCTATGTGTTTTACTATAGATATTCCATGTTTACAGCCTCTAATTGTCTCACAATAGGTTAATATTGCCGCAGTTTTAATATCAATGTTGCTATATGATTACTACGCCCTCTCTGTATCATGGATGCCCTAGTATTAATAATACACTGAAGAGATTCTAATAGAAAACATTTATTCTCTAGCTGGGACTTGTGGTTCTCCAGCTAGACTTGCATATATCCATAGGAGCACTAATGAGTGCCTCCACGCCCCCTGAGCGTCATATGACATCTACGTGGGTGTAATCCTTTGGAATCACGTGATGCCTGCATGGGCGTTGACTGGGGGTGTGGTTAAGCTTTAAAAGTCAAGAAAAACCTCCTGATGAGCTAGAATATCAGCTAGTGAAATACGTATAGAGGGTATTAGGAAATAGTTTTTTCTCCATGTAATAGTTCAGGGACTTACAATACATTTAAATTGAACCAGAGGATAGATAGGACTGCTGCTTATCCATTGTATACTGGCTATATCATTACCTGGTCAGACCTCTGAGTACTGTTGGGAGCTAATGCTGCATATTAAGGGTCAGTTCACACGTGAAAACCGCCTAGCTTATTTGTGCGAGGTAAAAAACCTCGGGGAGTTTTTTTGACGCTGTTTTTTGCATTCCACGCGGTTTTTGACGAGGTTTTTGACGCGGTTTTCGTTAGCGGTTTTCGCTAGGGTTTTTTTTCCTATATGTGCTATAGAAACTGCAGGCGAAAACCGCGCGGTTTTTTTGAAAAAAACCGCGCTGTTTTCGCCTCCCATTCACTTCTATGCAATTCTTCAGGCGTTTTCCGCCTGAAGAAAGGTCATGTCGCTTCTTCAGGCGGAAAACGCTAGGAGGAAAAAAAAAGCTAGTGGTTTACATAGACCACCATGTTAAAGGAGAGGTTTTTGAAGCGAATTCCGCTGTCAAAAACCTCCCCTTTGCCCACGTGTGAACTAGCCCTAACTCTTGCTCCTCCAAGTCCTGCTGAACAAATGGAATACTTATCTATTTTTTCCTGCCAATTGGAAAGATAAAGGGGAGAGTTTCACTTTATCAAAGAGATAGAAGCTATATCTACCTAATCTCTTTACTGGTTAGTGAATCTCCCTATTGGAATATTTTATGCTATAATGGGCACAATTTTAATATATTAAAAAATAAAAGTTATGTTTTATTTCTACTCCCTCAGCTGTATATATAAAACTGCCTGTGTCCAATCTGATGAAAGGTCCTCTTTAATAGCTGGAAATATTCTTTTTAAAAAGAGGAAAAAAACAAACAAAACATGGTACCATCAGCTTGCCGACTACTTTACACTCAGCAGATATAAAGAAAAAAAAAATGTGAAAAGGGCCATATGAGGCTTGACTGGACTTCCACAAGGTCAAAACATCAATAATGCTAAGAAACCAGGGTCACAAGGTAACGTACCAATACAAATAACACCCAAAAAGCAACAGTATACATTCTTTTATGAGGTTTTTTATGAGCTTAAATTCATGAATTTGATTTTGTAGTTTATGTAGGTGCCGATTGTAACTTTACACTTCACAAACAAATGTTTAAGTGGTATATGATCTAAATATAATATAGACATCTATGTGCATAGGAGGAGTCCTTGAGAACCGACACACATATTGGTGCCAAGCTATTTTTATTTTCATCCTGCAACTTTTTGGCAGTCGAAAGCAGAAACTCTACAATGTAATTTTTGCTACATTACAGGCAAGTAATTAATGTTTTTACATATTTTGCATGTGTATTGTGGTAAAGTGTATAGTAAAGGTATGGAAGGGGGGTATAGCTCTCCTGGTTTCCTCAGCCAGGCGCAGTAGCAGAAATCTTGCAGGATACATGTTGCTTTAACAGAACGTAGTCTGCTAGTGCTCCTTGTTTAAATTACATGGGCTGGATTTTCTGGATTGGAGGACAGGTTGGCAGTGGGAGCCCTCCAGTCCACACCCCTAGTCCACTAGTAGTCCCAGGTGTTCTCAGATGAGACTTCCTGATGGTCATTACTGGGGAAGGAAGCCTGGTAAAAAGGAGGCCTGACAAGTTTTGCAGCCTGAGAGAGAGCACCCTTGTACTGGACATATGCTACTGCGTTTTGGGACACATTTTTAGACCTGCACTAGGATAGTGAGGCATGCTGCTGTTTCGTTAGAGCCGGGTAGGCTTAGGCTTTTATTTTGTTTTTACATGTTGAAACCCGCTGCCTGTGTGAACTATGTCATTGCCGACCCCACTGTGGTAGCTGTTCCCTACAGTATATACAAAAATGTGTCCTTCCTTACCTTTCCTCCAGGTTTAAGATACTGCAAGATGAACGGCTTTGAAAAAAAAAGTGTTTTCAACCGGTTTGTATTTCTTTTCCACACCACTCATCTTGAATTATCTTGAAGAAAGGTAAAGGACACATCTGTCGGTGAAAGCTCTTTGAGACAACCATCCAAAACTGCATTGAAAGGTTCAACTCGTACGACTCCACTTGTCTGACTAATTTCGCTCTAAAAGGAAAAAATCTGCAAATCATGGTGATCTGGACAGGGAGAAGCCAGAGGGGCTCTGAAGGCTTCGCAATGGACACTTCTTTCTAAGCTTTGTTCTTAAAACATAGATTTCAATAATTTGGGAGCCTTTCACTATTAGATCATAAAACATTACAGGAAATGTATGCTGTGTTTTTGGATTATAACCTGCAACATGGTCATGAAAGCAAAATGTACCACTTACTTTGGATGAAGATAGGTCGTGCTGTCATCTGTACTGCAAATTGAGACCTCTGGATTCTTTATATGGCATATAGTATTTTTCTCATTACGGACTGATTAATATGTAAAACTAGAGTTAAATATACTATCCTGGCCCGTATAAGAGGCATTTAGTTTTCAAGTTAAGTTGTGCTTCATGCTGAAATCCCAGCTGCAAATAAACTGTTCAAACAAGCCCAAGATACAATGGTATACGCTTATGACTGGGCTGCTTTGTCTCCGTGCTGTTTCCGCATGGAAAGAGTGGGAAGCCTTTAGAAGCAGCTGCTTTCCTCCTGAAAGTATGAAGAAGCACAACAGTGTGATGGTCAGCAGTACTAATCATATCGGTAAAGCCTCTTTCATCTACACACCTAGGTGACCGCTGCTACGGGATTAGCTGTTGCCACATTTAGTACAGTAAAGAGTTTATCTTCATTTTGTCTAGTGGATGACTCGGGAGACATTCTTTTTGTGCTAGGCTTTCTGTATTACTGTAAGGCATCATATCTCCCTCTCCCCTTCCAAATCTATCATTTAGTCTCATGCTGGGAGGACACTGGTGACTGCCTGTTGAAAAGTCAATGGCCCATGTCATGTTTATCAAGGCTGAGCGAAGATCATGCATTCCAAGCATCCATTGCTCCCAGCAACCAGAACAAACTTTCTGTTCAATACACTGCTATAGAAGTTTATTTAGACTATTTTATCAACATGAAGAATATTTCTGTCCAAAAACACCATTACCAGAAAGGTAACATTCAATTAAACTGTATGTCATGTTTTCTGTTTTCATACAAGCATAAACAACCAATATGGCCACAGAGCTTTTCACCCAGGTTCCTCTATAGCAATTCTTCTTAGCTATTCAGCAAAAAGAGTATAGGGAAAGAACACTCCTAAAATAAGGCAGACTTGCCATTCAGGAATCCGGTAAGGCTACATTCATAAGATAGGGGCCTGTACATTTACATAGCTGACTGCACACCCAAGGGTAAGTAATCCGATCTCATGGATCTCTCATACGTTATTATTTCTTATTAGAGCACCATTATATATTTGAGACTTTACATACAAAGCACAAAATATACAAAAGTATAATGCTGTTAGCTGTGATCAACTGGTAGAGTTGCTTACAGGGAAGAGGGGCAGACTATAGACATGAGACTATTGAGGCATCCGTGAACTTGACCCCAGATAAGAATTGTTACATTTTTCCTCAGATCGATGTACAGACAATGGCCGTGTAAATAGAGTTATCAAAAGTCTATATGTCTATATGCTAGCTGCTGAAACAACAACCTGCATACAGTCGAACCCATGTTCATGTGCATGAGCCCTAAAGCTGACTGTGGTAATGTAGGTCTCTGATTACCTCCCAGTATTCCTAGAAGTGTAACTAGAGCCTTTGAATTTTGGGAACAGAGGAGCAGCACATACATAGGAAAATATGCTTCTGAATTATATTGTGGGAAATACAAGGAATTACTAAAACAGACAAGTCAGGGAAGGGGACAAGTCCTAAATTCTTCATTCCGCACTTGAACCAGAAAGTAAGAGTAGGTGAAAAAGAATATACAGAAATTTGTAAAGTGAAGTTTCAGCCAAAGAGGACCTTTCACCAGTTCAAGTTCCTGCATGTGTTAATAGTTACTGCTCCACTTATTCCAGCACAGTTGGAGTTTTCTCTCTAGTCTTCATTGTTCCTGAGCAACAAGCTTTGGGGCCTGAACTGATATTTTAGCTCTGTCTGGAGGACAGTGTCAGGTCGGGGGAGGGGAGGATTCAGAGATCCAATCAGAGGCGATCAGTCTCAGAGCTCAGAATCACCGCCCCCTTGTCTGCACATGCCTGACACTGTCCTTCTGACTAGTGATGGGTCGTTCACAAAAGAGCCACCTCTATATCCCGACTCTTTGAAGCGAATGACGGGGATTAGCCATTTGGGAGTCACAAAAGCCGGTTATTTTTAGTAAGCTGGTCCAATGATCCACATCAATAAAAAGATCCGAAATTCCCATCACTATTTCTGACCATAGAGAGCCTAACTAGCATGTCATGCACCACAACTGACAGCACTGATTGCTCAGGAACAGCTGAGGCTAGAGAAAAAAAAAAAAAAAAAACTGTGCCAGTAGAGCACCATCTGAAGGTGATTACAAACATATCAGCAACAAAAGGGAACACAATAGTTCCAGTTAACAGTTCAGATTCTGGCAGAAAAATCCCACATATTGGAACCTAACCGGGTGGAATTTAAACATATTTTTGATGTGTTCCAGAGCAGAACTTTGAATGGTCACTAACTTTTCAGACAGCTTAGACTCACTTCAAAGAGCATATAATTCTGGGCTAAAACGTAATGCACTTTTACATTTAAAAATGGGTTTTACTCAATGATTCTCACTCCTGTTCATTTCAGCCTCTGCAGTGTTTTTCAGTGTCTGCACCCTGGAGGCAGAAGCAGAGGCAATACGCAACAGGAGCAGAGGTCGGTGAGTAAAACATTGGCTGCTACCTGTTGGAATAATCCAATAGGAAGCAGCCAATCTTGTGTGGCACCAAAGGCAGGCGAGTAAAACGAACAGAAATACTCACCTCTCTTTGGGTCTGTGGCTTCACAGGCCTTAGTGGTGACTCCTGGGGCATGTGACATAGGCAGAGGTTGGTAGAGGATGGGGATAAGGGATAATATACTGTGTGGGGCCAAAAAGAAGAAGACAATATACTTTGGGAGATAATAAAGGGGGTAATATATTGTGTGTGGGACCAGTAACAAGGGAAATATACACAGTTTGGGGGCCAATAAAAAAGGTAAAAGGTAAAACACTGTGAGGGGCCCATAAAGGGATTTTTTGATGTGCATGGGTTACCATTTTAATAACTGGGTCCCCCATTGACAGAACCAAAGATTGCAGAGTCGGGTATTTGGTGCGGAGGGTGGCACCTTTCTACAGGTCACCTCAGACAGCTAAGAGCCTAGGTTCCCCCCCTGAGGAGGGGAGCAGGCTACTCCTTACTGTACATGCCCACAGCCTGAGAGAGAAAAGTGAAACGTGTTTCAGCCATGACAAGATTATTAGCAACAGAGAAAATTGATCAAATACTAAGTAAAAAAGACTTATACATTCACAAGGTATCTCAACTATGTAATATGTTTTGTTATTTAAAGGATCACCTTTTATATTTACTAGTTATGATGGTTATTCGCCATCTATCAGCTACTCATAACGCCTTGTAGGTACAGCTTGTATCACACATTTAATAGACAGTTTGCAGCTAATCCTTATGGTGGAGAGAACAGGATAAACATGAAGTACAAACCACGTGTTCATTATCAGACACTTTCTCACTCTCCATCCAGTAACTGCAACATATGAAATTTCATACAGCTCCACAAGGAAAACACAGATTATATCAAGTGCCTGTCATGGTAAAGTACTCGCAGGATAACATCAGGAACACAAGCTGCCTCTCCATAATGGAAAGCGGAATGTAAAAGGGCTAAATCAAGGTCATACCATTGCAAACCTACAATATTGTATGTAGAGTATTTCATATTTATAGGAAAAAGTCCCCATTATATTTACTATGATCTTAAAAAGATAAGACACCTTTAGAAAAAGATGCCATCTTGTAATATACTTGTTGTCGTAATTCATTCTCAAAGCTTCTATAGTCATGCCATGACCCTAAAATCCCTGCTAACTTGTGTCATCTCCAACTATCTCACCCTTTTCATTTAGGTTCCAGTGTGTGTTGCTGAACTTGACAAATCGTACAGATATACAACACAGAATCATTAGACCTGTATGGGGCTCTATGAGTGTTACATAGCAGAGCATATAAATCCCCATCCACATACTTGTGCTCAAAATGATAAACATTGGTGACAACACAGAAAAAAAGAAAAGAAAATGGAAAACAACTTTTTTTTTTTTTTTTTTTTTTTTTTTTTTTTTTACTACAAATGCTAAGTTTGTTCATAGACATGAAGTGGCCATGGTTATGAAAGCAAATGTCGTTCCTCTGACTCCACAACTGAGTCTCTGAACCTCACAAGGCCAAACCCCACTTTACTCCATGTAAAAGAAACAGGAGAAGAGCAGAGTCATTGATGTCAGAGAAATAGAGCTATGTGCTCAGCAAACTACTAATCGGAAATGGAGGGGACCCTCATTTATATAGTAAGGATGGTTATCCAATGCAATGAATGCACCGAGATACATTTTTCTATCCACACATAACCCCTTTAAGTCACTGGCCTCTTCCAAAATGTAATAATAATAATAATAAATTTTTATATAGCTCCAACATATTCCGCAGCGCTGTACAATTTGTAGGGTTCAGATACAGACAGAAAGATACATTACAAAGAAAGTCATGTCACACAATGGGACTGAGGGCCCTGCTCGCAAGAGCTTACAATCTATGAGGTGGAGGGGGTGACAGAAGAGGTAGCAGGGGCGGCATTGCTTATACAGTGGTCAGACAATCCTGTAATAGAGGTTACTGTTATTACACAAACATAAAACTTTGTGAACTGTTACCAGTCGTGACCTTTAACATGTGGATGGAGCTTGGACATATAAAGTTAGCCTGAAATGGCATCATATCATGTGGGGTAATGTGGGAGCTGGAACAGAGGAGGGTTAATTTTGGGGATTCTAATGACGGTACGGAAGGGTTTACATTAGGAATTGGGATAGGCCTGTCTGAAAAGAGTCGTTGTTAGGTTGCGCTTGAAGCTGTAGAAATTGGGAGTTAATCTGATTGTCCGGGATAGAGCATTCCAGAGAAGTGGTGCAGCTCGGGAGAAGTCTTGTATACGAGCATGGGAGGTTCTGATAATAGAGGATGTAAGTGTTAGGTCATTGAGTGGACGGAGAACACGGGTTGGGCGGTAGACAGAGATGAGGGAGAAATGTAGGGAGGTACAGCATTATGGAGAGCCTTGTGGATGAGGGTGATAACTTTATATTTTACTAGCATCTGCTGCGACATAGTCTGCGGGTTGGCGGTGGCGCTGAGCCGCTTATATGTAAGCAATCACTGTTGGTTCTGCTTGACGGTGCACACACGTGCTAACCCCTGCGTGCCCCTGGCCCCCATTGGCCCTCGCTGGGCACCGCAATCTCTCCACCTGACGGTTGTGGTGCCCCCCCCCCCCCTTCCCCCGCGCACCTGACCCCATGCAATTCCCAGGGCTTATGCTCCTTCCCACCCTGGGGCACCCTGTTCCCCCTGTGTACTGCATGGGCCAGGCCCCCTCCCACCCACAGCACCCCCTTGGTGAGCCCAACTTCGCAGGCCCCCCTGTCTCCCCTGCTGCACCCTGGCTCTCCTTCAGCAGCCCCTCTACTTTGCAGTACTCCACCGACTCTCCTGCGGCCCCCACCCGTCTGCCACCTTTAAACTTCCCTCTCAAGCAATCCCCCCTTTCCCCCTACAGTGTACTTAACGTGCTGCCCGAGCCGATGAAAGCGGCGTGTATGGCTGAGTGGCGTTGCGCAGGTGCGTGGGTCTGGAGCAAGGATGCACAGGCGTGGCCGCCGGCGAGAGATGTGTCTGGCCAGGCACAGCAGGCAGCATGGATGCGGCGCTCCAGTGCCGCGAGTAGCCGCCATGCTGGCCTTGTTGGAGAGCGGAAAACGGCCGCCCACAGAGTGGCTTTGACGTATCGGGCCGCGCCGCTGCTCCACAGGCCCGCCCACAGGCTACCGTGCACCAATGGGAGCGCCGCTGGCAGACCTGCGAGGAGGCCATCTGAGGCCCTACAGCGGAGCCGGAGTTGCGTTTCACCAGTCCCAGCGAGGCAGTCGGGGGAGTGCGCGCCACGGGAGGTGGCCTATCTTTCATTCCGGCTAAATCTCCAGGTATGTGCAAAATCTCAGCCAAATCCGTACAGGCGTTTGGCTGTGATAGTGGAACAAACATCCAAACACACAAACTTTCACCTTTATAATATTAGTAGGATTCTATAATGAATAGGCAGCCAATGTACTGAATATATGAGGATACTAGCTGGTACCCGCGACTTCGTCTGCGGTGATTGTAGAAGTGGGTATATACAGGCGTGGGTAAGGTTTTCGTAGAGTGTATAAGGTATGGGATATGAAATGTAACTTTGTATCTTGTTTTTGCTGTAATTCAGAGAATACGTGAGACTTTTGTGTTGAAGTTACTTTGTATTAGAGCTGCTATATATACGGTGTTGGTATAAACTTTACATAGTGACTTTGGGACAGAGGTATTTGAAGTTAACCCTTTCCCGCCGATGGCATTTTTTGATTTTCGTTTTTGACTCCCCTCCTTCTAAACCCCATAACTTTTTTATTTCTCCGCTCCCAGAGCCATATGAGGTCTTAATTTTTGCGGGACAAATTTTTCTTCATGATGCCACCATTAATTATTCTATATAATGTACAGGGAAGCAGGGAAAAAAATTCAAAATGGGGTGGATTTCAAGAAAAAATGCATTTCTGCGACTTTCTTACGGGCTTTGGTTTTACGGCGTTCACTGTGCAACCAAAATGACATGTCCCCTGTATTCTGTGTTTCGTTACGATTCCGGGGATACCAAATTTATATGGTTTTAGTTACATTTTTACCCCTTAAAAACAAATCCAAAACTGTTAAAACATTTTTTTTTTGAAAAGTCACCATATTCCGACAGCCGTAACTTTTTTATACGTGCATGTACGGGGATGTATATGGCGTCTTTTTTTGCGGGACTGGGTGTACTTTGTAGTTCTACCATTTTCAGGAAATGTTATTGCTTTGATCACTTTTTATTCAAATTTTTATCAGAATCAAAACAGTGAAAAAACGGCGGTTTGGCACTTTTGACCATTTTTCCCGCTACGGCGTTTACCGAACAGGAAAAATATTTGTATAGCTTTGTAGAGCGGGCGATTTTGGACGTGGAGATACCTAACATGTATGTGTTTCACAGTTTTTAACTACTTTTATATGTGTTCTAGGGAAAGGGGGGTGATTTGAATTTTTAATCCTTTTTTTTTTTGTTTTTAATATTTATTTTTACTTTTTTTAAACTTTTTTTTTTTGCATTTATTAGACCGCCTAGGGGTATTGACATGGGTGGGCGGTGTCGCGGATTGTCAGAGCGGTGGGGGTTGGCAAACATGGCTGCTCCGGAGCGTTAAAGAGAGCCTCCTGGAGTATCGTTAAGGTGAGGGCCAAAGTGGTAAAGTATATGTATATGTGATTGTGTGGGGTTAGGGGCGAGGCTGCAGAGGGCAATATGAATTTTGTGGCTTGCTATGGTCCAAAGTGTGTGAGATTGCAGAGATGGTGATGTGAGTTTGGGGTTTGTGGGGGTCCTGGGAAAAACGTATGTGCGCTATTGTGACGAAAAGTAGCCTATTGCGCAATCGGGTGTATTAACTATGTTTGTGGAAAATTTCAGCCAAATCGGTCGAGCGGGTTTTGCGTGATTGACTAACAAACATCCGAACACACAAACCCACAAACATCCAAACTCACAAACTTTCACATTTATAATATTAATAGGATTGTTATACATCCAGACTGTGAATATGTAACAGAAAGAACAGCATTTAAAACAGCAGAAAAACAAAGAAGCTTCCAGAATTTATGTCAGCTCTTTGTCAGCAAACCTAAAATATGTCACAGTGAAGAAAAAATATAACAAACCAACATCGAGGAGACTGCATGGTAGATTGTGTATTATATGCTTTTAATGATCCTCTATAACACACACACTACAGCAAACACGCAATTCTTGTCTCATCTTCTCATAGACTGGACGTATAGTCAGTGACTATTTGACTAGCAGCTACAGATTGGCATGAGATTGTGAATCAGACTGGAATTTATTATCCTCTATTTTCTGCAAACAATCTCTCTGACCAATAGGTACAGCAGAATAACACCATCTAGCAAGACTGCAGATGATTTTGCACAATAAATATATTCTAACTTTATAGTATAGCTTATGTATTGTCCAATTAGACTATGTAGCTATATGAGGTTATTTAACTCTGCATTATAACAATTCAGTGTCTACTATATTCAATGTACATTGTAATATCGGCTCTTGCTCAGTATGGATATGGCTCAGCCAATAAGACTTCATGCATATAGATACTGAATACAGGGCCCAAAGGACTCTACATGCCTATACGGTTTCTTTGGGTCCTTCCAATTCTGCAGAAAATGATTACTCTCATGGGATCCATAAAAATATGTTAGGAAAAAAAAAAAGTAAAGAATGCTGCAAGGTATGCCTTATTACTGAGCCTAAGGCCCCATGCACACCACCAAATGTGCTTCTAATGTGGGGCCAATCCTGCAGCAGAATGTACTCAGAGGACACTTAGGAGTGACATCTGAATGCATTTTGTTATGTGTTCACATCTATGAAGGCTTCCGATCCATTCTGTTCTGATCAGAACAGATGGCATGTATCCATAGACGTGAATCGGAGCTGAGCATCTTAACACAGTCATCACATGGAGAACAGAGCAATCTGCTTATAGCACTGTTCTCCAAATATTAGCTGGTAAACAGATGATTGGTGGGGGATCTGGATGTTGGACCCCTGCTGATATGATATTGGTTACCTATGTTAAGTATACAATATCAATATTATTTGTCTTGAAAACCTAAGTATATGTTCTAAACCCCACTATTATTATGCTGTTCTACATATTAATTTGTATTAGAATTTATTTTTTGAGCAATATTGATTTCATAGTGCTTTACATTTGAAAATGGGGTTTACATAAAAAAACACAAAATACACAAAATGGTCCAGGCCAGCAGTGCCCTGAGGCTTGATCCAGTGGAAGTCCTTGCCACATGTGACTGCTGAGGCAAATCAGCAACCTAAAGAAAAGGACTTGGGACATCACCTTTAACGTCTCTGTTCCTCTTCTTAGGGCGCCGATTGACCTCACTTAGAATCCCGTCCACTTTTCAGGAACTATGAAACGCCACTGCCAAATCGTAACGTTTACTCCATGTGGGGCTTCAGCCTTAGGGCCCGTTCACACGGAGTAAACACACGTGTATTTTGGCAAAATACACGTGTAAAAAATACACGTGTAGGAATAAGACTCCCATTGACTTCAATTACATTTTTTTTACACGTGTAAAAATACACATCAAAATACACGTGTAAAATGTCATTGAAGTCAATGGGAGTCTTATTTTTACACGTGTATTTTGCCAAAATACGCACTAATATATAATTAGAGCATGAGCTTTAAAGGGGCTCTATCAGCAAAATTATGCTGTATGTGCCCCACATATGCGTGAATAGCCTTTAAACGCATATGTGGGGCTCATACAGCATAATTTTGCTGATAGAGCCCCTTTAAGTATCTGTAGGATAAAATAATTTCTAATCAGTATCAGAAATGCCCTGAAGTGTTTGATGGTTATGATGATCACTCACTGTGCAGACTTTAAGTAAGTATTCTTCTTGCAGTAACAAACCATGGTTCACTAATATGACATGCTTGATGCTAAAAGTATGTTTTTCATGTGTATAAGCCGACAATCTGTCTCGCCCCCCCCCCCATCCCAAATTTTCAGTGAGTGCAGAGATTCTGAAAAGATACACACAATGCAACATACACCTACTCGTTATTATATGGTTAGTAGAGCAAAGCAGCCATTATTAATTTATATTGATCATCCAGGAAAAATGTTAAGATACTGCAGCTCAGCTCTATTCAGTTTGATAGAACTGCATTGTCATAACAAGCACAGTCCCCTGGCAAGAGTTGTGCTATTTCGCAAAAAAACAAAACACAGACCGTTTTCTAATCCTAACCAATTCCTGTAAATTCCCTATGGTTGCCCAGGGTTCCTGTCAGCATTTTACAGGAATGTAGTTCATGGACTACATCTGAGCTTGTATGAAAGCCCTGTGGTATTGTTAAAGCACTTTCACTGCCAGCAATTCTTGAACAGAGGTCCCAATAACACCTGTACAGGTATAAGACGTCTGCAAAAATTATTTTACATTTTGAAGATGTCTCATGTATACTAATACACGAGACATTAACAGGCAGTTTAACCTAAAGATGCCACCCTCCTGGCACTTAAACTTGTGTGCATGCTGTCCTGATGCCTCTTCACAGAAGACTGCCCAAACATCCTTCTATTGTTGCACAGCAGGCCTGGAGCCAAAACTATACTGAAGCTCTGGAATGGATTATGGGTATTCCGACAACCAGCCCCCAGACTGATCAGCTGTACAGAGCAGATTCCAGCGCCCATCGTATAGATTATACTCTTGAACAGCTGATCGGTGTAGAGTCACAGCTCTTGGACCCCACTGATCAAGCATTTATGGCTTAAGTTGAGGATAGCCCATATATAGCTTTTCCCCAGACAACCTGTCTAATATCCATACACTAATAATTGATCTCCCCTCCCCCCCCCCCCCCGTAACCTGTTCACTGTGCTTGAAGCAAGTAATAAAGTACAGAGTCAGATATACTATATTGGACTGTGCCAGTCTGACTTTATACTTTATCACTTAGGATGAATGGTCACAGCAGCTGCCAACCAGTATCTAGTATAACAAAGAGTACGCGGTTACCACAGTGGTTGCTGTCACCCATATAAGGCTGCTAACCACTGCGTGATTAGGCTGTATAATCGTGCAATCATTGGTGCCCACATGTGGATGGGGTTTCAGCCACATACAGCTATCACTGCCTCCATAGTCATTCACTATTTATGCATGGAGGAAAGTTACAATAAAGGTTCCCTGCATAAATAGAGACTTCTTACGTTAGGTGCAAACTGCATGGAGTCCCAAAAGATGGAGATCCTGTCCGCTTAAAAAGCAGTGACCTATGGAAACCTGCAGAGACTATAATGGGGTTCGCTAGGTTTCCGCCTGGTTTCACACAAACTGGCAGATGGAAAAGTCTTCCATGCAGGACTTTTGACTCTGCTGATTTTAAGCACAATCTGAGACTCCAATCTGAGACACTGCTGAAGTATTTTTACTCTTCCAGAAAAAAAATGTAGCACAACCATTGTTCATGGACCTGTCACCACCTCCCCAAATCAAGATAACCTAGCATGTTAATAGCTGCTGCTCCACTAATCACACCGCAGTTGGAATTTTTCTCTAGTCCCCACCATGTCTGAGCAATAAGTGCAGTAATGTATGATGTCTAATGCGCTATTTAAACTCTGTAATCTTGGAACGGTGGTGTTAGGGAGTGTGACGCTAGGTTCACACTAGCGTTCAGGTCTCCGTTCTCAGCTTTCCGTCTTCTGCATGCAGAAGATGGAAAGCTGTCAGAGCGGGTCCGGCCGTGAGCGTTTTATGCTCTCTGCCACGAAACCGTTTTTTTTAAAACCGGACACAGAGTACTGCATGTCCAACTCTGTGTCCGATTTTAAAAAAACGGTTTCGCAGCGGAGAGCATAGAACGCTCACCGCCGCTCACGGCTGGACATCTTTCAAGCCCATTCAAATGAATGGGTTTGAAAGAGTCCTGCAGCTTTCCATCTCCTGCCTCTGTTTTGAGCAGGAAACGGAAACCTGCAGAACGGAGACCGGGCGCAGATGTGAACGAGCCCTGATTCAGAGCTACAATCAGAAGCAGCCAGAGACAGAGCTCAGAACTATACCCCTTGTCTGCTTCTGCCTGACACCGCCCTCCTGACAGTACAGAGCATAAAATAGCATATTAGACACCAAACATAACAGCATCGATTGCCTGGGAACAGTGGGGCTAGGGAAAAAATATCCAACTATGCCTGAATCAGAGGAGCCTATCAATTGACGTAAGGAGCTGGACTTGTTGAAGGTGGATAAAGGTCCTCAATAACAATCTCTTCAATCATAACTATAGCAAATTAATAGGGTATATCTTAAATGTATGATGATATCTCACATTTTCCGATAAATGAAATAGATGACTTTCCCTTTATCTCCATTAGCATTGCAAAGAAATAATAATTGAAAAGTGATGTAACTGGTTTCATGTTCTCATCAGTACCTCCAGTAAGCAAGAAAATAAGATACAGGTCATGCCACTTCTGGATGGTTAGCCCATTTGCTGTTTAATCCTGCCTTTCAGAGTCAGCTCTATCCCAGGAACTAGTTTGCCAGTACATCACTCTCCTATGATTGCGTAACTAGAAGAAAAAGTGAATGGCAGATGTGAATGAGAATCTCTACTGTACAGGAGGATCGATCCTTTTCATTTATCACACAGTTCACTTTGCTCTTGGCAGCTTCATAAATCCAGTCTCTTTCCACAACAGGGCAAATAATGGCACATACACCAATGTATAAGGAGACTATTACTTTTATTTATATTGGTTTTACATCTCCATTGGTATTTCTTTACATTTTATAAATTAAATGGCAATACCATGTTTGAACAAGACAACCAATTCACGGCTAAGTGAATCCCAGAATCTCCCCATCCCAGATTCCACTTAAACTGGACAGAGAGAAAAGTCCTGCAAAGAATCTATGGAGTCTGCAGGTTACTGTGTAACTGATTTTTAAGTGGACAGGGTTTCCATGCGGACCCAAAGGACAGAAAGCTGAATGCTAGTGTGAACCTAGCATAAAAGAAACTACTGAACAGTATAATGGTATTCCTCACTGTAAAAAGAAATTAGCATAGTGCTATATATGATTTTTATGGATGCAATAGAACAGCCTGCTGTGCTACTCAGTACAGCAAAAAAGCCCACCTTAAGGAGGCTAGAGGAACATTTTTTGGGCTTCTCTCAGGTGAATGAAGTTCTACGTTTTGCATATGCACCAGCAGCTTTTCCAGAGCATGTTTCAAGTGGATACTGACAAAAACATTTTATTTTGCTTGTCTATATAGTGCCAATATATTCCACAATGCTTTACCAGTGTGGTCATCACTCCCTGATCCAGGTAGAGCTTCACAATCTAGATTCCCTATCAATATGCCTTTGGAGTGTGAGATTAAACAAGAGTACCCCAGAGGAAACCCATACACACGGGAAGAAAATACAAACTCCTCACGGTTGTTGTTCTCAGATGGATTTGAACCCAGGACTCCAGCGCCAGGAAGGTCATCATCATTTATCTGACAGTATGAGCTGTTTTACAGTGCCCATGCACAACAATGCAATAGACCTTGCCATGCTGTACATAAGTCATTTTACCTCTGCATAAAAGCACTGTATAACACCAAAAAGACACGTAAGTAACTATGCAACTACTTCAAAAAAACACAATTTCAACTGCAATCTGAGTATTAGTTTAATGTATGTAATACTCAAATTATAGCTTAAAATGAGAGAGAGAAAATAACTACTATGCTCATCTTGCACATGCTGTTACATAGGAGGGCTGGGGGTTGCCTGACTTGTCAGCGCTTCACTCCGAAACACAAAACAAACAGCCCACAATTATTATTATAATCATCAACACGTTATATTTTTCTATACAAGCACTGGATTTATATCTTTACATATAATGTTATACAGATTGTGTATACTGCATAGCTTTTCAGAGCACATAAAGTACATAGTATAAATGCTCAGTTACTTTTATCTTATTTTGAAACACAGAAGTCAGAATGGCCTGAACAGTCTGCGATAAATTAAAAATAAAAAAAAGAAGGGGGGGGGGGTCTGCAGTCCACACATTGCCTGGCAATGTGTGCTGAATATGCAAAGTTAGCTCTTAGCGTTTTAAAGAAGTATTTTCTACTTCTTAGGAGATGAACAGCTTATGTTCTCCGGCGTATCTCTAATATATATATATATATATATATATATATATATATATATATATATATATATATATATATATATACACACACACATACACACTCACCGGCCACTTTATTAGGTACACCATGCTAGTAACGGGTTGGACCCCCTTTTGCCTTCAGAACTGCCTCAATTCTTCGTGGCATAGATACAACAAGGTGCTGGAAGCATTCCTCAGAGATTTTGGTCCATATTGACATGATGGCATCACACAGTTGCCGCAGATTTGTCGGCTGCACATCCATGATGCAAATCTCCCGTTCCACCACATCCCAAAGATGCTCTATTGGATTGAGATCTGGTGACTGTGGAGGCCATTGGAGTACAGTGAACTCATTGTCATGTTCAAGAAACCAGTCTGAGATGATTCCAGCTTTATGACATGGCGCATTATCCTGCTGAAAGTAGCCATCAGATGTTGGGTACATTGTGGTCATAAAGGGATGGACATGGTCAGCAACAATACTCAGGTAGGCTTTGGCGTTGCAACGATGCTCAAATGGTACCAAGGGGCCCAAAGAGTGCCAAGAAAATATTCCCCACACCATGACACCACCACCACCAGCCTGAACCGTTGATACAAGGCAGGATGGATCCATGCTTTCATGTTGTTGACGCCAAATTCTGATCCTACCATCCGAATGTCGCAGCAGAAATCGAGACTCATCAGACCAGGCAATGTTTTTCCAATCTTCAATTGTCCAATTTCGATGAGCTTGTGCAAATTGTAGCCTCAGTTTCCTGTTCTTAGCTGAAAGGAGTGGCACCCGGTGTGGTCTTCTGCTGCTGTAGCCCATCTGCCTCAAAGTTCGACGTACTGTGCGTTCAGAGATGCTCTTCTGGCTACCTTGGTTGTAACGGGTGGCTATTTGAGTCACTGTTGCCTTTCTATCAGCTCGAACCAGTCTGGCAATTCTCCTCTGACCTCTGGCATCAAGAACGCATTTCCGCCCACAGAACTGCCGCTCACTGGATTTTTTTTCTTTTTCACACCATTCTCTGTAAACCCTAGAGATGGTTGTGCGTGAAAATCCCAGTAGATCAGCAGTTTCTGAAATACTCAGACCAGCCCTTCTGGCACCAACAACCATGCCACGTTCAAAGGCACTCAAATCACCTTTCTTCCCCATACTGATGCTCGGTTTGAACTGCAGGAGATTGTCTTGACCATGTCTACATGCCTAAATGCACTGAGTTGCCGCCATGTGATTGGCTGATTAGAAATTAAGTGTTAACGAGCAGTTGGACAGGTGTACCTAATAAAGTGGCCGGTGAGTGTATATATCCTTAACTGCTGAACTTTAGTCAGGTGCTCTTGGTTCCCATATGTAGGTACCTCCAACAACATCAATTCAGCTCTGTACCTACACCACAGTTACCTGACCCTGGATAGACTTACCAGTAGATAGCCATTTTGGGTAAAGGTCACTAGCTTGTAGTTGGACATTCTGGAGGTTCTCTGGATATGTGCTTATTAGGGATCTTGGATGAGGAGTACTGGACTCCTTATGACAGGACCTTTATGTAAAACCTCAATTCCTGTCAAGAATGCACTATCAGTAAAATGGATACGTATGAGGCCACTCCATGTAGTCTCTTCACACAAAATGAGAACTTGTACCTATTTCTTTAACATTCCCCTTACAATTATTATATAATACAATGATTGAATCATGCATTACTGCATGTTTTATCATATTCATTGTGGATTGAGAGAAAAGCCCTTTATAAAACCGCATGTGCAGGAGGACATGAAAGGTACCAAAATTTGGTCAAATCTGGTTGGTATCAGGCACCAAAATTACCTGTGCTTGTTGCTTGGGAATGGTGGGGGCTAAAGAGAAAATTTCAACTGTGCTGGAATCAGTGGAGCAGCGACCATTAACAGATTCTAAGAAATGTAATAGGTAGAGGTGGTGAAAGGTCTTCTAACTATACTACCGTATCCCTTGTGCTCTCACAGAATGTGCCTCATTTACACTAGAAATATGCTGTACACTAACAATAAATCTCTCCTACACTGTTTCAGTAACCGTGAATATTATTACACAAAGTCAAAATAAAAACCTCAGGTTTGCAACTTTCTACAGGCCAACTGCAACATAAATTGACAATTGGTTGTTTTGTGCTTCCCATGCCACTTTCCTGAAAATTCCACATTTATTATCATTTGGCATAATGATGCTAAGGCACACTCTCTGGTGTTAAAGAGATTCTATCATTAAAATCACATTTTTTTTCTCGATCACACATAGGAATAGCCTTAAGACAGGCTATTCTTCTCCTACCTTTAGATGTCTTCTTCGTGCCGCCGTTCGGTAGAAATCCCGGTTTTCGTCTGTATGCAAATGAGTTCTCTCACAGCACTGGGGGCGGGCTCCAGCGCTCAAACAGCACTGGGAGCATCCCCAATGCTGCGTGAGAAATCTCCAGCGCCACCTCCATCTACTTCAAGAACAGCCTCTCTGCACATCTTCTTCCGGAGCTGGGTTCAAACTTCTACGCAAGCGCAGTTGGCTCTGCCGTCAGGCCTCGGTCAGAGCCAACTGCACATGCCCGCCTGGTATAAGTGCCCATTTTCTTGTGGTAATCTGGGGTAAGCGGCCCACAAAAAAAAAAATGGCCGCGCACATGTGCAGTCGGCTCTGCCCAAGGCCTGACGGCAGAGCCGACTGTACATGCGTAGAAGTTTGAACCCAGCTCTGGAAGAATGCGCGCAGAGAGGCCGTTCCTGAAGAAGATGGAGGCAGTGCGGGAGATTTCTCTTGCAGCATTGCGGAAGCCCCCAGTGCTGTTTGAGCGTTGAGGACCGCTCCCAGTGCTGCGAGAGAACTCATTTGCATACAGACAAAAACCAGGATTTCTACCGAATGGTGGCACAGAGAACACATCTAAAGGTAGGAGAAGAATAGTCTCTCTTAAGGCTATTCCTACGTGTGGTTGAGAAAATTTTTTTTTGATTTTAATGATAGAATCCCTGTAAAACCAAACTTCATAAATCTTTCCAGTAACACCATATACTCTATTTGAATATCTTTAGTGAATTATTTATGGGGATAACGTCTATCCTTAGGGAGAGACCACCTTCTCAGGTGTGTGGAGACTTATACAGCCATAGTTGCTCCACTGCAAGGGAACATGGGAAGAATATGCAAATCTGTCTCCCAAGATGTAAACAGGGAGACAGTGCCTCTGTTATGCTGCCCTCTATAGCAAGCACCCTGAACAACATGCCCGACTTCCCAATAGTCTTTACTGCATGATGCGAGGTTATAATCGAATTATAACCTCGCATCATGCAGTAAAGACATCTGGGAAGTCGGGCATGTTGTTCAGGGTGTTTGCTATAGAGGGCAGCATAACAGAGGCACTGTCTCCCTGTTTACATCTTGGGAGACAGATTTGCATAGTGAATTATTGAAAGAAAAAAAAAAAAAAAAAAAACTCAGGACAGTAACTATAACCATAGCTTGGGATATCCCTTTTGCAGAAGTTTACTTTTCTCACCTTTAACAAAACCACCATGCTCTGTAAGTTAGAAGGGCACCGCCTACAGCAGCAACATCCTTTGTAAAGTGAAGAGAGGCTGGCATGAGTTGTTACAGCCAATTGAAAGTTAAATCCTCATTACTTAAGACTACTGTAACAATAACAAGGTGTTAATTGATACTTGTGTTATACTAGAACTGCAAAGATAAATCCAAATCTGATGCCAAGATAAAGAAGCTAGAACAAACCAGAAATAGAAAGCACACACATACAAACATAAATTTCACTAGGACTGAATACTCACAGGTACAGCCTGTAAATACATTTCAGTAGTCCAGATAATATTGTTTTAGTAAACTACTTTTTTCAGAACATGGAGTCTGGCTGGTGCACATGGCCAAAACCTCAGCCATTTAAAGTAACCAAGTGCCATACAATTTAGTTAAAACATTTTTTTTTCCAAAATCATGCAGCCATTTGGGTTACCATCACATTTGGGATGGACTTAAGCTGAATGCAGCAGCTAAACCCTTACTGACACCATGCACTAGTACGGCTCTCTACGTGTAGCGGGTAAGAAATGATACTCTCGTCTACAAAGACAAATCAATAATCTCTCCTGACATTACACAACTTTAGATCTGTTCCCCACAGTGCCTAGTGCTCATCAATGAATTAATTCCAAATGGAACATTTCAGAAGATCATTAGCATGGATTACATACATTATCGAAGTAGATGGCAAGCAGCAGGATCAATACTATTCATCTATAGCCTTCAGCAGACAGATTCAGTTTTTAACTTTGCTTTCTACTTTTTGCATTAACATTGGCTTATTCTCATCAAGACTAAACACAAAGTTTACTCTACTGGTATATCCAAAGAAAATCTGCTGTATTATCTAAATTGTTACCCAGTATGTTTAAAAATCTGAAAAAGGTAAAAATAAAACCAAAGCACTCAAAATTATTACTGTACTTGAGAAAGAGTAGTGCGGTGAGTACATTTGCAAATTTACACCAATATTAAAATGACAGTAAGATGTGCAATACATATTTATTATTATTATTATTATTATTATTATTATTATTAATAATAATGTTGAATTTATTGTGTTTTAGCTGTATAAAGTATACACCATCATTGGTTTTCTTTATTTCATTTCTATTCATGAAATAAAGCAGACACAGGAAAAAGCTACATACAAGCTCCATGCAGTTGATGCAATTGGATTTGTGCTAACCACCATGCCACCTACCAAGCTTCTTTCTACCAGTTCTTTTGCTTTGGTACTTGCTCTGGTCTAAGCTTTTACAGTTTACTTATATTGAAAAATTATGAGTCATGTAAAACCTAGTGCCACTGAAAACTGAAACTTTATAAAGTGCCATAAGCTTCCAGGGTTCTGGACACACACAAAAGTGTTAAAACACATTAAAATCAACAATGACTAATTTGAAAAAAACAAGTACTATGAACATGAGCAGACAAAGTGACAGGCTGGTAGTGGTGGTGGAGAGACAGCTCTGACTGTGAGCACCAACAATGTACTAGACCAGTGATGGCGAACCTTTTTGAGACCGAGTGCCCAAACTGCAACCCAAAACCCAATAAATTATCGCGGAGTGTCAACACGGCAATTTAACCTTAAAACTCTGTGCATTCACAAATTACAGTCGTGTGAATGGGGCTTTACAGAGCTTGTACTGAAAAGTAAAGGTCTGTGCTTTTGGTACTTTTGAACAATTAATGTTATTACAGCCTGTTCTAATATCATGTCTGAGTATAAAACAGATACTGTGTGATATGAATAGTGAGGGGACCCCACACAGTACAATCTGCCCCGCAGCGGCCCCCACACACACAGTACAATCTGCCCCGCAGCGGCCCCCGCACACAGTACAATCTGCCCCGCAGCGGCCCCCGCACACAGTACAATCTGCCCCGCAGCGGCCCCCGCACACAGTACAATCTGCCCCGCAGCGGCCCCCGCACACAGTACAATCTGCCCCGCAGCGGCCCCCACACACAGTACAATCTGCCCCGCAGTGGCCCCCACACACAGTACAATCTGCCCCGCAGTGGTCCCCACACACAGTACAATCTGCCCCACAGTGGCCCCAAGAAAGGATTATACCTGTATACTCCACAGTAGCCCCCCTCCCTTACAGTATTAAATGCTCCACAGTAGCCCCCCTTCCAACACAGTATTAAATGCTGCACAGTAGTTCCCCCTCCCCACACAGTATGAAATGTTCCTGTACCAGATTCCCCGTTAGTGAGCGATCCGGACATCCGCACGTGTGCCAGCAGAGGGGGCTCTGCGTGCCCTCTCTGGCACACGTGCATAGGTTGGCAATCACTGTACTAGACTGCAATGCTTAGAGTGTATTATAAATGGCTAAAATAGGAGTGCATTAAATAATCTTTATGGGATTAAAACGTAATACTATGTGAAGACCAAGAGTTGAAAATAGTATTCTGGCAGCAGAAAATGTTACAAAATAACAGTGCTCACCTGCTAACTCTCCCATAAATCTAGCCTCGATTGTCTGGTGGCCTATGTGGCCTTTGTTCACATGACTACTGTACATGGTAGCACCACTGAGAAGACCAGATGTCTGTCTGCAGTCCTCACATAGGTGTACAACATATCATCACTACAGTAAAATAAACACCAAAAAGATATCCGCAGCCTCAGGGGATTTATCATGAGAGTACTGTTTGATTTTTTTTTTTTCTCTTATAATATATTCTTTTGCCCTATAAATTTTTGAATTTCTTATACAATTCCTTAAACATAGATATAATGCTTCCATTACCAAATATTTGTTAAGGGTGAAGAGAGGATGTACAAACTACCCTATAAAGCGTTTTCACAGGAAGTCAGAGAGGTTTAAGCTTATAAATAGTGTCAACATAGTTCACACTTAAAGGGGTTATAGAGAATGTGATGCCTTATATGTGCAATTCCTTCTCCTATCCTGTAGACACAGAATACCGTATAACTGACAAAGTTTATCAATGAACAGAAGCATTAACTAACGTCATTGAGAACACGTCAGGAGTTTGTTTCAACCCTAAACTGACCCAAGCATGTGCAGCATCAAGTAATGACCTTTCCAATGGTTTCTGTCACTAAGATTTCTGTTGCAGAAAACTCAAGTCATAAGCTTTAAAACCTTAGATCAGCATATACAAGTTTACCTGACCTGACCGGTTCCCTTTAAGATTACTTGAAGTGCAAGATAACTCTGAATGGCATTCGTGATGGAACTTGTAGCTCCAAAAACAGGTTGATGGCCACAGGCACTAGCTGACCACTCCTTCATTTTTACTTGTTGAAACAAGCTGTGAAATAGTAGAAGCAAATAACAACAGAAGACAGATATGAGACCTTCTGCTAGAATATGGAGGTTACCTGTGAAACAGAACATCAAAAGTGCTACTATTTGCCATGGCTTTAATAGAGAAGTATGCAACCCACTTCTAACAAAATTTTACTAAGGCTAGGTTCACATTTGTGATTGCTCAACATTTGGGGATTCTGTCCTGCATTCCGCTTGAAAAATGCTCTCTGCATTTTCCGGGCAGAAACTCTGGCACACCCCATTATAGTCTAGTCTATGGGGTCTGCGGGTAACCACTTTTTAAGCAGCATGGGTTTCCATTTTTCGGGTTTCTAAGTAGACCCAAAGAACACAAACCCAAGCGCAGGAGTGAAATTAGCGCAAGTCTAATAAAATCCCAATGCTAATATGGCACAAATTTATTCCTCTACAAGAAATAATTGGTACATTTTTTTGCACCGCCATATGTGATATTAAAGGGGTTGTCTGTGCAAAAATTTTATATTTTAAATAGGCCAGGAGGAGGTGAAAAAAAAAATGTATAATTATTTTTTTGCCTGGACAACCTCTAAGTGTGGGTTAATAACTATGTCGGAAAAGTTATCTGAAGGAACATTTTCCAAGCCATTTCAAGTATGCATCTTTAACATGACAAACTTGGGCCTGTGTCCAACAAGCAGTAGAAAAATCTGGAATCCACATTGTCCCACACAGAATTCTCTCAACTGGTTTTCATCAAGCGTGTTCGCTTTTCAGCAGTATAATTATTTAACTGGGAATTTTCCTCGATACTTAACATTTTTCATGTCCAATAAAATCCCTGAGCATAGAGACTCATTTCTCAGCCTCTGGAACAAAGATATATCAGATTGCACAAGGTCATGCAGAACTAGGATGACATTTTCAAAGGATGTAGTGCTGCTAATGCATCAGGATTCTCCAATCTTAATGTCAAAACCTTCTTGCCCAAACAAAACGCTAGAAAATGTTACAAATTATAAAACAACGTGACAGGCTATTAGGGTGTAATCTCTGAATAACGGTGGATATATTTGTGATAAGCCAGACGTTGCTCAGTGGTTGAGGAAGGCGCTTGGCTGAGCTCCAGGGACAGCTGATGTGATGTGGTATGCACCTGATCCTTCCATTACAACATACCATGGAAATATAGAAGATGAGCAGAAGATGACCACTTAACTGATTTTTCCTGACTTGGGTGACAACCTGCAGGAAGCCAGCTTATGAATGTAATGAGAGTTATGGTGCACCATGTCAATTAAAGCACTAATAGGAGCACTTGTCAGCATGCACCATTCACATTATCAAGGCATAGGAACATGGATTATAGCTTTGAATAATAAACTCATCATGTTATTGGATGAAACTTAATAGGGATTGAACAAGGTCTTGCAATGTAAAGCTTAAATAGTGACAAACATGAAAGCATATCATTATTCTTAATAGGTTCTAATGGAGCCAATTGTTTTAGTAACCTATACAGCATGTAGCAACAATTACCGATGAGACTGCTGATCCCCACATACAGACATTAAAATCAGTGGGTGATGCCAATATTTACCTACTGTGTATAAGAACCCTGTTCACAGGGATTATATTGCGTCAATTTTGGTGCAGATTCCGCTTCTGAAGCATCAGGTCTTGAAGCAATATAGATCCATATAATACTGCTAGTTCAAGTCATTATACCTGCAGTCAGACAGAGATTTGGATGTAATACTGTATATCCGTATAATAGGGACCTATTATAGCCGTGTAAAAAAAAAAACAAAAAAAAAACACAGGCTAGGGCCCCAAGTAGCAGGCCGCAACCAAAAAGCACTGTGAGAAAATGACCCGTGTTTTCCCGCAGAGCTTTTCACAGAAAGGTAAACTCTGTGGACTAAGTTTCAATTATACTTATAGAGAAAACGCCAGCATTTCCGTAGGTATAACAGACCTACTGCGATTTACAAGGATAAACATTGTTTGAAATTGCAGCATGTCCGATGCAGATATTTTTCTACGACGTGTGGATGGGATGAGCCAGAATTTTTGTAGGTACTATAAAAAACAAACAAACACCAAATTGCAGGATTTAAGCTACATGAGGCCTGGGCTATATAGTGATCAATATAGAGTCACTAATCACACCCGCTTCTAGTCAGCAAACCATGTGGCAACAAGATGAAACCCTATAATGGTGAAGAAATGTGACCTTGACAGCAACCTTGAGATTGCTGTTGAAAAGATTGATACTGGAAATTGGAAATATGTTGTTAGTTTTTTGGGGGGTTTGCATACAACATTCTGGTGAATTTACAGAGACCATTAAGAAGAATTTCCAATGTGCACCAATGGGGCTGCTTCAACACATTAGAGGGTCTGCTGCATAATGCCCTTTATTTTATTTTTTTAAAATATTCATTGGATCAGACATTTTGGAAAGAAGGTAGTGTTGGTACCCATGTGCCCTTTTCAATCTAAGTGAGACTGGAGACACACAGGATGTGTTGCTGCAAAATAAGCAATGACTAAACCAATATGATATCCAGAAGCAATATTGTGGTTGAAATTTAAACAAACCCCATCCACACACAAAAAAAAAAAAAAAAAAAAAAAAAAAAAAACCCTCAGTGAGGCTAATTCCCCGCACAGCAAATTGCTGTAAAAAACGCTGTGGAAAATATGTTTTTCCTGGAAACCACCACGATGATTTTGGAAATCACAGAGCATCTGCTGTACGAATTTTCCGTAATGTGTGGATGGGATTCTATTTAACCCTTAAGTACTATCATGGTGTCTATCATACCCCACTATCATACACATATCATTATGATAGACACTATGATAGTAATGAAGGGTTAAAGTTGTCGACCAGGACCTAAAGGTAATTGGTACTGATAACTTGTCCACAGGATTGGTCATCAGTATGAAGGCGGATGGGATCTGACATCGAGATCCTGTCACAAACAGGTGTTTTGACCGCCAGAAGCCATATGCTAGCTATATTTCTAGATACAGCCCTAGTCCTACTCAGGTGAATGGGAGCAGGGCTGTAGTTCCAGGTGTCACCACTGTACTATACAGACTGGAAGCTGTATATAGTGTACAGAGCTCTGTAGTGATGGTGCCTAGAACTGAAGCCCCTTACCTATTCACTTGAATAGGCGCAGGGCTGCTTCCAGCCTTCTATGGCTTCTGGCAGCCAAAACACCTATTCAGGACTAGGTCTCAGTGTGGGACCCCAACCGATCTGATTTAGATGACTCATCCAGTCCATAGGTCATCATTATCAATTACCTTCAGATCCTGGACAGCCCCTTTAATATTACATTCATATTCAGACCTTGTTCTGGAGAAAAAAAAAAAAAAAGAAGATGTAGTCTGAGAATAAAAGGGAGCAATTTGAGTGGTTGCCATGGACAACTCATCCTCTTCTTCTTTGCACAAGTTGTAATGAATCTCTTTAGATATCAGATTTGAGCTATTGAGTAGATTCATGATTTTCAGATTATAACCATCAATGACGCAATCATATTTTGTGACGATCAGAGTGTTCATCCAATAAATGGCTAGAAATGTCCATATATTGTTCAATCACCTCGGTCAAGAATCTGTTAGGAAAATATATACACCCAGGCAATGATTCCCATTTCCTATAGTAACCCACAGCAACACCGCTGCCATGCACTTCTCTAAAAACTTGTTCCATGTATGGGTAGCTTTCTCTACATTGTAAAAAGACAAAATTCCAAGCTCTGCACCAAAACAACATCAAAGAGGATTAACAAAGCAGATCAATAGGATCTGTCTGCAACATGTAAAAACTCTGTCATCCACTGCCTCTATAAAGAAGAGCAAAAGCCAGAATGAATCCAAAAAACAAGCGATGTGTAACCAAGACTACACCAGGAGAAGGGGACGGGATCATTCCCTGGCGCACAGAGCTGTCCGTAGAATGACAAGGCTACTGGCAGGGCAGGGGTTAATTGTAACCGGACTAACAAGTTTATTAAAGCATCTGGAGGAGGATCATCTCTGTGATCTCCAATAGCACACACTAAAGACACAGCCTCCAACAGAGATTATATACTATCCTGCTAGGACTCAGGATTCGCTTTGCTGTTCCCATTGCTGTAATGAATATGATTTTTAGGATGCTGCACTCGGCTGCATCAAACCGTAACTTTACATCAAATTATACATCTATATATGATGAGCTATCTGGTCATGTCACTATTCACTAAAGAAGAGGTGAGTTTACCATATGTCATACTACACGATCCACAATGTGGATTTAATGAGTTTATCAAACTTGCATGTTCTGCACTGTACGCAAATGCATTTCCACAAATAGGGAAGATCTTTATGGGAAGAAGTTCTTTTAGCTCACCATCTCCATGTGTACTCCAACGTGTGGCGTCCTTCAGGGTGCAGATGGACAGACAGACTACATCCACAACAACTAGTGTCAGAGAAGAAATCTCTCAATCCTGCACTCCATCCAGGAATTGAAAAACTTGACTTTTATCAAAGAAATAAAATAATTTCATGGAAGAGGAGTATACTAACATAGCTGACAGCTAACTGGTGACTATACAAAAATATAGCCACAAACACACCAGCACAGCAAGTACCTCCCCCTGCACACCAGTGTAATGGGGCAGCCTACCAGCAGGTCTCACTATTAACCCTTCCCACACTTCATAGTCCTATATAGTGGATTGCTACAACATTACACAAAATATATACACCAATAATAAAATACATGGCTATATATGCAGCAGTATGGTATTACTTTAAAATCAGTGCAGGTACATAAGAGCTGAACATGGATGAAGTCCTGGATGGAGTGCTGCAGTAACATAGTTCTCCACACAGATACATTCCCTGCTCTATGCTGCACTCCATCCATCACATGTATCCACTGCTGGACTACTACATGCACGGAATTCCCAATCAGCACTGCAGAGGAGCCCCGAGCCCTGGAACATGTATGAGTAGTGTGAGAGGTAAGTCTCACCTGTGCAGCCGCCGTGTACCCGCAGCAACTCCTGCAGCCTCCTCACTCCCCGGCTATACATGTCAATGTGCCTGTGTGTATGCACTGACTCCACGGAGTGCCGATGAAACCTGACGTCTGATTGGCTGCTGAAGGAAAGGCGTCCTATTGGCTGAGCTGAGTGCAGCAGCCGGGCTGTGAGGTGATAATGTTCGCCTACTGAGCGGTCAATACTCGGTGCTGTGTGCTGTTGTGATGCTGAATATGGAGCGGCCTCCCGGCTCAATACAAAGCTGGCAGCCCTCCAGAGCAAACAGCATATTAATCATGGAGTAATAATGCAGCCGTACACGGCCCCACACACCGACCATTTCATGCACACAAGTCCAGTCACTTCTGCTTTTAGTTTCTGTGGCTTTTTAGTTTTACTTCCCAAAAAAGAATTTCTCCACAGCGTTCAGAAATCTACCATGAACTCTATTTCTAGACGAGGGCTTCACTGAGACTGTTGTGGAACAACATGAAGGTGACATACTGGGACATCACCTGTAATGGGTGTCAGTGGTCAACGCAAGGGCTCAGAAATATAAGGGCTCGTTCACAAAGGGCAAGAGGGGTCGGATTTTAGCGCTGAATCCACGTCAGAATCCGCCCCCTCACAACAGAAGTCTATGAAGACTAGAGATGAGCGAACACTAAAATGTTCGAGGTTCGAAATTCGATTCGAACAGCCGCTCACTGTTCGAGTGTTCGAATGGGTTTCGAACCCCATTATAGTCTATGGGGAACATAAACTCGTTAAGGGGGAAACCCAAATTCGTGTCTGGAGGGTCACCAAGTCCACTATGACACCCCAGGAAATGATACCAACACCCTGGAATGACACTGGGACAGCAGGGGAAGCATGTCTGGGGGCATAAAAGTCACTTTATTTCATGGAAATCCCTGTCAGTTTGCGATTTTCGCAAGCTAACTTTTCCCCATAGAAATGCATTGGCCAGTGCTGATTGGCCAGAGTACGGAACTCGACCAATCAGCGCTGGCTCTGCTGGAGGAGGCGGAGTCTAAGATCGCTCCACACCAGTCTCCATTCAGGTCCGACCTTAGACTCCGCCTCCTCCGGCAGAGCCAGCGCTGATTGGCCGAAGGCTGGCCAATGCATTCCTATGCGAATGCAGAGACTTAGCAGTGCTGAGTCAGTTTTGCTCAACTACACATCTGATGCACACTCGGCACTGCTACATCAGATGTAGCAATCTGATGTAGCAGAGCCGAGGGTGCACTAGAACCCCTGTGCAAACTCAGTTCACGCTAATAGAATGCATTGGCCAGCGCTGATTGGCCAATGCATTCTATTAGCCCGATGAAGTAGAGCTGAATGTGTGTGCTAAGCACACTCATTCAGCACTGCTTCATCACGCCAATACAATGCATTAGCCAGTGCTGATTGGCCAGAGTACGGAATTCGGCCAATCAGCGCTGGCCAATGCATTCTATTAGCCCGATGAAGTAGAGCTGAATGTGTGTGCTAAGCACACACATTCAGCACTGCTTCATCACGCCAATACAATGCATTAGCCAGTGCTGATTGGCCAGAGTACGGAATTCGGCCAATCAGCGCTGGCCAATGCATTCTATTAGCCCGATGAAGTAGAGCTGAATGTGTGTGCTAAGCACACACATTCAGCACTGCTTCATCACGCCAATACAATGCATTAGCCAGTGCTGATTGGCCAGAGTACGGAATTTGGCCAATCAGCGCTGGCCAATGCATTCTATTAGCCCGATGAAGTAGAGCTGAATGTGTGTGCTAAGCACACACATTCAGCACTGCTTCATCACGCCAATACAATGCATTAGCCAGTGCTGATTGGCCAGAGTACGGAATTCGGCCAATCAGCGCTGGCTCTGCTGGAGGAGGCGGAGTCTAAGGTCGGACCTGAATGGAGACTGGTGTGGAGCGATCTTAGACTCCGCCTCCTCCAGCAGAGCCAGCGCTGATTGGCCGAATTCCGTACTCTGGCCAATCAGCGCTGGCCAATGCATTCTATTAGCCCGATGAAGTAGAGCTAAATGTGTGTGCTAAGCACACACATTCAGCACTGCTTCATCACGCCAATACAATGCATTAGCCAGTGCTGATTGGCCAGAGTACGGAATTCGGCCAATCAGCGCTGGCCAATGCATTCTATTAGCCCGATGAAGTAGAGCTGAATGTGTGTGCTAAGCACACACATTCAGCACTGCTTCATCACGCCAATACAATGCATTAGCCAGTGCTGATTGGCCAGAGTACGGAATTCGGCCAATCAGCGCTGGTCAATGCATTCTATTAGCCCGATGAAGCAGAGCTGAATGTGTGTGCTAAGCACACACATTCAGCACTGCTTCATCACGCCAATACAATGCATTAGCCAGTGCTGATTGGCCAGAGTACGGAATTCGGCCAATCAGCGCTGGCCAATGCATTCTATTAGCCCGATGAAGTAGAGCTGAATGTGTGTGCTAAGCACACACATTCAGCACTGCTTCATCACGCCAATACAATGCATTAGCCAGTGCTGATTGGCCAGAGTACGGAATTCGGCCAATCAGCGCTGGCCAATGCATTCTATTAGCCCGATGAAGTAGAGCTGAATGTGTGTGCTAAGCACACACATTCAGCACTGCTTCATCACGCCAATACAATGCATTAGCCAGTGCTGATTGGCCAGAGTACGGAATTCGGCCAATCAGCGCTGGCTCTGCTGGAGGAGGCGGAGTCTAAGGTCGGACCTGAATGGAGACTGGTGTGGAGCGATCTTAGACTCCGCCTCCTCCAGCAGAGCCAGCGCTGATTGGCCGAATTCCGTACTCTGGCCAATCAGCGCTGGCCAATGCATTCTATTAGCCCGATGAAGTAGAGCTAAATGTGTGTGCTAAGCACACACATTCAGCACTGCTTCATCACGCCAATACAATGCATTAGCCAGTGCTGATTGGCCAGAGTACGGAATTCGGCCAATCAGCGCTGGCCAATGCATTCTATTAGCCCGATGAAGCAGAGCTGAATGTGTGTGCTAAGCACACACATTCAGCACTGCTTCATCACGCCAATACAATGCATTAGCCAGTGCTGATTGGCCAGAGTACGGAATTCGGCCAATCAGCGCTGGCCAATGCATTCTATTAGCCCGATGAAGTAGAGCTGAATGTGTGTGCTAAGCACACACATTCAGCACTGCTTCATCACGCCAATACAATGCATTAGCCAGTGCTGATTGGCCAGAGTACGGAATTCGGCCAATCAGCGCTGGCTCTGCTGGAGGAGGCGGAGTCTAAGATCGCTCCACACCAGTCTCCATTCAGGTCCGACCTTAGACTCCGCCTCCTCCAGCAGAGCCAGCACTGATTGGCCGAATTCCGTACTCTGGCCAATCAGCACTGGCTAATGCATTGTATTGGCGTGATGAAGCAGTGCTGAATGTGTGTGCTTAGCACACACATTCAGCTCTACTTCATCGGGCTAATAGAATGCATTGGCCAGCGCTGATTGGCCAGAGTACGGAATTCGGCCAATCAGCGCTGGCTCTGCTGGAGGAGGCGGAGTCTAAGATCGCTCCACACCAGTCTCCATTCAGGTCCGACCTTAGACTCCGCCTCCTCCAGCAGAGCCAGCGCTGATTGGCCAGAGTACGGAATTCGGCCAATCAGCACTGGCTAATGCATTGTATTGGCGTGATGAAGCAGTGCTGAATGTGTGTGCTTAGCACACACATTCAGCTCTACTTCATCGGGCTAATAGAATGCATTGGCCAGCGCTGATTGGCCGAATTCCGTACTCTGGCCAATCAGCACTGGCTAATGCATTGTATTGGCGTGATGAAGCAGTGCTGAATGTGTGTGCTTAGCACACACATTCAGCTCTACTTCATCGGGCTAATAGAATGCATTGGCCAATCAGCGCTGGCCAATGCATTCTATTAGCGTGAACTGAGTTTGCACAGGGGTTCTAGTGCACCCTCGGCTCTGCTACATCAGATTGCTACATCTGATGTAGCAGTGCCGAGTGTGCATCAGATGTGTAGTTGAGCAAAACTGACTCAGCACTGCTAAGTCTCTGCATTTGCATAGGAATGCATTGGCCAGCCTTCGGCCAATCAGCGCTGGCTCTGCCGGAGGAGGCGGAGTCTAAGGTCGGACCTGAATGGAGACTGGTGTGGAGCGATCTTAGACTCCGCCTCCTCCAGCAGAGCCAGCGCTGATTAGTCGAGTTCTGTACTCTGGCCAATCAGCGCTGGCCAATGCATTCTATTAGCCCGATGAAGTAGAGCTGAATGTGTGTGCTTAGCACACACATTCAGCTCTACTTCATCAGGCTAATAGAATACATTGGCCAATCAGCGCTGGCCAATGCATTCTATTAGCTTGATGAAGCAGAGTGTGCACAAGGGTTCAAGCGCACCCTCGGCTCTGATGTAGCAGAGCTGAGGGTGCACAAGGGTTCAAGTGCACCCTCGGCTCTCCTACATCAGAGCCGAGGGTGCGCTTGAACCCTTGTGCAGCCTCGGCTCTGCTACATCAGAGCCGAGGGTGCGCTTGAACCCTTGTGCACACTCTGCTTCATCAAGCTAATAGAATGCATTGGCCAGCACTGATTGGCCAGAGTACGGAATTCGGCCAATCAGCGCTGGCCAATGCATCCCTATGGGAAAAAGTTTATCTCACAAAAATCACAATTACACACCCGATAGAGCCCCAAAAAGTTATTTTTAATAACATTCCCCCCTAAATAAAGGTTATCCCTAGCTATCCCTGCCTGTACAGCTATCCCTGTCTCATAGTCACAAAGTTCACATTCTCATATGACCCGGATTTGAAATCCACTATTCGTCTAAAATGGAGGTCACCTGATTTCGGCAGCCAATGACTTTTTCCAATTTTTTTCAATGCCCCCGGAGTCGTAGTTCCTGTCCCACCTCCCCTGCGCTGTTATTGGTGCAAAAAAGGCGCCAGGGAAGGTGGGAGGGGAATCGAATTTTGGCGCACTTTACCACGCGGTGTTCGATTCGATTCGAACATAGCGAACACCCTGATATCCGATCGAACATGTGTTCGATAGAACACTGTTCGCTCATCTCTAATGAAGACCACTAGCTCACAGGAAAAAAGTAGCAAGCTGCCCTTTCTTCAGGCAGATTCCGCAGCTGATTCAGCCCCAACGTCCACCTCGTGGCAGTGGCTGTGCCCATTCATTTGAGCCTACTTCGGAGGGGGAAGATGCAACTGTCAGAAGCTGCGACAGTCATGGCAGACGCATTTTGGTCCTATTCTGATGCAGCTTCCCGCGTCAAAATCAGGAACAAAATGCGCGGCGTCTATGCTTGCGTGAGCTAGCCCTAAGACTCTAGTACCATTCCTCCCAACTTCAGAGAGGGACAGTATGTGTGGTAAATTTAGCTCCACCCAGTTCTATATTGTCTCCGCCCATTTTCATCCATTTTTCTATGTTCCCCCACACAGTATAACGCTCCTATAGTCACCCTAAGATTATATACCCCCACATTATAATGTTCTCCTCCAATTGCCCCACAGTATGAAGTCCCTCTCTTGGTGCCCCAGTTTAGACTGAGGACAACTAGATGGGGACATTAAACTGGAGCAGCTGGAGGTGGACATTAAACCATTGGGGTAGCTGGAGGGTGACACTAAACTGGGGGCAACAAGAAGCAGACATGCCCCCAGTTTGGAAATGTCTCCAGCTACTCCCACAGTTTAATGTCCCCATCAAACTTGCCCCCAGTTTAATGTCCCCATCCAGCAACTCCCACTGTTTAATGTCCCTCTCCAGCAACTCCCACTGTTTAATGTCCCCCTCCAGCTTCCTCCCAGTTTAATACCCCCCTTCATCTGCCACCAGTTTAATGTTCCCCATCCATTTGCCCCCAAAGTTTAACATAATAAAAACACTGATACTCATCTCTCCTTGCACTTCTGCTGATCTGTAGCAATCTCTTCTCCTGGGGTGTTCCGAGAGCTGCAGGTGTGATGTGAGTGATGTCATCACATCACGCTTACAGCTCCCCGGGGCAGGAGCACACAGGGATGTCCACGGACGGCACCTGCTTCATCATTATATTCAACTAGACGTAGATGAGTTGATACCGGTACATTCCTCCCACCGACTAGGACAGCGGGACAAAACCCGGAATCCAGGATGGTTGGGAGTAGAGATGAGAGAGTACTGTTCGGATCAGCCGATCCGAACAGCACGCTCCATAGAAATGAATGGATGCACCTGGTACTTCCGCTTTGACGGCGGCCGGCCGCTTAACCCCCCGCGTGCCGGCTACGTCCATTCATTTCTATGCGAGCGTGCTGTTCGGATCGGCTGATCCGAATAGTACTCGCTCATCTCTAGTTGGGAGGTAAGTAGTATTTTTGGTCGCAAGACTCATGCAACTATACACCCAAAGACTGAAGACCATGTCCTGCGTCTCACAGGCAACATGTCTGCAATCTAGTTTTTCTTTTTTACAGCCAATTTGCAGCTCTAAAATAGTCACAGGACAGCAAGTCACACAAATGTAGTTGTGTAGCCATGTGGTTCTCATTAATGCTAAGGCCCCACTTTACGGAAACGCAGTGTTTTTTCTTGAAGATTTTGCTGTTTTTTTGACTCATACTCAGGAGTGTATTTAACAGAAATGAAACACCTAAGAGCTTTTTTTTAAATATATTTTCCATCTCTTTTATAGTCACTCTTGACTTTGGCTCAAAAAAGGCAGCAAAATCTACAACTATAAAAAATGCTGCATTTTAACAACATGGAGCCCTAGTCTAAAGCTGGGGCCCCACGTTGCGTAGACGTCACAGTTTTACAGCCCCAGTGGGACTTTAGCCTAAAGAAGTTTTCCCAGGATCATAACGATTTTCAGATTTGTAAGCTTTGGAGATGTTCTCGAACCGTCTGTTGTCTTGATTGGTTGCCAATGGTCCCTGCTATGAATGCAGGAGCTTTCATTGGTATGGGATTTGTCAGAAACCCAGCTAATTTCTTGATGTTTGTGTAAGTTTAAAGGGGTGGTCCAGGCAAAAATAGACAACCCTTTTAACTTTTAAATCAGCTGAGGGCATTGAAAAAATTTTTTTTTTTAAATTCATACTCATTTGTTCTTGATGCTCCGGTGTCCTCCCGATGCGTCCCAGATCTTCTGCTGAACAGGTCTGTTCTGGAGTTCTGCTGAAGCCACTGATTGACCTCAGCGGTCCCCTCACAAACACTGCCATTATTAACCCTATATTAGGTCCTGCATATGATGCCTGATGTAAGACTGAATACACTAGAAAATGAAGAGCTTGCAGTGTATTGCATCCGTGATCAGAAGATTTCACAGTCTAGTACTTCTTATCTAGACTAAATTTCCTGTGACAGATTTTCAGTCCCAGCATTCATTATGCATATTAGTCATCTTTGTTGAGAAGAACTCCCCTTCTGCTACCCCTGAAGACCACAATTTTGAATGGTCATCTTAGAGATGGTTCATTGGATTCTAAACAAATTATTGGATACTTCTGTGTAGCAAAAGGGGAGAATCAATGCTAAGGATATACAGTAAACAAGTATATATGAGCCCATACCATGTTCGGTGTGTACACTCAGGGTATGCTGCAGGGAATACTTTCTGTGCATATGCTGAACAGATCCATAGCTCCATTGGTTGTCAATAGAGTCTCCTTTTAGCATCCACTTGGCAGGTACACATTAGAATACATTTTTTACTGTACAGGAAACTAAACTACTAAGCTCTCCTATATAGCTAGACACATCAAAAAATACACAGTGGTATTTTTTTTTACATAGCAACATACTGTATATACAAAGTATGGGAAATGTCAGATATCACATTTTTATGCAAGCTCTCTACGTGTCCATTTTTAAGATGGATGTAGAGGGGGTATGTTAGCACCCCAATACTCATACTTGGTAATGGATTCCTACAAGACATGGAGGTTGCATTTGGATCATGGATTCTTCTGTAAGTACATCACCAATACCATACATCAGCCATCCAAATGTTCCTCCTAACTCCTTGGACTCAGATATCTGAGATGTTTTCATATTTCCTTGTTTATTTCTATGTTACTACATCCTTACTTTGCTGCTTTTCTTACCTTGTCTTCCATACCGTGGGTGTCATTTTAAACTACGAAAAAAAGAATGAAACAGAAATCATATATTGGGAAGACTCTAGGAGGAAATAAAAGATGCCTTTAGGAAGCTGAAATAGATGGAGCAGTTTTCCTTAGCTTTAATTTTCCCAATCAAACTCGTCATCTTACACATTATTCAGCCACTAAGTCCCAAGAGGTCTACAAAAATCTGAAGATACAAACTAATTACTAGGTGATCATTTTTCATTTCCTAATGACACAACAAGACAGGTGACAAGGGCAGCTTACTAGGGATTTTGCGCAATTCTTGTAATGATTAGCATTACATTAGATCAGTGGTTCTTAACCTTGTTTGAGGTACCGAACCCACCAGTTTCATTTGCACATTCACCGAACCCTTCTTTAGTGATAAATCAAATATGATTTTTTTCCAAATTCGAGATATAGGTATATTTTTTTTACTGGTACACAAAATGAACCGTGCATATGGCTGGTTAAGAACCACTGCATTAGATCCTGGTCAGGATATGGGCATTTTAGTAATACATACACTCACCGGCCACTTTATTAGGTACACCATGCTAGTAACGGGTTGGACCCCCTTTTGCCTTCAGAACTGCCTCAATTCTTCGTGGCATAGATTCAACAAGGTGCTGGAAGCATTCCTCAGAGATTTTGGTCCATATTGACATGATGGCATCACACAGTTGCCACAGATTTGTCGGCTGCACATCCATGATGCGAATCTCCCGTTCCACCACATCCCAAAGATGCTCTATTGGATTGAGATCTGGTGACTGTGGAGGCCATTGGAGTACAGTGAACTCATTGTCATGTTCAAGAAACCAGTCTGAGATGATTCCAGCTTTATGACATGGCGCATTATCCTGCTGAAAGTAGCCATCAGATGTTGGGTACATTGTGGTCATAAAGGGATGGACATGGTCAGCAACAATACTCAGGTAGGCTTTGGCGTTGCAACGATGCTCAATTGGTACCAAGGGGCCCAAAGAGTGGCAAGAAAATATTCCCCACACCATGACACCACCACCACCAGCCTGAACCGTTGATACAAGGCAGGATGGATCCATGCTTTCATGTTGTTGACGCCAAATTCTGACCCTACCATCCAAATCTCGCAGCAGAAATCGAGACTCATCAGACCAGGCAACATTTTTCCAATCTTCAATTGTCCAATTTCGATGAGCTTGTGCAAATTGTAGCCTCAGTTTCCTGTTCTTAGCTGAAAGGAGTGGCACCCGGTGTGGTCTTCTGCTGCTGTAGCCCATCTGCCTCAAAGTTCGACGTACTGTGCGTTCAGAGATGCTCTTCTGGCTACCTTGGTTGTAACGGGTGGCTATTTGAGTCACTGTTGCCTTTCTATCAGCTCGAACCAGTCTGGCCATTCTCCTCTGACCTCTGGCATCAACAACGCATTTCCGCCCACAGAACTGCCGCTCACTGGATGTTTTTTCTTTTTTGGACCATTCTCTGTAAACCCTAGAGATGGTTGTGCGTGAAAATCCCAGTAGATCAGCAGTTTCTGAAATACTCAGACCAGCCCTTCTGGCACCAACAACCATGCCACGTTCAAAGGCACTCAAATCACCTTTCTTCCCCATACTGATGCTCGGTTTGAACTGCAGGAGATTGTCTTGACCATGTCTACATGCCTAAATGCACTGAGTTGCCGCCATGTGATTGGCTGATTAGAAATTAAGTGCTAACGAGCAGTTGGACAGGTGTACCTAATAAAGTGGCCGGTGAGTGTATATGTATATATATATATATATATATATATATATATATATATATATATATATATATTATATATATATATATATATATTTTATATATATTTAGCTGATCTGCACTCTACAGAAAATCATGGAATTTAACAGCCTGGCTGTGTAACTGTAATCAAAGTTACAATTTCTTTTTCTATAGTTTTCTGTGTAAAAAATAGAATAATGCATCATATAATCTAAAAAAAAAAAGTGTAAGGTAGGTAATTATGATACTAACAAAGTAAAGATATTATTTTATGTACATTTAAATTATGGAAAAAATCTGTTGCCTAGTTCCTGAGCCAATTTTGATACAGATAACCTATCTTCAGGATAGGTGTTGACATGAGTAGTAAAATTGGCCAAAAGGACAGAAATATCCTTAGGCCGGGACCCCACAGGATGGAAACGCTGTGATTTTCCTGCGTTGGAAACCCCACGGGAAAAATCGCAGTGCTTTACAGTACAGGCAAAGTGTATGGGATTCTAGCGAATCCCATGCCCACTTTGAGGTAAAAACCGTGGTGCAGACATGCCGCAATTTCCACAATCGGTGTGGTTTTGGAAATCACAGCATGTTAATTATATCTATGGAAACGTTGGCAGTTTCCCCATAGATATAATTGTATATCTTCCCCCCTCACCAGAACAGAATAACCAGAGACAATGTATCACTGAAATAGGGAAGTCCATATTTGAAGTAATACTGGCACACATCTGGATGTAACTGGAGTACCACCTAGACACCTGCAATGCCATTATTGGAAATTACATTGAACATTTGTAGTGTATGGGCAAAATGTGGATACACAGTGTGTTTTTATATTAATAATTTTGTGCTGTATTCTCTCAGGCTATAATTTTGCACTATTTCTTTTAATCACAAAAAAGGGAAACCCAATCAGCTTAAAAAGCAGTTATTGTGTCCTCCTGACTCTCCCTATCCCCACCCCCTTTTTTTCCTAAACTGACTTGATGTATATTTACTTCTGTTCTTGTTCCTGTATTATGTATTTGACTCTGCTGGGACAGAGCTATTGTCTCCCTCCCACCCCTATATTTCTCCCTGTACCTGCCTGCTGTTTCTTGTCCCCCCCCCCCCTTCCCTCCATTCCCCAACATCTCCCCCATGTGCCCTTTAAGATCAATAACTTGTTAGACTTGTTTTTTGTGATTTGAAAAAATTTCATTAAAATTCTTTATGTTAAAAAAGTAGTTATTCTCAGAAACCTGTGGATTCCATAGAATATAATGGGATTTCTGCCCGATAAATGTGTAGAGAAAAGTAATGCTTGCAGGACTATTTTCTCTCCGCATTTTTCAAGCAGAAGGGAGCCTTCACACAGAGTATACGCTCCGTTCATTCTGAACGTAAGGGAGCCTTCATACGGAGTATACGCTCCGCTCATTCTGAACGTAAGGGAGCCTTCACACGGAGTATACGCTCCGCTTATTCTGAACGTAAGGGAGCCTTCACACGGAGTATACGCTCCGCTCATTCTGAACATAAAATTCGTTCAGAATGAGCGCGTAAAAACCAGCTCCCATTGACTTGTATGGGTGCCGGCATACGAGCGCCCATGCAAGTCAATGGGAGCTGTTTTTTACGTGCTCATTCTGAACGAGTTTTACGTTCAGGATGAGCGGAGCGTATACTCCGTGTGTAGGCTCCCGAATAGTGGACAGAATCCCAGAACAGTCACCAAATACATGTGTGACTATAGCCTAAGATGACAGCAAACAAAACACTTCCAATCAATAAACATATGTATACAGAAAAATTAGAAATGCTATATCTACCCAGTTCCTGTCTGCAGTGATAAGCTGTTTTGATCTGCAACCCATTCACCACTACAGTTTAGTTAATTTATACTGAAGTTCAATGAGTGTTTGACATTCTATGGCAGTATTTTAACAGTTCCTTCTGAACAATAGATTACGGAGTCTATGATAAATCAAAGCCTCTCATTAATCTGACCTGCAGTTCTCACATCCTGCTCACAGAAAACACAGACTCCCGCTATGTCTGCAAGAGCTTCCCCTTCAATTTCATAATGTGTAAAGAAAAAAAAGGTGTAACTACAAAAGACTGGTCTGGTATTGTTACAGGAAGACATCATAGCTACATCTTATAGCTTTCTTTTGGGTATGGATAATTATTAGAGATGAGCGAACACTATTCGAAACAGCCGCTTCGAATAGCACGCTCCCATAGAAATGAATGGACGTAGCCGGCGGGGGGTTAAGCGGCCAGCTATTGGCAAAGTCTGCGTGCCGGCCGCTTCCATTCACTTCTATGGGAGAGTGCGATTTGAATCGGCTGTTTCGAATAGTGTTCGCTCATCTCTAATAATTATAAATGGTGTAGTCAATACAAGTATTTGACAAACTGGTTTGCATAACGTATATGAATTATAAATGAAAGAATAGCGATCACTGGAACATATATTTGCTGATTTAAAGCTTTAGAACCCAGAAAGATCATGAGTTTCTCTAGTTCTATTTTAGATATAAGAGCACTAGTATTATTACTGCAGAGCTGCTGAAGGGGTAAAAAACATCAATGGATAAGCCTTATCAAGTGGTAGACATCTGACAGGGTTAGTGTTCTTACATTGGTTCTGCATGTCAAATTTCTATGATGTACAATAGAAGTTGACAGATTTTAGAGCTTGTCTAACTAGAAAAATGAAAGAACAGTAAATATCTGCACATACTGAGAATTCTTTCAAATGTCTATTATATAGCTTTAGGTTATATAGACAATAAGGCTAAGGCCACACAGCAAAACACAGCAAAAAAAACAAAAACCACTGTGGAAAAAACTGCAGCGGAAACACACTGCATTTTATTCCACAGCATTTTTTATTGCATTTTTAGGCTAAAGCCCCATGTTGCAGGAACACAGCTTTTTTTGTTGCAGATTTTGAGCCAAAGCCAGAAGTGGATTGAGAAGAAGGGAGACATGTTAGGACTTCCTATATATTTCACAATTCTTTTGTAGCCATTCCTGGCCTTGGCTCAAAAAAATACAACAAAATCTGCAACAATAACTGCTGCGTTTCTGCAACATAGGGCTTTAGCCTTACAGAGTTTTCCTCTGTGAACTTTCTGTCCCTAATATTCATATATGGAAAACACCAGCATTTCTGTAGGTGTAATTGATGCAGGCGTTTTTGAAAACATAACTTTTCCCCACAGATTCTTTACTGCAATGTGTTGATAGGATTTAGCCAGAATCCCATGCACTTTGTAGGTACTGTAAGATGCAATGTTTTCGCAACCTGGGGCTTCAGCCTAAGGTCAGTTGCAGACAACTGTGGCTGTGTTCAGTGTGCTATCTGGGTATTTCACGGATAGTCCACTAACTCGTTCATTTCTATGCGCCCGTACACATGACCATGAATTACATGGTCACATGTGCGGATGGACAGTCTAGGGCACAAAATATAGAACAGGTCCTATTCCTGTCATATTTTGCAGCTGTGCTTCAGTGGCTCCTATACATTTAATGAAAGGGGCCGCGGAAAAACGGCCCATGCACAGGTGGCACATGGGGGACATCTGTGTGTCCCCCATGCAATGCCTGCTCCTTCAATTCACAGCTGGCCGGGAGCTCATGGTCATGTAAAACTGGTCTAAAACTTTTATTTATATAATACTTTACAATCTTCCTGGAAATCAGGTAGAAATTTACAAGCAGCAAAAACAAACCATAGGAAAACATTAAAATCTCTAGCAAAAAAGCTTTGTCCATTGCAAGAAGATAGAAAAATACTTAAAGGGGTTGTCTGGGATAAATATAAATCCCTACACTAATCTAAACACCTTCATCCTGCCTACTTTCTAAATCACAGAATTAGTCAAAAATTTATATTACCCATATCCCTGGGGCAGTCATGTGACCACCTGCCCCAGAGATATTTTCCGATTATCCAGTGTCGATCCGTTTTCCCATTTCCAGAAACAGAACGACACTACTACTCCCCCCTCTTCCGCACATCCATCCATCTCCGTGTCTATTGCGCTAACGTGGGAGCCTGTGCAATAGACATGTAGTGAAGGCTACAGCACAGTGCCGGGACTGCTGCGCACTGGCAGTTGTAAAACAGGGGGAGCCATTCCCTGCAATAGGAAGCCTGGACAGGTAGAAGACAGGTAAAGTATAATATAGTACAGGGGTGGGCTGAGTGAGTTGGGAAGGGCTAGCAGTGTGCGGAATAGCTAGGGAGACAGGGAGGGGGTGTCAGAGAGGGAGGGACAGGGAGATGGTGTGAAAGCCTAAAACTACCAGACTGCATTGCATCAGCTAAGGCAGCAGGAGGCTACACCAAGTAAACAAATGTAAAAGATACTAGGCACTCCCAGAAAAACCTACAAATCACTCAAAACATTGCGAAATGTATATGAGTGCACTTATTAACCCATTAATATCACGAACAGACCTTTTTTTTAATATATATATATATTATATACAATATATATATATATATATATATATATATATATATATATATATATAATCCGGAAAACTCCTTTAAATTTCTAATTGAAGAGTTTATGTATGAAATTCATACTGGAGTCCTGCAAATATCATCCTTAGGTGTGACTACAATAATTCACTGTGTGTATTTTCACTATGTTTCATGGGATTACAGGTATGAACTCCTAAAATATAGAAAATATAACAGCAAATACCAAAAATAAACACTCCTCGCTTGATAGGGCCTAATAGTATAGCTAATCCTAATCCTCCTTGTTCAAAAATAGAATGACAGTAGGCAGCGTTTACAAGGGCAGAACAGTAGTAAAGTAGCAGCAGAATGGAAGTGCTGTACTCTGTAGAAGTGCCAGCAAGGCTCTGTGGAAAGCTAGGTGACAGTTTTGTGATGCAAGGCACAAGTGATTGTCACTTAAAGTCTTGTAGAAGACAAACCAGAAAGTATGGAATGGAAATGCAGAATTCCTTCAAAGCACCACTAGAGGACTTTCTTATCTCAGGAAACAAAAAAACTTGAATATCTGCTCATATAACCAACTGCCATACCTTCATTATTTTAGAAAACTCCATATAGAGAACTCCAAGAAGGAAATAGTGTGCACAGATTGGGGCTGTTTAATATGTTTCATTGTGGACAAGTAAAGTAATAAATGGAATGCAAGGACTGCAGTAACTTGAAACATCATCAAACTTTGGATTAGTAAGGTAAGAAATAAGATGTCTGAGGAGTGATCTAACTACACTGAGAGGCCAAAAGTCCTGGGAAGGTACCGTATGTGCCGTTAATAGCAGGTCGCCCCTACGCAAGCTCTGATAACTGCAGCAAGATTACGAGGCATGGACTCCACAAGGTGTTGGAAGAGTTCTGGAGGGATATTGATCCACACATTCTCCACTGCAGCCCACAATTGGTCCTGTGTAGTTGGCATTGGGTCCATGGAGTGGACACTGGTATCCACAGCTTCCCATAAATGCTCTATAGGGTTGAGGTCGGGTGAGTGGGTGGTCAATTGAGGGTTGTGAGGTCACTGGTGTGTTCATTAAGCCAGTCCCGTGCCACCAATGAGCGATTACATGTTGCATTGTCCTTCTGGTCCACAGAATCCCCATCAGGGAACTCCAACACCAGAAAGGGGTGCAGATGGTCTGCCATAAGTTGCACGTATTGAGCACTGGTCATTGATCCCTGCACCCAGACAATGGGGCCCAATAGCGATCATGTGAACTCGGCCCAGACCATTAAAGAGCCACCTCCCGCCTAGACATGTCTCGTTGACCTTGGAAACCCAAATTCCTGGGTAATCTCCAAAATGCTATGCCCCATGCGTCTTGTACCGATTATCATCTCACGTTCAAAGTCACTTAACTCGCGATGTGCTGCCATGTTCATGACACTAATGCCATAGGCCGCATCGCATCATACTGTTTGAGCGTCATATCCGACACAACTGGCACTGAGATATGACTTCCCGTGACTTTTGGCCACTGATTGTATTTAAGTCTTAAAAGTCTATGAGGCCAATACTAGGTTCACATCTGTGCCCGGTTTTTCATCATTCGGGTCCCTTGGTGGACCTGAACGAAAGAGAGTCCAACTGCTAAAACAGCAGTTACCCGCAGGACTCCGTGCAAGACTTTTCTCTCTGTCGATTTCAGGCAGTTTCTGCAGAGGATGGAGACTCCAATGGAGACTTTAGCACAGATGTTACGTTAGCCTAAGGCCCCACTTAGTGTAAACACAGTGTTTTTAACTGGTGTGAAAAAGCAGCAGAAAAAAATGTATCGGTGAAGTGTATGAGATTTCATTAGTTTCATCCACACTGTTATGTCCTCAACCGTTCAAACTCCTCCCCCATCCTCTGGCCAAATTGTACAGCGCCGGAGTCGCATCCGCTCATGAGTACCTGCTCCTGGACTCTTGTCATTCTGCGTCGGCACTGTTAGAGTTAACCTTTGTGTGCTTGTGATTGACAGCTCTTCTGCCAATCACGCCTGGGGCAGGTTCTGGACTTCCTTAAACTGCCCATTAGCCAGCGCCACACCTCCCATGAGGCGACCTGAAGCTACCATTTCAGGCGGCGCTATGCCAGGGCCTCAAGGAGGGCGGCATTTTTGCTGACCTAAGCCAGTCCAGGACAAGCTGTCCTGGATTGGCTTAGGGTCACCGTCACTGAGCGGTGGATTGGGGAGGCCGCTGGAGCAGCGCTGCTGCTGCAGCGGCCGCCCCTCACATTTAGGCAGAGAGCAGGTCCTCTCCCTGCCTGCTCTCTGCCTGCTAAAGACGCTCGCTCCGCTCGGCCCCGCCCCCTCCATGCGGCCCTGCCCCCTTCCGCTTGGCCCCGCCCCCTCCTCCGGGTTCACCCCTGCCATTAGCCCACACATGGTTACTGGCTTTTGTGTCTCTGACCTTGCCAAGCATTTTCACTTGCTCTTGTATTGTATTCACTGACCTCTGCTTTTTGGCTTTTTTGACTAATCTACTACTCTGAATTGCGATTTGTTACTGTTTGTCTCTCTGGTTTGACTCTTGGCTTGCTGACTTCTCTTCTGTGATGTGTTGTGTTATCTGTGTATCACATACCTAGAGTAGGGTTTGTCTTCCAGTTGTCCCTGTCATTAGGAGAGTTGAGGCAAATCGGTAGGGACATGGGGTGGGTCGAGTTTTAGGGCTCATTATCTTCCCTTTCCCTAGCAGTGATTATTGAGAATTACCTTTGGGCAATTCTAACACACATGTTGCTGAAAAAAGCATTTTCAAAAATGTGTGTGCTTTTGAATGGTGCATTCCTTGCTTAGATTTTTGGTTGCACTGTGTGAACACGGCTCTAGTTCTGTAATTGAATTTGCACCACACCCGTCTTCTGTCCTTGTCTGTCTCAGTCCATGAAGTAGTTAATTTGGTCTTGCCCTGTGATTGACAGCCTGCCTTCCTGTCAGGTCCAGGGCGGGTTCATCCTCCCCTATTTAGTTTTGGCTCACATTCACACTGGTGCCTGTTATTGCCTCGTGCTTTCTGGCTTTCTCTTGCTGTTATTTTACTTGTATTCTTAATCCTGACCTTGGCTTTTCCTATTGACAATTCTTTTGGACTACGATTTGGCACTGCATTGCTCGACTGTTACCGAACCCTGGCTAGCTGACCTCCCTTTGTTGTTGTTTGTCTTGTCTGCATTTTGTGTGTCACATATATAGGAAGGGATCGTCTCTAAGTTGCCGCCTATTACATAGGCTAGGGCCTGGCAAGAGGAAGGGACAGTGGGGGGCTTCAGCTTAGGGCTCACTATCTCTTGTGCCCCTTCCTCCAGGGTTCTCCAGCAGCTACTGGGGAATTGTCATCTAAGCAATTCCCTAACAGATAGCCTTGGATTTTGCATGAATTTTACAAATTTTTGAGCTTAGCCTGAACCTGAACATTTTTGAGTTTGTCTCCCACAAAGCATTCCTATACACTCAGAAGGGGAGTGAGGTGAGATGAGTAAAAATAACAAAAACTTTTACTCACCTTGACTCATATAACATTGTATGTGCTAGATTTTTAGAGGCTCGTATTTCTTATGATTGACAGATTTAGGGTTTGGAAGGATTTTTTCTCCTAAAATTAGGAAAATTGGCTTTGTCCTCATTTTTTACCTTTCTCTTTTTTTCAAAATTGCCGGATACTAGGCTGGACTAGAAGTCTGTTTTGAGATTTAAAATGTGTAATACAGATATTAGTGTTGAGATGGAAGATCAAACTCATAACTATTTCTCTGAAGTCCATGTACATCCTCATAGGAACTACAACCCTGTTCCAGCCCATAGGGTTGAGTTTGTCTCTGTGGTTCTACACCGGGTAACTGTCGCTGTCCAGGTTAGGAATCTACTGAGTGCATGCGGCAAGGAAATAACATCAGACACAAAGCATTAATGTGAGTTCCTCTCTCAGTAAGAGTGAGTGGCACACATATCCTTTATTGAGGAAGCCAGGGTTTATATAGTTGACAGAAATAAGGTGTGTGAGGGGCTGGGGGTCATTTGATTTACTGTCTTTGCTAGAATCTTATCTGTTCATGTTTTATGACAGTCCAGCTGCTTTTTCCTCCTTTTGTTTGTAGATGTCCACTTGAAGTTTCTGTTTATCTTCCTTGTCTATTGTATTGGCCCTATTGAAGTGCTTATCCACTTTTGGACCTCAGGGTCCATTGTTTCCATCCAAAGGGAGTTGGCTCAAATCAACTGAATTGGGACCATTGTCTCCCCCAGACAACAATGGAGTATAGTATACCAGCATGGACATTTGATTTTTAACTTCAACCTGGGACAGAAAGGCACATCATAGCTGATTTTCTATTTCTGGGCCACCTTCACCGAGATCCCGGTGCAGGCGTTATCTTGTCATGTAACATCATATTCAGTTTCAAACATAAATAATTACACTGCATTCAGTTTTAAGAATAACAATGTTTTTGTGATTCATATATTTACAACCTTCACGATAGTACCTTCTTGTATATGGGCAGCTATTAGGGTTGAGCGATCGGAATCGGAAAAGATCGGATTCCGATCGGCAATCAAGTAAATTTCACGATCGCGATCGGAATTCCGATTCTGATCTTTTTAGGTGGGATCAAGGTTGGAGGTTATTTCCCACAATGCTTTGCTACTGACCAAACATTGTGGGAAAAGCTAACAATGTTAGCTAGGTCCCATAGGAATGAATGGATACACACAGCCTGTGTCAGCGTCTGGCCGCTTAACCCCCTGCATGCCGGCTGCGTCCATTCATTCTAACGGGAGACTAGCTAACATCTGTACCCTGTACCCGCCCACACTCTCCTAAGCCACAAGCCCCGCCTTCTTCCTAGGTCGGTAACACTAACCTGGGAGGTGGCGGCAGCGAGGCGAGAAGAGGACCGAGAACAGCGGGGACCGGACCAGTGATCTGTGCAGGTAAGTGAACAGCAGGGGGGACTAAGGAGCCAGAGGATATTTTTATATCACTACACAGCGTGGAGTCTAACAATTAAAGTGTTCAATTTTTAGACTCCATGCTGTGTAGTGAATAGGATAGTTTTTAAAATCCAATCTTTGATTATTAAAAAAATCCCATTGACTTGCATTGGGATCAGAATTGGGATCAGGATCGAATTCGAATGGAAAGTGATTGGTATCGCATTTTAAAAACAAACCTTAAATCTCAAGATCGGCTGAACCCTGGCAGCTATACATTGTAGCCTCTAATTATTGATTATTTACAAGGATTACTGGTGAATGCCACTGGTTAAAAATATGGAAATTAAGAGAGAAGAATCATTTTTAATTCTGTCAATTCAAGGTAAAGCAGAATAAACAACAATACAAAATGAAAGGCACCATAACAGCTTTTATTAGAAGCATCAATTTCATAAAATATTATAAAACTATATAAACAAAATGTATACAAGTAAGCTGGCCAGATAGACCATCATGTGCAAATGCATAAAAGCCATTGACAGGACAGTAAAACTTCATTAATTTTTGGTAAACAAATGCTTATGGAGAACCTAAAGAATCTTCATGTTGAATATTGAACGTGTGGAATAGCACAAGAATGACATAATGAAAGACCATGAATGAAACCTTGTACAATGAAGCCATTGTTAGGGTAGTACTTACAACTGTGGGTTGTAGTCACCATACAGGCAATATATGTCTTATTTACTTCATTTGCATTTCATTTCACACCATTAATAAGTTTGAGCATCTGTGAAATACTACATAAAACCAGATTTGTCTTTAAACAGATTTGCTCTGCATTTTGTCTCCTACAAAATCTGATACAAAATAGAGGCAGCTATTTTTTCATCTATAAACTACATTTTACAAGTGCTTTAGCTCCCTCTAGAGGTAGAAACCTTATAGTGCAATAATAGACGTTTTCAGTCACTATCATTATGCCTTTCAATGACTGTCAGCAGTGAATGTAATCTGCAAGTAAAACCTTTCTAGATAACTCAACTATGTAGACATTACATCTGCCTACACTTAAATATACTAAGAAGGAAAAAGAAAAGGTAGGTGAATATTTAAACAGGCCATTCTTCTTATATAGGTATCTTTCCCCATGCTGCCATATAGAGAGATGGATAAGAAGATGCCAGTGACCTCATGTTCTGTGGAAATAATGGATCAATTACTGATCAGTATGAAGGACTTGGGCAGTGGAAAACTGACTGTAGCATTATTGCTCTACACATTTGATAAGGCTGGATAAAAAGACCACCATCCTATAAACCTACCAACATGATCCAAAGGAGATGAAAAAATCCATGAGGAATATGTAAATTGCCTTATTAGAAGAAAAAAATTCCTTTTAAACTACAACTATGAAAATTGGACTAAATCCTTGGATCCCATCTCAAAAATTTGAGTTCCCATTACCTCTGATATTTTTACTTTCAAGAAAGAGACTCCTCAAGCAATCACATCCTGTGGCGGCAAATTCCAGCTTATGACCATGCTAAAACCTTTTTTCCTCTAGACAGGGAGGATGGCCATTTGTCATGGTTACAGATGTAAAGAGATCACTGGAAAGATTTTTGCACTGTTTGCTAATATATTTGTACATTATAATTCACCACTAAACCATCTTTTTAATTAACTGAATAACCTCGTTAGATATTTTGGTTTTGTACTGTAAATTACCCATCCCCTTCATTATCTGTTCATTATCATGTTCACACTACTGTTGGTGACCATCAATAGTTACAGTTGCTATTGCCCGTTACATGATTTCAATAACGGACACTAGCAGAACCATCACAAATCTATTAAAAATTGCATTGATTTCAATGGGATTTTATCTGGTGTCCGGTAGTGAGCGTTAGTGTCCGTTTACACCAAAACCGTCACATGTCCATTATTTTTCGTAGACAAAAGATACTGAATTCAGGACTTGTGTCCTTGAAAAACTATGGTTTCATGACCCACCTCAATTGTCCATTATTTTCTGACATTAAAGTCTATGGGTAACGGACAGTAGTGGACGGGCATCTGTTATACTGTCCATTTCTTTCTGCGCATGCTCAGAAAGCGGAAACAAAAAAAAGTAAAAAAAAACATGAATAGTCTTGATAGTCTTGGATTTTTTCCCCAGTTCTCTGAGATAGTACCATATGTTTAGTGCTGTTTACATAACAAAACCATACACAAGCACAAGGATACAACACCTTTTAGTATAGGTCAATGTACCTTGGTCTGGTGTCAGGTGAAGGTCCAAGTTGAAAGGTTCAAGTTGAAAAGTAGCTGAACATGTCTAGTACATGCACAGAAAAAAAGGATTTTGCTTCCTGTATATGTGCATGCATGCGGGAACGTGTTTAGCTGTTTTTCATTGTCTGTGCAGACGTGGAGGCAGACTGGGACAGACAAGGAATCTGTCAACAACTATTTTGCTAAGATCAGGCATATGGGGATACTAAATTAGTAACCCATGTATCTTAATCTCATGTAATATCAAGACTTTTTTTGCATTATTACCTTATGGAAATATCTACTGTGCAGTATCCACAGTGCACCACAGCCAGACAGGCACCTGCATGATGGAAACACAGAACTGCCACTGTGGAACGTGGTCCTTGTCTACATTGGTGCTGTCCCACCAACCACTGGCTGTTGGGACAAGTGCTGATACTACAATGCCTCTACAGTGATCCATCAATACAAATAGGACAGTAGTCAGGATATCAGTCTGTCACGCAACTTCTGTCATGTTGCTAGAGCAGGGAGAAACAGTCTGTTGAGGGCCCCCTACACCTCCCCTGTATCGTACAGGTCCAGAAAGTAGGGGTCAGAATAGCTGGCGTCCATGGTCTGGCACTTGAGCACCTCTGCACTAGCGACTTGTACTTGTTAGGATATGGACTACATAAGCATTTCAAGTGCAAGAAAGAAAGAAATATATGTAGGGCCTAGTTCACATCTACGTTCAGGTCATTCCATTTGCCTATCCGCATGAAATATGTGGAAAGATAAGTCCTGCAAGCAGCACTTTTCTCTCCAAATGTTTTGTGCGGCAACCACACGGACCCTATTATAGTCTATGGGGTCCACGGGTTTCCTTAGGTAAGCGCTTTTTTAGGCGGATAAGTTTCTGTTCGAGGGGTCACCAAGTGAATTTTCCAAATGGAAACCAGAACACAGATGTGAATAGAGCCTAAGTGTTTAATTGGTTGTCTGGTGTGCTTATCTGAGGATATGTAGCTTCATATTACTGCTCTTGCTAGGTCTCTTAATATATTCTATAACATAAGTGACACCCTCTGGAACAGTATGGATACAATCCCCACCACATTAGACTGCTGATATACAGAATATCATTACTGTGATGTTTTCCCTGGACCTGGTTAGCACTGACCAATTTTACAGCTGCACTTGAATACTAATATATTTTACATAATGTCATATTTTAATTAATTATGTTACAGATTACAAATATTTTGAGTAAATACAGCCGTGAGAGATACTCTGTGTGTAATAACTGCATTAAGTAAAAAGAATATTTATTTCCAGCTTAATTACATAAATTGTCCCTTACTTATTAGTGCAGAATCGAGAACAAAATATAGCACTCTGCTAATGTGCATTCACTTCATTTACATGAAAGTCCACAACATTTGTAAGAAAAAATATTTATTAGGTTTTTTCCTCAACAGTCTCATATTTGCAAGACACACAGATGCTGCCGACATACAGTATATACAAAATCATGAAATGTTTATAAAGAAAGACAGTGAGTGGTTTAATTGCAAAAATATACAAAAAAAAACCAACAGCTGTGAGTAGTAAAAGAAAGTCACATAAATGAGAATGCATATGGATCCAGTGCAGCAAGCCAGGGGTTATGTAGGGGGGCACAAACATGAGACTTGGGCTACACTGACTTTGCCACAACATCTGCTGCATGTCTGACCGGCATCACACGCAATGTAACAGAATGAGATCCCATTGCCCTGACCAAGACTCAGTGACAAAAACATTGTGCACTCTTTTTTGTCTGCAACTGAGTGTCAAAGTGACAATACAATCACCTTCACTTGTGTTACTTGCCATGTTGTATTGTGGTCTTTAGTTGCACGATGGGTGTTGCAGGGAAATACATCTAGCACCAATCTAACCCTTTGTTCACATCTGCATTGGTATTCCGTCCAGGGAAGTCTGCATGGGGCCCCCACGAACAGATACCAAACACAATTGCAAGTGTAGTGCAGTAAAAGCACACGGACCCCATAGACTATAAAGGGTTCCGTGTGATTTCCGCAACTGTGTCCGCACGGAACATGCAGAGAGAAAAGTACTACTTTTCTCACCACATGACTCGTGCGGACATTGCGCGGAAAACATACAGACCCCATTATAATCTATGGGCTCCGTGTGCTTTTATTGCTCACTGCTTGTCAATGCGTTAGGTATTCCGTTCAGGGGGTCCCCAAGCAGACTTCCCGAACAGAATACCGAACACAAATGTGAACCAGGCCTAACAACAACCACTTATAGCTCATTCAGCAATTTTTCCCAATTTTTTTCCCAATTTTTCCCTAAAGCTGATTGGTTTAATGTACAGGTTTATTTAAAGCCAAGAATATTTATCCCAGCATTTGTCAAGCTGTCATTGCAAACCATAGGTCATTGGCATTATTGCACATAGTATATGAAAGAAATTTACAGGTTCTCATTCTATCAACCATCATAATGCTGTATCAGCAGTATCTGCTCGGTTGTATATCTTTCTAAATAAGAGGTTAGAAACCTTTTTACAACAGTTGCTGTGAAACTACAACTCCCAGCATGCTCAATTAATTTCTATGCAGTGTCAAGGACAACAGGGCAAGTATGCATGTTGGGAGGCACAGCTTCTAAGAGAGCCGTCACACGGAGTTTACGCTCCGCTCATTCAGACGCGTAAACACGTGTCAAAGTGACCACTGTAAAACACAATCCCATAGACCTCAATGTGTGCCAGTCTTACGCGCGCTACACATTGAAATCAATGGGAGGCTTTTAAACCCATTGATTTCAATGTGTAGTGCGCGTAAGACCGGCACACATTGAAGTCTATGGGATTGTGTTTTACAGCAGGCACTTTGACACGTGTTTACGTGTCTGAATGAGCGGAGCGTAAACTTCGTGTGAAGGCTCCCTAAACAGCCGGAGTGCCAATGGTTGCCTAGCCCTAAATGATTGGTAATCAATGTCATTTACAAATAAAACAGTGCAACATTTTTGCTTTATTAATATGCAATTTATAAGTTGATATAATTGTAAATTAGTAAAATTTGTACGCAAGCCACATTCAGAAGGGTGTAATAGGTTTGTACGTTGTATTATACAGTATATATTATGGTCTCAAATATCATGTCAACCCTGAGTTTAGTGACTCAAGCTTACGCCACCATAGGTCCTATTATAATGCTTTTAGTTTGGGCCAACAGACCCACGTTTGGGATTGGATTGAAGGCCATAATATGGACCATACTATAAGGATGTATTCTGGTAGTATGGCAATCTGAATGCAGCCTTAGGCAGACTGTTAGTCATCCCATAGAACATTACAATCAGCCTTTCCCCAGTCTGTAATGGTAGACAACAGGGGTCAATAGAGTGCATCAATTAAGAAAGCAAATTCCAATACGTTGACCTCTAGGTATCCTAAAGGAAATATGTCATTAAAATAAAATAAACATTAAGTTAATGTGTCTGTAAATTCCCTGGAATTGTGTCATATCTAAGGCTGTATTCACACAGAGTAACGCCAGGCGTTTTTTGTGTGTTTTTTGCACATAGCGCCGCGTTTACGCCGCGTATACGCCGCGTTAACGCCGGGCAACGCCACCGCTAAATAGCGCGGCGTTAACGCTGCGTATACGCGGCGTTAACGCGGCGCTATGTGCAAAAAACACACAAAAAACGCCTGGCGTTACTCTGTGTGAATACAGCCTTAGACTGAAAACAATCCCATATCAAATGTATGGAACTTAGATTGTATAAATGTGCTACTAAAAAAAGTTAAATAATTTAACATTGCCTTTAATAATACATTGCCCAGCAATGGTGGTGCCTTCATTCACTAATAATAAAACTGTAAACATATTATCTGTAATAAGCTTCTGGATCTGTAAGGATTGCCATGTAATAAGCACATTATAGCAACTGAATTTATATACAGTGTACATACATATTGGCACTATCATGCCAGTCATCACTAAAGTGTGTAATGTTACGTGGAAGCAATTTGTTGTAATGTCATAAATATCACATTTTTGGGATGGTTTATTTCCTACATAGATACTTATGAGCTGCTTAGCTTAGTTCACATTTACAACCTGTTTAAGAAATTTCCTATCGTAATTTCCTATAGTAATTTTGATCCACAAACAGGTGAACAGATGTAGGGAGGGGGATTTAGGTTTTTCTGGGTTATGCCGTAAGCATTCCAATTAAAATCAATGGGCTTCATTACTATATACCAATGTCAAATGATCATTTAAGGTGCACACGTATTTTAATGTAAGACATGTCGCTGGCAGACATAGCGCTGTTGGGACTTTTACATATTCTAGCCATACTCTTCTTTTTCAGGCAGCTCATTTTGCAGTAAATTATTATTTATGTATTTAGCTTACTTATATAGCACATCGTATTCCACAGCGCTTTACAGACATTGTCAGTCACTGTCCCATATAGGGCTCACAATCTACATTCCCTATCAGTATGTCTTTGGAGTGTGGGAGGAAACCAGAGTACCCAGAGGAAACCCACGAAAACACAGGGAGAACATACAAACTCCTTGCAGATGTTGTCTGTTGTAGGATTTGAACCCAAACTCCAAGGCTGCAGTGCTAACCTGTATATATAACGTGTCTGATCACTTCCAAATAAAAGCACAAGTGCATAGTGGGCAAAGTGTTATGATGTTATGTATATGTGCTATGATGAGTATAATATAGCCAAGATACAAATAGTCCTTACATTTACAACAGTTCATCCTTTATGAATTATTTAATAAATGTTTCATTGCCTCATATTATGTCTGTTTCCCTCTTCTGTTAATAAGTCAGGACTCAGGACCAATAAATTACAAAGTGAGACATCCAGCTTTATGCACTACTAGCATTACCTGCGACTTTGCACCCTCACTCCCTGCGCGATTCACCTCCCACACGGCCCCACCCTTCCCCCACGCACCTGTCCTCTTTCCCCCTGCACGCATGTTAGCGCTGAGGCTGTTTCTCTGCCATGGCGCACCCGCAGCCCCACTCTCACCCACGCACAGCAGCCGGCCCTGTCCGCGGCAAGTAACAATGGCCCCCGGCAGTGCAACAGACCCTCCCTCCGGAGATGCAGGCAGCCGCCATGTTCTTCAGCGTCTACTTGCTCACGCAGCCCGTCCACACATCGCAGCCAACATATGGGGCCGCTGTGTTAAGCCTGCGTGCTGCCCACACACCGCCACACACCAATAGCAGCCCCGTTCAAAGACCTGCGCTGACGTTATGACAGGTCCTGCAGCAGAGCCAGGGACAACTTTTGCCGGGCGCGGTGGTGATTTCGGGTGAGCAACATCTGAAGTAGCCTATGTTTCCTTCCTGGGCAATATGTAGGTATGTGTGAAATTTCCCCAAAATCCATTCAGCCGTTTGGGAGTGATTGAGGAACAAACATCCAAACCCACAAACTTTATAATATTAGTAAGGATTAGTAAGGATGACTGTGCACCTCCATAAGGTGTAAGTTATATAATTATGTTGTGATGTAAAAAAAAGCCTAAAATATTTACCATCTGAAAAGTTATAAAGATTTTAAATTATAATGTCATTTATTTCTAATTACTGTAGACGTCTATACCGGCAAAGCGACAAATATATTTGATCACATTGTTTTACAGTTTTGAACCTTGGTGATCTTTAGATCTTGAATAGGGTTGAGCGATTGGGATCGGAAAAAATCGGATCCCGATTGGTCAAATTTCACGATCGCGATCGGCTCCCAGTGGTCAGATGCCAGTGATTTGACACTTATTCCCTATTCTGTATATAGGGAATAATTGTCTTTAATTATATACCCTTCTAATTCATTGTAGATATAATATATAGTCATTGTGTTATATGACGTTTGGTAGTCAAATGTATTTATAGTAATTCCTTTAGGACATCATTAGCTCCATATGTAAACCATATTTAGGATGTAGCAGGCAGTGGTTGTAGGTCCAAATCACAAATCTGTGACGTATATGAATAGTGACTTTCATTGCTGCATTTCTGTGAAAATACAATACAAACTATTACTTTATTTTACCTTTATGTCATTTCAAGAGTTCAATTTTATTTACTTGCCTAGGCTTCTAGGGGCTGCAGTTTCTAGTTTGTCTGTATACCGATCCCCATACTGTTTGTGCCTGTTGTCCGCTGTAGCCAATCACAGACCTCAGCGGTCACCTCTTCACAAACAGGACATAATAGCTGTCACGTGTCTCTAAGGCCTGTGATTGGCTGCAATGGTTCCCTCACACAAACAGGACATCAATGGTGATGTGAACCAGGGGACCTGTATATACAGTAGTTTAACAGAGCTGCCACCATTACAGGTACAGGTGAGTAATGGTTTGTTATGTTTATGAGCCCACTACCAGTACTAATAAATAATAAAAAATGTGACTTTTTTGTCTAGCACAGGGGTGCTCACACTTTGTCAGCATGTGAGCTACTTCATAACATTACCAAGTCGAAAGATCTACTACCCACTTCTTGTGGGCGGGGCTGGGGCAGGCCTGTGGGTGGGGTGGGGTGGGGCATGTCTGTGGGTGGGACCGAGCCTGTGGGTGGGGCCGGGCGGATCGTGAGAGCAGGAGACTGCGGCGTTCTGTGGCTGCCCAGGGATCCCCGGTGTCTGCTTGTTCACAGCGCAGGCTGAGAGTTATCTCTGGACACTGGCAGGCTGGGGCTGCGGCAGCTCCGCCTGCCTGTGTCTGTAGATGACTCTCAGCCTGCACTGTGAACAAGCAGCACCCCGGCCCCCTCCATCCCTAAGAGCAGCCTGCAAGTGTCCGGAGTGCTTGTTTACAGCGCAGGCTGAGAGTCGACTCTCAGCCTGCACTGTGAACTAGCAGACACCGGGGATCCCTGGCTGCATCCCGCGATCGACCCATACGTCCATTGCGATCGACCGGTAGATCGCGTTCGACGTATTGGGCACCCCTGGTCTAGCAAAATGACCGGCAGCAAAACGGAAAGATGGACCCCACTATAGTCAATAGAATCCATTAGGATCTGTTTGTGTCCAACATACAAAGGACAGTTTTCAAAATAATTTTATATTCACATATTATTTTCTGTAACATACCTTGTGCTTTTATAGAACATCATGTATGATTAACTAGGAACTGCTGTTTCAGGAACCTCAGAGTTCTGTGAATTCTCATGTTGAAAATTATTAGCATAGGGCGAGTTGTCTTCTGCACTTAATGTTTTCTGAAATAAGCAGAAGTAAAGCAAACTATATTGTGAAACATAGAAGGAATGGATAGTGTCAAGTGTCTTGATCAATGAGACTACATCTGTTATATACTCAAGTCAGTTTGGGGTGTACAAGGCATGGTCTTATTAACAGCCTAATGATCTTAGGTGATGAGTGAATTTCATGATTGTCCTCAGACCACAGCAAAATTATCAAGTGATGATTTTATGTAAATCCCTTGAAGATTTTCCAGCTATGGAAGCCCAGAAAGGCTCTACAATCTGCATATGGCCTCTATTTTCAATTTGTTGATAAAAAGAGCAATAAAAGAATATTTTCTACAAATGAATACTGAGAAATATTGAATATACTCGAGTATAAGAGGATTTTTTTTTTCAGTTCAGTTTTTATGCTGAAAAAGCCCCCATCGGCTTATACTCGAGTCAGGGTCCAACTCAGCACAGGACTGCAAGGACCTGCATAAATTAAGTGAAGGGGGAGTGTCCTATGAGTACTATGAGGCACATGGAGTTACTAAACTTTAATACACATGACCAGACTTTTTATTTGCAATGGTGGATAAAATTATGGACTATTACATTTCAATGGGCCCGTACACATAAATGCCATCGCTGTACGGTCGTGTGTCCGGGCTGAATTGAAGAGCTGCAACTTATGGAGAAGGTCCTATAAGTGTCCTATACTTGTCCTATATGTGTCTGCATTTGCGGCCCTATTAAATCATTTTTAACGTAATGATAGTGATCAGTTAATGTAATTTTATTGGTATCTATTTTCATTTTTGAAATTTTCCAGTAGATGCTACATTCCCCCCCCCCCCCCCCCCCGGCTTATACTCGAATCAATACATTTTCACAGTTTTTTGTGGTTCAATTATGGGCCTCGGCTTATATTCAGGTTGGCTTATATTCAAGTATATACGGTATATGCTAGTCTACATAATAAAACTTGAGAGAGAGTTATGCAAATGTACAAATAAAATACCTTTTCAGTTTTGGCATGCTTGAATTTTTTCTCTTTGTAGTAATTTCTTTTAGGAAGTACATGTAGTAACATTAAGTCACATACAACTGTTGCCTGAAAAAAGTTGATACAGATTAAAACAGTACCATAGGAATCTAATAAATCTTACTAAATAATTTTTTTCTTCTCCACTTTTCCACTTTGGAGGCTGGATTAATTTCTAGATAATAGCCTATGAAGAGGCAAGGAAGGATGAAGAGGCTGGTAGAAAAGACACTCAAATAATGTCTACAGCTATACTGTGCTATGCTCTCCTCTTTAACACTGCTAGGCTGTAGATAAAAGTCTACTAGTGCACAGACTGCAGCAGCCTCCTATCTCCCCTTCTCCATAGAGTTCTTTGTTTGAGGCTGAGATACAAAGATGAAATCTTATGTAAACAACAAATGCAATGCGTTTCCGCCGTGGTCTTTTCCGAAGCGTTTTTTTTTACCTGTGGCTCGCTACATGAGTCCTTAGGCTGAGATCATAGAGCAGGTTAACATATGATGTAGACATAAGGATAAAGAGTGCTAACAAGACACACTGTTAAACAGATTTATAAACTTACCACACCAAAAATACCAATTCCTGATCCTATTGTCGTCATTGTTGGAATTATATCAAATTTTCCTCCCTGTAAGATAAACATTGGACATCATGTACACGTCTGTGTTACGTTGTTTCCCTAGCAGTAGATTTCTACAAATTGGCTTTACGAAAATAATGCTGACTACTTTAAGGACTACTGAGACTCTTTATATTACATTTGATACACCTACCTCTGCTGTATCAACATATAACATGGTAACAATTTTACCCTTTCGTGACCTGTGGTGTTTTGGACCTTGAAGGTCCTGGCAAAATATCACCTCTTTGAATGCTGTATTCTAAATAACTTTTTTAAAACTATTTTTTAGATTATTGCCATGTCTTTTTAGAGATTTCTTATTATTCAGGACTGGAAGTGATATAATTTAAAGGGAGTCTACCACATCCTCCAAGTAAATTCAACTGCCACCACCATGTTAGAGAGCGTGTTACAGTGATAAACATCATACCATTGTTATGTATGCCACTTTTGTAGATTTGAAGAAAAACACCTTTGAAATCTGCGGGGCAACGCTGCAGTACAAAAACCTGCAAATTGTATGGCAAGTAGGCAGCATGGCTCCAGATATATATAGCAGATCGAACCCTCACAGATGTAATATTGATGACCTACCCCAAGAATAGGTCATCGATATTAGAAACTGGATAACCACTATACTATAAATAGGTAGTCTTTTCACAGACCCTTCTATATAGAATATGAAAAAGCAAATCTTTAGATTAACATTTACATTACCTGTCCATTCACAAGAATGTCAAATCGAATGCCAAAAACCTTGAATAATGTCCTTTTATTTTTCCCATCCTCTTTGTAGTATCTTGCATGCCTTTAAATGAAAATATTTTAGGCAATATGTTCCAACATCTCTTCGTGAATTTATATAGTTTTCAAATTTGTTAATGTAAATATGTTATGATAGCAACCCCAGTGACTACCACATATCTAAAAAGGAATCAGTCACCATGAAAATGCAGTGCAATGTGCATTCAGTGCTAAAAATATATAATTGCAAATTATGCTTAAACGGGTTTTATTAAAGATTTTTCAAAATACCGTATTTTTCGGACTATAAGACGCACTTTTTTTCCTCCCAATATGGGAGGAAAATGTGTGTGCGTCTTATAGTCCGAATGCAGCGTGTGCAGCGTCTGTGTCCTGTCTATGAGAATCAAAAGGAGAGCAGCACGGTGCCTGCCTGCTCTGCCCCTCCTTCCCTGTCTGTGTCGCGTGTTTGCAGGAACGAGATATGAGAGGCAGGGAAGTAGGGGCGGGCCAGACAGGTGAAGGAAGCGTGGTTTCAAGCTTGCCGAGAAAACCACGCCTCCTTCTCCCGTCTGGCCCGCCCCTCCTTCACTGCCTCTCAGATCTGGCTCGTGCAATGAAGCCACACAGACAGGGAAGGAGGGGCGGGCCAAACGGGAAGAGGAGGCGTGGTTTTCTCGGCAAGCTTGAAACCACGCCTCCTTCACCCGTCTGGCCCGCCCCTACTTCCCTGCCTGTGTGGCATCATTGCAAGGAGCCAGATCTGAGAGGCAGTGAAGGAGGGACGAGCCAGACGGGTGAAAGAGGTGTGTTTTCAAGTTTGCTTAGAAAACCACACCTCCTTCACCCGTCTGGCCCGCCCCTTTTTCTGTTCTTGCATAGCTTCACTGCAGGGTGTCTCTTTCCATCCATGGATGAGATTAGATAGACAGACAGACAGACAGACAGACAGACAGACAGACAGATAGATAGATAGATAGATAGATAGATAGATAGATGCAATATACTGTCCCTGAGTAACCCCAGCACATAGGCTGCATAGGGTGGGAACAATGGAGGGGGCTGCTCCAAGTACTACAAGTCCCAGCATCCTGTGCAACATGCAAACCTTATCCTACATCATGTAACGTGGAGGAGGGAAGTATATGGGGTGCAGAGAGACATATTAGAGATATTACATGGGTAGAAATAAGATAGATAGATAGATAGATAGATAGATAGATAGATAGATAGATAGATTAGATAGATATGTTCAAATCACCCCCATATCCCTAGAATACATATAAAACAAAAACATTACTGTGAAACACATACACATTTGGTATCCCTGTGTCCGAAAGCCCCCGGTTCTATTTACATTGGTGAAATATTATATTATTAGGTTATTAAATATTTCACCAATTTTTTTTCCTTAAAATTTTTTTTTTCCCTATTTTCCTCCTCTAAAACCTTAGTGCGTCTTATGGTCCAGTGCGTCTTATAGTCCGAAAAATACGGTAATACAGAACTATAATTGCAAATTAAAATGTAATAAAATATTGTACTCTTATATTTTACAAAAACCTGCTTATTCTTTTGAGAAACTGATGGAAAAAGAGTGTTTCTTATTTTACAAAAAAATGACCTACCTGAAATTGAAGCCTTGTGAGACTGAGTTCTCATCATGTAGGGCATGGAAATGATATGTGGGTTTGCAGTATTTCAATGGCCAATCAAGATCACAGTGCCAATCTATTATAATACTAATTGTTCCTCCCTGTAACATAAAATAGTTACAATTATTTAGTATATTTAAAAGGAGTTTAGAATCAGAAGATACCAGATATTTTTTACGGAAAGATAATAAAAAGGGTCATAAACAGAGATGAGCGAGTAGTACTCGATCGAGTAGGTATTCAATCGAATACTACGGTATTCGAAATACTCGTACTTGATTGAGTACCACTCGCTATTCGAATGGAAAAGTTCGATGCATAATCAGCATTGATTGGCCGAATGCTATACAGTCGGCCAATCAACGCTGGTTCTTCTCCTACCTTTAGAAGTCTTCTCCGTGCAGCTTCCCCGCGGCGTCTTCCGACTCTGAAGCCTGTAGTGCGGGCATGCGCAGTCGGCTCTGCCCAGGCCCGATGCCTGGCAGAGTGAATTCAGAGCCAGAAGATGCCGCGTGGACGCTGCACAGAGAAGACTCTCGGAGGATCCAGCCTGACCCTCACTCGTGGACTTGGTAAGTATAATTTGCCTACCCCTGAAACGAGCATTTTCCCTCCCCATAGACTATAATAGGGTTCGATATTCGATTCGAGTAGTCGAATATTGAGGGGCTACTCGAAATGAATATCGAATCTCGAACATTTTACTGTTCACTCATCTCTAGTCATAAACATTAGAGGAAATGTGTATTTAATCTTCGTTTCATTAATAATGTGTTTCATATCTTTTTAATCTTGTAAATATTCACGTTTTATTTACAAAATCTTCCCTGGGTGCTGACACAACAGACAAATTCCCAAATTATTGATCATCCATTTGCCAACCCTCTGCTGATAATGTGCCTGTATACACAGCATAGGTGACATATGAACTACAGAGAACAGGATCAGCTTATTGTGACTGTTCTAGTGGCAGTGTGACTATTTAGGTGGATAAACACCACTCAAATTTTTTTGCGTACAACTAAAACTTAATTTAACTAATATGTCATTTTAGGCATAAATTGCCTTTAACTTATTGTTAACTGAACATAATCCTCTAGCAGTGAATTGTCTCCTGTGCAAACAGACCCTGATTAAACCACAATGATGTGATACATGTGAGAAATCTATTCCCACTGATGTTGGCCACTGACAGGGTCTCTTTGACTAACTTATTATATGGCATGTATACTTTGCCTATTTTGGGACAGCGCTATCAAATTTGTGATGTATATTTTTTCCTAGTGCTTCAACCTAGTGTTTCACTTGGCTGTGAACATAGACATTGAATGGCTCAACCACCGCTTCATTCAAAGGCTTCTCACTGCGGTTGTGTAGTGAAGAGGAACAGGATGCTAGGAGCTAGCAATGGAGTCTCCAGTGATCAGACATTTATATAGTGGATAGGAGGTAAATATTGATTGTGGTACAAGCCCTTTAATATATTCATTAAATGAGTTAAATAGCATTGTACATTACTATATTAACAATATTCACATGCAAGCATACAAATATTCAAGGATGTCATTTTTAAAGTCTGTATTTCTTTTGCTAAAGAGTTGCCTGTGTGAAAAATAGCTAAACCTTTGGGTTTATAATCGAATAAATAAAGCTGCAGTTTTTCAATGGTGCACAGTGGCACACCAGAACAAATAACTAGATCTACAATAACATTACCTTTCGTGCTAGGTCAATAAATTTCTGTCCTGTCTGCTCCACAATATATCCCAGTCGAAACACAGGACACAGTTTGTCTGTATCTTTATTGTAAGTGCAGCTTTTGAGGTAACTGCTGGTTACCGATTCCACTAAATTCTGTCTGAAGAAAACAAATACATTATAGCAACATCAGTTCACATGACAAACATCATTTGACTAAAAACACAAAGTAGCCACTTCAAGAAAGCAAGACTGTACGGTAAAATTTGTGCCTGTCTGGTCGCCTCAAACTTAGGGCAGGTTCACATCTTTTGTTGTATTCTTTTTTTTTTTAATTGATCTTTTCTTTGCTGGATGTGATTTGATTCCTAACCAATATGAAAAAAGTTGCCAAAAGTGTATTTAAAGAGAACCTTTCACTAACTTCACTAATTTAAGTTTTTAGCATCTGCTAATACTTGTTGCTCCACTGATTCTAGCACAGTTGGATTTTTTTCTCTAGTTCCCACCATTCCAGAGCGACAAGTACAGGTAGTTTTGGTTCTTGTTGTGCTATTTAAGCTCTGTAATGTCAAAAGGGCAGTGTTAGGCAGGAGGGGGGGGGGGGATCCAATTCAGAACACCAATCAGAGGCAGCCAGTGTCAGAACTCAAAGTCACACCCGTGGGCTGCTCCTGTCTGACACTCTTGATAGTACAGAGCCTATATAATAACATCAGACACCAAAACTAACAGCATAATTGTTTAGTGGAGGCTAGAAGAAATTCCAACTGTGCCAGAATCAGTGGAGCGGCATCTAGTAATTGATATAAAGAGCTGGACTAGTTGGAATGGTGAAAAGACTTCTTTAGGCTAAGGCCCCACGTGCTGTAATCGCAGCGCTAAAGCGCTGCGGAAAGAACCGCGGCGTGAATGCATTGCGGTTCTTTCCGCAGCACTTTTAAGAGAAAGTTCACAGAGTTTTCCTCTGCTGACTTTCTCTTAACATTATATCTACGGGAAAGCCAGCGGCGTTTCCGTAGATATAATTGACATGCTGCGATTTGCAAAGCTGCAACGTCTTTTCCGCAAAGTGGGGATGCACTGTACAACGCCGCGATTTTTCCCGCTGCGTCTCCGCTGCGGGCAAATCGCAGTGTTTACATCCCGTGGGGCCCCGGCCTTAAGGGAAAAAAATAAAATCTTCGAAAAAAAAAAATTGGCAAACAAATAAAGAATACATCAATTAATTGGAAGCAAACAATAACATTTCATGTACAACTACCAAAATAAATCAAGTAGCACAGATCTTAGTGTGTTTTCATACCTACCTATTAACTTTATGCCTAGGAAAACTAATACTGTTTTTTATAAATAAAGTGAAGTTTTCTGCCTGCAATAGTAATGGAGGGCTGTAAAATGAAACAAGAAAAGTACAAGTTAGTAAGAGCTTGGGGCAGTAGCATTAATCACCTGGATAACACATTACATTGACATTACTAACAGAGATAAATTACATATGGCAAAAATATTACTGGATTTCAGAAATATAAATTTCAATTTTCTAACAACCCTCAACAAAAGGCAAATAATAATGGTAATAGTGATGAACAATACAGTAAACCTAAAATAAATGTGTAAAGTCTCATAAAATGTCATCTGAGTTTAGAGGGATTGTTCTATGAAGAATATTGCTTATAGTTAAATTCAGCCAACAGTTATAACTATATTTTTTATTTACATTTATTTAAAAATTGCTTACATCTTCAAAAATATTCCACAATATTCCACCTGCTGTTTCTACAAGTAGTGTATACTTTGTCCACCACAGTAAGGCCAAGGTCCCACGTTGCAAAAAAATCAGCTCTTTTTATTGTAGATTTTGTTGCATTTTTTTTGAGCCAAAGCCAAGAATGGCTACAAAAGAAATGGCAAACATATTGAAAGCTCTTATATGTCTACCTTCTTCTTAATCTGCTCCTGGCTTTGTCTCATAAATCCACAGCAAAATCTGCAGTGTGTTTCTGCAACGTGGGGCTTTAGCCTCAAGGTAAGAGATATGCTCAGTCTTGCTTCTCTCTGTGCTCCACCAAGTCTGCAATGAGATCTCTGTTGTGTTGAGCTGGCTCCCTCTGAAACTGTAGGGTCGTCTCTATTTGTACAAGTGTAAATGCAGCAATGCTATCTCATTCTCTTAGTTACTAGGCTACTCCTTTTGCAAGCTGAGAAGACGCTGCAGCTTCAGAGGCAGTCAGATTACTATCACCATCATAAGGAATCCCTCTGCATACTTGAGCTGAGAGAGAAGCAAGACTAAGCAGGCAAATACACGTTGGTACATTTAATGAAGCGGACACAGTAAAGGCTTCTCCTAGGAACAGCAGGTGTTATATTCTAACATTAATCCTGGAATATATAGGTATATACTGTAAGCATTTTTTTAAATAAGTGTAAATACAAAATATGTCTATAATTATAGACTGATGATAACCATATTACATTTTTGTGGGACTGTTCCTTTAATATATTAAATTAAAAAACAAAAACAGTTGAACTGAAAACATGAACTTTTGTAAGAATTTTCGGTACTTTTCCGTTATCGGGCCAGCATCGCAGTTCAGCACCAGCATCGGGATAGCAGTCAGCAGTTCAGCATCGTGAATTACAGCCGAGGACTGCTGGCCTGATGCTTGTGCCCAGCTCTCCTTACATCTGCCCTATACCCTCCCGCTACACGACTAGGCCTCACCATAAATACTGACCAACACTACTAGTTAGTCGCCGGACGGTGCAAGAAGTTTGTCCCTCCGGCTCGCCGTAGCGCCCCGTTACTATGGTCAGTGCATCCCTTTCAGGGCCTGTATTGAGCCCCAGTGTGTTTCCTTCTGGTCTCCGGTCTCGGTACTGGCCATGGCTTCCAGTGCGAGCATCTTCCTCCTGAACGTGAATGGACAGATTGAGAGCGCCGAGGTGAGGCCTAGTCGTGTGGCGGGGAGGGTACGGAGAAGATGTGAGGAGAGCTGGGGGGTAGCACTGGGAGGATGGGGGCATTGCTGTACTGGGTACTAGAGACAGGGCACAAGCATCGGGCCAGCATCGGGCCAGCAGTCCTCGGATGTAATTCCCGATGCTGGACTGCTGTCCCGATGCTGGTGCTGAACTACGATGCTGGCCCGATAACGGAAAAGTACCATTCCGTTATCGGGCCAGCAGCAGCGCAGTTCAGCACCAGCATAGTACCTTTTCAAGGTTCTACATTACAATAAAAAAAAAAAAAAAAAAGTATATTGTGGAGGATAAGACCTTATTCAGATGTCCGAATCTCAGCCGTGTGAGGTTTGTGATAATTATTTGCAGATGGTGTGCTATTCATAGTTGATACTTTTATTGTCTGGATCCTTTTATTTTTCAGTTCCTATGCATTTCTATGTCTCTGGGTTGTAAAAAATAAAGGACACATGGTTGTCCCTTTTTATTCACAGGCCCATAGACTTTAATTGGTGTAATGCATTTGTGATTCGTTAGCATCAGTTAAAAAGAAAAAAGTGTATTTTTTTTTCATGGACCTACGTCAGTAAAAAGAAACCCCCAAAAACAAGATATTTCTATTAGTGGATTGAAGTGAATGGATACCTATGCCGTCCATGAAAAATGCAGAAGGCTTACAGGCTTATGAAATGTGGACATGTGAATAAGATCTCAGATTTCCTGTATGAACATACTTAGGAATAACATAATCATTTTCCAAAGGACACCAGGCATAAACTTCACAGGTCTTGGTTTCATTGGTGATATGTGTGCAATTTCCAGTAAGGATGCCTGAAATAAATATAATGAATATAATTAATTATCAAGAGAATATTTTTCAGATTAGACAAATACACAGTACTGATGAAAATCTGTCTGAGACCACTAGTTTTCAGTTGAAGTTACCATACTAATACATCAGTGCCAGAAAATTAAAACTTATTAAAAATTATGAAATAAAAACAAAAAAAATATTTATTAGATAATGAGGCAGATGCCTCCAATAATAAATATATAGAAATATATTATTAGTTTCTTCCAACTAATTTTGTGACAAATAGTGCAACTTCCTTTTTAGTGTAGAACTATGTGGCGATTTTGGCAATGACTTCCATTGTACAACCAAAAAGGAGTAACCACACAACAGCCTCTAATAGAAATACATGACAGACAAGCCTGTGAGCCATCAATAGGCTCCTGGCTGTCATGGCAGTGGATCATTGGCCCCAGGGGTGGATACTGCACACAATCAGGGGGTGTTCACACTACTGTTGTTACTGTCCGTTGCGAGCATCCATCAGAAAATGTTAAATGGGCACTAGCAGATCTGGCTAAAATCCATTAAAAATCCCATTGATTTCAATAGGATGTGATCTGTTGTCCATTAGTGTCCATTTTCAGTAGTTTCTGTTATTTTGGTGGACATAATAACGCAGGGTGCAGGACTTCTGGGTCCATTGAAAATAACAGACTTATTACAGATGTCAAGTGTCCGTTGTTTCTTAACATTAATGTCTATGATTAACGGACGTATGACAGATAGTAACAGACGGTTGTCTATTATACTGTTCGTTATTACTGTCCCTTGTTTTTCTGCATATGCTAAGAAAGCAAAACAAAAAAATAAACAAGAAAAAAAAGGATGATATGAAAATGGACAATAACATACATTGAGGCTGGGACCCCACGTGATGTAAACCGCAGGGGAAACACTGCATTGTCGCCAACAGTTTTTCCTGTAGTGTTTTTTTGCATTTGGCATGTTCGGGAACCCTGTGATAGAAGCTTTAGCACATTTTTTTGTGTACACATGTACATAAACTTTATTTATTCAAACTTTATTGAAACAACTAAAATGTGATCAGCAACTTGTATGTCACTGACCAGCGCTGATTGGCCAGAGTACGGAATTCGACCAATCAGCGCTGGCTCTGCTGGAGGAGGCGGAGTCTAAGATCGCTCCACACCAGTCTCCATTCTGGTCCGACCTTAGACTCCGCCTCCTCCAGCAGAGCCAGCGCTGATTGGTCGAATTCCGTACTCTGGCCAATCAGCGCTGGCCAATGCATTCTATTAGCATGATGAAGTAGAGCTGGATGTGTGTGCTTAGCTCAACTACGCCGGTGGAGTAGTTGAGCTAAGCACACACATTCAGTTCTGCTTCATCAGGCTAATAGAATGCATTGGCTAATCAGCGCTGGCCAATGCATTCTATTAGCGTGAGCTGAGTGTGCACAAGGGTTCCAGTGCACCCTCGGCTCTGATGTAGCAGAGCCGAGTGTGCACAAGGGATCTGATGGGCTGACTAGCACACGGTGTAGTTGAGCAGAACTGGCTCAACACTGCTGAGTCTCTGCATACCCATAGGAATGCATTGGCCAGCCTTCGGCCAATCAGCGCTGGCTCTGCCGGAGGAGGCGGAGTCTAAGGTTGGACCTGAATGGAGACTGGTGTGAAGCGATCTTAGACTCCGTCTCCTCCAGCAGAGCCAGCGCTGATTGGCCAGAGTACGGAATTCGACCAATCAGCGCTGTCCAATGCATTCCTATGGGAAAAAGTTAGCTTGCGAAAATCGCAAGCTGACAGGGATTTCCATGAAATAAAGTGACTTTATTTGCTTCCCCTGCTGTCCCAGTGTCATTTCAGGGTGTTGGTATCATTTCCTGGGGTGACCCTCCTGAGACGGATTTGGGTTTCCCCCTTAACGAGTATATGTTCCCCATAGACTATAATGGGGTTCGAAACTCGTTCGACACTCGAACAGTGAGCGGCTGTTTGAATCGGATTCGCAGACTCTCGCCGCCAGAGCCGACTGCGCATGCGTCATCCATGAGGCCCAAAGAAAACAACACAGAAGGGGAGGACGCAGCTCAGGAAGAAGGCAAAAGGCTATGGCAAAAGGTAGGAGACGAATAGCCTTTTTTAAGGCTATTCCGACGTGGTCAAGAGGAAAGAACTTCTTTTAATGGTAGAATCCCTTTAAGCGACCGCCGCCGGCAAAGTCTGCCTGTCGCTTCCATGCATTGCAATGGGAGCGCGCTATTCAAATAGTATTCGCGCATCTCTAACTTCAATTGTAAGAAGTTACAATTGAAGTTAGAGATGAACGAATTCTATTTGAATAGCGCGCTCCCATTGCAATGTATGGAAGCGGCAGGCAGACTTTGCCGGCGGCCGCCGCTTAACTCCTTGCGTGCCGCCGCTTCAATCCATATATAAGGCACACTGGACTATAAGGCGCACTTACGATTTCTGAGGAAATGGTAGGATTTTATTAGTCCGGAAAATACGGTACAAACATTATTGCTGAAGAAAACCCATCCTTTTTAGGGGACAGTTGTTCCAAAATTAAAGAGGTCTAGTCTTCTATTTCCTCCTTTAAAGCTAAATCAATAGAATCAACGGAGTCTCCTTACAAAAAAAAAAAAAATCCTTTGCCGATTTCATCTGATTCTGATAAAGATGTTGCTTCCTTTAATGGAGAGTTTGTGTTCGGCTCTAATTTGGACAACCTGATAGAGAAAACAGCTGACAAGAATAAAGTGTTTCCTAAAGCTAAATTCAACTAACGCTGGGTTCACACCTGCATCTCGGTCTCCGTTCTCAGGTTTCCGTCTTCTGCTGACAGAAGACGGAAACCTGGCAGACCGTGTCTGGCTGTGAGCACCAGTGAGCGTTTTGTGCTCTCCGCAGTGTAACCATTTTTTTTAAACCAGACACAAAGTCCTGCATGTCTGACTTTGTGTCTGGTTAAAAAAAAAAAACGGTTTAGCCATGGAGAGCACAAAATGCTCTCCGGTGCTCATGGCCGGACACTTTTCAAACCCATTCAAATGAATGGGTTTGAAAAATGCCTGCAGGTTTTCGTCTCCTGCCCAGTTTCGAGCAGGAAATGGAAACCTGCATAACGGAGACCCTGGGCGCAGATGGGAATGAGCCCTAAGAAACACTATCCCTCTCATAATCAGAGATATAAAAAGGACACAAATTGTGATAAAGGCAAGTCTGGCCCTTGGAGTTACCTAAAAGGTGGTGGGGGCAGAGGATATCTACTTAACCCTAATTCCAACAAACCCATCAGTAAACCATGATGCCAGGGCAGGTGTGTGTGGGGGGGGGAATAAACTGCCTTTTGTCAACAGGGGCGGGAGATAACCCAGAACAAATGAGTTCTAGACAATGGTACTTATTGTCTGATAATAAACCTGAAATTTCTAAACAAGTGAATTGTTTGCAAGAAATTCAAAATGGAGTCAAATCAAGTATTCCTTCAATAGGCCAGGATGCTCTTGTGCACTCTCGACTTAAAAAATGCCTATTATCGTATTCCTTTTCACCTATTCTTCTAGTCAGATTCCTTTTGACATTTCGTCTGTTCCCAGGATCTTCACAAAAGTTATAAGTAGATCTATTTGCTATTTGAGCAAACTGAAAAACAGCTTTCTTCTGTCCTGCAAATGTGATGGACTGTCTTCTGGAAATAAATGTTTTCTCTCAAAAATCGAATATGGATCTGGCAGGTGAGTGGTGTCTGGTGTTACAGACAGCATATAGAGATAGATCAAGGGAAAAATTTAGGGAAAGTTAGAGTTGGTGTCAGTTGTCTGTTTAACCATTGGTTAAACCGTTGCTATCAATTGTCTTTTTAACCATCTGTTCACCATATCATCTTCAGTATCTGTTTGTTCCATTTTCTAACTACTGTCATTATTCTGGTCCAGTCATCTATTGAATTTGTGATACATGCTTCATGTTTTGTGGTACTCAACTGTCCAGTTGTTGCATAGTTTGTCTCTAATGTAAATCCTGGGCATAACTATGTGTTGGCAAACACTGTTAGTAACCAGGAAAGGAGATTGCTATAGATGAAGTCTAGGTTCTGCCATCTTGTATCTCAGCTGGTGTCCATAAATGTTAGAGACCACCAAAAACTCTGGTGAATTATCACGCAGCACAGGAGAATTTGCCCAGGCAATGTGATTGATGGTTTGGATTTCGTAGTGTTATTACTCCTCTACAATGTGGTAGACACAACTCCATTTTGTCTCCTATCCACTGTTTCATGTGTATAGGTTTGACATGTATAAGTGCATTATCCAAGCTATATTATCATATAGCTTAACGTATATAACCTTATTATACAGGAATATATATTTGTAGGTATGGGCTCTATATATAGTTGACAAATGCTTAATAAAGGGAGGAGTCTTATTGGAAACTGCACCAATGTTGTGTCAATTGATTTTTATGAGCTGCTCATATTCCCCCCCCCCCACCCAATTAGGGAAACACACCAATATGGCCGAATGAAAATATCTTCTCCTTTCAGAAACTGAAAGCAGAGTAGTTTTGATGTGTTATTTTTGTATATAGAGTCCTGATATTCTCTTTGTCCATCTAAAATATCTAAGTGGCATTTTGAAAAGAAGATCAGTTTAAATGGGTTATGACATGAAAATTATTTAAAAATGGCCAATGTTTGGGGGTGCTGACCAATCGACCAATGACATTCCCACCAATCCTGAGAATGAGTCGTGTTTTACTCCCATTGAGTATGTAGCAGTAAATGTAAGTATGAGCCCGTCCCATTCATTATAATGGTGGCACCTAAGATACCGTAGTTGAGTGCCGTACTATGGCTACATTCTCACTGGGAGTAAGACCCCCTTCCCAGGATCAGTGGGGTCTCAGCAGTCAGACCGCTACCAATCAGCAATTTAACCACTATCCCATGTATAGAAGATAAATAATTTCTATGGCATACCTCTTTAAAATCACAGTATACTGTATACTTTATATTTATTCATAGGCAATACACTATGTTCCAGGTAGATTAAGGAACCTGAATATCTCTGCATTAATGTGTATATCTAATAATATATGCATTTGATTTGGTACTAGAATAAAAATACCACCACCAAATTATATATGGATGGTTTGAGGTTACCTGAAGTACTTAGTGTTGGATCACTGCTCTCTCCTTCTTATTAGTGAAGTTTGCAAAAAGAAAAAGCAAAAACATTTATCACATTAATAAAACATGTTTTAATTTAACTTACTTCTGCGATTTGAAAATTGTAATGTTATATTAAATAACACAAATTAAGTGTTGCATGTATTGTGTTAATAAATATATATTTGCATGCATATCGTATTTTGTAAGAATCCTATGTTAAACAATTTTAGCTACGGATGGAGCATAATGATTGATGACATTAGGGATAAGAAAAGTTACAAAGGGAATAAATGGCAAAATTAATACAATTAATATGAATGTATGTAGTGTGTTTTCTAAAAAGCAGCAACAATGTCATATATATATATATATATATATATATATATATATATATATATATTGTATACAGTATATGTAAACACTATTATTATAGGTTTATTACCCAGTTGGAAGACCCAATTACATTTTAGCTATGGTACAGGTAACAATTTATATTCCATTGCGGAATTTCTATGCAAATTGTGCTACCAGCTTAATTTATAATGTATTTCTTGTGTCATTGTCTTGTTTTTCAGTTGTTTTTGTGAAAAACTTTGCTTCCTGAAGCGAATTAAACATTTTTGTATTGTATAAAGAGGCTAAATATCTGATCTTTCTTCAAAATTAAGGGTGTACTAGGGAGTGAATTGTGTAAAAAAAAAACAAACAAAAAAAAACTGTACTGACAGTACTCAACCATAGACTAGTACTGGGGGAGGGCGTTCCTCACCGCTCAGCGTCATGACTGGGTGGTAAGAAATGCCCCTTCTGACAGTACAGAGATACGGACAGACTGTCAGGAGGGGCTTTCCCAGCTAGACCGGCAAAAACGCCCTTCTGACAGTTAAGAGCTATCGGACAATGCACCTTTATCTCTTCCTTTGGGGCATATAATGGGAAAGCCGACAGTTCAGTCCACTGTCGGCTTTATATAAAACTGTACATGCCCAAGGACATGATAGGGCAAATTTAAGTAGTTTTCTGATATATATATATATATATATATATATATATAATTGTATATATACAGTATATATAGTAGTCAGAGGTTTTTATGGATACTGATGGGCTGGCAGCATGGTAGGTGCATAGGGAGAGTGAAGGAGACAAGCAATATGGGCAAAATTGTAAATGCTTTATCATTATCATCATGCACGGAAAACTGCACACGTTTCTGAACAATGCTTTTTAAAAAGCATGAATTTCAAAAACCACATGCATTTTTTAAAAACACATGGTTTTCTAATAACTGACACCCCCACATCTAGGAACTAAAATCCAGGAGGTATTGCATAAGCCTGAAAATGAGGAATGGTAAAAATGGTCTAAACACACATAAAGGTTCTCAGTTACTCATTGATATTAAAAGTATTTCCTGACTTTAGTTCTATTTTCTGAGTCCCAAAAAACCCCTTTCAATAAGCCCCAGCTCTACAAGTACTTACCAATTCAAATTTTATTTGCTCTGCTGGAGCAAACTGGACATCATAAGTAAACCCAGACAAACTCAATGGCAATATACAAACCCATAGTATACTTTATAGGAATTAACAGCTTAAAGAGGTTGTCCAGGCAAAAATGAACAACCCCTTTAACTTTAAATCAGCCAGGGGCAGTGAAAAAAATAATAAGAATTCATACTTACCTGTCCCTGATACTCAGGTGTCTACCCGACACATTTAGTTTCCTCTGAGTAACAGATCTCTTCCAGAGTCCCACTGAAACCTCTGAGACCAATCAATGAAAGGCATGCGATGTCATTACCTGTGACATCACAAGTCTCTTTATGAGGCCTGCTGAGGCCACTGATTGGCCTCAGCAGAAGAACCAGAATGCGCCAGAGGACACCAGAGCATCAAAGACAGATGAGTATGATTTTTTAAAGTTTTTCTCACTTCCCCAGCTGATTCAAACGTTAAAGGGGTTGTCCATTTTTACCTGGACAAACCCTTTAAGGCAAAAATACCAAAATACCAAACACTGTATCTGTGCCACCATGTGATCTCCTACAGTGCATAAACATAAGTTACTTATACATATATTTAACTAAATAACAATGTTTTGCTTTGCAATTTTATAGTGTCCTCCTATAAACCTGCATCTCTCCTCACACTGTTACCAGGTATGACAACTGGAATATTCCCAGCAAGTAACATGCCAAATTTACTTACCGATCCCTGTTCCTGCTCACAGCCATCTCTGCTTCCCCTTCTGCCCTCCAGGATGCCCCATGCATCCCATATCACTTCGCTGGGCCCATCTGGAGGGAAGAAATGGAAGTGGAGGCGGCCTTGAGCAGCAGCAAGGATCAGTAAGTAAGGCCGTGGGCCTGCAGCAAGAGTATTTGTTGGGCAAACCACAACAAATACTGCTATTATTATACTCTGAGGTCTCTTCGGACCTTCGAGTATAATGATCGGATATCCAGGGCAGGTTAGCGAACATAAAGATCAATGTTACTCATCTCTCTGCCATAACCTACATCTGTAATGTCATTAAAGAGGGACAAAAACAGCAGGGAGTTGCACCAAAGCGCAGGAGTGGTGCGTAACACTGCTTTTTATGTATTACAACTCCCAAAATATTGCAACGAACACCGCAGGGGCCACAATGAAATATTATACTGTATAGAGGGTCCGCTATATGAAATTATATTGTTTGGAGGAGCCGCTATGGGACATTATACTGTGTGCAATGGACACTATGGAATATTATACTATCTGGAGGCAACTATGGGACATTATAGTGTGTGTAAATGGGGTGTTATACGGTGTGGAGGACAGGAAAGGTGCCCTATGTGGTGGAGAGATGGGGGACCAAGTCAAAAGTTTGCTATGGGGCCCAGTCACACCCCTGTAAAGCCTGTCAGCAATTGTTGGACTTTCCATAAAAACTTAGGTCTGAGCTACGCTGTTTCTGTATCTACCATAGAAGTGATGTTTGATGAAGTAAGTTTCTGTGTTTCTGTCAGGTGACCATAGGGAATGTATGACCAAAAAATTACCTCTTTTTTTTTTCCAAGTTATATGTTAAATATATTTTTAAATAATGTTTAGACAGTGTAACATCTCTGCCTGTTTGGGTCTGCCACCCTACACTCGCACGCAGGAGGCGAGTTCAGTTTGATTCTTTGCTTAGAGTTTTTCGTTGCACTGTGTGAATACTGCTCTATCTCTGTAATTGACTTTCCACCCATCTCCTGCACCTTGTTTCCCTCTGTTCATCAAATGGTTAATTCTAGTCTGAGCTGTCTTTCAATTAAGCCTAGGGTGGGTCTTGGGCTTCCTATATACAGGTCATAAGCCCATATAGATGGCTATTGTGATTCTGTCCTTTGCCCCTGCTAAACTCCTCTTTCTTCTATTATTGTATTACTGACCTCTGACCCTTGGCTTCCCTTTTGACTTTTCTCTTGTATTATGATTCTGTACTGCATTACTCAATTGTTACTGGACCCTTGGCTAGCTGACCTCCCTTTGTTGTTGTTTGCCTTGTCTGCATTCTGTGCATACATAGGAAGGGCTTTGTCGACCATTGTCGCCTATTGCTTAGGATAGGACCGGCAAGCAGGGAGAGACAACGGGTGGTTTCAGCTTAGGACTCCCTGTCTATTGTGCCCCTCCCCCAGGGTTCACCAGCAGCTGCTGGGGAATTGCTGTTCTAGCAATTTCCTTATAGTCAGTTTCTACGAGAATTCCATGTTATCGGTATTAAAAAAACAAACAAACAAAAAACAGCTTTTTTTCATTGCAGATTTTGCTGTGGTTTTTTGAGCCAAAGCCAAGAATGTCCACAAAAGGAATGGGGAATATATAGGAAGTTCTTATACTTCTATCTTCTGCTCAGTCCAATTCTTGCTTTGGCTCAAAAAACTGCTACAAAATCTGCAACAAAAAAAGCTGTGTTTCCGCAACGTGGGGCCACAACCTAAATCACATTTTTATTCTAAAGAGTAGGTCAGTTCCTGTTGACATTTTCCCTTTAAAGATTAAATCAGCTGACAAAGAAGTGTTTGCTGGACTGTCAGCACAGGTCAATGATCTGGAGCAAGTGTTCTTATGAAAGCCTATTCAAGATTTAATGGCCAAGATAAGGGTAATGAAAAGGGGCCATTAGATCTGCAGCATTATGTGCTTCATTACCAGACATGTTTTCTGTTCTCCAGGAGGAAGGGAAGGTACATTTTTTCTGCTTGTTGCCTTGTTTGCCAAGGTGTCTCTCTGTTGTCAAAGTGTTAATGGAAAATATCTCATAAAAAGTCTTGTAGCCTGACATTAAGTTTCCGAACTTTCATCCAGTCTGTAACATCACCCTCAACCAACACAACTTCTGCCTACTTGGATCAGTTATTAAAACAAACATTCAAGAAATAGCATACAACACATTCTGGCTCGTGTCCATAAAGTCACAGTGTACAAGGTACCGTGAGAAGGAAATGAAAGGTTCATTGATATTATATATGCCTTGTACATGACATAACTACAAGTATGAACAAGATTATTATGGGGTTGAATTTTTCAGTAAAACCAAGCCAAAGTATTTTATAGAACAAGCCAGGTATATAATCATGTTTAATAAATAATACAGAATGTATTTCATTTTGGAACAGAGTTAAATATAATTCTCTTCAGACATCATTCAATTCTGGTAGACTCTTATAACTCTGAGAACTGGCAAGAAACACGTCCCTAAGCAGTTCCAGCTGACTCCTCAGTAAGTAAAGGAGATATTATATAAATTCACATTAAGTGCTCCCAATCCATTTGTAAGGAAACCATGCAATAATAGTCCATCATTAGATCCCAAATTAAGACAGTAAAATCCCATTAGAAACTTTTTTTTATATACTAAATGTATAAAATATGCTGCAGAAGTTGCTAAAATATTGGAGCCATGGGCATGTACGAAACTGCAACTTTTTCACTAAACAATAACTGCTTCCCAAGTCAATGGAAACTACAGAACAATAAAGCAACTACCTATCATCTTTTATGGGGGAAGAAAACCACGTAAAATGGCACAAGGCTCATAATTCCAGCTCTGTGTTCTACAGCAGAGGTCATCAACTACACCAGGTCTCAATACACAGATGCATAGAATTTTTTGTGGAGATATTTGCCAGGTAAAGCCCTATGCACCAGGGGCGTAACTACCAGGTTAGCAGGAGTAGCGGATGCCACAGGGTCTGAGACATGAGGGGCCCGGTGACAGCCGCCACCGCTGCATTTTTTTTTCTTAATAGGCCGTTACCGACTGGAGTTACTCAAGGCGGTAACTGGCCCTATTTACTTACAGATCCTGGCAGGAACCAGGATCGGTAAGTGACGTTGTGCACCCCACAAACACTATTATTATACTTGGGTGTCTTTTCAGACCCCCTGAGTATAATGATCAAAGGCTCGGGAGAGGTAAAGGAACATAAAAAATAGTGTTACCTCTCTGGGCAGGCTTCGGGCCTAGTCGTGTGACGTCCATGACGTCACATGACCAGGACCTGCATCCCACGTCATGTGACGTCCCGGATGTCATTGAAGATGGCCAACACCACCGAGGACTGCAGCAGAGCCGGAGATAGGTGAGTGACTGTTTTCTTATGTTGGTCCCCCTTCCCTCCCGATCTCCGATTATTATACTCTGGGGCCTGAAAAGACCCCAGAGTATAATAATTGTTCATGGCTGTTCACAATGGGCCAAAATACTGTGTATAGGGGGCCATTATGGGGCGTAATATTAAGTGCAGGGGCCACTATGGGGAGTAATACTATGTGCAGTGGCCACTATGGGGAATAATAGAGCACGCAGGAATGCGGGGGGTAGGTCGGTCAGGTTCTTCAGCGTAGGTCGGGGGCAGGGGCCATGTCAAAAGTTTGCCATGGGGCTGCGCCATTCCTAGTTAAGCCACTGCTATGCAAAAAGTGGACAGCAAATCCATTGCATACACTAGTTGGATTTCTCAATCCAACCAAGTCAGGAGACCAGGGCTTCTTGTATCACAGTGTTCTATAATGCTTGAAGTCCCAGCCCACTCATGACTATACTGCCCTTACTATATACAATACATTGCTTATCTGCTTATTATTGATATTTATAAAATAGTCATTATTTTATACGTTCTGTACCTTAAAATTTCGGAACAAATTATTAAACTGAAAATTACAGGGGTATTCCAGAACTGTGATATTGAACCCCCTTCCCGTTCTCAGGAAGTGACCTCATGACTCTTGGTCACATAATCATGTTACAGCTTAGTCCACTTTCCAATGGAAAGCAGTATGCATGGACGTGTAAGCGAAAACCTATTTGATTAGAAATTTATTACATCAACCCAGCCAGAGGACATTATGCTGAGAACCAACACACCTTTAGATTGTCCAATAGTTGTTTCTTTCCTAAATATGCCAATGATTCTAAAGTACAATGGGGTCATGTTAAGATTTTAAAACCTGAATACAGAGCCTTTGGAGCCTTTGCATCCTCACTGCACTTGGCATTCATTTTTAACGTTTTGTTTTATTTCAAGGAAATCGTGCGTCTCTTTGACTATTTAAAGGTATGATGTTAGTTAGAATAATGTGCCCCACAAATCAATGTGGCTGCTTTGACATAGAGTTTTCTGGTGACAGCCTTGCTATAAATTGTATTACATATATGTATTGTACAAACAAAAGATAAACAATATTACACAAGGTTCACACCTGTAATCGGGAAACCTAATCCGCTTAAAAATGGTTACCAGTGGAAACCTTCAGAATTCATAGACTATAATGGGGTCCACCGGGTTTCCGCCTGGTGTCCACCCAAAAAGGGCAAAAAACGTGGAAGAAACGTGCTGTTTGCAGCGCTTTTCTCTCCGCATTTTTCCAGTGAGATGGGATCTCCCAGAGGAGAGAAAGCAAAGGTGTGAACCTAGCCTTTAAGGGGTTTTCTGGGAAAAAAAGGTTTTTTGTCTTTAAAAAAAGGTCTGTTAGTGCTATTAATGGGTTAGCAAATACCTTCAGCATTGTTTTGAGTGATTTCTGGGTGTCTCAGGGAGCTCCTGGCATCTTCTGCATTTGTTTACTTGGTTCAGCTTCCTATGCAACTTCCACACTAACCCCTCTCACCTCATTTTCCCCTTTCCTCTCTCCCTAACCTCCCATACACCCCTCCCTATCTCTCTAGCTAACCCGCCCACTACTAGCATTTCCTAACAACCTCAACCCACCCCCGACCCATTTTACTTCCCGGCTTCTTCTTGTGGGACGGCTCCTGCTTCTTTTCTGATTCTGCGGCATGTGCAATAGTCCCAGTGCTGCTCTGTGCTCTGCAGCTAATGATCCATCTCTACTGCAAAGGCGTGGGAGCTGCGCAGTAGATGTGGATTATTGGCTGCAAAGCACAGAGCAGCACTGGGACTATTACGCGTGTCAGCAGATAGAAGACTGGGATGAGCCATCCCGCAGGAGGAAGACTGGAAGGAGAGAGGTAAGTATAGTGGAGTAGATGGAGGGTCGGAGTAGTAGTGACATTCTGTTTCCGGAAATAGGGAAACGGATTGTCACCGGATAACCAGATAATGTCCCTGGGGCAGTCACATGAATTGCCCCAGAAATATGGGTAAATATACATTTTTGATAAATTATGTTATTTAGAAAGTGGGCAAGGGGAAAGTGTTTAGATTAGTGTAGGGATTTAATTTTATTCCGGACAACCCCTTTAATCAGCCTATTTATTTCCTATGTATCATAATTTACGATCTGGGAGTGGTGGAAAAATGAATGGAGCCAAAGGTGTCTGTGAGAACACTCTTCTCTAACATTTATTGAGTATTTAAGGGTGACAACTATGATAAATTTCATAGAAATGGGAAGCTCATGCCAAGATGTACTGATGTGACATAGCCACGGCCAAGAACTGCATTTTTTACAAACACTTCTTTGGCACAGAATGCCACAGCATTGATGTTAGAATCTACATGATATGATAGAGATTAATAAAGATTAAGAAAATGCAATGATACACATACTGTGGATATGGTTAGAAGGGCATGAACAATTACTTGGTCATATATCAGTATCATGTAGCAGTCTTGAAAACCTACTTCATGGCACACATTGCATACCTTGCTTTTGTCGAGAAGATAAAGCTTTGCAGTCATCATTCGTTTTGCAAGGTGCTACATCAGGAAGCTGGAAAACATGAATATTACAGTCCTTAGATGACCGTCCCTGCCATTGCCACTACCCTGTACTCCGCATCTTATATAGATTAACCATCTTTGCTATTTAAAAAATGATTTAGTGCATTCCATTTAAACTGCTTGGCAATAATAACCCTTAATGAAAAGAAACTGACCTTATTTGGCTCTGAATACTCGCATATTCCCAGGATATTCAAACATATTCAGATGGTTTCTGTTTATCAGGGATCTTGTGATATAGTACTTACTATTAATATAAATGGCTCCTATTTTAGATTCTGCCTTAGATATCTCATTTCCATTATTCTTTCCACATTCACTATTACCTTTATTAAGGAATATAGTGAACGCAATATGCACAGATTATACTAGAATAAGGGTATATTCACATAGGGTTTTTCGGTCAGGATTTTGAGGCCATATCTGCCTCAAAATCCTGACCAAAAAGACAACTCCCATTGAAATCAATTATTTAAATGGGAGCTGGTCAGTTCTTTTTTCCGGGAGCAGTTTGTTCCGGCTCCTGGAAAAAGAAGCGACATGCTCATTCTTTCAGGTGGATTCGCCTCACGACATCCAGCTGAATACACTCCCTCCCGACTAGGCGCATTCATTTGGTTCTAATCCGGAGCAGAGTGCGTGACTGGATGCCGATGCACCGCACCGACATCCAGTTGTAGCTACCCGTATTTTGGTCCAGAACCTGTAGTGACGTCCGCCTCAGATTCCGTACCAAAAAAACCCCGTTTGAACTTACCCTAAAGGTTAAGGATGATTAATGCTAGGGTCACACTAGAGTTCAGGCATTGCTTGGGGACACAAAAAAAGGAAAACTTTAAATGCTTAAAAAGCGGTTATCCACAGAAACCCATGGAGCCCATAGACTACAAGACTATAATGGGGTCTGTCAGGTTTCCAAAATCAGCATATTTTAACACTAGTGTCTCTGCAGCCTAAGGTCTGCTTCACATCTGCGATCAGTATTCCGTTCGGGGAGTCCGCATGGGGACACCCCAAGTGGAGTACCAAACGCAGTGACAAGCGGTGAGTTTATGAAAGCACACAGACCCCATAGACTATAATGGGGTCTGTCTGTTTTTTGCACGGTGTCCGCACGGAACATGCGGAAAGAAAAGTAGTTCATGAAGTACTTTCCTCTCCAAATGACTCGTGCGGACACCGTGCAGAAAACACACGGACCCCACTGTAGTCTATTGGGTCTGTGTGCTTTCATTGCTCACTGCTTATCAGTGCGTTCAGTATTCTGTTCGGGGGTCCTCATGCGGACTCCCTGAACGGAATACCAAACGCAGATGTGAACCAGGCCTAAGTCTCATCTTAGAACTTAGGTTTAATATCCTACATATGGCCAAATCTGCAATGTAGCCATTGCTGGATACAAGGCAGTTCCCTGCAGCTGCTAAACACATTTCACTAAAAGAAAATACAAAAAAGAAATAGTTGTATGATCTGTTGTTGATACCTCATTACAGTTCCCCATTTGCTGCTCTGGAGTGATTATGAAGTTCGTCATCACAACAAAAGAGCTGTCGCCCTGTGGAAAAAAAAGAGAGAATAACATATATAAGCAGAACACACAAACTGTCAGTAGCTCAGAGGTTGGTAATTCGGATGGAATGTAAACTAAACTCTTGCATGACCCTAGAATATGATCTATTGATAGTGCTAGAAAAGTACTCTCACTTTGTTTATCCCACACTGATTTTCAGAACACATGAAAGCTATTTTGGGCTCCATATTTAGAGGCGTAAAGAGAGTCTGTCATCTGGAAAAATCTTTATCAATGACAATACCTTGTAGAGCAGCTTCTAAACTTTCCAAAGATGGTTTTCTTATTCTGTTTTGCAGCTCCATTTTCATGAAAGTCAGCATTTCATTCTCATGCAAAATGGCTGAAAGGGGCTTTAAGGGCATTTCAAGGACTTTGTGCTTCGCTCTACATCCCTACGTCCCTAACTGCAAAAATGGAAGATCTCACTAAAGCATTGGGGGAGGAGTTGAGCGGCATAGCGTGAAGAAACATCTCTAAAGCCCTTTTCATCTGATTTGCATAAAAATAGAACACTGATTTTTCATAAAAATGGAGCTGCAATGCAAAATAACAAAGGCATCTTTGGTGTACAAGCGAACAAGTGTACAAGTGAACAAATGTACAAGCCACTCCAAAAAGGTATTGTCATTAGTTTGATAATGATTTTCCTTCTGACAAAATCTCTTTAAGGCCGGTTACACACGATCTTGACAAGCCGCCAGCTGTGATTGAACAGCATGGACAGCACTCGGGCGACCCACAGATGTCATCAGTGTGTCACCCGTGCACCGGCCGTGCTTCTGCTGTGGAAGCTTGGCCATAAAACCGGAAAGAAATAGGACCTCAGTTTTGAGGCCCAGATTTTCAGCCCGCACATGGAATTGTGTAGTCCACGGTTGTGTGTGTTGACAGAATGAATGGGTCAGTGTGCTATCTAGGAAAAACACGGTTAGCATACAGAACCATGCTACAGTCGTCTGCAAGGAGCTTTAGTTAGTGCAAATGGTAAGTAATATTTAATCATGACTATTAGACTCTATAAACTCCAGACTATGGTGGCACCTTCATTACACACCCATTGTCTGCCCAGACCATGTTCAGATGCTCAGATGCATTGTCTATTACATTACCTGCCTTTGTCAGCCAGCCACCCTTACCTTTTTGGGTAAAAAAATTGGAAAATTAAGGTAACAACCATAGCCCTACAGAACAAGGCCAATTTTGGTTTTAAAAGGATTTTTAAAGTTGAGTAAAAAAAGTAATATTTTTTTATTAGCCCCCCCCCCTTCTCCCCCACTGTTTCCAGTGCCACTTCTCTAGTTCTCCCAACCAGTTTGTGTTTATTTGACTGTTACAGTGACAGCCATATACTATACTTGCACTTGGGGCGTAACTACCGCCATAGCTGCTGCTACAGAGCCCTTGACTTTGGGGGGGCCTGGACAGTATATATATACATTTTGACAGGCCATTACACACTGGATTACTCCAGCAGTTATGGGCCAATTCTCTCTTATCTATCACCTGTCCTGTCCACTGCCACCTTCACTTACGACTTCCAGTAGATGATGTCTATTATGTCCTAGATGTCGCGTTGTGTCGCTAATTATCAGGTTTTAATATGTGTCGCCCCCTGGAGGCATAAACAGAGGTAGCCGTGGACAGGAGATAGGTAAGCGAAAATTGGCTGCTATCTGCTGGAGTAATAAAGTAATTAGCAGCCTAAAGTACCTTTTGTGGGAATCTGTATGGGGTCACTATATGGTGTAGGGGCCTGCGACAGTACACTGTTAGGGGTAATACAAGAGGCAATATATTGTATTGGAGCCGATAAAGGAGCAATATGCTCTGTGGAGAAGATCAATAAAAGGAGCATTATACCATGTGGGGGCCAGAAAAGGGGTTGTTATTCTGTGTAGGAAGCAGGGGGCCCCCTAATTAGATCCTTGCTATTGCACCCCATCTTTCCTAGTTATGCCCATGCTTGCAAATATCTCAATGCTCCTATCAACTTTTTCCAAGAAGTCATCTGGGTTTCAATTGCTTAGCTAATCTACCTGTCAATAATGCGGTTCACCTAGTCTGTCAGGCAAAAACATACTTAGAGTATGTTTATACAGGGTTTTTCACAGGCTGATTTTCAGGTGGAATCCGCCTCAAAATCCACCTGAAAAAACACCTCCCATTCATTTCATTGGGAGTCAGTAGTATTTTTTTCTCTAGCTGATTTTTTCAGCTAGAGACATAAAAAAAGCAACATGACCTATCATCAGGCAAATTCCTCCTTGAAAAACCCATTGAAATTAATGGGAGTTGGAAAAAATGAGATCCATTTTTAGCATGTGGTTTTTGATGGAGTTGTTACATGTTTTTTTTAAAAAAAATCATAAGATTTTTTTAAACTGAAATTTCCAGGTCCATACAGTGTGCTAGATCAGAAAATAATGTGATAACAAAATGCAACAAAAAATCTATTTCCTAATTCCTGAAGCAGATTTTTTAAGCCTGCAAAAAACTCTATGTGAACATACCCTAAGGGGCTTCCTGTAACTGTGGTACAGTCCCCTTTAAAGGGGCTCTATCACTAGGAAAAGTTATTTTTAACTAATCACATCCTTGCATAGCCTTTAGAAAGTCTATTCTACACCTACCTTTAGTATGTAAATTGCCTCAGTGGTTTCTGAATAAGTCCGTTTTTATTCATATGCTAATTAGACTGTTGCACGATAGATCGTGCACACCTCTCCCTGTTGTTTTCTATGGGAGACTGCTGCTGCTGCTGATGACTCAGCTTCCTGTTTGCCTCACATACATAGGAGATAATAGGAGAGAGGAGGCTGCTGGGAACTTCCTGAGCTGGCTGGAAGCTCATTAGCATATGAATAAAAACGGACTTATTCAGAAACCACAAGGCAATTTACATACTAAAGCTAGGTGTGGAATAGACTTTCTAAAGCCTATGCAAGCATGTGATTAGTTAAAAATGACTTTTCCCAGTTATAGAGCCCCTTCAAATTTCCTCCCTCATCTCTCTCTACTGCCCAACCCGTGCTCTCCGCTCACTCAATGACCTAACACTTACATCCTCTATTATCAGAACCTCCCACGCTCGTATACAAGACTTCTCCTGAACTGCACCACTTCTCTGGAATGCTCGGGGACAATCAGATTAACTCCCAATTTCTACAGTTTCAAACGCAAACTAAAGACACATCTTTTCAGACAAGCCTATCACAATGTCTAACGTAAACCCTTAACCCTCCTCTGTCCCCGCTCCCACATTTCCCCACATGATATGATGTCATCTCATGCTAACTTTATAGGTCCAAGCTCCATCCACATGTTAAAGGACACGACTGTCGATGGCTCATAAAGTCTTATGTTTATGTAATGACACATCTATTACAAAAGTGTCTGACCTCTGTATAAGCAATGCCGCCCCTGCTACCTCCTGTGTCACCCCCTCTACCTCATAGATTGTAAGCTCTTGCGAGCAGGGCCCTCAGTCCCATTGTGTGAAATGACTTTCTTTGTAATGTATCTTCCTGTCTGTATTTGAACCCTACTAATTGTACAGCGCTGCGGAATATGTTGTCGCTATATAAATAAAATTTATAATTATTATTATTATTATTATTATTATTATTTAAATCCCAGTGTCAGCAGCTCCTTCTGCTTTTATGACAATGAGATGCGGGTCTGTGCAAGTGACTTAGGATATCCCACAGCAAACCATTGTGGTTCTTCCCACAGCGCTTTAGACAGAAAGTCAGCAGAGGTTTGCTCTGAGGACTTTCTGTTACAATTATACCTATGGGGAAACTGCCAGCATTTCCGTAGGTATAATTGGCATGCTGCGATTTCCAAAACTATTTTCACAGATCTCTTATAGACATGAATTTATTGAGGGACTCATGAAAATGGGCAAAGATAAGACATATAATAATATGGTCATGTGAAAAGCCCGTCTCAAATCAACTATTTTTGAAGTCGCAGTATTCTGACACCTGTAACTTTTTTATATTTCTGTGTACCAGGATGCATAAGGCATCTTTTTCTTAGCGGGGCCCATGTACTTTTTATTTGTACCAATTTGGGGAATGTCTATTTTTTCGATCTCTGTTATCTACATTTTTATAGGAGGCGAAAAAACAACAGTCTCTGGTTTTGTTTTTAGATATCTAAGGGAGCCTTCACACGGAGTTTACGCTCCGCTCATTCAGACACGTAAACACGTGTCAAAGTGACCGCTGTAAAACACAATCCCATAGACTTCAACGTGTGCCGGTCTTATGCGCGCTACACATTGAAATCAGTGGGCTTAAAAGCCTCCCATTGATTTCAATGTGTAGCGTGCGTAAGACCAACACACATTGAAGTCTATGGGATTGTGTTTTACAGCGGTCACTTTGACACGTGTTTACGTGTCTGAATTAGCGGAACGTAAACTCCGTGTGAAAGCACCATTAGTGTGTAAGTGTTTCACTTTATTTATTTTTTTTCTTTTATATGTATTTCAGGGAAGGGGGGGGGTGATTAGAGTTTATTTTTTAGATTTTTTTATACATTAGAACTTTTTTAAAATGTAATTTTTAGACCCCCTGGAGGGGGAGTCTTGATTAGTCTGATCACTAATACAATGCACTGCAATGTATTATAAAATTTTATTACAGACTTCCAAGCACAACCTGCAGTATAAGCCTTTAGCAGACAAACCTGGAAAGCTTCAATAGGCTACCAACTTCGTGGTAATGGATTGGTGAACCTAAAAATAGGGGAGCTTGAGCACTGCTGGGAAAATGGCAGGGGGTTAATTCCTGCAATCAGTGCGGAGAGTGATTGTGGCCACTGCAGCCAGGTCTCCGCTGTATGATACCGTGGAGATCAAGCAGCTATGGGAGCTGAGTGGCTGCCATATTGAAATACCTGAAATCCATTGTAATAGCACAATGGATGTCAGGAAAGGGTTAATACCTTGCATTATGAAAGCATTCATTTTCAAGGAAGTGTCCTCATAGTCATATTTTTAATTTTTTTGCCACTAGAATTTGCACATACACACACACTATATTTGGTTAAATTATATATAAAATGAGGAACATGCCCTATATCATTTGTAAATGTTCCCCTTTGTGCATGCAGTCTGTGGTGATGTGCATTGTGTTCTCACATACATTATGTTAGTGTGTCTGCCCCTCCTTATGTGTTCTCTGAATTAATGGTAAGGGCTGAAGGGGGAGGATTCAGGGTCTATGCACATGACCGAGTGTGTATCCGATTTGGGATCCGAATGACATCTGGGTATCATCTGAGTGCATTCTGTAATACATTCATGTCTATGGGGCTTCCAGATCCATTCTGTTCCAATAGCAGGGATTAGAATAGGTCGATAACTATAATCGACTGTGGTATTATTACAGACTGGATCTCCATAGACCTAAATGCATCACAAAATATGGTCGGATGTCATCTGACTGCATTGTGAGATAAACTTGACTGCCAACTTGGATGCCCACATGGTTGTGTGCATGGACCCTTAGAAAGCAGAGCAATAAGGAGACAGTGAGGAGCCATCTAGTGTGATAGGAGCTCCTGAGTGCCATTTGACTTTTGTCCAGCACCAGTATAGATTTTAGTGTGTGGGAAAACTCAAATTGTGCCTTAGACCCAGACAGCAGATGGCAGCACACATAGATCCACGTTGGACTTTTGTAAGGTTGAGTTCCCTGCATTGGATTGTAAACCTCTTACTTCAGTCCAAGAGTCTGACAGTAGTTACTTCATAGTTTAAACTATTTTGTGGGGTGTATTATCATTATTATTAATAATATATTATTATTATTTTGTATGCTTATATATGTTCTCAGAGTTTGCAAAACTCTATTAAACCAATCAAAAACTTACCTGGGGAGGAAAAACATAGTCAGCAACATCCCAGATTTCTGTGCCCATGTTAGAAACATTTGTAATGGCAATGCCTTTCATTTTTACAGAGACAGAGCTGATGATGTCATCTACAGTCTGGTAGCCTTTCTCATACAAGAACACCCATCTGAATACAAACACAAGTAAAGCAATGTCAGCATTATTATAGTTATACATGCACCAATAAAACAGTATATGAAGAGGAAGGTCAATGTTTATAGGAGTTATCAAACATTAGAAAGCATTGCGGCTTTCTTTCACATACGGGCTTAACTTCCTCTTCTCAGACATGATGTCACTTCCTGAGTGCCGTTACATCCCATGATAGACTATTATGTCAGGGAATGGGGCTTCCTTATTCAAATTAATAGCATGTTGTAAAGATGGCAAATGCTCCAGATAGGATGTTAGGTGTAACTCACAGCTGACAACATAATTGCCAACAGAGAAAACATTGTTTATTGAGGTTCAACCCCTAATAATGATGGTGGAATCTAGTCCCAGGTAACCGCTTTTTAATGCGTATAGGTTTTTGTTTGTTTGGGGGGGGGGGGTACACAAGTTGACTCCCCGAACAGAAACCCAAACGCAGACGTGGATAGGGCCTGATATGTTTTTAGTTCTGATTGCAGATTTTAATAATTTTGTAATGTAAAACCATGCATAAGTAAACAAGGCTATTTTTTATTTAATTTTTTCTCATGTCTTCCTAAAAACATTACTTTTTATTTTTTCCCATGACAGAGACATGAAGGCTTACCTTTTGTAAGACCAATTGTACTTCCTAAAAGTACCATTGAGTATTATGTATTATGTACTGGGAAAGCGGAAAATAAATCTGAATGGTATAGAATTAGAGAAAATGGCAATGATGTTACTCATGTGCTGCCTCGTTTTAGATCTTTCAGTTACAATTAGCCAAGTCATCAAAAGGGTTAAACGGCCACTGTGTTACATTTATACATAGAAAGTACTTTCAAGTTGGTTGAAATCGCAAAGCTCTGGTTAGCGCTAGTTCACCCTAATGCTTTACTGTGGTCTCGCTTGTTCTCCCGCATGCAGCTCACTATGGACAGTATCCTTCTGTCAACCACCACCTGTACTAGGTCCAGGGGGCTCCCCAGGACAGAGCTGGCCCTTCTGATCAGCCTGTCAAGTCTATTTCTGTCCCTGAATGGCCTGATCTGAGATATATATATATATATATATATATATATATATATATATATATATATATATACTCTCTTCTCTAGAGGGACGGTCCCCCTCGCTCATAAACACATGGCTAAGTGGACTGAGGTTCTCAGTAGGTAGATCTCACCCGATCAATGGCAAATCATATGATCTCTTGCACCTTAGTTATACACACATAACATTTTGTGAGACCCAATATTAAATCCTGATGCATTGGTACCACACTATGGCCCTGTTACATGCCCTTAACCCTAGTTTTCCCCCCAGATGTCCTTTATTGCTGGGTACGTTGTATCACCTAATTGCTTAACCTACCTCCTAGACATCTTGGCAAAAAGACGTCCAAAATATTTTTATACCTCTGTGCTGCTGCTAAAACGCTTGTGGCTTTCCACTGGAAGAATATTTATCCCCCTACAGGGCCTGCTCTTGCTGCCCATATGAAGGATGTCCATAGCCTTCTTGAATGCCACCCTTAACAATACTATGGAAGCATTCCAATCAGTTTGGTCCCCATGTGAAACCTATTGTATCCTTTGAGGGCTCTGATTTCTTTTCCTCTCTCCCCCTCCCACCTTCTTGCTGCCCCCCCCCCCCCATATTCTTTGTGTATTGTGTTTGTTACTGTTGTTGAATTTTATTTTTACCTGTTCATGGATGGCTACTGTTGTGCTACCCTTTTCTGCATCCTTGTGGTTTTCTCTTGTCATTTTATTAAAACCCAATACAAATTACAGTTTAGAAGAAAATAAAAATGTGCCTGGCTCTAATATCCTGTCTATATTTACTTAGCGTTAATTATTTATTAACATTTATATAAGCATAACAGATGGCTGTCACATCCTAGCCAAAAGATAACATTATCATGATCTAAGTTAGTTTTATGACAGCTACTAGACTCAAAGAATGTAGGGTTGACCGAGTTCTAGTATTATAATGTTTCATAGACAGCAATGATAAAGAAATAAAATTTACTAAACCGTCATTCTACTGAGTTCCTAAATGCCTGCTACTACTTTAGTACTGTACAACATTCCCATAAGCAAATGGATATGTGAGAGGTATCTGTAGCAGACCCACCTATTTAGTCGCTCATTTTCTAAACCTTGTATACAACAATGTGAAAGCTGATCATCTCATGCCACAAATTTTTGGACATGTCCAGCCAAGAGTAAATATAAGGACACATCTGTGCTACTAAATATTTCTGCTACCTTACAGGGAGTGAATCATCCACAGTTTTTACCGGGTAAACCTAGATAACAAGGAGTATTATTTTCTCTAATCTGTTTATATTTTCTGATTGTAATTATTTTAATGTTATTTTGTTTATATGATTATTGTGGAAGTAAGCTTTCCTGAGCAGCTGTTAATAAAGGCAATATAAAAAGAGGTTTTACAGCAGCCACATGAACCATCATAAGAAATAGTCTCGAGATAACACACTAACTTCTTCAGAAGAGATTTTGAAACTTGATCTGTCAGTGGTCATTGAGCAAGGAGGATAGGAGCATAGATAACAGAAATGTTACCTATCATTCTAATCCTGTCTGTGATGATACCCTGTTTCCCCGAAAATAAGACACCCCCCCCCCTTCACCTTCTGGATCACATACAACCGGCAGTCATGCCGGCGCTCCGCTAAGGAAGCATCAGAATGACTGCCGATTGTTCCCCGCTCCAGCTGCTGTATAAGACATCCCCCGAAAATAAGAAAGGTCATATATTTCGTTAGATAATTAATTATAAGAAACTGTCTTATTTTCGGGGAAACAGGGTAAGGAGATGACTGCTGAAAAGTGAACAGAATAGCGTACAGTGTAAAGAACAGAACAAGCATACAATTATGCTTACTGGCCAATGCCACTAATGACCTGGAAAATTAAAATAAGCATAAGCATGACTTGGCGGTAAGGAATGCCCCCTTTGACAGTAAAGAGCTATGGACAGTACTGTCAGGAGGAGCTTTCCTCACAGACCAGCTAGACTGTCAGAAACGCCCTTCTGACAGTGAAGAGATATTGGTAACGACACCGATATCTCTTAGGCTGGTCTTACACAACCGTAATGATTCTATGGTCCGCATGTTGCTGATCGGCAACATACACTCCGCAGATGTCCGTGTCCTGCTGCACTCACCCATAGAGTTCTATGGGCAAGTCCGTGCAGTGCCGCAATTCACGGGCATTACGGACATGTGCCATAAATTGCGGACCACAGTTACAGCCCGACCACACCACAGATAAAATATCCGGTGGTGTAAGAGCCCACATTGAATATAATGTGTCCGCAATTGAAAACCCTCAATTGCGGACCATTTGCGGACTTACATTACGGTTGTGTAAGACCAGCCTTACCCCGGGGCACATAACGGGAAAGCTTACAGTGCACTGAATTCTGCACTTTTTAGCGGTATATTAAACCACATGTGCCCAAGGATATGAAAGGTCCTCTTTAAATTTAACTTAAGTGAACTATTTAAAAAATCCAATTTTTAACCTTTACATCCTCCTCTTTAATCTTTGTATATTAAAAATGAGAACTGCATAAAGATTTGCATGCATATCAGGAGATTATCTATTTCCACCCTCTTTCTCACTATCCTTTGTCTGGCTGTAAGACAACTGGCTCTTATTTTCCATAGTAGAAGGAAACATTATTCTGCCCTGTCTATCAGCAACTTCTTTTCTCTGCAGGATTTCTACAGAACTTTTTACTTCTGGAACATGCAGAAAACCCGGGATACTGATGAACACTGTTGGCAAGTTATCTATTAATTACTTTCAGTTATTGTTCTGTTTAGTTTTTATTTAAAATCTCAAAAAAAAAGAAATCATCTAATAATTTGTAGAGATGAGCGAACAGTGTTCTATCGAACACATGTTCGATCGGATATCAGGGTGTTCGCCATGTTCGAATCGAATCGAACACCGCGTGGTAAAGTGCGCCAAAATTCGATTCCCCTCCCACCTTCCCTGGCGCCTTTTTTGCACCAATAACAGCGCAGGGGAGGTGGGACAGGAACTACGACACCGGGGGCATTGAAAAAAATTGGAAAAAGTCATTGGCTGCCGAAATCAGGTGACCTCCATTTTAGACGAATAGTGGATTTCAAATCCGGGTCATATGAGAATGTGAACTTTGTGACTATGAGACAGGGATAGCTGTACAGGCAGGGATAGCTAGGGATAACCTTTATTTAGGGGGGAATGTTATTAAAAATAACTTTTTGGGGCTCTATCGGGTGTGTAATTGTGATTTTTGTGAGATAAACTTTTTCCCATAGGGATGCATTGGCCAGCGCTGATTGGCCGAATTCCGTACTCTGGCCAATCAGTGCTGGCCAATGCATTCTATTAGCTTGATGAAGCAGAGTGTGCACAAGGGTTCAAGCGCACCCTCGGCTCTGATGTAACAGAGCCGAGGCTGCACAAGGGTTCAAGCGCACCCTCGGCTCTGATGTAGGAGAGCCGAGGGTGCACTTGAACCCTTGTGCACCCTCAGCTCTGCTACATCAGAGCCGAGGGTGCGCTTGAACCCTTGTGCACACTCTGCTTCATCAAGCTAATAGAATGCATTGGCCAGCACTGATTGGCCAGAGTACGGAATTCGGCCAATCAGCGCTGGCCAATGTATTCTATTAGCCTGATGAAGTAGAGCTGAATGTGTGTGCTAAGCACACACATTCAGCTCTACTTCATCGGGCTAATAGAATGCATTGGCCAGCGCTGATTGGCCAGAGTACGGAACTCGACCAATCAGCGCTGGCTCTGCTGGAGGAGGCGGAGTCTAAGATCGCTCCACACCAGTCTCCATTCAGGTCCGACCTTAGACTCCGCCTCCTCCGGCAGAGCCAGCGCTGATTGGCCGAAGGCTGGCCAATGCATTCCTATGCGAATGCAGAGACTTAGCAGTGCTGAGTCAGTTTTGCTCAACTACACATCTGATGCACACTCGGCACTGCTACATCAGATGTAGCAATCTGATGTAGCAGAGCCGAGGGTGCACTAGAACCCCTGTGCAAACTCAGTTCACGCTAATAGAATGCATTGGCCAGCGCTGATTGGCCAATGCATTCTATTAGCCCGATGAAGTAGAGCTGAATGTGTGTGCTAAGCACACACATTCAGCACTGCTTCATCACGCCAATACAATGCATTAGCCAGTGCTGATTGGTCAGAGTACGGAATTCGGCCAATCAGCGCTGGCCAATGCATTCTATTAGCCCGATGAAGTAGAGCTGAATGTGTGTGCTAAGCACACACATTCAGCACTGCTTCATCACGCCAATACAATGCATTAGCCAGTGCTGATTGGCCAGAGTACGGAATTCGGCCAATCAGCGCTGGCTCTGCTGGAGGAGGCGGAGTCTAAGATCGCTCCACACCAATCTCCATTCAGGTCCGACCTTAGACTCCGCCTCCTCCAGCAGAGCCAGCGCTGATTGGCCGAATTCCGTACTCTGGCCAATCAGCACTGGCTAATGCATTGTATTGGCGTGATGAAGCAGTGCTGAATGTGTGTGCTTAGCACACACATTCAGCTCTACTTCATCGGGCTAATAGAATGCATTGGCCAGCGCTGATTGGCCAGAGTACGGAATTCGGCCAATCAGCGCTGGCTCTGCTGGAGGAGGCGGAGTCTAAGATCGCTCCACACCAGTCTCCATTCAGGTCCGACCTTAGACTCCGCCTCCTCCAGCAGAGCCAGCGCTGATTGGCCGAATTCCGTACTCTGGCCAATCAGCACTGGCTAATGCATTGTATTGGCGTGATGAAGCAGTGCTGAATGTGTGTGCTTAGCACACACATTCAGCTCTACTTCATCGGGCTAATAGAATGCATTGGCCAGCGCTGATTGGCCGAATTTCGTACTCTGGCCAATCAGCACTGGCTAATGCATTGTATTGGCGTGATGAAGCAGTGCTGAAGGTGTGTGCTTAGCACACACATTCAGCTCTACTTCATCGGGCTAATAGAATGCATTGGCCAGCGCTGATTGGCCAGAGTACGGAATTCGGCCAATCAGCGCTGGCTCTGCTGGAGGAGGCGGAGTCTAAGGTCGGACCTGAATGGAGACTGGTGTGGAGCGATCTTAGACTCCGCCTCCTCCAGCAGAGCTAGCGCTGATTGGTCGAGTTCCGTACTCTGGCCAATCAGCACTGGCCAATGCATTTCTATGGGGAAAAGTTAGCTTGCGAAAATCGCAAACTGACAGGGATTTCCATGAAATAAAGTGACTTTTATGCCCCCAGACATGCTTCCCCTGCTGTCCCAGTGTCATTCCAGGGTGTTGGTATCATTTCCTGGGGTGTCATAGTGGACTTGGTGACCCTCCAGACACGAATTTGGGTTTCCCCCTTAACAAGTTTATGTTCCCCATAGACTATAATGGGGTTCGAAACCCATTCGAACACTCGAACAGTGAGCGGCTGTTCGAATCGAATTTCGAACCTCGAACATTTTAGTGTTCGCTCATCTCTAATAATTTGCAGTTTTGAAGTGTTCAGCCTTTTAATGATAGAAGCAAGTGTATAAGGGAAATGTCATGCTTGGTCATTACCAAAGCTAAAGCGCAATAATAAACAGTTGCCAATACAGGAACAAGATTTTTTATAGCCGGAAAACACACAACTTCCACATTGCCTTGATACAAAGGAGATAAAACCAGAACGACATGATAATTCTTAGTAGTACGCAGATGGTAGCAATCTGTTTCAGTGTAACATCATCATTGGTACTTTACTTACAAATAAACTAAATGATGGTTTGGAAATGTTTGACTTAAATAAATCAATTCAATTAATTGTAAATATAAGATACATCAAAATGCATGCTCATAATATGAAGAGTAAACTATTACACAAGAATAAACTTGTAAAAATCAACATCATTGTATAACAAGCTCAGATGTGGCTTAAAGAAGCACTCTCCCCATTTTATTCACTGCCCTATTTCTAAAAAGTTGGTTTAATGCCATGATGTTAGTAAAAACTTACAATTCAATTTACTATGTAGATAATGGGTCCATAAGTGCGCTCACAAAGTCATTGAACTTAACGGGACTCTCAATGCATTCTTGTAAGAAGCTCAATACATAAGAATCCATTGAGAGTCCTGACTTCCAACTGACTGAAAGGCACTTGTGGAGGTCATGAGGGGCATCAGGAACCCGATATCTGCACAAAAAAAGTTAAGTGTAAGGTTCACACTCAGACTAAAGCACTTATATAGAAAGAGTGAGTAGGATGGAGGGGTAGCAAAAAATAATTGTGGAAGTGCTTATTTAATCATGTGAATTGTCTATATCAGCATATCAGTATTCAGGCATCTACTGTGTGTAGGAACAAACACAGAAAGTACTTCTACAAATCAGCAGATCTCAGATAAAATGCCCATATCTGAAACAGTCAACAGCACCAGCCAAAAACCTGCATACAACTGAACACAACATTTAGGCCTGTTTATAGCGATGGTTGTGCTAAACTAAGCTTAGATCACGATAGAATTTATGTATGCCATATAGGGCTCACAATCTAATTTCCGGGATGTCTTTAATGTTTGGGAAGAAACCAGAGTACCCAGGGAAACCCATGTAAACACAAAGAGATTATGCAAACTCATTGCAGAGGATGTCCATGGCTGGATTTGAACCCAGGTCTCCAGTGCTGTAAGGCTACAGTGCTAACCACTAACCCCCTGTGTAATATACAGTATATATATATATAGTGTAGCTATCTATCCTTATCTAATCAGTGAACAGATGTGTCTATACAGGAAATTTCAACTTATTGTGATTGTTCTAAAAGCCAATGAAAACTGCAATACTCCATTTTTTTTAGGATAGTGAAAAGCCTGTGGTGTCCCCTGTCCTCAAATAAGCATCTAAACCATCAGCAACAAGGATCATTCTGATAGATATGACAATCGCATGCTGGTTGCATGACTTTTCTGACCACCATTGGTTTGTTGTCTTCTGTAAGTTTAGCCTTCCTTTACATGTTTTTATGGTATTTGATGCAGATCATTACGTCTGATCTTACACAGGCGCTTTCCAAGAAAGGGATTTTGATAGGACTGAGACGTAAGAAGGAATTCATCAGATGAAGGAATTTAAAGTATTTCACAATGTACTGTATGTCTACGCAACTGCATAGAAGCTCTTATCAGTTATCTTAATAAGGTTACTTACAGGAAGTTTTCTGTCTACAACCCCCACAAGCATACAGAGCTCAAACACTGTATATATGGTTTTTACGTAATGTTTACACACACAGGTATATATATATATATATATATATATATATATATATATATATATATATTACACACACAGATACTATGACTGTGAGGCTACATTAATATCACCAATAGGGAAAACAATCATGAAAAAGGGACACATTTCTTGGTTGTTTTACATCTGAGGTATATTTGTTGAGGGATCCATGAAAACAGTCAAAAATAGAATATGTCCTATTTGTTGATGTTCCAGTTTAATGGAACGTCAAAAAACACAAAATCAGTCATGTGAATAGCCGAATGTATATGAACTGATTTTCATGCAGCCGGATGACAAGCAATAATAAAAGAACAGCTATGACATGGCTGTGAAAGTCATCCGTGTTAATATAGCTTTATACTAGATTTACTAACTGACCACCATCAAGCTAAGTCACAAAGGGTATAAGGATGTATTCCTATCAGGGAAAGCAGATGGCTGACAGCTTCCTGCATTCGTTGCTGTTTCACAATACCCAATGTCTTCTTCCTTTATATTAACAATGCCTTATATTTGTACGTATAATTCATATAACAATATATTATTGATAATAGCAATAACTACAAACCCACTTTTCATTACTATTCCTGCAATGTCACTTACAAGAAAGTCACATTAGTAAACTTTCAGCTGATATAGTATTGAGCTTATTCCTCTTCTAATAATTGTGATCTGTGACCGGTCTCATTGCAGCTCTTTCTTCTCCACTTGTCCTGATGCTTCCTGCATATTTAGGGTTATGATGTATGATCTCGCCACATTGCTATTTCATCAAAGGTAGGTGGGAGAGCACCTTTACCCTTAATATCTATTATTAATAATCATGGATATGTGGGGCACCAGAGGGACAACACTAGGTCTGACACTATAATATGAAATAAAAGTAAGAATTTGGTCATATGTAACAAGTTATATTTGCTGAATAATAATTCTGTTTACTTTAGGGTTGAATACATAATGTCAGGGGTCCTTAGACATTATATGGCATATACAGTGGATAAGTAAGATACATAGAGGTCACTACTTAGTATCTGCAGGCACATGCAGATTGTATATGTACAATAAGCACTACATTAACACGAAGGAACAGATACAAAAGTGCCAGTGCAAGAGCGTAAATATATAGAGTTATGGAAAAAAACCCGGAAATTCAGAAGTATTGTACAGAGTATAACTATAATAGTACAGTATATCATGCATATATCCCATATATTAATAGCAGTCGCTTCATACTCATCAAATAACATTTACCATTTTATAACTTTTATTGAAATCCCAAAACTAATTCCGAAGATAACATATATATATATATGACATATAGCATGGGCAATGTATGAATACTGTATGTACAATGCATGTTCCTGTCACTTATATGCTCATAGTCAATCCCTTACCCCACAATGTAGCACAGGACTCCAAACTGGATGAGTCTGAAGGTCAGCCCGACTTTCTTGTCCCGGACCAGGACCATCCTTGGGGTGTCATATTCAAAGAAGAAGTCAGAGATCTCTTTCTTAAACTTGCGTCCCATCCTGAGTTCAGTGCTCTGAGAACAGCTTAGAGCAGCTCCTCACAGTGAAGGGTGGAGTTCCTTAGTATCTTGCTAAATCCTTGTTTGCTCTAGAGGCACAGTTTGTGTAAGTGTTCTTGTGTTCTTCTGAAGAAGGTCTGGATGTGCTGGGATTCCTGGACAGAGCAGAGGACCTATATGTGTATGATGTGGATCCTGCACAGAGGGTGGCTGTGGGAGGGCTGTGAGCTCTACTACACTTCACACATGCAACTCAGCTGTACTTGGCTGTGCAGAGGAATTTACTAACAGTAGGGTCACACATCATATACAGGCAAGTTAGGACAGAATGATAAAGCTAGTGTCTTGTTTGTCAGCCTTAGATAAGTGTGAAGAAAAACTTTTTATCAAACATGTACTAAGAGTGATAACTGCTGAAGATCTTACAAAGAACTGTTAGAAACTGCAAACTGGTCACAGTCAGTGGACTTATAATGGCAGATCTTTCTGTTTTTGATGCATAACCTGTGTCAATGGAATCTCCTGATCTCTGCTAAGATCTAAGGATCTGATAAATTAGATTTTCCCCTGTCCATTACTCTTATTTCACCAGACAGAAGTGACATATGCAGTGACATAGAACAATGTTCTGCCACAACCACACTCATTTTTAGATGTGTTAGGATTCCAATTAATTGTTATTTGTAATTCAGTTAATTGCTAAAGTTATGAACCATAATAAGTCATAAAAAATAATAAAATGAAACTAAACCTAAATATTATAATAAATCATTTGAGTTATAGAATATTAGAAAAATCTAAGTTTTTTTATGGCTTTTGATGTGAATGAGTGTAAGGTCACTAATAAATTAGATCTCTCGTATGTTATTCTACAGTACTTTATACAATGTACACGAGGGAACCGTAACAGTATCAGGGTTTAGTTTATGCATGTTCTAACTAAAAAAGATTTTATTATGATCATATATCTCATGAGGTGAATAGGCACTGTAATTCAAGGGAATAAATATGCATATGAAAGTGAATACTTATTATGGTCTATGTGGATCCAAACCCTGGTGTGCTGTTCATTCTTGTTTCTGCACTTTATGCAGAAAATAATGTAAAGAGCCCCGACATTTAATGATCGCTTTCATCTGCAAATGTGGGACAGGGGATTCTGTTCTAGGGGGTACAGAGGTTAGACCTCACACAATTCTTCCTTAACATGTAGTATTTTTGCAGATTGTTTTGCCTAAATACCGGTATATATATATATATATATATATATATATATATATATATATATATATATATATATATATTTGTGGACTTTTTAAAATAAATAAATAAATAAATAAATAAATAGACATGTGTAACTTATTTGCCTTTTTCATATCCTATGGAGATGTCAGTAAGAAAATGCCAGAAAAAGAGTATTGTTTGAATTGCATTTTATTATTTGCTTTCAGTTGGCCAAAAAAAGTTGGCCGCAGCTTTTTTTGGAGAAGATAAGACATGAACACTGTGTGAAACCATTGTAAGATTGTCTCGTCTTGTTGCTAATATAAGTTGCCGTCAACAACCTTGTTGCAATTTGCAAATCTCTAAAATAAAATAAAATATTAATTTCACTTTCTACAGAAACAAAAACAAACATCAAAACTTGTGACATCCAACTTAAATGTTATCAAAGTTCCATGCTATTGTGATCATGGGCGGCTTTAGCAATGTGCGTCTCTTGTGGTCACTCAGGGTGCCAGACTGTAACGGAGGTCCCTGCAAGTACATCTGCCTTCTCTTAATTCCATTGTGTCTGTGTCCCTACAGTCCAGAGTATAAATGCAGCACTGGTGTTACTAGGTGCACTGAAACATGACTTGGTTCCTTGCACCAACATTCAGCACCTTGTTTGTGGTGCAGGAAACACTAAGATGTCACCAAGCTATCAGTATTGTTAACTGAGCTGATAGAGGGGTGCAAAGTGTGATGGATAGATTTATTACAGAGGCGCAGTGGGCGCAGTTTTTGTAATCAGGGACTTGTGAGAGTTATTTAAGAGGGGTTATTCAGCTTTCCAAAATTATCTGCAAACATATCCATTGCAGTGCTAAATACTCACTGTTCCCTTGTGCAGCCTTTACTTGGCTTTATTTTTCTTGAGACTCCTTGTATCCCTGTTATTTACATTCAGAGAATCTGACAACAAATTACATTATCCATGATGCATCTGCCTGCTCTCACTCTCTGTGTACCCCTCCCTTCTCACAAGTAATAAATCCCTCCCACATCTGAGGTCACATGATGCCATGATGTTTCATTTGCAAGCTCATTCCCATTAGTGAGCATCAAACACAGGGAGTGAGAGCTGGCTGATGCATCATGGGAACTGTAGTTACTTCACATATTTACTGCCTATGAATAACAGTGATTCAAGGAGTCTCAAGTAAAATAAAGCAAGGAAATAGGTGCACAGGGAAACAGTGGGAATTTAGCACTGCTGTGGATGTACTTGCAGATAAGTTTTGGAAGCTGGATAACCCCTTTAACCAGGAGTTACCTTGCAAGATATAAGTTTATTCACAAAGCGTAGTAGAGGCATTTTATTTTATCAGGAAGCACATTAGCTACATTATTTTAATCAGATTGCACATGGAGGACATACGCATTTTGTTAATTAAAGGGCACAGTGGTGGTATCTTCCTAAATCGGGGGCATTACATAGCCATTTTCATCAGTTGGCACAGTGACACCCTACAGACGTTTTAATTTGAATCAGAGCAACAGTGTGGAAACCTTTTAAATTGGGGCACAGTATGTGGTTTTTATTTTCCAGTTCACAATCCATGGCTTAACCACACAGAAAAACAAAGGCAGACTTACCTTTTTTTTTTACCCTTTCCTTATAATACAAAATTATCAATAAAATATGTGTACTCCAAAATGGTAAATACTCCAATTCATCTCACAAAACACAAGCCCCTATGTGGCTAGGTCAATGAAAAAATGAAAAAGTTATGACTCTCAGAAGGCTTCTTCCCTGTTAGGACTGTCAGTCTGTGGAATTGCCTACCCCAGGAGTTGGTCATAGCAGTCTTAGCTGACAACTTTAAAAAAAAAAAAAAAGGTTTAGATGCCGTATTAGAGAAAAATAACATGGGACATCATAGACTAACATACCTGTTTCCATAGTTCCATTAGTTGAACCATACTAATTTGGTAAGAAATTTTTTTTCCTAGACCTTAGAGGGGTTTTTCTGCTCCAGATCGATTTTTCATACTGATGACCTATGGGGAGAAAAATACCCTTTAAGACCCCTAATAGACCAACATATGTGGGTATATGTATTCCACAATCCTTACAATGGATAGGAGGCACAAGGCCTCATCCTACCTAAGGTCAGCCCTGGTCGTGGTAGTTAAGATGTCCACTATCAAACTGCAACCAAAGTTAGCAGGGATATAACCAAACAGCCATATATTATTACCCCAAGTGAAACAAGATGACAGATATATGAAACAGAAAATCATAGCAACATGAATAAAATCAATATCAAAATGTTAAAACATCTGGGCACCATCTGCTTCATAAGACCCCGAGGCTTTGTAAAGGTAAGTATTTACTTCCTTAACTTTCTCATTCATAGTAGTGATACAAGTCCAACCACTATGGGATTGGGTTTCATTTCTAAGACTTCACCATGCAGATTAGTAGAAATTCCGATTAGTGTGGAATAATATACAAGGAAGTCTCCTGTAATCTTTTCTTTTCACATCCTTCTTATTGAAATTTCATTGCCATAACAATGCATGGTGTCATTAGAAGCTGAAACTAATAAGGAAATGAAAATTTATTAAAGAGCTCCCATGCTTAACTATTTCATACCTATGGGAATATGCAAATCTGTCTTCCATGATGTAATTAGGAAGTCAGGTGCCTCAGTGTTGCAAACCAATAGAGGGCGCTCACTGGACTGTGCAAGCCTGTCTTCCTTGATGTAATTAGGAAGACAGAATCTCAGTGAAATAGCCCAATAAAGGCTGCTCCCTTTAACATCATGCTTGACCTTCCAAGTGGCCATTTCCAAGGAGTGACGATATCCCCCTAACCCCGTCAAAGCCTCTCACCTCTACCAGGTTAGTCTTCTCTACACCGGGCTGACGAGATGCAATAACATCGAAACGGCCATCTTCGGTTGAGAGACTATACCTAGTAATAATCCCAGCATCATTGCAAAACAAAGGCCTCTTGGAAGGTCAAGCATGATGTTAAAGAGAGCAGCCTTTATTGGGTTATTTCACTGAGATTCTGTCTTCCTAATTACATCAGGGAAGACAGGCTTGCACATTCCCATGGTCCCTTGCAAAGTGGAGTGCTAAAGACTTAATAAGTCTCCACACACCTATATGGTGGTCTCTCCCCAAGGAGTGAGGATATCCTCCTAAATATTTCATACCTAGTCATATTGTAGCTGTGGCCATAGAAGTCTATTAAGCAGAGAGAAAGACACATTCATGGCTGCAGCTTCTAGTGAATTTTGTTCACCACAGTGCTGAACTCCTCTATTTCATTGCTTCTCCATAATGTCTCCAATACTGCTGCTGTGTGTGAGATGAAGAACTAAAAGAGTAGGATCACCTTTTCTCTGTACAGTGAACGTGGGAGACATCATAGCAATCTAGTCTCCACACCCTTCTGAGTCGGGCTCTGGGAAAACATTATTAATGTTATTCCCCATGTACACATACATCGCAACCTATTCTGAAAAGTCATCCTGCATTTTCAGAAAGAGGTTGCCCCAACATGGGCAGTTATCAGTTATCCAAATTATAACTAATAAATATCTGGATGCTAGGAGTCCTACCACTGGGTTCCCCCCCCCCCAATAAGAAAATAGGGGTTTCACTAGATTGGCCACATATATCAGTGTCTAATGATCCGCATTCTACTGATCATGGCCATCCTAGAGATGGTTCCATCAGGGATCAGTAATTACTAAAGATGAGCGAGTACTATTCAAAACGTCACGCAGCCTGTGTCGGCGTCCGGCCACTTCCATTCATTCCTATGGGAGAGTGCTATTCGAAACAGCAGTTGCGAATAGTACTTGGCTCCTCTCTAGTAATTACCTATCTTTTGGATAAGTCCAGTGTAGGATAAGGGTTAAGCTAATGACCCATGTAGCGTGCCGCAGCAAATAAAATAAAAAATCGCTGCAAGAAAAGCCACAACGCATCACATTTTTTACTGTAGCACTTTTCACAGAAAGTTTGCAGAAGTTTCTTCTGCGGACTTTCTACTTCAGTTATACATATAGGGAAACTGCCGGTGTTTCCGTAAATATAATTGACATGCTGGGATTTCCAAAACCATAATGGTTTTGGAAATCGCAGCATGTCCGCTGCGTGTATTTCACCACACTGTGGGGATAGGGATAGGATTTGCTAAAATTCAATCCACTACACTGACTGTAAAACACCTCCTTTTTTTCTACTGTGTTTCTGCAGCGTTTACACCACGTGGGGCCCCGGCCTTAAAGAGTTATTATAACGCATTTTAATCAGCTGTTATCAAACGGATTGCTGCAAGTGGATATCATATTTATGTTTTCCCATAAAATCGGAATATCTTATTGATGTGCTATGACAGGGTATCATATTGATCAGTCTGTATGTATTGCTTACGTTCCATCTATAGAATAATTTCTGTTCCTGTTTAGTTTCTAAACATTCCTTCAATTTCCTCATCCTCCCATAAATGTGCATTTTATGGCCAGACACACAGACCTTCCAGGAAAGCCCCTCACCAAAGATACTATAAAACTCTATGCTTGTGTTTGTTGGCTTCAGTTGGGATCATAGAATGCCCAGGAACCTTTGGAGTATTTGAATAATATAGGTATACATTAGTACATAATATCCCGTGAACTATTTCAACATTTGTATACGGTATCTCTATTCATTTATTAAACACTTATTATTCTATTATATTGTGGTATGCTTATAGTCTTTCACCATCTTTCAGTTAACCTATTATAAAAACCCATTTGCGTACAGTGGAAAAAACTAGACTTTTAGGACTGCAGTCCTTTCAGATGGCTGATATGAATATTACAGAATATGCTGGAAATAAAAATCTGTCACAAAGAATCTGGTCTGCATAAGGGATGTTCTACTCAAAGAGAACCCTGGTGCAAAATGACCTGAGAAAAGTATTATACTACACAATGGCGGAACAGGTGTCAGGGTATAGATTGTCCCTTTTGCAATATATTTCATTATCCATTTTGTCATAAAAGTCACAAAAGCTGGGGCTTTTTTTTAGGTGTCAGTTTTTTACTAATGTCACTTTTTTACTAATGGACGATGTACGTTATGTGACCCTCCATCATTGGCCATGTCTTGACATTGCTTTGCTTATAATACACAGAGAGCCAGTGGTAAAAAGCACAGTAGCAGCGGTAGAGGCTGTCACAGGGCCTGGGACATTAGGGACCCACTGGGCCCTAATGTTTTCTTTTTTTTTTTTAATAGGCCATTACCTGCTGAAGTAACTCTTATGCGTTGCGATGCAGGGCTGGCTCCCGTGATGTTCTGTACATCATTAAGATGGCCGACATCAGTGGGGAGTGCGCCGGAGCCCAGGAGAAGTAAGTAACGGTGTTTTTCATGTTTGCATCTTACCTCGGTCTCCGATCATTATACTCCGGGGTCTGAAAAGAATTCAGCACACTGTTGGCTTTCTAGCGGTATATCAAAACACATGTGCCCGAAGACATGAAAGGTCCTCTTTAAATTAGGTTTTATTACACCAACAGACAGAGGAGTATTACTGAAGTAATTCATACCGTCATCACTGCCATGTATATAGCTACTGGTGTTGAAGTACTGTTATCCTTAGGTATAGGATAAAAGGTATACTGCTATGCATATGTAGTAAACCCACCTCTGATGCAGTGATGATGTAATAAATGGTGATAGCTAGTTTACTTGTATGCTGCATGGACTCAAGGGATTCAATCAATAAAAAGCTATTTTTTCTCCCTAACATGAGAGAGCTATGACTAAGAAACAATAGTTTCGAAACGCGTCAGCTTGTCAATCAGGTCTGTCATTTAGCCGCATATATCCAGTTGTCCATGTACTACCTGCATATATTATCTGCATGTCTACAATTTTAAGCATGATTTAATAAAAAGAAAATTTTAAAGAAAAGAGGATATCACTGGACTCCATGCTCATTTGGATTTCATTTGTGTGATCACGTTCCGGGCCGGAGGAACAGAGGAGTTTCCGTGCGCTTCTTTCCTCTTCGTATGGAACAAGTGAGTGTTCAAATATTTTTGCACTTTGGAATACCGGGACTATTACATGACTTTTTCTGCAGTTTGAAAGTGAACCTATTGGGACATATGCTGCAACATATATATATATATATATATATATATATATATATATATATATATATATATTGCAGCATATGTCCCAATAGGTTCACTTTCAAACTGCAGAAAAAGTATATATATATATATATATATATATATATATATATATATATATATATTTCTTTCACAACATAGAGGGCTGTTTTTCCCTCATCCCTTTTACCCTTGAACTTAATTTTTGAGCCATTTTCTTGTGGCTGCTCACACAGTAAGCTGGGGTAAGCGGTCACAAGAAAATGGTGTCGGGCATGCACAGTCGGCTCTGCCCGAGGCCCGTTGGCAGAGCTAACTGCGCATGCCCAGAAGTTAGAAGCCAGCACTGGAAGAAGATGCAGGGAGAAGCCATTCCAGGCGAAGATAGAGGCGGTGCTGGAGATTTCCCTCGCAGCATTTAGGACGTCCCCAGTGCTGTGAGAAAACTTATTTGCATACAGAAGAAAAACGGGATTTCTACCGAACAGCGGCACGGAGAACATAGCCTTTCTTAAGGCTATTCCTACGTGTTAGGGACAAAAAATTGCTTTTTATGATTGAATCCCTTTAAATGCTCTTGTTATATGATGTCTGTGTGATGTGTTGTGGCATTGATGTTTTATCTCTACATACTCCTCAGGTCACATTTACTTATGCTTGACATAGCTTTTAGGAGCTGAAATGCTGTTATATTGTTGAAGGAATAAGAGTATTTCAAGATTTTCACACAACCTGTTATGCTATTGTTTCTGCTTTATATCTGGCAGATAACAGGGAAAAGAAGGGTCAGACCTTTTGAATCTTACTACGCACAATTTTTTATGTTACTGTTTAAGATAAGATATTGCCAGGAGAGACTTGCAGTAACTTACTTTATGCTCCCCATTGACAAACAGATATGCTTGGCCAGGTATACATGCTTATGACCGTGTCAGGAGGAATAGCTGTCAGCTGAAGAAGCATCAGCTATCTGGAATATATAAGCACTCTTAAAATAGTTTTGTTGCTTTATTGTTGAAATATCTAAAATACTTTTATCTTTGTAACTGTATCACAAGGGATATTTTTCTCTTTCTATGTTACCTGCATTACCTAATGGATTTTAACTTTATAACACTCACACATAAGTAACATTTAAGATGATTTATGATTAACTTTTATAGGTTATTCTTTGAGGTGTGGTGCTACTGCGTTCCCATAGTTTATAGGGATTTTATCGCTTACATCTAGAAATATTGAGAGAAGAGAGCTGGTATACTACGCCAATGATGAGTCTTCTATTTGTTCAAGAGAACCTTGACATTGACAATGTGCGTATTACTTGTTAGGACGATTAGATGTGTGCACGATACAGGTAACTTAAAGGGGTTTTCCCATGAACATAGCCATATTTCAAGTTGTGGACAACTAAAAGTTTAACATTTTTGAAAATATAAATATTTAAAGATTTTGGTGAATTTTATAGATTTTCTCTTATCATCTTAGTAGTGACAATCTATTATCTTGATAGCTTGCCAATGGGTATTACATCAATGCAGGAAATTTTTATGGTTTGGCACTTTTCAGAAACCCAGTCATGGTTTTCCTATTGTGGACAGATTATCTTGTTACAGACCCTGCCTGATAATCCGGTCACCATAAGGAAGTCATGACTGAGTTTCTGACAAGGGCTGGACCATAGAAAGTTCTTGTATTTATGTTTAAGACTAAATATACCACATTTTGCAATAAAACCTTAACAGTTCTATTTAAACAATGCTAAGTGCCCTTTTAGGAATGTATTGATGGAAAATGACATATTATTTTAAGGGAGTGATTGAAAACAATAACTAAACAGCATAAATACCACAACACCATACAGTTAGGGCCAGAAATATTTGGACAGTGACACAATTTTCGCGAGTTGGGCTCTGCATCCCACCACATTGGTTTTGAAATGAAACCTCTACAACAGAATTCAAGTGCAGATTGTAACGTTTAATTTGAAGGGTTGAACAAAAATATCTGATAGAAAATGTAGGAATTGTACACATTTCTTTACAAACACTCCACATTTTAGGAGCTCAAAAGTAATTGGACAAATAAACATAACCCAAACAAAATATTTTTTTTTTCAATATTTTGTTGCGAATCCTTTGGAGGCAATCACTGCCTTAAGTCTGGAACCCATGGACATCACCAAACGCTGGGTTTCCTCCTTCTTAATGCTTTGCCAGGCCTTTACAGCCGCAGCCTTCAGGTCTTGCTTGTTTGTGGGTCTTTCTGCCTTAAGTCTGGATTTGAGCAAGTGAAATGCATGCTCAATTGGCTTAAGATCTGGTGATTGACTTGGCCATTGCAGAATGTTCCACTTCTTTGCACTCATGAACTCCTAGGTAGCTTTGGCTGTATGCTTGGGGTCATTGTCCATCTGTACTATGAAGCGCCGTCCGATCAACTTGGCAGCATTTGGCTGAATCTGGGCTGAAAGTATATCCCGGTACACTTCAGAATTCATCCGGCTACTCTTGTCTGCTGTTATGTCATCAATAAACACAAGTGACCCAGTGCCATTGAAAGCCATGCATGCCCATGCCATCATGTTGCCTCCACCATGTTTTACAGAGGATGTGGTGTGCCTTAGATCATGTGCCGTTCCCTTTCTTCTCCAAACTTTTTTCTTCCCATCATTCTGGTACAGGTTGATCTTTGTCTCATCTGTCCATAGAATACTTTTCCAGAACTGAGCTGGCTTCTTGAGGTGTTTTTCAGCAAATTTAACTCTGGCCTGTCTATTTTTGGAATTGATGAATGGTTTGCATTTAGATGTGAACCCTTTGTATTTACTTTCATGGAGTCTTCTCTTTACTGTTGACTTAGAGACAGATACACCTACTTCACTGAGAGTGTTCTGGACTTCAGTTGATGTTGTGAACGGGTTCTTCTTGACCAAAGAAAGTATGCGGCGATCATCCACCACTGTTGTTATCCGTGGACGCCCAGGCCTTTTTGAGTTCCCAAGCTCACCAGTCAATTCCTTTTTTCTTAGAATGTACCCGACTGTTGATTTTGCTACTCTAAGCATGTCTGCTATCTCTCTGATGGATTTTTTTATTTTTTATTCAGCCTCAGGATGTTCTGCTTCACCTCAATTGAGAGTTCCCTTGAGCGCATGTTGTCTGGTCACAGCAACAGCTTCCAAATGCAAAACCACACACCTGGAATCAACCCCAGACCTTTTAACTACTTCATTGATTACAGGTTTACGAGGGAGACGCCTTCAGAGTTAATTGCAGCCCTTAGAGTCCATTGTCCAATTACTTTTGGTCCCTTGAAAAAGAGGAGGCTATGCATTACAGAGCTATGATTCCTAAACCCTTTCTCCGATTTGGATGTGGAAACTCTCATATTGCAGCTGGGAGTGTGCACTTTCAGCCCATATTATATATATAATTGTATTTCTGAACATGTTTTAGTAAACAGCTAAAATAACAAAACTTGTGTCACTGTCCAAATATTTCTGGCCCTAACTGTAACTCAAGTTCATTTATTTCATTGACAGTTGATGCAAAACGGGTGACAATTGGTCATCAAAAATGGAACAGAACAGATGCAAAATGGCTGCCATATCCATCAAATATCCTTAAATGAATTCAGAAACAATTATTGTAAAGGTCTGAATACTTCATTTCAATAGTGAGTTTGGTTTAAAAAAAAAAAAAAAAAAGTTTCATAACCTGCATATGTAATAATAAACTACCCATTAAACTTTGCATTTGCAAAAACACTTCCTTGCTATTTTTTTTATATATTTGTACTGCGACTAAGTCCTTTATAGCTCGTCATCAGAAAAGTACCCAACCATCTACGGCCCCCTTCCTACAGGCTCGTATCAAAGATGTTAATTATTTATTATTTATTTATTATGCTTACTTATATAGCGCCATCATATTCCGCAGCGCTTTACAGATATTGTCAGTCACTGTCCCATATAGGGCTCACAATCTACATTCCCTATCAGTATGTCTTTGTTGTGTGGGAGGAAACCGGAGTACCCGGAGGAAACCCACGCAAACACGGGGAGAACATACAAACTCCTTGCAGATGTTGCCCTTGGCAGGATTTGAACCCAGGACTCCATGTTAAGTGCCTGGAGTTTCTCACTGCCACACTGAATAATACGGTGGAGAAATTTCTATCCATTTGGGCACCTTGAGACACGTACTGTTCTACCCGTGGTCTCTGATCCCTCCCATCCCCCCTCCCTTCCCTCCTTGTTTCCTGTCTCTAGTCCTGTGTCTCTCCGTCTCTCCCTGTTGTCTATGTCTTTTATTTTTGAACTTTTGTCCTACTGTATCAGCGGTTTCATTGTTTTATTGCTTGTTTCTGTAATTCTTGTTTTTGCTGTAATTCAGAGAATACGGGAGACTTTTGTGTTGAAGTTACTTTGTATTAGAGCTGCTATATATACGGTGTTGTGAGAAACTTTACATAGTGACTTTGGGACAGAAGTATTTGAAGTTAACCCTTTCCCGCCGATGGCATTTTTTGATTTTCGTTTTTCGTTTTTGACTCCCCTCCTTCTAAACCCCATAACTTTTTTTATTTCTCCGCTCCCAGAGTCATATGAGGTCTTAATTTTTCCTGGGACAAATTTTTCTTCATGATGCCACCATTATTTATTCTATATAATGTACTGGGAAGCAGGGAAAAAATTCTGAATGGGGTGGATTTGACGAAAAAATGCATTTCTGCGACTTTCTTACGGGCTTTGGTTTTACAGCGTTCACTGTGCATCCAAAATGACATGTCCCCTGTATTCTGTGTTTCGTTACGATGCTGGGGATACCAAATTTATATGGTTTTATTTACATTTTGACCCCTTAAAAAAATCCATAACTGTGTTAAAAATTTTTTTTTTGAAAAGTCGTCATATTCCGACAGCCATAACTTTTTTATACGTCCGTGTACAGGAATGTATAGGGCATCTTTTTTGCGGGGTCGGGTGTACTCTTTAGTTCTACCATTTTCGGGAAATGTTATTGCTTTGATCACTTTTTATTCAAATTTTTATCAGAATCAAAACAGTGAAAAAACGGCGGTTTGGAACTTTTGACCATTTTTCCCGCAACGGCGTTTACCGAACAGGAAAAATATTTGTATAGCTTTGTAGAGTGGGCGATTTCGGACGCGGGGATACCTAACATGTATGTGCTTCACAGTTTTTAACTACTTTTATATGTGTTCTAGGGAAAGGGGGTGATTTGAATTTTTAATCCTTTTTATTTGTTTTTATATTTTTTTAACTTTTTTTTTTAACTTTTTTTTTGCATTTATTAGACCTCCTAGGGGTATTGACATGGGTGGGCGGTGTCGCGAATTGTCAGAGCGGTGGGGGTCGGCAAACATGGCTGCTCCGAAGCGTTAAAGAGAGCCTCCTGGAGTATCGTTAAGGTGAGGGGCAAAGTGGTAAACTATATGTATATGTGATTGTGTGGGGTTAGGGGCTAGGCTGCAGAGGGCAATATGAATTTTGTGGCTTGCTATGGTCCTAAGTGTGCGAGATTGCAGAGATGGTGGTGTGAGTTTGTGTTTTGTGGGGGTCCTGGCACAAACGTATGTGCGCTATTGTGACGAAAAGTAGCCTATTGCGCAATTGGGTGTATTAACTATGTTTGTGGAAACTTTCAGCCAAATCGGTTGAGCGGGTTTTGCGTGATTGAGGAACAAACATCCAAACATCCAAACAAACAAACCCACAAACATCCAAACTCACAAACTTTCACATTTATAATATTAATAGGATTCATGGTTTAAACCAGCCTCTATTTCTTGATTAAACTTATTTATGGATATGCTGTAATGTATGTTGGCATCATAACACTCTGTTAGACGAATATTGTTATCTAGCCAGAATCCTTGATATGTAGATGTCTTATAAGTTCTGCCTCATATATAACACTTTAGTATATGCAGCATATACAGTCCTATGAAAAAGTTTGGGCACCCCTATTAATCTTAATCATTTTTAGTTCTAAATATTTTGGTATTTGCAACAGCCATTTCAGTTTGATATATCTAATAACTGATGGACACAGTAATATTTCAGGATTGAAATGAGGTTTATTGTACTAACAGAAAATGCGCAATATGCATTAAACCAAAATTTGACCGGTGCAAAAGTATGGGCACCTCAACAGAAAAGTGACATTAATATTTAGTACATCCTCCTTTTGCAAAGATAACAGCCTCTAGTCGCTTCCTGTAGCTTTTAATCAGTTCCTGGATCCTGGATAAAGGTATTTTGGACAAACAATTCAAGTTCAGTTAAGTTAGATGGTCGCCGAGCATGGACAGCCCGCTTCAAATCATCCCACAGATGTTCAATGATATTCAGGTCTGGGGACTGGGATGGCCATTCCAGAACATTGTAATTGTTCCTCTGCATGAATGCCTGAGGATTTGGAGCGGTGTTTTGGATCATTGTCTTGCTGAAATATCCATCCCCGGCGTAACTTCAACTTCGTCACTGATTCTTGAACATTATTCTCAAGAATCTGCTGATACTGAGTGGAATCCATGCGACCCTCAACTCTAACAAGATTCCCGATGCCGGCATTGGCCACACAGCCCCAAAGCATGATGGAACCTCCACCAAATTTTACAGTGGGTAGCATGTGTTTTTCTTGGAATGCTGTTTCTTTTTGGACGCCATGCATAACGCCTTTTTTTTATAACCAAACAACTCAATTTTTGTTTCCAAAATGAAGCTGGCTTGTCCAAATGTGCTTTTTCATACCTCAGGCAGCTCTATTTGTGGCGTACGTGCAGAAACGGCTTCTTTCTCATCACTCTCCCATACAGCTTCTATTTGTGCAAAGTGCGCTGTATAGTTGACCGATGCACAGTGACACCATCTGCAGCAAGATGATGCTGCAGCTCTTTGGAGGTGGTCTGTGGATTGTCCTTGACTGTTCTCACCATTCTTCTTCTCTGCCTTTCTGATATTTTTTTTGGCCTGCCACTTCTGGGCTTAACAAGAACTGTCCCTGTGGTCTTCCATTTCCTTACTATGTTCCTCACAGTGGAAACTGACAGGTTAAATCTCTGAGACAACTTTTTGTATCCTTCCCCTGAACAACTATGTTGAACAATCTTTGTTTTCAGATCATTTGAGAGTTGTTTTGAGTAGCCCATGATGCCACTCTTCAGAGGAGATTCAAATAGGAGATCAACTTGCAATTGGCCACCTTAAATACCTTTTCTTATGATTGGATACATCTGGCTATGAAGTTCAAAGCTCACTGAGGTTACAAAACCAATTTTGTGCTTCAGTAAGTCAGTAAAAAGTAGTTAGGGGAATTCAAATCAATAAAATGATAAGGGTGCCCATACTTTTGCACCGGTCAAATTTTGGTTTAATGCATATTGCACATTTTCTGTTAGTACAATAAACCTCATTTCAATCCTGAAATATTACTGTGTCCATCAGTTATTAGATATATCAAACTGAAATGGCTGTTGCAAACACCAAAATATTTAGAACAAAAAATGATTAAGATTAATAGGGGTGCCCAAACTTTTTCATAGGGCTGTATACCCTGGGATCGTAGGAACTTTCCCTAGAAGTGTTCTTACCCTCTGTACTTGTGCAATGCACAGAGCTGCTTTTTGAGTGAGTGAAGAGCCCCCTTCCAACCATAGACTTATCTGATTCCAACACCAGGCGGCATGAAGGAGTGTGCGCCTTTCTGGGAGGGTCAATCAGTTGTTGATGCTATAAGATGCTGCTCGCACTACTTAAGCATACAGGATATGGTGTGACCATTGTACTTGAAGGATTCTAGTAGTTTTACTTTCTATCCCCCGCCCCACTGAACGGTATCGCCACACAAAATATCCAGACTCTAAAATATAATATGGCAGATTTGCTAAGATGTTTGCTATTTTGGCAACAAAGTTTCAAACCAGCATTTATTTATTTTTTTTTAATGTAGATTGTGAGCCCCACATAGAGCTTTCATCCCTATCAGTATGTCTTTTTGGAATATGGGATGGAAACCCATGCAAACACGGGGAGAACATACAAACTCCTTGCAGATGGTTTTTTGCCCTTGGCGGGATTTGAACACCAGGACCCAGCACTGCAAGGCTGCAGTGCTAACCACTGAGCCACCATGTGGCTCCTCAAACCAGCGTTTTTTGACTTTATAAAGCCACTTGCAACTATAATAGATGAAAGTGACGTTTTTACATCGATGTTACCACTTTTTTTTTTTAAATTGGGTGTAAGTAGGATGACGCCCATTGATAGCATCTACTTCACAGTGTAAATTTCTTTTGAGGTTGTAAACACTTGGTTGATAAAGTGGTTGATGGCAGATATGTGCTGCTGAGATTTCTTGTCTCACTGATGTAAAGTAACTGAAGTTTGGGTCCAGGACTTAAGAGTTACTGAAGGTCCTGGGTAGGAAGTTCAATTTTATATTCCAGTCCTGGTTTTACATGAATTTGCTACCCCAGGTGTGTGCAGCCATTAATTAAAATTAAAGTTGCCAGAGAACAGTATGGTCAGCAGGTTAGAAGGAGAAAAACATCTCATGATGTTAAGTCTGAACCTACAGTGCTGTTGAGTTAAGTTGAAGGCAAGCTGGGATTGAACCCACAGTGTCATAGAGTTAAGCCGAAAGCAAGCTTGGAATGAACCCACAGCATCTGGTGAAGAGCCATGGACTTTACATTGTTTATTTGTACCTGAGAATTAAGGACATTCTGTTTTACTGTTGATTATCCTGTTGAAGCCGTTTTAGGCCGGGGTTCCACTTGGTGTAAACTCCCCGCAAAAAAATTAAGTGTTCTACAGTCACTGCAAGGTGGATGGGATGCTAGAAAATCCCAGCCACACCTTGTAGGAAAATATGTATAGCAGACATTCTGTAGTTTCCAAAACCATTGTAGTTTGCAGCATGTCAGTTATACCTAGGGAAACGCTGGCGGTTTCCCTATAGGTATAATGGAAGCCTTAGCTTAGTATACGTGGGGCCTTAGCCTTGAATTGATTTTTGTGTCCTGTGTTTACAAGTTGTATAGCCCTAGGCCGGGGCCACATGGGACGGAAATGCTGCGATTTGCTTGCAGCAGAAAAATTACATCTTGATCTGCCAAAGAAGATGCCTTGCATAGCTCAGTACATAGAAAAATAAAAGCTATGGGTGTCAGAATATGGAGTTATTAAAACATGAGGGAAAACTAAATAAAATTAGTTTTTTGGTGATCACAATGACCTGTAGAACATATAGGCAATATAACATTTCTACTGCATAGTGAATACTAAAAATAATGACAAATAAAGTGGTAAAGTAAATGGAAAACCACAAGATGGGAAACTGATCTTTACTATGTATGTAATGTTTTATTTGCATGCCTTTTGCCTTGCCTATTTCTCTTTATGCCATGGTAATTGTGACAATTGTGAGTAGCAAAATGTGTTATCTGTGAATGCAGCAGTAGGCCGGATATGTGCTTCCAATTGAAGAGTTTAGGCTAAAACCACACTTAGCTGTACAAAGTTAAAAGCAATACTTCCTGTCAAGTTACTAAAACAGTCCGGCTATTCACTAGAGCCATAGCTTTTAAAATAGCCCTACAAAATGCATGTTGGTAACAGTCTACATATGCCTGCAGTCCGTGTCTAGGTTAACTGTACATTCATATTGGTTTTACCTTTATTGCACTTAAATGGGAATTTTACCCAAAAAGTAAAATTAACAAAATACTGAATATGTAAAAACGTAGCCAAAGTCTGTTAATGTTACATAAAGATTCCAAGCCCAGTAATCAGTATAAAACCCTGGATCAACCTATTTTGACCAAAATCTAAAACTCATATCCTGTAATATTTTTCTGTTCGAGAAAGGCGTCCAGGCCCTCTTTGATCTCAATGAATCCACCATCACAACATCCTGTGGCAGAGAGCTCCATAGTCTCACTACTCTTGTCGTAAAGAACATTGCTGGTAAAATATTCTTTTCTCTAGGCATACAGGATATCCTCTTGTCACTGTCACCAGCTTAGGAGTAAAACGATCATAAGAAAGCTCTTTGTACATTGACATTAGATCTCCCCATAGCTATATTTTTTCTAAATTAGATGACCTCAAATTTATTAATTTGTTCAACGAAAATGCATGACCTTACATTTCTCTACTTTAGACTTCATTTGCCATGTTTCTGCTCATTCTGCTTCTTTGGATCCCCCTGTAATATTCTACTATCCGCCTCGTTTTGATTACCATACTGAATTTAGTATCCATAACTGTAGTAAAATTCCAGCTTCAACTGTGGTTCCTGTAGTGTTGTAGTGAGGATGCAGGTCTTCTGGAATAAGTCCACTATGAGATGGTTACTCTTGTAGATCAGAACACTTTATTCCATGCTCCATCATGGCCCCCTGTCTAACAACTCCTCCCCCTAAGCTCAGCTCCTCCTCCATTACTACCTCACTGTTGCTAGGCAGACAAAGCAGAATAAGTAAGCAGAACAGAACATACAGAACATACTTATAACAACATCACAGTTCCAATATCCAAAAGATCCAAACATGTACGCGTTTCGGGACTGTGTCCCTTCCTCATGTGATGCCATGAGGAAGGGACACAGTCCTGAAGCGTCTAGCCTTTGTATGCTGATTCCCTAGTCAATATGTGACTTTTTTTTAAATTGGGTATGAAATAAAAGTTAAATTTTATTGCACCATACATGTTTGGATCTTTTGGATATTGGAACCACAGTTGAAGCTGGAATTTTACTACAGTTATGCCTACCATTCAGCCTTGAAATCCTAAAAGGTTTCCCTGCTTCCTGAATTTGGTTCTCTGTTTATGGACCTTGATATGGTGAGCTGGATAACTATGTAAATGTTGATCATCGTGAATTTAGTATCATCTGCAAATATGGACACCCTACTCTGTAAACCCTTGCTAGCGGAAAAAAAAAGCTAGAAGAACCCATTGAAATCAATGGGAGGCTTTTTTTCAGCGTGGAAAATTCAGCGCCAACTAAAGCGCCATTTTCCCCCATGTGAACGGACCCTAAATGTGTATATGAATTAGGAATTTGTGATTGTTGTTGCAGAATTTAGAGACGTCCCAAAATCTTGGACTGTACTGCTTTGTCTGTGGGATATAAAATAACAGTTAGCAAATTTTTATCCCTCTAGGCTAGAGAGTGTGAATCACTGGCCAGGTAGAAAACAACACCCCGACACAGAGGTCTGTGAATATGCAGTCTTAGAATTTCATTCCATGACAACCAATTATTTATTGAAATGCTGAGGCCTCTTAGGCCTGGTTCACATCTGCATTTGGTTTTCCATTTGGGAAGTCCACATGGGGACTCCTTTGAATGGAATACCAAATGTATTGACAAGCGGTGAGTTTATGAAAGCACATGGACCCCAGAGACTATAATGGGGTCTGTGTGTATTCCACACGATGTCTGCAAGGAACATGTGGACAGAAAAGTACTTCATGATCTACTTTCCTCTCCGCATGTTCAGTACAAACACTGCACAGAAAACACACGGACCTCATTACAGTCTTATGGGGTCTGTGTGCTTTCAGTGCCCACCACTTGTCAATGTGTTTGGTATTGCGTTTGGGGGGGTCCCTAAGTGGACTCCTCGAATGCAATACCAAAACCAGATGTGAACCAGGCCTCACAGTTGTGGAATTTGATCAACCAATCACAGTTGTAATTGAAATGACATGTACATACATGGCTATCATATCTAATTTTATATAAAAAGTTGCCAGAAAGAAAAATATGAAAAATATCTCATAAAAAGTATTTGTAAGACAGAAGCAAATCTCATCACGATTATTAATACATCAATAAGAATCTAATTTAATACAAATGAATAACAGGCAGCATGGTGGCTCAGTGGTTAGCACAAGGACAACATTTGCAGGGAGTTTGGATGTTTTCCCAGTGTTTGCATGGGAATTTAGAGTGTGGGACGGTGACGACAATATCTCTGTAAAAAAAGCTGTGGAATAGGATGGTGGTATATAAGTAAGCAAAATAAATATCAATATTAATTTCTATAACATTTTCTTCCTCTTGTACATGATTTGCACTAGAAGTTTCTCCTCAATGGCTACATTGTGGTCTGTTCCTCTGAACCAGGGCCATCAGGCCATTCATCCCCTGAGGTGGGTTTTGCTGGGATGGGGTTAGCCAGAATCCCATCCACTTTACAGGTATTGTAAAACGCAGAGTTTTCACAACGTGGTGCCCTGGCCTTGTAGTAAAAAAGTGTAGGAGTACAACTTGTGAAAAAGCCTAACAACTGACTGCAAGTGTCTGACCCTACAGATCAGATACTGCTGATCTATCCTATGCTATGCATATGGGGTAGGGGTTAAATAAGTCGCAGGCAAATGCTGTGGAAAAGTCTGCGGTGGAATGAGATGAAAGAGGGAATACATATTCTGAATTTCCAAAGTAATACAATAGTACGGAAAATAGCTTGCTAGATTGAACACACATTGATCTATTACTATGCACATATAATATTATTAATCTAGGAATAAACTAGTTTTCTGTGTTAGATATTGTGTGTATATTGCTGCTATATGATGTACAGTACATTACAGTAGACAATATTGTCCAGAGATGATGTCTACTCATATCTTTAGCATACTACAGACATCTGTTTACCGAACCCTGACAGATTTCCATAAAAGGTTCTGCGTAATTGATGGTTCCAGAGGATGCACAAACTTCCAGGCGTCTTAGCTCTCCAGACACGTTGCTTTGTATTTCCTTCTTTCTGAGGATACAGTTTATGTTTGAGGTATTGTCTAATGCGGAGACAAATCTTCTGGCCTCATAAACTAAACAGCCAATGTCCTAGAAATTATTTAGCACATGCTCATACTGTAACAATAATAGCAGAAAACTTATATCCATACAAACGCAAATGTAATCCTCTGTCCCATGATAGAATTCCTGCAAATTATTTTTTATTAGGACTATAATATTTCAGGACTATATTAAAACTGATTTTTCACAACCAACAAACCAAGAAAGCACAAACTCTTATATTGTAGGTACACTGACACCACTTACTTTCTAAGCAATAATAGTCACTCGTTTTCATCATAATGACCCATAAATCTATACAGTCCTATGAAAAAGTTTGGGCACCCCTATTAATCTTAATCATTTTTAGTTCTAAATATTTTGGTGTTTGCAACAGCCATTTCAGTTTGATATATCTAATAACTGATGGACACAGTAATATTTCAGGATTGAAATGAGGTTTATTGTACTAACAGAAAATGCGCAATATGCATTAAACCAAAATTTGACCGGTGCAAAAGTATGGGCACCTCAACAGAAAAGTGACATTAATATTTAGTACATCCTCCTTTTGCAAAGATAACAGCCTCTAGTCGCTTCCTGTAGCTTTTAATCAGTTCCTGGATCCTGGATAAAGGTATTTTGGACAAACAATTCAAGTTCAGTTAAGTTAGATGGTCGCCGAGCATGGACAGCCCGCTTCAAATCATCCCACAGATGTTCAATGATATTCAGGTCTGGGGACTGGGATGGCCATTCCAGAACATTGTAATTGTTCCTCTGCATGAATGCCTGAGGATTTGGAGCGGTGTTTTGGATCATTGTCTTGCTGAAATATCCATCCCCGGCGTAACTTCAACTTCGTCACTGATTCTTGAACATTATTCTCAAGAATCTGCTGATACTGAGTGGAATCCATGCGACCCTCAACTTTAACAAGATTCCCGATGCCGGCATTGGCCACACAGCCCCAAAGCATGATGGAACCTCCACCAAATTTTACAGTGGGTAGCATGTGTTTTTCTTGGAATGCTGTTTCTTTTTGGACGCCATGCATAACGCCTTTTTTTATAACCAAACAACTCAATTTTTGTTTCCAAAATGAAGCTGCCTTGTCCAAATGTGCTTTTTCATACCTCAGGCAACTCTATTTGTGGCGTACGTGTAGAAACGGCTTCTTTCTCATCACTCTCCCATACAGCTTCTATTTGTGCAAAGTGCGCTGTATAGTTGACCGATGCACAGTGACACCATCTGCAGCAAGATGATGCTGCAGCTCTTTGGAGGTGGTCTGTGGATTGTCCTTGACTGTTCTCACCATTCTTCTTCTCTGCCTTTCTGATATTTTTCTTGGCCTGCCACTTCTGGGCTTAACAAGAACTGTCCCTGTGGTCTTCCATTTCCTTACTATGTTCCTCACAGTGGAAACTGACAGGTTAAATCTCTGAGACAACATTTTGTATCCTTCCCCTGAACAACTATGTTGAACAATCTTTGTTTTCAGATCATTTGAGAGCGGGCTGTCCATGTTCGGCGACCATCAAACTTAACTGAACTTGAATTGTTTGTCCAAAATACCTTCATCCAGGATCCAGGAACTGATTAAAAGCTACAGGAAGCGACTAGAGGCTGTTATCTTTGCAAAAGGAGGATGTACTAAATATTAATGTCACTTTTCTGTTGAGGTGCCCATATTTTTGCACCGGTCAAATTTTGTTTTAATTCATATTGCGCATTTTCTGTTAGTACAATAAACCTCATTTCAATCCTGAAATATTACTGTGTCCATCAGTTATTAGATATATCAAACTGAAATGGCTGTTGCAAACACCAAAATATTTAGAACTAAAAATGATTAAGATTAATAGGGGTGCCCAAACTTTTTCATAGGACTGTATAATATCTCTTGAGCCTTTGTGAGGCCATTCTGTTCATGTGATGTATTACCACTTTGGCGTTTGGAAAACTCCTGGTGCATAAGCCTATTTTATCCATTTGCTTGATGTATATAAAAAGTATAGTGTGCCAAAGGTTATATTTGCTTTATACATGCCATATACAAGTGGTATGTACACTGTATATGGTGGAGGCTGCACAGGTGCTAAATAGTGATAAAACATTGACTCATTCACCTACAATTCATGAGGCGGGTGGATGCCAGGCTTATATAAGGCTTACTATTTTTATTACAACCTATTAATGACCATATTATTAACCCTGTCCTGTTGCAGCCAATATAAAATTGTACAGAATTAGAAAAAAATTGCATTTCTAATGGTTTTTATTTCTACAGCGTTCACTGTGGAAAAAAAATATTTTGAGGGTAGCAAATATATACAGTGGGGCAAAAAAGTATTTAGTCAGTCACCAATAGTGCAAGTTCCACCACTTAAAAAGATGAGAGGCGTCTGTAATTTACATCATAGGTAGACCTCAACTATGAGAGACAAAATGAGAAAAAAAAATCCAGAAAATCACATTGTCTGATTTTGTAAGAATTTATTTGCAAATTATGGTGGAAAATAAGTATTTGGTCAGTAACAAAATTTCATCTCAATACTTGTTATATATCCTTTGTTGGCAATGACAGAGGTCAAATGTTTTCTGTAAGTCTTCACAAGGTTGGCACACACTGTTGTTGGTATGTTGGCCCATTCCTCCATGCAGATCTCCTCTAGAGCAGTGATGTTTTGGGGCTGTCGCTTGGCAACACGGACTTTCAACTCCCTCCAAAGGTTTTCTATAGGGTTGAGATCTGGAGACTGGCTAGGCCACTCCAGGACCTTGAAATTCTTCTTACAAAGCCACTCCTTCGTTGCCCTGGCGGTGTGCTTTGGATCATTGTCATGTTGAAAGACTCAGTCACGTTTCATCTTCAATGCCCTTGCTGATGGATGGAGGTTTGCACTCAAAATCTCACGATACATGGCCCCATTCATTCTTTCATGTACCTGGATCAGTCGTCCTGGCCCCTTTGCAGAGAAACAGCCCCAAAGCATGATGTTTCCACCCCCATGCTTTACAGTAGGTATGGTGTTTGATGGATGCAACTCAGTATTCTTTTTCCTCCAAACATGAAAAGTTGTGTTTCTACCAAACAGTTCCAGTTTGGTTTCATCAGACCATAGGACATTCTCCCAATACTCTTCTGGATCATCCAAATGCTCTCTAGCAAACTTCAGACGGGCCCGGACATGTACTGGCTTAAGCAGTGGGACACGTCTGGCACTGCAGGATCTGAGTCCCTGGCGGTGTAGTGTGTTACTGATGGTAGGCTTTGTTACATTGGTCCCAGCTCTCTGCAGTTCATTCACTAGGTCCCCCCGCGTGGTTCTGGGATTTTTGCTCACCGTTCTTGTGATCATTTTGACCCCACAGGGTGAGATTTTGTGTGGAGCCCCAGATCGAGGGAGATTATCAGTGGTCTTGTATGTCTTCCATTTTCTAATTATTGCTCCCACAGTTGATTTCTTCAATCCAAGCTGTTTTCCTATTGCAGATTCAGTTTTCCCAGCCTGGTGCAGGGCTACAATTTTGTTTCTGGTGTCCTTTGACAGCTCTTTGGTCTTCACCATAGTGGAGTTCGGAGTCTGACTGTTTGAGGGTGTGCACAGGTGTCTTTTTATACTGATAACAAGTTTAAACAGGTGCCATTACTACAGGTAATGAGTGGAGGAAAGAGGAGACTCTTAAAGAAGAAGTTACAGGTCTGTGAGAGCCAGAAATCTTGATTGTTTGTAGGTGACCAAATACTTATTTTCCGCCATAATTTGCAAATAAATTCTTACAAAATCAGACAATGTGATTTTCTGCATTTGTTTTCTCATTTTGTCTCTCATAGTTGAGGTCTACCTATGATGTAAATTACAGACGCCTCTCATCTTTTTAAGTGGTGGAACTTGCACTATTGGTGACTGACTAAATACTTTTTTGCCCCACTGTATAGTCTCTGATATGTTTTAATACCCTAACAAAAAAATAATAATAATTGGGTCCCCATGGCTTGCGATTTCTTACACTTAAATAAAAATAACTCTCTGAAAGATACATTGTTATAGCATAGTGACTTACAAGACATGTAGACCCTTAATTCAGGTTGTGAGCATGCATATTTTGGTTAAAATTAATAATAATTCATGGTTATTAATAGAGATGAGCGAACACTGTTCGGAACAGCCGTTCCGAACAGCACGCTCCCATAGAAATGAATGGAAGTAGCCGGCACGCGGGGGGTTAAGCGACCGGCCGCCGGCAAAGTGTACGTGCCAGCTGCTTCCATTCATTTCTATGGGAGAGTGCTGTTCGGAACGGATGATCCGAACAGTGTTCGCTCATCTCTAGTTATTAACTCATTGCAGGATACATCCTGGCCCTGTTATGTTTAATAAACAAGAGACACTGTTATTAAATCTGGAAAGAACTTCTGTGGCCTATTCTGCAACTCGGTTTGAGCTCAAAGCCACCACATACAGGACGAGGTTAACCTCTGCTTTAGTGTATTTGGAAACTGTAAAAGGACTGTGATGATTGGCTGAAACATCGTTGTGGAGGTATTTATGGGCTATGTGTGCGTGGCTTATAAATCAAATCAAATCAAAAAAGCTTTATTGGCATGTCCGAATAGGTATTTGGCATTGCCAAAGCTAGTAAAGTGGGCGGGAGGGGGGGGGAGTTGGATTCGGGTGGGTGAGTGGTGGGTATGGGGGGGTGAGGGTGGGTGGTTTGGGTTATAACAGTCCATGGAGTCTCATCTTCCTCTTAGTTGGTGAGTGCTATATGGGGAGGTGGGGGTGGGGCGGGTGTATTGGGATAAATATAACAGTCCGTGGAGTCTCATCTTCCTCTTATTTGGTGACAGCTGGACACGTATTGGGCAGCGATCTCCACAGTGGCCTCTTCTTCTCCCAGTAGGATGTAGAGTTTCCTCTTCTCGTCTGCAGATATGAAGTCTGGGATGTGGGCAGAGAGTCTTTGGTAGTAGACAGCCCTCACAGCTGAGTATTTGGTGCAGTGTAGCAGGAAGTGGGTCTCGTCTTCTAGGGCCCCCTGGTCACAGTGCTGGCACAGTCTGTTCTCCCGTGGCTTGTACGTCTGCCTGTATCGCCCCGTCTCTATCTCTAGGTTGTGGGCGCTCAGTCTGTACCGGCTCAGGGTCTGTCTGTGCTTGGGGTGGCGTATTCTCTCCAGGTAGGTGGCCATGGTGTAGTCCCTTTGTAGGGATTGGTACACGGTGAGTTTCTTGGATTTATTTATTTCGTTTCTCCATTCTTCAATGTACCGCTCTCTGTTTGCCTCTGTGGTCACCTTTATTTCGGCCTTGGTTATCATCTGTCGGTGTTTTTGGTTTGGTGGTTGGCTGATGTTTGGTTGGTGAGTGTCTGGTTTGCTCAGGTGGCTTAGCCATGCTTGGTGGTGGTAGGAGTCAGGCTTGCTCCCCTGGATGTGTGCCTGGAAAGCTAGCGCCCTCTTCTGTATGGTGAGCCATAGGGGGAGCATGCCTAGCTCTGCCCTGCAGGCCATGTTGGAGGTGTTGCGATGGACATGGAGCAGGTACTTGCAGAACTCCAGGTGGAAGTTCTCTGTTGGGCTGGAATCCCACTTTGACTGGTCTAGGTAGGTGGCTGGGCCCCATACCTCGCTGCCATAGAGAAGGATCGGGGAGATGACTGCGTCAAATATCTTCAGCCAGACCCTCACCGGTGGTTTGAGGTGGTACAGTTGTCTTCTGATGGCGTAGAAGGTTCTGCAGGCTTTTGCTTTCAGGGTTTCTATTGCTGCTTTGAGGCTTATAAGATTGCACACAAAGAGTTAGGTAATTACTTCTCCACCCAATGTCAGACTGGGATGTCTAGGGCTCACCAGTGAGATTGTATCTAGGGGGCAGCTACAGGTAATAGCAATGCATTGCCTGTTACTAAACCTCCAGTAGGGGTTCGATAGGGCCCACTAATGGCGCGGGGCCCACTGGGAGATTCACTGTTCTCCCAATGGGCCAGTCCAACCCTGACTCCACCTCACACCTTTGTGCCTGTTTCTTAGCTAGGTATGTTTTAATTTCTATTTTCCTCAACCATCAATAGATCACCTTTAAAAGATCCAGCTAGTATCCAAAGATCCAGTTAGTATTAACTGGCCTCCCAACACTTACCAAATTCTGCAGTGGTATAAATAAAAAGATTATTACATTTCTGAGCAGTGGCGGAATCAGGGTTTGCGGGGCCCTGGGCAATTGACTTTGGCGGGGCCCTACGCACAGCGCGCCGCAGCAAATTAGGCCCAGCCCACGTTTATGTTGACTCCGCTCATTCTCATTAATTTTTCATGTGATTCCACACAGTATAATCCTCCTATAGTCACCCGTAAATTATATGTCCCCCCTCCATGTCTCCCCCATTTTCATATACACCCTTCATGTACCCCTAGTTTCATGCCCCCCCTCTATGTCCCCAGTTTAATGCCATTCTACCCCTTTATCTGCCCACAGTTTCATGTCCCCCCGTCTCTGCCCCAGTGTCATGCCGTTCTCCCCCCTTCATCTGTCCCAATGTCATGCCATTCTCCCCCCCTTCATCTGCCCCAATGTCATGCCATTCTCCCCCCCTTCATCTGCCCCAGTGTCATGCCATCCCCCCTTCATCTGCCCCAGTATCATGCCATCCCCCCCTTCATCTGCCCCAGTATCATGCCATTCTCCCCCTTCATCTGCCTCAGTGTCATGCCGTTCTCCCCCCTTCATATGCCCCAGTGTCATGCCGTTCTCGCCCCTTCATCTGCCCCAGTGTCATGCTGTTCTCCCCCCTCCATCCACCCCAGTGTCATGCTGTTCTCCCCCTCCATCTGCCCCAGTGTCATGCCGTTCTCCCCCCTTCATCTGCCCCAGGGTCATGCCGTTCTCCCCCCCCTTCATTTGCCCCAGTGTCATGCTGTTTTCTACCCCTTCATCTGCCCCAGTGTCATGCCGTTCTCCCCCCTTCATCTGCCCCAGTGTCATGCTGTTCTCTCCCCCTCCATCTGCCCCAGTGTCATGCTGTTCTCACACACACACACATGCGCGCGCGCTCACCTTTCCTCGTTCCCCTGCAGCTCTCTCCCTCATACACATATTGTAGGTGCGATGTGACGTCATCACATCGCGACTACAAATGCCGGAGCTCAGCGTTAAAACAGGAGCTGAGCTGTGACAGCTCCTGCTTTAAACGCCTATGTATTCAGCTCATCGGCGTCCGTAGGACCCTTGGGCGACAGAGCCTCAGTGGGCCCCCTTGTAAAGGAGGCGGGGGAGTCGAGACACTGTGCGTCGCAGATGAAGCAAGTGACGTCATGCAGGAGTGTGGCATCACCAACGCCATACCTCCTAATTTTTAAAGAGTAGAAAGAGGGGTAAAATGTGCTCTGCGCGCTGCTGCAAATTTGGCTCCACCCACTTTTATGTTGATTCCACCCATTCTCATTCATTTATCATGTGCTCCCACACAGTATAATCCTCCTACAGTCACCCGTAAATTATATGCCCCCCCTCCATCTCTCCCCTAGTTTCATATACACCCTTTCTCTGCCCCCAGTTTCATGCCCCCCCTCCATCTCTGTCCCCAGTTTCATCACGTTCTCCCCCTTCATCTGCCCACAGTTTAATGTCCCCCGTCTCTGCCCCAGTGTCATGCTGTTCCCCCCTCCCCTTCATTTGCCCCCAGTTTCATTGGGCCCCCTCCACCTCTGTCCCCAGTTTCATGCCGTTCTCTCCCCACCCCCTTCATCTTCCCCAGTGTCATGCCGTTCCCCCCTCCCCTTCATTTGCCCCCCAGTTTCATTGGACCCCCTCCATCTCTGTCCCCATTTTCATGCCGTTCTCTCCCCACCCCCTTCATCTTCCCCAGTGTCATGCCGTTCCCCCCCTCCCCTTCATTTGCCCCCCAGTTTCATGGGCCCCCTTCATTATGTTCCACCTTAATATTTAATACAAAACAAACACTTACACTCACCTTCTATCACTCACCTTCCATCGTTCCCCCGACGCTCCTCTCTCCAGTCACATACGCGATTAAAGCAGGAGCTGTGACCTCAGCTCCTGCTTAGCTCCGGCCCGGCTTGCGTGTGTAGGCGCGATGTGATGACGTCATCGCGCCTACACACGCAAGCCAGGCCGGAGCTTTAAAGCAGGAGCTGATCTCACAGCTCCTGCTTTAATCGCGTATGTATTCAGCTCATCGGCGGACGGACGCCGATGAGCTGTAATCGTGACAGGCAAGTGCCAGGGGGTCCCCAGAGGCTCTGTGGGCCCCGGCACTTGCCCGACTATGCCGAGCTGACCGGAACCATTTTGTTAGGGCCGGGCCGTGGGGCCCCGCTAAGCGCGGGGCCCCGGGCGGTTGCCCGGCTCGCCCGGCCCTGGATCCGCCCCTGTTTCTGAGGGCCCCAAAATCAGCAGCAGATTATGCCATCCATTGTTTTTAATGGGAGGCAGAGATCAGAGCAGGACATTGAAAAATAAGCATCCTGCTCGATCTCGCAATGGATTCCGTGGCTGCATCTGCCGCAGAGTCTGAAGAGAGACCCGATTGAATGGGCCCATTCTTCTGGGAGTCTGAGGGCTGGAAAATGAAGAGGAATCGAGGCACAAGTCTGCCTCAAATTCCTCTTCAGTTTCATCTGTTTGAATGGCCTCTAATACTGCCATCATCTTTACACTCTCTTTATCTCGTATAGGCTCACCAGCAGCTAAATCATGATCGAGCAATATCCAGCGCTAGCAGTCTCTGTACCTGACCTTCTTTAGACTATAGGACATTTAGATAACATAATGCCAAATACCTAAAATGTAGGAATCTCGGTTATCAAAAATTCTGAAAAACATAGAGGGATCAATTCATAGTACTGTACGTGAAAAATTACATCAATTCGTAGGACCTGGAATAGAAGAAGAGGGAAGTAGGACCTTTACTTCGAGCACACTATGACATCCTAACTAGGAGACTCTTCTAATCCACCATGGTAATATGTTAAATCTGATATGACTTTGAGGAGATGAAATGTAATTCTCTATAGGTTTTTTTTTTGTGGTTTTGCTACGGACCTGAAAAATATAATTCAATTCATGATTTATGTTAGTGATTTTTGGTGTGTTTTTTTTCATGTGTTTTTGTAGACCTGCTGTTCCCTGTAAAATAGACTATGGAAACACTCCAGGAAAAAAGCCCACCAAAGATAGTAAATGCACAACAACAACAAAAACACCACATAAGGGCACAGCTTACAGTGTGATTTATATTTCCATATTAACTTGCAGCCAATATGTAATTGTAGTTTTTTTATTTCTTGGAGATAAACCAGGAACAACAAATGCTATGTGTGAAACCACCCAAATAGGGCCATGATCTACCATGTACTATTTATCTGTTTATCAGTGGGACCTTTACACACTTGAATAGGAAAGCAGCGTGTAGACGTACTGATATAGCAGATTACACTGGAAAACACACCATGGATATCTTAAATGTCATTAAGTGTTTCTTAAGTAGTTTTTTATGCAGATTTCAAATCTGAAAACCGTTTTGCTCTATCAGGTCAGATTCTTAAGATATCGTCGTATAAATATTTTTATTTTGCTTAACCCTTTCCCGACATCCGTTGTACTATTACGGTGCATGCCGGGTGTGTAACTATACTCGGACCGATTGGAGACATTAACTCCTCCGGCGCCGCGGTCAACAAATTGCCGACCATTCTTCTCCTTTTTAGAGTACCGCCCTTTTGTTGATTGGCTGGCCGTACCATGATATACCTCTACTCAGGTCCGCCCAGAAATAGAAAAAGAGGGCGGTATCATAAGAATGAGAGGATTAGTCGGCGGTTTCCTGATTGGTGTATGCTATTAGACTTGTTTTCATTCAGGTCTGCTCAGGGTTAGGGAGCGTCACCAAATGATTGGTTGATGTTCTTTTTGACTGCCGGACCTGTCTCTATCGATTTAAGAAAAGGGACGTTACCGAAAGAATGAGGAGCCCCGTTGGCGCTTCTCCGATTGGAGGATACTGCCAGACCTATTTTCTTACAGGGCCGATCGGGGAGGGGGCGTCACCAATAGCTAGAACTAGTAGCTCCATCAGCGCTCTTTTTTTATTGGTTAACGGCATGACTAACACACAGGTTTCAAATTTAGTCTGATTATGGTGCTTTTGTATTTAAACCTGCGGTGCTAAATGTTTGGTATTGCATTTAAGGCTTGAAAAAGCGTTCTGAGGAACGCGAAACGGCTGTTGCCTCTTCTTTTTGCCTATAATGTCATTCCTCCCTACCACAAGGCTGTTTTTAAATGTACCTAATAAAAGGATTTGATTTTTAGGAAGATATATCAATTGGTGAGTGCCCTTCCTTTACTTTTTTCTATTAACAGTATATGTCTGTGTTTTTTCCTCGGAATGTTGAGCACCAACTAATTTTTCACAGCCTATTTGTCAATCAGGTCTCGATCTATCCTATGACAAAAATAGAAAACAGCACCGAGCTGCATATGGTGAGGTACCGTATGGTAAGTTGCTATTGGTAGTATGAGAGCTTCTCACCTTGTAAGGTTGTATAATACAACCATAAGTTAGGTTTTTGAACCACTTGAGGAGGGAGGGTTCCGTCCCAGGTGACGAGACTGCAGGATCCGTACCACTTTTGGTGTCATTCAGTATGGAAAGGACCAGATTTCGAAAAGGATCACCACGCTCAGCCAACAGTCATACAATATTCTTTATTTTCGTTTAGAAGAACACACTACATGTTTCGAGCACAACGCTCTTTTTCAAGTGTATAAGCTGACCAAAGGCAAATCCTTCCAACCATTGCCTGAAGTTCTAGTTCCAGTTTTTTTTTATTAATAACTGAAGAGTCGGTAGATTTTGTAGAGAAAAACCTCTGATTTCATTACAGCAGAAAAATCTTTAATCAAAACTCAAAGCTAAATTCAGTCATCCACAATGACAAAGACATCCAGGCGGACCTCCTTTATATCAGCTGATTCCCATGCTCTGACAGTTCAGGACATCTGTTAAGTTCGGTTATGTGAGCGGATCTTTTCACTACCTGCATTTCCCAAATTGCCAATTACCAGTATAAAGGAGGTCCGCCTGGATGTCTATGTCATTGTGGATGACTGAATTTAGCTTTGAGTTTTGATTAAAGATTTTTCTGCTGTAATGAAATCAGAGGTTTTTCTCTACAAAATCTACCGACTCTTCAGTTATTAATAAAAAAAAAAACTGGAACTAGAACTTCAGGCAATGGTTGGAAGGATTTGCCTTTGGTCAGCTTATACACTTAAAAAAGAGCGTTGTGCTCGAAACGCGTAGTGTGTTCTAAACGAAAGTAAAGAATATTGTATGACTGTTGGCTGAGCGTGGTCATCCTTTTCGAAATCTGGTCTTTTCCATATCGATCTATCCTATGGGTGCGAATTTTTGAAGTGATTTATTATTGTCTAAGAACAGGCAGTGCCATCCACCAGTCAAGATTAAGATCAGATTAAGACCTCATATGGCTCTGGGAGCGGATAAATAAAAAAGTTATGGGGTTTAGAAGGAGGGGAGTCAAAAACGAAAAACGAAAATCAAAAAATGCCATTGGCGGGAAGGGGTTAAATAGGACTAAAAGCTTCTGACAGTATACAAAATTATATTATATATATATGCTCTCTCTCTATTTATATATACTAGCATTTGCCCGCGACTTTGTGTGCGTGTTGCTGTTGGCAACGACACGCGTATACGCATGCAATTGTTGCTGGCGATGATCTGCCTGCGCCCATGTCTCGGGCGCAGTGTGCAGTATAAATTCAAACGTTCACATTTATAATATTAGTAGGATATATATATAAGTATATATATAAGAATATTGCATTATAATTATTTATTAAAGGGGCTCTATCATTGGCAGAAGTCATTTTTAACTAATCACATCCTTGCATAGTCTTTAGAAAGGCTATTCCATACGTACCTTCTGTATGTAAATACCTCAGTAGTGTTTGAATAAGTCTGTTTTTATTTATATGCTAATTAGCTTCTCGGTGCACAGGAAGTAGTCAGCCAGCTCCCCTCTCCCTGCTGTGTACTATGCACGAGAGCAGGGAGGAGTCAGCAGCAGCCTGTGCTTTATACACAGGAGACAGTGCACAAAGAGACTTCCGGGGTGCACGGAGAAGGCTCATTCGCATATAAATAAAAACAGACTTATTAAAGATCTGCTGAGGCAAATTAACATACAAAAGGTAGGTGTGGAATAGCCTTTCTAGAAAACCTTCATCGCAGTCAGCCATGAACATGGCGAGCGTTTCCACCAGCAGGACATTTCGGTAATAGAGTCACGCTATCAGGGTCGATGGAGTGCAGCGATGTTGGCAGACTACTGTTGGACACTTGAGCGTGATTTGTCAACTTATCAGTATAAGCGGAAGTCCACGGCCAAGAAATTTAAACCATGAACATGTTTAACGAATTTTTGCACATATTTTACAGATATTAGACTTCAAACTGAATTTTTGTTTATCATGTGTATGTTTATGTGTGTTATATATAATTTCAGTAGCTATAGCCACGTTCATGTTTACGTTTAAAATTCATATAGCAATAACTTTTAAAATACAAGTTTTTGTGCAAAAAATACATTTCTTATGTTTTGAAGTAATTAAAGGAGTATTTCCACGTCGCAAACCTACCCGTCTTCGTTTCTGTGAAATCTTCTGTCTTCCGGCTTTGTTGCGTCATTGGTGGGCAGGGTCACATATGCAAAGCCAAGCGGCGAGATGCCGCCAGCTCTGCGTGCGCGCTCATGGACCAGTCTAGCCTTCACAATGCGAATACAGACCTGCCGGGTCTGTATTCACATTGAGAAGGCTAGACTGGTCCATGAGCGCGCACGCAGGGCCGGCGGCATCTCGCCGCTTGGCTTTGCATATGTGACCCCGGAGCGGAATAACAGCATTGCTTCTGCCGCAGCTGGCTTCATGCCGGGCAGAAGCATATCGATGTTGCTGGCTTCACCTGTGCCGGCCACTAACAGTCCCCAGCATCCGCCTCTCTATTACAGCGGATGCCAGGGAGTGTTAGACGCCGGCACAGGTGAAGCCAGCAACATCGCAATGCTTCTGCCCTGCATGAAGCCAGCAGCGGCAGAAGCTATGCTGTTATTCTGCTCCTCCTCAGGGCAGAAGCATAACAATGTTGCTGGCTTCACCTGTGCCAGCGTCTAACCCTGTGCCGGCGTGTAACCCTGTATTGGCGGCCCCTTCCCCCCAAAGGGTAAACTACCCCCCCCCCCAGGCTCGCTCCCTGCACTTAGCCCCTCCTCCCTCCCCCCTGAGAGCAGGCTGATACATCACTTGACTCAGGAGCAGCTAGGTCAGGGCTGTGGCCACAAAAAAATGAATAAAGTGAGATAGTGGCCAAACAAAGCAGTTTTGCTGAAGCAATGTATTTAGGAAAAGTCTTACATCCACATTAACAAGCAGTATAGATAGGATCCTTGTGATGGGACAACCCCTTTAATTGAAATATAAAATTTAAGATTGTGGATATTTCAAGAATGGAGGGTGATACAGAAAAACTGTTTGCATATTTGAATTCAGCATGTTCAAATTGACTAAGATCGATTATTGTATATCCTTTGGAAAGTTTTTTTGTTGTTGTTGTTTAGTGTTATAGTATTCTTATTGGCTGTCTCTTGTTAGGATGCAGATATCGCAGTTCAGGATTTTGCACTGTTCTCTTGTAATTTAAAAATGTTAGCAAAAATATAACTAACAAAAAAATGTCCATGTTAATGCCAAAGACTGACCTGATTTATCACCATAGAAGGCAATTGGTAGAACTTAGAATACGAGTTGTAAAACAAAAATGAAAACCCTGAGTACTTGGCAAGGTCACATTCCCACATCGCTGTGCACAAGAAAGGAACAAGAGCATGATTAGAAATTATCACTTCATAAAGTGAAGTCAAGTAGCTGATAGTCAGGATGACGTAAAGCAGTGGCAGAGTCTTGTATTCCAGTATAGGCATGTTCTGTAATAAACAGGATAGGTTCACATTTGCATCAGAATATTCATTGAGAGTCCAATGAAAATTGGCAGAGGAAAAAGTCCTGCATGGAGGACTTTTTCCTCTGCCGCTTTCAGTTCAAAAATGACAGACACCCAATGGACTGTTTAACCACTATTTTAGTGGTCCGCTCCTCTGTTGCTTGGGTCCCCCTGATGGACCCGGACAACACAGAGACGGTACTAGTGGGAACATAGAGTAATGCAGAAATCAACATACTGTCTGTGATCTGCAATATAGATCTGAGATTTGACCCATCTGTTTGGTACATTAATAATAATGAAGTTATGAGGATCCTGGGGGCTACTTTACTTTTGTACTTAGCACATCTGTTAAATCTGCTCCCACCTGTGCCCCATCTTCTCCTGCTCAATTGCAAGATGAAAAATACGCTCCACTGTCACTGCTGTGTAGATGTGTGGAGGGTCTTACACCTCCAGGGTCAGGACTATACATAACACTTCCTGGGCCATGGCTCCTACGGCCGCATCGATTTCTTCCTGTTTAGTCATCATGCCCTCTCCTGGTCTATGACAACCGCGATTAGCTCAGCCCTGTGGTGCAATCATGCCAGTGTTTTTGTCAGTTAAGGCCCCAAGTCTTGTGCCACGCCCATTTACGTGGCGCTCCTTATAGAGGACCTTACATGTCCTCTGGCACATGTGGTTTTATATACCGCTAGAAAGCTGACAGTACGATGAATTCAGCGCACTGTCTGCTTTACCGTTATTTGCCCCGGGGCAAGAGATATCGGTGCCATTATCAATCTCTGCCCACTGGCATTCCTGGCAGTCTATCTGGGTTGCAAGGAAAGCCCCCCTGACTGTACTCCTCCATAGTCCTGAACTGTCAGGGGGGGCATTCCTTACTGCTCAGCAATAACGCCCCTCAGCACTAGTCTATGGATGAGTACTGTCAGGAAGGGCGTTCCTCACAGGTTAGCGTCATTGCTGGTCATATGACTGACAAGCATGATGTCATATGGCATGTGACACACCCTCCTAGAAGCCCCCTTAACAGACTAGAAAACAGTGGGCTTTCACCTCTAAAGAAATGCTATTCCTACTGTGATGACATGCAGTCTCTAGGGTAAGCCATGTCCAGGCTTTTTAGCCCAATAACCATGTTCAATATTGGCATGTAAGTGGTTAGACAGAAGAAGGGGAATATAAAATGTTTTCCAGAACAGGCTGGCTTTATAGTGTACCAGGCAAAACCCCTGCTGTGCATTTTTGTTTAAAAGCCAATTTAAAAACTAGACATGAAAGAGTCCAGACATTTATTTTCCTAGATACAAAAAAACAGTTCTATTCTATCTATTGGAAATTTTTCCTCAGAAAATCATTAAATCCTGTCATTCAGCTTTTCTTTTATATTGATGTGTATTTTTCGTGATTTTATTAACTTTGTGCAATATCCTTATTAGTATATTCAGAAAAGTATTGTAAAATTTCACCTGAACCAGCGTCTCCAGACACAATATGCCTCAGCGTGAAGTATCTATGTGGTGAATACAGAATTTTCTTAGCAGTGGCCAGTTTGTGAAGACATAGAACAATACCTGATCCGACACCCTCTCTGCGTCACTGGAGTCGGTAAGCCAAACTTCCAAATCTAACTTTTTTTCTGATTCCACTATTGTTCCACATACTGACCTTTTCATACATACAGTACATTTTTTTTATTTTATATAATCTCTATAGCAAAGCAGGAATTCTATCCCACCAATATTTCCTGATCAAAATGGTGAGGAATAGGATAGAAATGTGCCACTTGACTTACAGGAAGTCTGTCAAAAGGAACATCTGTATCAAGCTTTATGACAGTACCTTGTAGGGCTACTTGTACTCAAAGAGTCTTTGCTTATTCTGTATTGCAGCTCCATTTTCATGAAAATCATTTTATTCCAAGGCTAGGCTCACATCCCCGTCGGAGTCTCATTTGGAGACACTGCTGCAGAAACCGCTGAAAATTGTCACTGAGAAAAGTCCTGCACGGAGAACTTTTCTTTTCACCAGTTTTAGTATAAAAATCTAAAAAAATATCTATGGATTGTACGGGTAACCGCTGTTTTAAGCAGTTTGGGTTCACCAGCAGACCCTAACAACTAAGACCCGTGCTCAGATGTGCAATTCTTCTACTGCTGGGGCTTCACTCTCTGCTCTAGAAAATCGCCTCTAACCGTCGCCCACCATTGCTTGTGTAACAGCTTCCATTTTGCCGTACTTTGAGCCGTCTATATAGAGTGGAGAGCAAAGGAGAAGAAACTCCTCTGAGGTGGACATTGGTCCAGAGCTTTCTTTGTCTGAGCTTACATCACTGATCACACAAGATGGTGCTTCACCCACTGTTACTGGTCCCTCCTCTCATACAATCATCTTACAGCAGCTTCAAACAGTACTTGAGACATCCGTGCTCCATCTCCGCTGATTCATCACCAGCTTCCGCTACGGGGGAAGAGTCACAGCCTACATCAGTTATGTTTGGTTGTGCTGTGCTTCATCACCACCAAAGAGAACAGCACACATACAGGAACAAAGATGTACACAGAGGCAGCAAACACACGAGAGGGGAGCACAAAAACTAAGCATAACCATATTATTTAACACTTATTTATACTTATACTTCTATATACTTCCTGGCGCCGCCTTGTGTGGCTGCCTTGATACAGTGCTCCGAGCTGGGAGCAACCTTTATCTTTCCTTTTTCACTCTTTTTCTCTGTATCTTCAAGAATCCTGTAACCAAGCAAACTAGCACTATGAATTAGCAACTATAAATCGAATGGAAGATCCTGTGGAGTATTTTGTTCCTTTTGTTTCTATTGTTAAGCATGGACAATGACTCAAGACCTGGAGTTTTTCCTGTGCACATGTGCCTGTTACCATCCCCCAAGGAGCTAAGGACAGCATGGACACCATGTGGCATAGAGGAGAAACCTACATGGAAGTGTGGACTTCTTCTTTTCAAGGAGATGATTTTTGGTGTCTATTGCTGATGTGTGAGGATGCCTACAGCTGACTGGTATTTCTTTCTTTTATTGTGGACACGTGGGACTCTGTTACAACCTGGGAACCTACCATCATCCACCTACCCCATGTGTTTATGGAACCTGGATGGCTTCAGACCTCTCTGGGCAGTAGAACACAGTGGTAAGAAGAAAGGAGGAGGAGGGCTTGTGATGAAGGATATTTGGGGTATTTTCTTTTGTGGTTAATGGACAATAGAGCTGATGCAAGATACCGAACTATCAGCTGTGAGCATGAGATCTCACTACCTACCAAAGGAACTGCCACGTTATCATGATAGCTGCATATGTCCCCCACCTCTGCAAAAAAAAAGAAAAAACCTTTTTTTTTGCCTGTTATATCTACATGCTGTGACCCCCCTCCTCATGTCCTCCAACCACAGTCGGGCTGTATTATTAACATCACTTCACACAGATAACTAAATGATCCTGCACTGTGTCTGTGTTTCTTTCTTTTTAGTTACTATGATTCCTAGTATTTCTCTATCTGCCATGAGCTTGTATGTGTTTCTCTCTTGTTATATACTACTTTACCATCTATGAAACTGTATCACTGAAATTTCCCCATTGTGGGACTATTAAAGGATTATCTTATCTTATTTAAATATGGCAGCTGCTCAGAACTGTATTGTGCAGTGGAGAACCAGAGGCAATGCTCTCAATCAGTGACCGAACTGATCACGAGCATTATCCCTCTCAAAGCTTCAGTCAAAGTGTTGAAGGCTCCCAAGCTTGTCTGATATACACCTCTATTATGCTCTATGTAGTCTGCATTATCCTTGTAACATATTCTGTTAGTGATGCTTCTCAGAGATGCTGCCTGATGCTGGAAAGGGTAGGACACTTTAGATCCCTATATCTTAGGATAATTTAGGGCTTTAAAGACCTGGAGATCTCCATCCTGACCAGTGTTTATAATGGTGCATTACTCTGAATCAGTAAGGGCTATCATGAGGATCTTAAATTCAAAGATCTTTTTTATAGTCCTAATGGATCCTGAGAAATCAACATTTGTAGTCAGGATGTTCTATACAGGGCCGCCGATAGGCCAGTACTACTGCTACTGGCGTCAGGGGCCCGGCCAAATTGAAAAATGGGGGGGGGGCCCGGTTTTGGCCCGCCACCGTGTGCCGGCCCCCTGGTGCCCGTAGCAGTCATTGTATGTCCTATTTCAACTCAGAACTGCATCCAGAGGATGCAGATCTGAGTTGAAGACATACGCGGCTGAAGCAAGGAGCTGACACAGGTCAGCTCCTCGCTTCGCACCTCTCTCGCTGACACATATGCGGCTGAAGCGAGGAGCTGACCTGTGTCAGCTCCTCGCTTCAGCCATCGCGTCTACAGGCCAGCAGCCAGCGGCGAGGCGCTGACACAGGATTACATCGCGTCTAGAAGCCAGTAGCCGGCGGCAGCGGCGAAGCGAGGAGCTGACACAGGTCAGCTCCTCGCTTCAGCCATCGCGTCTACAGGCCAGCAGCCGGCGGCAGCGGCGAGGCGCTGACACAGGTCAGCTCCTCGCTTCGCCGCTGCGCGCCTCTCTCGCTGACACATATGCGGCTGAAGCGAGGAACTGACCTGTGTCAGCTCCTCGCTTCGCCGCCGCTACTGGCTTGTAGACGCGATGTGATGACGTCACATCACGTCTACCACTGTACACCAGTGAGAGAGAGGCGCGCAGAGAGCTGCGAGGGAACGAAGGAGAAGGTAAGTGTAATGTCGTGTATGCTGAGGTGGAACGTGAAACTGGGGGCAGATGAAGGAGAGGACGGCATGACACTGGGGGCAGAGATGGAGAGGACGGCATGACACTGGGGACAGAGATGTGGGGACATGACACTGGGGGCAGAGATGGAGAGGACGGCATGACACTGGGGGCAGAGATGGGGGGACATGAATCTGAGGGCAGAGATGTGGAGACATGAATCTGGGGGCAGAGATGGAGAGGACGGCATGACACTGGGGGCAGAGATGGAGGGGACATGAATCTGGGGGCAGAAATGGAGGGGACATGAATCTGGGGGCAGAGATGGAGGGACATGACACTGGGGGCAGAGATGGAGGGACATGACACTGGGGGCAGAGATGGAGGGACCTGACACTGGGGGCAGAGATGGAGGGGACATGAATATGGGGCAGAGATGGAGGGGACATGAATATGGGGGCAGAGATGGAGGGGACATGAATATGGGGGCAGAGATGGAGGGGACATGAATATGGGGGCCGATATGGAGGGGACATGAATCTGGGGGCAGAGATGGAGGGACATGAATCTGGGGGCAGAGATGGAGGGGACATGAAACTGGGGGCAGAGATGGAGGGGGGACATGAAACTGCCGGCAGAGATGGAGGGGGGACATGAAACTGGGGGCAGAAATGGATGGGCGGACATGAATCTGGGGGCAGAGATGGAGGGGGAGACATGAAACTGGGGGCAGATGAAGGGTGTATATGAAGCTGGGGGAGAGAGAGGGGGGACATATAATTTACGTGTGACTGTAGGAGGATTATACCGTGTGCGGGCACATGAAAAATGAATGAGAATCGCAGCACATTTTGTCCCTCTTTTGGTTCTTCAAAAGTTGGGAGGTATGGGTACAGGGGGCAATGGAAAGATGTTAGAAGGTGGACGGAGGGGGGGATTGTTGGGACATCGGGTGTGCGGCACTGCGGAGAGGGAACTGGAGCAATAATATATAATATATAAGTTTTTAGCTGGAGAACTACAAGGCACACAATACCTCCAAAGGTATGTGTGCTTTGTATTAATAATGATGTACTAGCATAGCAGCCTGTTTGGGGGTGGGAATTTCACTTTAAAGGAGTGTTCACATTGTGTTTTTGGCCTCCCTTGCCGGGATACGTTGGTAACCAGTCACAATCAGCTCCCCACTTATCCCTGCACGGAGAACTGCAGCCCCCCCCCCCTTTTTTTTTTTAATGGCCAGTTCTTTGTGCAGGGATAAGTTGACAGCTGATTCTGACTGGTTACCAAAGTATCCCGGCAAGGGAGGCCAAAAACGCAATGTGAATAAGCCCTGAGGATTTATTAGGAGGCTCTTATAGATGGTGCTGGCTCTCTATAGGGGCTGTCACACGTAGCAGATCTTACCTGCAAATAGAATCTGATTAAACCTTGTAATGCTGCAAAATAAAGGGAAATGTAATACATAATGGGTATGTCGCAAAATAAGGTAGTTTTAAAATGGCGGGGGGGGGGGCAGACACTTAGGCTGTATGGGGCCCCAAAATTCCTGATGGTGGCCCTGGTTCTATATATGTCTTTTTCTCTTGTGAATGCCATCCTTCACAATTTCTCAAAGTTGAAATTTTGGCCTAAAAGCAAAGCGCTATGTGTGGAAGAGAAGTAACACTGCTCATCACCCTGAACACCTCAGCCACACTGTGAAACTTGGTGGTGGCAGCATTATGGTGTAAGGAGGCTTTTCTTCAGCAGGGACGCTTGTCAGAGTTGGTGGGAAGATGGATGGAGCTAAATACAGGGCAATCCTGGAAAAAAAAAAACCTGTTATAGGCTGCAAAAGACTTGAGACTGGGAAGGAGATTCACCTTCCAGCCAGACAATGAGCCTAAACCTACAGCCAGAGCTACAGTAGAATGATTTAGACCAACGAATATTCATGTATTAGAATCGCCCTGTCAAAGTCCAGACCCTAACAAAGGGATAGTTATCTGCAAATTAATTTTATTCCTGAGCCACATTAGATTTGTGGGACACAAATGTCCCATTAGTGCCTTTCCACACAGTATAATGTTCTTTATTTTTCCCCACACAGTTTCAAGATCCTTAGTGCCACCATACACTATAATGCCCCAGTAGTGCCTACCACACAGTAGAATACTCCTTAATACCCAGACACAGTATAAAGTTTCCTAGTTAATGACATTGACCCCATTGACCCCTCAACTCCATTTGACCACTAGGGAAAGTTAAATTAATATGAAATATTTTTTTCTTAAATTTTCCTACGTCATCACCTTATGGTGGACTACGGTCAGAGGGACTTTACTGAAAATACCCCTGAATCCCCCTGGTGTAAATGTTATGTCAAATAATTTAACCCCAACAAAATGTAATATAATACTCTTTTATTCTTTAAAAATTCCACTCATATACAAATATTGTTAAAAATCAGAACCCACTCTAAACAGGAATACATTTCAACAAAAAGAAAAACTGAATAATATGTTTGGTCAAACCATTTTCAGGATGTTTTGCAAAATAAGAGCTCCTTAAATATAGAATATATTAATTAATTACATTAAGATATCTTGCATTTTTTCTGTACAATGAATCTACTCAGTAGTATAACAAGTGTACACATTCTTATGCATCTTGGTGGCATGAGATATATTTTGTAGAGTATGACAAAACAGTGGGCAACATTTTACCATTAAAATAGATTTAGAACATGGAATCAGTCCCTTTTATACATGTTAAGGCAAAATTTTGAAAAAAATAAAAAATTACAAGGTTGTGAAAGCAATCTATGCACCATTAAACCCAGAGAAGAGCTTACTACTGCTCCTTTGTGTAACATATTCCCACCAAGAAAGCGGGCCACATTATTATTCATTGACACCAGATAACAGGCAGAAGTGTGTTGCACTGTGAAAGCTTTGGACATGAACTAGTAGCACTTGGTTCAGCTAATAATAATAGAGCTATAATATGTAATAACTAGAACCAATATCTGTAAAGAAAGAAACTATAAGTTTTCAAAGTGAACCATATACGGATACTTTACCGCTGATCTAAATTGCTTTCATGTGGTTAGCAACTGTGAATAGTGATATATATATCAACCTTCTCACCACTGTGCAGTATAACACACCTCCACACATAAGAAAGAGCAAGGAAAGAAGAAAAAGAAGAAAAAAAAAAAGATTACTAAAATTAAGAAGGTTGAGACGGGTATACTTTATACTATAATTCTTCTTATATCTGACAGATCACATGACAATCACATTGACAACTGTGTGATGATTTAGATGATAAGAGGTTAAAAATAAAGTTTCCGTTACATTTTCATATGTAGTTAATAAAAACACATTGGGGACAACTTGTAGGGGGCTTATTCCATCTTTATATAGATAGCTGGATCTAATATCTGACCCTGTTATTACCTGTATTCACTCATTTACAGATCAATTCTTATCTCTGCTATCATCCAATATGAGATTAGTGTGCAATGCAGCCCTGTATACCTCATCCATTATGAAAACTAGTATAGGAGCTATAAAACCATATTCTCATCTTCAGGAAAAACTACTAAAAAAAAAGCAGCCAATAACCCCATACACCATTGCTACTGAACTTTCCACTCCTCACACACAACTTACAGTGCTAAAATCTAGACAAACCTAAGAACACAGCATTTGTGCTGATATGGTGAAATGGATGAAGGACACACCAGAGCTCTCTTGACAAGATACATACAAAGTAAAGAAGATGTGAGACTGCTTAAAACTTCACACAGTGAATGTCACAGCTTCTCAAAGCCATAGCTGAAAGATATCGGGCGATCTGTAGATCAGCAGAACAAGCTGATCACAGCAGATATTTTTGGCAATAGCATATCAACATGAGTTAAACATGATTGTAGTCTTTGGAGAGCCTTTATACAAGATGACTAAAGAGTACTGTGAGCAGGAAGCGTCTCCTTTCCCGTGATGGCAGGCTGATAATGCATGTTGTAGCTTTCCCTGAAGTTACATCATTTCATGTGTATGTCAGCACCAACAGGGACTAAGGACCTCTTCACATTACAAAAGAGAACTAGCAAATCCTCATTTTCCATAATCCACACTGCCAAAATGATTTATTTTTATCCCCAAGCCACAATTAAGATGTCCAGTTATTGCACCGTTATGTACAGAAAAAAGCTACAAACAAATATTATTCTTTCTTTTTTTTTTTTCTTGTTTACAGAGTTCACCCACATTGCTGGTAGGTGGAAAGAAGCAAGTCTCGTCTCAAGTGAAGTCTTGCATACACATGGGATTCTTCATGGACTGTGGTGATGGAAAGCTTTATTTAAATATAGTGTTGTCCGAGTGTTGTGGATATCTTTTCCTCCTAAAACATTAAAAATAGAAAACAAACATTGTCAGTAAATCTAAAAACAAACCAAGTCTAGCTCATGGTATGTTCACATGGAGTTTTTTGCAGGTGGATTTTGACGCGGAATCAGCCTCAAAATTTGCCTACAAAAACGCTTACCATTCATTTCAATGGGAGTCACTCGCAGTTTTTTTCTGCTAGCGATTTTTTTCAGCTAGTGGGGAAAAAATGCGACATAGCCCTCTCTTCGCGGCTGACTCAGCAACGGAATCCACGTGGTGTCCATTCATCTGGGAGCGGGATGGCGAGGCACTGCATCGGCATCCCATCGCGGCTAGCCACACAGCGGAAAAAAGGTTTCTGCCGTGTGAACTTATCCTTAAGTCTTTTCTATAAATTTACCAATTATTTAGAATTTACTTGCTTCATTTATTTCCTTAATATATTCTCATTATGTGTAATTTCTCTTTTGGATAATGAAGCAACATAATATACTCTCCTCAGTTCACTTAAATTTGCAGTATATGTACGGAATATGCCAGAAAAACATCCTGATGAATGTGTGAAATAGTTTCACATATCATCATGTCTACATGTAGTATAAGCCTTTTTGGTCTTGTATTGGAAAGCTTACGCAACAACTCACTGACATATGTGCTATGCTGACACATTTCATCAAAATATATGTCAAAAGCATATTCATTTAGTATATGTTCAGTTTATAGATGTCTTGTGATATCTATAATCCATCAATGATAGGAACACCCCCTGATGAGAACAAAAATATAAATGAATGAATCACAAGTTATACTCAATCTATTTGCACAAAACTGTATATCAATGTATTCAGCTTCTTCTTCTGCTAGAAGATATATGGTAAAAGGTCCAGTTAAAAGTACACTACTACATACAGGTACATTCCATAAACAATGCTAAAGGGCTATTCCATAATTTAGAGTAATTCTCTATCCACTGGATCCAGTTACTGTATCTAAATGGAACGGCATGTGTGCTGCAACTCCATTCATTACCTTTGCGACTGCATGGATAGCAGAGTACAGCACTTACTCTAGGTTCACACTTGCACTTGCGTTCTCCAAGGGGACCCGAAAACAGAAACCCAATTCGCTTACCACGGAATAATCCACTGGCCACATAGGTCCACCAGGTTTCCACCCAAAAAATAGGGAGAGAAAAGTCCTGCCTGCTTGCACTTTGCAAGAAGATTTGGAGACTGTATCCCCAAATGGAATCCAAGCGCTAGTGAGAACCCAGTCTTAGTTGTCTTCAGCAGTTCTATAGAAGTGAATGGAGAGGCCGCACATACAAAACCAGCTGCTTCATTAATGTGGGATTACAAGGTTGGACTCACACAGACTTTTATCCTCTATCCAGTGTTATTTAAGTAAGGTGTGAGCTTCTACACATACTTTGCTTATATAAACACTCACATATTCTAAACACAAAGTAGAATTTATTTGAGATTTTATTCAGAGTTTAAGCACAATGAGAAAAGTATGTGGTGTACCAGTTCTTAGACAGTATGTATGTATTGATAGAGTAAATGTGTATAATGTTATTTACAGACAGTAGTACAATAAAAGAAAGGGAAATGTCTTAAAAGAAAGGGCAGTGTTTTTCATTGTCCTATCCTGTTCTGGAATAAAAGACACACAAGATAGTAGGTAAAGAAAAAGACGATAAATAATGTAAATAAAAAGAGATGATTGAAGCACTAAAAAATAGAATAGCCTAAAGCCGGCAGGTATAGCAGCACATAGTAACAGCACAGAGAAGAAATAGCCGTGATGATTTGCTCTGTTTACCTTGTAGGTCTCACAGAGCTCTGTGGCAAAAGCAAAATGCCATTCTGCAAGGTTTTTACTCCAGGCGTGTATATAATCTGCCAGTCTATTTAAATATACATTGACACCTACTGCCATTTTAGGTTAACAGAATATAGAGACAGGACCATATACAAAGCTACACATACTCAGCTCATCTCCCTGCTGAACAATTCCCTCCATGTATTCCATCCACACCAGGCAATGGAAAATTTGGAGAAAAGTATGACTGATCTACGTTTAAAGACTAAAGTACACAGTTATGACAAGGCAGAAACAGGAAGATTCATAGTGAAGGTATCACCTCCCAATTGTAATGCCGATTACCAAATAGACATGGAGTACATGCTTTATGCTTAGAAATTGTTAACATTAGAGCAAGTAGCTTCTAACCATAATGTTACTTCTTTTTATGCTTTAAGGTACTCTCTACCTAAAGCTAACGTTCCCATTATGGAGCAGTATTCCATGAATTCTTTCTGCTTCTATCTCTATATATCAGATCGAGGCCATTGCCTAGGGACAGTGTGAATCAGGCTCCAGTGACCAACTTTTCTACTTGAATGTACAGACAACTATGTCACCAAAACAGGTTGTACCACACAAATTTGCCTTGGAGTTGGGCAAAAACGAATTCACAGCTACAGAGATTATATTATATATATTATATAAAACGTCACCTTTAATAAATAGATTTAAAAAGAGGACAAAGAACAGACGACAAACATAAATCAGCTGTGTCAGTCTGGAGTAAGTTAAAGATGGTTCAAAAATGAGTAAATAGTATCCCGTCCCACCAGATTGACAGATCTATACGTGGCATTGTTTATCCAAAACCAACATATGATCCCTTAATAGTTTTGACATGTGTACTGTGTTACTTATAATATCTGCAATATCCCTCCAATGGCACCTGGGATATGCAGTCTCCTTTTACCTCTCACACTGGGAGGTTACGATGCTTCTCCCCTGATGATCCAGTGCTGAAGAGAGTACCGATGACATATGTATAAGGACCTTTTTTTATATATATTTTTTATAAATTCTTTATTTATAACAAAATTAAACAACGAAAACAAGACAGTCAGCAACAGGACAGAACCCACCAAAAGAGGGTCCGCAAATAAAACAAGCCACAACAAACTAAAACAATGCAGGGTAAATCATATATCAAAGTAAAGAAAAAAGAAACTAGGGGAACCCCGGCAGAGAAAGAGAGAAGGGTAAGTAGGGAAGAGGAAAGAGAGGGAGGAACGAACAACAGAGGGATATAACAGACAAAAACAAAACAAAAAACAAAAAAAAAGGGGGGGGGGGGTTGGTGGGAAATCAGGGAGGGTGGTGGTGGGCCACTCCGGCCAGACCTTTTTTTATTTTATATCTCTTTAGCTTGAGGGTCAGATTTATATTGCCTGATAGGTATCAGATTGAGGTGGTGTGTGTGTGTGTGTGTGTGTGTGTGTAGTATAACAGAGCAAATGCTCTTTTAAGAGTACATCAAAATATAATGGTGGAACTTGTGCAGTTGAATGTGCAGATGGAGACTGGGGAACATGCAAGGCCAGCTGACTCCATGACTGCCTTTGATAGAGGGAATGAGGTGGATTAAACCTCCCATCAAATATGTTACGAGGTTTTTGTGATAACTATTAGAAGGAGGAGGTGTTATGGTCTGTGTGGGGTTTTATTGGTAATACCGTTGGTTTATTTAAAATTCAAGGCACACTTAGCGGCTACCACAGCACTCTGCAGACTTAGTGGGATCATAATTTGTTTTTCCACAGGACAATGACCCTAAACACACAACCAGGCTATGTAAGGGATATATATTAAAGAAGGACAGTGACAGAGTGCTGTGTCAGATGACATGGATTGCATAAACCAAATATAGATGGTTGGGGAGAGTTGGACAAGAGTGAAGGAAAAGCAGCCAACATGTGCTCAGCACTTCTGGGAACCTGTTGGAAAATTATTCCAGGTGACTACCTCATGAAGCTAAAAGAGTGTCATTAAAGTGAAAAAGTTACCTTGCAGAATCTAAAATATAAAATGTATTCAAGTTTAACATTTTTTTCGTTTACTACTTCAGACATAATTCCATATGCGTTTCTTCATAGTTTATGTCTTCGACAAAAAAATACAATAAAATCGATAGAAAGGTGTTTATGACTGGTAATGTACTTACAGATGTGGCAGTGAAGTCATGAAAAGTTGTATCCAAGTGTTAAGGATTTGCCTAAGAACCTAGCAAAGTATATGCTTTTGTCTAATGTGTATTCTAAGGGGAGTCTACTGTATCAATAGGGTTGTCTGTATGCAGCTAATAGGGTAATGTATAATAATTTAAAACATACTGCACATTTACTGTGATTTAGCGATATGTAAAATATGTTGGTAGACTGAAAGAAAACTAAGGGAACCTTCACACTGAGTTTTTACCTATTGTTTTCAATGTGATACGCGCGTATCACATTGAAAGCAATAGGTAAAAAAAAAAGCCTCCCATTGATTTCAATGGGTAGCGCGTGTATGCCGGCACCCATTGAAGTCAATGGGATCTGTTTTTTACGCCGCTCACTCTGAACAATTTTTAGTTTAGAATGAGCGAACGTAAACTCCGTGTGCAGACTCCCTAAATTGTAGTACCACAGGATCTAACTGTTAGGCACTGACCACACTCCTTAACCACTTCCGGACCACCCATAGACTTTATACATCCGGATGCCTAGTTTTGACAGGACGTACCGGTACGTCCATTCAGAACACAGTAGCTGCACGGAGATCGTGCAGCTACTGAAGCTGGTAGCCGGCTGTAACTTCAGTCGGAGCTCCCAGAGAGATGACAGGGAAGGTTTATTCCCTTCCCTGCCATCTCGATCGCTGTGTATACAGCGCTCAATGGGTGCTGTATACACAGCTATGGGCGCTGCCATGATGCTGCCGCCCTCTGACCCGGTGGTCACGTGATCCGCCAGGAGCAGCGTCTTGCAAGAGCTGCTGGGTCCTACAGGTCCTACCTCTGATCTCTATGACAAAGTCAATATATATTTTCCCAAATATACTAAAAGGCTGTGTAATTTTAGGCAGGCAGTCTGAAAATGTGCCAGATTTATCAGGTTGGCTGACTCTGGATGATAAATCTGGTGCAGCTTTAGACTGTTTAGTTTAAGTTTATACCACCATTTAGTTGGCTGACTTGTAGCTGACACAATTTTGGTGCATATTGACATACTTAAACCATGTTTAGCATGTCAATTTGGAAAAACTAATGCACGAATATGGCACCAATTTGCCGCAAGATGCACCACATTTACGCTAAGTATATCTTGGCTATTGTGTTTCTTATTCAGGTTAATGCAACTCCATGCTCCTGTCAATAGACACCTACAAAACCCCCCACTTAATAATAAATTAAAACCACTGACCCAGTTTGTTCTTGACTTCGAGAGTCCTTCATCTGAGTAGTTCCATTCCAGGACTGTTCTACAGTCTTCAGTAAACCTAGGTAGTAAATGTAAACTTAGTGAAAGTAAAACAATATGCATCAAATGATATCAAAGTATTTTGATTAAATACTTTACAGGTTACAGTAAATGACCTTGTATTTGTCAACTATGATTCTGAATATTAGTGATGCCCATTAACAATGACCTAGTTATTCTCTCAATATTTTACATTTTCCACATTTTCTAGCTGCAATCAATTCTTTTCACTTCCATCAGACTGACAAATGTGCCCATGTCACATTATCCTATACAAACAGGAACAAATAGACTCTAGTAAAAATATCTATGTCATCCATTATGAATACAAAAACTGCTTTAGGCGGTGTCAACAGAAATGTAACAGAAGTCACCTTTCTACTAATAAGCAAATATCTGTACTGTAGCTGGGTCATAATAACTGCAACAAGCAAAGGATATTTATTTGTAATCAATGTTTAGTAATATATTGTACAATACTGAAAGGACAAAATGACAGCTGGGGCTTTCAGTGAAACAAAAATTGTCTAAAAAGAAAACATGTTTTCAGATTCACAATCAAGTTTAACAAATGGATAAAAAAACAGCACCCGTGGCCATGAGTATGTTGGCACCCCTTCTAATAAGTGGGCTCATACATTTCTGGCACATTGAGACGCCTTATAAAGCACTTTAGGTGCTTTTTTTTTTTTCATTTTTACATTTTGCGCCCCAAATCATAGCTCTCAGACACCTCACAGCTGGTTCACCACTGACATGTTGCTATAAAAATAATGTGGCAGAAAACAGGACACTAGTGGCATACATTAATTCAGTAAATACAGTACAGTGCTAAACTTAAGGCATTTGTAGAAAAATGCTGCAAGAATACTTCCATATGTAGAGGTGGGAATAGGTTGTGTCAAGTAACAAAATGTAAAGTGAATGAAAAAAAGAAATCTATATTAAATCAGTATTTGGTGTGACCTTTACCTTCTAAAAAGTATCTAGTATTCTACATACACTTGCATAGGTTTTGACAGACCACAGCAGGGACATTTTTCCAAACATCTTGGAGAACTAACCACAGATCTTCGGAGAGTGTAGGCTTGCTCAAATCATGTTGTCTTTTCATCTAATCCCATACAGACTGGATGATGTTGAGATCAGAGCTCTGTGGGAGCCACATCACTTCCAGGACTCCTTCTCCAAAGTTCGGTCACACCTAATATTGATGTGATTTAGATTTCTCTTTTGTTCACTTGACAACAATAAACTATTAACACTTATTTTGGAAAGCATTCTTATTTGGCAGCATTTCCCCCCACATGCCTAAAACCTTTGCACATCTCTGCATATTGAATAGTTTTTATTTTAACCCCATCAGTCACATTAAAATGGCAAAAATTAGTTTTTATATTTTGCAGATTTTGAATGTATGACTCTAGTAAATAGTCCTGGCAGATACTCAAGAGAGTAGCGCAGTTTCTCCTCGCATCCATCGGTCTTTCTTCTTCATGTATCGTTCCCTAAGGGGTATTTGGATGTTATTACTGCTGCTGTAAATCTCCCTTGTGTATGGTACACGATCTTTTCAAATATATTTAAGTGTATGTTTGGGAATCATCTGGATTGCTCGGTATATATATATTTTTTCTTATAAACTTTGTAACCCTTTAGTGAGCTAATATTTTAGCCTTAAACCAGTAATATTTTATCCCTCTCTGCATTCTCGGAGATTAGGGAGATGAACAAGTGGCTCAAGAGTTGGTGTAGGAAGGAGGGGTTTGGGTTCCTGGAGAACTGGGCCGACTTTGCTGTGGGCTACAAGTTCTATGCTAGGATGGGCTGCAACTCAATGGGGAGGGTGCAGCTGTGCTGGGGGAGAAGATGGCTAGATGGTTGGAGGAGTGTTTAAACTAGGTACTGGGGGGGGGGAGGGTAACAGATGTAGAGGGCAAGATAGTGTAGAAATGGAATGAGGGCTAGATACTGTACCTGGGGGTGGAGCGGGGGATGGGGTTAGAGCAGTTAGTAGGCAATGCAAGAGTAGGGAAGATAAATCCATGAAATGTAAATGCCCGAAGCCTCACTAACAAGATCGAGGAACTAGAAGTGATGATGTTGGAAGAAAATTATGACATGGTGGGGTAAGTTAGACATGGCTGAACTCTAGCTATAACTGGGCTGTAAATATACAAGGGTACAGTATGTTTAGAAAGGAACGTACAAATAAGAAAGGGGGAGGGGTTTGCTTATACGTAAAATCCGGCTTTAAGCCAGTCCTTATGTGGAGTCCTAATGGGTGGAAATTAAGAGAGGAACAAAAAATAATAAAATACTGATAGGGATTTGTTATAAATCTCCAAATATAACGGAAGAAGCTGAAAATATACTAATAAAACAAATAAATGAGGCCGCAAAGTATAATAAAGTCATTATTATGGGGGATTTCAACTACCCTGATATCAACTGGGAGGCAGAAACCTGCAGATGCAACAAAGGGAACAGGTTCTTGTCAGTAATAAAAAGACAATTACCTATCGCAACTAGTGCAGGACCCAACAAGAGACGAGGCACTTTTAGACCTAATTTTAACAAATCAACCTGACACACTGTCAAAAGTGGAGGTTTGAGAGAATCTGTAAAGATGGTACTGGAACGAGGGGACTGGTCTCTGATATATATCGCCTTTTATCTGACCCCACACCTGATATTCCACCCACACACCCGTATGTCACGATGGGAGACCTATCTGGGTCAGTCTATCTCGGAGGTGGAATGGTCCCTTATCTGGAATAGAGGTTCTAAGACTTCGAGCTGTGTCATCCATAAGGAAATTTTTAAAAAAATGCTGCTGCATTGGTACCACACGCAGACGCTCCTCCATTCCTTTGATAGATCTATTCCGGACTGCTGCTGGCGTTGTGGTGCTCGCCCTGCACACATCTTTCATTTGTTCTGGTCCTGTCCCTCCCTGGTGTCAGGTTCGGGATCTCTTACACCGAGTTCTGGGAATATGCCTTCCTCTATCTCCCAAGACATACCTCCTTAATCTCCACCCGGTGAAGCTGCGCAAGCCGGCCCTGCGACTTTTTCTATTTCTTCTCACTTCTGCTAGATGCTTGATTGCTAAACATTGGCGTCAGCCGACTCCCCCATCTTTAGAGGAGCTATACCACAGGATCAGGAATGCGCGATCTCTGGAATACCTGACGGCTGTGCTTAATGAGGAGGAGGAGCGGTTTCATACTGTTTGGAATCTATGGGACTCATTTTGGGCCACTCAGCCTTTATGACTGTACCATCCCCTGGATTCCTGGAACCTCAGGTTTTGCCCTTGTTGTTTCTACCCTTCCCGTTCCCCTGTCTTGTCCTGTCCATGTTTGTTCTCCATGTCCCTGTCTCTTATTAACAGTTTACTTATTGTATCCCCATGGTATTGTTTTTGGACCGATACTGGTTTATTGGTCTTGTTGTTTTACTTTATTGTTAAAATTAGAGATGAGCGAACACTAAAATGTTCGAGGTTCGAAATTCGATTCGAACAGCCGCTCAATGTTCGTGTGTTCGAACGGGTTTCGAACCCCATTATAGTCTATGGGGAACAGATACTCGTTAAGGGGGAAACCCAAATCCGTGTCTGGAGGGTCACCAAGTCCACTATGACACCCCAGGAAATGATGCCAACACCTCTGGAATGACACTGGGACAGCAGGGGAAGCATGTCTGGGGGCATCTAACACACCAAAGACCCTCTATTACCCCAACATCACAGCCTAACAACTACACACTTTACACACTCAATACCACCTCTCTGACAGTAGGAAAACACCTTGAAACATGTGTATTTGGCACTTGCAGTGAGGAGAGCTTGTCACCAGCAGTGAATTTGGCCCTTGTAGTAAGTTGAGGTTGGCACCAACATTTGTTTTGAAAATCAGGGTGGATTGAGCCTCTAACCAGCAGAGTTTGGGCAAATTCATGGTGGAGGGAGCCTCTAAAAACCCCAGTTTGGACCAATTCATGGTGGAGGGAGACTCTAAAAACCCCAGTTTGGACCAATTCATGGTGGAGGGAGACTCTAAAAACCCCAGTTTGGACCAATTCATGGTGGAGGGAGCCTCTAAAAACCCCAGTTTGGACCAATTCATGGTGGAGGGAGCCTCTAACCAGCCCAGTTTGGACCAATTAATGGTGGAGGGAGCCTCTAAACAGCCAAGTTTTGGGAAATTCATGGTGGAGGGAGCCTCTAACCAGCCCAGTTTGGACCAATTCATGGTGGAGGGAGCCTCTAAACAGCCCAGTTTGGGCAAATTCATGGTGGAGGGAGCCTCTAACCAGCCCAGTTTGGACCAATTAATGGTGGAGGGAGCCTCTAAACAGCCCAGTTTGGACCAATTAATGGTGGAGGGAGCCTCTAACCAGCCCAGTTTGGACCAATTAATGGTGGAGGGAGCCTCTAACCAGCCCAGTTTGGACCAATTAATGGTGGAGGGAGCCTCTAACCAGCCCAGTTTGGACCAATTAATGGTGGAGGGAGCCTCTAAACAGCCAAGTTTTGGGAAATTCATGGTGGAGGGAGCCTCTAACCAGCCCAGTTTGGACCAATTCATGGTGGAGGGAGCCTCTAAACAGCCCAGTTTGGGCAAATTCACGGTGGAGGGAGCCTCTAAAAAACCCAGTTTGGACCAATTCATGGTGGAGGGAGCCTCTAATTAGCCCAGTTTGGACCAATTAATTGTGGAGGGAGCCTCTAACCAGCCCAGTTTGGACCAATTAATGGTGGAGGGAGCCTCTAACCACCCCAGTTTGGGCAAATTCATGGTGGAGGGAGCCTCTAACCAGCCCAGTTTGGACCAATTAATGGTGGAGGGAGCCTCTAAACAGCCAAGTTTTGGGAAATTCATGGTGGAGGGAGCCTCTAACCAGCCCAGTTTGGGCAAATTCATGGTGGAGGGAGCCTCTAACCAGCCCAGTTTGGACCAATTAATGGTGGAGGGAGCCTCTAACCAGCCCAGTTTGGACCAATTAATGGTGGAGGGAGCCTCTAAACAGCCAAGTTTTGGGAAATTCATGGTGGAGGGAGCCTCTAACCAGCCCAGTTTGGACCAATTCATGGTGGAGGGAGCCTCTAAACAGCCCAGTTTGGGCAAATTCATGGTGGAGGGAGCCTCTAACCAGCCCAGTTTGGACCAATTAATGGTGGAGGGAGCCTCTAAACAGCCCAGTTTGGACCAATTAATGGTGGAGGGAGCCTCTAACCAGCCCAGTTTGGACCAATTAATGGTGGAGGGAGCCTCTAACCAGCCCAGTTTGGACCAATTAATGGTGGAGGGAGCCTCTAACCAGCCCAGTTTGGACCAATTAATGGTGGAGGGAGCCTCTAAACAGCCAAGTTTTGGGAAATTCATGGTGGAGGGAGCCTCTAACCAGCCCAGTTTGGACCAATTCATGGTGGAGGGAGCCTCTAAACAGCCCAGTTTGGGCAAATTCACGGTGGAGGGAGCCTCTAAAAAACCCAGTTTGGACCAATTCATGGTGGAGGGAGCCTCTAATTAGCCCAGTTTGGACCAATTAATTGTGGAGGGAGCCTCTAACCAGCCCAGTTTGGACCAATTAATGGTGGAGGGAGCCTCTAACCACCCCAGTTTGGGCAAATTCATGGTGGAGGGAGCCTCTAACCAGCCCAGTTTGGACCAATTAATGGTGGAGGGAGCCTCTAACCAGCCCAGTTTGGACCAATTAATGGTGGAGGGAGCCTCTAAACAGCCAAGTTTTGGGAAATTCATGGTGGAGGGAGCCTCTAACCAGCCCAATTTGGACCAATTCATGGTGGAGGGAGCCTCTAAACAGCCCAGTTTGGGCAAATTCATGGTGGAGGGAGCCTCTAAAAAACCCAGTTTGGACCAATTCATGGTGGAGGGAGCCTCTAATTAGCCCAGTTTGGACCAATTAATTGTGGAGGGAGCCTCTAACCAGCCCAGTTTGGACCAATTAATGGTGGAGGGAGCCTCTAATTAGCCCAGTTTGGACCAATTAATTGTGGAGGGAGCCTCTAACCAGCCCAGTTTGGACCAATTAATGGTGGAGGGAGCCTCTAACCACCCCAGTTTGGACCAATTCATGGTGGAGGGAGCCTCTAACCACCCCAGTTTGGACCAATTCATGGTGGAGGGAGCCTCTAAACAGCCCAGTTTGGGCAAATTCATGGTGGAGGGAGCCTCTAACCAGCCCAGTTTGGACCAATTAATGGTGGAGGGAGCCTCTAAACAGCCCAGTTTGGGCAAATTCATGGTGGAGGGAGCCTCTAACCAGCCCAGTTTGGACCAATTAATGGTGGAGGGAGCCTCTAACCACCCCAGTTTGGGCAAATTCATGGTGGAGGGAGCCTCTAACCAGCCCAGTTTGGACCAATTAATGGTGGAGGGAGCCTCTAAACAGCCCAGTTTGGGCAAATTCATGGTGGAGGGAGCCTCTAAACAGCCAAGTTTTGGGAAATTCATGGTGGAGGGAGCCTCTAACCAGCCCAGTTTGGACCAATTCATGGTGGAGGGAGCCTCTAAACAGCCCAGTTTGGGCAAATTCATGGTGGAGGGAGCCTCTAAAAAACCCAGTTTGGACCAATTCATGGTGGAGGGAGCCTCTAATTAGCCCAGTTTGGACCAATTAATTGTGGAGGGAGCCTCTAACCAGCCCAGTTTGGACCAATTAATGGTGGAGGGAGCCTCTAAAAAACCCAGTTTGGACCAATTCATGGTGGAGGGAGCCTCTAATTAGCCCAGTTTGGACCAATTAATTGTGGAGGGAGCCTCTAACCAGCCCAGTTTGGACCAATTAATGGTGGAGGGAGCCTCTAACCACCCCAGTTTGGACCAATTCATGGTGGAGGGAGCCTCTAACCACCCCAGTTTGGACCAATTCATGGTGGAGGGAGCCTCTAAACAGCCCAGTTTGGGCAAATTCATGGTGGAGGGAGCCTCTAACCAGCAGAGTTGGTGGAAATCAGGGTGGAGGGAGCCTCTAACCAGCAGAGTTGGGGGAAATCAGGGTGGAGGGAGCCTAGTATTAGCAGAATTGTGCAACGCTTATGGTGGATGAGTATGAGGATGCGGAGGAATTGGAGAGGTTGAGTACAGACATGGAGTTTCATGTTGGGGTGCTTTACACAGGTGGGCACAAAAATGACGGCTCTACCCAGTGGTGGTTCATTTTTATCAAAGTGAGCCGGTCGGCACTCTCAGCTGACAGACGGGTGCGCTTGTCAGTGATGATGCCACCGGCTGCACTGAACACCCTCTCAGATAGGACGCTGGCGGCAGGACAGGACAGCACCTCCAAGGCATATAGGGCAAGTTCAAGCCACAGGTCCAACTTCGACACCCAATACGTGTAGGGCGCAGAGGGGTCGGAGAGGACAGGGCTGTGGTCGGAAAGGTATTCCCGCAACATGCGCCTATACTTCTCACGCCTGGTGACACTAGGACCCTCCGTGGCGGCACTTTGGCGAGGGGGTGCCATCAAGGTGTCCCAGACCTTAGACAGTGTGCCCCTCGTTTGTGTGGACCGGTGAGAACTTGGTTGCCTACTGGAGGAACTGCCCTCCCTGCCGCCAACGTCACATGCTGGAAACATCTCCATCATATTCTGCACCAATTGCCTGTGGCAAGCATTGATGCGATTGGCCCTCCCCTCTACCGGAATAAAAGACGAGATGTTGTTTTTATACCGGGGGTCAAGGATAGCAAAGATCCAGTACTGGTTGTCCTCCATGATTTTGACAATACGCTTGTCGGTTGTAAAGCACCCCAACATGAACTCAGCCATGTCTGCCACAGTGTTAGTTGGCATGACTCCTCTGGCCCCACCGGAAAGTTCAATCTCCATTTCCTCCTCATCCTCCATGTCTACCCATCCGCGCTGCAACAATGGGACGATTCGAAGTTGCCCGGAAGCCTCCTGTATCACCATCACATCATCGGACAACTCTTCTTCCTCCTCCTCCTCCTCCTCCTCCTCCATTAAACGCAGTGAAGCGGACAGATGTGTGGACCTACTCTCCAGCTGTGACGGATCGGATGCTATCCCTAACTCCTCTGTGTGATCTGAGTTATCCCTGATGTCAATCAGGGATTCTCTCAGAACACACAAGAGCGGGATTGTAAGGCTCACCATCGCATCCTCAGAGCTCACCCTCCTTGTGGACTCCTCAAAGACCCGTAGGATGTCACAAAGGTCTCTCATCCATGGCCACTCATGGATGTGAAACTGAGGCAGCTGACTTTGTGGCACCCTAGGGTTTTGTAGCTGGTATTCCATCAAAGGTCTCTGCTGCTCAACCACTCTATTCAACATCTGAAACGTTGAGTTCCAGCGTGTGGGGACGTCGCACAAAAGCCGGTGTTGTGGCACATGCAGGCGTTGCTGGAGAGATTTTAAGCTAGCAGCGGCTACTGTCGACTTGCGAAAGTGGGCGCACATGCGCCGCACTTTCACCAGTAGCTCTGGAACATTGGGGTAGCTCTTTAGGAAACGTTGCACCACTAGGTTGAAGACGTGGGCCAGGCATGGAACATGTTGGAGTCCGGCAAGCTCCAGAGCTGCTACCAGGTTCCGGCCGTTATCACAAACGACCATGCCTGGGCCCAGGTGCAGCGGCTCAAACCATATTGCCGTCTCATCGAGGAGGGCATCCCTCACCTCGGAGGCAGTGTGCTGTCTGTCCCCCAAGCTGATCAGCTTCAGCACAGCCTGCTGACGTCTACCAACGCCAGTGCTGCAACGTTTCCAACTCGTAGCTGGGGTCAATCTAACAGCGGAGGAGGAGGCGGTGGCGGAGGAGGAGGCGGTGGCGGAGGAGGAGGCGGTGGCGGAGGAGGAGGCGGTAGAGGAGGAGGAGGAGGGGGGTGTTCTTCTCGTGTCCCTGCCAGGAATGTTAGGCGGGGAGACGAGGTACACCGGGCCAGTTTGGGAAGCAGTCCCAGCCTCAACTACATTCACCCAGTGTGCCGTCAGTGAAATGTAGCGTCCCTGTCCGCATGCACTTGTCCACGCGTCGGTGGTCAAGTGGACCTTTGTGCAAAGCGCGGAACTAAGGGCCCGCCTGATGTTGAGTGACACGTGCTGGTGCAAGGCGGGGACGGCACACCGGGAGAAGTAGTGACGGCTAGGGACGGCATAGCGAGGTGCCGCAGTTGCCATCAGGTCCAGGAAGGCGGGAGTTTCAACAAGCCGGAACGCCAACATCTCCTGGGCCAGCAGTTTAGCGATGTTGGCGTTCAAGGCTTGCGCGTGTGGGTGGTTAGCAGTGTATTTCTGCCGCCGCTCCAATGTCTGAGAGATGGTGGGTTGTTGTAAAGAAACGCCTGATGGTGCCTTTGATGGTGCAGGAGAAGGAGATAAGACAGGACCAGGGGAGGATGAGGTAGAAGTCAACAAAGTGGCGGAGGCAGATGAAGTGGTGTCCTGGCTCGTCCTCTGGAGTGCATCGCCAGCACAGTCAGCAGTGGCAGTGGCAGAGGCAGAGGCAGAGGCAGTGGCAGTGGCGTGAACGGCAGTCGGCCTTTGTCCTGCCGTTGCTGCCTGCCACTGATTCCAGTGCTTGGATTCCAAATGACGGCGCATTGAAGTGGTGGACAGGTTGCTCTTCTCAGAGCCCCTAATCAATTTCGAGAGGCAAATTGTGCAGACAACACTATATCTGTCCTCGGCGCATTCCTTGAAAAAACTCCACACCTTCGAGAAACGTGCCCTCGAGGTGGGAGTTTTTCGGGGCTGGGTACGAACTGGAACATCTTGGGAGATTCCGGGTGTGGCCTGGCTTCGCCTAAGCTGCTGACCTCTGCCTCTGCCTCTAGCTACCCTTTTTGGTGCTGCACCTGCCTCAACATCCACACTACTTTCCCCGCTTGACATCCCCCCTGTCCAGGTCGGGTCAGTGTCCTCATCATCCACCACTTCCTCTTCCAACTCCTGTCTCATCTCCTCCTCCCGCACAATGCGCCGGTCAACTGGATGCCCTGACGGCAACTGCGTCACATCATCGTCGATGAGGGTGGGTTGCTGGTCATCCACCACCAAATCGAACGGAGATGGAGGAGACTCTAGTGTTTGAGCATCTGGATACAGATGCTCCTCTGTTAGGTTCGTGGAATCGTGACGTGGAGAGGCAGGTTGAGGGACAATGAAAGGAGCGGAGAACAGCTCTGGGGAGCAGGGACAGTTTGGGTTATTGTTCTGTAAAGCTTCGGAATTTTGGGAGGAAGGAAGACAAGACTGTTGGGTAATAGGAGGAGAGGAGGCAGAGTCTGACTGGCTGCTGGACAATGTGCTGTAAGCGTTCTCTGACAGCCATTGCAAGACCTGTTCCTGGTTCTCGGGCCTACTAAGGTTTGTACCCTGCAGTTTAGTTAATGTGGCAAGCAACCCTGGCACTGTGGAGTGGCGCAATGCTTGCTGCCCCACAGGAGTAGGCACGGGACGCCCTGTGGCTTCACTGCTACCTTGCTCCCCAGAACCATTCCCCCGACCTCGCCCACGGCCTCGTCCACGTCCCTTTCCGGGAGCCTTGCGCATTTTGAATTCCTAGTTAGAAATTGGCACTGTATACCAGTAGTAAAAATTGTGGGTGCACGTAACCCCAATATATTCTTTGAATTCCCAGTCAGAAACTGCCACTATATGGCAGTAGCAAGAAATGAGGGTATTTGTATTCCCAATATACTCTTTGAATTCCCAGTCAGACAATGGCACTGTATACCAGTAGTAAAAATTGTGGGTGCACGTAACCCCAATATATTCTTTGAATTCCCAGTCAGAAACTGGCACTATATGGCAGTAGCAAGAAATGAGGGTATTTGTATTCCCAATATACTCTTTGAATTCCCAGTCAGACAATGGCACTGTATACCAGTAGTAAAAATTGTGGGTGCACGTAACCCCAATATATTCTTTGAATTACCAGTCAGAAACTGGCACTATATGGCAGTAGCAAGAAATGAGGGTATTTATAACCCCAATATATTCTTTGAATTCCCAGTCAGACAATGGCACTGTATACCAGTAGTAAAAATTGTGGGTGCACGTAACCCCAATATATTCTTTGAATTCCCAGTCAGAAACTGGCACTATATGGCAGTAGCAAGAAATGAGGGTATTTGTATTCCCAATATACTCTTTGAATTCCCAGTCAGACAATGGCACTGTATACCAGTAGTAAAAATTGTGGGTGCACGTAACCCCAATATATTCTTTGAATTCCCAGTCAGACACTGGCACTATATGGCAGTAGCAAGAAATGAGGGTATTTGTATTCCCAATATATTCTTTGAATTCCCAGTCAGACAATGGCACTGTATACCAGTAGTAAAAATTGTGGGTGCACGTAACCCCAATATATTCTTTGAATTACCAGTCAGAAACTGGCACTATATGGCAGTAGCAAGAAATGAGGGTATTTATAACCCCAATATATTCTTTGAATTCCCAGTCAGACAATGGCACTGTATACCAGTAGTAAAAATTGTGGGTGCACGTAACCCCAATATATTCTTTGAATTACCAGTCAGAAACTGGCACTATATGGCAGTAGCAAGAAATGAGGGTATTTGTATTCCCAATATACTCTTTGAATTCCCAGTCAGACAATGGCACTGTATACCAGTAGTAAAAATTGTGGGTGCACGTAACCCCAATATATTCTTTGAATTCCCAGTCAGAAACTGGCACTATATGGCAGTAGCAAGAAATGAGGGTATTTATAACCCCAATATATTCTTTGAATTCCCAGTCAGACAATGGCACTGTATACCAGTAGTAAAAATTGTGGGTGCACGTAACCCCAATATATTCTTTGAATTCCCAGTCAGAAACTGGCACTATATGGCAGTAGCAAGAAATGAGGGTATTTGTATTCCCAATATACTCTTTGAATTCCCAGTCAGACAATGGCACTGTATACCAGTAGTAAAAATTGTGGGTGCACGTAACCCCAATATATTCTTTGAATTACCAGTCAGAAACTGGCACTATATGGCAGTAGCAAGAAATGAGGGTATTTGTATTCCCAATATACTCTTTGAATTCCCAGTCAGACAATGGCACTGTATACCAGTAGTAAAAATTGTGGGTGCACGTAACCCCAATATATTCTTTGAATTCCCAGTCAGAAACTGGCACTATATGGCAGTAGCAAGAAATGAGGGTATTTATAACCCCAATATATTCTTTGAATTCCCAGTCAGACAATGGCACTGTATACCAGTAGTAAAAATTGTGGGTGCACGTAACCCCAATATATTCTTTGAATTCCCAGTCAGAAACTGGCACTATATGGCAGTAGCAAGAAATGAGGGTATTTGTATTCCCAATATACTCTTTGAATTCCCAGTCAGACAATGGCACTGTATACCAGTAGTAAAAATTGTGGGTGCACGTAACCCCAATATATTCTTTGAATTACCAGTCAGAAACTGGCACTATATGGCAGTAGCAAGAAATGAGGGTATTTGTATTCCCAATATACTCTTTGAATTCCCAGTCAGACAATGGCACTGTATACCAGTAGTAAAAATTGTGGGTGCACGTAACCCCAATATATTCTTTGAATTACCAGTCAGAAACTGGCACTATATGGCAGTAGCAAGAAATGAGGGTATTTATAACCCCAATATATTCTTTGAATTCCCAGTCAGACAATGGCACTGTATACCAGTAGTAAAAATTGTGGGTGCACGTAACCCCAATATATTCTTTGAATTACCAGTCAGAAACTGGCACTATATGGCAGTAGCAAGAAATGAGGGTATTTATAACCCCAATATATTCTTTGAATTCCCAGTCAGACAATGGCACTGTATACCAGTAGTAAAAATTGTGGGTGCACGTAACCCCAATATATTCTTTGAATTCCCAGTCAGAAACTGGCACTATATGGCAGTAGCAAGAAATGAGGGTATTTGTATTCCCAATATACTCTTTGAATTCCCAGTCAGACAATGGCACTGTATACCAGTAGTAAAAATTGTGGGTGCACGTAACCCCAATATATTCTTTGAATTACCAGTCAGAAACTGGCACTATATGGCAGTAGCAAGAAATGAGGGTATTTATAACCCCAATATATTCTTTGAATTCCCAGTCAGACAATGGCACTGTATACCAGTAGTAAAAATTGTGGGTGCACGTAACCCCAATATATTCTTTGAATTCCCAGTCAGAAACTGGCACTATATGGCAGTAGCAAGAAATGAGGGTATTTGTATTCCCAATATACTCTTTGAATTCCCAGTCAGACAATGGCACTGTATACCAGTAGTAAAAATTGTGGGTGCACGTAACCCCAATATATTCTTTGAATTCCCAGTCAGACACTGGCACTATATGGCAGTAGCAAGAAATGAGGGTATTTGTATTCCCAATATATTCTTTGAATTCCCAGTCAGACAATGGCACTGTATACCAGTAGTAAAAATTGTGGGTGCACGTAACCCCAATATATTCTTTGAATTACCAGTCAGAAACTGGCACTATATGGCAGTAGCAAGAAATGAGGGTATTTGTATTCCCAATATATTCTTTGAATTCCCAGTCAGACAATGGCACTGTATACCAGTAGTAAAAATTGTGGGTGTATATAGCCCCAATTCTATTGCTAGGGGACTTGCAGGGTATTTCTGGGGTGAAGGTGGGGGGGCACACCGTTGGAACGGGTATCGGGGTATATATCGGGTATACGGGAATACACTGACAGTGTATTCCATTCAGGATCCTGGGAAAGCTGGGTTGCGGCGATTGAGCCCGTCAGTGCCACGTTACACTGACAAGCTTCTCCCTGGAATTTAGCTCTTACAAGAGCTGTTGGTTGTCTTCTCCTTCCTATCCTAGCCTGTCCCTGCCTACCCAGAATCTAAGCCCTAGCTAGCTGGACGGAAACCTCCGTCCTCGGTGAATTGCAAGCTCAGAATGACGCGAAGCTGGGCGTCGCTGTTCTTTTAAATTAGAGGTCACATGTTTTCGGCAGCCAATGGGTTTTGCCTACTTTTTTCAACGTCACCGGTGTCGTAGTTCCTGTCCCACCTACCCAGCGCTGTTATTGGAGCAAAAAAGGCGCCAGGGAAGGTGGGAGGGGAATCGAGTAATGGCGCACTTTACCACGCGGTGTTCGATTCGATTCGAACATGCCGAACAGCCTAATATCCGATCGAACATGAGTTCGATAGAACACTGTTCGCTCATCTCTAGTTAAAATCATATAAATAAACAATTTAAAAAAAAATTGGAGGTTGGGGGACATCTGGGTAATAGTGACCATAACATACCGTATATACTCGAGTATAAGCCGAGTTTTTCAGCACAGTTTTTGTGCTGAAAAAGTGCTCCTCGGCTTATATTCGGGTCATTACGGTAATTTTCTGCTAGCAGGCCAGGATAGCAGACTCCGCCCCCCACCGCTCCATCACACGCTGGGTGACGTAGCCACGTAAGCTCAGGCCCGCACCCGGCGTGTGGCTGCTTCCTGGCCTGCTGGCAGAAGTACCGTAAGTACTTCTGCAGCTCTTTAATGTTCAGCATCGCCGCGCTCCTAGCAGGAGCGCGGCGATGCTTTGGGCCCCGGCACCCGCCCCGTCTGGATGCCGGGTCCGGATGCCGGGTATGTAAGTGTAATGGCGCCGCTCTGCAGAGCGGTCGCCATAGAAACCGGCACCTCCGCTGTAATGCTTACAACAGAGATGCTGAAGCTTATGCCTGCGATCTCAGATTGTAGGCATAAGCTTTGGCATATCCGCTGTAAGCGTTACAACGGAGGTGCCCTCCGGAGATGTCCTCCCCCCTTAGGCCTGCCCCATACCTTTAAAGATGCAGGCCGGCTCCTGCGCAGCGAGCTCGCAGGAGCCGACCTGTTCCGACGACAGCCGGGAGCCTAATGAAGGCTCCCAGCCTGTCATCGCTATATTACTATTACGGCTGGTCTATGATCAGCCGTAATAGTAATGTAGAGAATCTCCCATAGACGGCAATACACTTGTATTGCCGTCTATGGGACTTGCAATCAAATGACTGCAGGTTCAAATCCCCCAGGGGGGCGCTAAAAAAATTGTAAAAAAAAAAAAAAAAGTTTAAAAAATATATATATAATAAAAAATTAAATAAATAAAAGTTCTAAATCACTCCTTTCCCTATAATTCATATAAAGGCGGGTTCACACCAGCACCTGATCTCAGTTATGCAGGTTTCCGTTTTCTGTCAGGAGAGGACAGAAACCGACATTCAGTGTCTGTTGGTGAGCGTCTTCTGCTGCCCATGGCGAAACCATTATGCATAACGGAGATTGGGCGCTAGTGTGAACCTGCCCTCAAAGTAGAAAATGACTGTGACACACATACACATTAGATATCCCTGTGTCTGAAAGTGCCCGGTCTACTAAATATAGGGGATCTGCAGTGCTCCTGTTCTGTCGGGAAGGGGTTAATAGGAGCACTGCAGATACCCTATATTCAGCCAGGCTGAATTCCAACTGGGGGTAAAAAACCCAGTCCTCAAGCTCAGGGAAGGGGCAGACAGACAACCAAAACACCCCCTCCCCTTCCCCAGTATCTACTGCACCCAAGAACTCGGCCATTTTAATTTTTTAAATTTTCCAGCAGCTGCTGCATTTCCCCCCTAGGCTTATACTCGAGTCAATAAGTTTTCCCAGTTTTTTGTGGTAAAATTAGGGGGGTCGGCTTATACTCGAGTATATACGGTAATAAGTTTTCTTGTACACATTAAGTGTGAAGGTAGACCATGTCTATTCTTATTTTTATACATGCTTTATACTGCTTAAGAAATTATATTTTTCTTTGTGCAACGTTTATACATTAAGATGGCGCCTGTATCCAGTACCGCACCCAGATGCTGACGCACATGATCGTCATGTGGTTTACAAGAAAGACAGTATCATTTCCTGGGAACTCGAAAGCTAAGAGATGTTGAAATTTAACAGCCAATGACTGATCGCCAGTGTATTCAGATACAAGACGTATATGCTTACAGCCTGCCTTTTTCTTATCTTTCTTGCATTCCTGTATAAAAACTGTAACTTCCTCAATAAACCTCAGTTCTGTGTGAATAGGCATCACGCTCATTGCATGGACTGAGATTGAAACTGCATCAATGTCAGTGTTTATCTTTGTCAGCGCGCACATGCATGATTGATTTGGAGCAGGTGACTGACCACTGTAAGTGACCCGTATTCTGGCGGGGGTTCTCCCTCAACATAAGAAAATGTTCAGTAGAGGGGGTACAAAAACACTAAACTTCAGCAAGGCCAATTTTAACCAGCTGAGAGAGAAGCTTAGCAGCATAAATTGGGACAATGTCCTCAACGTGACAGGAACACAAACTAAATGGGACATCTTCATAAATATACTATATAGGAGCACTAGAAAACACATACCCTATGGGAATAAGTGGGTCAGAAATCATAGAAAACCAATATGGCTGACTAAAACGGTACAGAATGCAATGAGGGGTAAAAAGAAAGCATTTAAAGAGGACCTTTCACCATATCTGGGCACAGGCAGTGTTATATACTGCCAGAAAGCTGACAGTGCACTGAATTCAGTGCACTGTCGGCTTTCCCGATCTGTGCCCGGTGTGAAGAGCTTACGGCCCGGTACCGTAGCTCTTTTATGGTCAGAAAGGCGTTTCTGACCATTAGCCAGAGACGTCCTTCTGCCTCGCGGCGCCAATCGCGCTGTACTGTGGAGCGGGGAGGAACGCCCCCTCCCTCTGCTCACAGCGCTCGTCCATAGACGAGTATTATCAGGAGGGGAGGGGGGAGTTCCTCCCAGCTCCACAGTACAGCGCGATTGGCTGTACTTTTAGAGAAAAGACGTCTACGGGGAGATCTAATAACAATGTTCAAATACATGAAGGGACAATACAAAGAACTTTCTAAGGATATTTTTACTCCTAGGCCAGTGACAGTGACAAGAGGACATCCTCTACGTCTGGAGGAGAGAAAGTTTCACCAGAAACATAGAAGGGGATTCTTCACAGTAAGAACAACGAGGCTCTGGAACTCTCTGCCCCAGGAAGTGGTGATGGCGGATTATAGACTATAGGTTTTAACCCCTTCCCGACATGCGCCGTAATAGTACGGCGCATGTCGGGTCTGTAACTATGGCGACCGCCCGGGAGTCGGGCGGCCGCCATAGCCGCCGGGTGTCTACTGCTTTAAGCAGTAGACAACCGGCTCTCATGCCTCCGATCGTTCCCCGGACCGATCGGAGGCATTAACCCCTCCGGCGCCGCGGTCAAAGCCGCCATTTTGCCCGGGATCGCCGGCTCCTGGAGCATGCTCCAGGGCTGACGTCCCGTTGCCATGACAGCTGGGAGCCTGTACAAGGCTCCCAGGCTTGTCTGCAAATCCTCTCTTTTGCAGGCTGGTCTATGCAGCCTGCAAAAGAAAGGATGATTTTTTGCAATGCATTGCAATGCATTAGCATTGTAATGCATTGCATTAGTGATCAGACCCCCTGGGGTTCAACACCCCTAGGGGGTCTAATAAATGCGAAAAAAAAAAAAAAGTAAAAAAAATATAAAAAAAAATATAAAAAGTATTAAAAGTTCGGTAAACGCCGTAGCGGGAAAAATAGTCGAAAGTGCCAAACCGCCGTTTTTTCACTGTTTTGATTCTGATAAAAATTTGAATAAAAAGTGATCAAAGCAATAACATTTCCCGAAAATCGCAGAACTAAAAAGTACACCCGACCCCGCAAAAAAAGACGCCCTATGCATCCCCGTACACTTGCGTATAAAAAAGTTATGGCCGTCGGACTATGGCGACTTTTATAAAAAAAATTTTTGAACAGTTTTGGAATTTTTTTTAGGGGTCAAAATGTAAATAAAACCATATAAATTTGGTATCCCTGGAACCGTACCGAAACACAGAACATAGGGGACATGTCATTTTGGCTGCACAGTGAATGCCGTAAAACCAAAGCCCGTAAGAAAGTTGCAGAAATGCATTTTTTCTTCAAATCCACCCCATTCTGAATTTTTTTCTTGCTTCCCAGTACATTATATAGAATAATTAATGGTAGCATCATGAAGAAAAATTTGTCCCGCAAAAATTAAGACCTCATATGGCGGAGAAATAAAAAAGTTATGGGGTGTAGAAGGAGGGGAGTCAAAAACGAAAATCAAAAAATGCCATCGGCGGGAAGGGGTTAAGGACACGTTGATCCAGGGTTTTTATACTAACTGCCAGATTTGGAGTCGGGATGGGGCAATTGGCACGAGCCTCATGGGGTTTTTTGCCTTCCCCTGGATCAACACTGTAGGGATTGTAGGGTTATAGGTTGGACTTGATGGACTGATGTCTTTATCCAACCTCATTTACTATGTAACTATGTAATTCCTGCTTTCATAACTTTTTATATTTTATTTTTGTGTAGCTATACGAGATCTTGTATTTTGTGGGTACATAACACTTTTGATCAATTTTTATTACTTTTTTAAAAGTGAATGAACAGAAAACATAAAATCTGCAGTCTATGCAATCAAATTATTGCAGATTCAAGCCCCTATGGAGACTAATAAAATAGAATAAAATTTAAAAAAAGTTCCAAAATATATTTAAAAAAATTATTATTTTTTTTGTAGAAAAGTGTAGAACGTGTAGAAAAAAAACCCTTTGGCTATTTAGATTTCCCCCCTACAGACTTCACCGCATGGCATAAATATTTTCTACTTTAATAGGTTGGGCATTTTAAAACAAGAGTATACTTAATAGTATGTTTAAATTAATTTTAAGGGTAAGTTCACATGGGATTTTTTGGCCTCAGGTTCCGGACCAAAAAACGGGTAGCCACAACTGAATGCTGGTGCACTGCATCAGCATCCAGTCGGGCACTCTGCTCAGGATTAGGCCCAATGAATGGGCCTAGTCGGGAGGAGGGAGTGTCTTCAGGCCGAATCGCGAGGCAAATCGGCCTGAAGAATGAGCATCTTGCTTCTTTTTCCGGGAGCTGGAAGAAATGGCTCCCCGAAAAAAAGAACTGACCAGCTCCCACTGATTTAAATGGGAGCCGTCTTTATGGCCAGAATTTTGAGGTGGATACGGCCTCAAAGTCCTGAACAAAAAAAACAAGTGTGATCTTCCCCTTATATGTGACCTAGGTAATGAGGGGTGATTTGAATGTTTGCATTTTTTGTACGTTTTTATACTTTGAATTTTTATTTTTATTTTATTTTCAGACCCCCTTGCCTTTTGCAGAGTGTAATAGAAGTATAGTAATGATAGGTCTGTGAACTTCCAATAGGCACCTGGCTGTCATAGCAAAGAATCACCACCTTTCAATGACGTTCTGTCCGAGATCGTTAAAAATGGTGGTGTCCATGGTGCCTGTGTATTATATAATGAATTTCAGACAAAATTACTTTGTATTATCCAGTAAGCAACAATGTCCTACAATGTTGTCTTTCCTACACATTTAATAAAATAACCTTCCGTAAAACAAAGATCCTCTAAGTACCTGAGTAAAGTTAATCGGAACACTGTTTACATCTTAAAGGCTAAGGCCCTGCATAAGGGCAGCAGCGAAAGAGCGCTGCAGGAAAAACTGCAGTGGTAACGCATCACGGTTTATCCCTCAGCGTGGTTTTTCTCAGAGTCTGCAGCGTTTTCCTCTGTGAACTGTATAACTACGGTGTTTCCGTAGTCATAATTGACATGATGTGATTTCCAAAAATGCAATGGTTTTGGAAATTGCAGCATTTCTGCTGCGCACATATTTCTGCAGTGTGGGGATGGGATTCGCTATAATCTCATCCACTTTGCAGGGATTGTAAAATGCCATCGTTTTTGCTGCGCAGTTTATGCCACATGGGTCCCCAGCCTAAAGGGGTTTTTCCTCCATGGATTTAATTAACTCCTTATCCACAGAATAGGTCTAATTGATGGGGCACTGGGTCATTCCCTGCATTGTAGTTTGTGTATTGTGTATGCTGGGAGTTGTTGTTGATCCCTGCATTACCAGGTTTAGATTTTTTTTTTTTTTTTTTTTTTTTTTACTTTTTCCATTGTGCTTCTTAGCTGATAAAATTAAAGTCTTAATAGTCACATATTTCTTTGGTTACTGTCCCCTTCATGTCATCTGTGACCAGTGTTATTTTCTATTCCACTAAATTTTGAATAACTGTACCTCTTTATTATATCTACATTCTTTTTGTGCCCTAAGTTTTTCTGACAATTTGTTACATATCTGTGTGAATGAGCAGAGGCTCAGAAGTATCACATAGAAACTCCCTAAATGTATATGTGAATAATATAAGAATGCCTTTTCTGACACCTACTGGTTAAAAGTGAGAACAGTGCCCCTTTTTTCAAGGCTGCTTCAATAATGGCAAGTTTTACAGGAGTACTACTGGAGTTCTAAATTATTATGAGAACACAGCTTTTTTGATGCAGATTTTGCTGCGTTTTGTTGAGCCAAAGTCAGGAGTGGATTGCACAGAAGGGAAAAGCATAAGGGATTCCTTTACATTTCCAATTCCCTTTGTAGCCTTTACTGGGTTTGGCTAAAAAGAAAATGCAAAAAGATCTGCAACTTAAAAAGCAGCTTTTCTGCAACGTGGGGCCTTAACCGTACTGTACTTCACATGCAGTAGTGTGTATGTTGAAGAAAAAAACAGCAGTACACATCCCAAAATCCATGCCAATTGTTACTGTTTATTGAAATACTGAACTATGTCTAAAGAATAATCACAGTATCTTGTATAGATGGTTCTGCATTTCCAATATGCTCTGTTATTCAACTTTGGGGCCCCATTTTTATGTAAATTGCTGTTTTTATTAACATGTAAATGAGTGAAAAAGTACTTTAGGAGCATAACTTAGCTTTGGTCTCAGCTCTAGATTCCTGGACTCAGAGCTTTCTCCCTATTTGCATAGTAATAAAATGTCTATGTACAAAAACAATAGGTCTCTAAAACTGAACAACAGAGACATATTTGTAAACTGTAAAATCACCTCTACAAGGTACTGGGATTAGGTTTATAATAAATTTACTGATGCTAGACTCTGATCCATAAATACTATATGTACAGTGGCATGCAAAAGTTTGTACACCCCTGGAAACCCGTGTTGATTTGTGTACTCAGATAACTTTGACCGAGGTCTCAGACCTTCATTATGGCTTGCTCACTAACATTGTTAGGAAAGGCCAAGTGATGTAAATTTTACAGCTTTATTAATACCCAGCCTTCTCTAACCTTGTGGCAAAATACAGCAGCCATGGGTTCTTCTAAGTATCTGCCTAGCACACTGAAAATGAAAATGGTGGAAGCCCACAAAGCAGGAGAAGGCTATAAGAAGATAGCAAAACGTTTTCAAGTTGCCCTTTCCTCAATTCAATGTGCAATTAGGAATCGGCAGGTCACAGGAACAGTGGAGGTCAAGATAAGTTCTGGAAGACTAAGAAAAATTTCAGAGACAGCGGCTGGTAGGATTGTCAGAGTGGCAAATCAGAACCCCCCCCCTTGACTGCAAAAGACCTTCAGGAAGATTTATCAGACTCGGAAGTTATAGTACATTGTTCTACTGTTCTGAGATACTTGCACAAATATAGCGTCATGGAAGAGTCATCAGAAGAAAGCCTCCTGCATCATCACCATAAAATTCAGCGTCAGAAATTTGTAAAAGAACATCTAAACAAGTATTTTGGAAACAAGTCCTGTTGACCATTGTGGTTAAAATAGAACTCTTTGGCCACAATGATCAAATGTATGTTTGGAGAAAAAAGGGCACAGCATTTCTGGAAAAGAACATCTCTCCAACCATTAAGCATGGGAGAGGATAAATCATGCGTTTGGGTTGTGCTGCAGCCAATGGCACGGAGAATATTTCACAGGTAGAGGGAAGAATGGATTCAATGAAATTTCAGCAAATTCTTGAAGCAAACATAACACCATCGATAAACAAGCTGAATTTGAAAAGAGGATGGCTTCTAAAAATGGATAATGATCCTAAACACAAGTCAAAATCCACCATAGACTACCGAAAAAGGTGCAAGCTGAAGGTTTTACCATGGCCCTCACAGTACCCTGATCTGATCATTGACAGTCTTTGGTAAGACCTCAAAAGATCAGTGCATGCACGACAACCCAGGAATCTCACAGAACTGGAAGACATTTCCAAGGAAGAGTGGATGAAAATCCCTCAAACAAGAATTGAAAGACTCTTGGCTGGTTACAAAAAAGCGCTTTCAAGCTGTGATACTTGCCATAATGGGTACTACTAGGTATTAAAGGGGTTTGGCCACTTTCAGACTAATATTGACAAACAAATGTACAATAATAAGATATACAATTTTCCAATATACTTTCTGTATCAATTCCTCACGGTTTTCTAGATCTCTGCTTGCTGTCATTCATTCTGTTACTTCTAAAGGATAAAACTCTGACCATGGTCATGTGATTTACGGTCCATGGTCATGTGATGAGTACACAGGTGCACAGCTGATTACCAGACAGATGTCTGATTATTGTGCTGTGACTATAACGAGCAGCACCTGTGTGCTCATCACATGACCATGGACTGTAAATCACATGACCATGGTCAGAGTTTTATCTCCTAGAAGTAACAGAATGAATGACAGCAAGCCGAAATCTAGAAAACCGTGAGGAATTGATACAGAAAGTATATTGGAAAATTGTATATCTTTTTATTGTACCTTTGTTTGTCAATGGTCTGAAAGTGGCCAACCCCTTTAACTATGCAGGGTGCCCAAACTTTTTCTTCAGGACATTTTCATAGTTTTTTTTATTTTGAAAATGTAAAATATGAAAATATATATGTATTTTTTTTTCCAAAAAATACATTGGGAATATGTTATCTTTAATGTTATGTCTTTTTAAGATCATTTTATCTTCAACTTGCTTAAAAGTTCACAACAGTCATTTTGACCAGGGGTGTCCAAACTTTTGCATGCCATTGTATACATATGTCTATCTGCTATAGAAATTCTGTTTTTAACTATTCAAGGAGTAAGTACTGTACAGTCCAGGAGTGTGTATGTGATTATGAAATGACGTTTGTTCTTATCCTGTGACAGATAAGAAGTGGACATTAAATAATGGTAGTGTAAGCCCCTAAATTTTCCAATTATTTAAGCTTTAAGGAGATGTCTTGACGCAGATGCCGTGGCGGTTTCTGCAGCAGAATCTGCATCAAGATAGGACAGGTCGCTTCTTGACCGGCTCCCATTGAATTCAATTGGAGGCATTTTTTGACCCGGATTCCACATCAAAATCCGGACCAAATAACTACGTGTGAACTAGTCCTAAGACCAAATGCCAGAGTGCATAACTTAATAAGTCTCCTCCTGTGTGAGCACTGAGACCAGAAGAATGTAATTTACAGGAGGGAAACATTTAAAGACGGGTGTAATGCAAAGAAAATGACTGCAAGCATGTTACGTGGCATTCTGTTTTTCTTACATAAGTTAAATGCCTAGGCTCAAGGTAAGGTGAAGGAGGTAAGCCTCCTATTGTTCAGTTACACTGTTCAGTGTAGGGGCACAACAAAATGAGGACACCTTGTCAAGAAAACTTGGTCAAAATATAAGCCTCATTTGTATAAGTATAGAAAACGTAGCAGTGGTACAATATAAAATAATATATATTCTGACTTTTAGGTGCTGCTGCATATTTGTGCATTGCAGTCCAAGCAGATATTAAAACCTGCCCATTTATAATTGATTTTACCTCAACAAGTGGTGCGGAATAACTTCGTATTTTTAAGAATTTTTTTTAATACTTAGGCTTTAAGATACATATGAAGAAATGTGTGCAAACAATAATACTTACCGTCCAAGTGATGCCGCGAGATATATTTGAGCCCTTCATCTAGCAGAATAACTGGCAATGAGATCTTCATCACCACCACCCATTGAGTGCAGTTCAGAGGAGTTACTTGAAAAATTAGCTGCACAAATAAAAAGACGACATTGTTTCATATTAAATGGACGAGGCCACAGGGTGTATGGCACATAAACACAATGCAATGCCTTGAAGCATAACTGCACAAACAAGGATTTTAGTGTGAAACAGGAATTTCCATTATGATTTTGTACTTACAGGCATTGGCTTCACGTACAGTATTAGGAAGTGTAGAGCCATGGACATTACAATGGCACACAGAAGCCAGATGTTGAGCCATGGTGGCATCCTTAATAATGACTGATTTTCAGACAAGCTGTAAATATACAAAAGGACAAATATTAAGATACAGAATGTAAAACAGATGGACTAACTTGCCTATTATCCTCTTGTATTTGACACCATTATTGACAAATTACCAAGCCCTTTGCACATAAACGGATGGAAAGCCCGAACCAAATCAGAAATAAAAATCTTGAGTCAAATAATTTATCTTTAACTATTGATTATTATACCATGCAAAATCACTACTAAATGCACAATATGCTTTATAAAGCACCATTGTTTATAATTTACTGAAACCAGTGAAATGTATCACTCTTTCTAACATGATTTATTCCTTGATTGTAGGCTTTTCTTATCCTCTATTTTAACTTAATCTTAGGGGCCGTCTTCCTTCATTTAAAAACTATTTGAATAAAAGTTATAACTCAAAACTGCATGCAAGAAGAAAAAAAAAAAAAGCTAAAAATGTGTCTGGTCGAGAACCAGGGAAAATAGCCCTGACATGAAATGGATAAATGTGATTGTAAACATGACTGTAAAAACTATCAAAATGGCTTCTGGTACCGTACCACACACAGCTAGAGATGAGCGAACAGTGTTCTATCGAACACATGTTCGATCGGATATCAGGGTGTTCGCCATGTTCGAATCGAATCGAACACCGCGTGGTAAAGTGCGCCAAAATTCGATTCCCCTCCCACCTTCCCTGGCGCCTTTTTTGCACCAATAACAGCGCAGGGGAGGTGGGACAGGAACTACGACACCGGGGGCATTGAAAAAAATTGGAAAAAGTCATTGGCTGCCGAAATCAGGTGACCTCCATTTTAGACGAATAGTGGATTTCAAATCCGGGTCATATGAGAATGTGAACTTTGTGACTAAGAGACAGGGATAGCTGTACAGGCAGGGATAGCTAGGGATAACCTTTATTTAGGGGGGAATGTTATTAAAAATAACTTTTTGGGGCTCTATCGGGTGTGTAATTGTGATTTTTGTGAGATAAACTTTTTCCCATAGGGATGCATTGGCCAGCGCTGATTGGCCGAATTCCGTACTCTGGCCAATCAGTGCTGGCCAATGCATTCTATTAGCTTGATGAAGCAGAGTGTGCACAAGGGTTCAAGCGCACCCTCAGCTCTGATGTAGCAGAGCCGAGGCTGCACAAGGGTTCAAGCGCACCCTCGGCTCTGATGTAGGAGAGCCGAGGGTGCACTTGAACCCTTGTGCACCCTCAGCTCTGCTACATCAGAGCCGAGGGTGCGCTTGAACCCTTGTGCACACTCTGCTTCATCAAGCTAATAGAATGCATTGGCCAGCGCTGATTGGCCAATGTATTCTATTAGCCTGATGAAGTAGAGCTGAATGTGTGTGCTAAGCACACTCATTCAGCACTGCTTCATCACGCCAATACAATGCATTAGCCAGTGCTGATTGGCCGAATTCCGTACTCTGGCCAATCAGCGCTGGCCAATGCATTCTATTAGCCCGATGAAGTAGAGCTGAATGTGTGTGCTAAGCACACACATTCAGCACTGCTTCATCACGCCAATACAATGCATTAGCCAGTGCTGATTGGCCAGAGTACGGAACTCGACCAATCAGCGCTGGCTCTGCTGGAGGAGGCGGAGTCTAAGATCGCTCCACACCAGTCTCCATTCAGGTCCGACCTTAGACTCCGCCTCCTCCGGCAGAGCCAGCGCTGATTGGCCGAAGGCTGGCCAATGCATTCCTATGCGAATGCAGAGACTTAGTAGTGCTGAGTCAGTTTTGCTCAACTACACATCTGATGCACACTCGGCACTGCTACATCAGATGTAGCAATCTGATGTAGCAGAGCCGAGGGTGCACTAGAACCCCTGTGCAAACTCAGTTCACGCTAATAGAATGCATTGGCCAGCGCTGATTGGCCAATGCATTCTATTAGCCCGATGAAGTAGAGCTGAATGTGTGTGCTAAGCACACTCATTCAGCACTGCTTCATCACGCCAATACAATGCATTAGCCAGTGCTGATTGGCCAGAGTACGGAATTCGGCCAATCAGCGCTGGCCAATGCATTCTATTAGCCCGATGAAGTAGAGCTGAATGTGTGTGCTAAGCACACACATTCAGCACTGCTTCATCACGCCAATACAATGCATTAGCCAGTGCTGATTGGCCAGAGTACGGAATTCGGCCAATCAGCGCTGGCTCTGCTGGAGGAGGCGGAGTCTAAGGTCGGACCTGAATGGAGACTGGTGTGGAGCGATCTTAGACTCCGCCTCCTCCAGCAGAGCCAGCGCTGATTGGCCGAATTCCGTACTCTGGCCAATCAGCGCTGGCCAATGCATTCTATTAGCCCGATGAAGTAGAGCTGAATGTGTGTGCTAAGCACACACATTCAGCACTGCTTCATCGGGCTAATAGAATGCATTGGCCAGCGCTGATTGGCCGAATTCCGTACTCTGGCCAATCAGGACTGGCCAATGCATTCTATTAGCCCGATGAAGTAGAGCTGAATGTGTGTGCTAAGCACACACATTCAGCACTGCTTCATCACGCCAATACAATGCATTAGCCAGTGCTGATTGGCCAGAGTACGGAATTCGGCCAATCAGCGCTGGCCAATGCATTCTATTAGCCCGATGAAGTAGAGCTGAATGTGTGTGCTAAGCACACACATTCAGCACTGCTTCATCACGCCAATACAATGCATTAGCCAGTGCTGATTGGCCAGAGTACGGAACTCGGCCAATCAGCGCTGGCTCTGCTGGAGGAGGCGGAGTCTAAGGTCGGACCTGAATGGAGACTGGTGTGGAGCGATCTTAGACTCCGCCTCCTCCAGCAGAGCCAGCGCTGATTGGCCGAATTCCGTACTCTGGCCAATCAGCGCTGGCCAATGCATTCTATTAGCCCGATGAAGTAGAGCTGAATGTGTGTGCTAAGCACACACATTCAGCACTGCTTCATTGGGCTAATAGAATGCATTGGCCAGCGCTGATTGGCCGAATTCCGTACTCTGGCCAATCAGCACTGGCCAATGCATTCTATTAGCCCGATGAAGTAGAGCTGAATGTGTGTGCTAAGCACACACATTCAGCACTGCTTCATCACGCCAATACAATGCATTAGCCAGTGCTGATTGGCCAGAGTACGGAATTCGGCCAATCAGCGCTGGCTCTGCTGGAGGAGGCGGAGTCTAAGATCGCTCCACACCAGTCTCCATTCAGGTCCGACCTTAGACTCCGCCTCCTCCAGCAGAGCCAGCGCTGATTGGCCGAATTCCGTACTCTGGCCAATCAGCACTGGCTAATGCATTGTATTGGCGTGATGAAGCAGTGCTGAATGTGTGTGCTTAGCACACACATTCAGCTCTACTTCATCGGGCTAATAGAATGCATTGGCCAATCAGCGCTGGCCAATGCATTCTATTAGCGTGAACTGAGTTTGCACAGGGGTTCTAGTGCACCCTCGGCTCTGCTACATCAGATTGCTACATCTGATGTAGCAGTGCCGAGTGTGCATCAGATGTGTAGTTGAGCAAAACTGACTCAGCACTGCTAAGTCTCTGCATTCGCATAGGAATGCATTGGCCAGCCTTCGGCCAATCAGCGCTGGCTCTGCCGGAGGAGGCGGAGTCTAAGGTCGGACCTGAATGGAGACTGGTGTGGAGCGATCTTAGACTCCGCCTCCTCCAGCAGAGCCAGCGCTGATTGGTCGAGTTCCGTACTCTGGCCAATCAGCACTGGCTAATGCATTGTATTGGCGTGATGAAGCAGTGCTGAATGTGTGTGCTTAGCACACACATTCAGCTCTACTTCATCGGGCTAATAGAATGCATTGGCCAGCGCTGATTGGCCAGAGTACGGAATTCGGCCAATCAGCGCTGGCTCTGCTGGAGGAGGCGGAGTCTAAGGTCGGACCTGAATGGAGACTGGTGTGGAGCGATCTTAGACTCCGCCTCCTCCAGCAGAGCCAGCGCTGATTGGTCGAGTTCCGTACTCTGGCCAATCAGCACTGGCCAATGCATTTCTATGGGGAAAAGTTAGCTTGCGAAAATCGCAAACTGACAGGGATTTCCATGAAATAAAGTGACTTTTATGCCCCCAGACATGCTTCCCCTGCTGTCCCAGTGTCATTCCAGGGTGTTGGTATCATTTCCTGGGGTGTCATAGTGGACTTGGTGACCCTCCAGACACGAATTTGGGTTTCCCCCTTAACGAGTTTATGTTCCCCATAGACTATAATGGGGTTCGAAACCCATTCGAACACTCGAACAGTGAGCGGCTGTTCGAATCGAATTTCGAACCTCGAACATTTTAGTGTTCGCTCATCTCTACACACAGCCTCTGCCATCCAGAACAGCTGGATGGTGTGGCATCTAGGGGTTGGACTATCAACAAACCTGAGGATGGTTTACCAGTAAGACAATTGCATGGAGGCTCAGGCAAGCCTTTTAAATACTAACAGTGCTAGGAAAGTGCCGAGCTGTTGCAAATTCTGTCAGCACCACTTGGCTTTTTTCTGGGGAGCATGGACTATAAATCTGAAATTAACACTTGCTGTCCACTTACTCCATAGATTACAAGTGGTTTCTAGAAGTTCTAGAAGAACAACACTTTGAGAAGTCTGTATAATGGAAGTGCCTGACTAAGGCAATGTTCACATTTGCGTCAGAATCTCCAGTGGAGACTCCATTGCAATGTTCACCTGAAATCAGTGGATGAAAAAGATCTGTACAAAACAACATATACCCATTAGTCCCCTATATTGAAAAGGATCCATTGGGCTCCGTATGTAACCACAATTTTAGTGGTCCACCTGTCTGTTGTTCTAGTTTGTTAGAACACAGCATAAGCTTACTACAGTTAAATGACTGTCTTCATATTCCAGAGACTTGAGAACTTGTTTATAAATAAAATCACTTCTGATTTAACAGTAGTGCTGTCAGAACTCTGATGCTGACTCTAGAGCCAGTTGCAAATGACTACGTGCTAACCGGTTGCCGTTAATAAACAGCACAGGTGGCGTGGGCGACACATGGATGCCACCTGTGCACCGGCGTTTCTTCTGTGGCCCCTGTCATTTAATGAATAGGAGCCACGGAAGCGGGGCTGCAAAAAAATAAATAAATCAGACAAGAATAGGACCTGTTCTATATTTTGTGGCCCGGACTGTTGGCCCGCACACCTCACCGTATAAATTCACAGTCGTGTACGGGCTCATAGAAATGAATGGGTCAGTGTGCTATGCGGGAAAAAAAAACAGCACACTGATCTAACACACAGTCGTCTACAGGGGGCTAAGAATTAGCTTAACCTAATATGGTAACATCCAATGACATTAAGGGATTCACAAATATCTTTATAATCTCAAGCAGTGTAATATTAATTTGTTTGTTTTCAATGGTTATAATAAGGATTCAAAAATAATGTGCAACATCTCTTGTACTATGTATGGCATGGGAAATGCTGTACCATTTATTTAAAATTTGATATTCAGCTCCTTATATTGTAAAATACACATTTATTATGTAAGGGGGAATTCATACGGAGTAAAGTGGCGCGCAATCTGGCACGTATACGCGTGTCAGCATTTTGCGCGTTCAAAAAGATCCCATTGATTTCATTGGGAGTTACGATCGTATACGGCGTGTAATTTTGCGGCTGCAAAATTACGGGCGCAAAATTATGCGCCGTATACGATCGTAACTCCCAATGAAATCATTGGGATCTTTTTGAGCGCGCAAAATGCTGACACGTGTATACATGTCAGATTGCGCGCCACTTTACTCCGTGTGAATTCCCCCTAACAGAATTAATAGCTCATAAAACATAATGAAACATTGAATTTTCATGAATTCTAAAAATATATTGTTTCCTATTAAATGTTTCCTATGTGGGACATACATACATATAAAAGATTTTATTGAATTTTTAAGCATTAAAAAATGCAAACAAAACCAAAAATTCCATCCAGGCTTTGTTTTCACAATGTGCACTATACAGCAAAAATGACATGTTACCTGTAGTCTATGGCTCAGTATTCCGGGAATACTAAATTTATAAATAAATAAACAAATAGATATAAAATAAAAATGCAAAGCTTTGCAAAAATAAAATAAAATAAAAAAATTCTCCCATATTCTGTATTCTGACACTAGGAACTTTTATACACATCTATGTACAGGGATACATAAGGCGTATTTGTTGTGGGGCCAGATATACTTTCTATTTATACTTTTAGAGGTTTTAGAGGAGTAGAGATGAGCGAACACTAAAATGTTCGAGGTTCGAAATTCGATTCGAACAGCCGCTCAATGTTCGTGTGTTCGAACGGGTTTCGAACCCCATTATAGTCTATGGGGAACAGATACTCGTTAAGGGGGAAACCCAAATCCGTGTCTGGAGGGTCACCAAGTCCACTATGACACCCCAGGAAATGATGCCAACACCTCTGGAATGACACTGGGACAGCAGGGGAAGCATGTCTGGGGGCATCTAACACACCAAAGACCCTCTATTACCCAACATCACAGCCTAACAACTACACACTTTACACACTCAATACCACATCTCTGACAGTAGGAAAACACCTTGAAACGTGTGTATTTGGCACTTGCAGTGAGGAGAGCTTGTCACCAGCAGTGAATTTGGCCCTTGTAGTAAGTTGAGGTTGGCACCAACATTTGTTTTGAAAATCAGGGTGGATTGAGCCTCTAACCAGCAGAGTTTGGGCAAATTCATGGTGGAGGGAGCCTCTAAAAACCCCAGTTTGGACCAATTCATGGTGGAGGGAGACTCTAAAAACCCCAGTTTGGACCAATTCATGGTGGAGGGAGACTCTAAAAACCCCAGTTTGGACCAATTCATGGTGGAAGGAGCCTCTAAAAACCCCAGTTTGGACCAATTCATGGTGGAGGGAGTCTCTAACCAGCCCAGTTTGGACCAATTAATGGTGGAGGGAGCCTCTAAACAGCCAAGTTTTGGGAAATTCATGGTGGAGGGAGCCTCTAACCAGCCCAGTTTGGACCAATTCATGGTGGAGGGAGCCTGTAACCAGCCCAGTTTGGACCAATTCATGGTGGAGGGAGCCTCTAAACAGCCCAGTTTGGGCAAATTCATGGTGGAGGGAGCCTCTAAACAGCCAAGTTTTGGGAAATTCATGGTGGAGGGAGCCTCTAAAAAACCCAGTTTGGACCAATTCATGGTGGAGGGAGCCTCTAATTAGCCCAGTTTGGACCAATTAATTGTGGAGGGAGCCTCTAACCAGCCCAGTTTGGACCAATTAATGGTGGAGGGAGCCTCTAACCACCCCAGTTTGGGCAAATTCATGGTGGAGGGAGCCTCTAACCAGCCCAGTTTGGACCAATTAATGGTGGAGGGAGCCTCTAAACAGCCAAGTTTTGGGAAATTCATGGTGGAGGGAGCCTCTAACCAGCCCAGTTTGGACCAATTCATGGTGGAGGGAGCCTCTAAACAGCCCAGTTTGGGCAAATTCATGGTGGAGGGAGCCTCTAAACAGCCCAGTTTGGGCAAATTCATGGTGGAGGGAGCCTCTAACCAGCCCAGTTTGGACCAATTAATGGTGGAGGGAGCCTCTAAACAGCCAAGTTTTGGGAAATTCATGGTGGAGGGAGCCTCTAACCAGCCCAGTTTGGACCAATTCATGGTGGAGGGAGCCTCTAACCAGCCCAGTTTGGACCAATTAATGGTGGAGGGAGCCTCTAACCAGCCCAGTTTGGACCAATTAATGGTGGAGGGAGCCTCTAAACAGCCAAGTTTTGGGAAATTCATGGTGGAGGGAGCCTCTAACCAGCCCAGTTTGGACCAATTCATGGTGGAGGGAGCCTCTAAACAGCCCAGTTTGGGCAAATTCATGGTGGAGGGAGCCTCTAAAAAACCCAGTTTGGACCAATTCATGGTGGAGGGAGCCTCTAATTAGCCCAGTTTGGACCAATTAATTGTGGAGGGAGCCTCTAACCAGCCCAGTTTGGACCAATTAATGGTGGAGGGAGCCTCTAAAAAACCCAGTTTGGACCAATTCATGGTGGAGGGAGCCTCTAATTAGCCCAGTTTGGACCAATTAATTGTGGAGGGAGCCTCTAACCAGCCCAGTTTGGACCAATTAATGGTGGAGGGAGCCTCTAACCACCCCAGTTTGGACCAATTCATGGTGGAGGGAGCCTCTAACCACCCCAGTTTGGACCAATTCATGGTGGAGGGAGCCTCTAAACAGCCCAGTTTGGGCAAATTCATGGTGGAGGGAGCCTCTAACCAGCCCAGTTTGGACCAATTAATGGTGGAGGGAGCCTCTAAACAGCCAAGTTTTGGGAAATTCATGGTGGAGGGAGCCTCTAACCAGCCCAGTTTGGACCAATTCATGGTGGAGGGAGCCTCTAAACAGCCCAGTTTGGGCAAATTCATGGTGGAGGGAGCCTCTAAACAGCCCAGTTTGGGCAAATTCATGGTGGAGGGAGCCTCTAACCAGCCCAGTTTGGACCAATTAATGGTGGAGGGAGCCTCTAAACAGCCAAGTTTTGGGAAATTCATGGTGGAGGGAGCCTCTAAAAAACCCAGTTTGGACCAATTCATGGTGGAGGGAGCCTCTAATTAGCCCAGTTTGGACCAATTAATTGTGGAGGGAGCCTCTAACCAGCCCAGTTTGGACCAATTAATGGTGGAGGGAGCCTCTAACCACCCCAGTTTGGGCAAATTCATGGTGGAGGGAGCCTCTAACCAGCCCAGTTTGGACCAATTAATGGTGGAGGGAGCCTCTAAACAGCCAAGTTTTGGGAAATTCATGGTGGAGGGAGCCTCTAACCAGCCCAGTTTGGACCAATTCATGGTGGAGGGAGCCTCTAAACAGCCCAGTTTGGGCAAATTCATGGTGGAGGGAGCCTCTAAACAGCCCAGTTTGGGCAAATTCATGGTGGAGGGAGCCTCTAACCAGCCCAGTTTGGACCAATTAATGGTGGAGGGAGCCTCTAAACAGCCAAGTTTTGGGAAATTCATGGTGGAGGGAGCCTCTAACCAGCCCAGTTTGGACCAATTAATGGTGGAGGGAGCCTCTAACCACCCCAGTTTGGGCAAATTCATGGTGGAGGGAGCCTCTAACCAGCCCAGTTTGGACCAATTAATGGTGGAGGGAGCCTCTAAACAGCCAAGTTTTGGGAAATTCATGGTGGAGGGAGCCTCTAACCAGCCCAGTTTGGACCAATTCATGGTGGAGGGAGCCTCTAAACAGCCCAGTTTGGGCAAATTCATGGTGGAGGGAGCCTCTAAACAGCCCAGTTTGGGCAAATTCATGGTGGAGGGAGCCTCTAACCAGCCCAGTTTGGACCAATTAATGGTGGAGGGAGCCTCTAAACAGCCAAGTTTTGGGAAATTCATGGTGGAGGGAGCCTCTAACCAGCCCAGTTTGGACCAATTAATGGTGGAGGGAGCCTCTAACCACCCCAGTTTGGGCAAATTCATGGTGGAGGGAGCCTCTAACCAGCCCAGTTTGGACCAATTAATGGTGGAGGGAGCCTCTAAACAGCCAAGTTTTGGGAAATTCATGGTGGAGGGAGCCTCTAACCAGCCCAGTTTGGACCAATTCATGGTGGAGGGAGCCTCTAAACAGCCCAGTTTGGGCAAATTCATGGTGGAGGGAGCCTCTAAACAGCCAAGTTTTGGGAAATTCATGGTGGAGGGAGCCTCTAACCAGCCCAGTTTGGACCAATTCATGGTGGAGGGAGCCTCTAAAAACCCCAGTTTGGACCAATTCATGGTGGAGGGAGCCTCTAAACAGCCCAGTTTGGGCAAATTCATGGTGGAGGGAGCCTCTAACCAGCAGAGTTGGTGGAAATCAGGGTGGAGGGAGCCTCTAACCAGCAGAGTTGGGGGAAATCAGGGTGGAGGGAGCCTAGTATTAGCAGAATTGTGCAACGCTTATGGTGGATGAGTATGAGGATGCGGAGGAATTGGAGAGGTTGAGTACAGACATGGAGTTTCATGTTGGGGTGCTTTACACAGGTGGGCACAAAAATGACGGCTCTACCCAGTGGTGGTTCATTTTTATCAAAGTGAGCCGGTCGGCACTCTCAGCTGACAGACGGGTGCGCTTGTCAGTGATGATGCCACCGGCTGCACTGAACACCCTCTCAGATAGGACGCTGGCGGCAGGACAGGACAGCACCTCCAAGGCATATAGGGCAAGTTCAAGCCACAGGTCCAACTTCGACACCCAATACGTGTAGGGCGCAGAGGGGTCGGAGAGGACAGGGCTGTGGTCGGAAAGGTATTCCCGCAACATGCGCCTATACTTCTCACGCCTGGTGACACTAGGACCCTCCGTGGCGGCACTTTGGCGAGGGGGTGCCATCAAGGTGTCCCAGACCTTAGACAGTGTGCCCCTCGTTTGTGTGGACCGGTGAGAACTTGGTTGCCTACTGGAGGAACTGCCCTCCCTGCCGCCAACGTCACATGCTGGAAACATCTCCATCATATTCTGCACCAATTGCCTGTGGCAAGCATTGATGCGATTGGCCCTCCCCTCTACCGGAATAAAAGACGAGATGTTGTTTTTATACCGGGGGTCAAGGATAGCAAAGATCCAGTACTGGTTGTCCTCCATGATTTTGACAATACGCTTGTCGGTTGTAAAGCACCCCAACATGAACTCAGCCATGTCTGCCACAGTGTTAGTTGGCATGACTCCTCTGGCCCCACCGGAAAGTTCAATCTCCATTTCCTCCTCATCCTCCATGTCTACCCATCCGCGCTGCAACAATGGGACGATTCGAAGTTGCCCGGAAGCCTCCTGTATCACCATCACATCATCGGACAACTCTTCTTCCTCCTCCTCCTCCTCCTCCTCCATTAAACGCAGTGAAGCGGACAGATGTGTGGACCTACTCTCCAGCTGTGACGGATCGGATGCTATCCCTAACTCCTCTGTGTGATCTGAGTTATCCCTGATGTCAATCAGGGATTCTCTCAGAACACACAAGAGCGGGATTGTAAGGCTCACCATCGCATCCTCAGAGCTCACCCTCCTTGTGGACTCCTCAAAGACCCGTAGGATGTCACAAAGGTCTCTCATCCATGGCCACTCATGGATGTGAAACTGAGGCAGCTGACTTTGTGGCACCCTAGGGTTTTGTAGCTGGTATTCCATCAAAGGTCTCTGCTGCTCAACCACTCTATTCAACATCTGAAACGTTGAGTTCCAGCGTGTGGGGACGTCGCACAAAAGCCGGTGTTGTGGCACATGCAGGCGTTGCTGGAGAGATTTTAAGCTAGCAGCGGCTACTGTCGACTTGCGAAAGTGGGCGCACATGCGCCGCACTTTCACCAGTAGCTCTGGAACATTGGGGTAGCTCTTTAGGAAACGTTGCACCACTAGGTTGAAGACGTGGGCCAGGCATGGAACATGTTGGAGTCCGGCAAGCTCCAGAGCTGCTACCAGGTTCCGGCCGTTATCACAAACGACCATGCCTGGGCCCAGGTGCAGCGGCTCAAACCATATTGCCGTCTCATCGAGGAGGGCATCCCTCACCTCGGAGGCAGTGTGCTGTCTGTCCCCCAAGCTGATCAGCTTCAGCACAGCCTGCTGACGTCTACCAACGCCAGTGCTGCAACGTTTCCAACTCGTAGCTGGGGTCAATCTAACAGCGGAGGAGGAGGCGGTGGCGGAGGAGGAGGCGGTAGAGGAGGAGGAGGAGGGGGGTGTTCTTCTCGTGTCCCTGCCAGGAATGTTAGGCGGGGAGACGAGGTACACCGGGCCAGTTTGGGAAGCAGTCCCAGCCTCAACTACATTCACCCAGTGTGCCGTCAGTGAAATGTAGCGTCCCTGTCCGCATGCACTTGTCCACGCCTCGGTGGTCAAGTGGACCTTTGTGCAAAGCGCGGAACTAAGGGCCCGCCTGATGTTGAGTGACACGTGCTGGTGCAAGGCGGGGACGGCACACCGGGAGAAGTAGTGACGGCTAGGGACGGCATAGCGAGGTGCCGCAGTTGCCATCAGGTCCAGGAAGGCGGGAGTTTCAACAAGCCGGAACGCCAACATCTCCTGGGCCAGCAGTTTAGCGATGTTGGCGTTCAAGGCTTGCGCGTGTGGGTGGTTAGCAGTGTATTTCTGCCGCCGCTCCAATGTCTGAGAGATGGTGGGTTGTTGTAAAGAAACGCCTGATGGTGCCTTTGATGGTGCAGGAGAAGGAGATAAGACAGGACCAGGGGAGGATGAGGTAGAAGTCAACAAAGTGGCGGAGGCAGATGAAGTGGTGTCCTGGCTCGTCCTCTGGAGTGCATCGCCAGCACAGTCAGCAGTGGCAGTGGCAGAGGCAGAGGCAGTGGCAGTGGCGTGAACGGCAGGCGGCCTTTGTCCTGCCGTTGCTGCCTGCCACTGATTCCAGTGCTTGGATTCCAAATGACGGCGCATTGAAGTGGTGGACAGGTTGCTCTTCTCAGAGCCCCTAATCAATTTCGAGAGGCAAATTGTGCAGACAACACTATATCTGTCCTCGGCGCATTCCTTGAAAAAACTCCACACCTTCGAGAAACGTGCCCTCGAGGTGGGAGTTTTTCGGGGCTGGGTACGAACTGGAACATCTTGGGAGATTCCGGGTGTGGCCTGGCTTCGCCTAAGCTGCTGACCTCTGCCTCTGCCTCTAGCTACCCTTTTTGGTGCTGCACCTGCCTCAACATCCACACTACTTTCCCCGCTTGACATCCCCCCTGTCCAGGTCGGGTCAGTGTCCTCATCATCCACCACTTCCTCTTCCAACTCCTGTCTCATCTCCTCCTCCCGCACAATGCGCCGGTCAACTGGATGCCCTGACGGCAACTGCGTCACATCATCGTCGATGAGGGTGGGTTGCTGGTCATCCACCACCAAATCGAACGGAGATGGAGGAGACTCTAGTGTTTGAGCATCTGGATACAGATGCTCCTCTGTTAGGTTCGTGGAATCGTGACGTGGAGAGGCAGGTTGAGGGACAATGAAAGGAGCGGAGAACAGCTCTGGGGAGCAGGGACAGTTTGGGTTATTGTTCTGTAAAGCTTCGGAATTTTGGGAGGAAGGAAGACAAGACTGTTGGGTAATAGGAGGAGAGGAGGCAGAGTCTGACTGGCTGCTGGACAATGTGCTGTAAGCGTTCTCTGACAGCCATTGCAAGACCTGTTCCTGGTTCTCGGGCCTACTAAGGTTTGTACCCTGCAGTTTAGTTAATGTGGCAAGCAACCCTGGCACTGTGGAGTGGCGCAATGCTTGCTGCCCCACAGGAGTAGGCACGGGACGCCCTGTGGCTTCACTGCTACCTTGCTCCCCAGAACCATTCCCCCGACCTCGCCCACGGCCTCGTCCACGTCCCTTTCCGGGAGCCTTGCGCATTTTGAATTCCTAGTTAGAAATTGGCACTGTATACCAGTAGTAAAAATTGTGGGTGCACGTAACCCCAATATATTCTTTGAATTACCAGTCAGAAACTGGCACTATATGGCAGTAGCAAGAAATGAGGGTATTTGTATTCCCAATATACTCTTTGAATTCCCAGTCAGACAATGGCACTGTATACCAGTAGTAAAAATTGTGGGTGCACGTAACCCCAATATATTCTTTGAATTCCCAGTCAGAAACTGGCACTATATGGCAGTAGCAAGAAATGAGGGTATTTATAACCCCAATATATTCTTTGAATTCCCAGTCAGACAATGGCACTGTATACCAGTAGTAAAAATTGTGGGTGCACGTAACCCCAATATATTCTTTGAATTCCCAGTCAGAAACTGGCACTATATGGCAGTAGCAAGAAATGAGGGTATTTGTATTCCCAATATACTCTTTGAATTCCCAGTCAGACAATGGCACTGTATACCAGTAGTAAAAATTGTGGGTGCACGTAACCCCAATATATTCTTTGAATTCCCAGTCAGAAACTGGCACTATATGGCAGTAGCAAGAAATGAGGGTATTTATAACCCCAATATATTCTTTGAATTCCCAGTCAGACAATGGCACTGTATACCAGTAGTAAAAATTGTGGGTGCACGTAACCCCAATATATTCTTTGAATTCCCAGTCAGAAACTGGCACTATATGGCAGTAGCAAGAAATGAGGGTATTTGTATTCCCAATATACTCTTTGAATTCCCAGTCAGACAATGGCACTGTATACCAGTAGTAAAAATTGTGGGTGCACGTAACCCCAATATATTCTTTGAATTCCCAGTCAGAAACTGGCACTATATGGCAGTAGCAAGAAATGAGGGTATTTATAACCCCAATATATTCTTTGAATTCCCAGTCAGAAACTGGCACTATATGGCAGTAGCAAGAAATGAGGGTATTTGTATTCCCAATATACTCTTTGAATTCCCAGTCAGACAATGGCACTGTATACCAGTAGTAAAAATTGTGGGTGCACGTAACCCCAATATATTCTTTGAATTCCCAGTCAGAAACTGGCACTATATGGCAGTAGCAAGAAATGAGGGTATTTATAACCCCAATATATTCTTTGAATTCCCAGTCAGACAATGGCACTGTATACCAGTAGTAAAAATTGTGGGTGCACGTAACCCCAATATATTCTTTGAATTCCCAGTCAGAAACTGGCACTATATGGCAGTAGCAAGAAATGAGGGTATTTGTATTCCCAATATACTCTTTGAATTCCCAGTCAGACAATGGCACTGTATACCAGTAGTAAAAATTGTGGGTGCACGTAACCCCAATATATTCTTTGAATTCCCAGTCAGAAACTGGCACTATATGGCAGTAGCAAGAAATGAGGGTATTTATAACCCCAATATATTCTTTGAATTCCCAGTCAGACAATGGCACTGTATACCAGTAGTAAAAATTGTGGGTGCACGTAACCCCAATATATTCTTTGAATTACCAGTCAGAAACTGGCACTATATGGCAGTAGCAAGAAATGAGGGTATTTGTATTCCCAATATACTCTTTGAATTCCCAGTCAGACAATGGCACTGTATACCAGTAGTAAAAATTGTGGGTGCACGTAACCCCAATATATTCTTTGAATTCCCAGTCAGAAACTGGCACTATATGGCAGTAGCAAGAAATGAGGGTATTTGTATTCCCAATATACTCTTTGAATTCCCAGTCAGACAATGGCACTGTATACCAGTAGTAAAAATTGTGGGTGCACGTAACCCCAATATATTCTTTGAATTCCCAGTCAGAAACTGGCACTATATGGCAGTAGCAAGAAATGAGGGTATTTATAACCCCAATATATTCTTTGAATTCCCAGTCAGACAATGGCACTGTATACCAGTAGTAAAAATTGTGGGTGCACGTAACCCCAATATATTCTTTGAATTCCCAGTCAGAAACTGGCACTATATGGCAGTAGCAAGAAATGAGGGTATTTGTATTCCCAATATACTCTTTGAATTCCCAGTCAGACAATGGCACTGTATACCAGTAGTAAAAATTGTGGGTGCACGTAACCCCAATATATTCTTTGAATTCCCAGTCAGAAACTGGCACTATATGGCAGTAGCAAGAAATGAGGGTATTTATAACCCCAATATATTCTTTGAATTCCCAGTCAGACAATGGCACTGTATACCAGTAGTAAAAATTGTGGGTGCACGTAACCCCAATATATTCTTTGAATTCCCAGTCAGAAACTGGCACTATATGGCAGTAGCAAGAAATGAGGGTATTTGTATTCCCAATATACTCTTTGAATTCCCAGTCAGACAATGGCACTGTATACCAGTAGTAAAAATTGTGGGTGCACGTAACCCCAATATATTCTTTGAATTCCCAGTCAGAAACTGGCACTATATGGCAGTAGCAAGAAATGAGGGTATTTATAACCCCAATATATTCTTTGCATTCCCAGTCAGACAATGGCACTGTATACCAGTAGTAAAAATTGTGGGTGCACGTAACCCCAATATATTCTTTGAATTACCAGTCAGAAACTGGCACTATATGGCAGTAGCAAGAAATGAGGGTATTTATAACCCCAATATATTCTTTGAATTCCCAGTCAGACAATGGCACTGTATACCAGTAGTAAAAATTGTGGGTGCACGTAACCCCAATATATTCTTTGAATTACCAGTCAGAAACTGGCACTATATGGCAGTAGCAAGAAATGAGGGTATTTATAACCCCAATATATTCTTTGAATTCCCAGTCAGACAATGGCACTGTATACCAGTAGTAAAAATTGTGGGTGCACGTAACCCCAATATATTCTTTGAATTCCCAGTCAGAAACTGGCACTATATGGCAGTAGCAAGAAATGAGGGTATTTGTATTCCCAATATACTCTTTGAATTCCCAGTCAGACAATGGCACTGTATACCAGTAGTAAAAATTGTGGGTGCACGTAACCCCAATATATTCTTTGAATTACCAGTCAGAAACTGGCACTATATGGCAGTAGCAAGAAATGAGGGTATTTATAACCCCAATATATTCTTTGAATTCCCAGTCAGACAATGGCACTGTATACCAGTAGTAAAAATTGTGGGTGCACGTAACCCCAATATATTCTTTGAATTACCAGTCAGAAACTGGCACTATATGGCAGTAGCAAGAAATGAGGGTATTTATAACCCCAATATATTCTTTGAATTCCCAGTCAGACAATGGCACTGTATACCAGTAGTAAAAATTGTGGGTGCACGTAACCCCAATATATTCTTTGAATTCCCAGTCAGAAACTGGCACTATATGGCAGTAGCAAGAAATGAGGGTATTTGTATTCCCAATATACTCTTTGAATTCCCAGTCAGACAATGGCACTGTATACCAGTAGTAAAAATTGTGGGTGCACGTAACCCCAATATATTCTTTGAATTCCCAGTCAGAAACTGGCACTATATGGCAGTAGCAAGAAATGAGGGTATTTATAACCCCAATATATTCTTTGAATTCCCAGTCAGACAATGGCACTGTATACCAGTAGTAAAAATTGTGGGTGCACGTAACCCCAATATATTCTTTGAATTCCCAGTCAGAAACTGGCACTATATGGCAGTAGCAAGAAATGAGGGTATTTGTATTCCCAATATACTCTTTGAATTCCCAGTCAGACAATGGCACTGTATACCAGTAGTAAAAATTGTGGGTGCACGTAACCCCAATATATTCTTTGAATTACCAGTCAGAAACTGGCACTATATGGCAGTAGCAAGAAATGAGGGTATTTATAACCCCAATATATTCTTTGAATTCCCAGTCAGACAATGGCACTGTATACCAGTAGTAAAAATTGTGGGTGCACGTAACCCCAATATATTCTTTGAATTCCCAGTCAGAAACTGGCACTATATGGCAGTAGCAAGAAATGAGGGTATTTGTATTCCCAATATACTCTTTGAATTCCCAGTCAGACAATGGCACTGTATACCAGTAGTAAAAATTGTGGGTGCACGTAACCCCAATATATTCTTTGAATTACCAGTCAGAAACTGGCACTATATGGCAGTAGCAAGAAATGAGGGTATTTATAACCCCAATATATTCTTTGAATTCCCAGTCAGACAATGGCACTGTATACCAGTAGTAAAAATTGTGGGTGCACGTAACCCCAATATATTCTTTGAATTCCCAGTCAGAAACTGGCACTATATGGCAGTAGCAAGAAATGAGGGTATTTGTATTCCCAATATACTCTTTGAATTCCCAGTCAGACAATGGCACTGTATACCAGTAGTAAAAATTGTGGGTGCACGTAACCCCAATATATTCTTTGAATTCCCAGTCAGACACTGGCACTATATGGCAGTAGCAAGAAATGAGGGTATTTGTATTCCCAATATATTCTTTGAATTCCCAGTCAGACAATGGCACTGTATACCAGTAGTAAAAATTGTGGGTGTATATAGCCCCAATTCTATTGCTAGGGGACTTGCAGGGTATTTCTGGGGTGAAGGTGGGGGGGCACACCGTTGGAACGGGTATCGGGGTATATATCGGGTATACGGGAATACACTGACAGTGTATTCCATTCAGGATCCTGGGAAAGCTGGGTTGCGGCGATTGAGCCCGTCAGTGCCACGTTACACTGACAAGCTTCTCCCTGGAATTTAGCTCTTACAAGAGCTGTTGGTTGTCTTCTCCTTCCTATCCTAGCCTGTCCCTGCCTACCCAGAATCTAAGCCCTAGCTAGCTGGACGGAAACCTCCGTCCTCGGTGAATTGCAAGCTCAGAATGACGCGAAGCTGGGCGTCGCTGTTCTTTTAAATTAGAGGTCACATGTTTTCGGCAGCCAATGGGTTTTGCCTACTTTTTTCAACGTCACCGGTGTCGTAGTTCCTGTCCCACCTACCCAGCGCTGTTATTGGAGCAAAAAAGGCGCCAGGGAAGGTGGGAGGGGAATCGAGTAATGGCGCACTTTACCACGCGGTGTTCGATTCGATTCGAACATGCCGAACAGCCTAATATCCGATCGAACATGAGTTCGATAGAACACTGTTCGCTCATCTCTATAGAGGAGGAAAGTAGGGAAAAAAAAAATTAAGCAAAAAAAAAAAAAAAGGTATATATTTAATAACCTAATAATATAATATTTCACCAATGTAAATAGAACCGGGGGCTTTCGGACACAGGGATACCAAATGTGCATGTGTTTCAACAGTAATGTTTTTGTTTTATATGTATTCTAGGGATATGGGGGTGATTTGAACATATATATATATATATATATATATATATATATATATATATATATATATATATATATATATAATCCATGGATGCAGAGCCGCCATCAGGAATTTTGGGGCCCCATACAGCCTAAGTGTCTGCCCCCCCCCCCATTTTAAAACTACCTTATTTTGCGACATACCCATTCTGTATTACATTTCCCTTTATTTAGCAGCATTACAAGGCTTAATCAGATTCTATTTGCAGGTATAATCTGCTCCGTGTGACAGCGCCTATAGAGAGCCAACACCATTTATAAGAGCCCTCTTAATAAATCCTCAGGGCTTATTCACATTGCGTTTTTGGCCTCCCTTGCCAGGATACGTTGGTAACCAGTCAGAATCAGCTGTCAACTTATCCCTGCACGAAGAACTGGCCATTAAAAAAAAAAGTGGGGGCCTGCAGTTCTCCGTGCAGGGATAAGTGGGGAGCTGATTGTGACTGGTTACCAACGTATCCCGGCAAGGGAGGCCAAAAACGCAATGTGAACACTCCTTTAAAGTGAAAGTCCCACCCCCAAACAGGCTGCTATGCTAGTAGTATAGGAGCCTACATCATTATCCAGCTAAAAACTTCTATATTATATATTATTGCCCCAGTTCCCTCTCCGCAGTGCCGCACACCCGATGCCCCAACAATCCCCCTTCCCCCCCCGTCCACCTTCTAACATCTTTCCATTGCCCCCTGTACCCATACCTCCCAACTTTTGAAGAACCACAAGAGGGACAAAATGTGCGGCGCGCCGCGGCAAATTTAGCCCCACCCACTGTTATGTTGACTCCACCCATTCTTATTAATTTTTCATGTGCCCGCACACAGTATAATCCTCCTACAGTCACCCGTACATTATATGTCCCCCCTCCATCTCTCCCCTAGCTTCATATACACACTTCATCTGCCCCCAGTTTCATGTCTGCCACCCAATCTCTGCCCCCAGATTCATGTCCGCCCATCCATTTCTGCCCCCAGTTTCATGTCCACCCCTCCATCTCTGCCCCCAGTTTCATGTCCCCTCCATCTCTGTCCTGTTTCATGTCCCCCATCTCTACCCCCAGATTCATGCCCCCTCCATCTCTGCTCCCATATTCCTGTCCCTCCATCTCTGCCCCCATTGTCATGCCGTCCTCTCCATCTCTGCCCCCAGTGTCATGCCGTCCTCTCCATCTCTGCCCCCAGTTTCACGTTCCACATTACACTGACTGACTTACCTTCTCCTTCGTTCCCTCGCAGCTCTCTGCGCGCCTCTCTCACTGGCGCACAGTTATAGACGCGATGTGACGTCATCACATCGCGTCTACAAGCCAGTAGCGGAGGCGCGAAGCGAGGAGCTGACAGAGGTCAGCTCCTCGCTTCAGCCGCATATGTGACAGCGAGAGAGGCGCACAGCGGCGAAGCGAGGAGCTGACCTGTGTCAGCTCCTCGCTTCGCCGCCGGCTACTGGCTTGTAGACGCGATGGCTGAAGCGAGGAGCTGACCTGTGTCAGCTCCTCGCTTCGCTGCTGCCGCCGGCTACTGTAGACGCGATGTGATCACATCGCGTCTACAAGCCAGTAGCAGCGGCGAAGCGAGGAGCTGACACATGTCAGCTCCTCGCTTCAGCCGCATATGTGTCAGCAAGAGAGGCACGCAGCGGCGAAGCGAGGAGCTGACCTGTGTCAGCTCCTTGCTTCAGCTGCGTATGTCTTCAACTCAGATCTGCATCCTCTGGATGCAGATCTGAGTTGAAATAGGACGTACACAATGACTGCTACGGGCGCCAGGGGGCCGGCACACGGTGGCGGGCCAAAACCGGGCCCCCCCCATTTTTCAATTTGGCCGGGCCCCTGACGCCAGTAGCAGTAGTACTGGCCTATCGGCGGCCCTGCATGGATGGAAAGTGACACCCTGCAGTGAAGCTATGCAAGAAGAGAAAAAGGGGCGGGCCAGACGGGTGAAGGAGGTGTGGTTTTTCTAAGCAAACTTGAAAACACGCCTCTTTCACCCATCTGGCTCGTCCCTCCTTCACTGCCTCTCAGATCTTGCTCCTGCAATGAAGCCACACAGGCAGGGAAGTAGGGGCGGGTCAGACGGGTGAAGGAGGTGTGGTTTCAAGCTTGCCGAGAAAACCACGCCTCCTCCTCCCGTTTGGCCCGCCCCTCCTTCCCTGTCTGTGTGGCTACATTGCAGGAGCCAGATCTGAGAGGCAGTGAAGGAGGGGCGGGCCAGACGGGAGAAGGAGGCGTGGTTTTCTCGGCAAGCTTGAAACCACGCTTTCTTCACCTGTTTGGCCCGCCCCTACTTCCCTGCCTCTCAGATCTCGCTCCTGCAATGACGCGACACAGACAGGGAAGGAGGGGCAGACCAGGCAGGCACCGTGCTGCTCTCCTTTTGATTCTCATAGACAGGACACAGATGCTGCACACGCTGCATTCGGACTATAAGACGCACACACATTTTCCTCCCATATTGGGAGGAAAAAAAGTGCGTCTTATAGTCCGAAAAATACGGTAATTTGGGGAATGTTTTACGGCTTTGATTACTTTTTATCCAAATTTTTATTTTGATCTTGTAGATTGGGTATTTTTGGACACAGAGATACCTTTGTATCCCATGTAGTGTAGGTGTTTCATGCAATTTTTTTTTATATATTTTCATAAGTCTTCTAGGGAAAAGGGGGCAATTAACTTTTTTTTTTTTTTTTTTTTTTACAGTAATTATAAAATCACTAATTACATTGCAATGCATTGTAAAATTGCAGCACTTCTTTTACAGGCTGTATAGAGCAGACTGCAATTGAAGTATATGACAGACAATCAACCAATGGTACTTGTATGTCTCCCATCAAATCCTACTGGACTTTGTCTTGTTTTATGGTTTTTAGCTACATAGTAATAAATGCCTACTGCCTAAACCGCATGTCTCCAGTCAGAGTCAGAGTGACTGGTGATGGACTGTGCCCCAATTCACTTCAATGGGAGTACTGGAGACAGACAAAATAACGCAGTCGGCCATTTCTTACATTGAATTGGATGGGAGATCTGTCCACCACCAGCACTTCCTCGGCTATATGACTGCACTTTGCTCTGCAACTCAGACAAACCTACTTACAGTGGATACGGAACCCTCTTTTCCCTTTCTAAGACTTCTAGGAGTCTGAAGAAGGTCCTTGTGACGAAAAGCCTTTACACACCTCTACATAATTGTCAACACTTCGATGTCATTGGATGTACGGTAACACTGTTTCAATATATTCCCTACTATTTTGATATAGACCAATCTGGTGATTAATAAAAAAAAAAGACTTGGATATTGCACTTTCAGTGTGAAGTCTCTTGTATATTGTTCATCACCAGTCATACCCATATGGCTGTGGTCAGGCTGAAGGGGAAGCAGGGGAAAAGACATCCTGCATTGCGTATATGAGAATATAATATACATATATGATCTTGATCTTCCAAGTCAAACATTTATTATTTACCTACCTGTTGAGGGCATTGCACATTTCAATAGTTACAAGCACTGAAAGGGCCATAGTTGTGGGATAGCGGGACTCAAACACTTCACAGTCTATTCCCTCAAACAAAGCATTGTCAGGTGTACATTTCATAAAATGTCTCTGTAAAAGGAAGTAAAGGAAAAAAAGAGTGGTACATAGTTACATAGTGGTAGAAAAAAGATTTATGGACATCCAGTTCAAAAATTTTATACTATCACTAAATCATGAAAAAGCTGAACTTTACTTGAAAGTATATACAAGGTTATATAGTGGAAATATCTAGGTAATGATAAAATATTGTTCCATTAACACCATACATCATGATATGTCACTGATCACTGTCAGCTGCTTTGCTGATGGTGGGGTATGTGACGGTGGAGTGAACAGAGAGGCTCCATGTTCTGAGAAGATGTTTTTAAGTGTTAAGCTTCTTTCCCTCGATTTTCAAAACTTGTCTGTGTAAGTGGCCTTTGCAAAAAGCATCAATCCAGTCTGTCTATTGGCTTGACCAGTAATATTTACCATTAGCATTTAGCAATTCTTTCAGTTTTTTGTTTTTTTTCTTAAATGTAGATCGTCAGCCCCATTTAGGGATCACAATGTATATTGTTTTCCTATCAGTATGTCTTTGTATAATGGGAGGAAATCCACGCAAACACGGAGAGAACATACAAACTCCTAGAACAGCGGGGGTCGAACGACCAAAACACAAGGGTCGCCTAAAGCATACCTCCCAACCGTCCCAGTCGGTGGGAGGAATGTCCCGGTTTCAACTTATCGGCGCCCGGAGGATGCCGATGCGTTGAACACACAGGCGATTAAAGCAGGAGCTGTCGCAGCCAGCTCCTGCTTTAACGCTGTGCTGCGGCTTCTGCATGCGTAACCGCGATGTGATGACATCACATCGCGCCTACATCTATGTGAGTAAGTGAGACCACGAAGAGAGCGGCGGGGGAACGTTGGAAGGTGAGTATAAGAGTTTTTGTTTTAAACATTAAGGTGGAACATAATAAAGGGGCAGATGAAGGGGGGACGGCATGAAACTGGGGGCAGAGATGGAGGGACATGAAGCTCTGGGCACAGATGGGGGAACATGAAACTGGGGAAGAGATGGGGTGACATGAAACTGGGGGCAGAGATGGAGGGGGGACATGAAACTGGAGGCAGATGAAGGGGGGACATGAAACTGGAGGCAGATGAAGGGGTTATATGAAACTGGGGGAGAGATGGCGAGGGGACATATAATGTACGGGTGACTGTAGGAGGATTATACTGTGTGGGAGCATATGAAAAATGAATGAGAATGGGCGGAGTCAACATAAAAGTTGGCGGGGCTAAATTCGCCGCTGCGCGCGCTGCATGTTTTGTCCCTCTTTCTAATCTTCAAAAGTTGGGAGGTATGCCTAAAGCCATCAGAAAATACATATTTCCGATGGCTTTAGCCACTCAGAAGCCATGCTACTGTCTGCAGCAACACTATTCAGCTGGAACACACGCCATTATGTACATTCATGTCATGCACATTCCAAACTGAATTGGGTCACCGCAACATGAGGAATTGTATTGTGGGGTCACAGCATTAGAAAGGTTGAGAACCACTGTCCTAGATGTGTTCCTGGCGGGATTTGAACCCAGGACTCCAGCACTGCAAAGCTGCAGTGCTAACCACTGAGCCACAGTGTTGTCCCAATTCTTTGTTGTGTACTTAAATTTAATATGATATTTACAGTTTAATAGTATTTGTATGGAATCCCTAACAAAAACAACTTTGGGTACATTCACATACTAACAAAGGCATCTATTTCCATAGCGTTGCTTTACATTTCATTTTGTGATGTGTATAAAAGCATGAAACTATGTATTTGTGTCCTATAAACTTTGAACAGCAACAGAACAGTGTTTTTTGTTTTTGTTTTTTTAAACTGAACCCTACGCAGCCAGATGCTCTCCCATTGGCATCCATTAAACTGGCTAGATAAACACATGTGAAAAACGTGGAGAGAATGTACCCTATTTTGGAAAGAAAAGTTCTTTGCAAGTGAATGCTGTGATATTGTTTAGAAAAACAGTCAGTATTATCACGTGCTAACAAAATTTCTCAATCTGGTTTGACAAAGCGGATTACTTTAATCTGTCATTCCTCATATATAGCAGGGTCTCGGATACAGAAAGGTGTCATTTTACAGAGCAATGAAATGAAAGTATGACATATGTCTATGAGAAGTATTGTAAGAGATTAGTAAGCGTCACATGATAATCACTGGATGTGTCTGAAGTTTCTTACAAATGGGTAACAAATTAAACGTACCAGCTGGTAGAATGTGACCTGTGGTCCATCTTCATCATATAAGAACCACCATGTTGCAGCGCCTACAGTGGCTAAACCCACATACACTGAAAAGATCAGAAGAAAGGGTTTCAGGAGGTAATCCAGATGAGTATGTCTTGAGAATAAACATGCATGTATCTGAGTTTATAGTATGCATGTAAACCATCCTGACAGATTACTTTTAGTGACTTTTTGACAAATACTCTAGTCATAATCACTCACAAACTAGTGAACACCATTTCCTCCAATATCACTTTAGCGCACCATGATTACTGGAGAGTAGCTTTTAATCACTATTCAAATACAGCGTCAAAATCCAACAAATCTGTGTCACCTTGTTCCTTCTGCTAGAAAGTTGGCATGAGTTATACATTAAATTTATGCCTGTTCCAATATGGCATTGCAATTCTGGAGCACATAAATAATTTAGGTGCATCTCGCACAAGATGGGGACAGAATGCCAGTCTTAATGAATTCCTCTCTATTGTTTTTTGGAAAAAAGTCACAATTTTTGCACCATATCTTGCTAAAACATGGTGGACAGATAAAGAGGGATTAGTGAAGCAGTGTGTTTTTTTTCTGTAGTGATTTTTCTAACTTTTTGTGCAATTCTTTTGGGTTGTGGCTTTTATTTCAAAACTCAGCATGCTTTAAGAGGTTGCAGAGGTCTTAACATATGTTATTTTGTATAGTTTCCATTTCTCCTGAAACGTAACACACTGCAGAACATATTGGTAGTGTATAAATAAAGATTAGCATCATAAATGGTACAGTATTTTCATGAGGACTACTTCTAAAAATAAAAATGCATATTTTGTAGTTTGGTCAACTTTTAACGCAAGGTTGGGAAGAAAATATTTTGATTAATCAAAAAAATGGTTTTGAGAACATACCTCCAATGGCCAGGTATCTGAAGAATAACCACCCACTGATAAGTGGCTCTCGGGGATTACGTGGTTGCTTGTCCATGATGTCAAGGTCAGGTGGGTTAAATCCCAGAGCAGTTGCAGGTAAGCCATCAGTGACCAAATTAACCCAGAGGAGCTGAACAGGGATGAGGGCTTCAGGTAGGCCAAGAATGGCAGTAAGAAAGATGCTGAAAGAAAATATTGTGACTAAGCATTTCCAATGAATCAATAAATTATAGATTTTAATTTATAAACTAAAGTATTTCCTAACAGATATATATATATATATCAGAATCCCTTCCTTTAAGAATGATGAAATAGGTAAAAGACGACACAAGGAAATTAAATAGAGGGAGGTGGGGATTGTAGGTTTCGGGTCAGGTATCAGGTCAGTCAGTAAGGGCATGAGTACAGATGTTCTGCAACAATTCCTGTAAATGTGCCTCTGTATGTCTTGTATAGTTTCTATCAGTATTTATGTATTTCAGTAATAGAAACCATGAAGAACGTAGTAGAATATATTTCTATACTATGTATATGAACTCCCAGAAAAATGCTAGCAATGTCTTACCAGACTACTTCACCAACGTTAGAAGAGATGAGATAGCGAATGAACTGTTTCATGTTGTTATAAATTGCTCGCCCTTCTTCTACAGCAGATACTATGGTAGAGAAGTTGTCATCAGAGAGGACCATCTCTGCTGCTGATTTTGCCACTGCAGTACCAGAACCCATAGCAATTCCTATCTCTGCCTTCTTGAGGGCTGGAGCATCATTTACTCCGTCACCAGTCTAAGACAATAAAAAATATCAATTGGAGCATTTAAAATTTTTAGTCTTCTTCTACTATTAACTTTTTATTAAATGACAGATCTTACCATGGCAGTGATTTCATTGAAAGACTGTAAATATTCTACAATTTTGGACTTGTGTGCTGGTTCCACACGAGCAAAGCACCGAGCACTACGACAAGCATCTCTCTGTTTCTCTAATGGGAGGTCATCAAACTCTCTGCCAGTATAAGCCTTATCTGTTATGTCCTCGGAGTCAGAGAAAATTCCAATCTTTCGGCAAATAGCCACTGCTGTGCCTTTGTTGTCTCCAGTTATCATTATTACTTTGATACCAGCTTTTTTGCACATCTGAATTGAGGTAGTTACTTCTTTACGTGGAGGATCAAGCATGCCGACACACCCAACAAATGTCAAATTTGTCTAATAAAACATACAATCAAATTAGTGCAATTATACTATTAACATTTTTAGCAACCACAAAAGTATTCAGAAACACTCACCTCATAATTGATAAATTTGTTGGAATCCTCTAATTGCATGTCTTCCAATTTAGGAGGCACATCCCGTGTGGCTAAAGCAAGGCAACGTAGTGTGTCCATACCAGTACCCCAATCCCGAATCTTAGACATGATCCTTTCTCTAGCAGATGGAGTCAATGGAAGCTTTGCAGAACCCACACGCACATAATTACAACGCTCTATTACACTTTCAGGAGCACCCTACAAACAAACAATTTTGACATAAAAATTTTACATGAAACTAAATTGGATATTCGATAAATAAATAGAACTGGATAGCTGTAAATAAATCTAATTCTGGAGAAAAAAAAAATCTATCATTACCCACAGGTAAACTAAGATGGTTAATTCTACACTAGATGGTAGTACAGCGCCACTCTATAAGCAAATTTAGGTCAGAGTACTGTGTGATTTTATTAACTATAAGTAACCACAAACCACATAACTAAACTTCCAGAGAACTTTTGATTTTATGACAGCCTTTGTGTCATTAAGAAATGTTGTAATATACTTTATTAACCAATTTTGTTTCCTTTCTGGGAAATCCTCCATAACTTCCCTCTTTCCCTTGTTTTTCTATTGAGAGCTGTTCCCTGCTTCTCATTGTGCATGGGCTGTGTGAACTGAAGAGAAACTGACAAGTGAGGGAGGGTCACTTCAAATGGGTATATCTCAGGCATCAGAAAAAGGAGAAACTTTTGCTATCATATGAACGAGGAGATTCTCAAGTATGCAGACCTACCTATATGAATTACAGAGAGTGAAAAAAATGCAGGATTTAACAGAAAGGAACCAAAATTTGTTAATAAAGTATATTACAAAATTTATTATTGACACAAATACTGCCAGAAAATCAAAATTTCTCCAAAAGTTTCATTACACTTTACTAGAGAAGTAGCCACTTTTTTTTTATTAATATTTTTTTTACCTGAACGGGCTTTTAACTTTTGATTAAAGGTGTTCCTTGGAACATCCATCGACTGAATACAGTTTACATAAGTATCAATTCTGTATAGTATTTGTCAATAATACGTCCTTAATTCAGAGTATATTAGCATAAACGTGTTTGAGGGCTTAAAGTGGTTTCCAGGCAGACCAGAAAAACCATATAGGCTGGGCTATAATAGTAATAACACAAAATAATAATAATAAAAGAAACACTATTCTCCACTACTCCCACTGGAGCAGAAGTGATGCAGCTTAGATGAGCGCTGTGGCCAATCACGGATTTCAGCGGTCACAAATTGGCTATATCACTGCTAACACTAGGTTCACGTTAGCGTTCTGGTTTCCGGCCTTCGTGTCCCCATGGGTACTCGAAAGATTGAGAACCTGTCCTTTTAAAAAGCAGTTACTCATGGAAACCTGCAAACTCCATAGACCAAAACGGGGTCCGTCTGGTTTCTGCTGGTTTTATACAGAAAATGGCGGAGAGAAAAGTCCTGCAAATCTGATTTTAGGCTGAGAACCCACTTAGCGGGCCGCAGCCAAAACATGCTGCAGGACAAACCGCGGCAGCAACACATCGTGTTTTTTCCCCTAGCGATTTTCACATAAAGTCCGTGGCATCTCCGTAGGTATAAACATGCTGCGATTTCCAAAACCACAACAGTTTTGGAAAACACAGTGTGTCTACAGCACGTATTTTTCCACAAATGGAAGCGATCTTTCAGCAAATGGCTGATTTTGGCCATGGAAACACGTGGCCAGCTGCTCATTTGTCATGCAGACGCAGTGAGAGCTGCTGCCTGTTAGCCACTTTCTACTCTAGATTATGAGAAAGAAACAGAAGTGTTCCATGTAGAAAGCCTCAATAAACATGGCATACTGTACACATTTCATCACAATCATGCTCTGTACACACAAAAAAATACAGCAACCCCTCTTACCTTAACAAACATCTTAGTGCCAGATGTTGTGCCACTGGAATTAACAGGAGTACAATACACTGACATGGATTTGCGATCCCGAGAGAACTCCAAAGTGCAGTCCTTCTTCATAAGTTTCTTTATAACCTGATTTGCCATGAAAGAGTAAAATTCTTCTATACATACAATCCACCTTATTAGTTTATTAAAGTAGATAAGGGCAGATTTCCTGATGCTGCCTAACTTTCAGACAGTACAGTCTTAAAATATAACACATTTACCACAGTGACTGATGCTGGGTGAGAAATCTGAGGTATCCATGGATTGTTTAGTTTACATTCATACTGACTATTAGCTGGTGCACATGGCGCTCCTTTCTAGTGAAACCATGTCACTTTGCACGAAGCTCCACCTCAGAGAGGTAACTTAACACTCCTGAGCCCCAAAGCAAAATCTGTACTGGACCCACCTTGTGCTGTTTAGAATAATGGCATTTTTATGCAGCAGAGGGACCTTTGGGGAGCCCTTAGGGTCCTTAGTCTGATTAAATCTGCTACCACTGCGCTCTCTTTCGCTACACCCTGTTACACCCTTTTGTTTTTTTCCGTAAACAAAATCAGAATTCAGGTGTATACAACGTAGTAAATCAACCCCATTGTCTCATCTTTTCACTAGAACTGAAAGTACATGTACAGTTAAAGATCAGATGTCATTGTAGGGCTTAAACTACCTAAGGGCCATTACAAGGCACACAGCCATATTGGAATTTGCAGACAATTATCAATTAAACAATTTTGCAAAGTTAAGTTAAAAATGTTGCAGAATATTACATATCTTCTCTATCTAATGGGGACAATCTTTAGTTTTGATTTGTCAATGGATATGACCTTGGCTGCAAGAACTCTCTATGGCCTGTCACTTGTCAGAAACCCGTCATTATTTACTTATTGTGTCCAGATTATCTTCTAGTGCAGAGATGCAGAAAATAAGAAGATCACTCAGCTACAATAATGAAATCATGGCTGGGCTTCTGACAAGTGCCAGCCATAGAATATTGCTGCATTCATGATCATATCCATTGGCACCAATTAATACAGAAGATTGATAGCACAAAGATGAAAGCAAAAAAACCCAAACTCTAACTCTTAATTATCTACAAAACTATTTGAAAACTGAAATATTTGATACACCACCATAACATTCACACATTGTTTCACATTTATTGAACAAAGTATGCATACTCACAGAATTGCAGGCATTTGCTCGTTCCACCTTAGAAAGCTTGGTCAAATCAGTATTAAATACATTCATCTTTTCCACCAAACAAGTCAAGGCGGTTTCTGTTGCTTCTCCCACCTTTTCATATATTCCCTTGGACTGCAAAAAAACAAACAAACAAAAAAAACCCAAACATGATGTCAACAGTTAAATTACATTACATTATTGTGCATAATGAAATATAAAAAAAAAAAAAACTTTATATATTTATGTAAATATCCTCTCTCTCAATTGTTATTGTTTGATTGCACCCTCATGAACCTTTGTAAATGTCATTCATGTTTCCTGCTGCAAACCAACATACAAACTATTGGAAGAATGCATACAATTTTCTGGGTTTCTAATATTCATGTCCTATCCTTAGGATTGCTTATCAAAATCAGATTTTGTGAGGCCTGCAAGGGGCAACACGGTGGCTCAATGGTTAGCACTGCAGCCTTGCAGCGCTGGAGTCCTGGGTTCGAATACCACCAGGAACAACATCTGCAAGGAGTTTGTATGTTCTTCCCATGTTTGCGTGGATTTCCTCCAATTCTACAAAGACATACTGATAGGGGGGGAACAAAGGACATTGTGATCCCTATCTGGGGCTCACAGTCTTCATTTAAAAAAACAAAAAACAAACAAACAAAAAAAAAAGATTTGTGAGGCCTGCTGATCTGCTGTATGCTTGGGTCAGCACTTCTTTTTCTTCACATGTTCATTGGTCACATGGCCTGTACTCAGATCAATCTCATTCATATGAATGGGATGGAGATGCAATACCAAGCATAGCCGCTATACCATGCACAATTCTGTGCTTAATATTCATCAGCTGATCAGTTTGGATGCTGGGTGGGTATATCCTATACCTTTTTATATGCTATTTCATGACTAAATAAACACTGTATACAAGCTTACTGTACTGTACAATATCTAACTTTTATGAGCAGACGAAGAAGTCATATCAGGAAGCAGAGGTGTGAGAGGAAACAGGAACATGTGCTCTAAGCTTTGCCTCAGGCAATGGAAAGTCTAGCTTCAGCTCTAAACAAGACTGTAGGGCAGTTTTAGGATGGAGTCTTTCCTGGTTTGTACATATGATACTGCTATAACCTTTTGTCTATACTAAATGAGGACTCCTCATATCCTTGATAATGTGGCATGTTATATACCACTACAGTGCTGACGGAATTCAGCGCACTTTCTGTTTTGCAGGTATATGCCCCAGTGCCAATGCGATCGGTGTTGATAGTTTCGGCTACTGATTTCACTTAGTAGTGGGCCTCACTACTTAGCGCCATCACTGAGGAGCCCTACAGATGATATGCTTCTACAAACCTGTACTGTAAAAGGGGGCGTTTTTTACTGCCCAGTGATGATGCTGAACTGTGAGGCCATCCCCTCTGACTGTGCAGTTATAGCGGGGGCTGAAACTAACCCCGCTGACATTTCTGGCCCTGGGGCAAATACCTGTAAAACTGAAAACCAGGCTTGCCGAGGTAGAGAACGTCTTAGAGGTCATGAAAAGTCCTCTTTAAAAATGGAACAAGCACAAGTTCTTATCCTTTTATGTGTAACTGTGCTTTGTAATTATGGCATTATATACATCACTGTATATACCCACTCACATGCAGGCATTCCTGCTTAACAAGAGATTATCTAAAGACATTAACATCCTATATAATAACTAGGTTATGTTCCTACTGTATACCATATACTTCAGCCATTGTTATGGAGAAGAACCCAAACTTGTATCACAGGACCATACCTACCTCATTAAAATCCAAAGAGGAGTCATTACAGAGAGCACAGATGGTAGCCAGTTCCACCAAACCGTCATACTGTCCAGACTGAACAGGGTGATCATCTTTCAAGCTGTTCAAATAAAATAAAAGCTATAATGCCCAAAATATAGCCATTTGAAGTGACCCTCCCAAAGCTAATTCTCTCTACATTTCACATAACCTATACATGGTATACAGCGAAAAGCAGGGAACAACTGTAAATAGACAAGCAAAGGAGAGAGTGAAAAAATGCAGGATTTCACAGAAAGGAGCCAAAATTTGTTAATAAAGTATATTATGAAATTGAAAATTGATACAAAAGCTGCCATAAAAATCAAAAGTTGTGGAAAGTTTAGTTATGCTTTAAGGAAGGCTTCAACGTGCCATTAGAGAAATGAGGAGACAACTCTCTATTCACCCTATTCATAACATTTAATGAAACGATCGTTCCTTGTTTGATTTAGACTTCACATATTAATGTTTCTGAAATCGAATCAACGTTAAACAAATGAAATTCCCAATACACTTCTGTTTTAGGACAGTAAGACTTAATGTTAAATACTCACACTTGCCCCTCTGGAGCATACGTTGATCCAGTAATAGTGAATTCGTGGAGACTGCAATTTGTTCCTTCAATCTTCTCAACTACAAACATCTTTTAAAGAAACAGGAAAAAATGCTTAGACCTTAATATTATTTAGACCCATGTACGACCTAGTTACCATTGAAAGATGTCCAAACAAGGTAGTACAAGTCACAAAGCAGCTGAATCGCTGGCACTGAACTACCGTAATTTTCTGCTTTTTGTTCTGCATGATTACCCTTGGATCACTAAAATGGGTTTTACTTAATGAATCTCAATAACATTACAAATCAAGTGCAATTTAACCTTGGCATACCAACCTGTCATCTTAAGGAGAAAGAGAAACATAAATGCACAATGTCTCATAATACCCAGCAACTACTTTACTTTATTTCTTCTGTAGCAGAATAAACTAGTCTAACGTAGAAGCATATACATACACCTATTAAAAAGCTATTTTCTTGAACAAAAAATAACTCAATATAAATAAACTATATATATATATATATATATATATATATATATATATATATCACATGTATATCATGGCACTATCTAGAAACCTTATATTTAGTGCAAGTGATGACATCAGATCTCACAAAACAAATTCTGATACTATCCATGGCCATAAATATGGAGTTTTTGCTGAATGCTATAATATGATGTGGAATTGGTCAAAAGGATTTAGTTACAAAATGCCTGAGCAGAGATTTAATAACATGGCAGATGAGAAAACCCTGTCATTGTCAGTAAACTTACTGACAATTATTTTATTTCAGAAATGCACTGTAAAGGGATTGTATGACAGATTTGTTTTCTTGGTGAAAAGCATTTATTTGGCTCCACATAGCGTCCTGCAGAGATTTTCACAGAAAGTCTGCAGAGGAAACCTCTGTGACTGTAAAAAGGCACTTCTGCTGCGGCCAAACCATGGCGTTTGCGTCACGTGGGTCCCCGGCTTTAAAATGTCTTGATTTTTAATAAAATGATAATAAAAGGGTTTCAGCAACAATCTGTCCACTAGTGATGCTACACGTTAACCATGGATGCAGTCCTAAAATCTGTTATTAAAGAGGTTGTCTGAGACGACTGGAAATCCCTACACTATTCTAAACACCCTTGCTGCTTCTATTTTCTATATAACATAATCAAAAATGTATAGTCATCCATGATCACCCCAGGGACAGTGTTTAATTATCTGGTGACCATCCGTTTCCCTATTTCCGGAAACGGTTGTCACTACTACTCCCTCCTCCATTATCCTTACCTTCTAGGTTTCTTCCTGCAGGACGGATCCCCATCTTTACCAATTCTGCAGGCGCACCCTCTTCTCCAAGTACTGCTCTGCACATTGCTGCCGATAATCCACCTCTACTGCACAGCTAACACGCATTCTCAGTAGAGGTGGATCATCACTGCAGAGAACAGAGCAGTGCTGTGGAAAATCGCGCGCGTGCAGAATCAGTAATGAAGGAGGGGTCATCCCATAGGAAGAAGCCTAGAAGGTAAGTATATAATGAGGTCGGGTTGGGCTGAGTAGGGAAGGGCGTGATAGCTAGAGAGATAGGGAGGGGGTTATGGGACGGAGGGAAAGAGGAAAATGGGGGGAATAATGTGAGGGGTTACTTTGGAAGTTACATACAAGGAAGCTGAACCATGTAAACAAATGCAGGAGATACCAGAAGCTCCCAGAGACACCCAGAAATAACTCAACTAAAGGTATATGGGTGTATTTGTTAACCCAATAAAAACACTAACAGACATTTAAAATAAAACAAAAACATTTTTTTTGCCTGGAAAACCCCTTTAAGCCAGTCTCGTAGATATTAGGCTCTGAAGCTAAATTGCTAGCTACATAAAAAAGAACCTTCTAGAAAACATCAGTCTTTAGAAATGAGAAAAAGTATATCTTAGAGAAGAGTAGCAGCTCACATAAAATGACTGCCACAATAATAATAAAATGCTGATAAAATTATAAAATATAATCAAAGAATGAAAACAGGTTAAAAACCAAAGATACTTGACTTCTGGAATTCTGATCTCCGGACCACATTCAGTTCCAGAATTGTGGGCAATACATGATCAGGATTTTATGGACTATATTTGCATATATGTGTATGACAAAGGAATGGATCTTAATCTTCTCAGACAAAAATAACATCAAAGGAAAGCAATAAATGGAGAGGAATAGCTGGGATATTTATTGTGCATTTTCTGTGTTTAGTGTTCTTTTAATGTACAGAGTTCTTGTGGTGGGAATGCCTGAATAATGAATAATTCATGGAAAAAGGAGATGGCATTTAGTAAATATGGTTACATTCATAGCAATGCTTCATTATCTGCAGAATATTGAGTTTAAATACCAGTTTGGTTGACATTCCAGAAAAGAATAGAATAATTATATCTGTAGCTTTTTACGTAATCTTTTCAAGATTACAATAACAACTACTAGAAATACAACCAAACTCACAATGACAAACAATTGCAGTAGTTACCATCATTTAGGGCAGGATATTTGGTAAATTCTGCTACATTGGTTAAATGGACACACAAGTATTTCTCAATTATCTAATGTCTATGCGTAATTACAGTACTTAATGAAAGTAACTATGCTATTGTAAATATGCATTTGATATACAACAATAAAGTGCATTAAAAATATTTAATGTTGCTTCAATAGTGGAGGCGTTTCTTGAATGGTTTTTCTAAGGACTAAAATAATGATGACCCATCCTTAGATTAATAGGGATCCTACACCTGGGACCCTCACAGATCAGCTGTCTGAATCAGGAGTGCTGTGGCGAGTGCTACTTCCTTTTCACATGTCCTGTGACTGCCAGTCTCTAGCTCATTCCTATTCAATTGAATAACAAGCACATCCGTTATCCAATGTACAGTGCAGTGCCTGGTAAGTAGTGAAGAACAACGGTCTGAGCACCACAGTCTCTTTAAACAGCTCTGTTTGGTGGCCCTGCTGGAGTCAGAGCCTATTGATCCAATAGTAATCACCTATCCTGAGGACAGATCATTAATATTATATTCCCAAAAAAGAAATGAAGAAAATGCCCCCACAACAGTAGTAAAAAATGAATTTTTTTTAAATTTTTTTTTTTTTTTTTTTTTTTTTTTTTTTTTTAACTTTTCCTGGATTAATACGATCTTCTATCCCTTTATGGACAAATAAAACCTGCTGTTCATTCATAGACTAAGATCTGCTCTCCTTTCAAGGATTAATAAGATCAGGTCTCTCTTAATGGATAAATAAGATCTGCTCTTTCATGGATTAGTAAGATCAGTTCTTCATTTATAGACTATTAAAATCTTCTCTCTTTCCATGCATCCTCTATCGCTCTATTATTCTTTTTTTTTGCCTGACATATGACAACTGGGGTTTCTTTTGCCTTCCTCTGGATCAAACACTATAGGGTTATACTGTAGGTTGGACTTGATAAATGTTAGTCTTCATCCAACCCATGTATTATTTAACTATATACAACAATGGTACAGTATCACTATAGAAGGTGCTCCAAAAATAGTTCTACTAAAATTGTAATAAAAGGCATTTCAGCATCAAGAGTCCCTATCAAAGATTATTCCAATCTTGTTGTGAGCTTCACAGTGAAACAGATTATGCTGGTTCTGCTACTGAATGTAAAGAGTTTACTGAATTACGTTCTTGTTGGAGGAAATACATCCCACACTCTAGCTTTCTACTAAGCATGTCACCCTGGACATTACTCAATGTATTTCCTTTTCAATAGCCTTGTGCATAGACTATGTGTCAGTACGGCATCACCTGGTTTATGTTACAGGGAATTTATAAACATGCTGTATAAAACTAGTTATGATGATTTCCACAACAGCACAATAAGTGTGGGAAACATCCTCATGTCAAAGTGGAAAGAGGATGGACACCAGAGCATACACACTTTTATCCATCACTCAAATTTGAGTAAAGAAGTGGTAGTGCAGGATCCAGAATACAAACAATTTGTTACAATAGTAACATGCAAACATACCTCTGGGGGCAGCTACACCTTTAAATTATACAAATGCAATCCTCTGATATACTTGCGCTATAATATATAACATGAAAATATAGAACACCAATCTCAAGCTATCTTTTAAAGACAGTTGAAGATCTATAAAAGACATGAGCGTACTTCACCCTATTACAGTGTACTCATTTCACTGTGGTATGTTTAAAGTCAATATATTTTGGAGGTACTAATAAAAGTATATTTATGTATAGTAGTATATAATATACCAGGGATCAGCTACCTCCGGCACTTCAGGCTTATTTTCTTGGCACAAAATGTAAAACAGCTAATGTATAAAATGTTGCTGCTCTTTGTAATCCCCCTCTCACATGGACCATATAAACAGATATGGAGGGGGAAGAAATAAAAAGGGGAAAGTTTAAGAAATAGCCCCTTGGTGTCCAGGCTGTGAGCTCGCTTAAGCTAGAGGACCACAATTGCCTGTTCAATTACTTTTTGTACCTTAGGGCAAGTGCAAAATAAAGTAAGATATGACAGGTGAACATGCTAAAGTGAGTGTTTATTCTTCTGTGTGAGGGACATCCTCTGCCCCCATAAAGCTGGCTTACTGCAGACTCTGAGTACTCTGTCTAGCCAAAAGTCTTTTCCACCCAGGAAGAATCATCGATGCGCAAAAAGCCATGGACAAGGATTACATTAAAAGGGAAGCTTAATCAACCAGTTAATTGGTTACAGTGTGCCTTATATAACTGTCATGTAGGGGTCAACATCCTTGCTGCTATTGCATGGCACACTGACTGCTTCATCTTCGATAAAAAAAAAAAAAAAAAAAGTTGCTGACCCCTGTAATATATAGTACATAATAAATATGTAATATAATAAAAACAGTACTTTATACACTAAAACCTTTCCTATTAAATAACCAGCATTAATATCTGGAGGAGATAATCATGTGCATAGAACAGTTCAGTTATGTAAGTCATCTGAATGAGTTAACAATAGACTAGACCTGCACAGGAGATTGGGCCTCTGCCAACAGAGTTCCCTTCTTTGTTTTACACTGAGTTAGTGTGTGCCCTCCGCCCTTATAAGGTAAACATTGAAGCAAGTTTATGCGGAGGCCTTTCTACATGGACGGATGCCAACATCCCGAAGAGAAGACATTTTGACAACAGGCATAAAACTTTCTGACTTTTCACACATACTAGCACCATTACTTTTGTTTATTGTGTAACACATTTGAAAGAGAATGAAAATAAAACATCTAAATATTGTACAAAAAAGAAATAAATTAGACTAGGGCCACTAAAGCATAAACCTATCAATATAATAAGATTTTTATACATTTTTGCTGAGGCCTGGTTCACATCTGTGTTCGGTATTTTGTTCAGGGAGTCCGCTTGGGGACCCCCTGAACGGAAATCTATAAGTATTAAAAAGCAGTTAGCTAAGAAACCAAACGGACCCCATAGACTGTAATGGATTCTGTGTGGTTTCCACATAAAACATGCAGAAAGAAAAGTGCCGCTTGTAGTACTTTTCTCTCCGCATGATTCATGTGGACACCGAATTGAAACCACACGGACGCCATTATAGTCTATGGCAGGGATGCCCAATACGTCGATCGCGATCTACCGGTCGATCGCAAAGGACGTATGGGTCAATCGCGGGATGCAGCCAGGGATCCCCGGTGTCTGCTTGTTCACAGTGCAGGCTGTCTGGGCAGCAGCAGCTCCGGGGGATGATGCACTCCCCGCTCTTAGGGATGGAGGGAGCCGGGGTGCTGCTTGTTCACAGCGCAGGCTGAGAGTCATCTCCGTACACTGGCAGGCGGGGCTGCCGCAGCCCCAGCCTGCCAGTGTCCAGAGATAACTCTCAGCCTGCGCTGTGAACAAGCAGACACCGGGGATCCCTGGGCGGCCACAGAACGCCGCTGTCTCCTGCTCTCATGCCCGACCCCGCCCACATGCCCCGCCCCACCCCGCCCACAAGAAGTGGGTAGTAGATCTTTTGCCTTGGTCAGTTTGTAAAGTAGCTCACATGCTGAAAAAGTGTGAGCACCTCTGGTCTATGGGATCTGTGTGGCTTCTTCGCTAACCGCTTTATAATGCGTATAGGGTTCTGTTCAAGGGGATCTCCAAGTGGACTCCACAAACAGAATACTGAACGCAGATGTGAACCAGGCCTTAGTGGATAAAGCTGTCAAACTATGTCACTCTATGTGTTTATTAGTGCTAGATATTGCCATATCTGCAGATTTGCCTTAGACAGTCTTGTTTTAGGATTAGAGGTAGCTGTGAACAATACAGAATAATACCCTGGTATCAGTACTGATACACAGCTGCCATGAACTCCGCTTTTCACTTGCCCTTATATTATAGTAATATTTTCTAAAACATAAAAAAAACAACATGACCACTTTCATGCAATTTTAATAAAGTCGAGTCTTCTTGAATCCAGCGATTTCTCACAGCTAACTGAAATGTTACGAGAGCAGTGGATTGTGGGAGAAGATAACATAATTGGGATAGATGCAGGCAGAGCATGCCAGGAGTTACAGTAAGTGAGTGGAAAATGTGAAATTCCATTTATATAATGTGTTCTCGTATAGGACATTTGTGGCATTGAAAGAAGTTTGATATATTATATAGCCATGGGCAGATTATAATAATGGTGAAATGTGTGGTTACCTGGGGAGGTTATGACCCCATTATAATCATTATAATACAGTGGATTACTGTGGAGGGGAGTCTTCTAGAGGTGAGGATTTGTTGAAAATAGTGAGGTTTTTCTGGCAGTTTTGTTTGGACCAAATATGTCTGATGCTGAACTCTCGGGCCCCAAACAAAAATAAGTGGAACAAGTAAACACTACAAACAGCGTTGCTCACCTCCCTTGAGCTTGATAGTTCATGGGTGTTGAATCCCAAAAATTTTGAGTTTGGCTTAACCAAAATTTTTTGGAAATTTTATATAAAATCCCCCCCAGCTCCATCAACCCTATGTGCCACAGCGCCACATTATACTGTGTTGAGGGACTATTGTGGAACATTACACTGTTTGGATGAGCCACTATGGGACATTATAATGTGTGGAAGGGCTCCTATGGAACATTATAGTATATGGAGGGGCCACTTTGGGCATTACACTGTGTGGAAGGCTGCTATGAAACAATAGACTGCTTGAAGGGCATTATTCTGTCAGAGGGATCTTTTGGTATGAAGGGGGGGATGCTTCATGAACAGTCTGGGGCTTATGGTCCCCTTAATCTGCCCCGTATATAGCCAGCTGAACTTAGTGATAGAGAATAAATGCTTTTAAATTGTCACTGACTTCTACATGAAAGAAAAGTAATTTGGACAGATCCTCTATATGCTATATTGTTAACCAGACACTATCATTTATTATTTTATATATTGCTTTATGTGATAAATGTCAAGTGTCTCTGACATCTATTTTGCTGCCTATTCACACTAGACAAACGGTACTCTAAGAAATATGCAGATTTTTTGCAACTCCCAGGACAAATAAAGCATTTGGCACATCTGCATATTAAACTTGCACAGACTGAAAAGTATCAGACACCTTGTAGACTAACTTATTAGGAGAAATAAGGAAAGAGCAACATTTTACAAGAAATCTTTTTTTTTTTTTTTTTAAATGTAGATTGTAAGCCCCACATAGGGAAAAAATGTACATTGTGAGCTCTATCAGTATGTCTTTTTTGGAATATGGGATGGAAATCCATGCAAACACGGGGAGAACATACAAACTCCTTGCAGATGGTTTTTTGCCCTTGGCGGGATTTGAACACCAGGACTCCGGTGCTGCAAGGCTGCAGTGCTAACCACTGAGCCACCGTGTGGCCCCCAACATTTTACAAGAAATCTGTCTACTCTTCCATACTTATTTAGTAGAAGAAAAATAATTGGCTGATTCTCTAGAGCGTAATATATTGTATAATTTACAAAAATACACTATTTTACAGTCTATTCACTTTAGGGGAGGGGAAAACCGCCTGGCGTTTTCTTACCAAAAACTGCTCCAGAAAAAGCTCCAAAAAACGCCTCAAGGTCAAAAAAAGCCTCCTAATTAGGGAGCTTTTTTTTTTTTTTTCAGGACCACAATAAGCCAGGAGGTTTTTACGTGTGAACTAGCCCTAAGGCCCCACAGGCCATATCCGTAGCACTAAAGCGCTGCGGGAAGAACCGCTGCGTGAACGCATTGCAGTTCTTTCCACAGCGCTTTTAAGAGAAGGTTCACAGAGTTTTCCTCTGCGGACTTTCTCTTAATATTATATCTACGGGAAATCCGCCGGCGTTTCCGTAGATATAATTGACATGCTGTGATTTGCAAAGCCACAACGGCTTTGCAAATCGCAGCGTGTCCGCGCTGTCATCTTTTCTGCAAAGTGGGGATGGGATTTGCATGAATGCCATCCACTTTGCCTGCACTGTACAATGCCACAATTTTTCCCGCAGCGTCTCCGCTGCAGGAAAATTGCAGCGTTTCCGGTCCGTGGGGCCCCGGCCTAAAGGAGTTCATAGAGGTCCCCCTGTTCAGGACTGTCATTAGTTGGCCAGAGTAGAGGAGGATCAGGCCTTGATTTGGACTTCAACATACCCAATTCCTTTGTACTTAGGGGAGAAACACTGCCACTAGATTTGACTGCCAATGGTTACTCCTTTCTCCCCTTTCAGAACACATGCATGCTCAGCTCCAGCATATAGGGCAATTGGAATCAGAATGTTAATATGCTTGGAAGTTTGCACAGTTTTGCTAATAAAGTATATGGTTTTGTAAAGAGATTGAGAAATCCAAAGTAAACCTCACATTCTTCATTTAATTCACACCCTATTTTATGTATTATATTATGGACAGAAAGGTATCATTACCATCCTATTTGAAAACTAGATCTGAATTCCCCCACCTAACCAAATCCATATGGAGCCTGCATGTTATCCAGCTATTTCAAATATATATCTATCCACAGCCATATCTAAGCATTGGTTAATTGAGTTGTGACATTCAATATACATTGTGATGTTCAATATTTCATATTTATTCGGAAATCCCAGAAGCCTCTGTTATCAATGAACCTCAAACATTATTCACATTGCACCAGGTGCAGGTAGCCTGTTTATGCCATGAACTAAGACACAGCTACTGCTATTAGGTAAATATTAACAATTCAACAGGTCTGGAAATCCATGAATAATATCTATAATCCTGCCATTAGCGTTCACCTATATTTATCCAGGGAACTCCCAACGGTTAAACATTAACAGTGCTCTCCTGTCTACTCGGAAACTTGCTGATCTGTAATACTTGTCCTGCAGATTTATGCTTTTGCTGTCTCCAATGGGTAATAAAGCATTCCTAATAAGTGGCTTCGTTGGGTTTACTAAAAGGATGCATTACATCGCAGTTACTACTAATAGTTACCGTGCACAGAACCTGCACAAACTAGTAAGTCTATGACTGACACAAAGGCTTTGCTGAAGCGAATATATTCAAGAAACATACACACGTATACACATGTATCTTTGGGAATACTAGTTTTTTTGTTCTCATTACCATAAAGGGGCTTTGGCACCTTCTCCTATTAGCTAGAGAGCTCAAAATAGCAGCCCACAGATTGTAAAGGCCAATAGGATAAAATAAAATAAAACTAAAACTCGCCTGTTAAATCCCCCACAGCTCCAGCAGTCCCTGTTGGTCTTGGTACCTTCACAACTCAGCAGTCTTGTGTCAAACATACAAGTACCAGCACTAAGACCAGGGATTGACTACATCTGTCATGTGGATGTACAGTATATCATTGCCGCATGCACAGCCATGTTCTATAGTAGTGCCATGATTTTGGGAGAAAAGTTTTGAGCAGGTTTCATTTTAATATCCTTAGTTTTCCTGAGAGATGCTACTGAAGTGTCGGCAGTTCCTAATTTCCATTTCCCCATTGAAATGAACATAGATGTTTGGTTAATTTGAATATGCAAATGAATGGCAGCTACTTAATATGCATGGATGACTTTCTTTTCTTAATTTAGGGGATAACCCATAAGCCCTACTGTTTGGCTATAGTTATGTCATTTCTCTACTTTTCTGTTAGTATAACGTATATAACAAAACTAATACAGAATTCATAATAAAACATAGCTAAATAGCTTAAGAGAATTGGTTTCACTAACATGAAATGTCGAAAATGAAGTTATATAGGCAGCTGGGGAGGGATGTAGGAATATGAGGTCATTTAGGATTACCTAAACATCCATTCTCTTTATTTGAGCAGCAGTTATACTGTGAACATATATGGCAACACTTCGTTCTACAATATTTGTATTGTATATTTGTAGACCATTATAAGCAAAGTACAAACAGCTCTGAGGATTGCTAGGAGGATACTGGCTGTATGACAGATCCTAGTGGTTGGCTTAGACAGCCATAACAGCTGCCTGGGGGGCTGGCAGGACATGGTTGGTCTCACCAGGAGGCATAGATGAAGCAGACACGCCAACTGCTTGAATTATGGTGCTTTTCAATATTCCCATGTACAACATGGCATGATGCTTTTAATATTAATCTAATTTAACATGCTATGTGTTGAACGCATGCCATTCTTCATTCTTATCAGCTTCTTTCAGGAGACACTAAATAAATCCTGCATCCTGCTGTGTTCATTTCTAGAAGTATGAGTTACCAAAGCCTTGCTATAAAAGGAGAGACACAGCAAAAACATGGAGACTATCGGGTGTATTCCCTTTAAAGGAAAGGTTTCACCTGTATTTTTACTAATTCACATCATAAGGTGAAATCTATTATTTTATTTTTTTTTTAATTGTAGATGTGTTATTCTACATTTTGTACATGTTTGTTTATTGGGGTTGCCATCTTATCTGAGCTGTTGTTAATATGATATATGTTTTACAGCTGCCATATAGACAAAAGCTACTGTAGTTTAGAGATCTTCATTTACTTCTAGTGAGTGTTATGGACCTATTCTGTGACCTGTTCAGAAGTCATGGAGGCTAGCTGTGACCATCACCTATTGTGAACAGTGTGATCCTGTGTTATACATAGGAAATAGTGTATTATGTGGCTTCATGGCCACTGTGATATCAGGATATTATTTTTTTTTTTATGTACTTGGTTTCATAGAGGGGGTATATTGGGAGATCTGCTGAAAAAGTGGCTGCAGTGAATTTCACTGGAATTAGTGACAGGCATTATGATGTGTAGGAATCGAAAAATCTTCACATGATTGAACTTGAGGGTAATGGATCATTTAGCAAAGGTGTGGCCCTAAACAATGAATATTTAGTTAGGCGTTTGTTTTATAAGAAAAGCCTTCAGCAAGTGTTTTACTCCAGAAATGAGCTTTTCAAAAATGCCCAGAACATGTGATCCGAGGTATGAACAACTAGCATAAGGGGTAGTTCACACTGAGTAAACTGGCGTGTATTTTGGCGTGTAATTTTACATGTGTAAAATAAGACTCCCATTGACTTTAATGACATTTCTTTACACGTGTAATAAAAAAAAAAAAACACGCCAAAATACACATCAAAATACACGTCAAAATACACGTGTAAAATGTCGTTGAAGTCAACGGGAGTCTTATTTTACACGTGTAAAATTACATGCCAAAATACATGCCAGTTTACTCCGTGTGAACTACCCTTATGCTGAGCCTTCCAGCATAGGGATTGGGATGTTGGTATTATACAATTATACTCCTCAACATTGAAATTACAACACCAAGAAGGAAAAGTCTAGGAATTTTTACATCACTGTGAGCATAACTCCTGTACTATTACATCACTGTAATAATAATCTCTATACTGTGACATCACTATGATCATTATCCCAGTATCGTGACATTAGTGTGATCATTATCCATATACTGTGACTTCACCTTGATCATTATCCCTGTACTGTAACATCATTGTGAATATTATCACTACACTGGGATATTACCGTGAGCAATATCCTTGTACTGTGAAATCATTGTGCACATTAGCCCTATACTCTGATGTGTGGCCATAATCTCTGTATAGTGAGGACCTATAAGGGCTAGTTCACACAGGGTAAAATGGTCAGGATTTTGACGCGGAATCCACGTCAAAATCCTGCCGCCTCGCACTGAAATCCGCCTTGCGACACCACCCTCCGGACTAGGCTTATTCAATTGGGCCTAATCCGGAGTGGAAAGCCACAACAGAATGTGTTCACCCCATGTGAACTAGCCCTAATCATAATCTCTGTACTGTGACATCACTGTAAGCATAATCCCTGCTTTGTGACGTCACTTTGAGTATTATCCCTATACTGTGATGTAACAGTGTGCTCCCTGTACCATGACATGACTGTGATCATAATTCCTGTACTGTGACATCATTGTGAGCACAAGCCCAACACTGTGACATTGTTGTGAGCTTTTCCACTACACAGGGCCTTACAGTTTGTAGATTATGCTTTTTTGTTGTAGATTTTGCTGGGTTTTTTTTAGCCAAACTCAGAAGAAGCTACAGAAGGAATAGGAAAGGTAAAGGAAGCTCTAATATTTCTCCCTTCTGCTCAATCCACTCCTGACTTTGGCTCAAAAAATTTCAGCAAAATCTGCAACAAAGCAAGCAGTTTTTCTGTGACGTGGGGCCTTAGCCTAAAGCTCTTTTCTTCAGATCTCAAAATTCTAGGTTAAGATCATGCTTGCAGATTATATAAAATTCCAGCTGGGCACTATAATGAAAGCCATTGGTACCATTATCTAGATATTTACTACCAATGCAGAAGACAGAATAAAGATGAACCAATCACTTATAATGTAAACAAATAGAAAGTACTTACCCTAAATAAAAAGTTGTGAGGGTAATTTATTAAGAAGTGCCTTCCCAACACGCCGGCCTTCTTGCTCCACCTTTCGGACATCTCCCTCCGTGCCTACCGTAAATCGGCAATACGGCACATGATTAATGCAGCTAGAGCCTGCATGCCAGCTCTGTGGAAGTCCCCCAATCCTCCCTCTCTTCACCACTGGCTCCGTAAGGTGGAGGATGTCCAATCAATGGAAGACCTCACGGCGTCTCTCCGAGACACTCATGAGTCTTTCATGAAGGCCTGGACCCCCTGGATCCTTTTCCAGGGCTCCTGGCAGTACAAGCACATCATGGGCTGAGGTTCTGCCTTGACCTGGGGACTGTTCGTGGTCTGGTCCTGGGGACCCCCCCCCCCTCCACTTGTTGATTCCCTCATTCCTTCCCCCCTTTCCCTTTTTCTCCTGCTCTCTCTCGTCCCTCCCTCTCCCTGCTCCCTTGTCTGTTTAGGGTGGTGTTGGGGCCTGTCCCGGTCTGGCTGTTCGTGGGAGGCCCTGTCCCCTTTTCGTTTGTTATGCCTTGTTACGTATTCGGCCCTTTGTTGCTATGTTGGGCCTTTTTGGTTTTGCTTCCCAATTGAGTGTTACACTCTGTTTCTTTCCTTGTTTATTTCGTATTCATAAATAAAGAATTTATAAAAAAAATTATGAAGAAGTGAAACAAGTCAGGCGCACATTCGCAGTTTTCAAGTTTAGCGACATGGCACTGACCTTCCTTGCAATGGTAGACAATATGGGAGCTGCAGAAATTTCATTTAGGGCATCTAATGGTATTTCATACATTATATAAAATAGTTTCACAGCTATATATAAATAACCATGACAATAACTCTTCATTCATATTTGACGTAAACACACGGGCAGCATAGATATTTTTGGAACACTCATCTCTTCAATGCCTTCTACAATAGTTTTTAATTCCTTTTCAACATTTTGCCACACAAAGGAATATGATGCTAGTCAGATGTGTTGCATAACTTTGTCCTTGTACTGTATCATGGCAAAGCATTTCGGCAATTCATAAATCACTTATTATTCTGGCTGAAGCTTTTAGAACATGACAACTAGAAACGTTTGTCATAGTTTGAAGAGAGAGTTTTTTTTCTTTGCTTTAACATCTAGAAAGTTCATAAATAGATGGGTGGTGGTAAATAAGCTTTTAAAAGAGGGTTTGTTTAGTTAGGGTCAGTTCACACGTGAAAACCGCCTAGCTTATTTGTGCGAGGTAAAAAACCTCGAGGAGTTTTTTTGACGCTGTTTTTTGCATTCCACGCGGTTTTTGACGAGGTTTTTGACGCGGTTTTCGCTAGCGGTTTTCGCTAGGGTTTTTTTTTCCTATATGTGCTATAGAAACTGCAGGCGAAAACCGCGCGGTTTTTTGCAAAAAACCGCGCGGTTTTGTGTGCAAAAAACCGCGCGGTTTTTTACCACGCGGTTTTCGCCTCCCATTCACTTCTATGCAATTCTTCAGGCGTTTTCCGCCTGAAGAAAGGTCATGTCCCTTCTTCAGGCGGAAAACGCTAGGAGGAAAAAAAAAGCTAGTGGTCTACATAGACCACCATGTTAAAGGAGAGGTTTTTGAAGCGAATTCCGCTGTCAAAAACCTCCCCTTTGCCCACGTGTGAACTGAGCCTTAGGGTAAGTTCACACAGAGTTTTTTGGTCAGGATTTTGAGGTCGTATTTGCCTCAAAATCCTGACCATAAAAACGTCTCCCATTGAAATCAAGAAGCGAGATGCTCATTCTTCAGGCCAATTCGCCTCATGATTCAGCCTGAAGACACTCCCTCCTCCTGACTAGCTAGGCCCATTCAATGGGCCTAATCCGGAGCGGAGTACGCGACTGGATGCCAGTGCAGTGCACCGGATTTCAGTCATGGCTACCCGTTTTTTGGTCCGGAACCTGAAGTGGCCTCTGCCCCCAGGTTCTGGACCAAAAAACTCAGTATGAACTTACTCTTAGGGACACAAGGGGTAAAAGAGAAGTCAGCCACTTGGTTGATACCGGTCATAGTCTCATTGCCCAGGAGCTTCCACACCAAACCATCTCAACCTCCTAAGGGGTCATTCACACGGAGTAAAGTGGTGCTGATTCTGCCACGATAACTCGCAGCAGAATCAGCGTTGATAAAAAGGCTCCCATTGACTTCAATAGGTTTCATCTTCTGCGCGGAACATATTGAAATCAATGGGTTAAAAAGCCTCCCATTGTTTTAAATTAGAACCTTGCGGAAAACGAAACCCATTGAACTCAATGGGAGTCTGTTTTTCAACGCTGATTCTTTACACGAGTCATTGTGGCAAAAACAGCGCCACAAAATTCCGTGTTAATGCACTCTAACAGATGGGTGGCCTAATGGCCAACAGTGCACAATTCCTGCAACACCATCTTATAATTTACCATATTTCTATGTAGTACTTTGCCCTAGGTCTCAGAAATCAAGACTTTTTTTGGTTCCTGAAAGCTACAATGGTGTGAAACGCTGCTTTACCACTGGTGTTCACAGTTCTGGTGCTGTTTTTTTCATAACTGTGTTTTTAATTTAAGCAGGAGAGAAGACAAAAAGGTTACTGCATATTAACAGTAATATAATGTATTTAATAATATAAAATATTATAATAAATGTATTAGTAGTTCTACTGCTTTATTTCCTATGATTCAGGAAAAATACACACTTCAAAGATCTGAAGAAAAAGGCAAAGTGTGAATCCAGCCTACACGAGTCCATCTTTGCTCATGCATTGAAAGTCACCAGCGTGTGAAACCCTTGATATAAAAGTATCTCTCTGCCTTCACGTGTAGGTTTATAAAAAAAAAAAAAAAAAAAAAACACTTATCTCTAATCATGAGCCTCACCTGATCACAGGTGAAAAGCATCTTTCACCTACGGGAACCACTTTTTTGGCTGAAACCTTGGCATCTAAGCCAATAGCCAGTGGGATTACTTTTACCTTAGTAAATCTAAGATAAATCTAAATTCTACTTACATTTTCATTTTAAAAAAACTGGCTTAAAGGTAATGTTGTCCAGTTCAGTTTAATAATTTTTTTTTTTGTAATAATAATTTATATAAACTTATTATGTATACACTTTGTGTATCAATTCCTTGGCTTCCTGTCATTCTTACCTCTAGGGGATAAAAATCAGTCCAAGGTCATGTGATTTATGGTCCATGGTCATGTGATGAGCACACAGCTCGTTACTATGCAGATGTATGATTACTGTGTTGTGACTACTGTATAATGAGTTGCGCATCTGTGTGTTCATCACATGACCATGGACTGATTTCTATCCACTGCAAGTAAGCAGAAAGAATGAAAACAAGCAGAGATCTAGAAAACAATGAAAAATTGTAATTACATTTATTTACTGTAACTGTAGTACTCCTTTAAATGTTTTGTACTACAACATGTCAATTATACCTGCGGAAAAAACTGGCATTTTCCATATTAGAATGATAGGGGCTGAAAATCTGCAGAGGAAAAAACTCTGCAAAATTGCAATGAAAACCGCTGCGGAAAGAAAATTCCATGCATTTCCGCTAGGTTTTTTTCCGCAATTTTTTTTCCCTGCGATTCGCTATGTGGGTCCTGAGCCTTTGTGTAGCTTAAAAGGAGAAAGAGGTTCTGGCCTAGCAAAAATTGTGTGCTGCAATTGCAGCAAATTTTAGGTATCAAGTAAGCCAACCAATAGGTGGTATAAAGTTAGATAATCATCATTGCAGCGCTTTTCTGTCCACATTTTTCAAGTGGAAAGGGGAATGGAATCCCCGAAAGGAGTTCCAGCGCTGGTGTGACCCGGCCTCAGATGTAATGGTTATATCAGTTAAAAAGCAGCACCTCAGCACAGATGTTGGATGGTTATGTTTCTATCTCAATACGTGCTGTTATAGTTCACCGTGTAAGGAACATAAATATGCAGGTTGCAAAATAATGTCTTTCCAATCGAAAAAAAAAAAAAAAAAAAATCAGGCTATTCAAGTGTGCAGCTTTCAATTGCTGATAGGCTTTAGAAAGCAGACTCTGTATACTGTATGTGGGGCACAAGTAGAAACTGCTAGAAAAAATTGGATTCTGGAAGTTTCTTGTAAAACCTATTCAGCCTCTAAGAGCAAATGATGAATGGAATAATGAGAGTGAAAATGGAAACTATTTCATAATTATCACCCTGGCGTTCAGGTCGCTTACATGATTTATAACGAGGATTACTTTGGTTTTAACACCCAGGCTTAACCCACGGGCTCAGAAGGTCACTTTTCTTCTACAGTCCGTTAAGGAATTGCAGCTGCAGCTACAGTTAATGGACTGAAATTGTACATGCAGTTAAACAAGACAGCGGATATCTTATAATTTATGTGGAGCAATGATGTCATCACAGTGTCCTAGTAATAGCAGCATGCTCATAGTGCTGCAGGTCACTGGCTAGTCATCGCAAATGGTAAATCACTGTACCAGGGACAAAATATATATAGTAATGGATGCACCAGGAGAAGGAGGATGAGAGAAAAATACATATTAAGCAAGTAAAAGGTTAAGGTAGACTCAGGATGAATGGTCCTCTATAGTAACCATGGGGCCAAACTGGAAAATTTGGGAACCCAGTCTGGCTTCCATGATTCCTTCAGCAGCAAGTTCAGGAAAAAAAAAAAGCTTATAATTATTTTGGTTTCTATAATGCACCCAGAAACATCACAACTGTTGGAGAATCTCCACTATGAAATTTCGGTACAAGGATAATACACAGTGATATCACAATAGTGATAATTATATCATAGTGCAGGGATAATGCACACAATGATGACACAATATAGGCATAACCTACTATAACTAGAATTATATAGTGATGTCACAGTAAAATATACACCATGCAAAAGATAATGCCCCCGCCACAATATGGAGGTGGGCCTCAGTACTTGTTGCACCACACAGCAGCTGCCATGCAGTTTCCTATAGCAGTTATGCCCACAACTAGGTGCAAAGTATATAATAGCTGAAACAGTAACTCTCAGTAATCCAAAGAACAGGTGACCGAAGGCAGTCAACAACCAAGAACAGTGAGGATGAACAAACTCAGCGACCTTACGTTAATACGGTGTGTAGGAATGCAGGACCAGTTTGGCTTTCTATAAGAAATCCTTTCTCTATAGCCACCCTCAGAATTTTTTTTAAAAAAAATGTATACGGATAACATATATTTCATCAAAAATTAGATACCAATTGTAAATTTCAATATGACGTAGCTACCAGGCTCCTGGAATTTGCCTGGCTCTGCCTGCCCCCATGGGTCCAGTCTTCCTCCGACACTCGCGAACTGACATTGCTAAAAAAAAAAAAAAAATGGCCTGGGCGCATGTGCAGTAGCATGCTGCTTCTACTAGGGCTACTGCGCATGCGCCCAGGCCATTTTCTTTTTAGCAATGTCAGTTTGCGAGCGCTGGAGGAAGACGGGACCCGAGGACATCGCAGGAAGAGGAGGCGTGGATGAAGATGACGGTGGACCCTGAATGCCCGCCCACCGTGCACGATGGGCAAGTTGATCACATTCTTTTTTAGGGTATTATTTTAAAACTGGGGGGGGGGGGTAGTTTAATATAACTTTAGCGGTGCCTGAATAGCCTTTTTAAAGGCTATTCACGCATATGTGGGGCTCTATCAGCATGATTTTGCTGATAGAGCCCCTTTAAAGGCTGAATGTCAAACAAAACAACTAATACCTACACAAAAAAGATAAATACGTAAAATCAAATATCATTATGAAAGAAATAATGGCAATCAGGCCTCATGTTTCAGACAGAACACAATGACCTATTTGGAGCCAGCCTGATTTACTTTACACTTTAAATATAAGATGGCAGTAGAATGTAGAAAAATGAAAAATAGTGATTTTTAGAACAGCTCCTGTAAGTATATATGAGAAAACAAACCCTTATATATTCAGAGGTAAATTTTACTAATTCACAGATGAATAATCACAATGGATCAGCATCCTTGTATCCTTGTTGAGTTAGTAGAAGGGCCAGTAGTGGGTGGGCTAGGGAAACAGGAAGGGATGTAAAAGAGGAAGGGGGCATAAGAGAGGAAGAGGGGTAGTGCAAGACATCTCTGAGTGAATGAAGAGCAATGCACCATGGTAGTTGTAGGAAAACAGAGCAGGAAGCTACCTATGTAAACAAATGCAGAGGATGCCAGGAGTTCATAGAGAAACCCAGAAATCACTCAAAACACTGTTAGGGTGCATTCACACTGAGTAAACGCTAGCTTATTTTGTAGAGTAAAATTACACTTGTAAATTTTGCTATCCCATTGACTTCAATGACATTTTACAGGCGTATTTTTTACAGGCGTATTTTTACACTTGTAAAAAAATATCATTGAAGTCAATGGGATAGCAAAATTTACAAGTGTAATTTTACTCTACAAAATAAGCTAGCGTTTACTCAGTGTGAATGCACCCTTAAAGGTATTTGGTTGCACTATTAATAGCACTAACAGATCTTTTTGAACAATTATTGTTTGTCTGGAAAACCCCTTTAATAAAGGGTCTGACAAGTTCACCAAACACCTGTGTATGAAAATGGAACGGAAGTCACAAATTGATGCAGATTTTGTATATAACCTCTCACCAGAAAACTGGCATGAGCTAGAATAATTATACATTGGTTCACCCAACTCTCCACCCCACTTTGCTCCCATTTGATTGAAGATGAGTGAGGTGCAGAATGGTGGATGTGGTGCAAGAAATGTGCAACACATTAGCGTCCATTCCCCAATATTTCACAAATTTTTTGTAGCCACTTTATACCTAGCCATTTTTATTACTCTTTAAAGAGGATCTTTTACGTCGTCTGACATTAGTGTTATATACTACTAGAAAGCGGACAGTGTATTGAATTCAGCAGACTGTCAGCTTTGCCAGAATGTGCCTGGTTGCAGAGTTATCAGTGTTGTTAGTTTCTGCACCGATATCCCTGCACTGTCAGAGAGGTTGGCCTTACTGCTCAGTGTCATTGCTGGACTGTGAGGAACGCCCACCTGACGGTACACTTCCATAGCCTTGTACTGTCAGCAAGCACTTTCCTCAGAGGGGCTAGCCTTACAGTTTAGCATCTTAACTGTGCTCTAACATTGCAGGAATAATGTTGCTGAAACTAACAACACTGATATCTCTGCCATTGGGGCAAATACCTGAAATCAGCACACTGTCAGCTTTATAGTGGTACGTTAACACCGCTAATGTCATAGGACATGAAAGGTCCTCTTTAAAACAAATCATACTCTTATTATATGTAAAGAGAAAAAACAGAGAACAGCACCGAGCTCCATTTGGTGAGGTACCGTATGGTAAGGAGAAATCTATGGTAAGAAAGGTTCTCACCTTAAGAGGTTGTGCAAAGAACCGTTAATCAGGCTTTTAAACCACTTGGGGAGGGTTTTTTTTTTTTACCCCAGGTGATGAGACAGCAGGATCCGTGCCACCTGTGGTGTCAATCAACTGTTGGAATGGACCGGTAAAAGAGAATCTCTGTGCTCAGCCGATTAGCAAATAATATTCTTTATTTCAGTTGGGGGGACACTACGCGTTTGCCCGAAACGCGTAGTGTCCCCCCAACTGAAATAAAGAATATTATTTGCTAATCAGCTGAGCGCAGAGATTCTTTTTTTCCGATGCATTCCAACATACTCTTATTATGACATTGTTCATGTACTTCTCACCAACTTCTCTAAAGGACTTCAAAGGTGCCAGGACATTGGAAGTTCAATAATACAAAATATAAAACACAACCACAAAAAAAAAAAAAGTTATGAAAAATGTACAAAACTCATAGCATAATTTACGAAGAGGTGTGCAAGAAGGCCTTAGGGTTTCAACTGTCCTTTTTTGAAGTTTTGCAACTTTGGAAACCATAATCATAGTGTAAGCTGCAGTGTTGCACAAAGCACCAACTGTAATAGTGACAGAAAAACTCACTTACCCTGGACACAGACATCTGATTGGTAGTCAAGGTCCCAGTTTTGTCTGAACAGATAACTGATGTGCAGCCAAGAGTCTCAACAGATGGAAGGCTCCTCACAATTGCATTCTTTTTAGCCATTCTACGTGTACCTAGGGCCAGGCAGGTAGTAATAACAGCTGGGAGACCTTCAGGAATAGCAGCTACAGCCAAGGCCACGGCAATCTTAAAGTAGTATATTGCTCCACGAAACCAAGAGCCTCCATGAACAGGGTCATTAAAGTGGCCGATGTTGATGACCCAAACAGCCACACAGACCAATGAGATGACTTTAGATAGTTGTTGTCCAAATTCATCCAGCTTCTGCTGTAGTGGAGTCTTCTCTGGCTCAGTTGCCACCATCTGGTTTCTGATCTTCCCAATTTCTGTGTAAACACCCGTTGCGATCACTACGCCAACAGCTCTACCGGCAGCTATATTGGTTCCCTAAGAAAACATTGGAAATTATTGCAAAACAAGCAAACAGTAAAATGATATGCAAAATATAGCCTATATCATCACTATAATGTCTAGCAACCTCCAGATGACTCCAGTTTATAAAGACCCATGGCGCCCTGCAGAACTTGTAAAAAGCTGAAAAAATAAACGTCTATTCACTGCCTCCTATTGAAAATAATAGGAGACAAATTTCAGACGGACTTTAGAGCGGTTATAGAGGCTGGATCCATCTCAAAATCTTCTTCAAATTCCTCTATGTGAACATACCCTTAGATTTTCCTATCCTTAGGAAAGGCCATCAGAATTAGATATGTAAGGGTCCTACACCTGGGATCACTTGTTCCAGGACAGTTTGTGTGTCGGGCTAGTCCATTTAAGTTTAAGAGGAAATGCTGCTGTACTAGAAGCCGCTGCTACATTTTGTATGGAGCAGAACGGTTCCCGGCATGTAAAGATTACTGGGAGCGGAGGTGTCTCAGAGCAGCTGAACTGCAAAGGTCCTGTGTATCAGACCCTCATATATCTAATATTGATGACATACCCTAAGGCTAAGGCCCCATGCTGCAAAAAAGTTGCTTTTTATAGTTTAGATTTAGCAGAAAGGAGAAGTATTTACTTTATATTTCCCATTTCTTTTGTAACCTCTCCTGGTTTGTTTGTTTTTTTGTTAATGTAGTTTGTGAGCCCCATATAGGGCTCACAATCTAATTTTTTTCTAAATCCACACAAACACGGGGAGAACATACAAATTCTTTGCAGATGTTGTCCTTGGCAGGATTTAAACCCAAGACTCCAGTGTCCCTAGCCACTCCTGGGTTTGGCTAAAAAAACAAGGCAACAAAATCTGCAACCAAATAAGTAGCATTTCTGCAATGCTAGGCTTTACTTTACGTATGGCTTTGTCGCATATTTTACTGTGGAAAATCTGTAGCAAACACTTTAACACGTGCATGTAGCCTTAGGCCATATTCACAATGTCTGTGAAAAATGACTGCTTCAGTCCATTAAGGGGACTTAATCATGTTAATAATGGCATTGTCATTTTTTGAATGGCCTTCACATGGCTGTTTTAAAACCCAAAAATGTCTATGGGTATATTCATATTTTTATCTTAAGGGGGTTTCCAATCCACCTCTCAGAATTTTTCTTGCTGCCTCCTCTTCTCCTTCCTGTATTCTTCCACAAGCTAGTTGGCAGCTTTAAGTGATGAACAGGACACTATGAACCTCAGTAGCTATTGACATTGTCCTTACCATGAGAGATTATTTATTGTCCAGATAACAGCTCTGATTGTAAAATAGAGCACTCAGCACCTCCACAGAGCAGTGAGTCACTTCATCCAACTGTCAAGTCTGAGAACATGAATCAAGATTCTTATACTTTGTATTGCATGTTTGTTGTAGAAATACTATTTTTTCCTTAATGAGGTTGCATGGATCTGAGACAAAGGATCTTAAAACCAAGATGGAGCTTGGTTGCTCATTGACACACCCAGTAACAGAATTCCACAGACTGGAGCAAGGAGGTGTCTGGCTGGACATTGAAGTTTGGAGCCAATGGGAGATGGACAACAACTCAGGAATGTCAAAGGGGGCAGTAACCCCTCCTTTCTTTGTCTCTAAAGTGTGTGTACTTTCAATAAAGAGCCAGTGATGCTGAGATGGGCGAAGAGCATGGCTGGTTTGATACGGAACTCTGTGTCTGTCTCATTATTAGCGATTTGTGCACAAACATGCTCATTTAATTTGGACTGACTGATTGATCCAAGATATAGTCAATTTGACTTTAAAACAACCTGGTATCAGATTCAGGATAGGTGCTTTGTCATCAATATGTAAACAATGGGAGGGATAATCTAACAGTAGGAAAACGAAGCAGCCTTTCTTAAACAATGTATTTAGGAAAATTCCCCAATTTACATAAGTTAGCAATATAGATAGCATCCTTGAGATGGGAATACCCCTTTAAAGTCCATCAACACGGACAAAGGAGGAGCATGCCAGTTTTTTTTTATACTTTTGTAAATAACAGTCTGTCAAAAAATGCACATCTGAATAGACCTATAGACTTTCATGGTCTTAAAAAAGTTCATCACATGGCTATTTTTCACTGTCATGTGAATAAGGCCTAAGGGGCCTTGAAATAAATATTTACCATAGAAGCACAATTGTTAGATAGGTAGAGATACAATTTTACTTACAGAGAAAAGCATATTCTTTTTGTCCTGATTGACAGCTCTGGGATCCGGGATTGGATCTGTATGTTTTATTACCGAAACAGACTCTCCTGTAGAAAGTACAATAGCAAATTTCATACAGTATTTTATACCCCTGCGAGCATACGGCAGCAAAGCAGAATGTCTGAAAATTTTTATTACACATACAGTAGTAGATATAACACGAGACATTAACAAACAAAATTCTAAACTTCAATAAGTTTATATCTTTTAGGCTAAGGTGACACGTAGCGAAATACAGCTAAAAAAATTCTGCTGCACTAAAAAATGCAGCAAAAATGTTTTCACTCTGTTTTAAATTTTTTCCTTCCTTCCTATATACTTAAAATCTGATTACACGTGTGTATTATAGCAATAAAATAGCAACTTGAAAAAATTAAAGTTCTTACCTGTCAAAATAGATTGATCAACGCGTAAAGTGGTAGATCGGATCTCAATAATGCGAATATCAGCAGGCACTTTGTCACCAACTAAAAATGAAATAAGCGGCTTCAAATAACTTTACATTCACATACATTCTACATATACAATAACCAATCTGGTATATTTGTCTGGAAATGTTATTTTTTGTTTACTAAGAACACCTATATATGCACCAGCACACAGTCTGCAAACTAAATAGGCTGCCCTATGTAAGAGGACATATTGCAGGAACAGGTCATTGACTATATTCCAAAACAGCACAAAATAACATATACATATGAAGAGCTCAACGGAAAAATGGCCTAAGTCCACATTTTGTCATATTTCAAATTATTACCTAGAAAGCTTCTTTGTACCTCGTTCTATGCATTGGGTTTACAAGGTACCTAGGATTAATGACCTAAGTCCATATATTTCAATGCAGAAGAATTTACATTCAATGGAATAATGGCCTAAGTCCAATACAAACTTACTTACTTCACTCTCGTTGGTCATTTTTTCATTGAAATCGTGACTTCCGGTCTGTTGTTTATATTAGTGTAAAAACTTTGTCTTATTGTTTAAAAGGCTCTAAATTGACTTTTGCACATATTTAGCGCCGAAAAGGGAGGCAGGTAATTATTATTCTTCATCGTTTAATAATAGTAGTAATTAATTAATAATATTAAATAAATAATATTTATACATGAAGCTGCAATTTTTTTAATAAATAATACAATTTATGATTAGGATTAACGGTGTTCATTAGCTGATTACATTGGATAGATATATTCCACAATAATGCCTGTTTGCTTTAGGCTAAAACTTTAAACTTCGTTTTTCGCACAATATTGATTTTTGGACTTAGGCCATTTTTCCGTTGAGCTCTTCATATGTATTGCTGGTCACTGTGGAGAAGTGTTCCCATCATATATACAGTGGACTCATGACTATGAATCCACTATATTCTTCCATCATTCCAACTAACCAAAAAGCAAAATAGTTTGTTCCCCATTTTTGTTTTGCCCTTGCATAGAGAAGCGGATTCAAAATATAGATCTATTTTGATACATTTATATGTGATCTGTGAAGCAACGTATGTCAGATTGTAATTTACTGATAGATCTGTAACAGGTTCTGAGTAGTTCACAATGCCTTAGGTTAAGATGACAGCGGTGAAACTCGGTCTGTGTGTTTTTGCCAGATTACCTGGCCTGAATTTCAAGTCAGGAGCGGGACTCCCAATATCATAGCCAACTATGTTGCTAGGAGTCCCTGCCTTCCAGCGACAACCTATACCATACTGTAATTGGCATGGGACAGTATGTTGCTGAGAGGAAGGGACTCCTAACAGCATAGGTAACCATGATTCTAGGAGTCCCACTGCTGGAGTTGAGGATGGTAAAGCCAGTGGAAAAAAAAAAAGGACCAAATTACATGGGCGAAAACACAGTTGTGCGAATCTAGGGTTATGCCTGCCATGGATTACAGTTTTCTAAATGCCTTATTGGTCCGTGAAGGTTGTAGTTCTGGATAACAGTGTCAATATTTAACAGTCACCTTAAAATCCTAAAATTGTCTTTTTTTAGCAGATTTTAATTTATGGCTCAAATAAATATTACTGACACATAACTATGGAGCCTTATGTGCATTTTATCCCTCACTGCATGCAAGCCTTCATAACTTTTTACATTTTATGTCACTGTAGCTTTATGAGACCTTGTATTTTTGGGTACATAGCACTTAATGTTCAGTTTTTAGCACTATTTGTTTCTGAGTGTTGAGATGATCAGAGAACTTCAATTCTGGCATCTGAATTTTAAATTTTTTGTGGTTGATCATGTAGAACAAATAACATACCAAACGCAGAATGCCAAACACCAGTGCAAAGCGCTGTGCTGTAAAAGCGCACGGACCCCAAAGACTATAATGAAGTCTGTGTGCTTAACGGGAGATGTCCGCAGGTATTGAGAGGACAGGAAAGTAGTTCCCAATCTACTTTCCTGCCCGCATGATTCGTGCGGGGTCCGTGTGCTTTTACTGCACAGCGCTTGCAATTGCGTTTGTATTCCGTTCGGGGGGTCTCCATGCAGACTCTCCCTGGAAGGAATACAAAAGCAGATGTGAACCAACTCTTAGTCCTTTGTGCTATAAAGACACCATTGCAATCATCTTTGAGAGGTCAATTGGAATTTTAAGAATGTTAATAGAGTCAGGGGATAATCATACACATTAGGAAGAGTGTGTGCCTACATAGGCATACGGAGACTTACAAGTCATTCCTGCTCCACAAGGGATTTTGGGTAAATAATATGCAAATCTATTCGATATCTATGCTGAGGAAGTACAAAAGACCGAAACAGCGCTGTCTATAGCTGGGAATCTGTTCCTTTTGGAATAGAAATATTTATTTGGCAATAAACCCCGCATCATGTCAGTAGGTTTATTAACTGAGTCATACATGATGTTAAGGGGACTGTCCCTAGAGGGCGGCATACAGAGGCACTGTTCTCCTAATTACATCCTGGAGAATAGATTTGCATAAGAATGTTAATAGTGCTAAATGTTTATAGTGGCCACAGCATGTAAGAGGTTAAATTGTAAGTATGCTTCTGATTAATAATGGGAGAAGAGTGATATGAATAAAAGTCCATGGTACCCCTTCCCCTGGGGTTATCTGAAGTGACAGGGACAGGAGAATGATTAAATTATTTTCTCCTTTCGTTGCAAGTCAGCTGCACGTGTTCTCCTATACACTGGTTAAAGTGAAAGTGTAAGTATTTGCACATCTGCTATAACTAGTGATATCTTTAAATCTATGTTGACTACTGACATAATCTTGAATTAATTTTAAAGCCAAGATTCTTGCCTATAAAGCAAGACCACAGCTCTAGCCCCCGCAGAGTTAGATTTGGATCTGTCCTGATCAGGGTGAACTGCAATGTATTTTTCTCAAGCCCCAAGCAGAGCTTGTCCAAAACTCTAGGTGGTAAAGATGACAAATTGCCGATCTGGATTTCTGACATCATCTGTCACCTGATCTTCTATTGATAGGGCGTATATCTTTACTTTTGCACAAGTGACTACACAAGCACTACAAATTTTTACACCTGACAACGAAAACATTTTCTGAAGGAAAGGTGTAGTAAGGGTGTGCTGTTTTACAGTACCAGCAAAGTGAATGAGATTTCATTAACTTCATAAACACACTGCAGAAGAAAAAAAAGCTGTGGAAAAGCTACATTTTCAGAAATTAGTGCATTTTTAAATGGGGACAGCAGCTATGAGTTGGTGTAGATTTAGGCATAGAGCACACTGGAGGACCTGCCTGATTAACGACAAGGTCAGTGCCAGTACAATGCACGTCTTGATGAATCTTGATGAGTCTGTAATGTTTGTTTGTCTTCTGTATTCGGATAGGAGATATTTAGTAACTACTGCAAGACATAGTTAGTATCGCTGAAAAGACTAATGCCAATCAAGTTCAAATAAGGGAGGGAAAACTGCCTGTCTGAAAAAATGAGTGAAAGAAATAAAACATTTATACATTTCCATAAGTATCAATGCCATTTTGCTGTAAAAATGCACCTAAACCTTTTTTAAAGATATCAATGAATTTGACCAGCCCCTGGGATAGGCTATTCCACAGATACACAGCCAGTCCTTACAGTGAATAAACCTTGTCGCCTCTGGAGATTAAATCTTTTTTCTCTAGACAATTGGAGTGTCCACTTGACTTTCGAGGGCATGTTACACTGAACAACCTTTACCCATATTCCTTGTATGGGCCATTTATACAGGTTTATTATTTCTCCCATTAAACACTTCCTTAAGACTAAATAGGTTTAACTCCTTTAATCTCATCTCATAATGGAGGTCCGCCATGCCTCTAATCAGCTTTGTGGCCCTCCTTTGTAACTTTACCAACTCTAGGACATCTTTTCTATAAATTGGGGACCAGGACTGAATGGCATTACTAGAGCAGCTCTTAAAGGGGTATTCCCATGAACATAACTATTTATAAATTTGTAGACAATTAAAGTTTAAACAGTTTTGCAATTATAAGTAATTAAAAATTTTGCAGAGTTTTAAAGATTTTCTCTAAATATCTTGTGGTCACAGTCTGTTGTCTAGATCGGTTGCCATTGAATACGACCATGAATGTAGAACCTTTCTAAGCTCAGAAAATCAGTCATGATGTTCTTATTGTGTCCGGATATCTTCTGATACATGTAGAGTCTCTGCCTGTTATCCCAGCTACAATAAAAAAAATCATAGCTGGGTGTTTGACAAGTCCCAGAGCATAGAAAGTTTCTGCATTAGTGGTCGTAACCATTGGCAACCGATCAAGATAACAGACTGTCACCACTAAGATGGTTATGGAAAAATCTTTAAAACTCTGCTGAATTTTTAACTACTTATATTTACAAAAATGTTTAAGTTTTAATTATCTATAAATATGGATAAAATTATGTTCATGGGAATACCCCTTTAAGGGCACCTACAAAAAGAAGGTTTGCCGCCCCAACTTCCCTTCAAATTCAGTAAATAGAAGGTTAAGGATTGCTAGGTTAGTTCTACAGCAGGTGTATCAACTGTAGCATTTTAAAAATGTGGTTTCCTAGGAGGATAATTCAGAAGTAATCTGCACAGCTCAGCAAAGCTGACTGAACGTAAGAAACCATTTACCACACATATGGGAAAAATGCAACAGAAATACAGGGTCAAGCTTTCCCTGAATGAGAGAACCCCACACAACATACATGATAGGCCTGAGCACTTCAAAGGTTTGCTGTGCTGTTGCAGGGATTCAATATGCCTTCATAAACTTTAGCCATATGATGCTTATATATTTAAATACTATGGGTAATTTCACACTTTTATGCATTCTTCACACAGTGGTGTGTATATTTGTTTATAATGCATGTTTGCAGCAGCTTGAAGTGTTTTTATAGAGTTTTTTTATGCTGTGTTATTCTGAACAGGAAGTATTAAAACGCTCTTGAGATGTCTACAAGGACCTACATAGTAGGCCACAGCAAAAAAAAGTGCTGTGGGAAAAAACAGTTGCAGCAACGCACTGCGTTGCACAGTAAATTCACAGATTAGAATCTTGATGTCCGATAACTGCTATAATACACAATGCTAAAGGGGCCAGGTTGAGACACTGTTAATTCGTGGTGGACTAAGATCTGATCATACAGGGCCACATGAGGGACCTGAGAAAAAGAGCTACAACCCACCAGAAGACATGGATGAATGTTGAGAACAGCTGGGATTGGTCAAAAGGAGTTTGTTTCATTCTTAATATATTATTTTTGTATGAAAAAACAAAAAGATATATATTCAGAGAATATATAATGCTTCACTTTTTTTTTCCAGAAAATTCAGTAAGTGAAAACAGTTTGTGCAACATGTATATGGAATTATGTAACAGCCACATAAATGCTACAAATCTGCCACATGTGAAGACGCATGCAGTAGGAAACCTATGCAAGGCATGGCTCAGCGACAACTAGCTACATGGCTATCCTAAAGACAATACTTATACTGTACCTCCCAGGAATATATAACAAGGTTTGAGAATCAGGTTTGTTTTCTGTTGACCAACATGTAACAGCCTTTATATGACTTTACAATAATATATAGAATGTACTGCATTATTAGCACTATATAGTTATACATATTACAGTAAACATGGAGCCGTCACATATAATGTGGTATGCTGCTTACAAATATAGCCATAATCTCCTGTGAAGAACTATTGATTACAGATTCCGTTACCAAGATTGATGTTAATGACTTTTCAGCATTTTTCCATTTCTAACAAAGCTCTCATTCTGTACTTTCTATTTGTGTGGTCAAATCACCCATAGGGGTGCTACTGGCACCTCATACATGGAAACTACCATGTTTTCCTGAAGGAAAAGAAAAAGATCTATGGAAAAGTTTTCTGCAGCTTTCCACAAGCAAGAGCATCCAGCTCAGTAGTACTTTTATACAGTACAGTAAATGCTCAATAATGCCAGCACTGCTACCTATGGAGACATAAGCAGAGATTTGATGCAAAGGGTCTGATGGAGATAAACTGGCACACCGAAGAATTTAATACTATGAGGCTAGCTCTTTACTATACTGTGCAAAATTCTTCTAACTGTAGAATCACCATTAATTCACAGGTATCAACATAATATGTGCTGTTAGCACTGTCTGTGGACAAGTCGAACTATGAAAATAACAAAGTTGCATTTTTCCTTTGTAAAGGGATCCTATCATTCAGAAGTAATTTTTTTCTGCCTAACACATCGGAATAGCCTTAAAAAAGGCTATACGTCTCTTACCTTTATAAATGGTCTCCGGCCCGCCGTTCGGTAGAAATACCGGTTTTTACAGGTATGCAAATGAGTTCTCTCACAGCACTGGGGGCATTCCCAATGCTGCAAGAGAATTCTCTCCAGCGACGCCTCCATCTTCAACAGCAACCGCCTCTTCTGTGGTCTTCTTCTGGCTGGGGTCACACTCTGGCACCTGCACAGTCTGCTCTGCCATCAGGAAGCAGGCAAGAGTGGATTGTACAGGCTGGCCGGCGGCCATTTTTTGGAGGGCGCTTATGCGCGCATGCACAATACGCTCCTGTAGTTCTATGGAGAACAGGAGCGTACTGCGCATGCGCTCGTAAGTGCCCTCCAAAAGATGTCCGCTGGACGGCCTGTGCACTCAGTTCTTGCCTGTGTCCCAATGGCAGAGCCGACTGCGCAGGCGCCGGAGTGTGACCCCATCCGGAAGAAGACCACAAAAGAGGCAGTTGCTGCTGAAGATGGAGGCGTCGCTGGAGTTTTCTTGCGTCATTGGGGACGCCCCCAGGACTGCGAGACATCTCATTTGCATACCGGTAAAAAAAAAAACAGTATTTCTACCGAATGGCGGGCCGGAGACCACTTCTAAAGGTAAGAGACGAATAGCCTTTCTTAATTCTATTCCGACATGTTAAGCAGAAAAAATTACTTCTGAATGATGGGATCCCTTTAATGAATTCACGCTATGTGATTTCTCAGCCATAGAAAGACAAATCATAATCTCTATTTTCCCAAAGAATATTTGCACAAACAGATAGCCATATAGCTTTATAGAAATAAGAGCAGTACCTGCCACCTCCACAATGTCTCCAGGGACAATGTCTCTTGCTCTGATACGCTGTACTCCATTTCGGTCTGCACGGATGACTTTGCCCATCTCTGGTTCATATTCCTTCAAAGCTTCAATGGCGCTCTCTGCATTTCTTTCCTGCAAAAAACACGTGGGATAAAAAAACAAACAAACAAACAAACAAACAAACATTATTTTGTAGGTGCTGTTATACACTATTGAAGAAAAGCTTGACATTTTATACTCATATCATATATCTATAGATTATTGAAATAAGCTACTTGGAACCAGACTGTAAAATTTGTAAGTATTAATACATGCAGAAAATGTGAACATTTAGCCATATTAGAAATATTTATGATATTATTCTTTAAGGGAGCGTTCACACTACCGTCGGTGTCCAACATGTAGTGTCCGCTCAAAATCTGTCACGGACACTAGGAGCGGACACTAGATGTGTCCGTGACACCTGTCATTCACTTTAATGGGCATCGGGTGCGTTCTTTTGCACTCCGTGCCCGTCCTTTCCTGTCCGCAACAGAAGATGTCCGACTTCTCAAGCGGACAGAAAAACCCTGCATGCAGGGTTTTTCTGTCCGCTTGAGAAGTCGGACATCTTCTCTTGCGGACAGGGAAGGACGGGCACGGAGTGCAAAAGAACGCACCCGATGCCCATTAAAGTGAATGACAGGTGTCACGGACACAGCTAGTGTCCGCTCCTAGTGTCCATGACAGATTTTGAGCGGACACTAGGAGCGGACACTACATGTCGGACACCGACGGTAGTGTGAACGCCCCCTTACCCTCAACAGTCACATTAAAATTGCAGATTTTGAATTTCTGACATAACTCAGGCGCTTCATGTACTGTATATACTCGAGTATAAGCCGAGGCCCCTAATTTTACCAAAAAAAAAACCTGGGAAAACTTATTGACTGGAGTATAAGCCTAGGGGAGGAAATGCAGCAGCTACTGGAAAATTTCAAAAATTAAAATAGATCTCAATAAAATTACATTAACTGATCACCAATCTTTACATTAAAAATGAACTGATAGGGCTGCAAAAGCAGACACATATAGGATAGGTATATGACACATACAGGACCTGCTCCATAAGTTGCAGTTCTTCAAATTGGCCCAGACACACAGCTGCAATAGCAACGGCATCTATCTGTACAGGCCCATTGAAACGTAATAGTCCATAATTTTATCCACCATTGCAGATAAAAAGTCTGGTCATGTGTATTACAGTTTAGTAACTCCATGTACCTCAGGTTAATAGCAATTAAAGGGGTATTCCCATGAACATAACTATTTATAAATTTGTAGACAATTAAAGTTTAAACAGTTTTGCAATTATAAGTAATTAAAAATTTTGCAGAGTTTTAAAGATTTTCTCTAAATATCTTGTGGTCACAGTCTGTTGTCTAGATCGGTTGCCATTGGATACGACCACGAATGTAGAACCTTTCTAAGCTCAGAAAATCAGTCATGATGTTCTTATTGTGTCCGAATATCTTCTGATACATGTAGTGTCTCTGCCTGTTATCCCAGCTACAATAAAAAAAATCATAGCTGGGTGTTTGACAAGTCCCAGACCATAGAAAGTTTCTACATTAGTGGTCGTAACCATTGGCAACTGATCAAGATAACAGACTGTCACCACTAAGATGGTTATGGAAAAATCTTTAAAACTCTGCTGAATTTTTAACTACTTATATTTACAAAAATGTTTAAGTTTTAATTATCTATAAATATGGATAAAATTATGTTCATGGGAATATCCCTTTAACCCCATCAAGTCACTCACATTAACCCCGTTGTGCCTCACATAAGGGTTACTGATATGTGAAAGACATGGAGGTAATAATTATTACATTAATCATTATTAAGGCACTTTATTTATTTTTTTTTATTTACTCATTTTCTCCCATCAGCAAGTCTTTGTAGAATGGGAGGAAATCCACGCAAACACGGGGAGAACATACAAACTCCTTACATGCAAACTTCTTGTTCCTGGTGGGATTCAAACAGAGGACTCCAGCACTGCAAGGCTGCGGTACTAACCACTGAGCCACCGTGTTGCTCCTAGGCACTTTATTATCTTTGTATGTCTCACATATTAGTAATCCTTATATGGGGCATTAAGGGTTAATGTGAGGGACATGATGGGGTTAACTGCTATTAATGTGAGGTACAGAGAGTTACTAAAACTAAATTAATAACCCCAAATGCCTGACATTAATAGGAATTGTAACGCCAGTATGTACCTGTGTGTTTTACTTTCACTTTCAGCTCTCCTTGATGCAGACACAGGAGGGTACTATTCCGTTATCGGGCCAGCAGCAGCGCAGTTCAGCAGCAGCTTTCGGGACAGCAGTTCAGCAGCGGGAATTACAATGACATCCGAGGACTGCTGGCCCGATGCTTGTGCCCAGTAACCAGTACATCGATGACCCCCCTCCCCCATCCTTCTCCTCCTGCCAGTGCTGCCCCCCAGCTCTCCTTACATCTTCCCCGTACCCTCTCCCCGCCACACGACTAGGCCTCACCTCAGCGCTAGTACCGAGACCGAAAGGAAAGACACCGGGGCTCAATCCAGGCCCTGACAAGAAACACGCCGACTATAGGAACGGTGAGCTACAGCGAGCCGGAGGGACAAACTTTCTGCAGCGTCCGGCGGCTATCTAGTAGCATTCATTGCTCAAGATTTACGGTGAGGCCTATTACAGGGAGAGGGTACGGGGCAGATGTAAGAAGAGCTGGGGGGCAGCACTGGAAGGAAGAGGAGGATGAGGGCATCGATCGATGTACTGCCTACTACACACAAGCACGGCCTCTATCATCGGGCCAGCATCGGCTTAGTCATGTGGCGGGGAGAGGGTACGGGGTAGATGTAAGGAGAGCTGGGGGGCAGCACTGGAAGGAGGAGGAGATGGAGGGGGGGTCATTGATGTACTGGCTACTGGGCACAAGCATCGGGCCAGCAGTCCTCGGATGTCATTGTAATTCCCGCTGCTGAACTGAACTGCTGTCCCGAAAGCTGGTGCTGAAATGCGCTGCTGCTGGCCAGATAACGGAATAGTACCCACAGGAGCAGGGACCTACCGCCTTCCGGGCTTTCATCTCTCTTGCTAGTGAAGGGGGGAGTGTCCTATATCATTATTGTAGCAACCAGTGAAGGACACTCCCCCTTCACTTAATTTATGCAGATTCTTGCAGTCTGTGCTACCTGACTCGTGTATAAGCCGAAGGGGGCATTTTCAGTATAAACACTGTGATGAAAAAGTCGGCTTATACTCAAGTATGCTGTATATGGTACATTTTATCCCATAACCAGTAACTTTTTATACCTCTCTGCATTCCAACTTTCAGAAATTTTTACATTTTATTTCAATGCAGCTTTACACCTTGTATTTTGAGAGTATATGTCATTTTGATCAGTTTTTATTACACTTTTGAGAGATTATCAGAAAACATCAATTCTGGCATCTGAATTTTAAAGTTTGTGGCATTTCTCATGTAGAACAAAAATGTGCTAATTTTATTTTAGAGACAGATGTGGTGATACAAATTGTGTGTTTTTTTATTTTGTCTCATTAACAAGTTAAAAAAGTCTGTTTTTACTTAAAGGGGTTTTCCCATCTTCCTATCTCATCAGTTTGCTTGTGGTCTATTCTATTCACTTCCTGTATTCTTTAACAAGCTGGTCGGAGGACTTTGTTTGTATTTAGTGAGGTACTCCATAGTAGCCTGTCCATCAGGCAGACATTCTATTACCATGAAAGATTATCTATTGTGATTAACACAAATCTAATATAAATTCAGATCAAATAATATGCCCAGTAAATGTATATCACATTACACAAAGTTGGAGAGAACACTTTTGCCAAGCTCAGAGACAATTCGCTGAGCCAATTGCCCTCCAAGAAGCACAGGGGTAGAACTCAGCCCCCCCACCCCCAGAGAGGAGTGACTCATCCTCCAACCTGTGTTATCAGATATAGGATGGGGAATAAGGAAGTAATGTTTAAACAATGTACTGTAACCATGTTTTCAACATGGGACTGTTGTCCCGCAGAGATTCCTAGCATTATACTTCACAATGATGCATGGAGTCCGGGTCCTGTTCAGTGTCTGGTCTAGGAAATGCAACTGACATATGGTCCATATGGTTTCACTAACCAAATACACTAACGTGAAGGCAGACAAAGGTGAGGTTTATATAGTGTAGAAAGCAAGCCCACAACAGAACCTACAGAAAAATTAGAAATCTTATTTGTTGGCTTCCTTTGGAATATTAATGAACCTCCAATCACTTGCATTTAATTTGATTTTAGTGCATATTTCTGCAATCCATGTGAATACACACTAACCTCTAATCAAAATCAAAAAAGTAAGGGGCGACTCTCACTTGAGACTTAGGTTTTTCAACCTGAGATAAAAGTGGATAGGTACTACAGCCCCTGTCTAACAGGCTAAGACCCCACATAGTTGGCCACAAAAAAAAAAAAAAAAGCACTGTGGGAAAAACCTTGATTGCAACAAATTTTGTGTTTTCCTACAGTTCTTTCACAGAAAGTCTGCAGAGGCTTCCACTTTGGACTTTGTTTTCATTATACCTATAGGGAAACCACCAGCGTTTCCGTAGGTACAATTGAAATGCTGCAATTTCCAAAAACACAACAGTTTTGCAAATTGTTGCATTCCCACTGCGCGTATTTTTCTACAATGTATGGATAGCATTTAATTTGCAGTGACTATAAAATGCTAAAGTTTTTTCCATGAGGGACACCCGGCCATAAGGTGGTGGTAGTTTTCTGATTTACACTACTAATTAGCATTTGTACATGATCAAGCAAAAGCCTGGTTACACCCACTGAACCTGCAGAGATGAAGTGTTATTACGCTAGGCCCATACTAGGGTTCGGGTTTCCAAAGTGGACCCCCTGAATGGAAACCTAATCCGCTTAAAAAAACGGTTACCCTCAGAAACCTGTGGACACCATAGACTATAATGGGGTCTGCCAAGTTTCTGCCCAAAAAGTGCGGAACAATGCGGAGAGAGAAGTCCTGCTTCCATTACTTTTCTCTCTGCATTTTTAAAGCGGAATGGTGAACGGAATCCCCAAGTGGAGACTGAGCATTAGTGTGAACCTAGCCTTAGTAAAATCTAGATGACAATGTTCCATTTGTGTCACAAGCAAATACAGAGGTATTGTATATTCACACAACACTGATTATTGGCTATGCGGCAGACTTTTTTTTTTTTTGCGCAGTTGCATGGCCACATAAATTTCACTGTCTGTGAATGGAGGCTATTCATATGTCTGATATTTTAAACAGTCTGTTGTAACTGACCATCAAAATATAGGTCATGCTCTATTTTCACGGATCCCTCCATACACTGCAATAAATGAGGTATCCAAGAAATGGGCGCCTCTTGGGTGCAAAATGTCTGTCAAAAATTAACGGTATGTTTTTCTCAACAATTTTCATTTGTGGTTGTGTGAAAGTAGGTTTAACGTCTCCATGTTAAAAACCAAGTTCAACAGGAAGTGAATAATATTTTATTAAAAAAAACAATATTTAAATCCCAGAGTCATTTTGAAATAACGTGGCCCTATTTTACCACTACAACAGAAGGACAGAGAAGCCCTGTGTATCACTGGAATAAGGTACCCACAAACTACCAGAAGCACAAAAGGCATGACCATGTTCTGAGGTGTTAAAATAGAGTTTATGGGCGGCGAGTATTTTGTTTCTTTTTACCATTTTCAATAACAAAAATAAAACACAAAATAAAAAATAACTTTTATTGATGCAAGCCAGTAAGTCATTCCAAAAATGTCCCCGTGTTTTCCTGGCAGGAAAACAGTGAGCTCTTTACTTTAGGAAATACTTTTTACAGACACTAAATACATTATAATTAGACGACCACTTTATGAGACAGATGTTTTTGCGGAGTGTTTTCCCTGCACATTAAGCTCTTCTCCCTTCCAATGTACTACAAATACTTTAGAAAAGAGAATGTCATATATTTTAAAGCCACTTGGTATTTTTTCCCATTCTGGGATTAAGTTAAAAAAAGCCACTTAGGCTTTCTAGCTGCCAGCATGTTGTATGTCTGCGGTGTGCCAGCATGAACTTTCCAGTGGATTTCGTCATGGAGATCCCCCTGGCTGAGTTCAATGAACCACCCAGAATTTCTCCAACCCAAGTATATAGCAGAATCAAACATTTCCCTGCAGAAGGAAAAAAGAAATGTATCCGCATAGCTCTAAATGTAACATGTTTCTTCACTAGCAACGGAGACAACTCAATAACAAACAGCAAACAACACTATGAATTACACATAACAGTGTATTGTAAAAAAGGAACACCTCACTGAATGCAAATTATTATCCCTACAAAGCAATAAAAATGAGCAACAAAAACTTAAATACCTTCTAAAGTCAGTTGTAAATGGGAATACAATAACTCAATTACTGCTCCTAATATAGTAAGGCTTCTATTAAAAGAGCACGACAGGTGGCAGATATCCATAATAATAATAGTCCAAATTATCAGACGCAATCATTATGAATTAGAAGCATAGGAGTCTCATGATCGGTTCTCTCTGCTCAGAGGCTTGCTTTTTCTCTTGGGAATTCCACAGTTTATTGCAATTTAGTGCCAGAAATAAGGGGCAGATAATTAGAATTATTTAGACTTCCATATAGTGGTTTAAAGGGGACCAATATTCTTTTACGGATTCATTTTATAGTAAATATTTACAGAACACTGTAAAGGGTTATACCCATCCCAGCCTTCCATGGCTAAGATGAGAATAAGGGTGCATTCACATGGAGGAAAATGGTGAGGAATTTGGTGTGGCATTTCAGCACTGAAAAAAAGCATCCCATTGACTTCAATGGGTTCCTCTCTGTGTGAATAGACCCTAACCCAGTTTCCGCCCCCCTGAGTTGGTCAGAAGTCACAGAAAAAGACAAATATAGCTGTTCTATACAGTTTTCACAATTCCTATGGAGGCAAACGGGAAGCATGGAAACATTGTAGCACCACCAGCTACTCTGTTTCTGTAAATCTGGAAGTTAAGAAAAATTGCTGTACTACATTGTTTCTGCAATTTCTATTTACTCTATTTACTTCTACTAACATAACAAAAACTAAGCAGAACAGCCATGCTTGACTGCTTCTGTAACTCCTGACCAAATAGTCAAGTAAATGGATCTCATTATCTCATCCTGGCCATTGGCTGAGAATTCTGCTATAAGATGAAAAGCTCCTCAAGTTTCTTGTATTCTTTGGGCATTTCTTTCCAGTATTTAAAAATATTTATTCGCTTCATGAAACAGAATGCTTCGCTGTTAAAGGGATTCTATCATTAGAATCCATATTTCAGGTAATATCACATCAGAATAGCCTTAAGAAAGGCTATTTGTCCCCTACCTTTATATTTCTGCTCCACGCCGCTGTACCGTTGATATACTGGTTCTTCCCAGTATGAAAAAAAAAAAATAAAAAAAAATTGTCTCCAGACAGCACAGGGGGTGTCCTCTGTGCTGCCTGAAGACTCTCCAGCGACAACACCATCTTCTACAGCTGCACCTCTCCACCACATCCTTTGTGTAGTCTTTTTCTGGTGAGCCAGCTTTCGGAATCTAAATTCCCGCATGTGCAGTCAGCTCTGTCATCGGGTTTCGGGCAGAGTCAACCGTGCATGTCTGTTCGGCCATTTTACTGTGGCCGCTTACAGGCCTCCTGTGCTGTCTGGAGACGCATTTGCAACTCCTAGAGGACAAAACTCTCCTGGTCATGTGCACCATGTAATGGTCACATAGATGCAAGGTCCATAACAAGCAATAAGCTTATCAAATGCCCAGAACAGTTTTTAATCTAAAAGCAAACAATGAGACTTTCCATAAAGACCATACAGATCTTTAAAACTGTGAAGAATTGAACTGAACATTTCATTATAAATTCATTATGTATTATTTTCTAAAACTGGAATACATCTTTAACCTTTTGACAGTTTTGAATGTCTCCTGCTCAGGCTTTGAGCAAAGTACAGCTCAAAGAAGAAAGCTGTCACTTAAACCAATGTAACTCCGGAGCTGCAAGATCTATAGCGCTTGTCTTGGTTTTAAAAGAATAATAAAATAAGAAAGATCTTGCCTGTAGCCCTAGAAGATCCAGAGTTATCACTGGTTGAACTGGAGTTGTATATACTTGCAGTTCTTACTTCAGCCAGTGTGCAGGGACAGTAGAAGGATTTCTCATTTTCCTGCCCCTGTCACTTCAGATGACCCTAGAGAAGGGCGTACTTTGGTTTATTATATCACTCCCCCCTTCACCATTATCGATCAAAGTGCAAACTTGTCATTTAACCTCTTAGATGCTACTGATAAGTGGTTTCATAGAAAAAAGTAAAAACTGAATTTTTTCCTCTCATTAATGTCAATAAAATAAACATATTTGTAACAACACCTAAAAGTAAAGTTAGTACATTATTTATTCTACATGACAAGCACCACATACCATAAAAACTTGTAAAGCTACATTGAAATAAAATTGACAGTTATGAAAGCTGGAATGCAGGGAGGGATAAAATGTTACTGGTTTAAGGCTAAAGTGTGTCAGAATGCTAAAGGTAAAAATGCACATAAGGCAACAGAGCAGACCCCAGCAATATTTACTTAAAGGGGCTCTATCACTAGGAAAAGTAATTTTTAACTAATCACATCCTTGCATAGCCCTTAGAAAGGTTATTCCACACCTACCTTTAGTATGTAAATTGCCTCAGTGGTTTCTGAATAAGTCAGTTTTTATTCATATGCTAATTATTCTGGTGCATGATACATCGTGCACACCTCTCCCTGTTGTTTTCTATGGGAGACTGCTGCTGCTGCTGATGACTCAGCTTCCTGTTTGCCTCACACACATAGGAGACAATAGGAGAGAGGAGGCTGCTGGGAAGTTCCTGAACTGGCTGGAAGCTCATTAGCATATGAATAAAAACTGACTTATTCAGAAACCACTGAGGCAATCTACATACTAAAGGTAAGTGTGAAGTAGAATTTCTAAAGCATATGCAATGATGTGATTAGTTAAAAATGACTTTTCCCAGTGATAGAGCCCCTTTAAGCCATATATTCAAAATCTAAAATAAAAAGTGACATTTTCAGGAGGCTTTTTTGAAATTTTCATGTGTCTGTTAGAGGATTAATCAAGACAAGTGTAACAACCGCACTCTCAGCTTGCCGGCATACTGCCTTTCCCAGCAGATCTAGCTGCCTGGCTACCTCTGTGTGCTACTGTCTTTAAGTATTAATGTGCTCAGCTGCTAAGCTTCCTTCTGCCAATCCCTCCCTACCTTTATGTATTTAAGCCCTCCTCTCTAGCCTAATTTTTGCTGAGCAAGGAGTTCAGCTCCTGATCTGGTTGCACGCATGCATGCTGTTCTGTTGTTTTATGCCATAGTCTCTGCCTGCCTTGTATGAACTATGTTCTAGCCTCTGTCTTCTATGTTTCAACACAAGTTCTTCTGTCTGTCTTGATTGAATCATGTCCTAGTCTGTCTACCATGTCTGAACATTCATCCTTCTGTTTTTGATTTGTCTTTCAGATTCTGCCACAAGTGCATTTGTTTCTGCATCGACACATTGTCTGGTCTAAAGTTTCATTGTCTAAAACAATTTTTAAATCTGCCCCAGTCTTAAACTGTCCTAGATTTATCAAAGTGTCTGAGGCGATTTGATAAATCTATTGCTGTAATGTTAGACTAGACACTACTTATTAGTAGGCTTAAGGCTGAAGCCCCAAGTTGCAAAAGCACAGTGTTTTTGCCGCTGCAGAAAAGCCGTGGCAAAAAAAGCTGCATTTTACAGTTCGTGTAATGTGAATAAGATTCTGATTAACTCCATCAACACATTGCAGAAAAAAAATCTGCAGTGGAAAAGCTGCGTTTTCAAAAATGCCTGTATTTTTAAAAATCACAGCATGTCAATTTTCCCTATAGGTTTAACCCTTTCTCTGCCTCCCATGTAATGCGGCACCTTTGTAGCAGAGGATGTATCTAATACATCCTTATTACTAAGGCTGATATCTCAGGATCCACTAGGGCTATGAAGATGATCTTGGATTAATTTTAATACCAAGATCATCAAGATAGCCCTTACAGATCCAGAGAGTGATCTGCTGTTAAAAACACTATTCAGCATTGAGAGGCCACTGCAGATCTCAATTCCCGATAGCATTTTTGAGATTCTCATCTTTGAAATGAATCCAAGTTCATCTTTATAGCACGAACAGATCCTGAGATATGGGGCTCTAAATTGTCCTTCCCCTCCTGCCTCAGGCAGCAGTTTAAGAGCTTCTGAATGAGGTAGGGGGGGAAGGATCATAACTGCAGAGACTATGATAAATTATCAGTGTCCATGCATAACCTGCATGTGACCCCAGGGGGAGAGGTAGTATGGACTTCTGCCAAGTTTTCCCCCCTCCTATCAATTAGAGAGCATACTATGCCTTAGCATTCTGATTGTCACATAGAGGGATAATGTAATACCCCCCAAGCCTAATCACAGGGGTATTCTTCTGTAATACCCCTCCGAACATATCCAGGAAGTTTGCTGGCGCTGTGACCCAGACATTTAGCATCATCCAGGTTGCATCGCCAAAAGAGTTGCACAAAACACTTACAAAAAGTTATCAAAAAAGTTTACAATTGATCCTGTCCATACTTTATAGAGTAAAAAAATCTTCTCTAGCAATATCTGTTATACGCTAAAGTAATTTAAATAACGATTAGGGGCTGCCCATCGCTATTTGTAAAAGTTTCCCTGTAAATCCAAACTTCCACAAAAATCTCTATCTTAAACACTCCCCCCCCCCCAAAAAAAAAAAAAAAAAAAAAAAAAAAAAAAATAGGCATTAAAAATCCAATCTTTATTAAAATCTCATTAAAATATATAGCTAGCCTGGGTATAATAAATATTACAAACATTATTATTGCTACACCTCTCAGTTCCTAACCACTAAGGGATATTTGGTGTGTATATATATATATATATATATATATATATATATATGTATATAAAATAATTCCCCCCAAATTCCCTCTCATTTAGGTGTTTGTCAGGAAAAAACTGCGGATACTGCAATAGAACCAAGTATCTGCATTCACTGTGTTCAGAAATAGTCAACAAAGGGTGCCTTATCAATCCCTAACCTGTCAGGACTAGGGAAGTTTCCCTGCACACATCAGCTTGCTGTGCCGCCCCTCCCCCTCAGTATTGGAGTGTGAGGGGAGAAGTCTCTTGCGATGTCACAGCTTACTCCACTGCCATGCAGAGCTGCACAGGAGTTTCCTCCATGTCCTGTGCACTCAGCAATTCGGCCAAAGGTAAGTATATATTCTTGGTTAAAATATGTGTATATGTGTTTACATTATGTATCTTATATACTGTGTGAGTTCTGTATATGTGTTGTATATGACTGTATGTGTGTGAATAGATGGGTATATGTGTAAGTATATACAACTTATCTATCGGTCTGTCTGTCTTTATTTGCTTCTATACAGGTCTACCTTTACACATACTAAAATTGTATTTTATAATGTGATGCTTAGGCCCGGTTCACATCTGCGTTCAGGATTCTGTTCGGGGAGTCTGCTTGGACACTCCCCAAACAGAAACCTATACGCACCCGCTTGCGGCATACCTTCAAACAGCCCCGTCTTGCTTGCGCTCTGAAAATTCCTCTGTCTCTCTCCCTGTAACCAGCGTCTCTCATCACCATTTCTTGCGTGCTTTCTTTGTCTGTCCACAAAAAAATGGCGCTCGGACATGTGCAGTAGCACTTAGAAGGGAGTGTTACTGCACGTGCCCGAGATTTCAATGTACAGGAGTGAGATGAGAGACGGTGGAGGCGGTTACAGGGGGAGAGGAGGAGGAATTTTCGGTGCACAAGTTAAAGAGGAGCTGGTTTCAAGGTATGACGCAGGGGGATGCACGGTGGCTTGGAGGAACACCCAGGGTGCACAGACAGGCTCATTTACATATCGTTTTTACTGGTATGTTATAAAAACAGGGTGGAGTAGGGTGGGGGAGGGGGGTGGTCCTAAAAAAAAAAAAAAAAAAAGTAGCAGCGTCCCTCTGCAACCACTATTATGCCCCACAGCGGCTATGGAGTATAATAGAGTTGGGTGGTGGGCAACTCTGGGGCATAATATATATAGACGCACACTTTACCCCTGATACAGACGATCAAAAGAAAAACCTAATGGGGGGGGGGGGGGTGTTGGCGTCTTTTGATCGACCGTCAGGCAGCAGAGGGGCTAGGTTCACCACTGATAAAGGGGTACAATGATGGCAAAAGCATCATGAATACTGTCTACATGAAATCATGGAAGGCGAGCCATATGTATATCTGTGTGAGTGATGGAGGTATATTGCAGAACTGCATAGCTCCAAAGAGAAAAAAAAAAAAAGACACAATGTAAATAAAACCATATCTCTTGCTCAGTGAGCATGAACACATACCTGCCATACTCCAACAAAAGCATTCACTATTAGAATCATAATAATAACTATAGGCTCCACAAACGCAGTTGTAGTTTCTTCTCCCTCCTCAAACCAGGCCAGTATCTGAAAGAAATGCACTGCATTAGTATAGAAGAAAACAAAATAGACTTATGAACAGGACAAAAATAATCTGGAGGAGTATTTTTAAAACAGAAAAGCTTAAAGATAAATTAAAAAAAAAAAAAATATATATATATATATATATATATATATAGAATTTTTTTTTTTTTTTTTTTTTTTTTTTTTTATAGTTTAACAAGTCAGGCTAGGTTCACATCTGCGCATGACGGAGCAAACAATGGTACTCAAACGACAGAGACCCGGACCACTAAGAGGACTTTTCTCTTTGCCAATTTTAGACGGAATCTTCAGGGGAGTCCAATGAAGATGTGAATCTAGCTGGAGTTCAAAAATGGCTTTGATGCCTTCTCAAAGCAAAATACCACTAGCTCCTGTGGAATTGTATATTATTCAACTTTCCACACCTGTTCCTCTCCCCTACCTCCTCTCCTATCCCTTGGCAGAACATATCAGGGTGAACACTTTTGCACATCACACTTTTCAGATTTTTATTTGAGTAAAATTTCGTAAACCATGTATCATTTTTCTTCCACTTTACAATTATCTGCTACTTTGTGTTGGTCTGTCACTTAAAATCTCAATAAAATACATTTAAGTTTGTGGTTGTAAGGTGACAAAATGTAAAAATGTTAAAGGGGTAGGAATATTTTTGCAAGCCACTGTACAATCAGGCAGTTGGTGCTAGTATGGTTTACAATGGGAGTAAATGACTAAGATCTTCCAATTCATACGGTTTGCATGCATTACACACTCAGTATGAACACAGTCCTACTTTGGTTACAAGTATAGCCAAACTGATTATAAACACACAAATACTACTGACAACAGTCACAGAGAAATTGTGCTTTTAGTAAAATTTCCACCCACAAAGTTGTTTAAAACGCGACACAACAAATTCATGGCAAACACAGAATTACAGTTCTGTTCTGATCGGTTTTTAATGTGTCCTACAGAATCTCAAGGACTAAGAGTCTACTTATCACGTACTTCAAGGCTAAGGCCCCATACGCTTTGTTTTACAGTACCAGCAAAGTGAACAAGATTCGGACTATTCCCATCCACTCAGCTTGTCAAATGTATCTGTGACAACACTCGCATTTTACATATTGATTTATAAGGCAAGAAAAACGCAGCATAAACACTGTGGAAAAAATCGTGGTGCGTTTACACTGCACTTTTCTATTTGCTGCGTCCAACAATATGGGGCCTTAGTCTAAAGTTTTTTTCATATACAACACATAGATAGCTCTGATTTCAGGTATACTGAAATATACTGTCAGGCTTAGGCTTTCTTCACCTCACTTTTGTTTGTATATTTTAAATATACTTAAAGGAGTAACTTTGCTTAAAATATCCATTTTTCAATAATGTATTTGGGAAAAACTGAGCTAATAATGGAGGGGGTGGTCCCTGTGCAACCTCACCTAGGAACCACAATATAGATAAGCTGCAAAGAACATTTTCCAATTTAGAGGACTTGTTATATGAATTGGTCAACATGCACACGTGAGCACGGTCTGCAAAATGGACAAGAATAGGACCTGTCCTAAGTTTTGTTCACGACACACAGCCCATACACCGGACAGTGAAAATACATGGTCATGTGTATGGCGCCATAGAAATTAATGGGTTAGTGCTAACTGTGAATAACATCGCTAGCACACTGGCATGTACATGAGGCCTTACATGGGTAAACCATTTATTTCAGAGGGAACTGTGTAATGTTTTATTTTACCTACAATGGCACTGCAGAGGAATTGATCACTTGCTCCATGGGTCATATATACAGTCCTATGAAAAAGTTTGGGCACCCCTATTAATCTTAATCATTTTTAGTTCTAAATATTTTGGTGTTTGCAACAGCCATTTCAGTTTGATATATCTAATAACTAATGGACACAATAATATTTCAGGATTGAAATGAGGTTTATTGTACTAACAGAAAATGTGCAATGTGCATTAAACCAAAATTTGACTGGTGCAAAAATGTTGGTACCCTTATTATTTTATTGATTTGAATACTCCAAACTACTTTTTACTGACTTACTGAAGCACAAAATTGGTTTTGTAACCTCACTGAGATTTGAACTTCATAGCCAGGTGTATCCAATCATGAGAAAAGGTATTTAAGGTGGCCAATTGCAAGTTGTTCTCCTATTTGAATCTCCTCTGAAGAGTGGCATCATGGGCTACTCAAAACAACTCTCAAATGATCTGAACACAAAGATTGTTCAACATAGTTGTTCAGGGGAAGGATACAAAAAGTTGTCTCAGAGATTTAACCTGTCAGTTTCCACTGTGAGGAACATAGTAAGGAAATGGAAGACCACAGGGACAGTTCTTGTTAAGCGCAGAAGTGGCAGGCCAAGAAAAATATCAGAAAGGCAGAGAAGAAGAATGGTGAGAACAGTCAAGGACAATCCACAGACCACCTCCAAAGAGCTACAGCATCATCTTGCTGCAGATGGTGTCACTGCATCGGTCAACAATACAGCGCACTTTGCACAAGGAGAAAGTGAGACTGTATGGGAGAGTGATGAGAAAGAAGCCATTTCTGCCAGCACGACACAAACAGAGTCACCTGAGGTATGCAAAAGCACATTTGGACAAGCCAGCTTCATTTTGGAAGAAGGTCCTGTGGACTGATGAAACAAAGATTATTAAGATTAATAGGGGCGCCCAAACTTTTTCATAAGACTGTAGCTCATCTCTGCCAACCCCAGCAGCAGCCAACTCTGTGACTGCCTTGTCCTTTTAAAAATAGACTGAGTTTGACAACATAAATAAATAGTAAAAAATAAATAAAATATATATATATATATATATATATATATATATATATATATATATATATATATATATATATATGGAAGGGAGTGTTCCCTCCCATGACCAATTCATTACTGCTGAGATATTGGAATCCCATGTTAGTCTACTACCTAAGGCCGAGGCCTCACGTGGTGTATTCCACACATTACCGAAAAATAGGGGCCCTGGCAATACTGCAACAATGCAGTACTCGCACACTCACTATCAAAAGTATGGCGAGTGAAGCGTCACAAGGAAACAGTTGATCTAGCAGGGGACAAAACTAGAAAAGCCCTTTATCACTATGTTGCGGAAACACAGCTTTTTTTGCTACCTACCGATTTTGCTGCTGCTTTTTTTTTTTTTTTTCTTTGAGACAAAGCCAGAAGTGGATTGAGCAGAAGGTAGAAGTATAAGTCCTTCTTATATATTGCTTATATTTTTTGTAGCCATTCTTGGCTATGGCTCAGAAAAAATGCAGCAAAAGATGCAACAACAAACAAGGCAGCGTTTCCACAACATGGCGCCTTAGCCTTGAACACACTTTACATTCTTTCATAGCCGCCTGTGGGAAAAGCCAAGTATGATTACCTTACAAGAGGTAGATATATATGTAACAGCAAATTGCAGGTGATCTGGTTCTTCAGGCTGCAGCTAGAAACTTCTATGAAATTTACTATCACTTACTGTTACTGTTTTCTTAAATGAAACCCAACAATCCTGAGAATAAGCGTGCTAAGGGCCCCTTCACACGGCGTAAGTGCGCCACTCATTTAGACACGTATACACGTGTCAGAGCGTGGCGCTTCAAAACAGAGCCCACTGATTTCAAAAGGAAGCGCTCGTATATAACGATAGGTTTAGGAGGCGTGGAGGCATGGACGCTAAAATTGGTCAGTGATAGGAACTGTTCCATATTTTGCAGCATAGACTGTCGGCCCACACACGTTAGGGCAGGTTCATACCCGCACCCGAACTCTGTTATACAGGTTTCCGTTTTCTGCTGGCAGAAGACAGAAACCTGCCTTCAGTGCCCGATGGTGAGCACCCGTGAGCGTTTTGTGCTCTCTGCGGCGAAACCGTTGTTTTGGTTTTTTTTTAATCGGACACAAAGTCCTGCATGTCCGGTTAAAAGAAAAACAACTTTCGCTGTGGAGAGCACAAAACGCTCACAGGCGCTCATGGCCGGGCACTTTTCAAATCCATTCAAATGAATGGGTTTGAAAATTGCCTGCCGGTTTCCATCTCTTGCTCAGTTTCTCGGACAGGATACAGAAACCTGCATAACGGAGTTCGGGCGCAGGTGTGAACCCACCCTAATTATGTAATTCATGGTCATGTGCATGGGTCCATAGAAATGAATGGGGCTTTTAATCAGCCCTATATTCCCTCCATTCTCAAGATTGGTATGAGTCCCAGAAGTCAAACTCAAATAGGCTAAATTTTATAAGACTGGAAAATTCCTTGAGGCCAAGTCCCCACGCAGTAAAGAGCAACAAAAAAAGTTGCGTAAAAAAGTGCGATGGAAACCAATATGAAAAACGACAGAATTTCAGCAGGTATAAATGACATGCTACGATTTTCAGAAATGCAGTTGTTTTTGAAAACGCAGCTTTTCTGCTACAGATTTTTTCTGCAATGTGTGGATGAGATTAGCCAGAATCCCATCCACTTTTTAGGTGCTGTAAACCGCTGCACATTTTGTTGCAGATTTTGCTGTGACTTTGAGCCAAAGCCCAGAGTGGATTGAACAGGAGGAAGTAATATAAGTATTTCCTATATATTTCCCATTCTTTATAGCCACTCTGTTTTGGATTAAAAAGAAATTGCAGTAAACTCTGCAACAAAAAAAGCAGCCAATCCATTCTCTCCTGATTTTATCATTTAACCCTTCGCCAAGAGAAAGAAGAATGTAATTTGACTAGTAAGATGGAAGTCAGAAATGTAGCTACTTCTAGAGACTTCTGCTTTTCACAAAGTGCTAAATGTTTGAGTGGGTGGGTTCATTTGTAAATACAATCCTAGTATCCGCCATCATGTTCCATTCTATATGCTCAGGAGTATATACGGTACCATACGTTCTTTGTGTAAACTGTAAGACGTTGAAACAACATGTAATATTTTTATGAGGATTGAATAGATTGGGCAAGAGCTTTTCAAATATTTACATGACACTCACATCATCCAAACAAAGCGCTTTCTTTTCTGCCATATACTGTAGACTGCTTAGAAAAAGAGACCATGGCTCATGCTGGCAATGAGCTGTACTTTAGGAACTGAGTAAACATGCTCCTGCTTTGTTTTATAGAGAACAGAAGCTTGGTCTAGACTGTGTAGGATGTGTTTGGGAACCAGCTTTTCATTTACAAGAACTGAAATGATTTCAGAGGACAAATCCAAATAATCCTTAGACCGTGAGAGAAAGATGTGGATCTAACGAAAAGATACATAAAGCAGAGTTTCTCTAAAAATACCATGGAGAACGTACAAAATGGATATTCAATACTCACCTGTATCAGCCTTTTAAGCTCTTCCCACTGCAAATTTTGTCTGTTTTCGCAGGCAATGTACTGTCCCTTGTAGCTGACTGGATTCACACAAGGCAGATTTGTTGCAGAAATTTATGCAATCAAAAATTAGTTCTACTAATCTGAATGTGGTTGTTTTGGTGGCAAATACTCAGTTTTCTGCAGACCCTACTTACATTAATAATTTCATGTTTGAGAAAAATTTCTGCAGCAAATGCCAAATATCAATTCCCTCTCAGGTTATGCCCACATAGAGCACACTTTGTGGCAGAAGGTTCCTGTATTAAGGACCCATGCACATGACCGTGTCCAAGTTCAGTGTGCTATCTGGGTTTTCCGATATAGCACACTGACCCATTCAATTCTATAGTCCTTGCTGCAAAACTCAGGACAGGTCCTATTCCTGTCCAGTTTTGCGTCCATGCTTGCTGACCGTACCGCAACGCCCCTAAAGCCCTTTTCTGCCCATCTGCATAGGAATAAAAGGGCGGTTTTTACACAAATGGAGCAGTGGTTGTGAATAAGAAATACATCATTGTAAACTGTGCTGACAACTCTACAAGGTACTGTGATTAGTTTATATCTCAATTATGTGCTGACAGACTCCCTTTAAGTAGTAGCCAGATGCTGATTTGGGCAACCTGCATAGGTAGATTCCTATACCACTTCGTCATAAATTGGTATGCATCATTGTACTATATAGGCGTATATCTGTATTTTAAAAAAAGAAAAAAGTGTAAAAATACTCTTATAATTTTTTTAGTATTTTTAGTCACAGGAGTAAAAAGTTTACAGTAATAAAAATAAATTACATGTAGGTATAACATTACTAAGAGATCACTATTTAAGCATGGACATTATTTCTATAACTTTCATATATAGCAAATTTAGGATCTAGTTTTTACGGTGCTCATTGTGTGGTAAAAATGACTTTCCAGATACATATATCTCATCTTTTGGGTCAAAATTTGTACAGTTTTTCATTATGTCACATGTGAGAGAGTAAAGGGTGTGGTCTGAGAAGACAAGTATATTCCAGCCATGCACATAAAGGGTGTATGGTAAAGACCCACACCAGGAAGGTCAGCTAACTACTCAAGGCCTAATAATAATCTGTGTGAAGACTAGCAGTGTGGCACCACAATGACATAGCTGACCTATCCAGCCCGATCCTCCATAGCAGGTACTGTGCCACCCGTTCTTGTTGCCAAGGTGGGAAACTGGTGGTCAGTCTCCTGTATAGTCAGGGTAAAGTTTCCTTATGTTTAAGTTAGTTTCTCAGCTGAGAAGGGTTTTGTTTTGGTTATTTGTGCCTTTGCATAGGCAGTGAATGCACTACAAGTGAATAAAGCCTGAACTTGTGTGCAATCCAGTGCCTGTGTCCCTGTTTCCTGCACTGCTACCGAGCGTCTACTTGAGCGATTCTCCACACAATACATTTATAAAAATCCAAAACTTTGAAAAATGCAAAAAAATTTTTTATTTTAGTCACCATATTCTGATAGCTGTTAATCATATCATTTTGGGGATCGTCTTGAAGCTTCGATCACTGAGGACAAATCCTATTCCTGTCCTATTAAAAAGACCAATTAAATTTGTCCATTTTCAACGGTCCGTTGATAAAAGGATGCAAAACAGATGACAATTAGCTGTCAGAAATGGACATGGAACAGATGCAAAACAGATGCACATAGGATATTGTCACTAATTCACTCATTTTTCATGAGTGAGAAACAGATACAGTTGTGTGAATATAGCTGTCTGCTGAATAATTGCACAAACTGCAATGGTATTTATTTTTTTATCCAACCACTGATTTATAGTTAACATCCATGAAACTAATACATTATATGAAAAAAGACAATAAAAACAGTACCATAGGCTTGTATTGGTCCACCAGGCTGGAAGAACAGATAGAAATAGGAAATGTCCTTTTTTAACTTGTGTTATTCAGGGACTGTGTGTGTGTGTGTGTGTGTGTGTGTGTGTGATAATACTGCAAAGCAACAGCAGAAACCTGGTGGTTTTGGCCCTTGTTCTACTGTTTCACACTGTGGGGATCCGGTGCCATATATTATGTGCAGACATCAGCAGTAAATAGTATGGTGAATGACTACAAGGGGTTGTGATGGAGAAGTTGTGACAGGGGCTAAGGAAGTGGCGGAATGAAGTTTAAGTGTTGAAATGCAAGAAAAGTCTCCTGCATGAGGCTTTTTCAACGCGTAAAAAACGTTCTAACGGACGTCAATGCGACTTCTGTTGACGTGTACTTGGAGACAGATATTCTATTTGTGTTAGGTAATAGGGCTTGTACTGCGGGCGGAGTGGAGTTACAATCTCCACAGTATGACCCTATGCTAACTGTTCAGTGGTGTGAGGGTAAGTTCACATGGGTTTTTTGGTCCGGAACCTGTGGCGGAGACCATCTCAGGTTCCGGACCAAATATGGGTAGCCGTGACTGCACTATCATCCAGTCGTGCACTCCGCTCCAGATTAGGCCCAATGAATGGGCTTAGTCGGGAGGAGGGAGTGTCTTCAGGCCGAATCGCAAGGAGAATCGGCCTGAAGAATGAGCATGTCGCTTATTTTTTCCAGGAGCCGGAAGAAACGGCTCCCGGAAAAAAAGAACTGACCGGCTCCCATTGAAATCTTTTTGGTCAGAATTTAGAGGTGGATAAGGCCTCAAAATCCTGACCAAAACACCCGGTGTGAACTTACCCTTACTCTTTGTATCGACACCTTCATGTTATGTTCTGAACAATTGTGTATGTGTGTTTGCTGGCTGGGAAATTGCTTGATACAAAGTTCACTACACAAGCCATGACTACATTGCTGTGTGTGAATTTAGGGAAACCGAGGCGCCTTTACACTTATTTCTGGCTCAGATCTTTCAGACAGCCTGACCCTATATTGCCTCATGTGACGCCTCTTAACATTTCAATTCAAGATCTATTTGTATGCAAATTAGTATATAATTTGGAAATACCCTTAAAATCCTATTGTCTTTACATTACGTAATATATTGTGTATATAAAGCTGTATGTATACCTACAGTACAAGATGGTTTTAAAATCAGCATAAAACCATAAAGCATGTCACAAGGATTGCCTTTTGTGGCTCTAGATCCTGCTGCATCTGCCAAAAGGAAAGCTCTAATTTTCCTACTCCCATATTGATCTTTGGGGTGGAATTAATATCTACACCTATAAGTGCACACAAGAGAATGTCTAGGTTAGGCAGATGGTAAACGTTGAAGCAGACATGTGGCGCTTAGCACTGCAGTCATAGCTAGCCCTTATCAGATTGCTCCACTAACCTCAACTCATTGGATGTATTCATGGCGCTGCACTTTACAAATCCTGTGTAATATCATGACTCAATCATAGAATAGGTCATACTGTGCAGCAGCTTTAGGTCTACATTGAGAAACACACAAAGTATCTCTTTGGCATCACAAAAAAAAATCACTTTAAGCAGCACACCACCATGCTGGTAAATGAAAACAATGTGGAGATGAACAATTCATTTATATCTATAGAGCTGCCTTGACCCTTGTAAGTGGGGCCTCAAAGGGGCTCTATCATTGAGAGAAGTCATTTTTAGCTACGCACATACTTGCATTGCCTTTAGAAAGGCTATTTCGCAGATACCTTTTGTATGTAAATCGTCTCAGTTTTTGAATGAGGCCATTTTTATTCATGCACTCCGGAAGTGTCTGTGTGCACCCTCTGCTTTTCTCTATGTGTGTGATAGCAGGGAGAAGAGTCATCAGCAGCCTCTCTGCTCTCACACACATAGAGAATAGCAGACACTTCTGGAGTGCATGGAGGAGGCTAATTAGCATATGAATAAAAAACGGTATCATTCAAAAACTACTGAGATGATTTACATACAAAAAGGTAGGTGTGGAATAGCCTTTCTAAAGGCTATGCAAATATGTGCTTCGCTAAAAATGACTTTTCCCAATGATAGAACTAAAGAACAGGGTAGTTATATGGATAGATTTTTCCTAGGCAAGTTGGTGTCCAACCATTGTAGTGTAGTTGGCTGCATTTACATGCAACAACCATGGCTGCTCCAGTTTGCATTTGTACAGTATGAGCAACAAATGATAGTTTTAGGTCCCGCATAAGATTTCATCTCCTAAAAAACAAGTATTCGCTTGCTAAATGGTGACACCCTTACGTATGTCAATCACAGGAAAATACATAAGACTTCAACCTGGGAGAGCCTACCACAAAGTGATCTGCAAATGGTATTTTACAGCAAAAGTAGGAATGTCCTTTTCAAGGGGCGTGGCCTTATAAAAGGGCACAGCTAAATATACTCAGACTAGGGCTTGGCAATTAATTGAAAAATAACTGGAACCAAATATCTAACAATGTCATTAGGTGCACAGCAGTTATTAACATATTCACAAGGTTCCACCAGCTCTCTTGTGCATGTTCATCTCTGACAAAATCTTGCACACTGAAATTAATTATTTCTGGAAAAACTGCAATTTTCAAATACACATTCCTTTCTGGAAAAGACATGAATGCAACACTTGGGGATAAAAATACTCAGTACACACCTGGATAAATTCTTGGAGGGTTGCAGTTTACAAAAAGGGGTAACATTTCAGGTGATCTGTAAAAGTGGCATGGCATCCAAAATCCAAACTGTCCAAATCTGTGGGTCAAAAACCCAATGGCACACCTACCCTTCTACAGTGTCCAAACAGCATTTTATACTCACATATGACATTATTATGTGGGGTATACAGAGTACAACAAGGTCATATATGAGGGCTTAAACTGCTGTTTGGGCACACACCTTGCCTGCTTCTGCCTGACACTGTCCCCTGACAGTACAGAGACTAAATAGTAGATCAGACACCAAAACCAATAACATTGATTACTCGGGGACGGTGGGGGCTAGAGTAAAAATTTTAAATTTTGCGAGAATCAGTGCCTATTGACAGATGCTAGGAACTGGTGGTGAAAGGTCCTCTTTAAATAACGGTAGTGTGAACCTAGCCTAATTGCTGAAGGTCCCAGTAGAGGGACAATTTGTTATCAACTTATAGGGGGCTTCCCATAAACATAGCCATAGTTACATTTGTAGACAATTAAAAGTTAAACAGATATGCGTAATTAAACATTTTGCAAAGTTTTACAGATTTTTTCCCTAACCAACTTAGTGGTGACAGCCTTTTGTCTTTGCCAATGGATAGGACTATGAATGTAGGAACTTTCTATTATCTGACACTTGTCAGAAACCCAGCCATAGATTATTGTGGCCAAGTTATCTTCCAGAGCATGTAGTGTCCCTGCCTGATAACCTGGCCACAGTAAGGACGTCATGGCTGGTTTCTGACAAGTCACAGAGCAAAGAAAGTTCCTGTATTCATGGTCATATACACTGTCGTGACAAAAGACAGTGACCACCTAAAAAAAATATTTAAAACGCTCCAAAACTCTTAATTGACTAGAAATGTAAATATGGTTGTATTTGTGGAAAAAACTAAACTGTCAAAAAGTACCTGCTAGACTGGAGAACCCTTTTGAAACGTTTTTTATTAGGCTATGTTCACACCTGTGCTGTGCTCTCCATCATTCAGATCAGACAGCCAGACTGCTAAAACAGCAGTCACCCATGGACTCCATAGACTATAATCCAGAGTGCAGCACTTTTCTCTCTGCTGATTTTTGGAAATTTCTGTGGCAGTCTCTCCAACAAAGACTCTGGTGCAGATGTGATTCTAGCCTGATCTATAGTTCACACTATACTATAGTCACTGTGCATACCTTGGATACAATCTTTATGACCTTTATTTTCTATGAATCCTGTCACATTCATACAAGACTCCATATTCCTTGGATTTAATATAGCACCATGTTGCTTTGCATAAAGTACAAATGAGCAAGCACGTCCTGCACAGGACTCTTGCAGGGGATCTGGATTCAAACTTCAGTCTATTTCTTGTGCATTACAAACCTTTTTCTTCCCCAACAGTATACAGACTGAATTTCTGCCCAATAGTTACTTCTCTTAATGATGTGTTATTAGTAATGCTGATAACTTTGTTTCATTTACACCAAAATGTTGCAAGTGTCCAATTACAAAAAAGACAAGTTTTAAGTCAGCTCCACTTTTGTAGGAAAAAATTCTGTTGAGCCTGACAGGTCACACCAAGGGTTGCCTGCTCTGATTTTGGGGGCGTAACCCTGATTTCCATTTACATAGAAGAATAGAGTAAATATGGAAACAGAGTTTAACTACTTCATGACCAAGACATTTCCCCTGGTTTATGGCCAGTCACATTTTCAAGTTTTTTTTGTTCAAGCATTTTAGAAGCCAACATTTTTTTCATTTGGGTTATTCAAATTTTTGTGTATTTTTCCAGTGATACATAGGGCTTGATTTTATGGTTTTGCTTTTTTCCCCTTTTTTGTATCTGGGAAAATATTCCCTCCAGGTATAGAGGGGGCCAGCAATTCCCAGCACCCAATGATCAAGTGACTGCTGAGCTGGGAACTAGAAAATAATAAATACATACTGGAACATTAAAATTCTAGCATGACCAACTAGTAATAAAGACTCAGTATAACCTGGTAATCAATACAGTCCTATGAAAAAGTTTGGGCACCCCTATTAATCTTAATCATTTTTAGTGCTAAATATTTTGGTATTTGCAACAGCCATTTCAGTTTGATATCTAATAACTGATGGACACAGTAATATTTCAGGATTGAAATGAGGTTTATTGTACTAACAGAAAATGCGCAATATGCATTAAACCAAAATTTGACCGGTGCAAAAGTATGGGCACCTCTACAGAAAAGTGACATTAATATTTACTAGATCCTCCTTTTGCAAAGATAACAGCCTCTAGTCGCTTCCTGTAGCTTTTAATCAGTTCCTGGATCCTGGATAAAGGTATTTTGGACAAACAATTCAAGTTCAGTTAAGTTAGATGGTCGCCGAGCATGGACAGCCCGCTTCAAATCATCCCACAGATGTTCAATGATATTCAGGTCTGGGGACTGGGATGGCCATTCCAGAACATTGTAATTGTTCCTCTGCATGAATGCCTGAGGATTTGGAGCGGTGTTTTGGATCATTGTCTTGCTGAAATATCTATCCCCGGCGTAACTTCAACTTTGTCACTGATTCTTGAACATTATTCTCAAGAATCTGCTGATACTGAGTGGAATCCATGCGACCCTCAACTTTAACAAGATTCCCGATGCCGGCATTGGCCACACAGCCCCAAAGCATGATGGAACCTCCACCAAATTTTACAGTGGGTAGCATGTATTTTTCTTGGAATGCTGTTTCTTTTTGGACGCCATGCATAACGCCTTTTTTTATAACCAAACAACTCAATTTTTGTTTCCAAAATGAAGCTGCCTTGTCCAAATGTGCTTTTTCATACCTCAGGCAACTCTATTTGTGGCGTACGTGCAGAAACGGCTTCTTTCTCATCACTCTCCCATACAGCTTCTATTTGTGCAAAGTGCGCTGTATAGTTGACCGATGCACAGTGACACTATCTGCAGCAAGATGATGCTGCAGCTCTTTGGAGGTGGTCTGTGGATTGTCCTTGACTGTTCTCACCATTCTTCTTCTCTGCCTTTCTGATATTTTTCTTGGCCTGCCACTTCTGGGCTTAACAAGAACTGTCCCAGTGGTCTTCCATTTCCTTACTATGTTCCTCACAGTGGAAACTGACAGGTTAAATCTCTGAGACAGTTTTTGTATCCTTCCGCTGAACAACTATGTTGAACAATCTTTGTTTTCAGATCATTTGAGAGTTGTTTTGAGTAGCCCATGATGCCACTCTTCAGAGGAGATTCAAATAGTAGAACAACTTGCAATTGGCCACCTTAAATACCTTTTCTCATGATTGGATACACCTGGCTATGAAGTTCAAAGCTCACTGAGGTTACAAAACCAATTTTGTGCTTCAGTAAGTCAGTAAAAAGTAGTTAGGAGTATTCAAATCAATAAAATGATAAGGGTGCCCATACTTTTGCACCGGTCAAATTTTGGTTTAATGCATATTGCGCATTTTCTGTTAGTACAATAAACCTCATTTCAATCCTGAAATATTACTGTGTCCATCAGTTATTAGATATATCAAACTGAAATGGCTGTTGCAAACACCAAAATATTTAGAACTAAAAATGATTAAGATTAATAGGGGTGCCCAAACTTTTTCATAGGACTGTATATACACTTTGGAACACTGATGGAGCCCAAGTCCTAGTAATCCCCTTACCAATTTCTACATTTATCTGTAAGGCCGGGGCCCCCCGGGACATAAACGCCGCAATTGTCTGCGCTGCGGGAAAAATCGCGGCGTTGTACAGTGCAAGCAAAGGGGATGGGATTCATGCGAATCCCATGCCCACTTTGCGGAAAAAAACGCAGTGCGGACACGCTGCAATTTGCAAAGCCATTGCGGCTTTGCGAATCGCAGCATGTCATTTATATCGGCTTTCCCGTAGATATTATGGGAAGAGAAAGTCCACAGAGGAAAACTCTGAACTTCTCTTCAAAGCGCTGCGGAAAGAACCGCAATGCGATCACGCAGTGGTTCTTTCCGCAGTGCTTTCACGCTGCGATTACGGCCCGTGGGGCCTTAGCCCAAGATAGATTTACTTTAAAAAAAAATAAAAGAATCAAAGAGCCTACGTGCACATGTCAGCACTGACATCACCTGATATTTGAAGAATAAGATGCTGGTAAAGTCACGTCATTTAAGCTAAGGCCCCAAGTAGCAGGCCGCAGAAAAAAAAAAATGGAGGTTTTCCCTGCAGCGCTTTTCACAGAAAGTCCACAGAGGTTTCCTCTATGGACTTTCTGCTTCTATTATACCCATAGGGAAACCATCAGTGTTTCCATAGGTGTAATTGACATGCTGCAGTTTCCAAAACCGTAACCATTATGAAAAATCACAGCATGTCTGCTGTACTTTTTTTTTTTTTTTACTCCATGTAAGACCCCAGCCTTAAAAATATTTTTTCATACTTGTGACCTATCAACAGTGGTCTGATACTTTAAGCCCTCACAGTTCAGTTGTCACAGCAGCCCCCGGCTGGTAGATGGGGAGCAACGTTGCAATTCACCGGCACCACTGATATGAACTGAACAAGGCTGCCCCCTGTCCCTCCATCCACTAGCAACTTATGGCACTGATCGGCTGCTGGAATAGCTGATCTGTGTGGGATATGGGTTCAGACCACAACAGTTAACACATTGATATGTGGATAGGTCATTAGTATTAAAAAAAAAAAAAAAAAAAAAAAAGTCAATTTGGGATGGACAACCCTTTTAACATAATGGTGCAAATCAGCAAATCTCAAGGCATACTGGTTTTGCCTCTTTAATGTGAATCTACTTTAATAAGAGAATAGAGGATTAGTTGTTCTGTGACTAACACTACAGGTGTTTGTGAAAAAAAAATAAGCAAAGTTTGCATGTTATGTAAATGACATTTTAGATTTTTCCACTGTAATGTCTGCAAGCAAAAGAGAACAGAAAGAACAATGTATAGCCTTGAATGTGTAAGTAACATGAATAGCAAACTGTACATTTCTGCATTTTTGCTGCCATAACCTTGCTCATCCTTGTGCAGTCTACATCAATCTGCATAGCTGTGACTCACATGCCGGTAACAGAAGGGAAAAAAAAAAATCTCACTCCCACACATAGTTCTAGAAAACTTACCCAGCAGGATCTTTTAAAGTGAAATTTAAGATATGATTAAATTAATTTTTACAATGCCACCTACTTAATGTATAAGTATAGCTATAGTAACTAATGCTAAATGATATCTGCATGTGTATTTCTAATTTATTAAATAAACCTAAATGGTGTACTATGGCAAAAGCAACTAGGGCCTAGCGTACAGTAAATGGGACTGCGGCAGTATCTTAATGTCCCTACTACAATAACAATTATTAATGATGACATCAAGCAATGTAGTACAGTGCAGTTTATACAGGATGTACGAAGGTTACAGGCAGACTTGGACAAAGTGTTTGGGCATCCACTTGGCAAATGAGGTTCAATGTGGATAAATGTAAAGTTATGCATCTGAGTAAAACTAATCTGCATGCAACATATGTACATAATGCTGGGAGAGTCACTGGTGAAGGACCTGGGTGTACTTGTAGATCATAGATTAAGTAATAGCATGCAATTTCAATCAGTTGCTTCTAAGGCCAGCAGGATATTGTCATGTATTAAAAGGGGCATGGACTAACATTCAGTTCAATTCAATTCAGGGCATCAGTACATATAAAGGATGTCCTAGAGTTGGAAAAGGATCAATGAAGGGCCACAAAACTGATAAAAGGCATTGAGAGACTAAAGGAGTTAAATCTGTCTGGAGAAGAGGCATTTAAGGGGAGATCTGATAAACCTGTATAAATATATAAGTGGCCCATACCAGAAATATGGGGATAAGCTGTTTCATGTAAAATCCCCTCAAAAGACAAGGGGCCACTCGCTCCATCTAAATTTAAAAAAAAAAAGTTTAATCTCAAGAGCAGACAAGGCTTCTTCACTGTAAGGACTGTGAATCTGTGGAATAGCCTTCCCCTGAGAGAACTTGATGGACATATGCCCTTTTTCAACCGTACCAACTATGTGACTATGTAAGTGATCAAGCACTTATTTTGTAATTTATTTTGTCAATATGAACTGTTATGTTGGTAACTGGGCAATCTTGATTCACAAAATAGCTTCATGTTCACTTTGTAGTATACACTTTCTATATAAAAATGGATGTATAAACGTAAGATATACAGGTATATTAGCAATAATATTTTTGTAGTTTTACTCGCAACACTCTGACACAACCCGATCATGACAACCATGATAAAAACCAAAGAGAATTGTAACTTACAAAAGACACAAATGCAGCTAGGAGGAGGATGCGAACTAAAAGATCTTCAAACTGTTCCACCACTAGTTCCCAAAGGGATTTTCCTGGAAAGACATAAATCAATACGTTTATAAAGGAATTCCATATTTTTATAACTAAGATATTCATATCATAATATATAGTAATAACTTTCTTTGTTATGCTTTGGTATACAGACAGCAAATCCAACTAGACTCCCAACATGCAAAAATGCCCAAAATTTATTGTGTAAGCAATAAGCAATAAAAATAGCTCTTTGTGGATTAAATGTATTGTCCATACATACAAATCTGGTATGAATCCAGGCTAAAGCTAAATCATATACAATACATAAATGACACTGTCACATGCCCATTTTTTGTCCCCACTGGATATACTGTAGGCTTTTGTCAGAGAGGACTGCCAGTATTAAATTCAGCAACATATTAGTCACTTGTTTTTTCTATATAGTATAGATACTAGAAGATACTATTATCTCTTATAAATAGTGAAAACAGAGAAGCTTACATCCCAAGAAGTTGCATTCTTGTAAACTTTACTAAAAAAAATAGAAAACTGTGGGATGTCTGGCCCCAAAATGTAGAGACGTGGCACACTGCCGATGCTTTACACCTTACTTCTCCACATAACTGACACCCATATCTGGAGAATAACGTCAACCAAAATGTGGTCGCCAGCTGGCCCCTTCCATACAGCAAAGAAGAAGGAGAATCCAATGTACAGGCCGTTATCACCCTCACACGTTTCCTTCTAAATGATAGCATTCAGCCAAATGGACTCAGAAAAAGACAATCACTCTGATGAGGACCTGGATGATTCCAATGCAAGTGTACAACAACTTCACAACTGCATAAAGCTTGCAGGAGAGATATCCTGGAAAACAGACCCAGGCTATTTCATCATGCACCATAAAACCTGATCAAAACCTGCATATATAGAAATGACCTTTAAAAAACCCAAATTCATGGACTTACCTTCTTCAGCTGGTAACTCTGATATTCATCCAGTCCAACGTGAAAAACAAGTAAGGTAGGGTTCATGAAGAGGGGAAAGAAAAAAAGAACACAATCGTGAGTTAGAGCATATAATAATTAACATGTTTATCAAATAACTAACATCACACCTTAAAAAAGTACATAACATCTATGCACTGGTGAGTTTTAACATTAAAGAGGCAATTTATCTTTTTTTTTTTTTTCCATTTTAAATATGGCTTAGAAAGAGAACCGCGAGATCACAGGTAGTGACACCGCATGCCCATTGCGGAGACCACTGATCGGCCTCAGCTGTCACGTGTGACTTCCGCCACACATCAACACTGGATTGAGAAGATCAGACCACGCAGGGAGAACCAGAAACATCATGGAAAAGAGTATGGATTTTTTTATTTTATCACTGCCCCCATTCAATTTAAGAATTAAACAAAACCGTTTCACTGCACCTTGTTGCCCTACAACCACAAACTTAAATGTATTAAGGTATTTTATTGAGATTTTAAAGGGGCTCTATCACTAGGAAAAGTTATTTTAACTAATCACACCTTTGCATAGCTTTTAGAAAGGCTATTCCACACCTACCTTTAGTATGTAGATTGCCTCAGTGGTTTCTGAATAAGTCCGTTTTATTCATATGCTAATTAGACTGGTGCACGATAGATCGTGCACACCTTTCCCTGTTGTTTTCTATGGGAGACTGATGATGATGATGACTCAGCTTACTGTTTGCCTCACACACATAGGAGATAATGGGAGAGAGGAGGCTGCTGGGAACTTCCTGAGCTGGCTGGAAGCTCATTAGCATATGAATAAAAATGGACTTATTCAGACACCACTGAGGCAATCTACATACAAAAGGTAGGTGTGAAGTAGCCTTTCTAAAGCCTATGCAAGCATGTGATTAGTTAAAAATGACTTTTCCCAGTGATAGAGCCCCTTTAAGTGATAGACCAACACAAAGTAGTGGATAATTGTGAATTGGAAAGAAAATGATACATGGTTTTCAAAATTTTAATCAATTAAAAATCTGAAAAGTGTGATGTGCAAAAGTATTCAACCCTCTGTACTCCGATACCTCTAAATAAAATCCAGTGTAATAAAATGCCTTCAGAATGAGTTAATATAGTCCAGCTTTGTGTAATTTAGTCTCAGTTTAAATACACCTGTTCTATGAAGGCCTCAGTGATTTGTTAGAGAACACTAGGGAACAAACAGCATCATGAAGACCAAGGAACTCACCAGACAAATCAGAGGTGAAATTGTGGAGGTTTAAAGCAGGGTTAAGTTATAAAAGTTTTGATCATCCCAAGGAGCACTGTTCAATCCATCATCCAAAAATGGAAAATATATTCTACAACTGCAAACCTACCAAGACATGGATCTTCACCTAAACTAACAGATTGAGCAAGGAGAGAAGCAGCCAAGAGGCCCATAGTCACTCTGGAGGAGATGCAGAAATCAACAGCTTGGGTAGGAGAATCTGTCCACAGGACAACTATAAGGGAGCCTTCACACAGAGTTTACGCTCCGCTCATTCTGAACGTAATCTCATTCAGAATGAGCAGCGTAAAAAACAGATCCCATTGATTTCTATGGGTGTCGGCATACGTGTGCTACCCATTGAAATCAATACTCGCGTATCACATTGAAAGCAATAGGTAAAAAAAAAAAGCCTCCCATTGATTTACGTTCAGAATGAGCGGAGCATAAACTCCGTGTTAAGGCTCCCTAAGTTGTGCACTCCACAAATCTGGCCTTTATGGAAGCATGGCAAGAAGAAAAATATTGTTGAAAAAAAAGATATAAGTGCCATTTGCAGTTTGCCACAAACCATATAGGGGACACAGCAAACGTGATCAGATGAGACAAAAGTCTAGAGATATGTTCACTGTCAAAGTAATAATATGAGTAAAATCCATATGGGTAGCTGTAATCTTCCCCGAGTCAGAGCAAGATGCGCTCAATTTATTAAAGAGGACCTTTCACCACCGCCACTGATTCAAACTCTTTGTATCATTCAATTCATGGGGTTCCACTGATTCCGACTCCATTGGAATTCTACCTCTAGCCACCATTGTTACGGAGCAATCATTTCTGTTAATTTAGTTTAAGCACCCTATACAAGCACACAGCACCCCACCTATTAGTTGTTATCTGGAATGCAAGTCCATTAGCACAATTTACAGATCCCGAATCTCTATACACTGTAGTTACCATAGCGGATACCGGGACCCATTGCTGTCCCTTTAATTTTTTTTAATACAATTTAATGTTTTAGTAAATTGTGTCGGGGGAGTTTTTTTTCTATTACTAAGCACTGCTCAATAAACACGTCCATCCTGCATTCAGCTCATCCCCCTGGGCAGTATGAGGACCAACTCACACTGGATAAACTCCCACTACCCAGGGGGAGGAGCTGAATACAGGATGGGCATTTTTTTTAGTGATGATGCAGCAGTGCTCAGTAATAGAAAAAACTCCCCCTGTGCTCCAAGATCCTCATTTGAATGAAGAATAAAAGTGCTTTTTCTACACAACCCTGGGGCTCTGAAACATAAGATAGATAGAATTTTATTCTCCTAACAGCATCTACAACACTAAGGGAGTGGTTAAAGTAGCTGGGGGCAGTGATAGACTCCCTTTAAAATCCATATAAAGTTTACATCAGTTTGTTGCTTATGCATTTTGAACGTGGAAAGTATGTGAAATGTGTAAGAAAATTGCTCTCTCAATTTTTAGTTGCCAGAGAGCAAGGGAATGATAAATAATTCTCAAAATATCCAAATGGGAATTCCCTATCCACTAAACTTGAAATTCTGCATTTTAAGATTAATAGACATTCTAGAATTCACCACCCAAGAAAATTCTGTTTGAAGGAAACCATTCTGCATTAATTTAAAAATGAATAACCATATAATTTTTATTTCCATATTTATTTGTCTCGACTGTAATTAGCATTGAATCACACCGATTTGCATATTCTTTTCTAGGGTATTTTTGGTGGGAAAAGATATTTCATACAGGTTTAGAAAAGGTGAAAAAATAACAAACATAGAAGCAGTAGTCAGCGATCACCCGCTGCCCCCATTATCAGGTTACTGGCGGTACTGGCTATCTGGTCTTGTCTGGATACAGAAATTTCTGTACAGCCAATAACTGGCTAAAGCCCAGTCACTACTGAAAACTGAGTGACTGAGTAAGGGCTTCTTATGTGCTGAAAATAGATATTCAGAAGTAAAAAGTGCTGAGAGATTAGTGAGGCTAGTATTGTTTGATTTTTAAAGGGTATATCCAGTTTCTACAAAAAAATTGTATTGTTTGTATAATGAAAAGTTATACAATTTTCCTATATACTTTATTAATTCTTTCAAGTTTTCTACTTGCTTTTCTTGACTTCCATTTTTTTTCTTGCACAGACACAAAGTCATGCATGCAGGACTTTGTGTCTGTGCAAAAAAAAAAAAAAAAAAAAAAAAAAAAAAGCTGCATACAGACACCGGATGTCACCTTTAAAAACCCATTAAAATGAATGAGTTTTAAAGCTGACCGCCGGCAAGCCGTCCCCTGTCCAGTTTCCCCGGGGTTTAGGATGGAATCCCACGACAGACAGCAGCAGTAGTGTGAACCCAGCCTAACAACTACGGGCAAGTATAAATATTTTTTGCTGTAATAGTACAGCAGATGTCCAGTATTTAAATCTGACAGGAGCTGAAAGGCCGCAATAACTGCTGGGTCTCTGCTGTATTATACAGCAGAGACCTGGCGCTAACACCTGTGATCAGTGCCTGCATTGATCGTGGGAATTACGGCCTCCAGGGCCTTGGTCTAAGGTGATAATTTTGGCAAGAATCATTGACACCCATAATGAGATTTTGCAGGTTCCCAGGCTTGTCTGCTATTTATTTATATTCTTTGTGTAGCCTGTTATACAAATGCCGGTATTTTGCAATGCATTAACCTAGGTTAATAAATGGTCTTTCCATTCCATTTAAGGGGAGTCTACCAGCACTAAAATCACTTCTAAACTACAAATATGCAGTTATAGGGACAGCTAGTGCAACTGTGAACTTTATTAAGTCAAAATGCAATCTTTCTGCTGAGAAAATCAATTATGCAAGTGAGCTCTTTGGTGCACCCAGGATGTGGCTGCGCCTGCCGGAACACCCATGTTTGCCTGTGGCCACCATTCATTGGGACCTGTCAATATTTACCTTTGGGGGAGGCACTGGGTGGCAACTAAAGGCAAAAACAGCTGCTCTGCCAGATGTAGCCACCCCCTAGGTGCACTAAACAGCTTATTTACATACAAATGAAAATTATTTTCTAGGGCAGTGTGACCGAACAATGGTTACAAGCAACAGAAAGGGTCAACATAGTTACTGGTTATCTGTTTGCATGTTTTGCACAAAGTGATTGATTTAGGCAATAACTAGAGATGAGCGAACAGTGTTCTATCGAACACATGTTCGATCGGATATCAGGGTGTTCGCCATGTTCGAATCGAATCGAACACCACGTGGTAAAGTGCGCCAAAATTCGATTCCCCTCCCACCTTCCCTGGCGCCTTTTTTGCACCAATAACAGCGCAGGGGAGGTGGGACAGGAACTACGACACTGGGGGCATTGAAAAAAATTGGAAAAAGTCATTGGCTGCCGAAATCAGGTGACCTCCATTTTAGACGAATAGTGGATTTCAAATCCGGGTCATATGAGAATGTGAACTTTGTGACTATGAGACAGGGATAGCTGTACAGGCAGGGATAGCTAGGGATAACCTTTATTTAGGGGGGAATGTTATTAAAAATAACTTTTTGGGGCTCTATCGGGTGTGTAATTGTGATTTTTGTGAGATAAACTTTTTCCCATAGGGATGCATTGGCCAGCGCTGATTGGCCGAATTCCGTACTCTGGCCAATCAGTGCTGGCCAATGCATTCTATTAGCTTGATGAAGCAGAGTGTGCACAAGGGTTCAAGCGCACCCTCGGCTCTGATGTAGCAGAGCCGAGGCTGCACAAGGGTTCAAGCGCACCCTCGGCTCTGATGTAGGAGAGCCGAGGGTGCACTTGAACCCTTGTGCACCCTCAGCTCTGCTACATCAGAGCCGAGGGTGCGCTTGAACCCTTGTGCACACTCTGCTTCATCAAGCTAATAGAATGCATTGGCCAGCGCTGATTGGCCAATGTATTCTATTAGCCTGATGAAGTAGAGCTGAATGTGTGTGCTAAGCACACACATTCAGCTCTACTTCATCGGGCTAATAGAATGCATTGGCCAGCGCTGATTGGCCAGAGTACGGAACTCGACCAATCAGCGCTGGCTCTGCTGGAGGAGGCGGAGTCTAAGATCGCTCCACACCAGTCTCCATTCAGGTCCGACCTTAGACTCCGCCTCCTCCGGCAGAGCCAGCGCTGATTGGCCGAATTCCGTACTCTGGCCAATCAGCACTGGCTAATGCATTGTATTGGCTTGATGAAGCAGTGCTGAATGTGTGTGCTTAGCACACACATTCAGCTCTACTTCATCGGGCTAATAGAATGCATTGGCCAGCGCTGATTGGCCGAATTCCGTACTCTGGCCAATCAGCACTGGCTAATGCATTGTATTGGCTTGATGAAGCAGTGCTGAATGTGTGTGCTTAGCACACACATTCAGCTCTACTTCATCGGGCTAATAGAATGCATTGGCCAATCAGCGCTGGCCAATGCATTCTATTAGCGTGAACTGAGTTTGCACAGGGGTTCTAGTGCACCCTCGGCTCTGCTACATCAGATTGCTACATCTGATGTAGCAGTGCCGAGTGTGCATCAGATGTGTAGTTGAGCAAAACTGACTCAGCACTGCTAAGTCTGCATTCGCATAGGAATGCATTGGCCAGCCTTCGGCCAATCAGCGCTGGCTCTGCCGGAGGAGGCGGAGTCTAAGGTCGGACCTGAATGGAGACTGGTGTGGAGCGATCTTAGACTCCGCCTCCTCCAGCAGAGCCAGCGCTGATTGGCCGAATTCCGTACTCTGGCCAATCAGCACTGGCTAATGCATTGTATTGGCTTGATGAAGCAGTGCTGAATGTGTGTGCTTAGCACACACATTCAGCTCTACTTCATCGGGCTAATAGAATGCATTGGCCAATCAGCGCTGGCCAATGCATTCTATTAGCGTGAACTGAGTTTGCACAGGGGTTCTAGTGCACCCTCGGCTCTGCTACATCAGATTGCTACATCTGATGTAGCAGTGCCGAGTGTGCATCAGATGTGTAGTTGAGCAAAACTGACTCAGCACTGCTAAGTCTGCATTCGCATAGGAATGCATTGGCCAGCCTTCGGCCAATCAGCGCTGGCTCTGCCGGAGGAGGCGGAGTCTAAGGTCGGACCTGAATGGAGACTGGTGTGGAGCGATCTTAGACTCCGCCTCCTCCAGCAGAGCCAGCGCTGATTGGCCGAATTCCGTACTCTGGCCAATCAGCACTGGCTAATGCATTGTATTGGCTTGATGAAGCAGTGCTGAATGTGTGTGCTTAGCACACACATTCAGCTCTACTTCATCGGGCTAATAGAATGCATTGGCCAATCAGCGCTGGCCAATGCATTCTATTAGCGTGAACTGAGTTTGCACAGGGGTTCTAGTGCACCCTCGGCTCTGCTACATCAGATTGCTACATCTGATGTAGCAGTGCCGAGTGTGCATCAGATGTGTAGTTGAGCAAAACTGACTCAGCACTGCTAAGTCTGCATTCGCATAGGAATGCATTGGCCAGCCTTCGGCCAATCAGCGCTGGCTCTGCCGGAGGAGGCGGAGTCTAAGGTCGGACCTGAATGGAGACTGGTGTGGAGCGATCTTAGACTCCGCCTCCTCCAGCAGAGCCAGCGCTGATTGGCCGAATTCCGTACTCTGGCCAATCAGCACTGGCTAATGCATTGTATTGGCTTGATGAAGCAGTGCTGAATGTGTGTGCTTAGCACACACATTCAGCTCTACTTCATCGGGCTAATAGAATGCATTGGCCAATCAGCGCTGGCCAATGCATTCTATTAGCGTGAACTGAGTTTGCACAGGGGTTCTAGTGCACCCTCGGCTCTGCTACATCAGATTGCTACATCTGATGTAGCAGTGCCGAGTGTGCATCAGATGTGTAGTTGAGCAAAACTGACTCAGCACTGCTAAGTCTGCATTCGCATAGGAATGCATTGGCCAGCCTTCGGCCAATCAGCGCTGGCTCTGCCGGAGGAGGCGGAGTCTAAGGTCGGACCTGAATGGAGACTGGTGTGGAGCTATCTTAGACTCCGCCTCCTCCAGCAGAGCCAGCGCTGATTGGTCGAGTTCCGTACTCTGGCCAATCAGCACTGGCCAATGCATTTCTATGGGGAAAAGTTAGCTTGCGAAAATCGCAAACTGACAGGGATTTCCATGAAATAAAGTGACTTTTATGCCCCCAGACATGCTTCCCCTGCTGTCCCAGTGTCATTCCAGGGTGTTGGTATCATTTCCTGGGGTGTCATAGTGGACTTGGTGACCCTCCAGACACGAATTTGGGTTTCCCCCTTAACGAGTTTATGTTCCCCATAGACTATAATGGGGTTCGAAACCCATTCGAACACTCGAACAGTGAGCGGCTGTTCGAATCGAATTTCGAACCTCGAACATTTTAGTGTTCGCTCATCTCTAGCAATAACTAAGAAGTTGCTATAGGCAAAAAACACTAGAAAAATAATCAATGAGATGTATTTTTAGTGAGGTTCTACTTAATATATAATTGACTTGTGTTTCTCATTGCATTCCTTTAGTGTAATTTTACTGGAATTGGAGATAGAAATCATGAAATTCCCGCTTAGATTATCCTGTACATACCTCTTAGTCTTGTTGCCTTCTAAGTAACTACAGAAAAAAGGACATTATATACATAGAGTAATTGCTTTCTTGGGATGTCTCTCTCTGGCTACATTCTACAATGTCTAGTTACCATTATATCCAGGTTACATCTGCAAAATCTCAGACAGGAACTACAACATTCTTCTCTTCAACTCTCACACCGAAATCACTTTAAAACCTGACATTTTTCCTCAAAAAGGTGAGCTCAGCTCTAAAAATACATTCTATTTACTTTACTTTAGAAGCAGAACAGTCAGCAATAAAACAGAAAAGGACAGAGAATCAAGGCTGAACCTCATGTAGGGAGCGCTGCATATGATATAAACAATTTAGATCCTGATCCTATCCTTTGATTTTTCCCCTTCTTCTTTCTGTTGTATGTATGATCTTTGACTTGTTTTAGAACAGGGGTATGCAGTCAGTTGCGGGTTGCAGTTTGTTCCCTTATTATGGGATGCACCTAGATTTCTAAACTCTATTTTTTAATTCCCTCTTGGAAATAAATTTAGAGTTTTGATTTTTCAAGAAAAAAAAAAAATGTACAAGTGCCATTGCTTTATATGACCCCTTTTAATATTACTGCAAGGTTGTTTATTTTGACCCATGGTCAAATCTGGAAAAATCCAACTGTAAGTATCCAATTGTAAGAATGTATACACTGTAGCATTGCAAAGGCACACAATAAAATTGAGAGTCAAATACACATTTGAAACATATAACCATGTACTGTATAGATTCACAAGGAACGGATAATGAGATTATTTACCCCCACTAAAATTCCTTTGTGTATTGCCATAGTTGATCTGTGACTAAGATGGCCATACACATTAGATAAATGTTGGTCAAGCCAGCCAATCTATTTGTGGGAATCAAAGTAATAGGAGTTAGAATTATACATTTCCAAGCTTCTCTTCCTCTGTTAGCTAAGGCATTGCTCAGATCTCCATCAGAAGAGACTCGATCAAAATTATACTTTGCTTTTCCTTACGGTGTCTGCTATTTTTAAGGGCAGAGACCTCATTATAGTCAATGTCAGTTTGTCGAGTGTTATTGAACTCTGTCTCAACAGAAAAAAAAGGGGCAAGAAATTGCAAATAGAATAGAGATCTGATGAAGGGGTGGTACACGTGAAGTACTAGAAAACCCCGAAACGCGTTATCTTAAAATAAATTAGTGTTTAATACCAAAAACGATTCTTCATTTCACCGTAAAGAGCGCGGAGTAGGTCATCCAACCTGAGGGTATATCCCCCAGTTATAATCTTCAACAGAAAAAAAGGAAAAGATATGCGAGGGTAGCCTAAAACATTTCCAACCTTACACAATAATAAAACTGGACAATGACATAAAAAAAATAAAAATACTGCAGCACTTAGTACAATTGGCCATGTAAAAGAAAAAAAAACTATTAAAAACAAGTTATTCCAGTCAGTTTACTAATTAAAGCCATATCTATCATGGGCATAGGTAGCAGTTTTCGGCTCATGAAGCTGATGGAATAGCTGATCTGTGTAAAGTCCTGGTGTTGGACTCTGACAGATCAGACTCCTGTGAATAGGTCATCCATAGGAAAACTCAATTTGAGCCTGGAAAACCCCATAGGGCTAAGACCGTATGTAGAAGGCAGCAACATAAAAGCTGGAAAAACTACGGCAGCAGTGCATCACATTTTTTGCTTCAGTGCTCCTTACAGAAAGTCCACAAAAGTTACCTCTGAGGACTTTCAAATTCAATTACACCTATAGGGAAACTGCCAGCGTTTCCATACGCTGAGATGCAGCAGATCTGGCCGTGTACTGAACTCTGCTACACCTGAGATGCAGCAGATCTGGCTGTGCGATGAGCTCTGCTACACCTGAGATGCAGCAGAGCTGGCCGTGCGCTGAGCTCTGCTGCATCTCAGGTGTAGCAGAGCTCAGCGCACGACCAGCTCTGCTGCATCTCAGGTGTAGCAGAGCTCAGCGCACGGCCAGCTCTGCTGCATCTCAGGTGCAGCAGAGCTGTGTCAACTCTGCTATACCTGAGATCGGACCACAATGGAAACTGCTGTGAACCGATCTTAGACTCCGCCTCCTCACAGACGAGCCTCCGGCAGAACCAGCGTTGATTGGCCGAATGCTGTACTCCGAATGCTGTACTTTTCCTATGGGAAAAAGTCAGCTTCCAAATTATTAGTGGCGTAATACAGGGACTTGGGCATGTTAGATGCCCACAGGCATGCTTCCCCTGCTGTCCAGTTGCATTCCAGAAGTGTTGTCCTCATTTCCTGGGGTGTCATAGTGGACTTGGTGACTCTCCTGAGTCGAAGAGTGGTTTCCCTTGAAACTAAGTTTTTTTTCCCCCCATAGACTATAACGGGGTTCGATATTCGTTTGAATAGACGAATATTGAGGGGCTATTCGAAACAAATATCAAATATTTCACTGTTCACTCATCTCTAGTAAACACGTGTCAAAGTGGCCGCTGTAAAACACAATCCCATAGACTTCAATGTGTGCCCGTCTTACGTGCGCTACACATTGAAATCAATGGGAGGCTTTTAACCCCTTCCCGCCGATGGCACTTTTTGACTTCCTGACCAAGCTCGATTTTTCAAAACTGACATGTGTCACTTTCTGTGGCAATAACTTTGGAACGCTTTAACTTACCAAAGTGATTTTAAGATTGTTTTTTCGTAACACATTGTACTTCATGTTAGTGGTAAATTTTGGTTGATATGTTTTGTGTTTAATTATGAAAAAATTGGAAATTTGGTGGAAATTTTGAAAAATCTGCATTTTATAAAGTTTGAAATGATGTGCATTACATACAGATAGTCAGACCGCCAAAATTATATCATAAATCTCATGTCCCAGATCTCTGCTTTATGTCGGCATCAAACTTTAGGAGCCCTTTTAATTTTTACAGACATTATAAGATTTACAAGTGAAACAACAATATTCAAAATTTTCAAGAAATTTCCAAAACCCATTTTTTAAGGGACTAATCCAGTTATGAAGGCGTTTTGAAAGACCCTTGTATTAAAGCCCCCCATAAATCACCCCATTTTCAAAACTGCACCCCTTAAATAAGCCAAAACAACATATACCTAGTAATTTAACCCTATAAGTGCTTAACAGGAATTAATACAAAATGGAGGTGAAATTTTCAAATTTGAATTGATTTTACTAATATTTTCGTTTAGCCCTAGAATTTGCACATTCACAAGGGGTTAAAGGAGAAAACGCATCCCACAATTTGTTAGGCAAGTTCTCCCGACTACCATAGTACCCCACTTGTGGGTGTAAACTAATATATGGACGCACAGTGAGACGCAGAAGGGAAGGCGCGCCAAAGAGCTTTTAGAGGGCAGATTTGGCTGCGTTCAGTTTCAGGAACCATGTCGCATTTACAAAGCCCTTGAGGTGTCAAAACAGTGGAAACCTCTAGAAAGTGACCCCATTTTGAAAACCGCATCCCTCAAAGAATTTATCAAGTGATGTAGTGAGCATTAGTAACCCCGAAGTGAATATGTAAGCTGTGCGGAGTAAATTGGGTACACCAAATCCCATTCTATTTTCCCACCAGCTCTTATGACACAGACGGGGAAGAGGGGCATTCTGGGGGATCAGCGCTGCTGTATTATCTGTCATAAGCTCTAAATATGGGGTGTCCCCTGAAAACGCTCGCACCGCTTACACATTTCCTTCTAGTCGCAGCCACTTATGTCCTAATGATTTGGCGACTTTTGGGGTTTTTGTCTTCACATTGTACAAGGTAGATTTTTATTTTTATTTTCTGGCAATGTGGCCATATGAGGGCTTGGTGTTTGCGGTATTAGATGAGCTTCTCAATGCCACCATTTTGGGCCCTGTAACTTATTGACTACATTTTATTAACTCTTTCTGGGTGGGATGTAAAAGGAAACATCAATTCTAGCATTGCTTTTTAGAATTTATTTTTTTTCCCGTGCAGCGTACAGCATAAGTAACATGTTACCTTTATTCTGCGGGTCGGTACGATTACGGCGATACCTCATTTATATTATTTTTTAATGCGTTGCTATTTGTGCAGAATAGAATTCAATTCAGGGAAAAAAATCAATTATTTTTGCATCGCCATCTTCTGAAAGGCATAACGTTTTTATTTTTCACTAGACAGAGCTGGTTGAGAGCTTATTTTTTGCGGGAAGACCACTTCTTTTTATTGGTACCATTTTGGTTTTCATCTGACCATTTGATTACTTTTTATTGAACATTTTGTAAGGGAAAGGTGGTGAATCATTATTTTGTGCGGTTTTCTACGTTTTTTTTTTTTTACGACATTCGCCGTTCGGGTTAAATAATGTTTTAATTTTATTGTTCAGGTTATTACGGACGCGGCGATACCAAATATGTAATGTTTTTTTCTATTTTTCTTTATTTTACATAATAAAACATTTTACATGTGGAAAATGGGCTTTTTGGGGCTTTATTTATTTCTATTTTATTTTAAACTTATTTAAACTTTTTTATTTTTACTTCTGTCCAACTTTTTTTTTCTGTCGCCATGGGGGATTGAAGCAGTGATCGGCTGATCACGAACGGAACCCCGGAGGTCATGTTGATCGCCGGCATATCAGGGGTTAACACCCGCGATCGGACCCGGTTCCAACCGCGGGTGTTACGGGGCATTGTCAGCCGTAACATACGGCTGACACCCGCTGTGCATGGTGCGCACACAGTTTCTGCATCCGCAGTAATAGTACGGCGGTTTGCAGGAAGCCCTTCCCTGCAGCGCCGTACTATTACGGCGAATGTCGGGAAGGGGTTAAACCCATTGATTTCAATGTGTAGCATGCGTTAGACCGGCACACACTGAAGTCTATGGGATTGTGTTTTACAGCGGTCACTTTGACACATGTTTATGTGTCTGAATGAGCGGAGCATAAACTTTGTGCGAAGGCTCCCTAAGGCTTCACTCACTTTCGCTTTTCATGAGTCCGCTTGGTATCCGGAAATAGAGAATTAAATCATTGGGTCCATGAAGGTACAGATTTCACGATTATCATTTGCAGAGCCCCTAAACTAGCAATACAATGGAAACCCTCCAAAAGTGACCCGATTTTGGAATCTAGACCCCTCACAGAATTTATGTGGGGCCTTAGCCTAACAGTTTGAAAACCAGTGTTTTCAACATGCTTTTTAAGATTTGCAATTTCCAATTTGTTTAAAAAAGGGACATATTTATAAAATTAGACTTGAGCCATATAATGTGTAATATTAGAATGCTACTGTTTTATCCTAGAAAGAGACCCAGAGCTTTAATAAATCCAAATGCAGTCACTGACCTTGTCAAACATACGCTGTACCAAAGATAATAGACACCTGCTGGATGCTGAGTGAAAAAAAAAAAAAACCAGCACGACATGTTGATCAGAGGAAATAGTGTGAAAAAGAACAGAATTCATCTTTTAAAATAACATTAACAAGAAAACCAAAGCAAGAGAAATATGCTGTCAGTGTTTAAAAACGTCACAAAGCCACTACGCAGTTCAGAAATCTGCACTGTTCTACTTCCAAAGACCTATACTCCTTTATTTATTATTCTTACTGATATAGCGCCATCATATTTTGCAGCACATTATAGCGATCTTGTCAGTCACTGTCCCACGTAGGGCTCACAATCTAAATTCCCTATTAGTAGGTCTTTGGAGTGTGGGAACCCCATGCAAACACAGGGAAAACAAGTTCCTACAAAATGAACGTGAGGTCTTAACCTGGGTTCACATGCGAGTTAGGACTTTTGTTGTTCTGTCATATTATCAGACCCTCCAGTGCAGCAGACCCTCCAGTGTAGATGTGAACACAGCTCCTGATCAATGAGGAAAACATCTTAGGCTATGTTCACATTTGCCTTATTCATTTTAATGGAAGCGCCATAGAGTGTGCGACAGTGCTCAGTTGTCTCTGTTGCTCCCATAGAAATGAATGGAGCAGTGCACACCCTGCCTGACTACCGATTCCATTCATAACGTTCCCCTGATCAGTAGGGGTCTAAGTGATTGGACCCTCACGGATCTGCAAGTTTAGTTGTTTTGTGGGAAAACAACTTTAAGTAGAACTGGTAATATACTCATTTAATCTCTGCTTATTCTCGACTTTAGAGATAACTGAGCATATAGCTCCCTCAGTAGCCCTCACACTGGTTGTGACAGGCAAATTTTAAAAAAGCCATACCTACAAAGCCCAACTACAGTTCTCCCTCCTGATCTCTGGCTTGATAGAGCAGGCCTGTACCCAATCACAGACTGCACCAGTCACAGCCTGAATGATGGAACTTCTTAGAAACTAAAGGCTTTCTGATTCACCATTGTATTCAGTTCTATCTATATCATCAGGCCAAAGCTGACATTGTGACAAAGGCATAGCATTTGCGTGTAGCTGATAAAGAACACACTATTATAAGATAGATTGGACATTGGATCTAATTTTACACCATTACATAATTTTAGTTGCCCCACAGCCTGTGGGGAATTATATGAAAGCTAACAAAATTGTAAACGCAGGAAACTAGGCAACATCTGTAGTAGGAAGTAAGGGCTGCCCCCCCTCCACAAGACAAAATGTGATCACACAGACACCATAGTGTACAATAACGTTTCCGCTGTATTCTATTTCAGCAACAGAAACCTTTAAAGTCTATGACGATAGAAGTCAAGATAAAAGAGATACATGTAGCAACACTTAAATGTTTGTTACATTGCATGGTAACTTCCTTAAGTATTACACATTATGTATCAGCCTTAATAGTCTGTGCTGGAATTCTTTGGAGACTTATCCCCTATTCTGCTTGAAAAATGTGTAGAGAAATGCCCTGCAAGTCCTCCTCTCTGCTAATTTTTCAGCCGGAAACTGGGCAGAAAGCCAGCACACCCCATTATAGTCTATGGGGCCCTCAGGCAACTGCTTTTTAGGTGGAATGGTTTTCCGTTTTCCCCAAGTGGACCCAAAAAAAACGGAAACCCAAGCGCAGTTATGAACCTAGAGTCACTATGCATATTTTGCACACCACTCACTCCACTTTTGAGAAGTGTGTGAAAGTCAACGTGGTTCGCCAGTATCGCTGTCTATACTCCAAATTTATCAACTGCAACTGAGCGGCTGTGCGGCTCATGTAGTGCGTCTATTTAGTCAAGTAACAGCACTGACACTTATTAAATGAAAAAATAATTAGTCCACAGTAGCTAGATAGTGGTATACTTAGATATCACATATACCGATCAGCCACTAAAACCAGTGACAAGTGAAGTGAATAACATTTAATATCTTGGGACAATGACATTTGTCAAAAGTGGGGGAGAGCAAATGAACAGTCCGCTACTTAAGATATATTGGAATCTTGAAAAATCTGCAATGGTAAAAATCTGGAGAGACTTTCACAAGAGTCAAATAGTGATCGCTAGATAAAGCAAAAAAAAAGAAGTCCAAAGACAAACAAGTGAGCTAACAAAAGGGTCATGGAAAAAAAAAAAAAAAATCTTAAAAAGTTCATGCTGGCTGTGATAAAAAATAAAAAAAAGTGTCAGAACAGGTAGTGCATCACAACTTGATGGGTATGGTAGTGCATAGCTGCAGACTAGTCAAAGTGCATGTTGAACCGCTGTCAAAAGCCTATAAAGGGCAAATGTGCACCCAAACTGTATCATGGAGCAATGAAAGGAGGTGGAAGCAGAATTTCTTTAAAGGGATCCCATCATTAAAACTCATTTTCTGCCTAACATGTAGGAATAGCCTTAAGAAAGGCTATTCTTCTTCAACCTTCTCCACCTTGGGGTTCGGTATATAATCCAGTTTTCGTCGGTATGCAATTGAGTTCTCTCGCAGCACTGGGGGCGGGCCCCAGCTCTCAAACAGCACTGGGGGCGCCCCCAATGCTGCGAGAGAACTCTCCAGCACCACTTCCATCTTCTTCAGGAATGGGTCTTCTTCTGGCGGAGCCTTCAAACTTCTAGGCCTGGGGCAAAGCCGACTGCGCATGCCCGCCAGTCACAAGAAAATGGCCACTTACACAGTATTGTAAGCGGCCACTGTCTTGTGGCCGGCAGGCATGCGCAGTCGGGTGCCCGAGGCCTAGAAGTTTGAAGCCACCACTGGAAGAAGACGCGAAGAAGACCCGTTTCTGAAGATGGAGGCAGCGCTGGAGAATTCTCTCGCAGCATTGGGGACGCCCCCAGTGCTGCGAGAGAACTCATTTGCATACCAACAAAAAACAGATTATATACCGAACGACGGTGCAGAGAAGACATCTAAAAGGTAGGAGAAGAATAGCCTTTCTTAAAGGGGCTCTATCAGCAAAATCATGCTGCTAGAGCCCCACATATGCGTGCATAGCCTTTAAAAAGGCTATTCAGGCACTGTAAAAGTTAAATTAAACTCCCCCCCCCGTTTTAAAATAATAACTTAAAAAAGAATGTGCTCTACTTACGGAACGTGCACCCTGGGCGGGCATTCAGGGTGCGCCGTCTTCTTCTTCCCCGCCTCTTCTTCCTCTGACGTCTTCGGGTGCCGTCCTCCTCCGGCGCTTGCTCGCGGACACTGATAAAAAAAAATAGCCCGGGCGCATGCGCAGTAGCACGCGGCTTCTACTACGGCTACTGCGCATGCACCCGGGCTATTTTTTTTTTTATCAGTGTCCGCGAGCAAGCCCGGAGGAGGACGGGACCCGAAGACATCGGAGGAAGAAGAGGCGGGGAAGAAGATGAAGACACACCCTGAATGCCCGCCCAGGGTGCACGTTCCGTAAGTAGAGAACATTCTTTTTTAAGTTATTATTTTAAAACGAGGGGGTAGTTTAATTTAACTTTTACAGTGCCTGAATAGCCTTTTTAAAGGCTATGCACGCATATGTGGGGCTCTAGCAGCATGATTTTGCTGATAGAGCCCCTTTAAGGCTATTCCTACGTGTTAGACAGAAAAAAATGAGTTTTAATGATAGGATCTCTTTAACATCATGTGGACAGCTGCGTGCTTGTGTTCCTTAAGTGGGGAAGAGCTGACACGAGGATGCACTGATGGAAGGAGGTAAAGGCAGCATATATAGCTTTTCAGTGTCAGGCAGGTAAGGGATGTGATTCGGAGTTCTGACACTTTCCACCTCTGCCTGACACTGCCCATTTAACGTTTTCATGAAAAGTTGAAATGTGTACAGGGTCTTGCTGGGCAGTCTGTTTTATGACTGTATACGCTTTCACACATGGTGTCCTATCAGTTTGTCTGCTTATAATAATCAAATTAGGGCTGAAACACATTCTGCATTTGTGTCTCAGACAAGGGGCATGTACAGTAAGACCCCTTTCCTATCCATTGCTGATAATGTTCTTGTTTTCTAACTATACAATTGGAAACAAATACCTGAAAAAAGCCCAAGTGACCATAATATAGGAGATAAAGGAACAATGGACTGTGTATACAGGGCAAATATACACTCACCGGCCACTTTATTAGGTACACCTGTCCAACTGCTCGTTAACACTTAATTTCTAATCAGCCAATCACATGGCGGCAACTCAGTGCATTTAGGCATGTAGACATGGTCAAGACAATCTCCTGCAGTTCAAACCGAGCATCAGTATGGGGAAGAAAGGTGATTTGAGTGCCTTTGAACGTGGCATGGTTGTTGGTGCCAGAAGGGCTGGTCTGAGTATTTCAGAAACTGCTGATCTACTGGGATTTTCACGCACAACCATCTCTAGGGTTTACAGAGAATGGTCCGAAAAAGAAAAAACATCCAGTGAGTGGCAGTTCTGTGGGCGGAAATGCGTTGTTGATGCCAGAGGTCAGAGGAGAATGGCCAGACTGGTTCGAGCTGATAGAAAGGCAACAGTGACTCAAATAGCCACCCGTTACAACCAAGGTAGCCAGAAGAGCATCTCTGAACGCACAGTACGTCGAACTTTGAGGCAGATGGGCTACAGCAGCAGAAGACCACACCGGGTGCCACTCCTTTCAGCTAAGAACAGGAAACTGAGGCTACAATTTGCACAAGCTCATCGAAATTGGACAATTGAAGATTGGAAAAACGTTGCCTGGTCTGATGAGTCTCGATTTCTGCTGCGACATTCGGATGGTAGGGTCAGAATTTGGCGTCAACAACATGAAAGCATGGATCCATCCTGCCTTGTATCAACGGTTCAGGCTGGTGGTGGTGGTGTCATGGTGTGGGGAATATTTTCTTGGCACTCTTTGGGCCCCTTGGTACCAATTGAGCATCGTTGCAACGCCAAAGCCTACCTGAGTATTGTTGCTGACCATGTCCATCCCTTTATGACCACAATGTACCCAACATCTGATGGCTACTTTCAGCAGGATAATGCGCCATGTCATAAAGCTGGAATCATCTCAGACTGGTTTCTTGAACATGACAATGAGTTCACTGTACTCCAATGGCCTCCACAGTCACCAGATCTCAATCCAATAGAGCATCTTTGGGATGTGGTGGAACGGGAGATTCGTATCATGGATGTGCAGCCGACAAATCTGCGGCAACTGTGTGATGCCATCATGTCAATATGGACCAAAATCTCTGAGGAATGCTTCCAGCACCTTGTTGAATCTATGCCACGAAGAATTGAGGCAGTTCTGAAGGCAAAAGGGGGTCCAACCCGTTACTAGCACGGTGTACCTAATAAAGTGGCCGGTGAGTGTATACAGCCAAGCAGCTAGAACACACACACACACACACACACACACAACACACAGCAACAACAACCACAGTCAGTAAAGCTGTTTGCTACATGTAAAAAGGATCCCATGCTTAATCGCACGAGCAGCCAGGAGTAGGTGCAAGTGTATACAAGACTTGTCTTACTTTGTAAAAATTTATATTTGCAGAATCAGCTCTTTCCCTCTTTAATCACTGACAACACAGAAAAGGAACGTCCTCTACACTCAATGTCTTTCACATGCTCTATGAAGTTAGACTGTTGTCTGAAAAGTAAGTGGCCATTCAATAATTCAGAGCTTTAGGTGCATATCAGCCACCAAAACTAATAGCACCTATTGACTGAGTACAATGGAGGCTAGAGAGAAAAAACAACTGTGCCAGAATCAGGGGATCCTCACCTATTAACAGATACTAAGAACTGCAGTTGATATAGGTGGTGACATTTAATTTCTAATTTAAAAGACTCAAGTGAACATATCTTATATATTTATTTCATCACACAGTTTGCATTATGGATCTTGAAAGAATAATGCCTCATTGTTAGTGGCATTCCCTTCAGCTTGGATTGCTTATTCATCAGTCATATACGATAAACTGGTTTGGCAAGTATGCTGTCATTAAACAAACGAATGAAAATGTTTTTCTTCCACTACCTGTATTGACAAAACATGGTGGAACAGAAAATCTGTACAACTGATGAGGTAGTATATGTTCAATGGCTGCAATTTCTAAGGATTCAATTCTAATCGCTATTCTTGAAAGCAATTCTGCCTAACCGTTGACAAATTCTGTAGTGACAGACAGAGATGGTCATCAATATCAGACTGGTAGAGGACAGTCACCGATCACTTATTTAAAGAGGTCAGACTCCTAGCATTCAGACAAGAACTACAACCTCTAGCAGACACAGATGCTCAAGCATCTATACCTGGTACTACGGCTCAGCCCTATTCACATGAATGGGGCTAAGCTGCTAACAGTCCAAGTGGCTGGTGAAGGACACATCACAGGTCTGAGATGTGGAAGCTGATGCCACCGTGAGCAGCTGATCATGGGGCTCCTGTGTTTTGGACCCACTAATCTAATATTAATAACCTATTCTAAGGATAGAATATAACGTTTCTAGAAAAGCCTTTTTTACTTACTGTGACCATGCGAACAGAGATGGGGCATGGCCTGCTTAGACTGGGTTGATATGTTATTTGCAGTGCCATTTTAGGGGGTGCTAAATAATCTGTACCAATAGTAATATTGCACATTTCCATGCCTGCTGATTCCTAATGAAAAAATGATGTCATTCACTTTAGTTTCTCGACATTAAAAAGTTGAGCACAGCACTTTAGGCTCACGTTACACAACTCATGTTTTTCTGAAACACATCCTGAGGATTCCCTCACACGTTTTATTTTTTTCTGCATGGCCAAAAAGAGGAAGGGGAAAAAACAAGAGCTGCTGAAGCCAGGAGTTTCCTTCCATGGCAGACAAAGGGATTCCCCAAGCTGCAGGCTGTTTCCATCAGCATAACATGCCCAGCCACATTCTGAGACAGCCAGAGTACATCCCACAAAGAAGGAACATTACAACACGCTCACCCTGTGCATCAGCCTTCTCACACACAAAACAGTACAGACACAGTACAGACACAGGCTGCCCGGCTGGCAGAGCCTGCAGGATACATTCTTGTCTGGCCCATGCTCCTTTCTTTTCCCCTTGGAAAGTCAGATTTCTGACAGCGTGAGTGTTTATACATCTTTTCAACAATTGGTTTGGCAGTAAGCAGTGGAAAAATGCAAAGCCGTCTCAATAAGCAAAGCTTATTGCGGCATCAGATAACCATCCCTCACTGAATGAGCAAAAAAAAAAGTTACACAGAAGGAGTGCTTTGTTTCGCCTAGAAGGATCCAAGTGGAAAAAGATTTCTACTAAATCCAAAGAGGAGATAATTTATAGGTCTTAAAATGGGGAGGGGGGGGGATTTTAAAATAAATAATGGCCTTTATGCAAAAAGATAAAAAAGTAAGCACAACTTTATAGGTATGTGTATAGTTAAAAGAAAGTGGTCCTTGCTAGAAAAAGCATAGTTAAGTTGTTTTTAGAGATTCTTTAGATTTCACTATTAAAATATTTGTTTCTATTAAGACTTACACAAGTGCTTCTCAAAATGTCAGGTGTGTCCTAATAGAGAGGCGTCTCCCAGCAGATGGTGAGGGGCGACTAAGGAGACAGTTCTGACAGAAGTTTCTTTATGCTGGCAAGGGCCTTTCTATGACTGTCCCACTGTCAGGTTAAACAGCAAAACTGACTTCTCTTGTGATTTTTCTAATCTTCTTCTGAGAAACTATAGTTAAAAAGGACCTTTCACCTCCAGGGGCACATGCGGTTTTATACACTGCTAGAAAGCAGATCGGCTTTCGCGTTCTGTGCCCCCAGTGAAGAGCTATCGGTGCTGGTACCGTAGCTCTTCACGATCAGAAGGGCGTTTCTAACAGTCAGTCAGGTACGTCCTTCCTCACAGCAGCATCTATAGCATTGTAATGTGAGAGGGGGCTTTGCTTACTGCCCAGCGATGACACTGAGCGGTCAGGAACATCCACTAGGCATTCCTGACCACTCTCACAGTACAGCGCTATAGACGCTGCTTTGAGAAAGGTCGTTCCTGACAGAGTGTCAGAAACGTCCTTCTGACAGTGAAGAGCTACGGTACTGGCACCGACAGCTCTTCACCGGGGGCACAGAACGTGAAAGCAGACGTGCGCTGAATTCAGCGCACTGTCTGCTTTCTAGCGGCGTATAAAACTGCATGTGCCGCAGGTGGTGAAAGGTCCTCTTTAAAGAGGCTCTATCAGCAAAATTATGCTGATAGAGCCCCACATATGCGTGAATAGCCTTTACAAGGCCATTCAGGCACCGCTAAAGTTATATTAAACTACCCCCCCCCCCCACCTTCCCGTTTAAAAAAAAAAAAAAAAAAAAAAGAATACATTAAACTTATCTATCGTGCACGGTGGGCAAGCATTCAGGGTCCGACGTCATCTTCAGCCACGCCTCCTCTTCCAGCGATGTTTTTGGGTCCCGTCTTCCTCCGGCGCTCGCGAACTGCCATTGATAAAAAAAATGGCGCGGGTGCATGCGCAGTAGCATGCTGCTACTACTACTGCTGCTGCTGCGCATGCACCCGCGCCATTTTTTTGGAGGAAGAGGGGACCTGAGGACATTGCACGATAGATAAGTTTAACATCTTTTTTAGAGTTTTATTTTGAACCGGGGGGGCTAGTTTAATATAACTTTAGCAGGGCCTGAATAGCCTTTTTAAAAGCTATTCACGCATATGTGGGGCTCTATCACATAATTTTGCTGATAGAGCCCCTTTAACCCTTTCACTACCAAGGACGTAGCTCCCAGTGTGTCACTTGTATAGCCCAGGACATAGCTGCTACGTCCTTACTTCTAATGCCCATATCTCTGGTCTCGTTTGGGCTATGAAGATCATTTTAGATTTATTTTATAGATGAGAAGCTCATCTTTAAAATGCTACCAAGTTCTTCATGTTAATCCTTACTGTGCCAAAGAGATTCACTGTTGAATATGCTATATAGGATTGAGATCTCATTGAAGATCTCAATTCCCGGCAGTGTTTTTAATAGCAATTCGATAAAAATCTGTAAGGGCTATTATGAAGATCTTGGTATCATTTTAAAGATGAGATTCTCATCTTTAAAATGAATCTAATATTATCTTCATAGGTCAAACGAGTACTGAGATACAGGACTTTAAAATGTCCCCCCTCCTGTCTCGGGAAGCATTAGTGAAACAAGAAGGGGGGAGTAGGAGAATCTGCAGCATGCACACAGAACACAGAGAAGCATTTTCTCTGTCCCTGTGCACAACCTGTATGTGACCCCAGGAGGGGGGGGGATTCAGTCCCTATTTCCCCCCTCCTGTCAATCAGAGAGCATACTATACTTTTGCAATCTGATTGTCACATACAGGTATAATGTGACTCCCCCTGAGCTTTACTACTGGGATTTTCTTTAGTTATACCCCCTGAACATAACCAGGAAGTTTATTCGTGCTGTGACCCAGACATTTACCATTGTCCAGGTCGCAGCGCCAAAAACAAAAAAAAAAGTCGCACCAAACACACAAAATTATGAATAAAGTTTCCATTTCACCCAATCCCTGTCCTGTCTATACCTGAGCTTTCTAGAGTAAAATGCATCTCTAGTGATATCCGTTACACGCTAAAATAATAGTAATAGTGATTATTACTAGAGATGAATGTATAGATTGCTAAAATATTTATAGGGGGATGGAAAATATGAAAAATGTAAAGTCCTATTTAATTTGCATGCACAAAATGGGATGGCGCATTTCTGCGATTTTGGCATTACTTTAACACCCGCCCCTGTAAATATATACGTGTGGTATGTATGAACTCCTCATATCTTGCAGTTTTTTTAGAAAGTACATTTTGTTTTCAGGAAGGGATTGCTTGAGTCGCACTTTAGTGGCAAATTTGAATTTTTGTGCAAGTTTTGCTAGCAATCTCTGTTTGCCGCAACGTTGCAGGAAGGTGGTTGTATATATGAAACATTTAGTTGTGTTTTTATAGACGGTATGATGCACAATCTCAAAAAAGTTATATTTTGGTGTCACAGTCAGTTTGCTAGGTGCAGTATAGCTTTTTAACATATTAGTTAATAACAAAATACTGCTTGTCTTCTGTATCAGCATTTTTGGGAGTCTGGGCTCTTGTTGTAGTTTATGTTTGCGGTACATATAGTATATATACACATTGTATACACCATAAGCTATTTTAAATGTATTTTACATATGAATGTGAGATTGAACATGAGTTTTAGGTGCAAATATGTGTTTTAGTGCATTTTTTCAAAAAATGTTTTGTGTTTGTCACAAAGTTGCATGAAGGTGGATGTGGCTATTGATGACCCATTGAGACATATGTAATCTTCAGGTTGTCTACTTTAAAAAAAAAAAAAAAAAAAAAATTATATATATATATATATATATATATATATATATATATATATATATATATATATATATATATATATATATAGGGTTTAGGGGTTCACTTGCTTTTCATGGTGTGTAATCCCTACATTTTATAGGATGATACTTTAACATCTCTAGCTTCAAAGCAGATTTTTGTTCCTTCCAGTTCTAGTGATTTTCTGAAGTCACGTGCATGCGGGTACAGGCCATAGTGATATGAATTAACTCTGCATATGTTGAACTCTTCTTTTTAGGAGGTTTTGTGCATATAATTTATTGTTTGGTTTCCACTTTTAACAACTAATATTCATTTATTTGCCTTTTTTCATAAAACATTCACTTTAAATCAAAATTGCATGAAGGTGCCTGTTCGTATACAGTACCAAGTGGCATTCTGACAATGCTGCAGGTGTCTACTTTAAGAAAATATATACCGTATTTTTCGGACTATAAGACGCACTTTTTTTCCCCCAAATTTGGGGGGAAAAGAAGGGTGCGTCTTATAGGCTGAATGTGGCGCCTGGCATCCGCTGTAATAGAAAGGCGGAAGCCGGCAAGTGATAGACGCCATTACAGGTGCCGGGGCCTGAGACATCGCTGCGTTCCTCTGCCCTGCATGAAGCCAGCAGTGGGAGGAGTGATGCTATTCCGCTCCTCCGTCCCCCCGCCGCTGGCTTCATGCAGGGCAGGGCAGCGATGTCTCAGGCCCCGGCGTCTATCCCTCCCCGGCATCCGCCTCTCTAGTACAGCGGATGCCGGGTCAGTATCCGTGGCCCCTTCTCCCCCGGGGCCGGTCCCCACCGGCCCCGTACCTGTAAAGTTGCAGGCCGGCTCCTGCGTGGCGATATCGCAAGAGCCGACCTGTTCGGGTGACAGCCGGGAGCCTAATGAGCCTAATAAAATAGTAAAAAAAAAAATTAAAAAAAAAAGCTTTAAAAATATAAAATAAAAATATGTAATAAATAAAAGTTCTAAATCACCTCCTGTCCCTAGAATATATAAGTAGAAAATCATATATCATAAACCACCGTTTTTTTTTTCAATAAAAGGTGATCTAAGCAATAGATATTCCCCAAAATGGTATAACTAAAAAGTACTTCTGGCCCCGCAAAAAAAAACACTCTATGCATTCCCGTACAGCTGCAGGGTCACCTGTCAATGTGGCCTTGCAGCTGTTGCAAAACTACAACTCCCATATATTAAATATTTTACCAGTTTTTGCGTCAAAATTTTTTTCCCCTATTTTCCTCCTCTAAAACCTAGGTGCGTCTTATAGTCCAGTGCGTCTTATAGTCCAAAAAATACGGTAGGTATGTGGGGGTTGGATGCTTTTTTAATGTTGCAATTTAGCTTTGATTTATCCATCTAAAAACTGTGAAGATTGCTCTGGCTACTGAAGGTGCAAAATTTCCAGAAACCCTTGGCCGTGAAAGGGTTAAAGCGCTCCTCCAATTATAAACAACTTTTCATAAATTAATATTACAGTTTAATATAGGAAACACTAATATATCTTATTAAAGAAATAGGTTTTGTTTTATTTGCTACTTTTCAGAGTTACTTTCTACATACCGTGTTTCCCCGAAAGTATGACACCCCCTGCAAGTAAGGCATGCGGGGGTTTCTGTTGAATTGCCTAATATAAGGCATCCCCCGAAAAAAAGGCATGCCCGGCAGTGGTGTGCGGGGTTTCAGTGGGCGGGGCTTAGCGAGCTCCACTTCACTGACACAGCAGCCCTGCTCTGTGCTCCGTGTGCACAGCAAAGCCGGCTGCTGCCTCTGCTGTTGTAGGATGAGCTCTCCCAGCTCATCCCAGAGGCAGAGACAGCAGCTGCCATACAGAAGAGGCAGCAGCCGGCTTTCCTGTGCACACGGAGCACAGAGCACGGCTGCTGTGTCAGTGAAGTGGAGCTTGCAAAGCTCCGCTAAGCCCTGCCCCCGAATCCTCGCTAAGCCCCGCTCACCACTTCCAGGACGAACAGCAGCACCAGCGCTGCTAGGAAGAAGGGAAAGGTAAGTATGATAACTTCCCCCCTCCCCTACACTACACTACCTACAACAGTCATGCTGACGCTCCACTAAGGAAGTGCCGGCATGACTGCCGGTTGTAATAAGGCACCCCCCCGAAAATAAGACAGGTCCTATATTTAGAGTGACAATTTAATATAAGACACTGTCTTATTTTCGGGGAAACACGGTAGTCTATGAAGGGGGTAGAAAATAATTGATGTCCCTACACTATGGTACTCTGTACATTTTTAGCACTGCTAGGTTGTAGATAAGAATTTACGAGTGGACAGAATGAGGCAATGAATCAATTAACCATCCACGAGGAGAATCCCACCCCTCCCTGTTCCATAGAGCTCTGTGTGTGAGGCTGAACATGGAGACAAAATATAATCTAAACACAGCATTCAGATTCAAGATAAGGAGAAAAAGTACAGCTGAATAAGTTGTTAAAGAAACAGATTTCCTTAATGAGTTATATTACAAAGTCTCTAATATTCACCTGTAATATTCATTTAGAAAAAGTTGGTTATAGCGAGAGGTTTGCTTTAACACTACAACAGTAGTCAATGTTGTCAAGTCTGTGACAAAGCAGCCCCTATACTGGGGTTACTCCATAACAAAGTATTCAGTTCAAACATTTTCATTACTGTAATAGGATGAATACTTGACTAGAGATGAAGAAAGTTATCATACAGGTAATGCATTATTTATACATATTTAGTTGACAGCCATACATTTATGTATATATCTACTGGAACAGCACAGCAAATTACCACCTATGGGAGCACAAGCTCATTTACTTGTGATTTGTTTAGTAATAGATATGTAAAGAACATCTAACATGTTGTTCTGCTATTTAACATCTAGAAACCTAACACAAGATGCATGGAATCAATGGGTAGGAAGATTTTCTTTAGGCTAATAATTTCACAATCTCAAAAGATCACCCTCATCCAGTTGCTTCATGGTTGTCCAGATAGCCTTCAATAGTTGTCAAAAAACAAAACTGATGCTGTATTTGCCAGGCTGCTTTCTGCTATAAACTGAATTGTACCTCCTTCTAAAGCTGGCCATACACATTAGATTAATGGCTTAGCTTCACTCAGTACCGACTCCCCACCCCTTCTCACTCCACCTTTCTCACTAACCCCCAATCATACTTACCTATCTTCCATCCCGGACCTTCTAGGCACAGGATGACACTTCTTCTGGGCAGCTGGCACCTCCTTTTTATGACCACCTAGGTGATCTGGGATATTTGAAACACTAAGCAATTTAGAAGGTAGGCGGGGGATGGTTGAAATGTTTAGCTTAGATCATAAGGATCAATTTATCCCCGACAACCCCTTTAAAGAAATATGTTTGCTTTGCCACTTCAGGCAGAGAGATACAATGTACATATTAGACCATGAAGAGGGGAAGAAAAAGCAACTAGGAAATATACTAAAATAATGGCTGTTCCTACATTACACTTAGGTTTATAGATAAAAGGCTATGAGGGCACAGAATGAGACAGTAAATCGATTAACTGGCAGAAGAATTCTACTCCACCCACCCTTCTCCATAGACCTCTTTGTGTGAAGCTGAACACAGAGATGAATAATGGAAACAAGCAGTCAGACTGAAGAGAACAAGAAGGAGAACAGCTTAAGTGGTAAAAGATATAAGCTCTTAATAAAAGGTATATTACACCAGGTTCAACCTGTGTTGGGTTTTCTGCTCTTTGGGTCCACTTAGGGACCTCAAAAATGTAAACCCAAGCTGCTTAAAAAACACTTACCCGTGGAACCCAAAGACTATAATGTTTGCAGGACTTTTGTTTCCACATTTTTCAAGTGTCAAGCGAAATTGGGGATGGAACCCAAATGCAAATGTAAACCTAGCCTAAGGCCCTAGGGCCGTAATCGCAGCGCTTTCAACAGAAAGTTTGCTGAGTTTTCCTCTGCGGACTTTGTTACAATTATATCTATGGGAAAGCCGCCGGCGTTTCCGTAGATATAATTGACATGCTGCGATTTGCAAAGCTGCAACGGCTTTGCAAGTTGCAGCGTGTCCGCACTGCATTTTTTTCCGCAAAGTGGGCATGGGATTCGCATGAATTCCATCCCCTTTGCGGGCAAATCGCGGCGTTTACGTCCCGTGGGGCCCCGGTCTTACAAAGTTTCTTATTTTCACTTATGAAAACTTGTTTATAACTGGAGGTATGGATGAAAGACTTACTATAAGTAGAGTTGTGGGGGCAGAGGAGTGAAAAGACCATTTTCATGTGCACTAGGGATAAAGTAATAAATATCTTTTGTGGGACAATTAACAAGAAAGTCATTTGCTTCCCTCAGCTATGGACACTTCTGGTATATCAGACATATTACTGAACATCTTGCTAACACTAAATTTTCCTTTTGGTCTGTTACTCTGCTTTTTCCAGTTTACTACTCCCACATACAGTGCATGTACACTGTTCTATTTATGAAATGCTTTCCTGTACCGGATGAGGTTGTGATATTAATAACCATGTGGAATTAGCCTCAGTGTAAGGATTATTTGCCACATTTCAGCGTAACAGGTTTGTGTGTATAAAGAATAAAACAAACAAAAAATATATATATTTTCTGAAATCTGTAAACTTTTTGCAGTCTCTAGCTAGATACATTTTGCATAACATTTACTGATGTGCTTATTAATACTGAAATGCATATAATAAAAGACTATCTGAATGCTGTCTGGTTAAACCAGGGTTAACTTTTCTGCTGAACATGCTTTCTGCCTTACATTAAATGTACACAGGAAACTTAGCTTAAATGTATCTATGGTAACGGAACAATCATTTCTGCAATGGCAATCTTACGGATGATCATGTCTGACACTGTAACATGTGTAGTTATCGTCCATTACTAATGTAATAATTCTAAAATGATTGTTGTGGATCTAGTATTCTGCAGAAGCAGCAACATTTGCTAGATGTTTGCAGTATATTTCTAGCTTATTTTGTCCTAGATACAGTGTATAATATTGCAAGCCTTGGATGAAAACAATGTAAGTACACTGAAAGGGAAGACACGACTGGTGCTAATATTTATGTTTGATAAGGTCCTTGCAACCTCTTAAATTGATGAAGCTAAATAAGGCTGAGTTCACACAGGGTTTTTTGGATCGGAACCTGAGTTAGAGGCCGCCTCAGGTTCCGATCCAAAAACCAGGTAGCCGCGAATGAAAGCCGGTGCACTGCACTGGCATCCAGCCGCGCACTCTGCTCTGGATTAGGCCTAATGAATCGAAGTGTCTTCATTCTTCAGGCCGAGTCGCCTTGCGATTCGGCCTGAAGAATGAGCACCTCTCTGAGCAGCTCCCATTGATTTCAATGGGAGCAGTCTTTTCGGTCAGGGTTTTGAGGCAAATACGGCTCTGCAAATACATGAGCTAGTATAATGAGACACTGTCCAATCAGAGGGTGTGCAGTAAAGCCACTGACCAGGGGGACAAAACACTAATATGGTTACCAGTAGAAATAGGAATTGCTTATAAAAAAAAAAAAAAAAAAAAAAAAAAGACACTCATATGTAAAAATCGTGTTGTAGTGAAGCAAATGTAGGGCCAATTTTACCCATCTTTATAAACTAGGGCTTAAAATAAATTATCTCAGAAACCATGGCTGTCAAGTGCCATGGTCTGGTAGAGAAGTGCGAATTGGGATAGATCAAAAGATACTAGCACTCAGAGTCCTTTCACATTTGCAGATTTGATGCATTTTGTTAAGCCAATTTTCAGATGAGGACCATAAGTGTAGAGGAAAAACTTAGGAAAGGTTTTACTTTTAGGCCCGTTTCACATCTACATTCGGCTTTTCATTTGGGAAGTCCGCTTGAGAACCCTCCTAACAGAAACCTATACACATTAAAAAGCATGAATCATGCGGAAACCACACAGACCCCATTAGTCTATGGGGTCCATGTGGTTTCCTTAGGTAAATGTTTTTCAATGTGTACAGGTTTCCAGTTGGGGGGTTCCAAAGCAGACTCCCCGAACGGAAAGCTGAACGCAGATGTAAAACGGGCCTTAGTTTTATCTTTAAAAGCTACATGAAAAACTGCATCAAACTGGCATTGGGCAAAGTCACCAAGACAGACCTTTCTGAAGAGGAACAGGAAATGTATTAGTGGCATATTTGGTACTGACTCGAATGTTACCTAGGTTTATAAAAATAAACTTGGGGCAACTCCTTTCAATGAACCTATTAAATGAACATTTTGTCACATTGTAAAACATAATTGCCATTTTTCCCTTGCTGTTAACTTCCGGGAAAATGAATAGTGTGTACAGTATAATAAAAGGTGGCCTGTTGAACCTTTACCTTAACACAGGCTCAAGCAATATGTTGCTAAGAAACGTAAGTGTAATATCAATTTATTTGACTTCAAATTTGCACATGAATCTGCATCTTGCATACTATGTGTCCACAGACTTCTGCATGGCTCAATGAAGACAAATTATTTCTATCAATGTTTTGTGGGTACTGCAGGATATAAAATATCCTTTAACATTTCATTTAAAATACATGTCTACATCTGTTCAAAAAAGAATTTTAGGCCAGAGCTCACACTGCCGAAACAGCATTTTTGTTGCAGATGTTGCTGCACTTTGAGACACATATTTAACCGAAGGGAAACATCTAAGGCCTGGTTCACATCTGTGTTCGGTATTCCATTCGGGGAGTCTTCTGGGAACCCCCCGAAAGGAATACCAAATGCATTAAAAAGCGGTGAGCAATGAAAGCACACGGACCCCTTAGAATATAATGGGGTCCATGTGTTTTCCGCACGAATCATGCGGAGAGGAAAGTAGTCAATGTGCTTTCATTGCTCACCGACTTTTAATACATTCGGTATTCAGTTTGGGGGGTATCCAAGTGGACTCCCTGAATGCAGATGTGAAACAGTCCTAAGATCTTCTCTTATATTTTCCATTCCTTTTCAAGCAACTCATGACTCTGGCTCAAAAAAAAGAAAAAAAAACAAAACAAAACACACACACGAGAAATATGTAACAAATAAGCGATGCATTTCCACAACGTGGGGTCTTAGCGTTACACTGAATTGGTTACCAAATTTAAAGAACCTTTCACCACCTCCACCAATTCAAATTCTTAACATCTTTTAATAAACATTGATCCATTGATTCCAGCGCATTTTTTCTGTAGCATACTGTGATGAATGGCCCAGAGTTATGGGGTTTTTTTCACTGCCCTGTCAAATATATTTCCCTTTTGATCTGTTAATTTACTCGAACTGATTAGCAAGATGCCAGAGATAGTGTCCAATTGTCCAAGCCTAATTCCTCCCTGGAGGTAGCTTGGCTCATCCCTTTGTCTCAACATGGGCACAGCATTGTCATGGTTGTGCTAACTTAGTTATTCTTAGCAGGGGGTGTCTGGGATCAGTGGACTGAGAGCCTTGCTATCACCTTTTAGCAAAAAAGCTGACTCCATAGGGGACTTTCAAAGAGTTATGACCGTATATAGTCATACTGGTACAAGGTGAGGGAGAGAGCTGTCCACCTTGCTGACCTCATTGTGGGAGGGGGCTGAGTGGAGATATATTGTCACACATGACAAGACCCCAGGTTCTTGTTGTTCTTCCTGGACTGCTGGGATGTGTCACGAAGTGCTGTGATAGCTAATTCCTTGGACTAAGGTCTCTATTGCCTATGGAGATACCATGCACCCTGGACTATTCTGCTAATGGGTAGTCAAACCCTTACCACCTAAGGATTACTTATGGACTAACTACTTATGGACTCTAAAAGGACTGTGCCCTGGATTTCATGAGGTGAACTCCGGAGACCCAACTGGGTATTACAATTCTGTTTCTAATCTTTTATTCTTTTTCTCTTACTGCACAGTAACCTACCTTTCTGTAACCATATAAGCTTGTATCCGCTAGCATATATCTCTATGTATGTTGGTTGTCTAGTATCGACCATCTTGGGTTAATAAATATAAGACTTTAGAAAGCTCATCTCATATTATCCTATAAGATCCGGTCCCCCTCTCAGGCTGAGAGCAGACAGTAAAGGTAAGAAAGTGATTGCAGTTTTGCCCGTGGCAAGGTCAGGTAGGCCAGAGGCTGGGTCAAAGTGGCTTTGGCGAGATCCTTCACACATACCCATTCCAGAGCAACAAGGGGCAGTTAGATTTGGTGCCTGATGTACTCTTTTAAGAGTACATTTCATGTCCTCAGAGATGTGCACTATTATACACTGCTAGAAAGCCAGCTTTCTCAGCATGCATACCAGTGCTGGAGATATCGGTACAATTCGTTTCAGCATCGACATTTCTCCACTGTCAATAAGGCAGGACTTACAGCCTAGGGACATCACTGAGCTGTGAGGAACACCTTCCCTGACAGTATTTTTCCATAGCCTTGCACTGTCACTGAGGTTCATACTGGGAAAGTCGACAGTATGGTGAATTCAGCACACTGTTGGCTTTCTAGCAATATTTAATAACACACATCTCTCTGGACATGTCAGAAGGACAGTGTCAGGCGGGGGGATGCGATTCACAACTCCAATCAGAGGCAGCCAATGCAGAGGTTAGAGTCACACTCCTCCCCTTCTCCTGGCTCCCGCGTGACAACGCTCTCCAGACAGTCTGATCCCAAAGAAGTGAATAGGATGAGGTTGAAATTACCTTGTACAGCCACTTTGAAACAGATTGTGTATGATATAAATAGTGAAGAGGTAATGGCAAGAGGTAAAAGCCTTGGACAACCCCTTTAACTTTTTTCACCATGTTTAAAAATGTTAATAGTCACACATTTTAATGCAAATATGAAATGGACCAAAATCTACAGTATTTTCCTGCCAAAAAAAGTGGCACAAATGGATTGAAAATTTTCCTCATAGTTTGCCTTGGTAACATCATGTACATTTTAAATGCCATTTAGGTGTTACTGCTATCTGTACATATCAGCTGTTTTTTATGAACTGTGAGAATCAGACACCGGAGACACACATTTCTACTTGAGGCTATGGAGCGTAATGTGTCACTCAGAACAGGTTCCAGCAATTCCTGAATTATGAAATTGCATCACCTGCTCTACACAAGTTTTCCACTGGGAGGGGAGGGAAGCAGAAACTCCGATCCAGGGCTGGATCAGCACCCAGCAAACACAGGCAAGTGGTGTGGCCCCAAGCTCCTGAGTGGGCCCACTGGGCTGTCAGGTGCTAACTGTGTGGGGTGCTGCCAGGGGGAAGGAGGCGAGAGGCAGAAAGGATGGGGCATAGAGGATGGCTGTCCAGGCCCAACCTGATGCCGCCATTAATATATCTTACTTTTAACTAGATCGGTGTCTGCAGACACCAGTCTAGTTAAAATGCTTACAGAAACTTGTAAACCGCAAGCCATATGAGGCCTGCGGTTTACAAGCCAGCGACAACGCAGAAAGACGTCTGTCTGCTTCTTAGCACAGACGCGCAATGACGTCATAGCATCACGCAGTCTGTGCTGATACACAGAGGTCTTACGCTTGGATATGAAGGAGGCGGCAGCTCCATTCATCAGGATCCTAGGTAGACGAGTATAATTTTTTTTTTAAAGCTCAGCTGTGGGTATTTTAATAGTAGAAGGGGTTGTTTGGAGGGGGGAATTATAACTATAAGGGAGGGGGCATTATGAACATAATGGGGGGTCATTTAAAAAAGGTTACTAAGGGGCATTAGGAATACAAGCGGGACGTTATTTATATAAGGGGCCATTATGAACATAAGGGGGTGGTCATTTATATAATGTTCATTTGGAGCCACTCTATGTCACGGGGAATCAGTTTTTTTGTCCTACAGCGCTTTCTACGGAAGGTCTGCAGAGGTTTCCACAGTATAAAAACAATATAATATGGTACTTTGAGTTAACTACACATGGGGAGGTTTTTGTTATAAGATTAATAAACTAATGCATTATAAGGTGTGTTTTTTTTTTGTTTTGTTTTTTTTTTATAAGACAGATGGCATTAAACCAGGTCAGTGTGCTCTGATTAGTCAATTCTACATCACTGGCAAAATAGGATGCGTAATAAGACACCACATGTCTATGTGTTAGTGTTGTACCACTATCCAACACACTATTTGGAGAAAACTGGTTTGTGTGTTTAATAGTAGGGATTAGCTGTGTACATACAGACCTAAAATCACCATAGAAACAATTCAAGCAGGAAAGCAAAACAGTTGTATGATGTACTAAAACAGTTCCTGTCCAGAGCACTGGTATTGGCAATGACCTTTCAAAACATACGCTTTCTCTGATACCTTACATAGTGCAAAGAGCCTAAGAAAAGAAAATGCAAAGCTTAAAACATTACAGTTACAGAACATGTATCAGAATAATGCTGGAATTTGATAAAAAGTTGTGGGTCTCTGGTCAAAGATGACAATTTATGTATTGTTGTCAGTCTCAATCTGTTGCTGACTCCAGGCACAATGTTCCAGTTCTAGCAGTAGCAGCACCTGAATAGCTGACATGCAATACTAAATCTCTCCTTCAATGTAAGAATAGTGGGTGCTGTACAGGAAAAGCCCAACACCCATAGAAGTCTAGGCAGCATTACTGCACATCAAATGCAGAGACGTTCACTGAAATATTTCTAATAACTATCAGTGAAACCTCAAGAAATGGATCCTTCAAGAAGACCACTCAAGTCAGGGTGCTTAAAATTATATTTATGTTGCAATTTGTTCCATTACTATCTGCCAACTGAGTACGTTCAGTGGGAGACTCATCCAGCGGCAATGCTGTAGTGAGAGATTCAGGTTGTCCCCACCAAAATGTCTTGTTTCAATGATGCAACAGCCAAAAAAAACCCCCAAAACTCATTCTACGTGAAAAATCAGCATCCTCCCCGACCACGACCCTAATAACTTCCCCAGCCTTGCTCTCTGCCACAGACACTATTAACCACCAGGCCCTTTGCTCCCTGCCCCCAATATCAACCATCACCCCCTGGCTGCATACTCCCCTCCTGCTTCCACTTTTAGTAAGAATAGAGTTTTACCTCTTCAGTTTCGGTGAATAATTTAAAGTGCATGTACACACATTATATTATATATATATATATATATATATATATATATATATATATATATATATATATATATATATATATATATACACATACACACACACACACACAATGTAGGAACTTTGCATATTTTGAACCTTGGAGATCTTGTATGTCTCAGACTTGTGTCAGACTTTTAGCTAAAACATGAATTTTTATGTATTTCTTATAGAACATTACACTTGTAGGCAAAATTTCCTGAAGGCAAATATTACCATGAAGTTCTGGATAGCATTTTTACAATGTGCCAAATGCCGACTACTAACTTTAATTTTCTATCATTACTGTTTGTTAAAACATGCAAGCATTTCCATGTATACTACAGCTTTCCCCAGGTTATTTCTCCATACTTCTGCAATAATAGTTTCTCCAACATCTTGTGGTCTGGCATTGCACTTCGCACTTACATAATATGAAACCACATTCCTGTAACCCAGTGGAAATACATTTATTTATATTTCATTTATGACTCAGGTTTGCAAATTTTTTAAGAAGTGAATTATAGACTATTTGCGACCACAGCAGGAATGTTGGGATATATAAAAGAAATGGGTACTCCACCGCACCAATATGGAGAAAGACTAGGAATTTACCAGGTGTGACTCGTTTTCTTCTGTAAATTACAAGATCAAAAAGGGTATGTGTAATAATGATTACATTTCGTACGTCTATAGGCACACCATTCCAATACAGTTTCTTTTATATACTATTTACGAGATTACAGCATGTTCAGTAGGCTAACAATAGTTACCGTGAATTATAGACCACTTATACAATTAATGGATAATAAAAAGAATCCTTCACAAGCATGAAGTCTTCATCATCATCAACCTGCAAACCAACTTCTATTTTTGCAATGAAAAAAAGAGCTAATTTCCTCCTAACACTGAAAGGCCATGTATCATACTTCATTCAATTTTGCACCATTCACTATGCAGCTTAAATAATCTGAAATGTATTCCCTAGGACGATATGATTAAATTGATACCAAATTTATATATATATATATATATATATATATATATATATATATATATATATATATATATATATATATATATATATATTTTTTTTTTTTTAAGTTTTACTACTTTTGCTAGTTTTGTTTTTTATTATGTATGAAACATCATGGGATGTGGGGATCAATATGTTAATGTAATTTACGTTTTGTTTTTTTTTTTTGTTTTTTTAATGTTATTTCATTTTTTAATACTATTTTTTGATCCCCCTTACGGGACTTTAACTTTAATCTTGTGATCTTTTTTATAACATATTGCACTCCCTGTAGTACAATGCATTACACTACCTTTCACTTTCTGACAGGCAGTTTATTAGACCATGCCTTTGCTATGGCCTAATAGGATTATGCTGAGGCAGTTCTGAGGGCCTTCGTTAGGCCCTCAGCTGCCATGTAAAGGACCTGTGATCTCGTTCATAGGGGCGTTGATGCCATGGTCACTATGGAATGCAGCATCTAAAGGAATAATTGGCAGTCCTGGGAGTTAGTAGCAGGTGCCTGGCTATGAGTGTACTCATTGCACAGGAACAGTCGGGGCTAGAGATAAAATTCTAACTTTTCTGGAATCAGTGGCGCGGAGTCTATTGAACAATGCAAAGAGTTGGAGTTCATGGAGGTGGCAAAAGGTCCTATTTAAATTCAAAATCTTATATTGCACTACACTGTACACATACCTCCCAACTTTTGAAGGGTAGAAATATGGGCAAATTTGGCTCCGCCCACTTTTATGTTGACTCCGATCATTCTCATTCATTTTTAATTTGCTCCCACACAGTATAATCCTCCTACAGTCACCCGTAAATTATATGTCCCCCCTTCATCTGCCCACAGTTTCATGTCCCCCCAGTCTCTGCCCGAGAAACTGGACAGGAGACGCAAACCGGCAGCCAGTTTTCAAACCCATTAACTTGAATGGGCTTGCAAAGTGTCCGCCTGTGAGTGTCTTGTGCCTCTCCGGGACAAAATAGTTTTTTTGAACCGGACACAAAGTTGGACATGCAGGACTTTGTGTCTAGTTAAAAAAAAAAAAAAAAAAAAAAAGGTTTCTCTGTGGAGACCAGAAGACGCTTATGGATGAACTATAACTGCCGGGTTTCCATCTCCTGTACAGTTTCTTGGGCAGAAGACGGAAACCCACAAATCGGAGACTGGGCGCAGGTGTGAACTCGCCCTAAAACTAAGGCCCCACATTGCATAAAGTTTTCCTTTGCGGAATTTCTATCCCTATTATACCTATACAGAAAAGGCCAGCATTTCCGTAGGTGTAATTGACATGCTGCGATTTACAAAAACATAATCAGTTTTGATATTGCAGCATTTCAGATGAGGATTTTTTCTGCTATGTTTTGATGGGATTAGCCAGAATCCCATCCACTTTGCAGGGAATGTAATATGCTGCGGCTTTTGCTAAATCGCACCATTTACACTATGTGGGATCCCAGCCTTACTCACAAGCTATTGCCACCAACTACATTCCCTTTAAAAATACTGAAAGTCTGAGAGAATTTCCTGATGCTGTATAATACTAGTTTTTGAGCTACATCTATTGAAAATTAGTCATACCCTTCAATTAAGAACAAATTCCCTGCAGGAGCCTGTATCAGAGGCTGGCATTCACATCGCTCCAAATCAGATATTTTATCTAATGTGGGTTCTGGAGGTGGATGGTGTGTGCAACAAAGAAATATGAGTCAGTGGATTTTTTTCTCTTTATGCTATTTTCACAAGTTTCTCCTTAAAGCATGATAACAAGACTTAAACATTTTACTTCCAAGCTGTCTCAAACCAAAGAAGAAAGAAACAAGAATAATGAAAACTCTGTAGAGCACTTTACATGCATGTTAGGCTACTTTTATACCACATTTTAGCCCTCAATGGGCTTCCTGTTGGGGGTATAAATTGTAATTCAATAAAACAGCATATAAACATATAAAGATCCATTCATTTTAATGGGGCAAACTGAGTTCAAAGGATACAATTTTGGACTCTGACCTGCTTTTCATTCTTCTCCATCTACCTTGACAGACAGAATAGCTACTCTATTATTTTTATAACTATTATGTATGGAACAAAATAAGCATGATTGTCCACTAGCAGGTTAGAATGTGGAAACAGATATGGATTTGGAACAACACAATGCGGCAGCTTTACTAATATTGTCTACGTTATAAACAGTGTAGGCTTGGACCAAACAGTTATAAAATGCGCCATTTACAGTGGTTTATGCTGGAAAATAAATATGATGAACCGTTTAGTACAGGTTTACACTAGAAATCATATTAGTTTCATTTAGTCTGTCCCATACATATGTACTCAGTGTATGTAGATCTGTGGCATTTGCCAAAGCGGGATGCTCACTTCATATGGCTGTATGTTCAGTTTTATATAGCCTAGAAAAAAAGGTTCTGGTATCTTATGGAAGTTGAGATTCTTAGTTTTCATATGCCAAGATTGCACGTTTGGCTATAATAAAAACAAAGACATCACTAGTTAAAAACAGAGACAAAATTGTGATTTTTATATAAATATAAATTTATATCTAGTTGATATCTCAGCTTTCCGAAGATGCCAGAACCATATTTATAGGTTGTATAAAACCGGAGATACAACCATTTGAAGTAATCACTCCCCTTTAGCAAATACTGCCGCTCTACATACTGGCAATACAAATATGTGTGGATTTCCCTGGTAACATCTCAGTTAGAGGGTTGCTAGGGAGAATTTTACAGTCTGTTTTCTATTACAAGGAAGTTAGATACAATAATGAAGTATATTACCAAAATGTTAACTAAACAACCCTAAACACAACAGCAACAAATAAAATAAAATCGGAGTTAACATTATTTTGTGATAGGCTTTACAGTATACTCATGGTCATAGGCAGCGACAGACTGGAGTCAACTCATTGAGATCCATGGGAGAGTTTTCTACACATGTACTGTGCAGGGAGAGAGAAGGCAAGCCAAGATATCATCTATTGTCAATAGTGGATGTAGTGTAATGCAGTGTAGTGTTATCTATAGAAGAAACATGCTCCTGTATGCAATGTAAATGAGGTGACTGCTGCAAAGTCATTCTATTGAAAAAGAACAAAACCCATACACTCATCTGTCCCCGATGCTGCAATGTCTCCCAGTGTTGTTAAGTCCTGCTGCTCCGGTCTTTTCTTTTGGTGGAAGTCCCCGCCACATGTGACCGATGAGGCCAATCAGCGGCCTAAAGAAAGGGACATGGAATGTCACAATGCAGCGAGGACTTCTGTTACAAGTAAATACAGGAGTAGTAGGGTCCGACCATGCTGGGAGACAATGGAGTACCGAGAACAGGTAAGTATAAGATTTTTTTTTTTTTTTTTTTTTTTTTAATGTTTGTCACCTTCCCTGGCCTAATATAAAAAAAGAAAAAACAGGTTTATCCTGGACAACCTCTAAGTTTAGTGGATAGAGGGAGTGTAGCAAGATTGAGTACTTCTTTTAAAATATAGATAGTGACACAGAAAATTAAAAATGAAATCATCAGATAGTCTTAATATGTTTAGCATAAAACTTAATTTAAAAAATAGGTCATTTTCTGGTGACACGGTCAGATGAAAATGAAGTCTAATCTACAGGTAGAAAGAGGAATTTATTAAGGCTACTCTTTCCTACACCATTCTTAGTAAAGTCTCCAACTGGTGCGAGGCACACCTGAATTATCTGGAGGCTCTAGCTTAATAAATCAGGAATCCTACTAAAGGCTATTTCTGTATGCAGTCATACATGGAAGGTCATCAATCACAATGTAGATTTACCCCCAGGACTGGATGACTATTTCTAAAAACAGAATGTAAAAAATATAATAGAATAAATAACAGGTTATGCCGGATCTTTTCCCACCAATCTGCCCTTCTCCTTCTGCTCTCTAACATATTGCAATAAGTTTTCACTATGACAGGTTAGCTTTAAATGTGGCCCTGTAGTAGGATGCCACCTTTGTCACAAAGCAGTTCATGACATTTGGGATCTGCTAGGATAGGCCGTTAATTTTACTTCAGTGCTAGTCTGACACCCAGCCCTCACACCAATAAGCTGTTCTCTGCACAGTGTACACATCTCTATACAATGTTTAGTAGTACAACTGAGCTTCTGCAGCCTAGCTTCCATTTAAGTGAATAGGTGACATAGTGCGGCATGACCACTGCACAGTATATGGAGACATCCGCTTTCAGCTCCATGCTCATACATACATTCATCTCAAATGAATGACCTCTCTTAAATGGAAATGGTCAGGGCAATTTGAGACACTAAACCACCCTGCAGTCCTTATGGACCAGGACTTAGTGTTCAAAATAGCAGTCGTAAAGCTGTCTGCGCCTGCAATTAAAAAATAAAAAAACCTTTATACTTACTTAGAGATGAGTCTAATGAGTTGCACTGGACTCATCTCTGATGCTCATGGCGCTTGTGCAGTGGTTCAAAGACACTGGGAAATTACACCTTGGCTTGATTGTGCATGCCCCATGAAGTCGAGATGTCTTTTCCCCAACTTCATTGAACCACTATGCAACCGCCTAGAGTACAGGCACTAGAAAATGTATAAAGCTTTTTTTTTTCACTACAAACGTCAACAGATTTACAACCTGGCTATTTGGGATATTAAACCTGAAATCCATAAGGACCCGTTGATGGTTTAGTGCCCTAAATTGTCCCGACAGGTTATCTTTGAGGATAGTTCTTGGATAACGTTTACCATCATCTTGATTTGGGCTAATACATACACAATACTACCACCATATACATTACATACAGCATCTTATGATTATAAATTAATACTACACTAATCATTACACTACGCTAATCATTTTAAAGGAATTATTACTGATTTAAACAGAATAATATGCGGGTGAGGACAGACAATGAAGACAGAGCCACATCCACTCCATGTCCAAAGCTTTAGCCGCACCTGCATGTAGCCAGAGGCCATCATAGGAGGGCAGGGCTCTGGACACCGCGCTGATCTCGTATCATATGTCCTCACCAGGAATATTGTACACTAACAATAAATAGTAATTTCTAGTGGGATAAAAACAAGCTGTATGTTTTATAGTAAAGAAATATACCAAAGCTCCATTTGCATTACAAATAAGGAGAAGGTTTTTAAGCCAAATATGAAATATTTTTGCTTATAAGGAAATTAGTATATGCAAACTAGTCACCATGACATAGGTTACAGCCTGCAAAGAAGAAAAAGGAACCTCAGAAAATAAAACAAGGTCTATGGAAATGATCTGGGATTCTGGACATAAAAACAGGAAATCTATATTAACATGTAGTAGTACTTTAGCTTGCTGAGAGACAAACAAATACACTGTAAACAAATAGGTTATTTATACTGAACAGGACATATGGCAGGTAGACCTGGAGAGAAACATCTCAACAGCACACTTTTTATTCAAGCCTCTTAACGCAGATATGCAAAAAACATAGCTATTCCCAATATACAGCGTGGGAGTGAAAATCAGGTGCATAAAAGAGATGAAAATGGAATATTTGCAATAAAATCTTGATTACAATTCAATTAAAACTACAGTCTTTAGGTTCAGATTATTTTCTGACCAAAAACAAAGTAATCATAGATTATAGGTGTTCCAGTTAAAAAGTTTTACTACACAACTAGTCCTAAAATAACAAATACATTATACTTGCTTGTACATTCAGTTAGATTCAGTGGAGAGTCTCCGTGACCATTGGCCCACACAGGAGCACAACAGATTGTCTGACATGCTCATGCAAATAAAAACAGGGGACCCCAACAGAGACTTATAATGTTTCACATATGGAATTCTTTGGATGCAACAGAAAAGAGAAAGAAAGGTCTTCCTCTATATTTCCTATTTCTTTATAATCCTCTTCTAGCTTTGGTACAAAAAAAAGTTAATGGAAAACTGCCACAAAAACTGTGATGGTTTTCCAAAAAGTGCATTGTGTGAAGCTACACTAATAAAGAGGTCACGCGTTGCAGAAAAGATGCATTTTGTGATCCCAAGCCCAGAATGGCTTCAAAAGGAATGGGAGATTTAACCCTTAGGGATGCAGCCTAAAAGTACTTAAATGGCCTTAATTTTCATATCTGACATGTGTCACTTTATGTAGCAATAACTTTGAGACGCTTTAACTTAAGTGGTTTTGAGATAAATGTTGGTAATCATTGTGGTAAACATTGATCTGATCTATATATATTTTTTGCATTTATTTATAGAGAAATAGGAAATCTGTAAATCTAAGAAAAAAAAAATATAGGAAAAATTGTAATTTTCCAAGTGTGAAATGTTCTACTTATTATACAGGTATACCTCCCAAATACATTATTAAATATTATCTACCATATATCTGCTTTATATCAGCATCATCTTTTAACAGTCCTTTAATTTATTTTGGACATTATAAATTTTTCAAGTCTAACAGTAATTTTTCCGATTCACAAGAAAATGTCCCACCACTTTAGTTTTGAAAGGGATTTTAAAGGTCTATATATTAGAAACCCTCATCCTCATAAATCACCCCTTTTTTAAAACTGCGCCTATCAACTAATTCGAAAGCACAATTGGGAAGTTTGTTAACCCTTTATGCATTTCATGGGAAATAAAAATATATGGAGGTGAAATTTAGACATTAATTTTTTTCAATAATACATTCATTCATCCAAACCTCAGTCAGAGCTGCATGATGGAGCAGTGTATTAAGCGGTATGTCAGTACCTATGTAGTCCGTATCAGAAGTAGGATCTTAAAACTTAACACCATCTTTAGTAGTGTCTAGCTATAAAATCTATAAACATACACCAACTATCATAATTACTTAGGGGGCGTTCACACTACCGTCGGTGTCCGACATGTAGTGTCCGCTCAAAATCTGTCACGGACACTAGGAGCGGACACTAGATGTGTCCGTGACACCTGTCATTCACTTGAATGGGCATCGGGTGCGTTCTTTTGCACTCCGTGCCCGTCCTTCCCTGTCCGCAAGAGAAGATGTCCGACTTCTCAAGCGGACAGAAAAACCCTGCATGCATGGTCATGTGTCCGTCACATGACCATGAACTGTATATCACATGACCATGAACAGATTTTTATGAATGGACTGAGCAGAAGGGAGAAGTGTAAGCACTTCCTTTGTTTTTCCCATTTCTCTTGGGTCAAAAAACTGCAGCAAAATGTGCAACAGAAAAAGGTGTTTTTCCGCAACTTGGGGCCTCCTCTTTAAAGTGTCCATACACATTTATTTGGACAACAGATATATCCCTATACATTTGGTTCATCTGAACAAGCATATATTGTGAATGGAAACAGGGGGGAAAGTGCTGCTAGACACTTCTGGAGGCAGCTTGTCTATTTGGCTTAACAAAAAGATGAGGCATTGAAATTCGTCATTCTTCATCCTTTTGTCCCCCAACAGAATCTTTTTAAGTGAATCATGAGACCTCTCTATATGTTAGACGTTTGTCCAATCCTGCCAAAATCCTTTGGGCTGGCCAATGATAGTCTCTTGTGTAATGGGACCTTTAGGCTAAGGCCCCACGGGCCGGAAACACCGTGGTTCACAGAGTTTTCCTCCGCGGACTTTCTGTTACCATTAGTGTCCACTCACATGGAGGAAAAAGGTGAGGAATTTGGTGTGGAATGTCAGCCCTGAAAAAAAGCCTCCCATTCACTTCAATGGGTTCCTAGCAGAAAAAGGAATGAGAGCATGGAGGCCCCTCCCCTCCTGATAGTACTCATCCATAGACGAGTACAGTGGAGGTGTTCCTCCCCGCTCTCACAGTACAGCGCTATAGGAGCTGCTGTGAAGAAGCACGTTCCTGACTGACTGTCAGGAACGCCCTAATGACGGTGAAGAGCTAAAGTACTGACACCGATAGCTCTTCATCTGGGGAACAGATCGTGACAGCCGACAGTGCGCTGAATTCAGTGAAATGTCAGCTTTCTAGCGGTATATAAAACCGCATGTGCTCCAAGTGGGGAAAGGTCCTCTTTAAGCTCAATAGCACAGACTATTCAATCAGGTATCATAGAAAGGTAGAATTCAGAGCAATACGCTCTATCCTATTTAAAAACAACAATCCTAAGTGTTCCCTTTAAAGATCAATCATAATAGGCTGTCATGTTGGCCTGTATTCAATGCATAAGTATAGAAATGTCAAGGACCCAAGAGTTAATGCAATGCAGATCTGATTAGATAGCAGACATTACATTAGCTTACCAGCTGCACAAATGCTTTAAATACTTATGTGTCATTTTTTTGGCTGTTAAATGAACCTGCAGCAGCTTGCTCAAATTCTGCTATTATAATCATTTCTATTTGTTCCATAAACATATGTAAAGCCTGGATGACAATTATATTAATAAACAAAGGTTTTGGACAATTAGGTAAGGAGTACAACACAACAGTAAAACATTTAGAGACATATCATTAAATAGATTTTCCAGCCCTAAAGCATATTTGATACTGACGGCCTCTCCACAGAATAGATCATTAGTATCAGATCTGTGGGACTTCAATACTTGGACCCTGCACAGAAGCATGCCATTATGCTTCTTATTTATTTAAGATAAACTCGATGACCATTTGATTTGTATGGGGGGGGGGGGCTTCCAACTGATGATTTATTTTGATACTCCATGTTTTTGTTTCAGTAGAAGACAAGCCACCACCACATAGTAGGAGATAATATTACAGGGTAGATAGATTTAGAGAGATTGCACAGTTGAACAGAGAAATATCTCATGTAGACAGATGAAGACTATGCACTTATGACAGGATAACAAATCTCCAAATTAGCGGGATACAAATGGGTTAAACAAGCACTGAAAAGGATTAAGGTGATTTAGGAGACTATAATCAGGAATGTAGCCAAGCCAGGCAGCTGTTTTACAATAGCCGTCTCCAGTTCGAATCTATTGTACATCAACCAATACTACAAATGTCCCTGGATAGAAAGAAACTCTATTTCATTATACTGAATGCCCACATATGATACGTACCACACGGGCCTGATGAACACATGAAAATATGTCACAGAATCTGGAAAAAATTGGCAAAGGACTGAGAAACTGACGAGTAAGCACCTGGTAGAATATTCTAAGAAAAATGCCAAACTGCATAAAGCATAAGGAGAGCAATATCAAATTTACTGAAAAGGGCAGAACTGTATGTATTAATAGTAATGTACCAGTCAAAAGTTAACCACTTCAGCTTCCTCTTTGTAGGGTCAATTCATATATGGTCAATGGTATTTTTTGTGTTTGTTAGGGGGCTTCACACTTGCGCCCATGTCCGCCAGGTCTCTGTCCTATTCCCCCAGAGAAACTGCATAGGGGATGGCGGTCAGTTTAATAACCCATTCAAAGCGTACTGCCGGTGTCCGTATGCAGCCTCTCCGCAGGGAAACTGGGTTTTTTTTTGGCCGGACACAAAGTCCTGCACGTCCAATTTTGTGTCCGGACAGAAAAAAGAAAAAAAAAGAAAAAAAGAAAAAAAAACAAAAAACAAACCTGTTTTCCAGCGGAGAGGCTGCATAAGCCACTGCAGTCAGATTTAACATCTATATTGAAATAATGTAAAGTTTACACATACATTCTACAGTTGCAGCATATTTTTCAGAGTTTTTCTCAAAATTTTTTTATAGAACTTTGAAAAAGTCAGACAAATGTGTGTACTGGAGTACTGGTCTCCTTCACACAAACTTAGGGCGGGTTCACACCTGCACCCGGTCTCCGCTTTCAGGTTTCCATCTTCTGCCTGAGAAACTGGACAGGACACGGAAAGTGGCAGTCAATTATCAAACCCATTCACCCACGAGCGTCTTCTGCTCTCCGTGGCAAAACCGGGTTTTATTAACCAGGCACAAAGTTGGAGATGCAGGACTTTGTGTCCGGTTAAAAAAAAAAATGGTTTCACCGCGGAGACCAGAAGACGCTCATGGGCGCTTACCGGTGGACACTGAATGCCAGGTTTCCGTCAACTGTCAGCAGAATATGGAAACCCATGAAGCGAATGAAATGTACTGTCAACCTCCTCCTTCATCAGATCTTGTTTGCTCCTGGGTAAAACATTTCTTTATATAGTTCTCAGTTCTATCTGTAACATGATATTTAAAAACAAAGAAAACTCAGTATAAACTGCTTTAGGCCAGGGCCCATGTTGCGAAATCGAACTGGAAAAAAAAATGCATCATTTTAAAGTTTCGGCAAAGTGGATGAGAATCCCAGCCACACATTGCAGAAAAATATCTGCAGCAGATATGCTGCAATTCCAAAAATTGTTGCATTTTTGTAAATCGCAGCCTGTCAATACCTATGGAAACATTAGCATTTTCCATATAGGTAGAATAGGGACAGAAAGCATGTGATGCGTTTCCGCCATTTTTTTTCTTCAGCACTTTTTGGCTGTGGCTATGTGGGGCCTTAGCCTTACATGGATATGGATGATATAAAAGGGACGTCCAGTAGATGTTATCCAACTTTCTATTATACTTTGTTTTAATGTCCAAGATCTCTGCTTACTGTTAGTAACTAGTATCATTCTTGTTCATCCAGGTTGAAAACAAGGCCTGACCTTGTATTGACAGGTGCTTGGTAGACATCGGAGAAATGCAGAATAAATCTGATTGTGCAGAATTGACTGAAAAGATAGATGATTCCCCTTACTGTAGCAACCGCTCCAGAAGTTCACTATGCACAGCTTTAAAGGGCCTCTATCAGCAAAATGATGCGTATGAGCCCCATATATGCCTGAATAGCCTTTAAAAAAGCTATTCAGGCACCTCTAATCTTATTTTAAAAGCTCCCCCCGTTTTTAAACAATACCCTAAAAACTATTATTAAAATCATACTTACCTGTGCACGGTGGGCGGTTCGTACACTGGTGGACGTCATCTTGCTGGCATGCCTGCCTCTGTGTCTTCTTCCAGTGACGTCCTCCTGCGCTCGCTCTTCCAAGCTTTCCAGTGGCGTGACCAGGAATGGTGGCGGGGCCCCGTGGCGAACTTTTGATATGCCCCCCCCCCCCCCCCCACGCCGAAGATCTTGACCAACTGACCACTACCCTCACACACACACACACATTTCTATACACTATATAGCCCCATGGTGGCCACAGCACACAGTATTATGCCCCATAGTGGCCCCTGTACGCAGTATTATGCCCCATTGTGGACACCCATGAACAATTATTATATTCTGGGATCTTTGCAGACCCCAGAGTATAATAATCAGAGACCCAGGGGGGGATAAAAAAAACCAAAAAAAACCTGTTGTTACTTACCTATCTCCCGGCTCCGCTGCATTCTCCGGCGCTGTCAGCCATCTTCAAGGACGCAGGCCTGGTCATGTGACGTCATGCAAGTAGGCTCCAAGCATTACCCGGAGCGCGGAGAGCTAAGTAACAGTTTTTTAATGTTCCCTTACCTGTCCTGGGCCTCCAATCACTATACTCTAGGTCCAAAAAGAACCCCCTCAAAAAAAAAAAAAAAAATGGCGCCGGAGCATGCGCAGTACGCTCGCGAACTTCTTCATTCCAGAAGAAAAGAAGTTGAAGGTGTGGAAGAGCGAGCCCAGGAGGACATCGCTGGAAGAAGACACAGAGGAAGGCATGCCAGCATGATGACGTCCACCAGTGCACGAACCGCCCACTGTGCACAGCTATGATTTTAACAACTGTTTTTAGGGTATTATTTAAAAACGGGTGAGTTTTTAAAATAAGATTAGCGGTGCCTGAATAGCCTTTTTAAAGGCTATTCAGGCATATATGGGGCTCATACGCATCATTTTGCTGATAGAGCCCCTTTAAGTGGACAGTAAAAGTGTGGCCACACCAAGAAAAAGGAAGATGGCAGACAGCAGCAAAAAACTGAAAGGAGCAGATGAATTTGTAATGTCAGCCCTTGTATAGAGGGCATATAGGAAGCTGTTCATGGAGCTGGAGAATTAGATAAGCAGAGTAAGGAAAGAAGAGAAAATGTGTTGGGCTGTAGGCTCCAAGACGACAAGGCATGTCTTGGAGGTAGATCTCAGGGGAAAGTTTCCTGCAGTGAAATAGAGGATGTATCAAACACTGTTCCTTACCTCTTATCTGTGTACTAAGTCAACAGAAAATAATTGGTGCATCAAAATAAAAAAAAAAATCATTATTTAAAATAAAGGAGGTATCTTCCACAATTAGGAATGAAGGTTTCTACTGCAACGTAGAAAAAGGGCCTTTAGGCTAAGGCCCATGTTACAAAACTCTGCATTTTTTTCTTCCCCTATTAAATATATGGGGGAATGGCTAGGGCACCTAAAATTAACATGCTGCATTTTCAAAAACACAGCTTTTCCCAGCTCTTTATTTCTGCAATGTGTGGATGAGATTAACCAAAAACTCGTTCACATTGCTGGTACAACAAAATAACATTGGGGTTTTAACACCACATGTGCCCAAATCCATGAAAGGTCCTCTTTAAGGCTAATGCCTCACATTGTGGAAAAGCTGCTTTTTTTGTTTCAGATTTTGCTGTGTTTTTGAATGTCAGGAGTGGGTTGAGAGGAAAGGCTTGTATGAGAGCTTCCTTTTTATTTCATATCCCTTTTGAAATCTCTCCGTCTCAAGCCGTAGTTTATGAAAATACAGCTTTTCCACGGCAGATTTTTTTTTTTTTTTTTGCAGGTTTTGTTAAGTTTTTTTTGAGTCAAAGCCTATATAAGGAAAGGGAAATATATAGGAAGCTCTTATATTTCTACCTTATCTTAAAATCACTCCTGGCTTTGGCTTAAAAAAAAAAAAAAAAATAAAAAATAGCTGTGTTTCCACAATGTATGGCCTCATCGTTAAGGGGCACAGCACTGTACCGCCTGCTCTCAAGATCAAATCGGAGTCCTGGTAATTGATCTCCCACCAATCACCAATGTCTGTCCCATTTGTAACATCAGCAACTAAGGCCAGAACTTGTCACTGTCACTTCTTCCCCGGTAAAGCCTTCACTGATCCAAGGTACAGGTTTTCCTTTCTCAGTTGCACAAATCATCTTTCCTGTGAACATCAGGTTTAAAGAGCGAGGATTTATTTTGACTGTTGGGGTGAAAGGATCTGAATTATGGATGAAGATTTTTGATCTCTTCAGTTCTGCTGAAAGTGTGAGGACAAATACATGTGGTCATAAACATGCATGTGACATGTATGAACACTTCACATTCTTAATTTTTATTTCTAGGCTCTGTTTTGGTCACACTTGGTCACACTATGTTGCATTTTTATGTTAACGCAATAGACGCTGCTGTGAGGAAGGGCGTTCCTGACTGACTGTCAGAAACACCTTTCTGACAGTGAAGGGCTATGGTACCGACAGCGATAGCTCTTCACCGGGGGAATAGAACGGGAAAGCCGATAATGCACTGAATTCACGGCACTGTCGGCTTTCTAGAGGTATATTACACTGCATGTGCCCCAAGAGGTGAAAGGCCCTCTTTAAGTGAAAGCACTAATTGATTTTGGGTTGTCCCAAATCTCTGTGTACGTGCTATGCAAAACCACTTGGCTATAACAAGAAAAAAACGTTAGTTAGTGCTTTCTTTTGCTTAAAGGGGTTGTCTGGACCGAAATTGATTTTTTTATACTGATAAGCTATCAACATCATAGATCATCAGTACAGCACAGATCCCATATTGATGGCCTATCCATTTGGGGCAGCACAATCCCTTTAAGAAAATGGAAGCTCTAACTGATGAATATCTTTTTCTCATTATAAGCCAAGTGGTTTTGCATACCATGTAGCCAGAAACAAAGGACAGCCCATAATCAATTAGTTCATTGTGGCACTGTGAATAATAATCAATTAATCATGGTCAATTCACCTGTGGATAGGTCAACAGTACGAATAATCGATGTGGGGACGGATAAAAACTGTATATGACAAAACACATATGACTGTGATCCGTCCAGGAATAAACAGTCTGTAAGTAGGCAGTATTTCCTATGTGAATGTAACTTACTCGATCCTAGAGAGTTATAACATCATCGGCAAATAAAACCAGCATTACCCAGAGGGAGCACATTTGTGCGCCCCTAGGTCTGCTTTCTTATCATAACCAGTGCAATTGCAGTTTCGCCTGGTGTTGAAGCTTAGGCCTGGTTCACATCTGCGTTCGGGGAGTCCGCATGAGGACCCCAAACAGACTACCAAACGCATTGGCAAGCAGAAAACTTATGAAAGCACACAAACCCCATAGACTAGAATTGGGTCCGTGTGCTTTCCGCGCAGTGCGGATAGAAAGGTACTTCACAATCTACTTTTCCGTGCGAAGACCGCATGGAAAACACATAGACCCCATTATATTCTATGGTGTCCATGTGCTTTCACTGCACACCACTTGCCAATGCGTTCGTTAGTCCGTGCGGGGGTCTCCATGTGGACTCCCCAAATGGATTACCGAACACAGATGTGAACCAGGCCTTAGTCAGGTTTTTCACTTGACTAAAGCAAAACTGTAATACCATACACAGCCTATGAACAGAAGTGGTGCTCTCTATAAAAAGAAATACAATCTTTTCCCCGAATCTTACAGAAACCCTTTAAGGCTTGGGTTAATAAATAATAATAAATTTTATTTATGTAGCACCAACATATTCCACAGCGCTGTACAATTTGTAGGGTTCAAATACAGCCAGAAAGATGCATTACAAAGAAAGTCATTTCACACAATGTCACTGAGGGCCCTGCTCGCAAGAGCTTACAATTGGGTTACTGCTACTTATGTAACAGATGCAAGAATTACGGTAATTGAGTTGCACAAAAAGGCATATGTGTAACTTTTATATGATAAAATATCAAGAAGAAAAAAAATCTGAATTAAAAAAAAATATATATATGCACAGGTCAGATGGAAATCAGTGCGTAACTCCAGAGCAGGAGCCTAGTTATCAGATCTCCAATTCCAAATTATGATACATTTAAGAAAAATGTAAAGGTGGGAATTTATTAACCTATCCATACCAATTTTCTTATGAATTTGAGATAGGTGTTAATGTAGTGCAATTTTTGTTGCATGGCTCTTTCTTACTTCAAAGATGTACCAAACTGTTTGTTCTGGAACTCACTTTTTGTATAAGTGGGCGGAGAGGGGTGGGCAGCAAGGCGGGCTAAGATGGGAAGCCTCGGGTACATAAATCTGTACATGAAATCTATTTCAGTGCCTGACTGATGTAAACTTCAATTTTGGTCCTCAGGAGTGTGCCTGATTTAATAAAAGAATGGAGCCTCTTAAGAATTCAGGAGCATCACACTAGTTGTGAACTTTATCAAGACTGGCGTAGGAAATACCTTATTTAGTGAATTAAAGAGGACATTTCCTGTCCTTGGAGATGGGTGATATTATATACCAATAGAAAGCTGACAGTGTGCTGAATTCAGAGCCTGGGTGTTGGCGATATCGGTGCTGTTAGTGTCGCCACTGATATCCCTCCATTATCAGAAAGGTGGGATCATCAGTCATTGCTGGACTGTAAGGAATGCCCCCCCAACAGTACTCTTTCGTAGCCTTGTATTGTAAGTGGGGGCGTCCCTTATAGTCTAGTGATGACGCTGAGCTTTAAGGCCGACCATTCTGATGGTGAAGGGTTATCAGTGCCAAAACTAACAGCACCCAGGCGCATACTAGCAGAGCTTACAGTTCGCAGAATTCAGCTTTTTAGCAGTATATAATACCGCCCGTCTCCAAAGGCATAAAAGGTTCTCTTTAAGATGTTGTCAAGATGCTTTACAGATACAATGACAAATGCACAACATCTTTTCATAAGAAGTCACCAACATAGATGCCTGCCCTGCCTCTGGTAATAGCACAACTGGATAGTTTACATATTGTTTATTTTTGTGTTTTCTAGCATTTGCAAGATTTTCTTTATGTTATGTATACACTTGCAAATGTTAGAAAACATGAAAGTAAATACTTCAGAGATAAGAAATTTGGTTCCTGTCACTCTGACAGCAATGCTGCAGATTGTGGCACCAACACTGGTACATGATGTGCCACCTGCGTGACTTAATGCTTTCACAGCCGTGTAAATCCCCCAAGTGTGACAGAAGTGGCACCTGTAATATATATATATATATATATATATATATATATATTTATAGTATAGTATGTAATGTGTCTACTATCTTCCTACTGAGCATTGCAGCTCCTCTTCATTGCCACCACATGCCCAGTGAGGGGGCACAGGTAAGATCAGTCAGCAGCTTCTGACTAAGGTCTGCCATGCCTTCTTGGCTCAGATCTCAGCCCATCTGCTTCTTGCCTCACTTTACATGTGTACAAATAAGCCCCATCCTGGTGAGCAGCACTTCACAGGTGTGGGGGCCGCGGTTCTGTAGCGGAAGTCATGGGTGAGGTCTCTCGTACATGATAGGTACAGGCAGTCCCACCCGTACTACAAGTACCAGCAACCCCGGCGCTAAGCCCCCAGCAGTGTGTAGCGTCCAGAGGCCTGACACTAGTCCGGAGGACAGAGCAGCCCACAGCCAATGACCTGATGCGGACTCCGGCCACTACTCACCGTTCGGTCCATACTTGTCTCTGTTCCTCCTGACCTGCTCGGTGCTCAGCCCGCAGCTCTCATTCACCTGGAAGTGGCGGAGCACCTCGGACACAGGCTTGGCGTGCGCGCTGTCCATGGTGGTCTTGTGCTCCCTGCCCTCAGACAAACAGAGCGGGTGTAGACGGAGGAGGACGGGCTTGCACTATTAGGAGTGGGCTCTCTTGTCACCTCCTCTCCCGGGGGGAGCTGTGTGTCCCTACAGCCGTACACCTTGTCTTCCTATAGTGAAAGGTGAGCTCCGGTGCGGGATCCGCCTCTGCCCTGACTAGCTGCAGCTCTTACACTCCCCTCCTTCTGTTCTCCGCTCCTGCCATGCCGAGCCCTGACAATCCTACTCTCTGCTCTGTGCCACCATAGATGAGCGCTTCGTGCTGCACTATTACACTATTAGCAGCGAATGCTCTGACTGAAAGTTCCTGTTCTGTGGTAACTTACTTATCCTGTGCTACCTGAAGCCTGCTCATTGGTTGCTGTCAGCACCCAAATAGCGCCAGCCCCCGCCACGGCTCCTAGCCTCTGCCCATTGGCCTCGGCTGCTTGTACATTAGCATGTTGAAGATGCAGCCTTCGGTAATTTTACAGTGGAAACTGTTTTTCGAGCATGTATAGATATGGGCAGCCCTCCTCTCCCTCCCAGCTTCACTTCCTCTTATTCAGCTACAAGTGCAAGCTACAAGCTGGGGTGCAGCGAGGAAGGGGTTAACGCGGGAAACCACAGCGCTGGGGAGATAACGCTGACGGTTGTCTTGTTATGGAAAGTATTGCAATGCATTTGTGCATATTTACATGGGGACGGGATCATCGTGTGTGACTAGTGGCGATTGGTATGGCTGACATGACGTGTGGGCACCACTACATGAGAGAAAAGCAGTCCCATCACTGGGCACATAAGTGGTGCTGTGCCATACCAACCTGTCTTCATGGTGACACACACCCCACTACATATGAAGAACAGCTTGGCATTAGTAGCAGGGCCAGGGAAGACCCTCTGCCACATAAGAACATAGCAGTATCAGAAATGCCATAATGCATGTGCCAGAAAGTTTCTATCGTATACAGTACTCTAAAAGGCATCGCTACACTTTGCAGTTATTTTGTGGCTTTTTCCACAATTTTTAGAAATTGCTACAAAAAGGCAACCTGTGAATAAATCATATGGGGCTGAAGAGTTAGACATTGTAGATATATACTAAATACTCTTAACCCTTTAAGGGTGCAGACGTAACTAGGAATGGGAGGGCCCCAAATCGAACATTTGACATGAAAAGACCCCCAGAGTATAATGATATTGTTTGTGGGGTTCGCGGGCCCGCAGCCTCACCTAAAGATCCCGACTCCTGCTCTCAGCCTCCTCCACAAAAGGGGAAGCGCAGGCGGCCATGAGCTGGAGCGAGGATTGGTAAGTAAATAGGACCCATTACCTGCTGGGGTTAATCCAGCAGGTAACGGCCTATTACCGTAAAAAAAAACACCACCACACATCAGGGGCACACTGGGCCCCCTAGTGTCCCAGGCCATGTGGCAGCCGCTACCGCTGCTACCCCAGTAGATACGCTCACTCCCCTGGGTGCAACCTTTTTCATATTTTCTTTTCCCGCCTTCCAAAATTCATAACTTATTTAAAATTTTTGTTAACATAGCTATGTAAGGACTTACTCTTTGTGTGATGAGTTGTATTTTCATTTGGCACAATTTTGATTAGCTTTTATTAATATTTTTGGGGGGTCAGTGTAAAAAAAAACAAAAAAACAACATAATTCTGTCATCATTTTTTGCGGTGTTCACTCCACATTTAAAGTGACATGGCAGCTTTATCCAGCAGGTCATTTCAAGTACGGCGATACCATATTTATATTAATTTATTATGTTTATTGCTTTATTTATGTTTAATCATTTTTTATTGAAAGCATTTTTGATTAACAGGAAAGGAAGAGTTAAACAAGGCAATATAATATAGTGCAAAGAGAAGTGTACAAGCCTCACAAGAGACAGGACTGCCATAGGTGGATAAAATATACACCAACAGGTCCACTTATAAAAAAGAAGGAAAAAACATAACTAGGAAAATGGACGTCGGGGAGGAGAGTAGGGTTCAGGGATCTGATGTAGCAGTGAGGTGCAGATGATGAGAGGATTATGAGAGGGGACCACCACGCTGCCTCCAACCACATGGCATACTCAAGAATTGCTTTTAGGGTCCATTCACACGGAGAAAAATGGCGCTTTATTTGGCGCTGATTTTTCAGTGCTGAAAAAAAGCCTCCCATTGATTTCAATGGGTTCTGCTAGCTTTTTTTTCCCACTAGCGGAGTTTTCCACACTGAAAAAAAAGCCTCCCATTGATTTCAATGGGTTCTGCTAGCTTTTTTTTCCGCTAGCAGGGAAAAAAAGCTAGAGGCACCCACTGAAGTCAATGGGAGGCTTTTTTTTTCAGCGCTGAAAATTCAGCGCCAAATAAAGCGCCATTTTCCTCCATGTGAATGGACTCTTGCTAATTTTTGATAATGGACGATCCTGGATTCACACTATTCTAATGCCTATCGCTTTTGTAATGTTTAGTTGACAGAGATATGTGAGAGCTCTTTATTTCTGGGGCAAATTTGAACTTTTTATTGGTGCCAATGTTTAATTTAATATGTATAACTTTTTGATCACTTTTTATTGCTTTGTTTTGGGGAAAAATATGTTATTTTCCGTATTGCAGTATATATTATGTTACGGCTTTTACCATACGGGATAAATAACACTATTTTTGGATAGAGAGGGCTTATACGCACTTAGTTATACCTAACATGTTTGTTTATGTTATGTGAGGTTTTTTTTTTAAATGTTTACTTTTATTTTTACTTTTTCAGAAAGGGGTGATATTGAAGAAAAACTGAATTTCTGCAACTTTCTTACAGGCTTTGTTTTCATGGAGTTCACTGTGCTGCCAAAATAACATGTCACTGTCTATGGGTCGGAACAATTCCAGGGATACCAGATAGTCTCCCGGCTGTCATAGTAACTGATCTCCTGCCCTAGATCTCGCTCCAGGTGCTGGTGAACTACATAAAGATGGTGGTGCTTATGTGCTTTGCCTTAAAGGGGATTTCTGGGCAAGAATTTTTTTTTTTTTTTTTTAAATCTGTTAGTGTTATTAATGGGTTAAAAATACACCCATATACTTTTAGCAGTGCTTTGGGTGATGCCTGGGTTTCTGTGGGAGCTCCTGGCATCCTCTTCATTTGTTTATGGTGTTTGGTTCCTACTATGTAGTTTCCTGTGTACCTTCCACACTACCTTTCTGTCACTGCTCCACCCCCTCACCCCTTCCTGTCTCTCTAGCTAAGTTATACTTCCCACTACTGTATGCCCACCCACCCCCTTGTCTTCCTAGCTAAGTTATCCCACCCACTATTAAGACCCCTCCCCCAACCACCTGCCCACCCCTCTGCATCATACTTACCTATCTTCTGCTTGTGTGGAGTGCTAAGGTCAAACTGTGTTGGGCTATATCTGAGATCCCACTACCGCTATTATTATACTCGGGGGGTCTTTTCAGACCCCCCGAGTATAATAATCGGAGCCCCAGGGGAGGTGAGGGAACATAATAAACAGTGTTACCTCCCTGGGATTCGATATTAATTCTAGCAGGCTTCGGGCCTATATGGTAATGTCCCAGATGTCACATGGTCTAGAATATTACCATATAGGCCAAAGCCTGTGCTAGCAGTACCATATAGGCCCGAAGCCTGTGCTAGTAGTGATAGCCTGTTACTGCTAGCACAGGCTTTGGGCCTGTAGGGCAACAGGCTGTTACTGCTACCACAGGCTTTGGGCCTATATGGTAATATCCCAGACCACGTGACGTCTGGGCGTTACCATATAGGCCCGAAGCCTGCTAGGATTAATATCGGATCCCGGAGAGGTGAGTAAAACTGAGGCTCCGATTATTATACTCGGGGTCTGAAAAGACCTCTGAGTATGATAATAGTTCATGAGTGTGCACCTGTGGGGCATAATATAGGCTGCTGGGGCCGCTGTGGGATAAATATTTATATAGGGGTTGGGTGCATGGAAAACTGAGGAGTCAAAGATGTCTGTGTTTCAAACTTCAGAGACAAGTCACAGCTGGAAGAAGTGGTCATGGCGGTCCAAAGGGAAGAGATGGGAAATGTAGGAAGACTTCCCCTGTATTACTGCACAAAATAATAGGCGGACGATCACAAGATGAACAACAATCACACCCCCCACCCCGGACTCAATACAGGGGGGGGGGGGGGGGGCGTCTTTTGATCGTCCACTTCAGGCAGCAGAGAGGCTAGGTTCACCACTGCCTTTGTCCCGTATAAGATAACTTCAGCCAATAAGTGGCTGAGATGTATTACTTTGTTCAGGGACCCCCTAAACAGAAATCCAAGCGCAGATGTGAATCTAGCCTAAATTATAAGATATATTTTGCTGGAACAGCACAGCACCTTCTTTACTAGACACCGGAACTAAAACTGAGAAAAAACTAGATTACATTACCAATTTCTATTACATGGTGCTGACTGTAAAGATGCATGCACACAGGCACAGAATTGAGTCACAAAGGTTCTGTGCACCATTATAAGCTTTTTTTGGGGGGAGGTGGAGATGTAGCTACTAGAGGTGAGCGAACACTGTTCGGATCAGCTGATCCGAACAGCACGCTCCCATAGAAATGAATGGAGGCACCTGTGACGCTGACTTTGCCGGCGTCCGGCGTCAGAGGTGCCTCCATTCATTTCTATGGGAGCGTGCTGTTCGGATCGGCTGATCCGAACAATGTTTGCTCATCTCTAGTAGCTACCAGGCAAAGTCTACATGTGTAGAAGACTAGAAGATGTCATGATTTTTTTTATTTTTTTTCCAGATTTCATAAAGAATTGGAAGCATATATAGTTACAGTAAAGGCTGTATATACTTCTGCCATAGCCCTATTATTTTTTACTGACTTTGTTCATGAGCTCTCAGGTGAAGCAACTCGATGGCAGGGATTTCTAAGGCATAAGACTCTTGCATTTAATGGAAAATCTATCTGTGCTTTAAGCGCTGTTGTCAGGAAATGCTGGAAAGAACTGCCTGCTTATTTACATCTCTTCCATGTGAATGAAATATGCACACACAATGTTCTACAAACAATTACCCTCTGTAATTGAACTCATAAAAGTGAGCAGTCGGGACCAAATTTTGAGGTAGTGTGTGTCAGCCCTATTGTTGCAGGAAGCCCTGGTTGGGAAACAGTGCCCCTATTACATTACAGACAAATAACTATAATGAGCACATTGTATAGGTTGCTGCTCTAGTATTTTTAGACTAATATTTTGAAGTGTTTTCACCGTATTCCTCTCCCCATGCTACATTGATAGGATTCACAAAGCTAAGATAGACTCGGATTTATTGACAGATGGAAGTATAAAAAGTGACTTTAACCCTGTTCACTAAAAAATAAACAACTGCGGTACTTCCATCTCAGACATTTATGGGATATTTATATAATGTTTGCAGGTCCCATCTTGTGGTCATTGACAGGGGAATATATTTATGTGCAGCTCTATTTACTTCTATTGAAGTTCTTAAAATAACCAGTCAAGTGTGCTTGGATATTTTTGAAGACAACTCAGAACTGAAACTTTAGATCAGGTGACCGGATATATAATACAATGGACAAAAAAATGCTTTTCAGCAAAATCTACAAAAATGAACACGAGGTTCTTAGTATACATATTGATCAAGGTGCATAAGCTTACTAGCCACTTCATGGCAATCTCTATGTAGTGGGTCCCTACTCTACTGGATGCGGTGCTGCCTTGTCACAAGTCCAAGCACCCAGGCTCTGGGCCACACCGCCCCACAGAAGCAGTAGATACCATGCAGTACCGTACCATGTGAACAGATCTAAAAAAAATCACCTTACCATATTGCCCCAGTCAGAGGACTGTGAGCTAGTAGGTGGGTCCCTTTTGCAGTCTCCTGCTAATTAAAAACACTTGGACCAAATGGGAGGAGTGCTGGTACCAAGTGAGGGGACAGACTTACCATAATACAATGGAGAAAAAAGACATGGAGTGCACATCCAATTGATCTAATGCTTTTAAAGAGGACCTTTCACCTCCTGGGGCATATGTGGTGTAATACACCACTAGAAAGTCGAAAGTCGGCTTTCCCGTTCTGTACCCCCGGTGAAGAGATATCGGTGCTGGTACCGTAGCTCTTCACTGACAGGCAGGAACGCATTTCTGACAGTCAGGAACGCCCTTCCTCACAGCAGCGTCTATTGTGCTGTACTGTGAGAGGGAGAGTTCCTTACCGCCTAGCCATGACGCTGAACGGTGAGGAACGCCTCCCTCCCCTCCTGATGGTACTGCTGTGCTGATAGCTGCTGTGAGGAAGGGCGTTTCTGACTGACTGTTAGAAATGCCCTTCTGACAGTGAAGAGCTACGGTACCGACACGATAGCTCTTCACCTATGGCACAGTACGGGAAAGCAGTAAGTGAAAGGTCCTCTTTAAGCAAAATCTACAAAAATGAACATGAGGTTCTTAGTATACATATTACTCAAGGTTCATAAGCCCACTAGCTACTAGCTAGTGAAGCCAAAAAGTGTGGTGTTGGCTGTGGCTGGCCCTGGTTTTCAGCCTAAGTGTCACAGTTATAAACTGATGGCTTTACTGTAAATCTTCCGATTTAGAAGGGAAGTAAGAATGATGTGTCTTTCTCCTGAAGTATGTCTCCTAGTCCAACTACTGCGTCAACGGTCCTCAGAGTTGACCATTTAATGGTGTCCTCAATGCTGAATAATACAGGTAAATACTCATCCATCTGACCGGCTCAGAGTTTACACATATACTGTATATATATATATATATATATATATATATATATATATATATATATATATACTGTATATATATATATATATTTATATTTGTACATAATATAAATAATTACATGAAATTCATATGATTTAATCGATGGTGTTAGTAGAATTGTTGTGTTGTTTGCATTACATTACATTACATTTGCATTAATTTATACAATTAAGTAACTTAGAAAAACTGAAATTTCTATGGGGGATGAAGATTGATTAGGATTTTTGTGTGACTTTATGGTGAACTCTAAAGCACATTGCCACCAGAGATGCAGTTCTTTCCAGGACAGGTTTGACCCATATATTCCAAATTGTTAGGTTTTTTAAGAAACCAAATAAATGTCAATTTATATCGGACAAACTAAAATGCCCGCTGTCTCATGTATTGTGCAGTGAAAATACAGAAGACACACATGTCTGAGATTCTTCAACAAAATTCTGTCAGGAAACACACAGATGATGGATGAAAGATGGGTGCACATTCATTGAGGGGCAGGCCACCTCCTCGTAAGATTCGACACTTAGACACAGTTGAACCGCACTGCAATAGGGTTATGCTTCTCAATAGTTATATATATACAGTCCTATGAAAAAGTTTGGGCACCCCTATTAATCTTAATCATTTTTAGTTCTAAATATTTTGGTATTTGCAACAGCCATTTCAGTTTGATATATCTAATAACTGATGGACACAGTAATATTTCAAGATTGAAATGAGGTTTATTGTACTAACAGAAAATGCGCAATATGCATTAAACCAAAATTTGACCGGTGCAAAAGTATGGGCACCTCAACAGAAAAGTGACATTAATATTTAGTACATCCTCCTTTTGCAAAGATAACAGCCTCTAGTCGCTTCCTGTAGCTTTTAATCAGTTCCTGGATCCTGGATAAAGGTATTTTGGACAAACAATTCAAGTTCAGTTAAGTTAGATGGTCGCCGAGCATGGACAGCCCGCTTCAAATCATCCCACAGATGTTCAATGATATTCAGGTCTGGGGACTGGGATGGCCATTCCAGAACATTGTAATTGTTCCTCTGCATGAATGCCTGAGGATTTGGAGCGGTGTTTTGGATCATTGTCTTGCTGAAATATCCATCCCCGGCGTAACTTCAACTTCGTCACTGATTCTTGAACATTATTCTCAAGAATCTGCTGATACTGAGTGGAATCCATGCGACCCTCAACTTTAACAAGATTCCCGATGCCGGCATTGGCCACACAGCCCCAAAGCATGATGGAACCTCCACCAAATTTTACAGTGGGTAGCATGTGTTTTTCTTGGAATGCTGTTTCTTTTTGGACGCCATGCATAACGCCTTTTTTTATAACCAAACAACTCAATTTTTGTTTCCAAAATGAAGCTGCCTTGTCCAAATGTGCTTTTTCATACCTCAGGCAACTCTATTTGTGGCGTACGTGCAGAAACGGCTTCTTTCTCATCACTCTCCCATACAGCTTCTATTTGTGCAAAGTGCGCTGTATAGTTGACCGATGCACAGTGACACCATCTGCAGCAAGATGATGCTGCAGCTCTTTGGAGGTGGTCTGTGGATTGTCCTTGACTGTTCTCACCATTCTTCTCTGCCTTTCTGATATTTTTCTTGGCCTGCCACTTCTGGGCTTAACAAGAACTGTCCCTGTGGTCTTCCATTTCCTTACTATGTTCCTCACAGTGGAAACTGACAAGTTAAATCTCTGAGACAACTTTCTGTATCCTTCCCCTGAACAACTATGTTGAACAATCTTTGTTTTCAGATCATTTGAGAGCGGGCTGTCCATGTTCGGCGACCATCAAACTTAACTGAACTTGAATTGTTTTGTAGAAAGAAATGGTCCAAAATACCTTCATCCAGGATCCAGGAACTGATTAAAAGCTACAGGAAGCGACTAGAGGCTGTTATCTTTGCAAAAGGAGGATGTACTAAATATTAATGTCACTTTTCTGTTGAGGTGCCCATATTTTTGCACCAGTCAAATTTTGGTTTAATGCATATTGCGCATTTTCTGTTAGTACAATAAACCTCATTTCAATCCTGAAATATTACTGTGTCCATCAGTTATTAGATATATCAAACTGAAATGGCTGTTGCAAACACCAAAATATTTAGAACTAAAAATGATTAAGATTAATAGGGGTGCCCAAACTTTTTCATAGGACTCTATATATGGCTTCAGTGAAGAACTGCTCCAATGCGAGGAGTACAGTGGCAGGGTTAGTATAAAGCTTTTTAATTTTTTTGCAGGCACGGATGGATTTACAACAGGTAAAAACAATGTTTTGGTCTGATTTTAGTAATTAATAATTTTTAGAGCACTACTAATTCCATGGTACTGTATATTTGAGGGTCTACATACAATACATGAAACACACAAAACAAGAACAATACTAACAGTGACCAACTGGAAGAGTGGAATAGAGGGTCCTGTCCTCATGGGTTTACAATCTATGAAGGAAGGAGGATAGAGACAGTAGGTGGCGGTAGAAGCTGTTTAGATGATGGTGTGGTGGCGGTAAGGTTATTGAAGGTTGTTGAAAGTTATTTTGGACCCCAGTTTACAAGAAGGACATACAGCATCCCAGAGTGACACTGCTAAAACTGCCTTTTTGTGTTTGTTGCCTCTGGTTGCATATATGTAAATTTTATGTTCGCAGATACCCTAGTGTTTCACTCCTAATGATTTATTTCCACTGTTGGCTACCTTTTTATGGCTTGGTACAGCCTTGGCCAATCCAAAGGACCGTTAGATCCTCAGTGAGTAGTTGAGATAGAGCAGTGAGTGTTGGTATTATGACATCTGCACTCTGACATGTTCTTGTCAGCCCCTAAGGGAGAATAGGAAGATTTGCCCAAGTCCGCCAAGAGACAGCCCAAAGACAGGTAAGATCTAACTGTGTACTGATCAGGCTCCATCTAGAGACAAAATTTCACCAGTAACATAGATGGAGATTCTTTACTGGGGTTCTTTAAGAAAAGCAATGCTATGAAACTCACTGCTACAGGAGTGGTGATGATGGATTCATTGTGCAAGTATAAAGAAGGCCCGGATGCCTTTTTTGAGCAGAAAAATATTAGGGGTTATGGGTTTTAGATTTTGGTAAGGACATGTTGATCCAGGGTTTTATACTGATTGAATGATTGGAGTCGGAAGGGAATTTTTCCCCTAACATGGGGAAATTGGCATATTGGCATTGGCTGCATGTGGGTTTTTTTTTTGTTTTTTTTTTGCATTCTTTTAAATCAACACTGTAAGTAGTTTTGAAAAAGGAGGATGTTGAAATCTCCCATGATCATTTTGGGGATATCAGTTGAAAGGAACTGCAAGCCAGGTGTTGATCAATGAAGATGGTGGTAGGTCCTGTTGGTAAGTATATGAGGGAACAGTGGGGTTTGGGTGAAGGAGCAGTTATCACACAAGAGAAGGCCAACACCTTCACCAGGTTTGTTGTTGGGACGAAGAGTGTATGAAAACTGGAAAGCAGCATAGGAAAGCACAGCATGGGAGCTAATATCTGAGGGAGTCAAAAAAGAAAGTTTGCGAGAAATGAAAAGATTGCAGGTGTAACCCAGTTTGTTACATATGGAACATACATTCCATAATGCACTGAAGGAGAAGGGGGTTAACACTGTTTGTGCAGCGAGAGGGATAAGATCTGAAAGTGGGGATTTGCTGAGGTGGCCCAAGATTAGGAGATATGTTGCCAGCAGTGAGAGGAATAGTAGATGAGAGTAGGTGTGAGATTGTTACATTGCCTTCAGTTCCATTCAGTCTATTTCTGGTTTGTGCACATATAAAAGCTGCACTGAACTGACCACTACACTGAAATATATACTACTTGCTAGTAAGGGTTGATTACAGTCAGTCTGTGTTACAGGTGAGAACAGGGGTAGGGATACATGTGGGCTAATGGACGTAGAATCAAAGACAGGGATGGATTAGGTTAGAAAAATGGGATTGTAGAAGACAATCTAGAACAATAAATGGATTGAGATGGTGCCAACAGAAGTACAAACAAATAGCAGGCTAAAAAAACATACCAATAACAATGGCAATAAACAAACAATGATATTGTAGAGTTATGCTTTCTTAGTGTGTTAGTTTCTAAGGTCAGATGGGGAAACATACCTGTAGATTTAAGATGGAAGAAAAAAACACATGAGAGTGAGGAGAGGATGATGGAATATGTGAGTAAAGATGAAAGTAGAAAAAAGTAAGTGCCCTTGGAGCTAAATGCATTAAGCATAAGCTATGAGCTGAGAAATCCCTTTATGTACAAAGGGTTTAAGAGATGTGATACAGCAGTTACCAAGAAAAACTGCAGATGTACCTGCTAGCCACTTTTTAGAAAATGACTGCTGGGGAGGACTGTTGAGGCAACTGATAAATTGAGAAAGTTGTGACAGAACCCAAAAGAAACATTGCCAAGCAGCAATAGGGCTTCAGTGCATCCGATGAATGTAGTATACTACAGGTAAGTCCGTGTAGACTTGAAATACGGAGATGTTATACAGACTTGGACCATTAAAGGTGAAACAGGAGTCTTCCTTCTAGTAGGCCATGATGTGTGAGGGCTCTGCAGACCTAGGTAAGAGTAAGAACTATTAAAAGAGGAAGCCACCATAGCCTACCACTTTATAGAAATTGTTCATATAGATATTAGTGTTTTTGCAGTGTTCATGTACTGTGTACCTTCTCATGGAATGTTGAATGTTCTGAGTTACAGTTGAACTGTTGACATGCAATAGCTGCCTGTGACTGTTGTTTCTCCACTTTTCTACCCTGTGGCCTAATCTCTAGGTTACAGTTTCATGCAAATTATAAGAATATTTTAAGCAATAGTGACACGTTTATGTTTTAAATTACATTTTTACAATGGAGAAGAGATTGGAAAATGCGTGGAATATTATATGTCCAGTTTAGTGACTAAACTTTACATATAATAAGCACTAAAAAAGGTAATATTCATTGTAACATCCTTTGTTTATACTGAACCTATCAAACAAAATGTTGATCTTGTGTCTGACCTAAGAGCTTAATGGCTGGCCATACATGAATAACACGCCCACCTGTTTACCTCTTTACAATGTCTAATATGGAAATGGTCTTAATAATTCAACATCACAAACAAGGAGGGGGGAGCCTGTACTGAAATATAAATGTTAATAAACACTCACAGATCAATATTAAAAACAAAGTTCATAAATGTGCCACTTATTGCGTAGATGACACTTGTTATCAGTATAAAGCAACCCAGTGTACAATCGTAGCTGCATTTGAAGTTGTCAAAGAGTTGAAAAGGAACATTGTTGCCCTTATTAAGCCTTGATGAAACAACTCTAGAAATATAGAAATCTGATGCAGAAGGACAACTTCCTCCAGTATAAACACAATTCCATGTCTAATTTGCTCTTTTTTTTTTACCTATAATTGGTTTGGTGGTGGCAGAGAACAAAATCATTTTAAATGAGCAATTTTAGTTTCCTCTCTTATTTATATCTCTTACTTGTATAGCACCAGCATATTCCGCAAAGCTTTATAGACATTGGTGGTCACTACCCCCCCCCCCCCTCCCATAGGACTCACAAAACTAAGAGTCTATCGACAACTCATCCAAGAATCACAAAAGTACCCAGAAAAAAATCTAAACAACATAGTCCTCATTTGTCTCAGTTAACGTCAGTGTTCATGATACAAGTTCCAAGACAAAAACTTTCCCAAAAGAATGCAAAGGCCTGTCTTACATTTGCTAAAAAAAAACCACCTTGATAATTCCTAATACTTTGGAAAATATTCTGTGGACTGGTGAGACAAAAATGGAACTTTTTGGAAGGCATGTGTCCCGTTATATCTGGTGTAAAACTAACACAGCATTTCAGAAAAAAAGAACATCATACCGACAGTCAAATGGGATGGGAATGTCATGGTCTGGGGCTGCTTCAGGACCTGGACAACTTTCTGGGGAACCATGAATTCTGCTTTTTAGGAAAAAATCCTGAAGGAGATGAGTTTGTATTTTTAAACTCAAGCGTACTTGAGTTCTGCAGCAGGACAATGATCTGAAGCGCACCAGCAAGTCCACCTCTGTATGGCTGAAAAAAAAAAAGGTTTTGGAGTGGCCTCATCAAAATCTAGACTTAATTATGATTCACATTCTGTGGCATCACCTTAAACAGACCATTCATTGCCAGTTATCGCAAACACTTATCGCTAGGTGTACTTTTAGATCTACAATTTTTGGGAATGTCTATTGCTTGGATCGCTCTTTGTTTAAAATTTTGATCAGAGGCGGAACAACGAAAAAATTGGTACTTTTGATTCTCTTCTACGATGAAAAATTTTGTAGACTGGGTGTTTTCAGACACAGGGATACCTAATGTGTATGTGTTTCACTATATATATATATATATATATATATATATATATATATATATATATATATATATATTTTAACTTTCATGTATTCTAGGGAAAGTGGGTGATTTGAATTTAATTTTTTTTTAATATCGTATTTATTAGACCCCTAGGGGTCTGATCAATAATACAATGCATTACAATGCTAATTCATTGCAAAATATTGGCATTTGTATGACAGGCTATATAGAGCTGCCTGTCATACAAATCATTGCTAGACAACTTTTGGAGCCTTCAGTAGGTTGGCCCTGTATCTCATTTCAATAGGCTCCTGGGAAATTGCTGCCTCAGTCAGCTTTGACCGAAGCATCAGGGCTTTAGTGCCCGCGATCAGTGTGGGCACTGATTACAGGTATTAGTGCCAGGTCTCTGTTATATATTACAGAAGAGATGCAGCAGCTATGGAGGTTGGTCAGGTCCTGAGCAAACACCATATATAAATACCCAATATCTGCTTTACTATTAAATCTTTTCATTTCTACAAAAGACTTTATGGTAACAAAACTTACTCTAGATTATTCTAATTTAGTTATGGAAAGTAATTGAAGGTCATAAGAGACATGCTAAAAGTTATAAAGTAAAATGTAAATCTCTGCCTTTGCATTACATAAGAGTAAGACAATGAAATGTTTGTTCAATAATATACTATGCATTTTTTCTATGGATTACCTTCTATAAACAGGAACATAGTGATGGCATAGTGTTTTACACATTATGTAAACAGATTTTTACAGCCAAAATCTGACTTCAAATCTGACGCCAATACAATTTAACATTGTTCTATATCATATTGTATGTAAGATTGTATAAATAGATGGGAGACATCCCATTTTAGCCATTATAACCTTTGTATGTAATATTCATCTAAGTCCTAAGTGGAAGTATTCAATCAGAGCGCATAAGAGTTGTTACAATGTCAGGATATTGTGTTTGGCTATTATCTCTAGCTTGTGTTTAATCATATAGGTTATATTGACCTTGCTTTTTTGCATTTTAGGTATGTGACATATACTGTGATCTGTATGTAAGTCCATTGAAACGATTTTCCAATGAAAGACATTTATGGCATATCAATAGGATATGCCATAATTGTCTAATAGATGTGTGTCCCACCTATCGCAACCCTCAACAATCTCTAAAATGAGCCCCCTGCTTCCAGCCTCCTTGGTCTGCAATATAACTGGTCGCGATCTAGCTGAGAGAACTTTCAGCTATGGTCCGGCTTTATAGAAACCACTTATCTCTAGCCTACACTGCTTTTGTAACTCCTATAGAAGGGAATAGGGGTTACGGAAACTGTGTAGAAAAGTGAGCTGGATATGCCATAAATGTCTTTAGTGGGAAAAAGTATTTAAAGAATATACGATTATAAGTTAGTTCTTCACACCATACAAAGAACCAATCTAAAGTAAATGACATTAAAAAACCACATTTGGAACAATACTAGCTGTGTAATATTTGCCTCCTTTTTTTTTTTTTTTTTTTAACAGGACAAATAGTACTTTCTTAATATATTTAAATTTGGAACTGCTATCATATAAGGGTGCATGCACACTACGTAACGCCGGGTGTGTATGAGAGCCGTACACGCCGGCGTTACAGCAGGGCTGCCGAGCACTTCCCATTCACTTCAATGGGAGCGCTCGTAAACGCTGCTGTTACGAGCGCTCACATTGAAGTGAATGGGAAGTGTTCGGCAGTCTGCTGTAATGCCGGCGTGTACGGCTCTCATACACGCCCGGCGTTACGTAGTGTGCATGCACCCTAACTTTTGTATTTATAGTTATTTTTTACTATTACTAGATTTTTTAATTATTATTGTATTGTAGAATAGGAGCTCAGGTTATCAGGGGAAGTCTTTTCTGTGTGTCCCCTGCTATATATGCTCTATATAAAGAACACTGATGACAATGATTTATTGGTGCCGGCCCATCAGAGCACTATTACCTAGGATCTCTATACAAAGACATGGATTTTGAATGCTTGATTCTTTTACATTGGGGCGATAAGTGTTTGGGAGACTTTACTCCCGTTTAAATGAGCTTGGATAAACCAGTAGCTTCATTATTTACTTTTCACAATCATTTTAAGAATTTTCTGATGATGGGTTTATTGTTGACACGTGATAACACATAACCTCTGAATATTCAGTATAGATTTAGAGTATGTCCACATGGCAGAATTTGTAGAAGTTGAAATATTCTGCTTCAGGCAAATCTATGCGCAGAATCTATGTCAAATTGTGCCTCATCCAAGTGGTATTTTTCCACCTTCCATTAATTCAATCTTTTTCAGTCTCAAAACCACCTCCAAATTCCTTCACATAAACATACCCTTACTTTGCTCAGAAATTCAGCTTGTCTGAGTTCTGCTGTGTAAAAGAAAATTTTGTATTCCTTTGTGAACACAAGTTTTATAGGTAACATGCAATGCAGAAAAAGTAATATGAAAATACTATATGTGTTATACAAATATACATAGTATCACTGTGTTATGTATTTTGGACATGTTCCTAAACAGATAAATTTGATATAGTGTATGATCTCATTATTTGTGTTCCTGTTTATCCATCTTGCAGCTGTCACTTTACGGTTACCGTACTCACAAGTCAAACTCTACCTGGGTCCGCTCAGCCTGTCAGACCTCTAAGATGCAGACCCAATCAGAGTTCTGTTTCACCATCCAATTCTGGGAAAAGGTGGGATATTTAAACTTGGCTTTAGCACTAGTCATTTGCTTGAGATCGCAAATGGTCTTCTTGCATTCTTGTGTTTATACCCTCTACTTTTCCTTGACTTTATGGATCTGATTACCGACATTTGGTTTGCTGTTTTGGTTTTCTATCTGTTTCTAATTTGACTACGACTTGAACTCTGAGATATGTCTGGTTACGTTTTGGCTACTGTGCGTTCTCCTAGTTTGATCTTGGCTTGTTTTATAAACCCCTCAGCCCGCCGCAGGATTATTGGTGTGGTTCTCTCTCTGCAGGTGTACTTTTTTTCTACTACCAAGTTTTGACTTTGCAACATGGGCTCCGAGCAGACCAGTCCATCCTGCCTTATGCCTCACTGATTATTTGCTAAATGTAGACCTAATCTGTTTTTTGCAACATATCAAGAAATTGCTCAAGTAGCAATTCCAATACAGATCAAGAAATTGCTTATATAGCAATTCCATAACAATGTCTCAATTAAATGTAAACTTGCATGCACAGTATCAGATAGTTTATCAAGTATAATAGAACTCAAATGTTAGATTAACAAAATTTTAATGGGTAATCTGAGTTAACTAATTTAATACCCAGCCCTTTTCAACTATTACTCTACACTTCTAAAAACTGAAATGGCAACACCACAAAGGACAAGCTTTAAGGTTATGCAAATGTAGCAGATGTCGCTAAAATCTGAAGCAAGCATAAATCTTGAAAACCTGTGAGGAATTGATAGAGAAAGTATATTGGAAAATTGTATAGCTTTTTAATATACAAACTTAACATTTGTCCCTTAATATGTGTTTGAAACTTGACACCCTCTTTAAAGTTTGTCTCTGGGTAGTGGAAAGCTTGTAGAGAACCAATAAATAAATAAATAAATAAATAAATATATTCTTTCACCTACATTACACTTCCCCATCCATATAAAAAAATACCTTGCTTCCATTTATTGTAGTTTCCCCTGAATTGTACTCAAGAGTCACCATTTGACTTTCTGAAGCTGTATGAGCTTTCTAAGAAACCAACTTTCAAGAGGGCACATAGCCTCAGATCTGGGAGATATTTATCATAATTCAATAGATATGCTCTCAAAGTATCCCACGAAAATGACAGAGGGCCAAATATAAATTCTAACATACGTGGTTTCAATTCCTCATAGAATATTTTATAATAATCTTTCATAACAAACCAGTGGATACCAATTCCGACCAGAGGCCTTATTAATTTTAGTATACTTGCTTTGTTGAGCCCTTGCTCAGAAATTAAGACCTCTATAGATTCAATAGACACACAATAATGTACATAAATTAGATTCCTCAATAAAATCTCCAACTTTCTACCAAAAGTCATGTTATTTAGATCCACATTATACAGTGCATGATATTCCCTAAAAACCTTTTCAATACCACACATGAGGTATTTTCTAATGTAAGAAGAGTCAATTATAACTGGAACAAAAATAGTGGACAGTTTTGTACATAATACTTTCGCCCTAGATATAGTACATTTATTACCATATTGCTAATAATGGTGTCAAGACAAAATAGAGTCTTCTTTAGTTTTGCCCACAGCATGGATTGAAGCGCCTCCCTTTTCAAAAGCAGAGTATACCTAGTATCAGCATTCACCAGATGTCTTTAATCTCTTCTGTTAGATGTAATTTTTTTTATTTAACTGTAATTTTTATTAAGTTTTTCACAAAAAAGTTACAAAAGGAATAAAACAAAAACAACAAGGGGAGGAAGGTAGATTGCCAAATCCTAAATAGGCAAGAACCAAATGCAAAAACGAAACAGCAAGACAAAAGAAAGACAAGGGGAGAAGACAACCACAAATGACAAGGGAAGAACAAAGAGGGAGGAGCAAGGAAGGGGAAGAGAAGGGGATACAAAGATCAGAGGCTCTGATGTCCCATAGGGTCCAGATAGAGCGGAAGGTGTCCAGAGTATTATTGAGACTAGCGGTCAGGAAATCAAGGCTTCTCACATACTTCATAAGCAGAAGGAGGATTCACACTCTTCCAATTTCTAGCAATGGAGGTCTTTGCTGCAGTAAATAGGTACAAGAAGAACCTAGATGCTTTACTACCTAGGTGTCTAGGAGGGAGGTTCAGGAGATAAACAAGGGGATCTAGGGGGACCCCTTGCATAAAAAGGGCATCTGTAAGAGTCCTGATCTCTCTCCAGAAGCCCAGGATGAGGGGGCATGTCCAGGAGATATGATACAGAGTACCTTCCGCAGCACTGCAGTGCCAACAACCCGAGGGAACTGCCAGGTTCAAAGCATGAAGAAGAGCAGGGGTGTAATACAGTGCATCAACAGCTTGTACTGGGCCTCCCTGAAGGTCACACACTGGGAGGATTTCTGAGCCCTAGACCACACAATCTTCCACTGTCCTGGATAAATAGGCCTGCCTATCGCCTCCTCCCATTTGGACATATAGCGGCGACTAACAGGGGAGTGAGTCACCGAAGAGGCGAGAAGATGGTAAATTAAAGAAATGAAACCCCTGGTGGACATGCCGTCCGGCAGATCTTCTCTAACACCGTAGGGAGTGACACCTTAGAGGACCCATGGAGGGAGTGTACAAAATGAACCACCTGGGAGTAGTGGAGCCACTCAGAAGCGGGAGGTTCAGGTTAGCTGTAAAATCGGCAAAGGGCCTGAGCTACAATGACGTAGAGTCAACCATATCGGCAATCCAGTAGAGGCCCGCTGCAGACCAAACCCTGACCATAGCAGAGGTCAAACTGTCAGGAAGGACGGGATTATACAATTTAGACACCATCGAGAAGCCAGTGGGGACATCAGGGAAAACCGGACACTGCAGGCAGACCAAATAGTCCTAGTGGAGCGGATGTGGCTCTGTTAGATTTTAACTTATTCAATCACTTGTTTTACAATTGCACACCATTCTGAATAGACAGCCCTCTTTCTACAAATTTTTCGGCTTCGTATATTATCCTCAAGACAGGTACATAAATATATCAGCGAATAAAACTGAATATAAGCAGTATACAGTATTAAACAAACGCTCCACAATCTCATGGTCTCCATTGATATAGTGGTAATAATAGTAATATACTGTTTTTTAAATGACATGCACACAGTCTACTGCCATATCTATATATTAAATATGTATGCCCAAACTAAAGCTACTACATAATCACTTGATATAGCAACATGGGCGCTAATCCATTTAACTTAGATATCTACTGTCAGAAAAGCTGACTTTGATATATAAAGAGTGGTATAACAGATACCTAATAATAATGTGATATAAATTCACAAATTTGTCATTCAGGGCCATTGTAAATTGTGACCAAAACCCCCCAGTTCTGAACACTAATGAGACTCCCCACCTAAGATAAATGACATTAATTTTAAATCATTCCATAATACTCATGTGTCAGTGTCATCTGACCACATCTATACGTGGCCTATTTTAATTGTAACAAACAGAGACTGCAACACATGCTGCATAAACAGAGTATGGATAGAAATATCATTAAACAGTCCTCCATCAAAATTATTATGAGCAGGCTCCTCTAAGAATAGCCTCCTTATATGCATAATAGTAGAAGCAACATAGAACATCTATTGGAGCTGAAGAAGGTAATTGATTGTTGTGTAATATCCTGCCACGAGGCAATTGGTAATTAAATTAAATCACAGCTTATTAGTGACATCCAAACTTTTCAATCAGATGGGCTGTATACATGCACTTTACTAATACTGGTTCCCCATTTTCCCTCAACATGCTGCAAAAAATGAGTTAATAACCAAGAAGTATTAGTAAATAATTTTGCCAAGTTTCTATGTAAAAACAAAAACATTTAGCTGAAAGAGACCTGATTATAAATCATATCACTGAAAAAAGAAAGGCCACATTTACCTAATATTAAGTGTAGTAATGGTTCACTACAGGATGCATACAGGCCCAAATGGAATATCATGGAGATCGCATAGGTGAAAGATACTGATAACGCAGGTAGTCATTTGTATTGCCAATGCACATGGATAAAGCTTATATAATATATTAGTGACATAAAACACTGTCTACCAATAAGTATTTGGACACCCATGCAAATGAAGATATCTACGGTTGTGAGGTACGTCACGCCTTCCGCCATTAAATAAGAAACAGCACTGGCATTAATGCAGGGGTATTAGTCGCATGCAAGATTTCATGAGGTGCGTTGTTGTCAGGAGTAATTGTGAGGTACCACAGAAATGGTTGATCCTTAAAGGACATAGCAAGCGAACTGAATTACCCAAAATCAACAGTGGCCTATGTGATTACGAAGTGGAAGGTAAACGGTGATTGTCAGAATGTGTACCGAGTCGGCAGACCCCCGAAACTGGGAGATAGACACCGATGAGTGCTGGCCAGAGAAACCGCACACAACTGATGGCTCACATACACCAGGAGTTTCAACAGGCACCCGAGAGTATTGTGTCGATCAGTACCATCCCTAGGGAAGCATCTGCTGGGTTCTACCAAATATTGAATATGAATAAATGCTGGTTTTCTATTCTACCACAGATGTCTACTTATTGGTAGACAGTGTAATGCAAAGTGCACAATGCTGGCCGACAGCCTATTAGTGACCCATACTTTTCCATCGCACAGGCTTTCTAGCACCTGTTTATATGAACCCCATTAGTACTAGCACTCCATTTTCACTCAACCAACATAGCAGAGCTTGGATGTATCCTGCAAAAAAATGAGTTAATAACCACACCAATGGAGTGTGTGCAAATGTGACTATATAGAAATAAAATTTGTAACCTAGCAACATAACAGAGTGTACACAAACCATCATTTTGTAATAGATATTAAGCTTTAAATGTATAAGGATGTTGTATGTATACTCTATGGGATTTTATTAACAGATCTATGCCAGAAAACTGGTAAAGAAGTGGTGCATGGCTGTGATTTTGTGGCAAATGTGTGCACTTTGATGTTTTTCATCCTGATGGTTACTTTTTAAGACAGATCAAGGCTGGATCCCCCTAAAAGCCTCTTAATAATTTTGGTACATCTTGTGTCAATGGGGAATTGATTAAGACTGTTATAGGAATCGCCAGTCTTAATTAATTACCACTGCGTGCAATTGCAGACATATTTCACAGTGAGACTAGAAATTTGAAGACCATAACACTAATTGTTCAAATAGAATATTTAGATTTGTTGTTCATCATGAATTGAGATTAGATCACATTATATCAGGTTAGATTTGTATATATTCGGTTACTAATATAAGTAATCAGGATCATTAATTATGCCCATCCTCAATCTGTCACTTGTATTTTTTTTCTACATCAGTCTGTCCCTTTTAATAATCTGCTATTTTTCTCTTATTGGGAAAAGTCATTTTTAACTAGGCACATACAGTGTTGGCCAAAAGTATTGGCACCCCTGCAATTCTGTCAGATAATACTCATGTTCTTCCAGAAAATGATTGCAAGCACAAAGTCTTTGGTATTAATATCTTCATTTATTTTGCTTGCAATGAAAAAACACAAAAGAGAATGAAAAAAAGTCAAATCATTGATCATTTTACACAAAACTCCAAAAAATGGGCCGTACAAAAGTATTGGCACCCTCAGCCTAATACTTGGTAGCACAACCTTTAGACAAAATAACTGCGAACAACTGTAACCATCAGTATTATCTGACAGAATTGCAGGGGTGCCAATACTTTTGGACAACACTGTACTTGCATAGCCTTTAGAAAGGCTATTCCACACCTACCTTTTTTTATGTAAATCGCCTCAGTAGTTTTTGAATGAGCCATTTTTTATTCATGATAATTAGCCTCTTGTGTGCACTCCGTAAGTCTCATCGTGCACCCTCTGCTATTGTCTCCTGTGTGTGTGTACAGCACAGGCTGCTGTTGCCGCTGATGAATCCTCTCCCTGCTCACACAAACATTAGGAGGGAATAGCAGAGAGGGTGCACAATGACATCTTCCTGTGCTCGCTGGAAGCTAATTAGCATATGAATAAAAACGGGCTCATTCAAAAACTACTGAGGCGATTTACATACAAAAGCTAGGTGTGTAATAGCCTTTCTAAAAGCTATGCAAGTATGTACTTAAAAAAAGACTTTTCCCAATGATTGAGCCCCTTTAAGTATCACTTGCATAAGAATATGAATAAAATCATTAGATAATTCAGAAGAAACGTTCTTGTGGTGATATATATGTTCAATGTGATGATAACTATTATTTCAACAATTGGAATGATAGATATAAATGTTACATATAATTAGTTGGCTTTACAAGTGCAGTATTCCATATAATTATCCACTGATATCAGATACGTAGTCCTCTGGCTGGTCTGATTAAAATTTGATTTTTAGTGATTAAAAAACAAATACACAAATTAGTGAATGTAATTGAAATGTTGTCATTAGAATCACTCTTTAAATTATTATTTACTACTTATATTATACTAGCTGTTACCCGCGACTTCGTCTGCGGTGATTGTAGAAGTGGGTATATACAGGCGTGGGTAAGGTTTTCGTAGTGTGTATAAGGTATGGGATATGAAATGTAACTTTGTATCTTGTTTTTGCTATAATTCAGAGAATACGAGAGACTTTTGTGTTGAAGTTAATTTGTATTTGAGCTGCTATACGGTGTTGTGAGAAACTTTAGTGACTTTGGGACAGAGGTATTTGAAGTTAACCCTTTCCCACCAATGGCATTTTTTGATTTTCATTTTTGACTCCCCTCTTAATTTTTCCTGGGACAAATTTTTCTTCATGATGCCACCATTATTTATTCTATATAATGTACTGGGAAGCAGGGAAAAAATTCAGAATGGGGTGGATTTGAAGAAAAAAATGCATTTCTGCGACTTTCTTACGGGCTTTGGCTTTACGGCGTTCACTGTGCAACCAAAATGACATGTCCCCTGTATTCTGTGTTTCGTTACGATTCCGGGGATACCAAATTTATATGGTTTTATTTACATTTTGACCCCTTAAAAAAAATCCAAAACTGTGTTAAAAAATAATTTTTTGAAAAGTCGCCATATTCCGACAGCCGTAACTTTTTTATACGTGCGTGTACGGGGATGTATAGGGCCTCTTTTTTTTGCGGGACCAGGTGTACTTTGTAGTTCTACCATTTTCGGGAAATGTTATTGCTTTGATCACTTTTTATTCAAATTTTTATCAGAACAAAACAGTGAAAAAATGGCGGTTTGGCACTTTTGACCATTTTTCCCGCTACGGCGTTTACCGAACAGGAAAAATATTTGTATAGCTTTGTAGATCGGGCGATTTCGGACGCGGGGATACCTAACATGTATGTGTTTCACAGTTTTTAACTACTTTTATATGTGTTCTAGGGAAAGGGGGGTGATTTGAATTTTTAATCCTTTTTATTTATTTTTTTATATTTTTTTTACTTTTTTTAAACTTTTTTTTTTTTTGCATTTATTAGACCGCCTAGGGGTATTGACATGGGTGGGCAGTGTCACGGATTGTCAGAGCGGTGGGGGTCGGCAAACATGGCTGCTCCGGAGCGTTAAAGAGAGCCTCCTGGAGTATCGTTAAGGTGAGGGGCAAAGTGGTAAAGTATATGTATATGTGATTGTGTGGGTTTAGGGGCGAGGCTGTAGAGGGCAATATGAATTTTGTGGCTTGCTATGGTCCAAAGTGTGTGAGATTGCAGAGATGGTGGTGTGAGTTAGGGTTTTGTGGGGGTCCTGGCACAAACGTATGTGCGCTATTGTGAAAATTTCAGCCAAATCAGTGGAGCGGTTTTTCCGTGATTGAGGAACAAACATCCGAACATGCAAACACAAACACACAAACCCACAAACTCACAAACTTTCACATTTATAATATTAATAGGATTACTATTTATTGATACAATAGTTCACTCAGTCTACAGAGCACTTATTAGAAACAAACTCTTTGTACCATAAGAATGCTAATAGTATTAACTATTCTCTTTTCCTAATATAATGAAAAATATAGACATATCGCTGTTTCTATACTTAAAAGCAAACAAAATATGAAATTGCAATCTACCACCTCTCCCAATTCTAATCTCCGTACAATTCCATATTTCTCCTACCAGACTTCTACCAATGATCTAAGATTTACATCAATATTTAAAACCTCCCCCTTCTGCCTCCGTCTCCAAGACTTTTCTTGAGCTGCACTAGTTCTTCGAAATGTGCTACCCCAAACAATCAGATCAAGGCTGAGACCCCACATTGCAGAAATGCTTCTTTTTTGTTGCAGCTCTTATATTTCTCCCTTCTGCTCAATCCACTCTTGGCTTTGGCTCAAGATAACACAGCAAAATCTGCAACCAAAAAAAAATAAAAATAAAATAAAATGCTTTTCTGCAAGAAAGGGTTTTAGTGCAAAGAGGTGTTCCATTTCCGAGACATTTTATTATATTATTGGGATACTAGTGGGCCAGTAAACTTAACAACCAAGCCCTCACCTGTTCTCACGCCTCCATCTCCAGTGACCGTCCATCCATTTGTTTATATAGAGGACCCCAGCTGTTTCTGCCAGGTGACCACTGCAACCAATCACAGACCTCAGCAGTCAGCTTTTGCCACTTGTGAAGAGGTCACCACTAGGCCTGTGACTGGCTGTAGGAGTTCCCATGCACAAACGGTGCGTCATTGGTGATGTCAGAAGAAGAATGGACCTGTCGTCACTGGAGACAGAGTCTCAGGAAGAGGCAGTGGCGTAGAGCCCAGGACATTAGGGAATTCGGCGGGCCCCTGATGTTTTGGGGTTTTTTTTATAGGCCGATACCAGTGTAATCCTGTCTGTGTTAATAACGAGATGACTGCTCAAAAGAAATCTCCTACAGAACAGGGAATATCAGCATATTAAAGAATTAAAAAATAAATAAATGAATATAGATATTGACATTGAAAATAAAAAAAATAAAAATATTAACATGAAAGTATTAACATGAAATCATGGTTTTAAAAAATTAGTCACTTTCTGATGATATGTTCCCTTTAAACATAAATTAGAAGAAAGCTGGTAACAAACTTTACTAAGCTCGTTATAGTCACAGCACAGTAATCAGATATCTGCCTGGTAACGAGCTGTGCATCTGTGTGCTCATCACATGACCATGGACTGATTTTTATCAACAAGAAGTATACAGAATGACAGCAAGCAGAGATCTAGTAAACTGAGGAATTGATACAGAAAGTATATGGGAAAATTGTACAACTTTTCATTGTACACACAATAACATTGGTCTCTCAATATTGTTCTGAAGGTGGACAATCTCTTTAACCAAGGTAAGTTTGCTTAGAGTATTCAAGGGGTTATGCCTGTGCATAGCGGATAAATATCTTATCAGATAATCCCAGATACCTTATCGCTATGATAAGGTAGCTGGACATAGGGTATTGTGGTCGGGAGATGAATGTTTATCCTTATTACTTTTATTGGGGGCTCTTAAGGGTGTTATACTGCATAGGGAGCAATAAGGAGCATTATACTGGGGGGCAATTACAACATGTTGGGCCAACTAATGGGGGATTTTACTAAGTATGGGGCACTAGTGTTTCATTAGGGCTCCCTCACACACAGTATAATACTCCTTAACGCCCCCACACATAGTATAAAGCTCCTTAGTGCCCTCCCACAGTATAATACTACATTAGTGTACCCACACAGTATAATGCTACATCAGTGACATACCACACAGTATAATGCCATATCGTTACCCCTAAAGTATAATGCCATGTTGGTGCCTCCCCACACAGTACAATGCCACACTGGTTGAACCCTACACAGCATGATACCATGTTTGTGCTTCCCCTACACAGTATGTTGCCACATAAGGACCCCACCAAAGTATAATTCCACATTTCCCCTTACTAACTAGTGCCATTGATCCCTCTATTCCACTTGACCACCAGGAAAGTTTAACCCATTACAGCCACAGACATTTTTTTATTTTCATTTTCATTGACTCTCCACCTCCCAAATCCTATAACTTTTTTATTTTTCCATTCCCAAAAATTAAAAAAAAAATGAAAATGTGGTTGAATTAAAGAAAAACTGATTTTGTTCGACTTTCTTACAGGCTTTATTTTTACACTTTTTACTATGCAGTTAAAATGACATCACCTGTATTCTATAGGTTGGTATGATTCCGGGGACATGAAATATAAATAGTTTTTTTACGTTTTAACTCCAAAAAAATCTCAAACTTTTAAAAAAAAAAGAAAAAAGAAATTTCTTATTTCCATGTACAGGGATGCATAAGATGTGCTTTTTAGTAATAACATTTTGAGGATTGTCTGATGTTTGTGTTCAAATTTGACTCAGGTGTTTTATTCAAATTTGTATGGGAGGAAAAATGACTCTTACGATTTTTTTTAATCCTCCTATGACTAAGATGGGCTTGACATAGGAACAGAATGACTCCATGATCTTGCCACACAGGAGCTGTCCTGAAACGTAAAAGGCACATGACTGGTGAAGGGTCAAAATTTTACTTTGGGGGGACATATCTAAAAGCAAAGTTTAGCTCTGGGTCTCCATTGTGAAGCGGAGAAGGGTTAAATTAACATGTTAATAGTTTTTCCTAACTTTTCTTGCCTAAACCTTTTCTGACTAAACCTTATAGTCAGATGTTTCTTATTGTCTGAAGAATACGGTAAATACTGGATGGATTCAGCTATTGCTCAACTAAGAGCTTCAAATGATGGTGGACCCCAGTCAGTGGTCCTTTATAAAAGTAGTTGAGCAATCCTGCTCTATACCATGGATAGAAGATGAAGATTTTGATAATATTTTACTGAAGAGAAAAACTTTTATTATATTTTTTTCATTTTTACAGTGCAAAATTAATAATTAAAATGAAGAAAATAGAAACTATACTGTAGCAGATGTATAGTGCCTTACAAATATAGGCATGAAATCCAAATGAAGCCAGTACTTGTATACTGTATATATACACAACACTTGTGTTTATTCATTGCTATGTACCATTGCAGCATCTAATCACTATGGCACAGCTCGTAATGCCATGATTTTCATATCCCTCTGCACCAACCTCTGCCAAATGGCTCAACATTTTCCAGTTCATTTAAAATGTGTTAAAACATACCTTGCTCAGCCAACTTTCCTTGAAGCTTTGGAGTAGAAATCATATTTCCTTCCTTTTTCTATTACACTTTGGTGTACATCTTTTATCATTCCCATGAAGAGTTTTCTACAAAATACCTCTGTAAAATCCAGCTCATGAAAATCCCTTGCAGGCTAATGGTGTCTGGAGCAAGTTCACATAGTCTAAGTATTAATTAAATACTGTATATAGAATATGGCCCCTGGGATACATCTGTTCTTATTAGTTAAGTCTATCAGGATTAAATGAAAAATCTCTCTTCTTAGTTCTTGCCTCATTTTAGAAGGGAAAAGCAGATAGCAGTCCCACTGTATTCATTATATGAAACAGAAAACTTTTCTGACTTTTCATTGCCTTTTAGTTTACTGTAACAGATCATTGTTTATCCTCCTCCACAGAATTTTGCAAAAAATGTTTTAATTTTTAGGGTCTGTTCACACAGAGATTTTTGCAGTTTTCAAAAAACTCCTCCCATTCATTTCAATGGGAGTCAGTAGCAGTTTTTCCTTATTTTTTTTTTTTTCAGATAGAGGGGAAAAAAAAAACAACATGACCTATCTTCAAGCAGATTCTGGTTTGAAAAGACCCATTGAAATCAATGGGAGGCAGAAAAAAAGTGACGTGTTTTGCAAAAGCCGCATCAAAAACTGGATTTTTTTTTTATAAGGGAAGTTTCCTAGTTCATACAATGTGCTGGATCAAAAAACATGTAACAAAAACTCATCATGTAAAAAAAAATACATGTAAAAAAACCCATCTAATTCCTAAGGTCGGGGTCCCATGGGACATAAATACCACAATTTGCCCGCAACATAAACGCCACAGGAAAAATTGCAGCATTTTACACTGATTGCAAAGTGGATGGGATTCTAGAGAATCCCATGCCCACTTTGCGGTAAAAACCGCGGTGCGGACATGCCGCAATTTCTAAAACTGGCGCGGGTTTGGAAATCACAGCATGTCAGTTATATCTACAGAAACCTTAGATATAATTGTAACAGAAAGTCTGTGGAGGAAAACTGTGCAAACTTTCTGTTTAAAGTGCTGGGGGAAGGACCATGATGCTTTTTCCCACAGTGCTTTATTGCTGCAGGATGTCCCGTTGGTCCTTAGCCTAAAGCAGCTCTTTTCAGCCTGCAAAAAACTCCATGTGAACATACCCTAAAGTGAAATTGCGACACATATTCTGTTACACAGAATTGTATTCTAAATAATTCTTCAATGATCAATCAACAGAGAAATTCCCTACTCATAGGGACATATACATGTCCATATGGCCATGTAGGTTGATACATGTTTGAAGTCAACAAAACCAAGGGGATTTAGTTGAATATACCCAACTTTAGCCACTTAATATACTATATATAAAGTCTGAATACTATATCTCTTAATATATAAAAATGAGTTTCTCTCCGCCTGTCTGTTCTTTATGCGCAACCAAATGACTGGACCGATCCTCACCAAATTTGGTACACAGGTACATCAGGTGTCCTGGAAGGTTTTACACCAGATCTCAGCTCTCTAGGATGTACTGTTCCTGAAATACAGTATTTTCAAAAAAATTACCCGCATTAGCTAATACAAGCTTGCAAGTCTTTCACTCATATTCCAACTGCTATACACACAGTCACATGTCCCTTATCAGCCAATAGAAGCTTGCAGGCACTTAATCTTCTCCAAATGTACACAGCTTTACTCCAGGTTTACATAACAACCCACTGCTGTAGGTCAGCTTTAAAGGGGCAGGCCGCTGTGGATGATACTGTTACAGAAGGTCACATACACACAGCTTTACCCCAGGTTTCCATAACAACCGATCACAAGTTTTTCACTGATATCCAAACTGAGATACACATGAGCACATGGCACTTATGGACTAATGGAAACTTGCAGGTTTTTCAGTCTTGACATAGACACAGCTTTACACCAGGTTTCCATAACAACCAACCTATTCTTATGGGGAAACTACACAAACAAAAAATTTTATATACCCGTGCAAAGCCGGGTCCTTCTAGTAATTTATATACTTTACCTACTTTTGCTACCTTTATATACCCAACTTTAAGGTACCCCTAAGACCCTATGAGCCATTAATAACCTTATATTATCTTTAGAAAGTATACCAGGTGAACAAAAATCTAATGGATCTAAGTCTTATTTAGCAATTATTCTGACCAAGTGCCTTTTTAGTTAGATTCTATCACAAATTTAGCCTCCAAGAGACAAATCTTTATTGTGAAACAATAAAGTGTTCAGTACTACAGATATAGCAGAGTTATTTCAACTTTCTACAGTGAGATAAATAGTAGCAGTGTGATATCTTAACACAGGATACAACAAAGGCCAATGAAAAGTCATTGACATATGTTTTTCAATTAACTTTTTTTGTTGTTGTATACAATTAGATATTATGCTGCAGACATTTGGGTTAACTCTACTACTTCCTATATCTATCAGTTTGAGACCTGGTTCGCATCTGTGTTCGGTATTCTGTTTAGCGAGTCCGAATGGGGACCCCCCTAACAGAATACCGACCGCATTGACAAGCAGTGAGAAATAAAAGCACTCGGAACCCAAAGACTATAATGGGGTATGTGTGTTTTCTGCACAGTGCCCACACGAATCATGCAAAGAGAAAAGTATTTCATGAAGTTCATGAAACAGGCCTTACAAACTTCTGGGCATAGGTCATAGGTGGACGATATTGATCAATGGGGTCTGGATACTCAGACCCCAAACAATCAGTTATACAGAGAAAAAGTCTTCAGCTGAGCATGTGTCCTCCTTCTCTTCTGTTTGATTATGCTCAGATATTGAAGTGTGTGATGTATAGAATGATAGATAGCCTGTTGACATTCAGTGAATCTATATGCTGCATACTCAGCTTTCACAGGAGCCGAGCAGAAACTAGGGGGCACAGTGCTTAGCTGAGCTGTTGAGTTCCTATGTATTAGCAGTTGGCATCTCATAAGTTAATAACAATATCATTTATTTTGCACAATTCTGCACTGCCTATCCCCTGCTTTACTTGCAATATTTGAGGTACAAGTAGTTAAAAGTAAGGTTGTGCTGATTTAGTGTGTTTTTAACCCCTTAGCGACCCTTGACGTAACTGTACGTCATGGGTCGCATGGGGATGTATGGAGCGAGCTCACACGCTGAGCTCGCTCCATACACGGCAGATGCCGGCTGTATAATACAGCCAGGACCTGCCACTAACAGCAGCGGTCGGTGCCCGAGCCGATCGCTGCTGTTAACCCTTTACACACTGCGGTCAAACGTGACCGCAGTGTGTAAACGGCGCCGGCGGCATGGGCGCCGCCATGTTTTGCCGATCGCCGCCCTCCTGAACGTCACATGAGGGCGGTGATCGGTTGCTATGACAGCCGGTAGCCTATTGAAGGCTTCCAGGCTTGTCTCTGCACTAGATCTATTAGACGATGCCAGAGGCATCGTCTAATAGAAGTGCTGCGATTTTCCTATTCACTGCAATACTGTAGTATTGCAGTGAATAGTATGAGCGATCAGACTCCCTAGGTTTCAAGGTACCTAAGGGGTCTGATCATAAATGTAACAGAAGAAAAAAAAAAGTTTTTAAAAGTATTAAAAAAATAAAAAAAAAATATAAAAGTTCAAATCACCCCCCTTTCCCTAGATCAGCTATAAAAGTAATTAAAGAACATTAAACATAAACATATTAGGTATCCCTGCGCTCCAAAATGCCTGAACTATTAGAATATTAAAACATTTATCCCGTACTGCGAACGGCGTAGCGTCAAAAAAAATAAAAACAGCCAAAAAGCGTTTTTTTCAACACTTTGCCTCCTATAAAAAATTTAATAAAAAGTGATCAAACCATCAGATCTTTCCCCAAATGGTATCAATAGAAACGTCATCTTGTCCCGCATAAAAAGACACCACAACCAGCTCCATACATGGAAATATGAAAAAGTTACAGGTGTTAGAACATGATGACACCAATTTTTTTTTCTATTTTGCAAAGTTTATCATTTTTTTAAAAGTATCAAAAAATTTCAAATACTATATAAATTTGGTATCACCGCGTTTGTACTGACACGTAGAACACAGTTAACATGTCATTTGTACCAAACAGTGAATGCTGTAAAAATTAAACCCATAAGAAAATGGCGCAAATGCATTTTTTCTCCAATTGCGCCTCATTCTGAATTTTTTTCCAGCTTCCCAGTACATTGCACAGCATATTGAATGGTGCCATTACAAAGTACAATTTGTCCCGCAAACAATAAGCTATCATGTGACTCTGTGAACTGAAAAATGAAAAAGTTATGGCTCTTGAAATGTGAGGAGGGAAAAACGAAAATGCGAAACCAAAAAATGGCCTGGTCCTTAAGGGGTTAAAATGCTTTCAAATATCATAATATTATATAGCAATATTTTACATTTTCACATCCAAATAAAACCTATACAGTTGGTAAATAAACACAATCACTGATGCAACCTGTAGACAACTTTGGACTCTAAAGGGGTTAACAACCACCTAAGTGTCTTGGCACACCGTGGTTTGAAGAAGAGGTTAGCAACTATTTAAACACCCGCACATTTCTAAACATAACTACAATCTTGTGTGACAGTTACCATGGAAACATTTTCTTTTTGTATTTCAAGGAAAACAGTGTTAAGAGCAGGCATTTGTGTGTAAGAAAAAAAAACATATAGCTGTAATGTGCATCACCTCTATTCCTATGGTTGGTGTCTACTTTGGGCAAATGTAACATTACCACCGAGTCTGTTCTAAATATAAACTGCAAGGTCAAAGTATTTCAGTCTCTAAGTTTATGTAATATTTTCAAAATGCAGAGCTTTATCGCTATTGTGTGTGGCAAATTAGATGAATGAGTTACCTATTCATGGCTGACTCTATACTATGCACTATTTGTTACATACAGAATGTGTCTCCATAAGTCTTCACTTATTTAAAGGGAGTCTGTCAACAGTAAAATTGGTATAAGACTAATGACAGTACCTTGTAGGGCAGCTTCTACACTTTCCAAAGGCGTCTTTCTTATTCTCCATTGCACCTCTACTCTTATGCAAATAACTGAAAATGGCGATGTTTCAGAGAAAGGAGAAGGATGCAACTGTCTGATTGATACTTAGTCCCTTAAGGTTCTTTTCTTATCACCTCATTTGATGAGCTATAGTATGATAATTTTTCCAGCAATGTAGCTATATAAGGGCTTGTTTTTTTGTGGAGCAAGTTGCATTCTCCAATGGCACCATTTTGAAGTACAACCTTTATTGACTACCTTTTATTTCTGGAGGGAAAAGTACATAAAAAACATCAATTACTTCAGTGATGGATGCAAACCCACAACTTGTAAGCAACTAACTTCACTGAAGGTGAGAGCAACAAAACTAAAAAAAATAACTTTTATTTCTGCTGTTAAAACACCCCAGGACTGAAATAAATATGATACTAAATACCGCCATAAAAAAAGAGAGAGCCCTGCAAAAGATACCTTGCGCAGTATATGCCAAACTAATACACAATAGTTTGCAGGACTATGTAACTGAGTGGGTTTAATATATAAAACTTACAATAAGAACCAAGTAACCGATAACAAAGTTCCTATAGAGCAGCAGTTCTCAACCTGTGGGTCGCGACCCCAGCGGGGGTCGAGCGACCAAAACACAGGGGTCGCCACATACCTCCCAACCTTCCCAATCGGTGGGAGGTATGTCCCGGTTTCAACTGATCGGCGCCCGGAGGACGCCGATGAGTTGAAAAAACAGGCGATTAAAGCAGGAGCTGTCGCAGCCAGCTCCTGCTTTAACGCTGTGCTGTGGCTTCTGTATGTGTAGCCGTGATGTGATGATGTCACATCGCGGCTACAACTATATGAGTGAGCGAGACTGAGCGGGCAGGAGGGAGTGTTGGAAGGTGAATGTAAGTGGGGTTTTTTTTGTTTTGTTTTAAACATTAAGGTGGAACATAATGAAGGGGCAGATGAAGGGGGGACGGCATGACACTGGGGGCAGAGATGGAGGGACATGAAACTGTGGGCAGATGAAGGGGGCCGGCATGACACTGGGGGCAGAGATGGAGGGACATGAAACTGTGGGCAGATGAAGGGGGGACGGCATGACACTGGGAGCAGAGACGGAGGGACATGAATCTCTGGGCAGAGATGGGGGGAACATGAAACTGGGGAACAGATGGGGACATGAAACTGGGGGAAGAGATGGGGGACATGAAACTGGGGGCAGATGAAGGGGGGTACGGCTTGACACTGGAGGCAGAGGTGGGGGACATGAAACTGGGGGCAGAGATGGGGGACATGAAACTGGGGGCAGAGATGGAAGTGGGACATGAAACTGGGGGCAGATGAAGGTTATATGAAACTGGGGGAGAGATGGCGGGGGGCATATAATGTACAGGTGACTGTAGGAGGATTATACTGTGTGGGAGCACATGAAAAATGAATGAGAATGGGCGGAGTCAAGATAAAAGTGGGCGGAGCTAGATTTTCTCCCTCTTTCTATTCTTCAAAAGTTGCGGGGTATGCCTAAAACCATCAGAAAATACATATTTCTGATGGCTTTAGCCACTGAGAAGCCGCGCTACTGCCTGCAGCAGCGCTATTCAGCTGGAACGCACGCTGTTATGGATGCGTGTTCCAAACTGAATGGGGTCACCGCAACATAAGGAACTGTATTGCGGGGTCACAGCATTAGAAAGGTTGAGAACCACTGCTATAGAGTATTAATATGTTGGAAAACTGACTGCGATAAAGGGAGAGAGAATGCCTTGGACATAAATGTAGAGCCATGCAATTCAATCTAACAAATACAGAGTTCAGCCATGCGATTAACCCAATCACTACCTTCAGTGAAGTTAGTCCCTTACAAGTGGTGGGTTTGCATCCATCAGTGAAGTTTGAGTTTTTGGCTTAGGCCGGGTGCATGTTTGATATCATTATCTCTTATTATCTGATACATTTGGTCGGATATGGCCGGCTTTCTATCTGATGACCCAAACCCAGATAGATGGTTAGAAGAAGCTAAAGTAGTTTCTTCAGAGAGGGAATTTATTCAGCAAGAACAATTTACTTAATTGAAGGATACTTTTAAAAATCTGACTAAATGCCATCATGAATTTGTAAAATCTTGGTGGAAAGTTCAGGGGTTGCTTCACTATCAAGAGCATAATATTATTCCTAGAGGTTTACATAACCCTATTCAACTATACATTAGAGCATGTACCACCTCTTTGTGTGCTAAGTGGGGAAAGGAAGTAACAGAATCATCACTTAGGCTAATAGGGTTTTTGTTAGAGGAGGAGGAGCTGGTCTTGAAAAACTGTATGTCCAAATTGAAAGAAACTATAAAAAAAACTCAACCAGTGACCCTGATTATACCAAAAAGAAGCGAGAGCTACAGCTTAAAGGAGTTTTCCAGGCATAAAATCTTTTTTTTTTTTTTTGGAAAGGTGTGCTAGTGCTAGTGATGGGTTAATAAATACACCCATATACCTTTAGCAGTTATTGGAGTGATTTCTGGGTGTCTCTGGTTGCTGCTGCATCCTCTGTGTTTGTTTACAGGCTGTTACTTCCTGCTGTGCAACTTCCTGTGTAGCTGCTGCACTAACTCCCTCTCACTCAGCCCCCCCCTCCTCTCTCACTCTGTTACAAAACCCTCCATCTAGCCCATTCCACCCTGCCTGTCTCAAAAAGCCAAGTCCCTCCCACTCTCACTGACTAGCGATCCCGCCCATTTCTAGCCCCTTCCACTCTCCCCATCTCCTAGCTAAGCTATTCCACCCACTGCTAGAAGACAGGAAGAGGAGGAAGACCCATTCCCTGGACACAGGAAGGCTTGGTAAGTATTGATTGGGATAAGGGAGGGGGAAGAGTGATGGTGATGTTTTGTTTCAGATGTGGTGAAACGGAACATCACCGGATTATCAAAAAGTGTCCCTGGAGCAGTCACATGACTGCTCCAGGGATACGGATAGTTATAGATTTTATAAATTTATGTAAATTAGAAGTTAGGTGGGGGGAGGGAGTTTGATTTAGGGGTTAATTATCAATTTATCCTGGACAACCCCTTTAATATAGACAAATACACTTCATTCATTAATAATAGAAAACACCATCAATTTCAAATTGATCTTTTAGAATACAAAGAAAACTGAGCTTATTTTGGACTTCAGGATAAGAAACTGACCAGTGATATCTCCTCCTCTGATTTAAGACACATCAGGCATTGAGATAGTCAAGACCTATAAGTACCTGGGTGTGCTCCTCAATAATAAGCTGGACTGGGCTGATCACCTGGAGGCGCTGCACAGAAACAGCCACAGCAGGCTCTACCTGCTCAGGAGGCTAAGGGCCTTTGGAACCCAGGGGCCACTTCTTTTTAAACTCTGTGGTAGCATCAGCCATCTTCTTTGGAGTGGCCTGCTGTGGGAGTAGCATAAAAGCCAGGAAAAGAAATAGACTTGACAGGCTGGTTAGAGGGACCAACTCTGTCCTGGTGATCCCCCTAGACCCAGTACATGTGCTGGGTGACAGAAGGATATTGTCTGTGGGGCGCTCCATGGAGAACAACTCCCACGCCATGTATGAGACCGTGACAGCACTGGGCAGTACTGATTACTACTGACAGTAGTGATTGACTGCTTCACCCCAAGTGTGAGAAGGAGCTCTATTGAAGATCCTTCCTCCCAACCATGGTCAGGCTGTATAATCAACATCAGGCCAAGCGGAGATCACTTCTTCTGTTCCGGAACTCCAGTGCTCCTATACATCTCAGCAGCTGTATCATCGGTTCTGTAGTGCTACAATGTTCTGTCAGCTCCAGCAGCTCTCTTCTGCCACCATGTCAGAAGCTTTTGACCTTCACAAGAGTGCTGATCCATAAGAATACCCCAGATCAGCCACCTCAGTATTGTGAGGGTTCCTGGGACTTCTATACTTTGGTATGATAAGAGATATCCTGTGTGAATTTTAATGAGTACGTTTGTTTCTTTTTTTTATACCAGGGGTCAGCAACCTTTGGCTCTCCAGCTGCTGTGAAACTACAACACCCAACATGCTCCATTCACTTCCATGGGAGTTCCAAGAACAGCAGATCAAGTAGGCTTGCTGGGAGTTGTAGTTTTACAATGGCTGGAGTGCCGAAGGTTGCCTACCCTTGTTTTAGATTATGTTGACCAGAAGCCAGAGCTCAGATTATAGCTCTGAGTCTAAGAATTGTGATATCTGTAAAAGATCCCTTTCCATCTTGTACGCTAAGCCCCCATTTTCTTCCTGCCTGGATAGAATTATGGCAGAGGAATCTCCCCCTCTTATGGACAGTATTAGGGGCATCGTTGAGCAAGAGGTCTCCTTTTCCTTACAGGGATTGAGACACTTCACTGCTCTACCAAGCACCTCCAGAGACAGCCTGAGGCCTCCTCAGAGCTCTGAGAGAGATTTGTTTAAGAAACTTCATATGAAGGAGAACTTAATTTATTATTATTATTATTAGTAGTAGTAGTAGTAGTATTATTATTATATCCAGATAAATAAAATTCAAGAGTGTATTCAGTTATCTCATGACTGTATAGATCTGCAGTACCAGTCAAAAGTTGAAACATACTGACTCATAGAAGCAAAACTATCATCAAAATTATATACACTTCCTATAAGAATACATATCCTTGATGAAACATTAAATAGTATAGCATATTCAATGCAAACATATTGTCAGATTTCTTTGAGTTCAAAATGTATGTTTAATCCCCAGCACATGAATTTGATGTCTACATTACATATCTCCATCCATTCCTAAAGTATTTTATTAGCTTTGGCAGACAAGCAGATATCCCAACTTTCCATTGCATCATGAGCTAGGAATGCTGCCAGTGCTGATGACATTGCTGGCCAAAATTAAGATTCTTTGGTAGATAACCCCGCGGAAATAAAACTATACTGAGACTTTTCAGCAAGTCAAGAATGCATGCAATGGACATGATACAGTATTGTTATCAGTATACCAAGAAGCTCCCAGGATTGTAAAATGCTTGTCCTTTTATGGTAAGAATACTGTTTGACTATGTTATCTGTGACACTTCGCAAAATGTAATTTTGCAAAAATTATCTATAAAATGTAAGTGAAAATATTTATAATTTGTGACTGGCAAAGGTGTTAAACAATTAATTTGGAAATGTAACATTGGTGATGTGGGAAGGGCAGTGTGGCTACTTTATGCCCTGTATGTCCAGACTGTAATGGGAGCAGGCCATAATGATACAGGAGGGTTGGGAGATGAAATTCTACATACAGATAGGGAAAGTTCAATATGTACTGAAAAAATTTGCACAAGAAATAAAACAGGGAACATACAATGAGTATTGTATAGGCTTTTGCATCAGTGCATGATATGTGAAATAAAGGCTGCAGCTGCTATACTGTTGGTGTCTGCAGCAGGACTCAGCCCCATACTGTCACTAGGAGCCACAACTATCTTCTTCTATAATAGACATCCCTGCACTGGAATAATTGAATTTCATTTTACCACAAGACAGATTCTCCATGAAACGTTATGGTTTTGGAAACAGTGCCCTTGGAGGATACGGAAAAGTAAAGTACTGGCCAGAATTTAGCAATGATCTGACAGAAGTTGGGGCACTTTTTCTTCTTTCTTTCAAAACATGAGATTTTCTGTCTCTGATCATATTTGTGCGAGAACATAAAAACAAATAATTTTGTTTTAAATGCTTTATTATTTTTTATATTTACCAAAAATATGTACTTATAATATGTATGTATATTCTTTCATTTTGGAGTATACATAGTACAGAAAAAGAATCATACTGAAAAGCAAAATAGCATACAAAAAAGCTGTTTATGTGATCACCGATCACTATGCCAGGAAAGAAGAGGAGAGAGCATGTCACACAAAACCATCACCTTGTTGCCTGTCACAGACAGCGGGTCTTGGACCCACTGTGCCACCTAACTGGTTTGACTTTGGGCTACTTCTGAGGGCATTGTCTAACTGAAACCCCTATACAGGGATCTAGTCTTCATTGCAAGGGACCACCATTTTGCAACCTCTGGGAGTTGTCCCATTGTAGGTGGCATATGACCTAAAGGTAGAGGGACACTGATGAAAAGCATTAAAGGGTTTGGCAAAAGTGTAGTCAAATCCACTCCAAAGTTCAGGGACATGAAGCTTAGAAGGGTTGTGGAAAGCCAATAGTCATACACCAAACAGGACAGGAACAATGTCAGTAACTGAGTCAACAAACAGGCCTAGGTCAGTTCACAGTCAATCAATGGAAGATACTTAATGCTTGGTTTGCACATAGTCCGAGCTTTGAAGGGCTGTGTTTCCTAGGAGTAGAGGTGGTGGATTTGCAAGTTTCCACTTTGCCGTTCATTCATTCTTATAGTTCAGCTAAGCATGAATTTATGGTGGGGATGAGTCAGTGACTATGAAGCATGTGTATAGTTTTGGATCATCTGCATAGTAGTGATATGTCAGGCTACGGCTCTGGATTTATTTGGCCAAAGGAAGCATGTAAACTGGAAACATCATTGGGGATAGAACCAAGCCCTGTAGTACTCCATATTTTACAGGGGCATGAGTCTAGATCGCAATATTATTTTGTGTAGGCACTGAAGGATGTTTGTGGTCTGTTTCATTTACCAGATCAAATTCTGGCTCTATACTTAATGTTGGGTTTTTTTAATTATATATTGACTATTAAAGTCATTTATTGTTGTTTTTTGGATAGCAGATACTTTGTCCTTAAAGTAATTGGAAAAATTTTCACAGGGAGGGTTATTGGGAAAATGGAATAGAAGGCAGTATGGATTGCAGATGAGATTCTGACCTCAGTTAGTGATGTTTCCATCCCTTTTATTTCATTCCTTTTTTAAGCTCCTTGATGGATTGGTTGGTCGAATCAGGGTACATAAGACTTTAGAATTAAATTTTTGGTGCGCCACAGAGCAACGTGCCACATGTTATATTTTTCTTCTGTCCTGCAGGACCTACACATCATCTTGTATGGCATTCTACGTTTAGCAGATTTATCCCTCTCTCCTGGCATGTGCCTTGTTGAAAGTTATTATGTCATACTGCCTGTCTTACTGTTAAATGGAGGATTACAAGCTTCCTCTAGGTATTTGGATTCACCCCCAAGAATCATCCCTTGCATATTTTTAAGGCAGCTCCTATGCAGGTTGCCGCTATGCACACTTGTTCCAGTAAGTTCCTATACCTTATGCTGGCTTATTTTCCATTGCCAGTTTTCATGCCTGCTGATTCTAGCTCTGATGACTTTAGAATACTGTTGCAGGGGAAAGAGCCCTAACTTGAAGTCCTGGGCCTGATGCAAAATCTATGATGGGTTTGCTGTGTGACTTAGAATAGTGGTATAGTTTATGTGGCAGAGAAACCTTTGAGGCTGCCACAAGTTCCAGGGCCCAGTAGAAACTGCTAGTCCTACACCTCCTATAGCTGCAATCCTGTTTGCGGAACATTGTTATTTTTTTCTTCTCCTAGTAACCTGGTGAAAAAGACAACGGAATCTGAAAACCTCACAGAAGTAGATCTAAAAAAGATTATTTGCAAAAAATAAAGAACAGATGCTGCAGGATGATACAATCCTCCATGGCCTGTTCAGGACGGGAAAAAACAAACAGAAAAGAAGCTAGATCTAACGCTATATTAGGACTGGTTTACATGCTAGACCCTAACACCTCTGCTGAGTATCAGGATCTTACCTATGTTGACCTAGCCATGTCCATGAAATGTATTTTCGTGCATGACCAGTTTTCTCCTCTTGAAGTGTCTATCGACCATAAACAGTCTCTTTTTTCAAGTCTGTTTAATTTTTGAGCTCCTCTATGTGTAAGGCATCTATGGCTACTGCGCCAGTAGCTAGAGCTTTAAGAATTCTGAACAGTCAGCTGGACAAAGATATCCAAGATTGCATCCCAAGGGAAGAATTGCTTTATTCTGTCTGCAACTTAATGATGGCAGGCAACAACCATTTTAAGTTGAAAGTGCCTGCCCTCAACAGATCCCAGACATTACCCAGTTTTAGGTCTGGGAAGTACCAGCATGAAAGGCTGGCTGGGAATTCCTGGTTCTGTTAGCAAGTTTCAAGTCAGACTTTTCCTCGCTCGGGACATTATATAAAACTAAACCCCCTTACTCTCCTCTAAAACTAGACCTTCTTGTTCTAACTAATGTGATGAGGTCTTTTGTGACTAAAACAGTGGGATGGTCATCTCCTCTCTTAATATAATGCCTGTTGCCTTTCCAACTGGAAGGTTTGTTTGGCCCTCAGCTTTCTAAGATTCTAGAGGCATTTACCAATTAAAAGACCCAAGGAAACCAATCAGAGGAATTTTACTCTCTTAGTATATCCGTAAAATTCAAGGATAACGTCAGAAGCTTCAAAAGGAGGTTAAACAGTGCTTCAAAAAGTGACAATATTTATTATACAGAGTAAGATAAACTAATAATGAAATATTGTGATCCGTTTAAGTGACCAGAAAAGACATTTTGGTCCTGGAGCTTTGTCCGTGTCACTGTGGAGAGTGGCATGCTTATGGAAAGTAGAATGGCGCCAGAATGCCCTGGAGCAATAGTAACAGAAGCAGAAGACTGTGGTGTCTTTTTCTTCCCAAATTTGTTGTCACATTGACCAGAGGGAAATCTGTGCCACTGGCCTATACCATTAATATGTATACACGTCCCTTCCCTTTTTGGATAAATTAGCAACTGACAAATGTTGAGCATGTTTCAAGCTCTATAATATTCATTGTTATGATGGATTGCTTCATGATATTCAGATTATCACAAACCTGTTTCACTTGTAACTAGTAAAATAGTAGTGTAGAATTACTGAGTCATTTGTAGAATAATAATAGAAAATGAAAATGTGCTAGTCTGCTTAAAAACACGATATTGTTGTTAGTATCTGTCTCTTGGCTTATGTATTTTATGCAAGATATTGGTGTTTGTAATGAAACATTTGTGTATGTTCACTTGTTAAGTATTGTTTGCCTCACCTTAACTAAACAGGTGTATCCGGGTTACTCACTATCTTAGAGTGGCTTAGCTGACACTAGAAAATAAATAAATTGTTTGCCAGATATGAAAGAATGATGTATATTCTGTCAAACAGAGTATGTCCTAACAAAGATAGTGAAAGATTAGAGTCAAAAACTAGGAATGACATACAATTACAATGCCAAGATAGTGTGGAAATCTATGGGTTACATAGTCGGGGGATCGAAGCATTACTAGAATAGATGTTTCTCTATATTCTACATTGGTTAGTTGGGTGTATACCCATTAATAAACTGGATATCACAAAATGAATGCTACTCACTGTACCTTGAGAAAGACTTTTTTGAAACAGTGTTATGTATTACAGCTACATGGAGAATAATTGTTAAACACTACAGGTTTGGTCAACAAGTAGTCAAGGTACTCCTTTTATATTATTACTAGGTTACAAAACTAAGCACACATTGACTCTTATATATTGACACTAGTGGCAGCATGGATTTTCACCAAAGAATGGATATGTAGATATTTTGATGTCTATATAGCAACAAACATGACAACGTACAGTACATTTAGTACTCAGTTATATCTATGGTATGTATAAGACAATAATGCTAATACTAACCAATGTTTACTCTGTAATTATGAAAGTGAATACAGCTATTTATTGTGTATTGATGTCAGGTCTAAGGCCCAGTTCACATCTGCAAGTACCATTTTTCTCTAAATATGTTTTGTGCGGAAACCAAGCAGAAACCACATGGACCCCATTATAGGCTGTGGGGTCTGTGTGGTTTCTTAGCTAACCACTTTTTAATGCGTATAGGATTCCATTGGAGGGTCCCCAAGTGGACTCCCAGAACGGAATGCCGAACGCAGATGTGAACAAGGCCTAACATCACTTTTGTTTAGCTTGTACCAAAATATTACATCTGATAAAATATATTAATGGCATTACATATGTAACCAAATTATCTGTAACCTATACAAGAAATGAACAGCTAACCTTGGTTTACACTCTCACAAATGCCTCAGTTATTCTAAATATAGTATTGTTTCCATTCTGACCGACCCTGTGTATTTTACAGATAATCACTTATACTTAATACAGTATTGAAATAAATTTGACAAAAGTCCTTCGCCTCCTACCAGTAGTATAGAAACAAGGAACAGGGAGGAACAGGATAAGGAAAAGATAAGGAACTAACAAAAGATATTTGAGCCAGTCTCTCATTATTTTTATTATTTCTTCCCAAATGTTTCCAGCATAAATCTGAGATTGAAGGCATTGTTCTTTCCAATGAAGGTCGTGGTGCAGAAAGAAAATATTTGCACTATTCTTTCCATAATTAAACTGATATAAACATATAATGTAAAGGTGTTAAGCTGAAGCTACACCTGTATTACCATCAGCAGCGTAGTCAGTAAATGTGTCGTCGATATGTATAGGATTGCCAGAAGTAGAGGACTCTTTACAAAGCTCTCCTTTAGAGCTCAGAGAGGGAAGTGCTGATTGTACTTATAAATACCACATATACTTAGAAAGCAACTTCTTTATTGTGGGTCTTACACATTTCCTATCAAATAATACCATTTTTATTGCAGTTTTGACCTGGAAATGGCGGCACACAGTAAAAATTCAAGCATACTGTACAGGATTTATGTGAAGTTGTAGAACATATGCAGATGTTACATAACTGTATGTATCCCAGTTTTACAGTTAACGGTAAATGATGTTGATTTGTGCATAGGCATATATCCTGTTTCCTTGAAAATAAGTCATCCCTCGAAAGTCAGACATAGCAGAAGTTTTGTTGAATTGCCTAATATAAGGCACCTCCCGAAAGTAAGACATCCCCCAATAATAATAATCTTTCTGTGCAAAGATTATATGACGAAGAACATTGCTTCATGTGCACAGGTATGTCGGCTGCTGCGATACATTGTATTCAATGTTCCTGCTGCTGTAGGATGAGCTGGGAGATGCCCGCTGTGCATATACTAACCATCGTATGCGGCATACACTCTCCCAGCTCATCCCACAGCAGCAGGAGCAGTGGATACAACGTACGGTATCACAGCAGCGGCACCAGCCGACTTTCCTGTACACATGGAACACCGCACTCAGCATTCAGCTGGCTGCAATGTTTTTCATCATACAGTCTTTGCGCAGCAAGCACATCTCAGCGTAGCGCAGTGGTGGCAGCAGCACATAAAAATAAAATAAGACATCCCCTGAAAATAAGACAAAGCATATCGTTAGGACCAAAATTTAATATAAGACACTGTCTTATTTTCGGGGAAACACGGGGTATTATTTATTAGTGGAAACATTGTGATTTCCAAAACCTCTGTGGGCATACTGTGAAAAGCGCTGTGGGAAAAACCATGATACCTTGTCACCGAGGTTTTTCCCACAGTGTTTATTTGCTGTGGCCTGCTACTTGGGGTCATAGCATAAAGGAGTTAATAACAATTATAGTTTAATAGTCCACTTATATATCATACTTGATATACAGAGGGTAATAGGCAGTGGCATAACTACCGCTGTAGCAGCAGAGGCAGCTACCACAGGGCCCGGGACATTAGGGGCCCGGTGACAGCCGCTACCGCTGCTATCATTATACTCGGGGGGGGGGGGGGGGGTCTTTTCGGACCCCCGAGTATAATGATCGGCGGCCCAAGAGAGGTAAGAAACATAAAAAAAACACTGTTACTTACCTCTCCACAATCCGGACAGGCTTCGGCCTAGTTGTCTGACGTCCCATGACTCCGACCTGCATCCCGGGTCATGTGACGTCTGATGTAATTGAAGATGGACTACTTTGGAGGCCGACATCGTAGGAGCCGGGAGATAGGTGAGTAACAGAGGTTTTTTTTATGTTTTTCTCCCCCTGGGTCTCCGATTATTATACTCTGGGGTCTGAAAAGACCCCAGAGTATAATAATTGTTTATGGGTGTCCACAGTGGGACATAATACTGTGTGAAGGCCACTATGGGGGATAATACTTTGTGGAGGGGCCACTATGGGGGTTAATACTGTGTGGAGGGGCCACTATGGGGAATAATACTGTGTGGAGGGGCCACTAAGGGACATAATACTGTGTGCAGGGGCCACTAAGGGACATAATACTGTGTGCAGGGGCCACTAAGGGACATAATACTGTGTGCAGGGGCAACTATGGGGCATAATAGAGCGCGCAGGAATGCGTAGGAGGGGGGCGGTCGAGATCTTTAGTGTCAGTCGGAGGGGGGGGGGGCATGTGAAAAGTTCGCCACGGGGCACCGCCATTCCTAGTTACGCCACTGGTAATAGGATATTACTTGTATATAAATGTAAAGGATTATTCACACAACAGCAAAATGAGGCCATCTGAGGCCAACTTCCATCACACTGCCTTTTGAGAACACATTGATCTTAATGTGTCTATTCACATATCTGTTTCTTGACGGACTGCTTTCATGGATACACAGATCCAATATCAAAAACTAATGGTTATTATCTGATGCAAAATGAATCATTGGGATGGGTCAAAAAGAAAGACCAATGAAATACATCAGTTTTTTTTCTGTGTGCTATCTGGGACTCTAGCACGTTGACCTTTTATGCGGTCGCCTGCAAGGGGCTTTAGAAGTAAGTATGAATCACTTAATTATTTTTATTTGCATTTTCCACCTCATGGACTCATGGATTGCATTTTATACCTGTGCAGCCTTCCCTATTTGCCGCTTGAACATATTTGCATCTAGTTTGCCTAGTTAGATACTGTATGATGACACAGATTTGATTTAGAACAAGAGAAAACTATATGTTAATGCATGGTAAAAATAAAAGATTAAAAATAATAAAAAAATAAAACACAATGCAATAGTTTTTTTTTTACCATAGATTATTATACAGAAAGATATTTTTCCTTTTTCCCCTAATAGAAATGATTTCAAAGGGTCTTTGACAAAGTTAGGGTCCATCTAGATCATTTTTTTTACATAAATTAACTGATACAAAAAAACGAATTAAAAAAATGGATGGTAAAATGGACACAAATGAATGCAAACAGATGGCCATCCATTTCCATAGACATCAATGTAAAAAAAAAAAAAAAAAAAAAAAAGATCGTCCCTTCTCAATTTTTTAGCGTATATTGTTGTTCTTTCTCACCCTTCTCTCCTTTTTGTTTCCCCCCATTTAACTTCTGCTCCCTTTCCTAGGTTGCACCAGTGATTGATGGTTTCTTTCCTCTTGACAAGATCGTATTATATTCTTCTTTTTGTTGTAAAACCAAATAAAACTTTTTTTTTTTTTTTAACATTAAGATTTTTATTGAAGTTTTTTTTTATATAACAATAGTATACAAGTAACAACACAATAATAACAAAGGTGATAAAATGGGATCAGGATGACGGTTAGGGTAAGGAGTGGAACAAAAGGAGTGGGGAGAATATGATACATCAGGAGGATAACAGGGAGGATTTGGGGTAGGGGCCAATCACTAGGATTCTGTTGCAGCAGAGTCAAACAGAAAATCCAATAGTAAAAAGTAAAGACAGATATGTGTCAGAACAATAAAAACAAAAAGGGGGTTTAGGAAAGATAAAAACAAAGGGAAGGTCATTAAGACGCAGAGGGGAAGGTAGACTGAAACGCAGCAGAGTAGTAGATGTGATTTCACAGCAAATAAAACTTTTTTGATGGTAAAAAAAACCCAAAAACAAACAGATCTGTTGCTGTTAGTTTTTTTGAAGGGCACAAAAACGTAGTACACCATAGCATAAGTCACAAGATGTTTTTTTACATTGATGTCTATGGAAACAGATGGCCATCCATCTGCGTCCGTTTTTGTGTCTGTTTTTTAATCCGTTTTTTGCATACATTAAACTGATGTAAAAAACGTGATCTGAACGGAGCCTTACACTGATGGCGAAGCCATAAAATTAAAAGCATTAGAAACACTGACCATCGAAGTAAACTAACTCATATATCTACCCTTTCAATCTTCAACTATAAGCCTTGAGAAGTTTTGTCCAAGGATATAAGAAATAAAATCATTCATATCAGTTACTTTTCTTTTGATATGAACCTAAATTTGTAGGAAAATATTACTTGTAGGCAATTCTGTTTCTGAATCTGGGTTTGGCACGAACAATTGCCAAGTCTATGTTGAGTCTTGATAAGGTCAAATGATAGGAAGTTCTATGAAAGTGCTTGTAATAAAATATTTCTGTACAATAGGAGCTGTAACTGCCAGAATCGCTCCATTGTGAGTTATATTCAAACGCATGCACTTGTGTGCCTGGAAACTATAGGCCAGCGGAAAGAAGAGTATTTTTATAATATTGACGTTGCCAGTTCTTTCTTTTTTTTTTTTTTTTTTCCTGTGTGAGTTCCAAAAGGTCATTCTTGGGATCATTTAAAGAACTACTCATAATCTTTGTAGCAATCTATGTATTTGTTACATTTAACATAATGATACATATCCTTCTTTTCTGTAGACAGCTAAATAGGTAGAACATACAAATGCAAACACTCTTAGGCCCACTTTTTCTTTTGCTGCAGTGTGCATGAGTGACTCCAAATGGGGCCCACTGGGGCTCTGTCGCCCCAAGGGACCACACCAACTTGGAGTCAGCCCTGCTTACATACACATATCCCGATTTATGAGGGTATATGGTGTGTGCCAGACAGTAGCTTGTTCTGAATTTCATAGTGCAGCCCTTCTGTAAATGAACAGGGCATATCCAAGACAGTTCAAATGGGATCTCCTGACTTCTTAGCTAGCAGTTGGAGTCTTTTTTCCAGGCAGCCACACATAGCTGCAGTATTGTAAGTATATCGATATACACACATACATGTAATGTATAATTATAAAATATATGCATCTGTCTATGGATAGATTTAGATTTGATCACTACGATTCTAGAGCTGGTGTATTTTCCCTCCTTAATTGTTTTGTTGATCTCTTAGGATAGACATAGAGATGAAGCTTTGCGAGCATGGCTTATATAACCTGCCTGGCCTCCTTCTGCAAATAGATCCTTCTGCTGCATCAGTTTGCCTTTGAGCTACAGGCTAGTCATATTCATGAACTGTGAGACAGAGAGTAAAGCAAACTGGAAACTTTCTGGTAATTTTCATAATTTTAGTTGTATGTAATAGATCACTGAGGAAGATTTTTATAAGACTTTAATAAGATTCATTATAGATATAATGTTGGTACATGGGAGTGAGGAATGTTTTAGTTGGTAAATCATGCTCTTTGTATAAAGGCTGCAGTTACTGACTCACCTATTCTGATTGATCCACACCCAATGACCAGAGACATCATTGTTAAGTTTTGAATGCCACATTTTATTTTTTAGAACTCAAACATCAGGGCACCCAATTGAAACTTTGTCACTTCAAGTCATGGTTATCCAGGCCACTTCAGCATCATGGCCATGTAAAGCCAGGCCCTGATGTGCAGGAGCATAACAAAGTTACTAACAATGACATACAAAGCCATCCACAACCTGTCCCCTTCATATATCTCTGACCTAATCTCCTGCTACCTGCCCACACATAACCTCTGATCCTCCAAAGACCTCCTACTCCACTCGGCTCCTATCCGCTCTTCACACAACTGTCTCCCGTGCATCCCCCATACTCTGGAACAGGGGCGTAACTACCGTGGTAGCAGCAGTAGCAGCTGCCACAGGGCCCGGGCCATTAGGGGGCCCGGTGACAGCCGCTACCGCTGCGTTTTTTTTTTTTTTTAAAGTCCGTTACGGGCCCCATTCACTTGCCGATCCTGGCTGGGCCGGGATCGGCAAGTGACACCGCGGGGCCCACAGAGGCTATCATTATACTCGGGGGTCTTTGCAGACCCCCGAGTATAATGATCGGCGCACCAGGAGGGGTAAGGTAACATAAAAAACAGTGTTACTTACCTCTCCGCGATCCTGCCAGGCCTCCGTCATTTGTGTCTGACGTCTCTGACGTCACATGACCCAGGCCAGCTTCCCGGGTCATGTGACGTCTGACGTCATTAAAGCTGGACAAGAGCGGACAGGACAGCCGACAGGAACAGGTAAGCAACTGTCTCTGTTCTTTTAATGGTTTTAATCCCCCGGGTCTCCGATTATTATACTCTGGGGTCTTTTCAGACCCCAGAGTATAATAAATGTTTATAGGTGTCCACAGTGGGACATATGGGGGATAATACTGTGTGTGCAGGGGCACTATAGGGGTTAATACTGTGTGTACATTGGACACTATAGGGGTTAATAATACTGTGTTCATTGGATACTATAGGGGTTAATACTGTGTGTGCATTGGACACTATAGGGGTTAATAATACTGTGTGTGCAGGGGACACTATAGGGGTTAATACTGTGTGTGCAGGGGACACTATAGGGGTTAATACTGTGTGTGCATTGGACACTATAGGGGTTAATAATACTGTGTGTGCAGGGGACACTATAGGGGTTAATACTGTGTGTGCAGGGGACACTATAGGGGTTAATACTGTGTGTGCAGGGGACACTATAGGGGTTAATACTGTGTGTGCAGGGGACACTATAGGGGTTAATACTGTGTGTGCAGGGGACACTATTGGGGATAATACTGTGTGCAGGGCTTACTAAGGGACATAATAGAGTGCGGAGGAGGGGGTCAGTCGAGGTCTTCGGCATCGGTTTGGGGAGGGGGGGCCCCATGTCAAAAGTTCGCCACGGGGCCCCGCCATTCCTAGTTACGCCACTGCTCTGGAACTCCTTACCAAGACACATAAGACTGACCCCCCAAAATCACAAGCTTCAAGAAGGTCCTGAAGACTCACATATTCAGGAAGACCTACAACCTCCAATAACACTATCACCACACCACCATCTGTACAGCCTCTCCCCTCACCTTCTGTCTCCATCCCTCTTCCCTCATAGATAGTAAAACCTTGCGGGCAGGGCCCTCTTTCCCACTGTGCCAGTCGGTCACTGTTAGTATTATATTTGTTTTGTATATTTTGTGTACCGTATGTAAACCCTCAAATGTAAAGCACCATGGAATTAATATAATAATGTACAGCACCACGGAATATAATAATGTACAGCACCATGGAATTAATGGTGCTATATTATTATAATAATAATAATAAAGGGATCCCGGGCCCTGGAGCAAAAGCTTAATCTGGGAACCCCTGTGCAATTTATCCTCACAACTGGCAGCCAAGTTCCATCTGCACATATTTTTATCTTCCTTATGTGTCCGGGTCCAGACCACCATAAAGATTTGTCCATAACATGTCTGTGCATACAAGCTTTCCATCATTCCCACCCCCTGTCTGTGCCCCCACATAGTAATCATGTTCCCTATTAGCCTCCACCACTGCTATTTTTATAGTCTGTGGTCTTATAAGACCAAGAGTATAATGGTTGGAAGGCCAGGGAGGTGAGGGAACATAAAAACTGTGTTACTTAACTTTCGTGTGCTCCGGCAATCTTCAGGCCAGTGTCATTATGCATTGCAATTGCCGGCCTGGCTCAAGTGACGTCTGTACCAACACTGAAGAGGGCCTAAAGCAGCAGGTAGTGTGTCGGAGCCTGGGAGAGGTAAGTAACATTGGTGATGTTTCAATTTACATTCATTGGAAACGGGGTAACGGAACATCACCAGATAATCAGAAAATGTACCTAGGGCAGCCACATGGATATGGGTAAATACCCATTTTTGCAAAATTATGTAATTTAGAAAGTAGGCAGGGGAAGGGTGTTTAGATTAGTGTAGAAAATGCATTTTATCGCAGACAACCTCTTTAAGGCAGATGCATTGTGGTCACCAGTGGTAGTCAGACAGATCAGACCACAGCAGTCTCCATTGTGGTCCGATTTTAGACTCCGCCTCCTCACAGACAAGCCTCGGCAGGACCAGCGTTGATTGGCCGAATGCTGTACAGTGGCCAATCAACGCTGGTCTATTCATTCCTATGAGAAAGAGAGTCGGCTCCCTCATAACAGCAAGCTGCCAGCTCTCCCGGCTAGCAAAGACGAGCCTGCAGCAAATCAATGCTGGTTCTGCCAGAGGCTCGTCTGTGTGGAGGCGGAGTCTAAAATCGGACCACAATGGAGACTGCTGTGTTCCAATCTTAGACTCCGCCTCCTCACAGACGAGCCTCCGGCAGAACCAGCGTTGATTGGCCGAATGCTATACACTGTATCTGCCTCAAAACCCTGACCAAAAAGACAGCTCTTATTGAAATCAATGGGAACCGCTCAGGTCTTTTTTCCAGGAGCTGTTTCTTCCTGCCTTGCGACATCTGCCTGAAGACAGACCCTCCACCGGACTAGGCCCATTTATTGGGCCTAATCTGGAGCAGAGTGTGCAGCTGGATGCTGGTGCAGTGCACCGGCTTTCAGTCGCAGCTACCCAGACATTGGATCAGAACCTGAGGTGGCCTCCGCTTCAGGTTCCGATCCAAAAATCCCTGTGTGAACTTACCCTTAGAGGGGAGAGAAGAAAAAAAAGGATCATATTAGAGTTTTGGTTCTAGCAGGAGGTCACAACTGGCCGGTTACAGCACAGGTCTCCAGCAGAATACCTTAAAGAGTTCCTACAGTCAGCACAGTTGTAGAGATAAAAGAGAAATTAGAAAAAAAATATGTAGGAAGAAAAATAAAATATTACACATTTTTAAGGATGCAAAATATCTAATGTACATGTACATCTGCCTCTGGAGCTAGTGTGAAATGTTTGTAATGGCACGTACTCTTAAAACCTAATGAACAAATTATAACTGTTAATGTAATATATAGGCCTGCTCAACATAAAACATGTGCAATCCTTATTTTTCCATGTCATGTCTATATTTGTACATCCAAGAGGTGTGACATAAATGACACACAGCTGCTACTGGATAACCACTTAGTCAAACTCTCCATATACTTGTGGAAAAATGATATTTGCACAATAGGTTGTGTTAGAATTGCTAATGCTTTCACAAACTTATGTTTTGGTCCAGTGCATATTGTTCAACGTGGCTATAACAACAAATGGAAAATCTATTGTGCTTAACCATATAAGACAAACTAAATTTACAGATTAAAAATAGCTAAAGCAAAGGTGTCACCAGAAAAAGACCTTTTTTTTTTTTTAATCAAATTTTATTTTTTATATCTGAACAGAATACTGAACGCATTGGCAAGCGGTGAGCTTATGAAAGCACATGGACCCCATAGACTATAATGGGGTCTGTGTGGTTTTCACGCACTGTCCACTCGAGTCGTGCGGAGAGTAAAGTAGTTAATGAAAAATACCGAAGTTCATGAACAGAATACTGAATGCAGATGTGAACCAGGCCTAAGATATAGAATCCACCGGTCACAACGGATGATTTCACATTATCTAATCCCCTCTCTGCACAGTCACCTTTGCACAGGTCACAGAGTATGCCATGACCCATTTGTAGGAAGAGGAAGCACTATTTTAAGCAAGAGTTGGAACTGGAAGATTTTTAGGATTTTTTTTTTTTAAATATTAAAATAACATAGAAATTAAAAACAGCATCAAGTTCTTAAAATGTTTCACATAAAAACGTGATTTAAACCCTTTCCGACATCTGCCGTACTAGTATGGCGCATGCCGGGTGTTTAACTATGACGGCCGCCCGGGACCCGGGCAGCCACCATAGCCTCCGGGTGTCTACTATTTTATACAGTAGACAACCAGCGGTAATGCTCCCCGATCGGTGCCCGGGCGCCGCCATTTTTGCTGCGATCGTTGGTACCCAGAGTAAGCTCCGGTGCTGGCGTGAAGGCTCCCCAACTTGTCATTACATTATTTCTATTGGAGGCTATGCTAGATAGCCTGCAATAGAAGCACCGGTATTTTGCAATGCATTGCAATGCATTAGCATTGTAATGCATTGTATTAGTGATGAGACCCCCTGGGGTTCAAGACCCCTAGGGGGTCTATAACAAATGCAAAAAAAAAAGTTAAAAAAAATATTTTAAAAATTCATTAATACATTAACTTTAGCATTCCATCTACAAGGTTTCTTTTTCCAGACAGACTCCATAAGCAAGATGGGATGATGTGAAAAAACTTTACACTTCTGCTTAGGAAAATAAAGAAAAGTGTGTTTTTTGTACACAAGTCATCAATGTTCTTGGAAGACTCCACGGTATGTTTAACAGCTTTTACCAAGGCACTTGTCTTTTTCTTACATAAACATCATCTGGGCCAGTTAAGGAGGAGTAGCTATAATTTGACTGGATTTCCGTTTCTGACACATCATACATGCTGACTGAAGGATGTACAGTAAAAGATAATTGGATGTTCAGTACCAAGCTACCAAAAAACTTTTTAAGGCTCAGGCGCCAGGTTGCAGAAATGCAGCTTTTTTTGTTGCAGATTTTGCTGCGGTTTTTTGAGCCAAAGTCAAGAATGGTTACAAAAGGAATGGACAATATATAGGAAATTGTTATACCTCTATCTCCTGGCCAATCCACTCCTGGCTTTGGCTCAAAAAACCGCAGCAAAATCTGCAACAAAAAAAGCTGCGTTTCCGCAATGTGGGGCCCTGGCCTAAAATAGTTTTCCCTCTTTGTTGCAGCAATTTTTGCGTAGTTTTGTGCTGCTCAGGGGCAGAGCTAGATCCTGTGATATGGGTGTGTTTTTCACTTTAAGGCTGCATTCACACTGAGTAACGCTGGCGTTTTTTGTACTTATTTTTGCACATAGCGCCGCGTATAGATATGCTATGTGCAAAAACAAGTACAAAAAACGCCAGCGTTACTCAGTGTGAATGCAGCCTAAGGGTCCATTCACACGGAGTAAACGTGCACACATTTTGGCAGAATACACGTGTACAAATAAGACTCCTATTGACTTCAATGACATTTTTTTACACGTGTATTCTTTACATGTGTATTTTGCCAAAATGAGCGCGCGTTTACTCCATGTGAATGGGCCCTAATTCTTTTTGTTTTTTTGCTATTTTCTTTTGTTTACATTCAGCTCCTCATAATTTTATAATAGACCTTTGGGGGCATCTTAACAGTACAACCATTTTAGTCATCCGCTTACAGAAGTGGTAACATTTGTAGAAACATCAAGGACTTTGCACTATGAACTGTATTTTTCCAAATCTGCCAGGTGCAGCCATCATTTACAGTCTGCATATTTATAAGGGATAAAACTTTTGCTTAGAGATTTACTCTTCAATTTCCATAAACAAATGGTCTGACCAGGTCAAGCACCGAACAACAATCCGCACCCACTTACATACTCCCAAAATATAGTCCAAGGCAAATTAATGTCTGTTGCATGCAAACATAGTATTAAAAAAAGCCTATCATCTAAACATACTAAATCCCAGATCTGTAAAAACAGACTCCAGCCCATGGGTTTATTTTAAGTGGATGACTTTTTTTCCACAGATATATTTCTAAACCAACATGCAAAGTACCGTACAGCATTTCTGTCAATACTTTCTTGTGCAGTCAAGAATGACAGGAAAAGCCCGATGTAAAAGGAAGACAAGGAGTCTGGGGAGAGCCCTGTTCTTTACCAAAACAAATAGACTATGCATAGATGGATTTAGTTTCAAGTTCATTTTACACCCGGTTACTTTCCATTACTTAAACGCCAACATATTTTGCAGCGTTGTACAGTGACTGTCACTATACACATCTGTCCCTATTTCCAGTGAAGCATATAATTCAGTAGGGTCAAAGTCATAGGAAGGTTATTAACTTATCAGTGTGCATTTGGAGTGTTAGAGGAAACCCACTCAAGCACAGGGAGAATATCAATATCACATCAATGTTATGCTGAATTTTCTTTGACTTGATTAGAACTCAGAATCCCAGTGCTGCAATACAACCAACATCACTGTGTCTGCAAATCTTGGTGGATGGTTGGGCTTTGAAAACTCTAGCCATCTTATAGGCTGATGCACAATGGCACAGGAAGCTAACATTTTAGGGTCTTTGGCTTTGTATGCCATTATTGAGGGACTCTGTAGGTCTTTCTGGTATTTTTGATGGCAGATGACAGACTATAGTGTACATTTTGTTGTTTAAAATCGTAAAAACCCTTCAAGTACAATTTAAAGAGGACCTTTCACCATATCCAACGAGCCTAGCTCCTCGCATTACTTAACACACACTGCTCCACTGATACTGGCACAGTTGGAATTTTTTCTCTAGTACCCACCTTTCACAAACAACAAGCACTGTTAGTTTTGGAGTCTTATATGTTATTTAGACTCTACACTGTTAGGAGGTGTCAAGCAGGACCAGACAAGGGGTGGGATTCTAACCTCTGACTGTTCACCTCTGATTGGAGCTCTGGATCACACCTAATGCCTGCTCCTGCCCAATTCACAGTACAGATCCTAAGTAACATATCAGGCACCTAAACTAACTGCACTGATTTCTTGGGAACCATGGGAGATAGAAAAAATTCCAACTGCACTGAAATCAGTGGAGCAACGCCTATTTACATACAGGTATTCTAAAAACTGGAGTTAGTGGAGGTGGTGAAAGGCGTACACTTGGCTCACTATTTTGCACATCTAGTCTTTATTCTTTACCATTATAACTCCATATATCACATCATCTCCAATTTCTACTGTTGTGTTCTGTGCCAGATGAAGGGGAAACCTTGCAATAATACCGTTGGACATACCCAAGTGTCATATATAGTGTGATCACCTGGAATAAAGATTGATTTTCACACAGAAATACATGGAGTGCCATCCCCTTTACTTTACCAAAGCATTTGGTGCTATCACACCACCATCTGAACAGCCTTTCCCCTCAACTACTGTTGCTATCCTCTTTCCCTCATAGATTATAAGCCTTTGCAGGCAGGGCCCACTTACCTACTCTGCCATTTGGTCACTGTTAGAATTGTATTTGTTTTGCGCATATTATATTTTGTATGTAAACCCAGAAATGTTTAGCACCATGGAATTAACGGAGAATCTAAAAATAAACACTAATAATCATTTACTTAATTTAAAAAAAAATGTCCTTTTACGGCAGCAGATGCAGCACCAATGAGTGAAAAATTACAAGATATGAAGATACATTTGTGATACACTACTGCGTGCATCTAGAAAGGGGACTGTTGGTGACCTTTTTCTGCACTCAATTCTTTATTACTTTTTAAAATGGCAGGCATACTAATGGTGTACCACAAATTTTCTTTGAAATCCTGTAAATTGCCTCTCTACTAACACAACGTTGATGTGACCACAGATTGCTGTTTACTGGACACACATTCCTTTATGGATGATGACTGATAATGGATATTGGAGGAGGAAAAGCAGATGGAGAGGATAATTATAATGGTAAATTATGTGTTACAACAGAGGAGGAACACACAGAACCCTGACTCAACATTTGTTCAATTCAAAACGCCTTTATTCTCAGGAACACTATGGCTTCTGTTGGATTAGTGCACGCTGCAACACTGTATATATGAGCAACAAAAAACTGCTTAAAAACAAATATTTTTTTAAGATTAGCCCACTCCATCACACTGTGTATTGCAGGGGTGGGCAATTAATTTTCCCATGGGGCCGCATAAGAAATTGAAACTATGCTAGAGGGCCACGCCATGGCAAATTTAGCTCCACCCACTTCTACGTTGACTCCGCCCATTCCCAATCATCTTTCCATGTGCCCCCACAAAGTATAATCCTCCTACAGTCACCCGTACATTATATGCCCCCACATTGTAATGTTCCCTTCCAACTGCCCCACAGTATTAAGTCCCTCTCTTGGTGCCCCAGTTTAAACTGGTGGAAACTAGAGGGGACATGAAGCTGGGACAGCTGGAGGGGGACATTAAACAGTGGGGGTAGTTGGAGGGGGGCAATAAATTGACAGCTGGAGCGGGACATGAAACTGGGGGCAACTAGAGGGGGACATTAAAATCAGGAAGCTGGAAGCAGACATTAAAACTGTAGGGGTAGCTGGAGGGTGACATTAAACTGGGGGCAACTAGAGGCAGACAGGTCCCCCTCCACCTACCTCCATGGTTTAATGCCCCCTCCAGTTGTCCCCATTTTAATGTCCTCCCAGTTTAAGTGCCCTCTTCATCTACCCCCAGTTTCATGTTCCCCCCCTCCATGTCTCCCTCAGTTTCATATCTCCCTTCATTTGCCCCATTTCATGTCTCCCCCAGTTTCATGTCCCCCCTCCATCTGCCATCTCTGCCCTAGTATAACATTCCCCTTCCATCTCTGCCCCTAGGTTACTGAGATACACACAGATAGACACACACATATAGACAGACACACACATATAGACAGACACACACATATAGACAGACAAACACATATAGACAGACACATATAGACAGACACATACAGACAGACAGACACATACAGACAGACACATATAGACAGACACATATAGACACACATACAGACACATATAGACAGACAGACACATATAGACAGACACATATAGACAGACAGACAGACACATACAGACAGACACATATAGACAGACAGACAGACACATATAGACACACATACAGACATACATACAGACACACACATTCCCCCCTGCATCTTACATTCCCCAGTACCTTATGACACACACTCACATATCTCCATCTTCCTGCACTGTCCTGCTGGCACTAAGACACACCCCCTAGACACGCCTACCTAGTCAAGCTGTGCGGGCCGGTCTGAATCAGTCAGAGGGCCGGATATGGCCCGGGGGCCGGGCTTTGCCCAGGTCTGGTGTATTGGGTAAGTAGAGCAGATAAAAACCTTTTATATAACAGACTTTTTTTTTAAGACAAGCGCAGACTACAAGACCGCAATACAGAGTAACAACGACCCCTCCTTATGCCCAGACACAATTCAAATAACCCCATAGACTATAATGGGGTACGTGTGCTTGCCAGCACAGATATGTCTAGCTAAAATGGTTTTTTAAATACATACTTTTGTCTGAAGCCCCATGTTGCGGAAACAGCTTTTTTTTGTTGCAGATTTTGCTGCAGGTTTTTTTAGCCAAAGCCAAGAGTGGATTAAGCAGAAGGTATTTCCCTGAAGAGCTTCCTATATATCCATTACATTTGTAGCCATTCTTGGCTTTGGCTCAAATCTCAGCCTTATAGCAGGTTGAACAGCCCCGGGTAATGTTGATTCTACTGGGTATCAGATTAATGAAAAAAGGCTTTCGTGATGTCCTTGGTAAAAGGAGCAGGTTAAAGTGTATATGCTGCCACTATTTTTTAACACCTCTCTAACATACAGTATAATTGTTGTGCCACCTACAAATTGTATTGTGTTTATGTGAAAAATCCCCTGATGATACAGTTAGTCAAGTCAGCTAAGGATTTGTTTCCCTTTTCTCCGTATAATTCTCAGTGCTTTATAAAAGGTAGACCTTCAATTTAAATATTAGATATGCATCTCCTGAACATCCTGGGCCTGTGGCTACTCTGCAATGACTGTATGACTAGGAGGCTAGCCAATGCAGGATGTGGAATTTTATTCTTGACCATCCCTAAAGGTAAATCTATAAATAACATGCTACATTTAGTTTGAGTTAATTCCTATATACAGGTCTATCACAAAACTTCCCAGCCTTGCCTCTACTACCATAAAGTGAAATAGTTTTTATTTTGTTGTCCCCCTTCACTAAGTTGGCCCCTTATACTGCTGCTTTTAAGACAACTAACTCATAATGATGACAAAATATAGCGTCTCAAAGCTCTTTGGCTTCTTCTTCAGATATAACTAAAAGCAATTTCTGAAGGATGTATATTTATGTACAACAGGACACATAGGGATAGGATTTCAGGAGGGAGGGGTGAAGAGGCTTATTAGTATATACATGTAAACAATTCCCAGTTCCCAGGTTCTTATCTTTATGGCTGTCTTAGTTCAGTGATTTCTATAGAATTACATGAACCCATGTGAGACATTCATTCCATGTGTTAAATAGGGTCATGCTCTTGTATTCATAAATCCGTCTCTGTTTCCTTGATTTAAAATTCCCTCTTAAAACCAAAATTTTCATGTCATTGGTGATATTATGATCTTCATTGCAAATAATAGCAGTAAAAGAAAACTATGTAAGGGCTCGTTCGCATCTGCGTCCCAGCCTCCGTTCTGCAGGTTTCCATTTCCAATGATGTCACACGCCTCCTACGCTGTGACGCAGACATCCTGCGCGCTGTGATCCTGGGTGATGAAGAGGAGACGCCGGCTGCATCGTGCACTGCTAGGTGAGTCTAATTTTTTTTTTGCCCCTGCAACTTCTATTATTCCCCACAGTGGCCCACCCAGCCTCTATTATGCCTCACAGCAGCCCCTGCAACCTCTATTATACCTCACAGTGGCCCCTGCAACCTCTATTATGCTCCACAGTGACCCCTGCAATCTCTATTATGCTCCAGAGTGGCCCCTTCAACCTGTATTATACCCCACAGTGGCCCCTGCAACCTCTATTATGCCCCACAGTCTATGATGCCACTTTGAGGCATAATAAAGTTTGCAGAGGCCACTGAGGGGAAATGTGAGAGGTTAGTCAGAGATGTTGCCTGTAAGTCACAAAATGTTACTGCACTGTATTCACTGTATTATTACCATAACCTCCCCCCTGCCAGGGGAGGGGGGCATCTTTCTATCTTTCGTCTCAGGCAGAAGAGAGGCTAGGTTCACCACTGGATTTGGAGAAGTTTTACAGAATGTTTTTCAAGACTGACTTTCAAGACTGGTTGAATTGAGTCAGTGTACAAATAGTTGGGGTTATTGTTCACTTGCATACGGCAATATACTTCCTAATAGATTGATTATATATTCATACAAGTTTGTCTTTTCAGATGTCTGTTTTGTTTTTTACAGGATCCAATAAAATCCTGAAGAAGGAGAAAAACAGCCCAATAATACCGCTAGACTGTCCGCTGTGCCAGGAAAACAATGACTATGATGGTGCACTAAGTACTGGTCAGTCTATAACAGATCACTCAGAGATGTGACATCAGCTCTCATTTAGGGGGCTTTCACACGGAGTAAACGCAAGCTGATTATGGCAAAATACACGTGTAAAAACTACACATGTAAAAATCATACGCCCATTGACTTCAATGCCATTTTTTACACATGTAAAAAACGCGCCAAAAAACGTGCAAATAATGTCAATGGGAGTCTGATTTTTACACGTGTATTTTTTACACATGTACTTTGTCATAATCAGCTTGCGTTTACTCCGTGTGAACGGCCCCTTACTATTACTGCTGAGCCTGAATTTGTCTAAAACTGGAGCCTCTTAATAATTCAATGACGTCTACTGCCTGTGAGGGAATGGATTAAGGATGATGTAGGAAATGTCATTCTTAGGCTGGGTTCACACGGAGTATTTGGGTTCGTAATGTGGAACGTAGACGCGATCTTTTGCGGGCCGTATACAATCCCATTGTTTTCAATGGGAGGCGGTACCGTATACGCGACACTATTTTGCGGCCCCTGCAAAATCACGGCATTGAAAACAATGGGAGCATTTACGGCCCGCAAAAGATCCCGCGGCATCTACGTTCCACATTACGAACCAAAATACTCCGTGTGAACCCGGCCTTAATAGATTTCCCCCATTAACTCTTTTTACACCCAAACATAGATCCTGTATATGTGTATGTTGAATCAAACACAAATTTGAAGTGTTTATCCATAGATATAACATTCCCTTAATGTAATTGATTCTCTAGTGGAAAATATAGAATCATATATAACTCCTTACTAATCAGACACAAAAAATATTGCAACAACTCTCTGACTGGGGGAGGGGGACTCTGTACATCAGGTGCGAGGTAAAAATGAACCGACAGACTGAAAACACAGACCATCCTGCAGGCAGCAAATTGTAGAGCAGGAGGAGTTGAGCAGGCTGATATATAGTCTTATGGGAAAGGATTCAGTATAATTTACTCAGTTAAATCTCTGCTCATTTGGATTTAGGAGTCCAGTGGGTGGTCCTATGCAGGGAAAGCTTTCAGTTACAGATTAGGACCGCCGAATGGACCCCTCAACTCAAATGATCGAGTGTGTCATTCAAGATGGGGCTGAGTTTGCAACAGAATGCACTTGGATGATAAACGCAGCTTTACATAGAAGTACCAGTGGCCTAGGACTAGATGCTGCTATAGCTGCATCCATATACATAGTGTGTCACTACTCTAAGGGTGCTGCTATACGGTGCTCCTGGACACATACATTTATCACTAATTGAGGGCGGCACATGGACTTTCATTGCTTGTAATGGGAAATTATAGGTGCATCCCAGGAAATAGCAGTAAACGCATGTGTCCAGAATCATCTTGTAGTCGCACTTTTGTGTTCTGGTTTGTGGTCTATGACTTTAGTATAGTGGTCATCAGCCTTAGAATTATTGCCTGGCCCTCCAAGTACCTCATGTATGATTTTTCTAATTCAAAAAGGACCTTCCATGTCCTCCTGCAGATGTGGTTTTATATACCACTAGAAAGCTGACAGTACACTGAATTCAGTGCGCACTGTTGGCTTTCCCGTTCTCTGCCCCAGTGCTAGAGATATAGGTGCCGTTAGTTTCGGCATTAATAGCAATTATCCCTATCATGCCCCTCACATTAATCCCTGTGTGGCTCACATAAGGGTTACAGATATGTGAGATATATGGAGGTACTAATAAAGGACCTATATAATGAAGATATTTACTTAATTATTGCTTCCATATGTCTCAAATATCAGTATCCCTTATGAAAAGCACATGGGTTAATGTGAGGGACATGATGGGGTTAACTGTTATTAATATGAGGCACATGCTAACCTGTAATGCACATGACCAGACTTTGGATAAAAGTACAGACCTATACATTTCAATTGACCCATATATACAGCCATTTTTTTGTGGTTGTGTATCTGGGCCAAATTGAAGAGCTGAAAATTATGGAGCAGGTCCTATATCTGTCCTACACATACCCTATATCTGTCTGTATTTGTGGCCCTGTCAATTCATTTTGATGAGGTTTATTTCAACCAAAGCTAAAAATGGCTACAGAAGGAATGGGAAATATATAGGAAGCTTCTTATACGTCTACCTTCTGCGCAATGTACTTCTGACTTAAGCTCAGAATAACGCAGCAAAATATGCAACAAAAAAAGCTGTGTTTCCACAACGTGGGGGCCTCAGCCTTAGGCTAAAGACCCACATTGCAGAAACAGCTTTTTTCGTTGCAGATTTTGCTGTGTTTTTTGATCCAAAGCCAGGAGTGGATTGATCAGAAGGGAGACATATAAGAAGTGTCCTGTATATTTCTCATTCCTTTTGTAGCCATTCTTGGCTTTGATGGAAAAAAAACGCAACTAAATCTGCAAAAAAAAAAGCTGCATTTTTGCAATGTGGTGCCTCAGCCTTAGTGTGATTCTATTGGGTGGTGACACTGTAACCAGATGCAATTATAGCCAAATCCAGTTCCTGGGCACCAGTGACCAGTCACTTTCGTGTAAGTATGACACCCATTAATTCCTGGCTGGGGTTTTGCTGTTACTGCACCGCCAAGAATTAAATGTCAGTTAAAAAAAAAAAAAATCCGGCCTCCTCCACCCCTTAATAGCCGGCCAACTCGCACCTTTTCCTCTCACCCATGACAGTTCTGTAATGGACAAGAGGAAATCCTAATACCGGCAAGATTTTTTCTTTAATGACTGTATAGAGAGTATAACTCTGTATACAGTATTAAAAATACCATAGGCATGTGATCATCTGACTTCTTCCAACTCATGACAGCATCATAACGCGCTATCATAAATTTGAGGAAATCCACTTACCGGTGTAGTACACATGCCCATGATTAGACAGATCCTACTACTGCTCCTACTTACCACCGTCAGCTATGCAGGTCTTCTACTAGCTGGGTCCATTAGCGATGTACAGTGGTGTCTTCCTTAGCTGTGTCCTCTTCCTTGAAGATGATTCTCTTCAGTCCAGTGCCAGTCTTCGGTATTTTTGAAGAAGATTCCTGTCTTCGGTCTGTCTGTCCGTCTTCTGCCAGGAGCTCAGGGGAAATTTGCTCTGGTGACACTAGAGCCGATGTCTTGCAGAGGATTCATCAGGTGATGAATGAGAATCCTCTGAATTTGGCCTGATCTTTTGCTGGTATTCGTCTTTTCTTAGCCTCTGCTTTCTCCATTTTGGCCAAGTTGAAGCTTTTGGCGTCGCCACGAGGTACTGTTGGCTCTGGGATGTATGGTGGGGGCATCCGGAGCGCTTCCACAGAGGCCCAATGAATATCCTCGAAGAACTGATGGCTACGGATGTTGCCATTCACTCCTAAGCGCCTTGCAGGATCTTTCAGGAGGAGCTGAAAATGAGAAATAATATTATGAATATCTACAAATATCTTGCACACACACAAAAAAAATACAATCTCATTATTAATACAATGATGGTATGATGACCAGTGTGATGATATTTGTGCATAATACAGTGGTGGCATACTGACCTGTGTAATGATGTCTTCAGCGCCGGAGGGCATTGAGGTGTACAGTGTGGGATGGTACGTACACTCACTGGTAAGCATCATATTTAGGATGATGCCAAATGCATACCAGTCCACTCCGGCGCCATATTTCTCCTCTGCGAGCATCTCGGGAGCGATGAAGCCTTCAGTTCCAGCAAGTTCGGTGGCTGTGCAGTCTTCAAACATGTTCTCCAATGCGAGACCGAAATCTGTGATCTTTATGTGGCCCGACTCAGCCACCAAGATGTTCTCGGGCTTGAGGTCTCTGTGGATGACGCCTTTGTGATGTAGAAATTGGATTCCACAGACGAGCTCGGCAGCGTAGAATCTTGCACTGGGGATGTCAAGCCGCCCCTTCAGCTGCAGGAGTTGATCGAAGTCTCCGCAGCTCATATACTCCAGGCCTAGTAGAATAAGCATCTTCGTCTGAAATGCAAAGGCCGGATGGATGAGGAAGGGGCTCCCAGCTGCCAGCCGTAGGACTCTATGTTCAACCCACAAATCCTCCTCGTTGCTAGAAGACAGGAGGGATCTTTTGCTGATGATCTTCACAGCATACATGTGTTGGTTCGAAGCATCCTCAGCCAGAACGACTTTTCCAAAACTTCCTCGCCCGAGTATACGGTGGAATATCAATCTGTCTCTGATGTTACCGGAGATTGCACTTCTAGAGCAGGTTGGCCGGACGCCGCTGTCCTCTGTTAGAGGGGAGAATAATAGGAAAAATAAGAAGACAATTAAAACATGGCAATAGAAATTCTCTATTTATATCTCTATTAATAATATTAGTGGAACCATCTTATTTTGATATCAAAACCTGGGGATTATACAGAGAAGCACTCTGTTACATTGACAATACTAAACTGTTAATGCAGATGGGCCCATGGGGATTGGAACCGCCAGTCTTTTGACCCACAACTCCACATAACCAGACAAATGTCATTTTTAACTGTATCTGTGTCCTCAAAACCTGGAGGTAAGGACATTATTGTACTATAAGGGAGTATTAGCTTGCTCAAAGGTATGGCACTATTTTACTGTAATTTAGCGCTATTTTACTGTAATTCCCTCTCCATGCGCATTATCCTACCTCCATGTACCACACCGCTACCCCCCCTCCATGTACCACATCGCTGTCCTCCCTATGTGTACCACACCACTTTCCTCCTTCCATGTACCACACCATAGTTCTCCCTCCATGTACCAAATTTTTAGCATGTATTGCTGATGTGTGAAGATGCCTACAGCTGACTGGTATTTCTTTCTTTTACTGTGGACATGTGGGACTCTGTTACAGCCTGGGAACCTACAATCACCCACCTACCCCATGAGTTTATGAAGGCTTGGCAAGAGAGCAGCACACTGTCTACCTGGATGGCTTCAGACTTCTTTGGACAGTAGAACACAGTGGTAAGAAGAAAGGAGGAGGGCTTGTGATGAAGGACATTTGGGGCATTTTTTGTGGTTAAGGAACCATAGCGCTGATGCAAGATACCGAACTATTAGCTGTGAGCATGAGATCTCACTACCTACCAAGGAACTACCACATGTTATCGTGATAGCTGCATATGTCCCCCACCTCTGCAGAAAAAAAAAAAAAAAAAACGTTTCTGCCTGTTATATCTACATGCTGTAACCCCCCTCCTCGTGTCTTCCAACCACGGTCAGGCTGTATTATCAACATCAGTTCACACAGAGAACTAAATGATCCTGCAGTGTGTCTTGTTTCTTTCTTTTTAGTTGCTATAATTCCTAGTATTTCTCTATCTGCCATGAGCTTGCATGTGTTTCCATTCTTGTTATATACTACTGTACCATCCATGAAACTGTATCACTGAAATTTCCCCGTTGTGGGACTATTAAAGGATTATCTTATCTTATCTTAAATTGCTGTTCTCCCTCCATGTACCACACTACTGTCTTCCCTCCTTGTACAACACTAATCACTTTACATCACTGTCCTTCATCCATGTACCATACCACAGTCCTCCCTCCATGTACCACACCGCTGTCCTCTCAACATACACTACACCACAGTCCTCCTTCCATGTATCACAACACTCTCTTCCCTCTGTGTACCACACCATAGTCCTCCCTCCATGTACCACACCACTATTCTCCCACCATGTATCACACCGTGGTACTCCTTCCATGTATCACAGCACTGTCCTCTCTCCATGTACCACAACGCTGTCCTCCCTTCTTGTACCACACAACTGTCCTCCCTCCTTGTACCACACAACTGTCTTCCCTCCTTGTACCATACAACTGTCTTCCCTCCTTGTATCATACAACTGTCTTCCCTCCTTGTACTACAACACCATTTTTAGCTTGGAAAATTCACTTCATCACTGAAAAAAGCTCTGTATACCTGAAGCCACCACTAGTAAAAATTTTTGTGTAGTGAGCTCCCTCTCCTGGTGGCTACTGGAAAGCAATTTCATTCTGTTTGGAAGATGGAGAAGGTGGCCTGTGCCAGGGTCTCTGTCAAACATAGGCCCCATAGCAGCCACCTGGTCGGTTCTGCGAACAAGGGGGTGTTAAATCCATTGAGAAGAACAGTGAAGGCAGACACATTCCCTACTACAGTCATTTCAAAAGGAGTGCTGGAGATAGCTAGGTGCTGTATTTCCGGAATTCCTATTAAAATGGAGTGTGGGTGAGTCTGCATGCAACGCTATATTCTTGATGGGAGTAAAACACCCCCCATTCTCAGCATTGAAAGGGGGGGGGAGTTCTGATTGCTGTGATCAACAGTTTATGCTCTATTTTATGGAAATCAGATACACCTATACACACAGATATATACATATACACACTTATACATAGAGACACAAATGCATACAAATGCACACATATACACAAACACATTTACACAATAACATATATATGTGATCAAAGGTATCCAAACACCCCCAAAAACATACGTTTTTCATATTAGGTCATTGTGCTGCCACCTACTGCCAGGTACTCCATATCACCGACCTCAGTAGACATTAGACATCGTGAGAGAGCAGAATGGGGTGCTCCACGGAACTCACAGACTTCGAACATGGTCAGGTGCCACACATCACACAGGTCAATGCCAAACAACGCCTCGCTTGGTGTAAGGAGCGTAAACATTGGACGATTGAACAGTGGAAAAACGTTGTGTGGAGTGATGACTCACGGTATACAATGTGGCGATCCGATGGCAGGGTGTGGATATGGTGAATGCCCGGTGAATGTCATCTGCCAGCGTGTATAGTGCCAACAGTAAAATTCGGAGGCAGTGGTGTTATGGTGTGTGGTCGTGTTTTTCATGGAGGGGCTTGCACCCCTTGTTGTTTTGCGTGGCACTATCACAGCACAGGCCTACATTGATGTTTTAAACACCTTCTTGCTTCCCACTGTTGAAGAACAATTCAGGGATTGCGATTGCATCTTTCAACACGATCGAGCACCTGTTCATACTGCACGGCCTGTGGCGGAGTGGTTACACGACAATAAGGGTGAGTTCACACGGAGTAAAGTGCCGCGTGATGTGGCACGTAGACGCCGCGTGAGCTTTTGCAGGCCGTATACGCTCCCATTGATTTCAATGGGAGCCGGGATCGTATGTGGCCACGCAAAATCACGGCCGCAAAATAACGCGGAGTATACGATCACGGCTCCGATTGAAATCAATGGGAGCATATACGGCGCTCAAAGTCTCACACGCCATATACGTGCCACATCACGCGGCACGTTACTCCGTGTGAACTCCCGCTAACATAATGGACTGGCCTGCACAGAGTCCTGACCGGAATCCTATAGAACACCTTTGGGATGTTTTGGAACGCCGACTTCGTGCCAAGCCTCACCAACCTACATCGATACCTCTCTTCAGTGCAGCACTCCGTGAAGAATGGGCGCCATTCCCCAAAAAACCTTCCAGCACCTGATTGAACGTATGCCTGCGAGAGTGGAAGCTGTCATCAAGGCTAAGGGTGGGCTAACACCATATTGAATTCCAGCATTACCGATGGAGGGCGCCACAAACTTGTAAGTCATTTTCAGCCAGGTGTCCGGATACTTTTGATCACATAGTGTACATACACACACAGCCACATATACACACAGACAAATCTTCATTTGATTCTTGGCATTCAGTAAGCAGTACTGTTAGGCTGGGTTCACACTCGCGTCGGTGTCCGACAGCTAGTGTCCGTAGCCAGGGCCGGTTTTAGACAAAATGGGGTCCTGTGCAAAATTTAAAGTGGGGCCCACATAGTCACATTTTGTTAATTCAATGTGCCGCAGTGCCAATCACTGGTATTTACAGGGGTGTTCCTAATATCTTTTAACTGGTTGTTTGTAAATTTGTAAGTTTTTTTTTTTGCCTTGGAAAACTAGTTGCTTCTGGTCCTTATCTTTAAAGATCAAGTGCAAAAGCAACAAGGTACATGCCCTTCCCCACAGTAAAAAATGTTTATATACATACAGAGTTATCAAATATGACCACTATACCAGGACTAAATACTGTCACGTCACCCACTGACAGCTATACCAGGACTAAATACTGTCAGGTCACCCGCTGACCACTATACCAGGACTAAATACTGTCACGTCACCTGCTGACCGCTATACCAGGACGAAATACTGTCACATCACCTGCTGACCGCTATACCAGGACTAAATACTGTCACGTCACCTGCTGACCGCTATACCAGGACTAAATACTGTCACATCACACACTGACCACTATACCAGAACTAAATACTGTCAACATCACCTGCTGACTGCTATACCAAGACTAAATACTGTCACATCACACACTGACCGCTATACCAGGACTAAATACTGTCACATCATCCGCTGACTGCTATACCAGGACTAAATACTGTCACATCACACACTGACCACTATACCAGAACTAAATACTGTCAACATCACCTGCTGACTGCTATACCAAGACTAAATACTGTCACATCACACACTGACCGCTATACCAGGACTAAATACTGTCACATCACACACTGACCGCTATACCAGGACTAAATACTGTCAGGTCACCTGCTGACCGCTATACCAGGACTAAATACTGTCAGGTCACCCGCTGACCACTATGCCAGAACTAAATACTGTCATGTCACCCACTGACTGCTATACCAGGACTAAATACTGTCACGTCACCTGCTGACCGCTATACCAGGACTAAATACTGTTACATCAGCCATTGACCGCTATATCAGAACTAAATACTGTCACGTCATCCGCTGACTGCTATACCAGGACAAAATACTGTCACATCACCTGCTGACCACTATACCAGGACTAAATACTGTCACGTCACCTGCTGACCGCTATACCAGGACTAAATACTGTCATATCACACACTGACCACTATACCAGAACTAAATACTGTCAACGTCATCTGCTGACTGCTATACCAGGACTAAATACTGTCACATCACACACTGACCGCTATACCAGGACTAAATACTGTCACATCACCCACTGACCACTATACCAGGACTAAATACTGTCACGTCACCTGCTGACTGCTATACCAGGACTAAATACTGTCAGGTCACCCGCTGATCGCCATACCAGGACTAAATACTGTCAGGTCACCCGCTGACCACTATACCAGGACTAAATACTGTCACGTCACCTGCTGACCGGTATACCAGGACTAAATACTGTCAGGTCACCCGCTGACCGCTATACCAGGACTAAATACTGTCATGTCACCCACTGACCGCTATATCAGGACTAAATACTGTCATGTCACCCACTGACCGCTATATCAGGACTAAATACTGTCACAACACCCGCTGACCGCTATACCAGGACTAAATACTGTCACGTCACCTGCTGACCGCTATACCAGAACTAAATACTGTCACATCAGCCATTGACCGCTATATCAGAACTAAATACTGTCACGTCATCCGCTGACTGCTATACCAGGACTAATTACAGTCACGTCACCCACTGACCGCTATACCAGGACTACATACTGTCACATCAGCCATTGACCGTTATACCAGGACGAAATACTGTCACGTCACCTGCTGACCGCTATACCAGGACTAAATACTGTCACGTCACACACTGACCGCTATACCAGCACTAAATACTGTCACATCACACACTGACCACTATACCAGAACTAAATACTGTCAACGTCACCTGCTAACCGCTGTACCAGGACTAAATACTGTCACATCACACACTGACCGCTATACCAGGACTAAATACTGTCACATCACACACTGACCGCCATACCAGGACTAAATACTGTCACGTCACCCACTGACCACTATACCAGGACTAAATACTGTCACATCACACACTGACCGCTATACCAGAACTAAATACTGTCATGTGACCTGTTGACTGCTATACCAGGACTAAATATTGTAATATCACCCAATGATAGCTATACCAGGACTAAATATTGTCATGTCGCTAGCTATACCAGGACTAAATACTGTCATGTCATCCGCTGACCGTTATACCAGGACGAAATACTGTCACATCACTTGCTGACCGCTATACCAGGACTAAATACTGTCACGTCACCTGCTGACCGCTATACCAGGACTAAATACTGTCACATCACCCACTGACCACTATACCAGAACTAAATACTGTCAACGTCAGCTGCTGACTGCTATACCAGGACTAAATACTGTCACATCACCCACTGACCGCTATACCAGGACTAAATACTGTCACATCACCCACTGACCGCTATACCAGGACTAAATACTGTCAGGTCACCCGCTGACCACTATACCAGGACTAAATACTGTCACGTCACCTGCTGACCGCTATACCAGGACTAAATACTGTCAGGTCACCCGCTGACCGCTATACCAGGACTAAATACTGTCACGTCACCTGCTGACCGCTATACCAGGACTAAATACTGTCAGGTCACGCGCTGACCGCTATACCAGGACTAAATACTGTCACGTCACCCACTGACCGCTATATCAGGACTAAATACTGTCACGACACCCGCTGACCGCTATACCAGGACTAAATACTGTCACGTCACCTGCTGACCGCTATACCAGGACTAAATACTGTCACATCAGCCATTGACCGCTATATCAGAACTAAATACTGTCACGTCATCCGCTGACTGCTATACCAGGACTAATTACTGTCACATCACCCACTGACCGCTATACCAGGACGAAATACTGTCACATCACACACTGACCACTATACCAGAACTAGATACTGTCAACATCACCTACTGACTGCTATACCAGGACTAAATACTGTCACATCACACACTGACCTCTATACCAGGACTAAATACTGTCAGGTCACCCGCTGACCACTATACCAGGACTAAATACTGTCACGTCACCCGCTGACCACTATACCAGGACTAAATACTGTCAGGTCAGCCGCTGACCGCTATACCAGGACTAAATACTGTCACGTCACCTGCTGACCGCTATACCAGGACTAAATACTGTCAGGTCACCCGCTGACCGCTATACCAGGACTAAATACTGTCATGTCACCCGCTGACCGCTATACCAGGACTCAATACTGTCACATCAGCCATTGACCGCTATATCAGAACTAAATACTGTCACATCATCCGCTGACCGCTATACCAGGATGAAATACTGTCACGTCACCTGCTGACCGCTATACCAGGACTAAATACTGTCACGTCACCTGCTGACCGCTATACCAGAACTAAATACTGTCACATCACCCACTGACCGCTATACCAGGACGAAATACTGTCACATCACACACTGACCACTATACCAGAACTAGATACTGTCAACGTCACCTGCTGACTGCTATACCAGGACTAAATACTGTCACATCACACACTGACCTCTATACCAGGACTAAATACTGTCACATCAGCCATTGACCGCTATATCAGAACTAAATACTGTCACGTCATCCGCTGACTGCTATACCAGGACTAATTACTGTCACATCACCCACTGACCGCTATACCAGGACGAAATACTGTCACATCACACACTGACCACTATACCAGAACTAGATACTGTCAACATCACCTACTGACTGCTATACCAGGACTAAATACTGTCACATCACACACTGACCTCTATACCAGGACTAAATACTGTCAGGTCACCCGCTGACCACTATACCAGGACTAAATACTGTTACGTCACCCGCTGACCACTATACCAGGACTAAATACTGTCAGGTCAGCCGCTGACCGCTATACCAGGACTAAATACTGTCACGTCACCTGCTGACCGCTATACCAGGACTAAATACTGTCAGGTTACCCGCTGACCGCTATACCAGGACTAAATACTGTCATGTCACCCGCTGACCGCTATACCAGGACTCAATACTGTCACATCAGCCATTGACCGCTATATCAGAACTAAATACTGTCACATCATCCGCTGACCGCTATACCAGGATGAAATACTGTCACGTCACCTGCTGACCGCTATACCAGGACTAAATACTGTCACGTCACCTGCTGACTGCTATACCAGAACTAAATACTGTCACATCACCCACTGACCGCTATACCAGGACGAAATACTGTCACATCACACACTGACCACTATACCAGAACTAGATACTGTCAACGTCACCTGCTGACTGCTATACCAGGACTAAATACTGTCACATCACACACTGACCTCTATACCAGGACTAAATACTGTCACATCACACACTGACCCCCATACCAGGACTAAATACTGTCACGTCACCCACTGACCACTATACCAGGACTAAATACTGTCACATCACACACTGACCGCTATACCAGAAATAAATACTGTCACGCCACCTGCTGACTGCTAAACCAGGACTAAATACTGTCACGTCACCTGCTGACCGCTATACCAGGAAGAAATACTGTCACATCACACACTGACCGCTATACCAGGACTAAATACTGTCACATCACCCACTGACCGCTATACCAGGACTAAATACTGTCACGTCACCTGCTGACCGCTATACCAGGACTAAATACTGTCACATCACACACTGACCGCTATACCAGAACTAAATACTGTCACGTCACCTGCTGACCAGGGGTGAACCTACCCCTTTTGCCGCCTGAGGCGAACTACAGAAAGCCCCCCCCCAGGAGGGGGCGGAGCGAAGGGGTGTGGCGGAGCGAAGGGGGCATGGTGGAGTGAAGGGGGCGGGGCTTAGCGCCATTCGCAGGCAGAGAGCAGGCACGGAGAAGACCTGCTCTCTGCCTGAGCGTGAGGGGAGGCTGCTGGAGCAGCGCTGCTCCAGTGGCCTCCCCAAACCACCGCTCGGTGCTAAGCCAGTCCAGGACAGCTTGTCCTGGACTGGCTTAGGTAATCAAAAATGCCACCCTCCCTGGGGTCCTGACATAGCGCCGCCTGAAGTGCTCGCTTCAGGTCGCCTCATGGGAGGTGCGGCTCTGCTGCTGACTGCAAAACCAGGACTAAATACTGTCACATCACACACTGACCACTATAGCAGAACTAAATACTGTCACGTGACCTGCTGACTGCTATACCAGGACTATATATTGTAATGTCACCCGATGATAGCTATACCAGGACTACATACTGCCACGTCACCCGCTGATCGCTATACCAGGACTAAATATTGTCATGTCACTAGCTATACCAGGACTAAATACTGTCACGTCATCCGCTGACCGCTATACCAGGACTAAATACTGTCATGTCAGCCACTTACTACCAGATTCCCCTCTGCCCTCATAATACAACTCACAAATAGCTGTTTTTACTGTATAATGTTCCCTTCACAGCACCAAACTCTTCATGATTATCAGTTTCCTCCATTCCCCATATGAAGAACATAACCAGACCGCTTTTATTTGCAGATGCAGCTCATAATGGCAGCCAGCAATTAAAGAGGACCTTTCACCATTTTTCACACAGGCAGTTCTATATACTGCCGGAAAGCTGACAGTGCGCTGAGTTCAGCACACTGTCGGCTTTCCCGATGTGTGCCCGGTGTGAAGAGCTTACGGCCCGGTACCGTAGCTCTTCTATGGTCAGAAGGGCGTTTCTGACTGTTAGCCAGAGACGTCCTTCTGCCTCGCGGCGCCAATCGCGCTGTGCTGTGGAGCGGGGAGGAACTCCCCCCTCCCTCCCTGATAATGCTCGTCTATGGACGAGCTTTATAAGCAGAGGGAGGGGACGGTCCCGTTTTTAAATAAGAGCATTAAAACATATATGCTAATCGTACCTGAATGTGCACCATGGGCGGGGATGCACGGTGCGACGTCAGCTTCAGGCACGCCTACCTCTTCTGTCTTCTTGTAGTGATGCCCTCTGGTTCCGTGTCTTCTTCCGTCTTCTTGCGCAGACTCACTCGCCATTTTACTTAATGGCAGTTTGTGAGTGTACTGTGCAGTAGTGCTCCGGAGGGAAGCGCTACTATGCAGGCGCGGGATTTGACAAGAAGACGGAAGAAGACACGGAACCAGAGGGCGTCACTACAAGAAGACAGAAGAGGTAGGCGTGCCCGAAGCTGACGTCGCACCGTGCATCCCCACCCATGGTGCACGTTCAGGTACGATTAGCATATGTGTTTTAATGCTTTTATTTAAAAATGGGACCGGGGTTTAATATAACATTTACGGTGCCTGACTAGCCTTTTTAAAGGCTATTCACGCATATGTGGGGCTCTATTAGCATAATTTTGCTGATAGGGCCCCTTTAAGCAGGTTCTTCCTAGGAGTCATGTACTCCTCACTTGTGAGTGCGGCTAACAATGACATACACGGCACCTCTGCAAGTTGGACAATTGTCCTGGACAACCAGAGAACTGATTCAGGTGAAGTGTATTTGAAGAGAACCTTTCATGTCCTCAGAGATGTGTGGTATTATATATTGCTAGTCAGTTTTGCCAGTATTCGCCATGATGGAGATATTGGTGCAGTTAGTTTTGGCACCGATATCTCTCCACTGTTGGAAAGGTATAGGACAGCTATAGGACCTGCTCCATAATTTGCAGCTCTTCAATTTGGCCCGGGCACACAGCCACAAAAACAACGGCCATGTGTACGGGACCATTGAAATATAATAGTCCATAATTTTATCCACAGTTGAGGATAAAAATTATGGTCATGTGCATTACAATTTAGTAACTCCATGTGCCTCATATTAATAGTAGTTAACCCCATCATGACCCTCACATTAACCCCTGTGTTTTTCACATACGAGTTACGGATAGGTGAGAGACATGGAGGTAATAAGTATCTTCATTATTAGTACCCCCACATGTCTCACATATTAGTAACTCTTATGTGAGGTACACAGGGGTTAATGTGAGGGACATGATGGGGTAAATTGCTATTAATATAAAGTACATGGCGTTACTAAAACTAAATTAATCACCCCAAATGCCTGACATTAATAAGCATAGTGACTCTAGCATGTACCTGGTGGTTTCTTTTTATACTTTCACTTTGCTGGAGCCCTCCTCGGCAACTTCTCTTGTGTGCAGGACTGCAGGAGTTTGGCAGGGTTCATCTTCTGTATAGGGATAAGCCCCGCCTCCTGGGCTCTCTTCAGCACTCTCATTGGTGGACCAAAGGCAGCCAAAGAAGGGATGGGGGAGGGAGCCTCCTGAGAGCGCAGAATGGAGCTTCCTCTATCATAGCTGCAGCTCCTGTGCTGGCTGCTGTATGTTAGCTGTTGTTGCAGGTACACATGGTGTCCTTCCAACATATACTTCCAGCACCAGGAGGCCCGTACAGGTGCTGGGGCCCTGGGCAATTGCCCAGTTTGCCCTCCCCTAATGCCAGCCCTGTCCGTAGCTAATGTCCACACAAGATTTTAGCAATGGACACTAGCTTTACAACTTCCATTACTTTAAATGGGATATTATGTAGTGTCCTTTAAGGACACACACGCCTAAAGGACACTACATAATATCCCATTTAAAATAATGGAAATTGTAAATGGACACAGCTAGTGTCCATTGCTAAAATTTTGCGCGGACATTAGCTACGGACACTAGCTGTTGGACACCTACGCTAGTGTGAACCCAGCCTTACCTATTATCAAACAACTGGGTTTTATCTACATACATAACATTACTGTGTGTAAGTGATATTTTAAATAAAGTTAATAAAACAAAACAACTGTCACTAGATGATATTGTCATTTTGTCAATAAAGTTTACTATTAGAAATAAAAAAAAAAAGTAAAGCATCCATAGAGGAGACATGGAGGAGATTGTGGAGCTGTTTGGCCACAGACATGGTGAGGTGTTGTAGTGATATATTGTGGATGTTCTGCCCCTCAAATTACTATTCGCCTGTCACATACCTGGACAGCACTAACTGGATACCAGAGGTCACATGATGTGTCTGGTGGGTCATGACTGAGACTATGACTGATTTAAAGGGGCTCTATGAGCAAAATCGTGCTGATAGAGCCCCACATATGCGTGAATAGTCTTTAAGAAGGCTATTCAGGCATTGCTAAAGTTATATTAAACTACCCCCCCCCCCCCCCCCCCGTTTTAAAATAATAACCTAAAACAGAATATATTCAACTTACCGAATGTGCACGGTGGGCGGGCATTCAGGGTCCGCCGTCTTCTTCGGCCACGCCTACTCTTCCAGCAATGTCCTCAGGTCCCGTCTAACTCACGTACTGACATTGATAAAAAATGGCGCAGTAGCATGCTGCTTCTACTACTGCGCATGCACCCGCGCCATTTTTTATCAATGTCAGTTCGCGAGTTAGACGGGACCCGAGGACATCGTTAGAAGAGGATGCGTGGCTGAAGATGACGTCGGACCCTGAATGCCCGCCCACCGTGCACATTCAGTAAGTTGAACATATTCTGTTATAGGATTTTATTTTAAAACGGGGGGGGGGGGGGGGGGGTGTAGTTTAATATAACTCTAATAGCCTTTTCACACATATATGGGGCTCTATCAGCATGATTTTGCTGATAGAGCCCCTCTAAAGGGCCATACACTCATACAAGACTTGTAAGTGAACATGAAGTTAACAAGAGGGCTGTTTAAACTATAGTTGCCAATCCACCAAGGAAATGGGCATGGCCAGACACAAGGGGGCATAGTTGGTGGTCATTCCTGGGTGTGTAATGGTGTTGTAAGTTGGTTTGTGGTTGGGTGAGGGGGAGGGGCTAAAGTCTCCCAGAATTTTGTTGGCAACATAAAGGGGTTTCTAGGCCTATGATATTGAGCTTCACCTCCTCTTCTCAGAAAGTGACATCATATCTATGCTGCAGCTCAGTCCCATTCAAATGAGTAGGGCTCAGCAGTATCATGGTTATGTGACCAACAGATATGATACCACTGCCTAAGAAGAGGAAGTGGAGATCAGTATCCTAGTCCTGGACAACTCCTTTTAGACACTTATTTGTCTTAATAAGTTATATGGGAGGGGTAACATGCACCTTGAAGGGGATGTCCAGGCCTATGATAGTGAGCTCCACTTTATCTTTTCAGGAAGTGACATCACACTCATGCTGTAGCTCAGTCCCATTCAAATGAATAGGGCTCAGCTGCAGCATTGTCGTATGACGAACAGACGTGATGTAATTGCCTGAGAAGAGGAAGTGAAGCTTACTATCCTAGTCCTGGACAACCCCTTTAAGATGAATGCTACCTCACCTATATAACTTATTAAGTCCAGGTATATGATATTGAGCTCCAGTTACTCTTTTCAGTGACATCACAACCATTTGATACGTGACCCTGCAACAGTTGAGCCACATTCATTTGAATGGGACTGAGCTGCAGCTTGGCCATGTGACCAAAGGACATGATGTCAATTCCTGAGAAGAGGAAGTGGGGCTCAGTATCATATACCTGGATAACCACTTTAAAATGTGAACAGACATCTAACATTACTATTAAGTTGCATGTACAGACAGCTGAAATTTCAGTCATATAAACCAGTCACTATAAGTATAACCATACAGTCAATAATATCAGTGAGTGATGCATCATGTGAACAGGCACTTAGTATCCTCCACTATATTGCATGCACTTACTGCTGGATTTCCATCAAAGTGACCAGCATGGATATATGTACAATGACATGAGTACATGACGCATTGTGTGAACAGATACCCAGTGTCCTCTACAGTCTGCATGCACAGAAAGGGAAAACTTCAACCAAATAAAACATTTATTATAAACAGAAAAATAAGTATAAATATACACGGAGTAGCATCAATAAATAACTTGCCATTTGAACGCGCACCTAAAACCACCACAAAATTGCATCAAACTAGCAAGTAGGCCAAAAAGGCAGTTCATAATGTATCACAGATTAAAAAATGTTTTAGTCCTGGAAACCACTATAAATGGAGTCTGTCCAGTCTAAAATGTCTCCAAACCAATATGCACTTGTCAGATAATTTGCATGGCCATGAGAAGATGATCATCTCTGCATCACTTTACTGGTTTGTGGACCATATTATAGGGCCCTTCTTGGCTCTGTTATTGTGTTTTGGAAATGATAGATTTTATTTCATGGTGAATGCCCTAGTACCCCTAGTATCTAAATACCCTGACCAAGGCAGAATGCCATGTTACTGCCGCCAGCTAACTTAGCCCCCAGGGTACATGTCCCGCTAGCACTCTCCCTCCTTACCCCCTAGTCATAGTACAGCTGTAAAGGTGATGTGTAAATCTAGAATATTCTTACTTCTGGTTGTCTGGTTGCAATAGAACTGGAGAGGTGCTAACCTGATACTACGAAAATAGCCCTATAAATAAATTATATGTATGTATGTATGTATATATGTATGTATGTATGTGTGTGTGTATGTATATATATATATGTATGTATGTATGTATGTGTGCATGCACCTACCTGAGACTCTCTGGTCTTCGGGCCGGTCTTGGGGCTTCTGGACATCTTCACCGGCCTTCTGTGCTTCAGTTGAAGAGGTCTTCATAAATCTTCTCTTCTTGGCACATTTCCGGTGAGTAGTCACATCTTCCTTCTCATCCTGAATCGTAGAAGACATCTTGGGGGAGCCGGGTGGGACGGTTCTTTTCCTCTTCTTAGATGTCTTCGTATCTTCATCCAGTAGGGTCAGGACGGTACATCGCTTCTTCTTTCCTTCCTTCCTGATGATGAAGTCCTTTTCTTCATCCTTCATGTCCTGCTCATCAGCCGATGAGGACAGGACAGCACGCCGTTTTTTTGGTGCTTTATCCATGATGCTCTGTACATCAGCCGATGAAACAGAGGTAGGTCTTCTTCTCTTCACTCTTCTTCTCCTCAAAACAATCGCCGCTTCCTCCAAATCCATGAAAACGCTTTCGAAATAGTCAGTCGATCCTCCAACGTCGCCAATCAAATCCAACTGTCACTGTCACCTGCCAGTCACCGTTCATGCACATACATGAGACTGGCCGCACGGCTGGCACTGGTCAGGTGATCAGTAACTGACCATTACAGCTCGGCCATTGACTTATATTATACATTATACATGAACTGATATGTTCTAATACATTGTAATGGATTTCATTTTAATTCATAGCAATGTAAATGTGGCACAAACATCTGCCATACTTATGTAAGCTGTGTTCTGTGACATGTATGACAACTGTAATACAAATACATTACATGGGAGACCAAACAACGTGTAATGGTTACACTAAATACAATGCGGTGAGAAATGGCCAATATATTATCTAGCATGCACCATGGGGTGAAATTTGGTGGGATTTGCTCCACAATTTGCTTTGTGAAATATAATTCTATACACTATTGATTTATGAGCCCATTTTATCTCTTTTACTGAGATTTCTGACACAATCAATAAAAGTTATATAAGTTGCTCCCCTCAGGAAACTGACCATTGTTTATAAGCAGAGCTGGGATAAGGGGTTGGAAATGTAGACGGCCATCCAGGACACTAGGGGGTGTAAACTCCTAAATGTAGGCCATACATAATTGATTGTGGGGGCCAAGATACAGTGCATGGTATTAGAAGCAGATGCTCCAGGCCCTCTATAGTGCTGGGAAACCATTACTGTAGCTCATAGACATCAATAGGAACTGATCTATAGTAATGGTGCCTGCTTCAGCTCCTTGCACTGTATAGTACAGGAACTAGACCTTAGCCCCTGACCAATCAGATATTTTTAAAAAAATCCCCCTTAGGCTGGGGTCCCACATTGGATAATCGCCGCAATTTTTAATACTTTAGTGCAGAAAAACATCCACAGTGGAAATGCTGCAATTTGAAAAACTGTTGCGTTTTTGCAAATCACAGCATGTCAATTATACCTATACTGCTTGCGTTGCCCATATAGGTATAATAGGGATAGAAAGAGCGCTGTGTAAAAACATGTGATGCATTTATGCCGCATTATTTTCCTTAGTGATGTTTGGCGCCGGTTCCCATGCGTGCTATAGGAACCAGTATCTTAAGGGGCCCATCTTCACTGTATGTTACTTCAGGTGTCTGATGATTGGGAGGACTATTGTTCGGACCCCAATTGAGTATAAGCCTGGGGTCCTAAATACTCTGTTTCAATGGAACAGTGCTCACGCATCTCTGCAAGCTCCATAGACTTGGAATGAAGAAGCAGCATACGTGTGCAAGGGAGAGCGGACATGGGGCACTCATTTTTATGGTTGTGGTGGTGGAACTCCAGCAGTCAGACACTTATCTCCAATCCCGGAGATAAGATGCATAGACGATGAATCAAGGTGAGAATTCTCAGGCAGTTCTCTTCCATGACTCTATGGGCAGTATTTCCATGACATACTGTCTATCCATGCAATTACAGAACTTCTTGAGGAGTGGGGATAGGGGCCATTTATCTAGAAGATCAGAACCAGTGAACTGATAATGGAACATGGCAAAGGGAGGGAAAGATTGTGGAGTCAAAAGAAAATGGCAAAAACTACAATGAACAGAAAGATAATAGAAGGTTCCAGACAAAACCAGCAGTTTATTTATAATATCTATTACACCCCTATTCACTGCCGCACTTCTCAGGAAGCTCGGCATGGAGGGGCGCTGGTCTGCGTGTTTTCCGTCATGCCCTAGGCCATTAATATATGCTGCCGCTCAGTGGCGTAACCAGGAATGGCGGGGCCCCGTGGCGAACTTTTGACATGCAAACCCCCCCCCCCCCGACCAACGCCAGAGATCTCGATCAACCGAACCCCCCTCCCCCGCTTTTCTGCGCACACAGTATTATGCCCAATAGTGGCCCCTGCACGCAGTATTATGCCCCATAGTAGTCCTAGCACACAGTATTATGCCCCGTAGTGGCGCCTGCACACAGTATTATGCTCGATAGTGACCCTTGCACACAGTAGTATGGCCATATTGGCAACTGAAAACAATATTATGCCCCATAGTGGCCCCTGCACACACAGTATTATGCTCCATTGTGGCCACCCATGAACAATTATTATACTCTGGGGTCTTTTCAGACCCCAGAGTATAATAATTGGAGACCCAGAGGGGATAAAAACATAAAAAACACTGTTACTTACCTATCCCTGCACTCTCCGCCGCTGTCGGCGATCTTCGGGACATCATATGACCGGGGGGCCTGCGTTGCGACGCATATGGACTCAGGTCCCGGTCATGTGACGTCAGGGACATCTCGCAAGTAGGCCCAAAGCCTGCCCGGAGAGATAAGTAACACTGTTTTTTATGTTCCATTACCTCTCCTGGGCCTCCAATCATTATACTCGGGGGTCTGAAAAGACCCTGGAGTATAATAGTGCTTGTGTCGCCCGCAGCATCACTTACTGATCCCGGCCACTGCCAGGTTCGGTAAGTAAGTAGGGCCCGTAATGGCCTATAAAACTCCCCAAAAAACACAGCGGTAGTGGCTGTCGCCGGGCCCCCTAATGTCCCGGGCACTGTGGCAGACACTACGGCTGCTACCCCGGTAGTTACGCCCCTGCCGCTCCTCCTGATAGTAATGTCTCAGGCTGCACTGTTAACTAGATCGGCATCTGCAAGACACTGATCTAGCTAAATCTAATTATGTTACTGTAGACCAGGGGTCTCAAACTCGCGGCCCGCGGGCCGCATGCGGCCCCCCGAACAATTTTGTGCGGCCCGCACAAGCCTAGGGACGCCGGATCCAAGTTGAATCCGGACGTTTCACCATTTTGCCCACAGGCAGTTTTATATACTGCCGGAAAGCTGACAGTGCGCTGAGTTCAGCACACTGTCGGCTTTCCCGATGTGGGCCCAGTGTGAAGAGCTTACGGTGCCGGTACCATAGCTCTTCTATGGTCAGAAGAGCGTCTCTGACACTAAGTCAGAGACGTCCTTCTTCACAGCACAGCCAATCGCGCTGTGCTGTGAGAGCCGGGAGGAACGCCCCCTCCCTATGCTCGCAGTACTCGTCCATAGACGAGCATTATCAGGGAGGGAGCGTTCCTCCCGGCTCTCACAGCACAGCACGATTGGCTGTGCTGTGAAGAAGGACGTCTCTGACTGAGTGTCAGAGACGCTCTTCTGACCATAGAAGAGCTATGGTACCGGACCGTAAGCTCTTCACACTGGGCCCACATCGGGAAAGCCGACAGTGTGCTGAACTCAGCGCACTGTCAGCTTTCCGGCAGTATATAGAACTGCCTGTGGGCAAAATGGTGGAAGGTCCTCTTTAAACATTGAGGTGGAATGAAGGGGCTCATGACACTGGGGGCAGACGAAGGGAGGGGGGAGAACGGCATGACACTGGGGCAGAAATGGAGGGACATGAATCTGGGGGCAGAGATGGGGGGGACATGAAACTGGGGGCAGAAATGGAGGGACATGAATCTGGGGCAGAGATGGGGGGACATGAATCTGGGGGCAGAGATGGGGGGACATGAATCTGGGGGCAGAGATGGGGGGACATGAATCTGAGGGCAGAGATGGGGGGACATGAATCTGGGGGCAGATGAAGGGTGTATATGTAACTGGGGGAAAGATGGAGGGGGGACATATAGTTTACGGGTGACTGTAGGAGGATTATACAGTGTGGGGGCACATGAAAAATGAATGGGCGGAGTCAACATAAAAGTGGGTGGAGCTAAATTTGCCGCGGTGCGGCCCGCCGACTGGCTGGGATCTTGCTCTGCGGCCCACATGCTGAGTTGAGTTTGAGACCCCTGCTGTAGACACTGAGAAGACAGACAGACAACACGTCTGCTGCTCAGTGTAGGAGGAGCGATGCTATGACGTCACGCCCCTCCTAGGCTGAGACGCAGACGTTATGTGTGTTGTGATCCCAGGTAATGAAGAGGAGATTCTGGCTGCATCAAGGGCGAGGTAGCTCAGTATAACTTTTTAAAAAATTTTAAGGGGTCGTTAGGAGGGGGCAGGTTATACCGGTATATTAGCAGGTGTTATTTACATAGGGATATTATTAATACAAGGGAGGGGTATTTTAAATTCCCCCTTATATTAATAATGCCCCTCAGCCCCTCATATTCTTTATATAAATACGCCCCGCACCTTGTATTAATAATGCCCCTAATAGCCTTAATACACTGCTCAAAAAAATAAAGGGAACACTCAGATAACACATGTAGAGATGAGCGAACGCCATTCGATCGAATACAGATTCAATCGAATATCAGGCCATTCGGGATATTCGATTACAATCGAATACAAGGCCGCAAACGCAGTAAAAATTTGTATCCCCTCCCACCTTCCCTGGCGCGTTTTTTGCACCAATAACAGCGCAGGGAAGGTGGGACAGTAACTACGATAACGTAGGCAGTGAAAAAAATCGGAAAAAGGAATTGGCGGCCGGAAACAGATAACTTCCAATTTAGACGAATGGTGGATTTACCATTCGACTAATTTGGGACTGTGATCTATGTAACTGTGAGACAGGGACAGATCTACAGGCAGGGTTAGCTAGGGATTACCTTTAAGATAAGATAAGATATTCCTTTAATAGTCCCACAATGGGGAAATTTCAGTGATACAGTTTCATAGATGGTACAGTAGTATATAACAAAAGAGAAACACATAGAAGCTCATGGCAGATAGAGAAATCCTAGGAATCATAGCAACTAAAAAGGAAAGAAACACAGACACACTGCAGGATCATTTAGCTCTCTGTGTGGATTGATGTTAATAATAATAATAATAATACAGCCGAATGTGGTTGGAGGGCACGAGGAGGGGGGTCACAGCATGTAGATATATCAAGCAGAAAACATTTTTGCAGAGGTGGGGGACATAGTCAGCTATCATGATAACATGTGGTAGTTCTTTGGTACGTAGTGAGATCTCCTGCTCACAGCTGATAGTTCGGTATCTTGCATCAGCACTATTGTCCATTAACCACAAAAAAAAATGCCTCAAATGTCCTTCATCACAAGCCCTCCTCCTCCTCCTTCCTTCTTACCACTGTGTTCTACTTCCCCAAAGAAGTCTGAAGCCATCCAGGTATACATGGTGCTGCTCTCTTGCCAAGCTTCCATAACTCCTGGGGTAGGTGGGTGGTGGTAGGTTTCCAGGCTGTAGCAGAGTCCCACGTGTCCACAGTAATAGAAAGAAATACCAGTCAGCTGTAGCATCCTCACACATCAGCAATAGACGCCAAAAATAATCTCCTTGAACGAAGAAGTCCACACTTCCATGTAGGTCTCTCATCCATGCCGCATGGTGTCCATGCTGTCCTAGCTCTGGGGGGATGGTAATAGGCACATGTGTACACACAGGAAACCAGCTGAACCAGGTCTTGAGTACATGCTTTACAATACAAACAAAAGGAAACAAAATACTCCACAAGGTCTTCCATTCGATTTATAGTTGCTAATTCATAGTGCTAGTTTGCTTGGTTACAGGATTTTTGAAGATACAGAGAAAAAGAGTGAAAAAGGAAAGATAAAGGTTGCTCCCAGCTTGGAGCCCTGCATCAGGCAGCCAGCCACTCAGGGGGGCGGCGCCAGGGGGAATGTTACACACACAACTCTTTGGGGCTCTATCTTGTCGGGATCCCTGTCAGCTTGCGATATGCGCGAGCTGACTTTTTCCCATAGGAATGCATTGGCCAGCATTGATTGGCCGAATGCCATACAGAAAAACGGCATTCGGCCAATCAACGCTGGTCAATGCATTCCTATGCCGAGATGAAGCAGAGCTGAACCTGCTACACACTCAGCTGTACCGATGTAGCAATCCGTTGCAGTAGCGCTGAGTGTGTAGCAGGTCCAGCTCTGCTACATTGGACACTGCTACATCACCAGCACTTAGGGTTGAACCGATCTTGACATTTTAGGATCGTTTTTAAAATCCAATTTCCGATCATTCGGAGATTAGATTTTAAAAACGATCCTATTCACTACACAGTATGTAATCCAAAAATTGTTGGACCCCACGCTGTGTAGTGATTAACCCTCCCCCCCACCGTTGTCCATTTACCTACATAGCTGCAGCTCCCAGCTCTTCCTGGTCCGGTCTTCTGTCCACTTGTCTTCAGAGTCTTCTGACGTCTCCCCGCCCACACTCTCCAGCCGCACTAAGCCCCGCCTACTCCCTGCATCTCTACAAAACTAGTCTAGGGAGGCGGGGTCCTCTGTCCTCTTCAGAGCGCCCTGAGCCCTGCCTCCCTAGACTAGTATTGTAGAGATGCAGGGAGTAGGCAGGGCTTAGTAGGCGAGGCATCACTCACGTCTCCCCTCTCAGTACCCGCCCACACTCTCCTAAGCCCCGCCCTCTCCCCAACTAGTATTATAGAGAAGGTGGGGCTTAGGAGAGTGTGGGCGTGTAGAGATGTAGCAGAGCTGAGTGTGTGCTGAGCTCTGTTACACCAGAGATGTGTGTGACAGGAGGAGTAGCTGGAGGGATGGTTGGTTATAGTGCAGAGCTGTGTGTGTGACCGGAGGAGTAGTTGGAGGGATGGTTGGGTGTAGCATGGCTAGCTTTGCTTCATCTCGCCCTAGAAATGCATTGACCAGCGTTGATTGGCCATTGTACAGCACTCGGCCAATCAACGCTGGTTCTGCCGGAGGAGGCAGAGTCTAAAATCGGACCAGAATGGAAACTGCTGTGGACCGATTTTAGACTCCGCCTCCTCAGGCAGAACCAGCGTTGATTGGCCAAATGCAGTACACTGGCCAATCAACGCTGGTCAATGCATTCCTATGGTAAAAAGTCAGCTCCGGCATATCGCAAGCTGACGGGATCCCGACATAATAAAGGTACTTGATACCCCCAGACATGCTTCCCCTGCTGTCCCAGTTGCATTCCAGGGTGTTGGCATCATTTCCTGGGGTGTGATAGTGGACTTGGTGACTCTCCTGAGTCGAATGGTGGGATCCCCTGTAGCGAACCTTTTCCCCCATAGACTATAATGGGGTTCGATATTCGTTCGAATAGTCGAATATTGAGCGGCTATTCGAAACAAATATCGAACATTTTACTGTTCGCTCCTCTCTACATCTTATATCTGAATGAATGAAATATTCTCATTGAATACTTTGTTCTGTACAAAGTTGAAGATGAGATGGCGAAAAAATCACACAAAAATTCTCAATGGAAATCAAATTTATTAACCAATGAAGGTCTGGATTTGGAGTCACCCCCAAAATGAAAGTGGAAAAACACACTACAGGTTGATCCAACTTTGATGTAATGTCCTTAAAACTTGTCAAAATGAGGCTCAGTAGTGTGTGTGGCCTCCACGTGCCTGTATGACCTCCCTACAACACCTGGGCATGCTCCTGATGAGATTGCAGATGGTCTTCGGAGAGATCTCCTCCCGAACCTGGACTAAAGCGTCTGCCAACTCCTGGACAGTCTGTGGTGCAACGTGACGTTGGTGGATGGAGCAAGACATGATGTCCCAGATGTGCTCAGTCGGATTCAGGTCTGGGGAACGAGCCAGTCCATAGCTTCAATACCTTCGTCTTGCAGGAACTGCTGACACACTCCAGTCACATGAGGTCTGGTATTGTCCTGCATTGGAGGAACCCAGGGCCAACCGCACCAGCATATGGTCTCACAAGGGGTCTGAGGATCTCATCTCAGTACCTAATGGCAGTCATGCTACCTCTGGTGAACACATGGAGGGCTGTGCGGCCCTCCAAAGAAATGTCACCCCACACCATTACTGAGCCACTGTCAAACCGGTCATGCTGAAGGATGTTGCAGGAAGCAGATGGCTCTCCACGGCATCTCCAGACTGTCACATCTGTCACATGTGCTCAGTGTGAACCTGCTTTCATCTGTGAAGAACACAGAGCGCCAGTGGCAAAGTTGCCAATCCTGGTGTTCTGTGGCAAATGCCAAGCGTCTTGCATGGTGTTGGACTGTGAGCACAACCCCATCTGTGGATGTCAGGCCCTCATACAATCCTTATGGAGTCGGTTTCTAACCGTTTGTGCAGACACATGCACATTTGTGGCCTGCTGGAGGTCATTTTGCAGGGCTGTGGCAGTGCTCCTCCTGTTCCTCCTTGCACAAAGGCGGAGACAGCCCTTATATAAATACCGTATATCATTAATACTAGGTGAGTTATTTATATAAGGACTATTAGGGGCATTATTAATACAAGGGGATTTATATAAGGGCTATTAGGGGCATTATTAATACAAGGGGATTTATATAAGGGCTATTAGGGGCATTATTAATTTAAGGAGGTATTTATATAAGGACTACTAGGGGCTTTATTAATACTAGGGGGGTATTATTAATAAGGGGCACTATTTAAGGGGCTTTGTGTAGGTGAGGACAATATAGGTCGGGTGCCTGGAGAAGTGAGAAGTCAAAGATGTCTGTGTTGTAAACTTCAAAGAGACAAATCACATCTCATTTAGTAAATCCTGCACCCCACATCCCTCCCTTCACAGTACACCCAAGCACCCCACATCTCCCACACACACACACTGCACCCCACATCTCTCCCCCACAGTACATCCATGCACCCACATTTCACCCCCCCCCTCCACAGTACACCCTGCACCCCACAGTACACCTTGAACCCCACATCTTCCCCTCATACACAGTCCACCCTACATCCCACATCTCTCCCCCACACACAGTCAACCTTGCACCCCGCAGTACACCCTGCACCCCACAGTAAACCCATGCACCCCACATCTCCCTCCACAAAGTACACACTGCACCCCACATCTCTCCCTCCACAGTACACCCATGCACCCGACATTTCTTGGCATCCTGACGGAAGGCACAGTTATTTATATCATTGGTGGGAGTGGATAAGGGAAGCTCTTGCTTCCTCCGCGGGCGTATGCGCTCACGAGTGCACGTGTGCCTGTGTCGGACGGAGGTTTTGCGTCCCAATGATATAAATAACTGTGCCTTCCGCCGGGCTGACAAGCAAGCAGCTCAGCGGTACAGGTAAGAAGAAAGATCTGCACTATTCAGTCCTGGGGATCCCCTGTCAGGAACCTTATTGCAGGCCAAATTGGATATCAAATAACAAATGGTACTTTGCCCTGAGAAGGGGGTCAGTTACATATAATGTAGCCACTTGTACTATTTGGCATCATTTGGGGGTTTTGTATTGTATGCCTGCGGGCATTACAATGATCAAATATTGTATGGTAATGGATTGTAGTGATCAGGTAAGCCGCAAAATCAGAAATACCTGTTCACTAGTATATATAATTGATATTTGTATGTCAAGATAGAAATGGCATATGTAGTGAATTTTAAAGAAAAAAGGAATGATTTATATTGGATTGTCCTGTATTTTCAGGTTTTGTGGATTCTCTCTTAATATGGGGTTTTTGTATATATTTATCTCTAATGGACGTATTTATCTCAAATAGACATACTTTTATGTTTATTTATTCATCTATTTTGTGTACATAAGTACATGGAATGTCTATAGAGGCTGGTTGCATTTTATGTTGGTTTTATTGTTAATATATGAGTATACTTGACACATGGGATGTTATATTTTATTCATTTATAGAAACTATTGCACCTGAGGAAGGGCGTGGTCTGACGCCCGAAACGCGTTGTGTGAGTTTGTCTTTTACCAATAAATTCGTGTTTACTAATCTTTGAGGGGAGCACAGTTCCTTATTACCAGATTTATCACTGAATCTGGGTTGCTGGTCCTTCCACTTCACATACAGTCCTATGAAAAAGTTTGGGCACCCCTATTAATCTTAATCATTTTTAGTTCTAAATATTTTGGTGTTTGCAACAGCCATTTCAGTTTGATATATCTAATAACTGATGGACACAGTAATATTTCAGGATTGAAATGAGGTTTATTGTATTAACAGAAAATGTGCAATATGCATTAAACCAAAATTTGACCGGTGCAAAAGTATGGGCACCCTTATCATTTTGTTGATTTGAATTCCCCTAACTACTTTTTACTGACTTACTGAAGCACAAAATTGGTTTTGTAACCTCAGTGAGCTTTGAACTTCATAGCCAGATGTATCCAATCATAAGAAAAGGTATTTAAGGTGGCCAATTGCAAGTTGATCTCCTATTTGAATCTCCTCTGAAGAGTGGCATCATGGGCTACTCAAAACAACTCTCAAATGATCTGAAAACAAAGATTGTTCAACATAGTTGTTCAGGGGAAGGATACAAAAAGTTGTCTCAGAGATTTAACCTGTCAGTTTCCACTGTGAGGAACATAGTAAGGAAATGGAAGACCACAGGGACAGTTCTTGTTAAGCCCAGAAGTGGCAGGCCAAGAAAAATATCAGAAAGGCAGAGAAGGAGAATGGTGAGAACAGTCAAGGACAATCCACAGACCACCTCCAAAGAGCTGCAGCATCATCTTGCTGCAGATGGTGTCACTGTGCATCGGTCAACTATACAGCGCACTTTGCACAAATAGAAGCTGTATGGGAGAGTGATGAGAAAGAAGCCGTTTCTGCACGTACGCCACAAATAGAGTTGCCTGAGGTATGAAAAAGCACATTTGGACAAGGCAGCTTCATTTTGGAAACAAAAATTGAGTTGTTTGGTTATAAAAAAAGGCGTTATGCATGGCGTCCAAAAAGAAACAGCATTCCAAGAAAAACACATGCTACCCACTGTAAAATTTGGTGGAGGTTCCATCATGCTTTGGGGCTGTGTGGCCAATGCCGGCATCGGGAATCTTGTTAAAGTTGAGAGTCGCATGGATTCCACTCAGTATCAGCAGATTCTTGAGAATAATGTTCAAGAATCAGTGACGAAGTTGAAGTTACGCCGGGGATGGATATTTCAGCAAGACAATGATCCAAAACACCGCTCCAAATCCTCAGGCATTCATGCAGAGGAACAATTACAATGTTCTGGAATGGCCATCCCAGTCCCCAGACCTGAATATCATTGAACATCTGTGGGATGATTTGAAGCGGGCTGTCCATGCTCGGCGACCATCTAACTTAACTGAACTTGAATTGTTTGTCCAAAATACCTTTATCCAGGATCCAGGAACTGATTAAAAGCTACAGGAAGCAACTAGAGGCTGTTATCTTTGCAAAAGGAGGATCTACTAAATATTAATGTCACTTTTCTGTTGAGGTGCCCATACTTTTGCACCGGTCAAATTTTGGTTTAATGCATATTGCACATTTTCTGTTAGTACAATAAACCTCATTTCAATCCTGAAATATTACTGTGTCCATCAGTTATTAGATATATCAAACTTAAATAGCTGTTATAAACACCAAAATATTTAGAACTAAAAATGATTAAGATTAATAGGGGTGCCCAAACTTTTTCATAGTACTGTAGGTTGTATCTGCTGATCTACTCCCCAACAAACAATGCTCAGAATGACCTGCAGCATAAACGGACATGAGGCTGATGCGAGATATTCTGCACTCCACGTCAGATTATGCTACTGTACAATGCAGCAAATAAGCCGCCGACAAGTCTGCAGTGTCTAATGCTTTGCATGTACAGCCCGTGTAGACTTACTCTAAAAGGGGCTTTCCTATAATCATATCTTGTCATCTGTCCACAGAATTGGTGATGTGTCTGATCAGTGGGGTCCTATGACTGAAATTACCATCAATCACACACACACAAGGTCTCATGTTCTTCTGTCTCAATGGATTGGTGTTCATGTGCATTGCCGTTCCATTCAAAGTCTATAGGACAGATGACAACAGCTGACCTCTGACCTCCTCTACCTCCATCAGTTCCATACACTTTGTACAAAGCGGCAGTGTGCCCTGGCAGTTTGATATGGTAGAACACAGTACAACTGACCTCATGACACAGCAATCAGGCACTTATCACCTACAGTATTTTAGGTTAGAAATTTTGATTATCAAAAAACCCCTTTAAAGGGGCTCTATCATTGGGAAAAGTAATTTTTAACTAATCACATCCTTGCATAGGCTTTAGAAAGGCTATTCCACACCTACCTTTAGTATGTAGATTGCCTCAGGGTTTTCTGAATAAGTCTGTTTTTATTCATATGCTATTGAACTTCCAGCCAGCACAGGAAGTTCCCAGCAGCACTCGTCCCTGCTATTATCTCCTAGCTGTCTGTGCAAACAGGAAGCTGAGTCATCATCATCATCAACAGCAGCCAGTGCATATACTCCCATAGGAAACAAGAGCAAAGGGGGTGCACGATGCATCGTGCACCAGTCTAATTAGCATATGAATAAGAACAGAAACCACTGAGGCGATTTACATACAAAAGGTAGGTGTGGAATAGCCTTTCTAAAGGCTATGCAAGGATGTGATTAGTTAAAAATGACTTTTCCCAGTGATAGAGCCCCTTTAAGGCTAAGGTCCCCATGGGCCGGAACCGCCGCACTAAAGCGCTGTGGGAACAACCATGGCGTGAATGCATTGCGGTTCTTCCCGCAGTGCTTTGAAAAGAAAGTTCAGGGAGTTTTCCTCCACGGACTTTCTGTTCCAATTATATCTATGGGGAAGCCGCCAGCGGTTTTGGAAACTGCAGTTTGTCCGTGAGTTTTTTTCCGCAAAGTGGGCGTTTCCGCCTTTGTCAAATTGTGGTGTTTCTGGCCCGTGGGGCCCCAGCCTAAGGCTGAGGCCCCATGTTGCGGAAACACAGCTCTTTTGTTGCAGATTTTGTTGTGTTTTTTTGAGCCAAAGCCAGGAGTCGATTGAGTAGAAGGGAGAAGCATAAGAAGCTTTCTATATATTTCCCATTTCTTTTGTAGCCATTTTTGGCTTTGGTTGAAAAAGAGCAGCAAAATTTGCAACAAAAAAAATCTGCTTTTCCGTAATGTGATACACAGTGTTTATGGCAGCTGCAGAAAGTGTCAGCAAAGTGAATAAATTAAATCATTTAATCTCATCCACAGCAGTTTAATTTTAGCTGCAGAATTTTGAGCATTACCACATATTTTTAATGGGGGAAGAAACTACAGAGAAAAATGCTGCAAAATCTTAATTAAAAACGCTGTGGAAAAAATCTGTATTTTTGCTGCTTTTTTTCTCCAGTGTTTTTTTTGCCATGTTTGGCCTAATACTTGAATAGGTTTGAATAGGTTATCCAGGAATCACAGGTTTCTGCTAGGAGGACAGGAAAGGTGAAAAATAAAACCCACAATCACCTGACCCTGATCCTCCCACTCCTGTCTGCTCCAGCGGCATCTGGGAGCTTGTTCCAACAACAGTCCTCACCACACATAACCACTGAGACTAATCAGTGACCTCAGCAGTCTAAGTAAAGGAATCGGGATGTCACTCAAATACCTGTGATGTCACTCACGTCACCTGTTATGTCCCGATTCTTTTACCTAGGACGCTGATTGGCCTCAGCATTCACGTGAGGTGATGACATCTGCCAGAACAAATCATACCTTGTGCGCTGGACCAGACAGCTGCGAGAGATATCAGGGACAGGTGGACAGTATGGGGTTTTCTTTTTCTTATTTTTCACCTTCCCCAACCTCCTTGCAGGAAACTGTAATTCCTGGACAACCATTTTAACATCTCAATATATTAAACATCACACTATAATATACTGAGCATCAGACAGTTTTTTTTTGCACAACACAAAGTCCTGCATGTAGGACTTTGTGTCCATGCGAAAAAAAAAAAATAGTTTCCAGGCAGAGAGCCTGCATACGGACAAATGAATGAGTTTTAAAGCTGACCGCTGGCAAGCGGTCCCCTGTCCAGTTTCCCCAGGGTTTAGGACGGAAACCGCAGGACGGACAGTGGCGGTAGTGTGAACGCTGCTTTAGATCACACAGGACTTCTCCCCTCACACTCCGATGAGATAGATGAGTCACTACTGGTGAGGAGGAGGGGCAGCACAGGATGCTTCTAAGTGTGACTAGCTTTACAAGCACCGTTGCTTGCTTCACAAGCATCAGCAACCCCTGGATCTGCCAATGATTTATCGGCTGATGATGGTTAGTCCTAATAGTATGGAAAGTATGGGGCCCGTAAGGGTGTGGGAGTCCTGGGTAGAGATGAGCGAACAGTGTTCTATCGAACACATGTTCGATCGGATATCAGGCTGTTCGATGTGTTCGATTCGAATCGAACATCACGTGGCAAACTCCAAAAAAATTTGATTCCCCTCCCACCTTCCCTGGCACTTTTTTTGCACCAATAACAGCGCAGGGGAGGTGGGACAGGAACTACGACACCGGAGGCATCGAAAAAAATCGGAAAAAGTCATTGGCTGCCGAAATCAGGTGACCTCCATTTTTGACAAATAGTGGATTTCAAATCCGGGTCATATGAGAATGTGAACTTTGTGACTAAGAGACAGGGATAGCTGTACAGGCAGGGATAACTAGGGATAACCTTTATTTAGGTAGGAATGTTATTAAAAATAACTTTTTGGGGCTCTATCGGGTGTGTAATTGTGATTTTTGTGACATAAACTTTTTCCCATAGGAATGCATTGGACAGCGCTGATTGGCCAGAGTACGGAATTCGACCAATCAGCGCTGGCTCTGCTGGAGGAGGCGGAGTCTAAGATCGCTCCACACCAGTCTCCATTCAGGTCCGACCTTAGACTCCGCCTCCTCCGGCAGAGCCAGCGCTGATTGGCCGAAGGCTGGCCAATGCATTCCTATTGGTAGCAGTGCTGAGCCAGTTCTGCTCAACTACACCGTGTGCCAGTCAGCCCATCTGATATAGCAGAGCCGAGTGTGCACACTCGGCTCTGCTACATCAGATGTAGCAGAGCCGAGGGTGCACTAGAACCCTTATGCACACTCGGCTCTGCTACATCATTTAGTGTTCGCTCATCTCTAGTCCTGGGCAATTGAACTGTTTGCTCCCGCTAACAACAGAACTGCATACAGGTTATGCACAGATGATGATGATGATTTATCATCTCTGTGCAGTCTGCAGGGCTGCTCCTACCCTCTCCTTCCTCCTACAGCAGCTCTAAGAAGCTACCGGAGTAAGGAGGTGGTTAGGATGATTTGGAGCCTCATATCTCAGCATCCGTTAGGGCTATGAAGATGAACTTGGATTCATTTTAAACAGTGGCATAACTACCGGGGTAGCAGCTGCCATAGGGCCCGGAACATTAGGGGCCCGGCGACAGCTGCATTTTTTTTTTTCTTAATAGGCCAGCCGGTAACAGGCCCTATTTGCCTACTGATCCACTGGCCCCACAAACACTATTATTATACTCGGGGGGTCTTTTCAGACCCCCAAGTATAATGATCAGAGGCCCAGGAGAGGTAAGAGAACGTAAAAAACAGTGTTACTTACCTCTCCACGCTCCATACAGGCATTGGGCCTAGTTGTGTGACGTCCCTGACGTCACTTGACTGGGACCTGCATCCTGGATCATGTGACGTCCTGACGTCATTGAAGATGGCCGACACCACTGAAGACTGCAGCGGAGCCGGGGATATGTTCATTATGGGGCATAATAGTATGTGCAAGCGCCACTATGGGTCATAATATTGTGTGCAGGGGCCACTATGGGGCGTAATAGAGCGCACAGGAATGCAGGGGGGGGGGGGTCAGTTGGTCGAGGTCTTCAGTGTCGGTCAAAAGTTCGCCATGGGGCCCCGCCATTCCTAGTCATGCCACTGATTTTAAAGATGAGATTCAGCCGAGACAGACGATTTACTGTTAAAAACACTGACGGGAAATGAGATCTGCAATGGCATCTCAATATCAGGCATTGTTTTCATCAGCAAATCGCTCAGAATCTGTAAGGACTATCATGGTGATCTTGGTAGCATTTGAAAGATGAAATTCTCATCTTTAAAGCGGACCTGCATGTGACCCCAGAACTGACTGCAGTTATAACTACATCCAGGTACATAGTATGTCACCCCCATCGTAATGAGAAATGGCCTGTAATTAATCAGTGTGTAACTTACCTGTAAATGACATATGAGTGAAGATATAACTTCATCCAGGTACACATTATGTCACCCACCCAGTAATGAGAATTAGCCTGGAATTAATCAGTGTGTCACTTACTTATTAGTGATGTTACATGTGACCTCAGAATTGTGTGCAGTTCTAACTACTTCCAGGTACATAATGTGTCACCCTCTCTGTAATGAGGAATAGCCTGGAATTAATCAGTGTGTTACTTACTTATTCGTCAAACGTGACCGTTGTATCTAATGCGGGCAGGCGCCACAAGTGCAACTACCTTTTACCAATCGCCACACTCTGGAACATCATTAATGGGCAATGACCAGTTATCATGACAGTTGAGATATCAGACCCCGTAGGATTCAAACAAAAGGAGAAAAAAAAAAGTTTTTAAAAGTATAAAAAAACACAAGAAAATATCAAAGTTTAAATCACCCCCATTCCCTAGATCACATATAAAATAAACCAAAGTAAATAAAAACACCTGAGGGATCGCCGTGTTCAAAAATACACAAACTATTAAGATATTGAAATATTTATCCCATATGGTGAACCGTGTAGCAGAGAAAAAAAATCAAAATATCCAATTGGTGATTTTTATTTTTTTAACACTGTTTCCTAAAAAATTTAACAATAAGAGATCAAACCATCAAAACTTAACCAAATTGTATCAATAAAAAAGTCATCTTGTCCTGCAAAAAAAAATGCCTTACCCAGCTCCATGCTTGTGAATAATATAAAAAAAATAAAAATTCTATTTAACAAAGTTTTTCATTTTTTTTTTTAAATCATTGCAAATACTATATAAAATCTGTATCACCATGATGGTACTGACCCACAGAATATAGGCAATATGCCATGTTTACCCCACAGTGAACGCCATAAAAATTAAACCCATATGAAATTGGCACAAATGTGTGTTTTTTTCCAATTCCACCTCATTCTGAATTTTTTTCCAGCTTCCCAGTACATTGTACAGGATCTTGAATGGTGACATTATAAAATACAATTTGTCTTACAAACAATAAGCCATCATGTGACTCTGTGGACGAAAAGAAAAAAATGATGGCTCTTGGAAGGTGGGGAGGAAAAAACAGATACACAAAAACCAAAAAGTTATCTCGTTCTTTAAGGGGTTAGAGCTGCCCCTGGTGCCATTAGGTTCCTTGTGCTAACCTTTGCCCTATAAAGGCAATGTCTGCTTTGTCCTTTGGCACTGTTTAGTGACCTTGCTTTTCTTAAGTCTTTATATAACTGTTGCCAGCTACATAAGTAATATGGGCAATATTTGGCATGAACAAGTGAACTCCGGAAAACCTCTCTCTTTATAGTCTCCTAACAATAATAATAAAAGGTTAGGACTAGAGATGAGCGAACACTAAAATGTTCGAGGTTCGAAATTCGATTCGAACAGCCGCTCACTGTTCGAGTGTTCGAATGGGTTTCGAACCCCATTATAGTCTATGGGGAACATAAACTCGTTAAGGGGGAAACCCAAATTCGTGTCTGGAGGGTCACCAAGTCCACTATGACACCCCAGGAAATGATACCAACACCCTGGAATGACACTGGGACAGCAGGGGAAGCATGTCTGGGGGCATAAAAGTCACTTTATTTCATGGAAATCCCTGTCAGTTTGCGATTTTCGCAAGCTAACTTTTCCCCATAGAAATGCATTGGCCAGTGCTGATTGGCCAGAGTACGGAACTCGACCAATCAGCGCTGGCTCTGCTGGAGGAGGCGGAGTCTAAGATAGCTCCACACCAGTCTCCATTCAGGTCCGACCTTAGACTCCGCCTCCTCCGGCAGAGCCAGCGCTGATTGGCCGAAGGCTGGCCAATGCATTCCTATGCGAATGCAGACTTAGCAGTGCTGAGTCAGTTTTGCTCAACTACACATCTGATGCACACTCGGCACTGCTACATCAGATGTAGCAATCTGATGTAGCAGAGCCGAGGGTGCACTAGAACCCCTGTGCAAACTCAGTTCACGCTAATAGAATGCATTGGCCAGCGCTGATTGGCCAATGCATTCTATTAGCCCGATGAAGTAGAGCTGAATGTGTGTGCTAAGCACACACATTCAGCACTGCTTCATCAAGCCAATACAATGCATTAGCCAGTGCTGATTGGCCAGAGTACGGAATTCGGCCAATCAGCGCTGGCCAATGCATTCTATTAGCCCGATGAAGTAGAGCTGAATGTGTGTGCTAAGCACACAAATTCAGCACTGCTTCATCAAGCCAATACAATGCATTAGCCAGTGCTGATTGGCCAGAGTACGGAATTCGGCCAATCAGCGCTGGCTCTGCTGGAGGAGGCGGAGTCTAAGATCGCTCCACACCAGTCTCCATTCAGGTCCGACCTTAGACTCCGCCTCCTCCGGCAGAGCCAGCGCTGATTGGCCGAAGGCTGGCCAATGCATTCCTATGCGAATGCAGACTTAGCAGTGCTGAGTCAGTTTTGCTCAACTACACATCTGATGCACACTCGGCACTGCTACATCAGATGTAGCAATCTGATGTAGCAGAGCCGAGGGTGCACTAGAACCCCTGTGCAAACTCAGTTCACGCTAATAGAATGCATTGGCCAGCGCTGATTGGCCAATGCATTCTATTAGCCCGATGAAGTAGAGCTGAATGTGTGTGCTAAGCACACACATTCAGCACTGCTTCATCAAGCCAATACAATGCATTAGCCAGTGCTGATTGGCCAGAGTACGGAATTCGGCCAATCAGCGCTGGCCAATGCATTCTATTAGCCCGATGAAGTAGAGCTGAATGTGTGTGCTAAGCACACACATTCAGCACTGCTTCATCAAGCCAATACAATGCATTAGCCAGTGCTGATTGGCCAGAGTACGGAATTCGGCCAATCAGCGCTGGCTCTGCTGGAGGAGGCGGAGTCTAAGGTCGGACCTGAATGGAGACTGGTGTGGAGCGATCTTAGACTCCGCCTCCTCCAGCAGAGCCAGCGCTGATTGGCCGAATTCCGTACTCTGGCCAATCAGCACTGGCTAATGCATTGTATTGGCGTGATGAAGCAGTGCTGAATGTGTGTGCTTAGCACACACATTCAGCTCTACTTCATCGGGCTAATAGAATGCATTGGCCAGCGCTGATTGGCCGAATTCCGTACTCTGGCCAATCAGTGCTGGCCAATGCATTCTATTAGCTTGATGAAGCAGAGTGTGCACAAGGGTTCAAGCGCACCCTCGGCTCTGATGTAGCAGAGCCGAGGCTGCACAAGGGTTCAAGCGCACCCTCGGCTCTGATGTAGGAGAGCCGAGGGTGCACTTGAACCCTTGTGCAGCCTCGGCTCTGCTACATCAGAGCCGAGGGTGCGCTTGAACCCTTGTGCACACTCTGCTTCATCAAGCTAATAGAATGCATTGGCCAGCGCTGATTGGCCAATGTATTCTATTAGCCTGATGAAGTAGAGCTGAATGTGTGTGCTAAGCACACACATTCAGCTCTACTTCATCGGGCTAATAGAATGCATTGGCCAGCGCTGATTGGCCAGAGTACGGAACTCGACCAATCAGCGCTGGCTCTGCTGGAGGAGGCGGAGTCTAAGATCGCTCCACACCAGTCTCCATTCAGGTCCGACCTTAGACTCCGCCTCCTCCAGCAGAGCCAGCGCTGATTGGCCGAATTCCGTACTCTGGCCAATCAGCACTGGCTAATGCATTGTATTGGCGTGATGAAGCAGTGCTGAATGTGTGTGCTTAGCACACACATTCAGCTCTACTTCATCGGGCTAATAGAATGCATTGGCCAATCAGCGCTGGCCAATGCATTCTATTAGCGTGAACTGAGTTTGCACAGGGGTTCTAGTGCACCCTCGGCTCTGCTACATCAGATTGCTACATCTGATGTAGCAGTGCCGAGTGTGCATCAGATGTGTAGTTGAGCAAAACTGACTCAGCACTGCTAAGTCTCTGCATTCGCATAGGAATGCATTGGCCAGCCTTCGGCCAATCAGCGCTGGCTCTGCCGGAGGAGGCGGAGTCTAAGGTCGGACCTGAATGGAGACTGGTGTGGAGCGATCTTAGACTCCGCCTCCTCCAGCAGAGCCAGCGCTGATTGGTCGAGTTCCGTACTCTGGCCAATCAGCGCTGGCCAATGCATTCTATTAGCCCGATGAAGTAGAGCTGAATGTGTGTGCTTAGCACACACATTCAGCTCTACTTCATCAGGCTAATAGAATACATTGGCCAATCAGCGCTGGCCAATGCATTCTATTAGCTTGATGAAGCAGAGTGTGCACAAGGGTTCAAGCGCACCCTCGGCTCTGATGTAGCAGAGCTGAGGGTGCACAAGGGTTCAAGTGCACCCTCGGCTCTCCTACATCAGAGCCGAGGGTGCGCTTGAACCCTTGTGCAGCCTCGGCTCTGCTACATCAGAGCCGAGGGTGCGCTTGAACCCTTGTGCACACTCTGCTTCATCAAGCTAATAGAATGCATTGGCCAGCACTGATTGGCCAGAGTACGGAATTCGGCCAATCAGCGCTGGCCAATGCATCCCTATGGGAAAAAGTTTATCTCACAAAAATCACAATTACACACCCGATAGAGCCCCAAAAAGTTATTTTTAATAACATTCCCCCCTAAATAAAGGTTATCCCTAGCTATCCCTGCCTGTACAGCTATCCCTGTCTCATAGTCACAAAGTTCACATTCTCATATGACCCGGATTTGAAATCCACTATTCGTCTAAAATGGAGGTCACCTGATTTCGGCAGCCAATGACTTTTTCCAATTTTTTTCAATGCCCCCAGTGTCGTAGTTCCTGTCCCACCTCCCCTGCGCTGTTATTGGTGCAAAAAAGGCGCCAGGGAAGGTGGGAGGGGAATCGAATTTTGGCGCACTTTACCACGTGGTGTTCGATTCGATTCGAACATGGCGAACACCCTGATATCCGATCGAACATGTGTTCGATAGAACACTGTTCGCTCATCTCTAGTTAGGACATGAAAAAGGTTGATGAAAGATCTCCCTGTGTTTTTAAGCACTTCTAACTGGGACTGGAAGCCATTCAAAATAAATACTGACTATCCAGGGATAGCTGCATTTCCGGGCTTTAAACACATTTCCAAGGGCCCGGTTATTTTTGAGCTGTTGCCTATATTTGTATTTTCCTATGAGAGGTAAACATTGATTATTGCTGGACATGCAGATCCCATGTCTGGCGGTCCCGCTCCTTGTCATGTCGCACTCTTCCCCACAGCTACAGGTTAACTCCGCAGACAGATATTTGAATAAGTCATTTTCAAACATCCTGTGGAAAAAAAAAACACAATTGAAGATGGAAATGGTAACTCTTTCCTTCCTATCTCTGTGATTCTATCTCAAGTTAGGTCTGTTTTGTATTAGGGGACAAAAATGATAAATGGAAATGACATCGCCAGTAACAAATGCACTGGGAACTGTCATGTAGAATGTGAGGAATCCCACCGCTGTATTACCACTATCGTACAGTCCATGGAAATAGGTTGTCTAAATGAATACATACTCTTGTAGCTTATGTATACTGTATGTTACATAATGGCAATGAGAGATACATATTTGGAAAACTAGGAGCTTCTCTGTGTTATTGCACTCTGAAGAGAAAGTCAATTTGCAATATAGTCAGTTAGATGAATATTTCACCCTTTGTTTAGAGTCTAACTGGTTGTCTGGTCTTTAGCTCCTGATTTGAGAGCTGGACATTTGGCCATTAAAGGGTGCAGTTATCCCGGGTACCATCTGTTTAACTGCAGGGACGGGGCTCTAAGGCAAGTTACTTTAGTAATTGGACAGAGCGCTCACGAAATGCGTGAGCCTATAAAAGCGCAAACTTCTCTGTATACCTGTCCTGCATTTATCTGTATAGTGTAGGACAGAGTGGTAAAGCTAAACATGGGCAGCACATCAAATTCACATTACTGTCAGTGATGCAATCTTCAAGCCCTAAGAGATAAGTAAACCTCTGGATAATGGCTATTCACTCCACAAGGCTAGTTGGCATTAAAGCTAAGGCCACACATTGTGGAAATGCAGAGCTTTTGGCTGTTTTACGGACCTATAAAGTGAATTAGAATATGTTTAGAGATGAGCGAACACTAATGTGTCCGAGGTTTGAAATCCGATTCGAACAGCCGTACACGGTTCGGCTGTTCGAACGGATTTCGAACCCCATTATAGTCTATGGGGGGAAATGCTCGTTTCAGGGGTAGGCAACATTCGATAAAATCATACTTACCAAGTCCATGAGTGACGGTCGGGCTGGATTCTGCTTGAAGTCTTCTCCCGGCGCAGCGTCCCCGCGTCCTCTTCCGGGTGGAATTCACTCTGCCTAGGCATCCGGCCTAGGCAGAGCCGACTGCGCATGTGCGTGCGGCTCTGCCCAGGCCCAACGCCTGAGCAGATCCGACTGCGCATGTATGCGTGTGCATGCCCGCGCATGCGCAGTCAGCTCTGCCTAGGCCGGATGCCTAGGCAGAGTGAATTCCACGCGGAAAAAGACGCGGGGACGCTGCATGGAGAAGACAACTAAAGGTAAGAGAAGAACCAGCGTTGATTGGCAATGTATAGCATTCTGCCAATCAACACTGGTTCTGCATCGAACATTAAACTTCGAACAGCTAGTAGTGTTTGATCGAGTACAAGTATTTCGAATACCGTAGTATTCGATCGAACACCTACTCGATCAAACACTACTCGCTCATCTCTAATTATGTTTAATCATATCTACGCATTACTGGGAAAAAAATGTTGTTTTTCTCATAGACTTATATGGGGTGGGGAACGCTATAATGAAAAAAACGCAGAATAAAAGCAGTGAAAAAAGCTTTTTGCTGGATTTGTTTCTGTTGCGCTTCTGCGGTGCAAGATGATGAACATTGGAAAAACACCCTCTTTGCATGTTCGATAGGATAATGGGACCTTAGACTGGCTGTGAATGGCTCCCAGTACTAAATCACCACCTTCTGTTGTATAAGACCACCCAAGAACCTGCGATTGACTTTATGAACATCCCTCAAGCCGTGCACCTTGCTCTGGAAATTCTGTGCCTGAACGCTGTGTCTCTTTTCCAGCATTCCAGTGCTTCTCTTCAGCACATCTCAGGGGATTGTGCAGGCTTCGGAAAAGAGAGTTGGGGTGCAACGGTGAAAGTGTGTTGCATCTTTCGCGCAAAGCACCCTATTGCACCAAAGGTGCGACGCATCCCCAATCTGCACCTTGCTTTCCACTTTCCGTGACTTATTTATTAGATAGTGGCGATTTAGTGCTGAGAGCTGGAAAAATACAGTCAGTGTAATGCCTGAAGTAGTGCTTGCAGCCTCATTAGCATATTTCAAAAAGAGTGATTTTCTTGATGTTGGACCATCTTTTTCCACAAACTGCCGTTTTGTTCAATGTGTGAATGATCATAAGGTGATAAGAGACCTTTGGGGACATCTGATCACTTTTTTTTTTGTATTGGAGGCTGATTTCCCCTGCAACTGAGGCTGGTACATTTAGCCTCAGTTGCAAGAGGAATCCAGCCTCCTGCACACTGTATACACAGTATACAGAGCTGACCTGGGTCCTGTAGGACCCAGCAGCTCTTGCAAGACGCTGCTCCTGGTGGATCACGTGACCGCCGGGTCAGAGGGCGGCCGTATACACAGCGATCGAGATGGCAGGGAAGGGAATAAACCTTTCCTGCCATCTCTTTGGGAGCTCCGGCTGAAGTTACAGCCGGCTCCCAGCTTCAGCAGCTGCACGATCTCCGTGCAACTGCTGTGTTCTGACTGGATGTACCGGTACGTCCTGTCAGAACAAGGAAACCACTTCCCGGACATACCGTATTTTTCGGACTATAAGACGCACTCCAATATGGGAGGAAAATGTGTGTGCGTCTTATAGTCCGAATGCAGCGTGTGCAGCGTCTGTGTCCCGTCTGTGTGAATCAAAAGGAGAGCAGCACGGTGCCTGCCTGCTCTGCCCCTCCTTCCCTGTCTGTGTTGCGTGTTTGCAGGAGCGAGATATGAGAGGCAGGGAAGTAAGGGCAGGCCAGACAGGTGAAGGAAGCGTGGTTTCAAGCTTGCCGAGAAAACCACGCCTCCTTCTCCCGTCTGGCCCGCCCCTCCTTCACTGCCTCTCAGATCTGGCTCCTGCAATGATGCCACACAGACAGGCAAGGAGGGGCGGGCCAAACGGGAGGAGGAGGCGTGGTTTTCTCGGCAAGCTTGAAACCACGCCTCCTTCACCCGTCTGGCCCGCCCCTACTTCCCTGCCTGTGTGGCATCATTGCCGGAGCAAGATGTGAGAGGCAGTGAAGGAGGGACGAGCCAGACAGGTGAAAGAGGCATGTTTTCAAGTTTGCTTAGAAAACCACACCTCCTTCACCCGTCTGGCCCGCCCCTTTTTCTCTTCTTGCATAGCTTCACTGCAGGGTGTCTCTTTCCATCCATGGATGAGATAGATTAGATATAGATAGATAGATAGATAGATAGATAGATAGATAGACAGAAAGACAGACAGACACAGACAGACAGATAGACGGATAGATAGATAGATAGATAGATAGATAGATAGATAGAGATATATGTTCAAATCACCCCCATATCCCTAGAATACATATAAAACAAAAACATTACTGTGAAACACATACACATTTGGTATCCCTGTGTCCGAAAGCCCCCGGTTCTATTTACATTGGTGAAATATTATATTATTAGGTTATTAAATATTTCACCAATTTTTTTTCCTTAAAATTTTTTTTTTCCCTATTTTCCTCCTCTAAAACCTTAGTGCGTCTTATGGTCCGAAAAATACGGTATATACTCTATGGGTGGTCCAGAAGTGGTTAAATGATCGCCTCTCCAGCTAAGTCTGGGGGACTGGATATCAATGTAGCATAGACAGTGAAGTAAGGGACTATTTTAGAGGTATGTGGATAGAAGGAGAGTCCAAAGTGTCTACCTGATGCCATAATAATAGGGCCAATGTGCGATTTTACTGCTAGTCTTTGCAGTTTTCAAATGATGAAGCCATTTTACCTGTAATAAATGTGTAGAGAATAATGATCTTGAAAACCCATGCCAACATGCCCTGATACCACCACATATCAGCTTCATTGTCTCCTGCTTCCAGGATGCACCATGGTCTTGCTTTGACCTCTATTTGGCCTTTGTTCCTTCATTATGTACAGACACATTTGCTTTCTTCTCCCTTGATATTTGGCCACTAAGTTGAACTACCCATCACAAAAATGAGTTTACCCTGACTACATGTGGTTGTATGCATAACAGAAAATCCTATGAAAATGGATGGTAAGTCCTCCAGATGTTCACTGTATGTGGCACTGCTAACTGCCATCTGAGCTTTTTTAGCTTTGGGTCTTCAGTTTTTCAGCTCCAAATTATTTTAGCAGTAGTATTTATCTGACAAATGTCCTGGAAGTAACTGCTGTGCATATCCCACCGTGTTAGTGACTATTGTGAGAAATGTATGAATACGTTAGAAATCATCTTTAGATTTAATTGCTCCAGACACAGGCCAGTAGTTCTAGTGTATTTTCTACATAGAACTCCAAGGTCCTATTTAGAATTTGTAGTATAAAACATACGAACATAAGTACTCAACCTAAGCCAGTTGTTATCTTTCCATATGTAAATCATGGGATAGCTACCAGAATAACAGGTATAGCAGCTGTGAAGGGTCAGGGTTGCTAACCATCCGTAAATTCCAGGAAGTCTATACTATTAGGTGACTTTTTTTCTCCAATTTCTGTATTAAAGGGATATCTTACATACCATATTATATTTGTAGTTATTTCCTTATTATAGTTGCTGCTATATTAGAATCTGGGATATAGATGTAATGTAGTATACTTCACAACTGGATGTTTTTCTCCATGTTTTAGTGACTAGTTAACTGAGATATGCAGAGGAGTGGTTAAAGGCATACCTCCCAACTTTAGAAGAACTGAAAGAGGGACAAAATGTGTGGCGCGCATAGCGCGCCGTGGAAAATTTAGCCCCACCCACTTTTGTGTTGACTCCGCCCACTCATTAATTTTTTCATGTGCCCGCACACAGTATAATCCTCCTACTGTCATCCGTAAATTATATGTCCCCTCTCTATCTCTCCCCCAGTTTCATATACATCCTTCATCTGCCCCCAGTTTCATGTCCCCCTTCCATCTCTGCCCCCAGATTCATGTCCCCACATCTCTGCCCCCAGTGTCATGCCGTCCTCTCCATCTCTGCCCCCAGTGTCATGCCGTCCCCTCCTTCATCTGCCCCCAGTGTCATGCCGTCCTCTCCATCTCTGCCCCCAGTGTCATGCCCTCCCCTCCTTCATCTGCCCCCAGTGTCATGCCGTCCCCTCCTTCATCTGCCCCCAGTGTCATGCCGTTCCCTCCTTCATCTGCCCCCAGTTTCACGTTCCACCTCCACATTAAACTTACCTTCTCCTCCGCTCCCTCGCTCTCTGCGCGCCTCTCTTGCTGACACATATGCGGCTGAAGCGAGGAGCTGACCTGTGTCTTAAAACCCCAACAAACTTTTTGTTGTGTAATAAGCCACCATGACTGCCAAACTGTTGTTTCAAACTGATACTTCATATCCTCTTAGCAATGAGGATATATATGGCCACGAGATGGCCGAAATCCTGATTATCGTGTTTCATGGTAATTTTTGTTGTATGAAAATCTCCACTCGATTCGAATGTTCACTATGGATCATTTTCAATGATTTTGGCAACCATGGAGATCTGTAATGAAACTGTGCTGATGTTACCCCTCTCCCCACCTTATTTCAGACAAACTTTCCTCAGACAAACTTTCCTCAGACGTTCCGATTCTAGAGTATTTATAGACCTTGCTGAACTATGCCTGACTGCCTCCTCCTTTGATATGAACCACTTGACTATAATGGCATCACAGGATGATTCTTTTTCTCTATGATAGAGTTCATACTTTTGTCACTAAATATATGGAAGCTTCAATGTTAAATATTACAGATCTTCAACACTTTCTACTTAAAAAATTGTCTTTTTTGGGACTTCTAATAAATGCTGCTTCTTTTATCTTCTTTTCTGTATGTGTGCCAAATGATCTAGTTGAGCCTAATTTATGAGTACATTTCTGAACGTGTGCGTTCACTTTCACTCCTTGTTTAGACAATATTAAGGAATCTGCCAGTCTGCTCTAAATATCAGAGTCTTAGAGACACGGCTTTAATTAGAGGAGGAATGTCCAGTGTATGTGAGCGCTCATTATTGAAGGATTCTATTGTTAAGTTTGCCATAGCAGTAAGAACAGCCAACTATGGATTCTGTGGGAATGGCTTCTAGCCTGTGAAACATTCTCCTTAAATAGTGATGAGACCATGATCTCACGTCTTCAATGATCAGTAAGTTGTTTTATTAAGGACTCTTTCATTTGCTTTAAATGTACCTAAATTAAAGAGAAAGTAAGAGTTTATTATTTAAGTAAAGGAGTTAAAGGATTTCATATACATTAATATAGTAGAGTTATATCCCTTGATGATCCATCTAAGCGCAATTTAGTAGATCCATGGACTCCAGGTATAGCTGCCATAATATGGACGCTACAATTTGGTTATATTATAGCCTGTGTGTACATGTGGGTTAGAGAGCCAGCCTCATCTGGCACAATTTTTAGCCTTTGTGATGTAAAGGGAATGTCCAGTTTCAGCGATTAAATGTAATTGTATAATGAAAACTTATACAATTTTTCGAATATGCTTTATGTATCAATTCCTCACAGTTGTACCTGCTTGTTGTCATTCATTCTTCTTACTTCCAGTGGATAAAAATCAGACCATATCAGTTGGACCCCTGCTGGTGTAAGGACAGACCATCAATATTAGAAAAATGGTTAAACCCTTTAAAGAGGTTGTCCAGGAATTGGAGCACCCCATGTGGCAGATAGGAGGTGTAAAATAAAAAAAAGTCCTGTCACCAATGTCTGCTGCTGGTGTCCATTCAGTTTTGTGCCAGCACCTTCTTGCTGGAAGTCCTTCATCTCATGTGACTGCTAAGACCAATTAGGTACAGGATTTCCAGAAATGCTGTGTGTCGCCACCCTACTGATCAGATATTTATGGCCTATCCTGACAACCCCTTTAATATATCTCCTTAATTCTCCATACTTTAGTGTTCCCCCCAGGATATTAGCCCTCATCTCTGTCCCCATATAATATAGTGGCCTCATCACTGCTCCCCGTACAGTATGGGTGGAACCAATGAAGTGCCCACGGTATAGGGGAAATAGTGAAGGGTCCACTGCATGGGCCGTACAGTAGCCCATTCACTGTTCCTTTTAACATCAGTATTGGGTCATTACATACCTGTCTGTTTCCCACTCTCACTCTGTCTCCCTGCAGGAAGAAGCAGGAGGCACTGAAGAGCAGTGGGGAATCTACAGGTCCGTACAAATTTTGGGAGCGTCATCAGACAAGCCAATCCAAGAGGAAACAGGAACCTAGTGATTTTTTTCAAGAAAACAAAGTGACCACGACTGACCCTTCCCAGTCTGGCAACACCTTGCAGGGAATTAATTTGTTGGATGTACCATTTACTAATTCTTAAGTAGAAATTGTAAGCTTGCACCTTAATTTTTCCCCTGCTTACAAACTTGATCATCTCTCTGCATAAGCTCGTACTGATTGACAAAACTGGTTGGGTATGTTATACTAGTACTGCTCGATGCTCTGCTATTGGAGCATACATGATACCTGTCTAGGCGCATACGCCGTATTGCTACAGCATAGGTGCCTATTCTTAGTCTTTTTACCCTCTATGCATGCGTGAATGTGTACATGTAAGGGATAGGATGTGATGGGATGCTCATTCCATACCTAGCATCAGTAGTAGTAGTATTTATAGTATTTACTGCCCCTCAATATGAGCCTTTTTGGTATATTCTTACTTTGCCCATATTCCGATTTAAACCTATTGTACTTGAGCAGCATTTTCCACGTATTTGTTATATGGGCTCCGTGCCAGACTTTGGGCGATGTGTACACACTATAAATGTGGGACCTTCAGAGTAGGTTGGTTACTAGGTAAATCAGGCAGATGGAGGCAGAGATATCAGCTCACAGTTGTAGCTTTATTGGTAGCAGTTCACACAGTCCACCAGTATATAAATCAAAATAGCTTGCGTCAGCATAAAGATAAATCAAAATAGCTTGCTTTCAGCAGGAAGGTACAAAATAAAGTAACATAAACAGTCCTTATTTCAGGATACAAAGAAGGTAGTTCCCCAAGGTTTTCTCACCAATACACCAGGTGATTTTGGGCTTTCTCCTCCAGACACACAGGGCAGTGTGTACAACAGGTTTCTCATACAAGAGATGGCCACAACCATTTCCCTTGGGTAGTCTCAGCTCTTTAATAGCTGATCACTTGGGTCACCCAACAAAACCAGGACTGGAGTATAGGCCTGGGATGCAACAATTCCTAAATCCTGGAGCCATACTCCAACCAGTCACCTTGTAGATACCAGCCACTTCAGCAGAAGGTACCTGCCATCTATAATTTTTCCTACTGTCTGTGTACAACACATGCGCATATGTTGTTTTCTGTGATTGCGTGTTTCCTATGTACTTGCATTCCAGGAATGCTGCCATTGATACAAGTAGGTGCTGCTCTTGTATTGAGCTTGGTCTTTGGATGTTATTCCAAATCGGCCCCTGTTTAGTAGGCAGGGTTTCCCTGATACACCAGATGACCAAAAGGGCGCTCTACGATTAGCCCGTGGCCTGTGTAAAATGTACAGCCCAAACACATTCTGAACATTTACCCTGACAAATCCATTGTGGCTATACGTGCATTGGGGCACATTCATCATAACTGGTCGGTATTGCAGTTTATTTATAGGATTTATGCTGTGATGCATAGTTTTGTAGTTTGTTTACACAGTGCTATGCTCCACCATGGTGGTATTTAGGAATTACTTATGTTCTTGGCGGCTTGATTATTTTACTTCTAAGGCTGCTTGCCTTATGTGATGGTACTTAGGCTGAGACTAGACTAGGCACATATAATTATCATATCGCAAACAAAGGGTGTAGCATTGTTTTGTTATGCACTACCTTTAGACTAAGGCCCCACTGGGCGGAAACGCAGCGCTAAAGTGCTGTGGGAACAACCACGGTGTGAATGCATTGCGGTTCTTCCCACAGCACTTTCAACAGAAAGTTCACGGAGTTTTCCTCCGTGGACTTTCTGTTACAATTATATCTATAGGAAAACCGCCAGCGTTTCCATCGATAATAATAATAATTTTTATTTATATATCGCCAACATATTCCACAGCGCTGTACAATTAGTAGGGTTCAAATACAGACAGAAAGATACACTACAAAGAAAGTCATTTCACACAATGGGACTGAGGGCCCTGCTCGCAAGAGCTTACAATCTATGAGGTAGAGGGGGTGACACAAGAGGTAGCAGGGGCGGCATTGCTTATACAATGGTCAGACAATTTTGTAATAGAGGTTACTGTCATTACACAAACATAAAACTTTATGAGCCTTTCACCAGTCGTGTCCTTTAACATGTGGATGGTGCTTGGACATATAAAGTTAGCCTGAAATGGCATCATATCATGTGGGGTAATGTGGGAGTTGGAACAGAGGAGGGTTAAATTTTGGGGATTCTAATGATGGTATGGAAGGGATTACATTAGTATTACAACTAGTATTCCAGGTTTATTACTATGCGAAGCAGCATATTGGTATTCACCACTACACAGGTTGTATCACACTTGAGAAAGGGCAGGTGCCCGAAACGCGTCGTGTTTAATAAACTGTTCAAGATCATACTTTGGTGTGCGCGCTTACTCCCTACCCCTCCACTCCTGTCGGGCTTGCCTGAGGAATCACCTATCATTGTATCACGCTGTTTCACAGTGTAAGGGAAAGAGCTGCTGCTTTAACACCTTTTTTTTTTTTTTTTAAATTGTTTATTTATGAAAATTTGTAACAATAAAGAAACAAAAGAAACACAACATGTCTACCAAGCCAGAGGAGATCACAAAGAACAGTACAATAGAAAATGACGAAATTACAAATGGTAAACTAGGTAGAAACAAAAAAAAAAAAGGGGGAGACAGGGAAGACAAACCCAAACCAGACAAGACAAGGCTGGGGAAAGGGAGGGAGAAAAAACCAGAAGTTCCAGAAGGCGGTGGAATTACAGAGGCTGGGTGGCCCAGAACGAGTCCCACAGATCCCAAACGGCGTGAAACCGCTCCTCCTCATCGTTAAGCACGGCTGTTAGGTATTCCAGGGAGCGCGCATTCCTGATCCTGCAGTATAACTCCTCCAGGGATGGGGGTGCTGACTGACGCCAATATTTAGCAATCAAACACCGGGCAGAAGTGAGAAGAAACAGAAAAAGTCGCAGGGCCGGCTTGCGCAGTTTCAGTGGAGGGAGATTAAGGAGATAGGTTTTAGGGGATAGAGGGAGGCAAATGCCGAGAACCCGGCACAAAAGGTCCTGAACCTGAGTCCAGTAAGGGAGCAGGGAGGGACAAGACCAAAACAGATGAAAGATGTGTGCAGGGCGTGCACCACATCTCCAACAGCAATCCGGAATAGAGCTATCAAAGGAATGGAGGAGAGCCGGCGTGTGGCACCAATGCATCAACATTTTAAAGAAGTTTTCTTTATGAGTCACACAATTCGAGGTCCTGAAACCCCTGCTCCAGATAAGGGACCATTCTTCTGTCGAGATAGGTTGACCCAGATAGACCTCCCATCGTGTCATATACGAGTGTGCAGGCGGGATATCAGGTGAGGGGGTCAGATAAAAAGCGATATATATCGGAAACCAGTCCTCTAGTTCCAGTGCTAGCTTTACAAATTCACTCAAACGACGTAGGGACAGGTGCCACAGGACCCCGAAAGATAAAAGAAGCAAGGTGGGAAATCTGAATATATGTGAACTCACTGGACCCAGGAAGGCCAAAGCGGGATCGCAATTCGGCAAAAGACAGCAAAGAACGAGTCCTATGATCAATAATATCAGCGAGCCGAAAGAGGCCCGCCTTCAACCAAGGGCCCACCACAGGCCCAGTGAGTCCAGGCGGAAAGTGGGAGTGCAGAAGGAAGGGCGTCATAGACGAGCTGGGGGAAGAAATAGGGAAACGGGACAAACAGGAGCACCAGACATCCCTGGTAAGTGCCATGGGACCCAACAAGCTAGCTCTAGGGGGCGAATATGGATTAGACCATATCAATGAAGCAGGATGATGCGGAGCCAACCACAGCTTCTCAATCTCCATCCACTTAGAATAGGCATGAAGAGCAGACCAGGCCGGAATCCTACGTAGCTGAGCAGCCCAATAATATAACACCAGGTCAGGAAAAGAAAGCCCTCCCCTCGACTTCGGAGTCATCATCAGATGTCGCGAAAGCCTATGTCTCCCTCCGGCCCACACAAACCGAAGAAGCGAGCCCTGTAGCGCCTGAAGATCCTTAAGAGGAACAGGAATCGGGAGGGTCTCAAACAAATATAGCAATTTAGGCAGCACGGTCATCTTAACCGCAGCTATGCGACCAAAGAGGGACAAAGGCAGACCTCGCCACCTGGTAAGAAGGGCCTGAACATGCCTATAAAGTGGAGGGAAATTCGCCTGATACAATTGAGAGACAGACCCAGTCAGATGTATGCCTAAGTATTTTAAGGAGGAGGACCTCCACGTATACGGAAAGGAGGCCTGAAGGCCAGCCAAGGTAGAGGGGTGAACGCGGACGGGGAGCGCCTCAGTCTTAGAAGTATTAACCTTGTAACCAGATAAACGGCCAAATTTGGTAAGAATAGCATGAAGATTGGGAAGGGAAACGTGAAGATTAGTAAGGGTAAGGAGAATATCATCCGCAAACAAAGAAAGCTTAAACTCTCTGTCACGGATTCGAACCCCAGAAACATCAGGGCACAGCCAAATGGCCGCCGCCAAGGGCTCAATGCAGAGGACAAAGAGGAGAGGTGATAGCGGGCAACCCTGTCTAGTACCGTTATACAGGCGAAACGGAGGGGAGGAAGCATGAGGAAGCTTAATCGTAGCAGAGAGGGATGAGTAGAGGCTCCGAATGGCCGACAAAAAGGGTCCCCGAAAGCCATAAGACGAAAGAGTCTCAAAGAGAAAGGGCCAGCCCAGACGATCAAACGCCTTTTCCGCGTCTAAACTGAGTACCAACAGCTCCGACTTAGAGCGCGATGCAACGTCGATTAGATCAATAGCCCTCCTAGTATTGTCACCACCCTGACGACAGGGGACAAACCCAACTTGATCCTTATGGACCAAGGAGGAAAGACACATGTTCAGTCTAGAGGCTAGGAGCTTGGTAAACAGTTTAAGATCTGCGTTCAAAAGCGAGATAGGCCTGTAATTACGACAATCAAGATGGTCTTTACTGGGTTTCGGGATGAGTGTGAGGAAAGAGTGGGAGAGAGAATCCGGGATGGCCTCACCTGCCATAAAAGCTGAAAATAGCGAGACAAGATGGGGGAGGAGCTCTGCCCCAAACACTTTGTAATACAGGTAAGTGAGCCCATCAGGGCCAGGAGATTTCCCATTAGGAAGCTCCTGGAGAACCTGAGAGACTTCCTCAGTCGAGATAGGCATATTAAGGCAGGCCAGGTCATCGGAAGAAAGTGTGGGGAGACAACAGGAGGACAGAAAATCTTGGAGGAGTGCAGAGCGTTCCGAGGGGTCTGCAGGAAGATCCAAAGGGAGAGAATATAGTTCAGAGTAATAAGCGTGAAAGAGATGGGCTATCTCCTCCGGGTCGTAAGCCACCGCGCCATCAGAGCGTCGCAAAGCGTAAGCCGAACCCCCCTCCCGCTGATCACGCAGTTGGTGAGCTAGAAGGGTATGGGGTTTATTAGCTCGGTCATAGTAACGCTGCCTAGTGTACAGTAGCAATTTAGAAGTTTTTTGCAACAGCGCTTCCCGAATTTGAGCCCGCAAATCAAAGTTCTAAGGAGAGCCCTAGAAGGGCGAGACACTAGGTCAGCTTCCACTCGACGCAACTGGGACCGTAAGTCCTCGAGGCGGGCATTAGCATCTCTCTTAAGTCGGGTACCTACAGCAATGCAATGTCACGGCTTTATGAGCCTCCCACAACGTCGCAATCGAAGAAACCGAACCCACATTAAGATCAAAAAAAGTTTTAAGGTGTTGGCGAAGCTCTTCACGGGTCTGTACCTTCTGAAGGAGACTCTCATTAAGCCGCCAATGGCAAATCCGGGTGGGGACAGGACCTGTGCGTAGCTCTATGGAGACTGGCGCGTGGTCCGACCAGGTAATAGAGCCAATCGAAGCGTCCCTAAGGAGGCGTAGAGCCAAGGCATTGCCAAAAAAATAGTCAATCCTGGAGTGAGACTTATGTGGGGCCGAATAAAAAGTGAACGAACGAGCAGACGGGTAATTAATCCTCCAGAGATCGTACAAGGTATACCGCCGGATAATACGGCAAAATTGGGCCGAAAGTCTCCGCCGGGTAAGACGACGAGAAGATCCGGATAAGGAATGATGATCCATACAATCCGAAAAGGACATGTTGTCCTGGACGGTTGTCCAGGTCCTCGAGGTGTCTAGTCGTAGTTTTGAGGATCTCAGAGTGGGTCGAGACCACTTCCTGGACCTGGGAAACATAAGTACGGGTGTCATCATGCGAGGATTCCAGAGAGTCCACACGAACAGATAATTGACGCAAGTCAGCGCGGACCCCTGCCAGTTCCTGTTTGAAAGTTGTTTTAACTTCATCAATTAGGAGCTTGAATTCCTGTTGGAAATCTTGCCTGGTAGGAAACTGTTGAAGAAGAGAGCGCCAATCTATAGGGGGGTCCTGGGAGGATCGGGGAGGGGAGTGGGGGGCTGGCACGGGACCTGATGGTTGCGTATCCCTGGGGTTCTCCACCTCTGCCAGAACCCCCACCACCCCAGAGGTCAAAGGCAAAGGAGACTGTGTCAGCGGAGGAGCATTCTGCTGAGGAAAGGCGGAAGGAGCATTCCAACAGGAGGGGGCAGTAGCCCGGATATCACCAGAGTACATAGGGCATTCAGAGGAAGAAGCGTCCAGTAAGGAACTGTTGAGAAAGGAGTTACTGTCCTCACCCGGGGAGGGGTGGGAAAGAGAGCGAACGGATCCTCTGGTTGTTGGGGTCAGCGCAGGAGTTTGGGACCGGCGCTGCAGGAAAGAATCAATTGAGGAGGGGGATTTACTGCTCCCCACAGTAGCAGAGGGCTTCTTAATGACGAGTTTCCTCCCCATAGGGTTTGTCCGGTTTCACAATAATGTAGGCACAGGCAGGGAGGGACAGGGTATAAAGTCTATGTATACATGGTAGCCATCAGTGTAAAACATGCAGGGGAATGCCTCAGGGCAGCCACAAACAGTCAATAAAGGAGGGAGAAACGTCCAGCAGGCAGGCACCCAGAGGCAAGCAGCAAGGCCAGAGTCTGTCCTTAAAGGTGGAGAGGTATAGAATTGTGGGTGCTCAGTAGTATAGAAAAGGGCTGTGTGCTTTAACACCTTTTATATGCTCATATGGAGTTGTGACTATTTCACAACACCAATAGGTAAGAGACTAACTACATATCATCACCAAGAGTGTTTATAATTACTACACTATATTGGTGCTCGGTGTCTCTCCTATTTTATCTTTTTACTATATCCTTGAGAATCCTCCATAAATTCTTTTACCTCAGGAGGAGGGCCTCTGCAGGAGCGACAGCGGGATCAATGCAGATATAAAAACCCCATACGTTTTTCTTTTCCTTTCTCCTGAATATCAGGCTAAAGTGAACTCATCCTACCGTCAGGAAGAGGTACTTCGCAGACAGCACAGCCATATGCCTCCTCTTGGAGGAAGACTCCCATCTTCTGTGGTCACCCGGAGGAGGGGTAGACGACCTACATGGAGCCACTAGCCCACTCAACTCTGGAAAAAAGACTTTTAACCACCGGACCACAGGTAAACCAAGACCTTCTATACTTATGGAACTGAGGCACTTCAGCGCTAACACACTTCTGTAAGAATACACAGGAACCAATTCTCACCACCTGGGGTGGTTACAAATGTAATTTTCCAGATATGTCTGTAAGCCACAGCCAGCTACAGGTACCCCACCCTAGAAAAAAAAACTAAGTAGCCCCACCAGAAACTAGTAAGGCAGTGCTCCAGCGCAAACTGCCCTTTAAATAGGTCCAGGGCCGGAGGGGGTGTGGCCTGCCACTGCATCAGGTCCTCAAACTTAAAAACAAACCCTCCCCAGAGGGTTTTAATAATGGTGTTTTTTTTTAAAAAAAACAAAACAAAAAAACACCGCTTGACTCTAAGGGAGCTTACAGAGGCTTTTTTATTTATTTATTTTTTTAAAGAGACATACTCACTATCAAGAGTGGTCTTTCTTTGAGCACCTTCAGCATACCTCGCCTGGGGCTGTGAGAGTTGCTGGAAGTCATAAGATTGGCTGCTGTTCACATTAGCTGCGATTTAAGGCAGTGGCAGAGGCTCCGCCTAACAGCCGAGCGAGACAGAGCTTGATGAAGGAAGAGAAACTCCCCTCAACCCCAGCTGTGGCTGCAGCCTGGGTAAGCGCACACAGGCACTGACAAACACCACAGAATGGGAGTTAATAGACTTCCCATAGCAATAGACATTAGTGCTTTAGTTTCTGCACTAAACACAGAGAACAGCTGAAAGCTGCCCACAATGTCCACAGCTGCAACTGCAGCTCAGGTAAGTGTGCACAGGCGCTGACAAACACAACATAACAGGAGTTGACAGACTGCCCATAGAAAAAGGAAAAGCTGAAAGAGGATTCAGCTTACCTTACTGCTGGGCAATGAATCAAACTGCAGCAGCTAAAAATATGACTGCAATTTCTTCAGAAAGAAAGAAAAAGGAAAGAAGAAGAAGGTTTGCAAACACCTTCTTCCAAACCATACAGGAGGCCACAGAGGCCTCGACCACCTGTCCCACCATCATAGGACAGAAAAAAAACACGCGGGGGGGGGGAGGTTCCTGTGCCCTCTTATAGGGCCTAGTCATGCATATTAATTAATTGCTGATTAAAAATTCCGTCTGCCCTACCAGCACACGGGCAGAAATTGGGCTTCACAAACACCAGAGCCTGACTGATCAATAGGCAATCCTGGCACACCAATCAGACAAAAAACAAAACAAAACAGACATTCCTCACGGGTTGCAGAACTCCTCTGGAAGAAAAGCCACCCCCAGGAAGACTTCACCAGGTATAGAGAGGCAGTACTCACATTCAAGAACGCACTCACCTCTGCAAAGCAGGTCTGCTTTACCACACTCATATCTGCACTATCCCACAACCCCAAACAGCTATTGACTACCTTCAACTCCCTCCTCCGTCCCCCTGTGCCCCCTCCGATGTCACTTATTTCAGCTGACAACTTTGCCTCTTATTTCAAAAGTAAAATTGACACCATCAGAAACAGTCTCACCCTACACCCCCTCTACCCAACTGTTTGGTGCTCTTCATCTTTAACCTGTTTCTCCACCATCACTGATGAAAAGCTCTCCACCCTAATCTCCAAATCCCACTTCACTTTCTGTGTGCTTGACCCGATCCAGTCACATCTCATCCCCAAACTGACTGAAGTCATTACTCTGGCCCTAACCCATGTACCTCTAAAACACAGCTTAGTTTTGAGGTATAAAGTGTGAATATCAAATATAATAGCAATGGGCAACAGGTGGGTGATAGCGCCCCTATGGGTGAAAAGATATGACCCCTGCGGGTGCAGGAGAAGAAACCAAGAGGATTAGGTAAACAGTTCCATCAACTTACAGAAAGTCCAAAACAAAGCCTGGGTAGGGCAAATATGTCAGGGCTCGTTCACATCTGCGGCCCGGTCTCCGTACTTAGGTTTCCGTTTCCTGCCTAAAACACAGGCAGGATACGGAAACCTGCAGGAGACTTTCTCACCCATTCATTTGAATGGGTGAGAAAGCTGTCCGGCCGTGCGCGGCGGTGAGCGTTTTGCGCTCTCCGCCGCGAAACCGGGTTTTATAATCCGGACACAGAGTCGGACATGCACTACTCTGTGTCCGGATAAAAAAATCCGGTTTCGCGGCGGAGAGTGCAAAACGCTCACCGCCGCGCACGGCCGGACCCGGTCTATGGTTTCCGTCTTCTGGCATGCAGAAGACGGAAACCATAGAACGGAGACCCCAGACGCAGGTGTGAACCCAGCGTCAGTTGTATTCATGTTGTGGGCCAGGCATGAGCAGTTTTGATTGAAGGATATCTAGTGGTATTCCAAATCCTTGGTGGTAGAATAGAACACTGTTGCAGAGGAGGAGCAGGATCATAAGGAGTACCTTCCTAATGGAGGACATCTTTGGCTTCCTGAATCGTGATCACTGTATAAGAAAGTGCATTGAGTTGAAAGCTTTGGCTGAAGGGAAATCTCCTTTGTTATTTACTTCCAGCTTTTGGTAAGGGGCCCTGAATGTGTTGAGGAAACCCAGAGACTAGGAGTAATAGTACTTGAACTTGCACACTGACTATGAACTGTACCAATTCCTCCAGCTCTCCTCCAGGGCAGATGCTGAAGGGCCACCAGTGTACCCAATGGTGGTAGTAGTTTCTCCCTCAGGGCACGTCCTAGTAGGGCCAGTGTTTGAGATCCCCTTTCTCTTTACAGAAAACAATAAATCTTTTACTCACGGTATACAGTATACAGCTGTGAGGCTCCCTGGATTCAACTCATCAGGCTGAAAGCCCTTTAGGTGGGGCAGACAGGATAACTGCTCAGGCTCCCTGGGATCAAACTTTCCGCCAGATGCTCTAGATCCTAGGGTCTCCCTTAGGTGGGGCAGACAGGACAATTTCCCAAGGGCCCTGGGATCATGCTTTCAGCCTGATGAGTTGATTCCGGGGAGCCCCACAGCTGTATACTGTTTAATCCTATAACAGTGCAGAGGTCTGGTCTGCCATAGAGTACTGACAGTAACTCACGTGACTGAGGCACAGGTGTGATGATGTAACTGCATTGTACCACCTGGGCCAGTCCTATAGAGAGAGACTTCAGTTGCCCATTCATTGTGGGAGCACGGTATAGTGAGAAAAGATTTATTGCTTTTTGGAAAGGGGATCTGACAAGGGGGCAAACCATTATTTATAGTGGGAGAACTATTAAATATAAGGGGTCTATTGAAAGGTGAACTATTATTGGGAAACTATTATTTATAAGTAGGTTATTATAAGAGATGAACTATTATAAGAGGGAAACTTTATAAGGGTGTTATTGTTAAGAGGGTTACTATTTATAAGAGGGCTATAATGTGGACTATTATTTATAAAGGGAACTATTATTTATAAGAGGGCTAACACTGATAATTTGGGCTATTATTTATAATAGGGCTATTAGTTAACAAGGGAGGACTATTTAGAAGGGAGCACTATTATTTATAAGGGGTCTATTAATGATAAGGGGGAACTATTATTGATATGGACACTATTCATAAGCAGGGGTTATTTATAAATAGAGACTGTAATAACTGATGAAAGGGTGCAAAAATCCATTAGGTGGTACAATGATGGTTATTTGAGTTGTGTGAGTGCATAATGGGAGGTGGTTTTTATTCTTTTGGGGGCAGAAAGGGGATATTATTAAAGGAGCTGTCACTGGTAATGTGACGGTGCTATCAACATTTGGGGCACCACTTTTAATTTGTCTAAAACTGGCTCTGCATCCTAGATGTGATCAACTAGCGAACCCCTTGTGAACACTGAGGCCCAATCACAGGCCTTGGGGGTGACCCCAGGGACATGTGGCATGAGAGAAAAACTGGAAGATGCCTGAAGAGGATGTTGGAGACCACCAGACATGGCAAACATGACTTGGAGAGGTGAGGCAAGGTGAGTAGAAGTGTTTGCTCTTTTTTACTTACCTACCCTGGGTCTCCACTTTTACTATGAGGCCTAGAGACATCTTAAATTATAACAATAGAACTTCCATTTGTATCTGAACAAGTTTGGTACGAAAAGAAACAGAGGGATGAACTTCACCCCCTTTCTTTTGCTTCTTTTGGGAGCTGCTCAGGATGAACAGTAAAATTAACTTGCCTGAAATTTCCTTTAGCTCTTGAGGCGGTTCCAATATTTTCCCTTCCATGAGATTGCAGTGCTCAGCTTCTTATTTTACATCAGAACCTGGTGGAGGTGGGCGGGTGAATTAACTGTTTGTGTCCTGCTTTTCTATATTCTATCCCAATTAGCAACAGAAGAAGCCATTTCAGTTAGTAAATTTCACTCTTAAAGAGGACCTTTCACCACTTTTGGGCACATGCAGTGTTATATACTGCCAGAAAGCCGACAGTGCGCTGAGTTCAGCGCACTGTCGGCTTTCCCGATCTGTGCCCGGTGTAAAGAGCTTACGGTGCTGGTACCGTAGTGCTCTATGGTCAGAAGGGCGTTTCTGACAGTTAGCCAGAGACGTCCTTCTGTCTCGCGGCGCCAATCGCGCTGTACTGAGAGAGCCGGGAGGAACGCCCCCTCCCTCTGCTCACAGTGCTCGTCCATAGACGAGTATTATCAGGAGCGGGAGGGGGGAGTTCCTCCCCGCTCCACAGCACAGCGCGATTGGCGCCGCGAGGCAGAAGGACGTTCCTAGCTAATGGTCAGAAACGCCCTTCTGACCATAGAGCACTACGGTACCGGCACCGTAAGCTCTTTACACCGGGCACAGATCGGGAAAGCCGACAGTGCACTGAACTCAGCGCACTGTCGGCTTTCTGGCAGTATATAACACTGCATGTGCCCAAAAGTGGTGAAAGGTCCTCTTTAAGCTGCATGGTTGGCTCAGTTAGTTACTTTACATAGGAAACATGTTTTAGGAGATGGGTTTCTGTTTAACAGTCTGTAGTGACATCAGTTCCGATTGAATTGCTTTTGTGTATGAAACTAAAGGCTCATCTGCTGGTTTTGTGCCTGATTCACTCTCCCTTGTTTATAGAACAGACTTCATAAGGTCTATAGTTTGAGATCTACACATACCCCAGCTGTTTGTCTGCTTGGAATCCCCTCTTGTGCTCTGAGGTTACAACAATTGAGCGGTCATCAAATTGGTAAATATATTGATAGGCTGTGAATACACTCCAGGGGTTTCTATTCTAGGTGGGTGCTCTCTAGCCACTAGAAAGCACAAGGGATTTTCTGAGTTTAGTAACAGTGATGCACATCTCACCATCAGCAAACCACACTCTCCAAATCCCTCTATTATGTCACATTATGACAGCTGTGAAAGTTCATTCCCAGCCCTGGACATGGATATTTCTCAGCTGAATTTCAACACAGATGGATCCGGCAGACGCCCGGTAACTCAGTGCATGTAATGAAATCATGTAGGCTCATAGTTACTACCTGTTAAGTATCCTCCTGTCACTGCAGTTGCAAGCCAGCCATTTGGAAGAAGTCCAACTTTACTTTGAGCACTGTCTCATGTTTGATTTAAGCATACTAATAAAAGTAAATTTGCCCAGTTTATGTCTTATCTACATATCTGCACTCTGGCTGGCCTGTCACTCCCAGAAAAAAGGCAGGATATGACTCATTACTATATTTAATGCTTTGTGTGTAGTGATACTGTATGTAATACACTGTGCTATTTCATGTAATACTGAGACAGGGGTGTATGTTATAAGACAAGTATCCATGTATGCAAAAACAAGATAAATTAAGATAGTTAAAATGCACTTTTTTTTTAAAACTGTACCTGTAATTTGACAGAACACCTATCTATATATGCTTATGTCCCACTGCTGAGCAAAAGGGTAACAATGTTTTGAACTTTTGACATTCACGCTGTATACCTCACTATCCACTACAGTTTAGAACATGAGACTGCCATCATTTTATAGACAATCATTTTTGCTATCTATTTAGCATATGGTTAGTTATGCAGATTCTTGTCATGTAACTGCATTGTTACTATTTTGCTCCTGGTGGTGGAAAAATCTTTTTCTTGTTGTATATTACAAATTACAACTTGTTAATTCCGAAGTGAAAGGTCACTGGTTCAAATTGAAGATTAGCCATGAAGAAGAGTTCCCAAGAAAATAGAAATAGTATCATCCAGCTCATCAATAGTGATCTCTCGACCAAGATAATCGCCAAACTGCATCATGACAATTGGAAGTATACAAATGAGATCCGTCCACCATTCAAAAGAGGTGGACATCCAGGTGAAATATCCAAGTCGGCTCATCATAAGGCCCATCAGTTTTCCCGTGACAAAGAAGGCAGTATAGGTGGATTATAAGTTTCGTAATAGTGAGAGCCCAGACATCCATGCAAGCACCGTGTGACACACATTACACAAGTCTGGAAAGGTGGCAAAAAAAAAAGGTGAAGAAGCCTCAGTTTGGGTTTGCAAAAAAGTATGAAAAGTAGAGCATAAAATGCTGAATTGGAGCAATGAGATGAAAGTCAATAGACTGGGCTCTGATGGGTACAAATGGGTCTGGAAGAAGCAAGGGAAAAGGGGGCTAATGGATCGAGCAATTGAAGGAACTGTCAAGACTTGTGGGGGAAGCTAATGATACGGTGTTGATTCACAGCCTAAGGCATTGGATACTTGATGGTGGTCTCAATGCTGAGCTATATGTGAATATCCTACAAAATGAGTTACTTAATAGACTCGAATACTAAGAGTACGAAAAGGACAACAACCAGAAGTGTACGTCAAGATTAGGGAAGAAATGGTTCAATGACAATGAAGTAGAGCTGATGAATTGGTCCCCCCAAACATCAACCAAATTGAATACTAATGGGTAGTGTTGAAAAAGAAGCTGCATTCATGTATTCAAGGGATCAGATTTTGGTTGAGACATATTTAATCTGATCAAGAGCATCCCCAGAAGGCTTCAGGCAGTGTTGAAAGCTAAAGGTAGATTTACTAATTAATAAAAAATAAATGTCGATTTTTATGAAGAAAACAGTAACAACGCAATTACCTAACAATAATCTGCATAATTAATCATATGCTAAATAGTCGCAAGTCATATTTATGTATTTGATAGCCAACATGTTTGTGTATAAAATGATGTTAGTCTCATGTTTTAAACTGTGGGGGATGGTGAGATATGGAGACTGAGTTGAAAGTTCAAAACATTGTTACCCTTTTGCCTATCAGTTGTATATGCAGTTCCCCGTTGCATTCTTCCATAACATTGTTAAATGAAGTCTATGTTGAGATTTCTCCATGTCCGGCTATTAGCAGTGATGAGTCAGGCTTTTATTCTTTATGTATATGAGCTAAATAGTGCACTAGTGGTATGTCAGCGACTTTGCTGATAGACTCTGTATAAACCATTTACCCCCTACTTGACCACATTACTCCAAAGTTCCCATGAGTTCACAACACTATGCATGTATGTTAACCGCACATTATGAAGCATGAGCAGACTTTTAACTTTTGCAGTACACAGCTGAAACCTGCAGTTTCATGTGGTTTGTTCAGGGAAAACTTGCAGGAAGACATGCTGTAGAATTATCTGAGGCCCTCACCTTAGGGTAAATTCAGATATTACAAATTCTGAAAACAAAGGTCTGTGACTATTTATAGTACAATATATGTAAAACAAACAAAAAAATCACATGGAATGAAGGTTGTTTGGTCATTGTTAGTAAATATATATATATATATATATATATATATATATATATATATATATATATAATAAGGCTAGGTTCACACTAGCGTTCAAACCACGTGAAGGCTTATTTCACATGGGCACGGAATAGCGTATTTTAGTCCTGATTTTGACACGGGAAGCCGCGTCAAAATCGGGATCAAAATACGTCTGCCGCGACCGACAGTCGCGGCTTCCTGCTTTGGAGTAGGCCCAAAATGAATGGGCCTAGTCCGGAGGGTGCTGCTGCCAGGCGGACGCTGCAGCTTAATGAGCCATGGAATCCGCCTGAAGAAAGGGCATCTTGCTTCTTTTTTCTGTGAGCGGCGAAAAAAGATTGCTAGTGGTCTCCATAGACCACCATTGTGAGGGGGCGGATTATGACATGGATTCCGCGCCATAATCCGCCCCCTCTATGCCCGGGTGAACGAGCACTAAGGATTTCCATCCCCAAAGTGGGTGGAAACACAGCGGACACCATTAAAGTCTATATGCGCGGGTAACAGCTTTTTAAGCGGATTAGGTTTTCATTCTTCGGGTCCCCAAGTTGACCCGAAGAATGGAAAGCTGAACGCTAGTTGAACCTAGCGCAAGTAAAAAAAAATAATGGAGGACGTAACCCCAGTGTAAAGACTGGTAATGATCAAAACTTAGAAACAAGTATCATAACAAATTTCAATAATTTTGACTCATTCATTCATTCATTTTAGTAGCAATGTAGAAGTTGAATTCCCAAGAAAACTTACTATGTTACGGATAACTTAAGTACAATACACAATTAATACATCTATGAATTCTTTAACAACTCATTCCTTTTTTATTTTTTTGGCAATGGAGAAACTAATCTCCTGATGTAATTCATTGAAGGGATTCTCCAGTTAATTTTTTTTTTTTTTTTTTTTTTTTTAATGTATCCATTTGCAGAATGGGAAGTCATATAATTTTCTCTCTTATATGTAGCATATTTAAAATTTCTCCCCACACACATCATGTGACCCCTGGTGGTCAGCAGCAGGATTATATGACATCCATATGTATACTGAATGTGAATAATGCTGCACTGTGAAATAATATTACTGCCGCTCTCTAGGTGATTTTTATTTATTTATTTTTAAATACAACTCTACCCTCCCAGCTCACCCTATCAGTTCTTAGATTACTTCACTTCATGACTTCCCAATGTCCTATCCTATCAAATTCCTACCCTCATCATGGGTGATTTTATCATTCCCATTGACACCCTTGCAGCTTCTTTCACCAACTACCTCTCCCACACTCAAAGAAGGTAATATCGTTGATCTGGTCTTTTTATGGCTTTGATGTGATTTTACTAACACTCGCCTACCAATTTCCAATCACAGCCTTCTTTCCTTTTCTATCTAAGGCTCCTGAACTGGTCTCCAACACTGCAATACTCTATAAGACTCTCAATAATGTCCTAATATAAAGTAGCATTCTTGACCATCTAAAACTCCCAACACAGATAGCAGCAACCTTGGCGCACTCCTCAAACATGTTTTCTTCAGCGGTGCTCAAGATGTGCTGAACGTCTGCAGATTTCCACTTCACCTTACCAAACAAGTTTACTTCGCCTCTTTCACCTCTTCTCTCTCCAATAACCCTAAATGACCCTTTGATACTTTTCACTCCCTCCTTACACCAAAGGTGCAGGTACCTGCCACAGACAGTGCTCAAGACATGACCACATACTTTAACCCCTTAGCGACCTAGGACGTAATACTACATCCTGAGTCACATGAGGGTGTATGGAGAGCGATCCGGAGCTGAGCTCTCTCCATAGAGGGTGGATATTGACTGTATAATACAGCCAGCACCCACCGCTAACAGCAGCGGTCAGCGTCCGTACCATTCGCAGCTGTTAACCCTTTAGATGCTGTGGTCAAACGGGACTGCAGCGTCTAAATGGCATAGGCGCCATCATTTATTTGCCAATCACCGCCCTTCTGAATGTCACCGAAGGGCGCGATCGGTTGCTATGACAACCAGAAGCCTATTGAAGGATCCCAGGCTTTTCATAACATTGGTTCTATTGAACACTTCCAGAGGCAGTTAAAGAAGAAAAAAAACAACAACACACTCATTATATGGCGTCCCAGCGAGCTGCTGAGATGCCGGAACAATCACAGACATGGTGTGAGGAACAAGCTTAGCAGCAGAACAGCTTGAAAGCTGCCAAAATGCTGGAGCAGGCAAACCATCGACGGCAGCAATTTGCTGAATATAGGTGGACCATCGACGCCAACAACCCGCAGACGAAGTCGCGGGCAGAGGCTAGTACTAAATAAATTTGGTATCGCTGTGTTTGTACTGACACGCAGAATACAGGTAACATGCCATTTTTACCAAACAGTGAATGCTGTAAAAATTAAACCCATATGAAATTGGCACAAATGCATTTTTTCTCCAATTGCACCTCATTCTGAATTTTTTTCCAGCTTCCCAGTACATTGCACAGCATATTGATTGGTGCCATTACAAAGTACAATTTGTCCTGCAAACAATAAGCCATCATGTGACTCTATGAACTGAAAAACTAAAAAGTTATGGCTCTTGAAATGTGAGGAGGGAAAAACTAAAATGTGAAACCGAAAAATGGCTGGGTCCTTAAAAGGTTAAAGACAAAATAGACAACCTCCATTAGGAAATAATCCAATGTCCAAGTAGTATCGGTCTCCTTCCCTCCTTTGCTCCTCATTGTGAAATCTTATTATTTAAGCCAGTAACAGAATTCTTCCAGCTTTCTTCCTCTTGCCCTACTATTTGACCAAGTGACCCCATCCTGTCTCACCTCCACCTTTCTCTGTCCCCAGCTGTTGCAACTCATCTTACTAAATTATATTCACATATGAACTTATTTAAATATGGCTGGGCCATTGTACTTAACAATGACCTCTGACCTTTTGTATCTCCCTATTTCCTCATAGATTCTGAGCTTCACAAGCAGGGCCCTCACTTCTGTTGTTTGATACATTCTGTCTTTGTCACCTTGTAATGTCAAACACTGTCTGTTCATATACCCGAATTTGTTAAGTGCTGTGGAATATGTCGGCGCTATATAAATAAAGCATTTTTTTTTATTATTAAAAACAATGTCAATAGATGATTTTGCTATAAAAAAAAAAAAAGGAAATTGGGAGAATAAACTCTGCTTGTACACAGCCAATAACAAACATGATGAGATATTACTCTAGTAATACTGTATGTGTATATATATTTGTATATATCCTATTAATCCTACCCGCTCGACCAATTTGGCTGAAAGTTTCCACAAACATAGTTAATACACCCAATTAAACAATAGGCTACTTTTCGTCTCAATAGCACACCTACGTTTGTGCCAGGACCCCCACAAAACCCAAACTCACATCACCATCTCTGCAATCTCACACACTTTGGACCATAGCAAGCCCCAAAATTCCTATTACCCTCTACAGCTTAGCCCCTAACCCCACACAATCACATATACATATACTTTACCACTTTGCCCCTCACCTTAACGATACTCCAGGAGGCTCTCTTTAACGCTCCGGAGCAGCCACGTTTGCCGACCCCCACTGCTCAGACAATCCACGACACCGCCCACCCATGTCAATACCCCTAGGCCGTCTAATAAATGCAAAAACAAAAAAAAGGGAAAAAAAAAAAAAAATGTTTACAAATTCAAATCACCCCCCTTTCCGTAGAACACATATAAAAGTAATTAAATACTGTGAAACAGATACATGTTAGGTATCCCTGTGTCCGAAATCGCCCGCTCTACAAAGCTATACAAATATTTTGCAAGGACGCTTAACGCCGTAGCAGCTAACATACTGAAAAGTCCAAAACCGCTGTTTTTCACTATTTTCATTATCATACAAATATCAAAAGTGATCAAACCAATAGCATTTCCCGAAAATGCAACAACTAAAAACTACACCCGGCCCCGCAAAAATCACATCCCCCGACACAGACAAATAAAAAAGTGACTGCTGTCAGAATATGGCAACTTTTAAAAACAAAAAAATGTCAACACACTACTGGCAGAAAATAACAAAGCATACAATGTCGTATATCGAGGTATATTAACTTCAAATACCTCTGTCCCAAAGACACTATGTACAGTTTCTCACAACACCGTATAGCAGCTCAAATACAAATTACATTCAACACAAAAGTCTCACGTATTCTCTGAATTATAGCAAAAACAAGATACAAAGTTACATTTCATATCCCATACCTTATACACAGTACGAAAACCTTACCCGCGCCTGCATATACCCACTTTTACAATCACCGCAGACGAAGTCGCGGGTACCAGCTAGTATTATAAAGGTGAATGTTTGTGGGTTTGTGTGTTTGGATGTTTGTATGTTTGTTCGTCAATCACAGCCAAACGGCTGAATGGATTTGGGTGAAATTTCACACACACCTACATATTTCCCACGAAAGTGCAATAGGCTACTTTAATGGGTCACTCACCCCAAATCGCCACCGTCACTTTCCAAACACCCCTCCGGGCTCGGCTGTACAAGCTGACATTCTGCCTGCACTGGCCTGTCCACGCTCCTCCTATTGGTGCAGGGCAGGCTGTGGGCGGGCTATGGAGCCAGGGCTGAAGCACCATAGGTTGGGGGCTGAATGTGGCCGTGCCGATTCACCAGGGACACAGTGAGGAAGATGGCGGCCGCCCACAGGGTCCCGGAGCCGCAGCTATACCACGCTGCCTACACACATCGCGGAGGAGAAGGCTGCTGCACCCCACACTACACATACAGGTCAGTGCAGCAGGGTAAGGGGGTGTACCGGGGGGGAGGAGGTGTCCCCAGCTTCAGTTACCCCCCCCTACATCGTCCCCCGTGTAGTAGCTCTCACCTTTGGCTCTCTCCTCTGCTCCTGTGTCTCCTCCGCTCCACACACTTCTCCTGCTGACTGTCTGTGTCCTGTATGAAGCACAGCGGCCTGCTCTGCTACATAAACGCCACAGGGACCAGCAGGAGCAGTGTGTTCAGGCAGCCAGCAGAGGAGAGAGACAAAGGTGAGAGATACTACACGGGGGACGATGTAGGGGGTGGGAGCAGGGATGGGGGAACATGAGACTGGGGGGCAGAGATGGGGGTGCAAGACACTGGGGGCACATGAAGTGGGGGCAGGCCTGCTCTGGCCACAAGTAGAGGGGCGTTGGGGCCCATGGGCCGCGCTGCAGGTGGTTTGCGCAGGCATCAGGGGGCCGACGACGAAGTCACGGGTTATAGTTATATATATATATATATATATATATATATATATATATATATATATATATATATATATATATATAATGTTTCTTAGTATACTTCTATTCACCTGTGAGATACCGGAAAAGTGATAACTGAATGCCAGGGGTCACATGATGTCTCTGCTGGGCTACAATACTGACACAATCTTTAGGCCATTCATTTAGCCAATGAGACACATATCCATGAACTAATCTGTGGGTTATACAATTTATCTTTTCCAAACATGGGTCTATTGCGCAAATATATAAATCAATCATATCAAAATATTAAATACATGCAAGTTAAAATATAGTAATTTTATATTCTATAAGTATATGAAAACATAAAATGGTCAACCCCTTTAAGCTGAAGGCCTCAAAAAAGCTGAGCAAAACCTGCAATAAAAATGTAGCTTTTCTGAAATGTGAGGCCTGGAGGGGTTTTCAGGAATTTAAAATTGAGCTGTTGTATTGAAGAGGTTGCTATGCCAAAGAGCACTGTAGACTCTTCCCTATGCCGATTATGTCACTTTCTTGGGGCACATGTTACAGAAGCCCTGTCCCATTCAAATGCATGAGGTTGAGCTGTAATATCAAACAATTTATGGTGGTGTGTTTAGTAGTCATTGAAGATGCCCTAACAGAATGCTGCTGCCTTTTCAACCAGCTGATCTGCTGGGGTCAAAGTTGATGTGTGAAGTTTATAATCATGTAAAGTATGAAAAACAGTGCTATCCTTAAAGCTGAATGCTAGATATAGTTGCTTATACTGGAAACTGGTATAATGTTATATGATAAGATGGCGCTAGTATCTACGATGGGTGCAAGAAAAACAAATGCTTGGCTTGTTGCCAGAAGACAGTGCCCCAAGGTTACTACACAGGACTGGGAGTACCTGCCTATATATGGAACTGCTTAAACTTTTTCTGCTTGATTCAGATGTACCATATCAATCAGGAATTAATATGAAAACGTACGTTGTTGTTATCACTTCCTTTCTCTGCTACTATTTAACTCCCGTGTTTTTAATATACAGTGCATCAGCACACATTCCTCTGCTAAGAGAGGAGTTAATACCAACCTTCGCGTCTGGTATCAATACCTCATCGCTAGCCCTTAGCTCATATCAATTAAGACAATGACAGTTACCCGAGATTATTGGTCAATTAGTCATAAACACGGCTTTGACCTTATCAGCTGGACCCGCACTAATCACCTATCCTAAGAATAGGACTTCAATATACTGTACATGAATATATGCTTCACTGTTGATTACCTACCTTTATTGAATGGGTGAGGGATGCAGTAACCAGTCACTACCACTACAGACTGTGCATCACGCGTTTCTGGCCAGGTCCTGCAATCAGCTGATAAGTGTGGGGATGGTAGGACTCAGTCTAAAGATAGGTCATCATTCATGGAGTCCCAAGACATCCCCTTAAGCAGTGTTCAGTAGAACAGCTGCTATTGCTTTTAAAGAACCAAGAAGAAGAATGCCAAAGATTTCTCATAAATATAATAGTATTTCAAAACTTTAGAGTGGAAATACAATTCACTGCTGAGGTATTGTTGTGGGGGTAGGAAAATTTAGTTCTGTTAAATAATGAGCCTTTATAGCCTCAGAACAAGGATATGGAAAAGTTATTTTCTTGCTAAAATGGATTAACATACTTGTTGGATTTAAGGTCATTCGTCATAATTACATTAACCAGTAATTCCAGTATAGACGGCTACTGCTAGTATTGTAAGTAAGACCAGTGCAAGGTCATTATGTGACTCCGGGACTGGACTTACTGTGCGGTCAGATTGCAGTTGTCCAGGATTAGCTGCTGAGCAACTCTCACTCCCAAAGCATCCTTTATATTCCTGCTTACCTCAATGCCATTGTCTGGGCATCTGTCAAAAAGTAAAGGGGTTTTATGTAAATAAACCTTAATCTCTGTGTAATTAAAGGGAGTCTATTGCCTTCCAAGTCAGCACACAAGTAGCTTAGCATTGTGTCAGCTGTGCTGCTGCACCCTTTTTCTGTTCTGTACGCCACATACAACCCCTTAACAGAGATTGATATTCCCCTGGGAAGTAATGTCAGAGCTCCCTGTAATGGACACCACTGTCAAGGAGGGACACAGTGTCATCACACATGTGATACTTGAGAAAGGAGTGGTGACAATGGCTTTAGCACAGGGCAGCTTTAACCATAGGGCAAACAGTAAATTCACATCAGGCCATATGATAGTGGGGTGGGGGGGGAGGGGGTCGTTTCTCAGCCAACCCCAATCAAGTAGGACAGCCCCACATTTCAGGTACTGTCCTGGGTAGCAGGTAGTGATATAAATTCTCTGCGTGCCCTAAGAACACAGAAATAGTGTAATACAACAGTAGAACATGGCGCTATCAGTTCTGTGCTCTGCTATTAAAGCTTTAGGTACAGTGGCGTAACTAGGAATGGCGGGGCCCTGTGGCGAACCTTTGACATGCCCCCCCCCCCTTCCCGACTTACGCCGAAGACCCCGACCAACCCCCCCCCCCCCCCCCCCACACATTCCTGCGTGCACTATTATGTTCCACAGTTGCCCCTGCACACAGCATTATACCCCATAGTGGCCCCTTCACTCAGTATTATGCCCCATAGTTGCCCCTGCACACAGCATTATGCTCCATAGTGGCCCCATCACCCAGTATTATGCCCCATCACCGAGTATTATGCTTTTCAGACCCCAGAGTATAATAATCAGAGACCAAGAGGGGGATACAAACATAAACACTGTTACTTACCTATACCTGCACTCCCCGCTGTTGGCCATCTTCAATGACGTCAGGGACGTCATTTGACCGGGGGCCTGCGTTGCGACGCATTAGGACACAGGCCCTGGGTCATGTGATGTCTGAGACGTCACACAAGTAGGCCCCGAAGCCTTCACGGAGCGTGGAGAGGTAAGTAACACTGTTTGTTATGTTCCATTACCTCTCCTTGGCCTCTGATCATTATTCTTGGGGGTCTGAAAAGACGCCTGAGTATAATAATGATGTTTGCAGGGCCCAAGGTGTCACTTACTGATCCCTGCCAGGATCGGTAAGTAAGTAGGGCCTGTTACCGGCTGGAGTAACTCCAGCCGGTAACGGCCTATTAAAAATAAACAACGCAGCGGTAGTGGCTGTCGCCGGGCCCTTTAATGTCCCGGGCCCTGTGGCAGCTGCCTCTGCTGCTTCCCCAGTAGTTACGCCACTGTTTAGGTGATAATGTCTCTTGCAGGGAGATATGATGAACACCAAGCTACAGACATTCCTACAGTCTGAGCCTGAAGGCAGCTCCTTGGGAACAGACAGAAGAACATGAGGTTGAGTTCACAATTGTACTGAAGTCTCCATTTGAAGACTCTATTGCAGGGACTACTAAAAATTGATGCTGAAAGGCCAGTGTTTCCAGTTTAAAAAAAAAATAAAAAAAAAAAATAAAAAATTGGACAATAACGACCCCATTATAGTAAAGTTTGTATTGGCGATCCATTTGTTCGTTGTGGTCCTCTAATGAACCATAACAGACATGAAGGTGCAAATGTGAAAGGGGATGTACAGGCAAAAATGGACAACCCTTTTAAAATTTAAATAAGCTGGGGGCAGTGAGAAGGAAAAAAAAAAAAAGGAGCATACATTCAGCAGTGGTGCAAGCTAAAAACAGATGCTCCTTGTGAATAATGTTGTAGGTTTTGTTATGTTATATGATGTAGGCCATACATGTAAATGAGTACCAAACTCCCCGTGTTACATGATTGTAGAATTACCATTATTCTAGGTTCCTATAACAAGCCTGGCAACCTGAAACAGGAAGAGAAAAGGCTGTAAAATACTAACAACATTTATTGCCGGTCCCCTACAATATACAGCAACAACTAGACCACAGTGACAACTCATCTATGAGATTGTAACATTAAGTGGTGATGGGAACTCTTTGCCCTCGTCACATGTGACTTGTTTAAGAGGTTGTCCCATGAAGTGAAGGACCTTTCTCCTGCTCCACAATCAACCTGAACATGGAAATGTCGAGCAGGAGAAAGATCCTGCAGTTCTCACCTTCGTGGGACAACCCCTTTAAGCTTTATTGGTTTGAAAATAGAATGGAAGCCATGATGTTATGTTTAAGTTATGAAGTTATGTTTTTTGACAGTCCTAAATGTAATCATGTTTTTCCATTGGAAGGACTGTTATTTTTCATGTTCTAGCAAGTCTGCAAAAAATTTGTTGAAATACGATTCAAAAAGGGAAAACCTTATAAATATTTCTTTATAAAGTACTGCCATTGTTCTACATCCTGTACTGTACAACAAAGTGTATTGATAAACATCATTGCCTAATATTGTCAAAGAACAGTCAGGAATTTCTTTATACCAACCATGTGAATTAGGCCAAAATTTAGGTCATAAGTAGGGGAGGGGGGGGGGGGGGGAATGGATTGTTGTACTTCCCATATAATCCGTTTCTTATGGTATTCATTGGGCTACACAGAACCATGGGTATAGACCTGGTCACTAGGAGGCTGACACTAGGAACAGCAAAAGATGTCGACTCTTCCCACAGGCTATGCCCTCTCTACAGACACAGTGCTGTGCAGTGTCATCACAGCCTATCACCAGGATAGGCTATGACTCGTTAGTGGACTGTGTGCTTTCTGCAAGCTGCTGGCAATGGAGGCTGCTGGATGATAAAGAGAGAAGAGACAGCATGTGCGAGCAAGAGGGGGGACTAGGGGCAGATATAGGGGGCAGTTAAACAATGCACATGTAGGGGGGGGACATTAAACTAGGGGGCAAATGGAGGGGGACATTAAATTGGAGCAGCTGGAGGAGGATATTAAACCAACGGGGGGTAGCTGGAGGGGGACATGTCTGCCTCTAGTTGCCCCAGTTTAATGTCCCCTCTAGTTTCTGCTAGTTTATACTGGGGCACCAGGAGAGGGACTTAATACTGTGGGACATTTGGAGGGAAACGTTATAATGTGGGGGAGAGGGGGGGTATAATGTTAGGGTGACTGTAGGAGCATTTTACTTTGTGGGGCACATAGAAAAATGATTGAGAATGGGCGGAGTCAGCGGATAAGTGGGTGGAGCTAAATTTGCCATGACGCGCGTGGCCCTCTAGCCTTGGTCTTCAGTTTCTTAAGAAACCAACGGAGAAGAGGCAGGGGAGGGAACAAGTACAGAGATTACAATTCTGACCAACAAGAGCATTGGCTCGAGGGTTCAGGGACTTGGCCACATAGCGGGGGAGCATGTGATTCAGGCAGGAGACAAAGATGACTATGTAGGGAATGCGCCGCCAGGAGCACAAATGGAGAAACATCTCCTGCTTGAGTCGAACTTTCCTTGGCTTAGGTAGTCTGCTACACAACTATCCCCGCCTGGACTCTGGAAGAAGGATCTTGCCCAGGAATTCCATGTGCTGAGAGGGCACATGACTTTTCAAGGAGGGCCAAGTGATCCACAAGCTGATCTGATTGTCAGTCTTGGAGGGAGCTGTCACCAGGCGGTCGTCCAAGTATGGAAACACGGCAATGCCTCTGGAATGGAGGATAACCATGAAAGACACCATCACTTTGGTAAATACTTGGGGGGACAGAGGCCATATCGAAGGTGAGAGCTACAAACTAGAAATTATGCATTCCATCCGCAAAACGAAGAATCACCGGACTCCAGGGATACCACCACTGACCACAGGAGCTGCATGCAGAACCTGGGGACATGGACAAACCTGTAGAGCTCCTTCAGAACCAGGATGGGGTGATAAGAGCCATCCTTCTTGGGAACAGTGAACATTTTGGAATAAGAGCCCTGGAATACACTCTGAAGTGCGGACTGGAACAATGATGCCCTGCCGTGGAAGTGTGGAGAGCCTAGCTATCACGGATTTCGCCGGAGGATCCGACCACTTGGAGACACACTGGTCTGGAAGGTAAAAGGACACCCGACTGCCGTGGAAGGCAGGATGTAGTCCAGGTGAAGCCATTGTTCCCTTAAGATATGGTCAAATGCCCCATGTTGGGGAAGACCAGAGGAGAACTATGACTGTGGCAGAAAGGGATGACCTCTTGACAAACATGATTCAGGTTCTCTGAGATATGTAGAGTATCTATTACTGCATGGATGAGCTCCTGTGTAGCAGCGGATGTAGACGTGTCTAGCTGATGCTATGAGTAGGTGTCACTAGGACAAACAGACCGACTGTGCAGGGGGAGGCAAGTTTCCGCCTGTTGGAGTGGAGCCATGAGCTGTGACCCTATTCGGGGAGGGCTCAGAGGAAGGGGAGGAAGATGTTGACCTGTAGGAAGATTTCCTAGTCCTTTGTGGGGACGGCTTCTAGAGCGATGAGGGTGCCTGGGGAGGGGCCTAAAGATGCCGACTGAGTGATAATCTGGGTAAGTAGTCATTTCAAACATTCCACCACAGACTGGTTAAGTCTGGCAAGGTCGCCTATGGCCCTGGTATGGGAAGTCACTCAATCCGAGGGAGGGTCTGCCAGACAGGGGTCGGGAGGGTCTTGAACTGTCTTTGGCAGGGACAGCAGAAGGGCTTCTGTTAACTGCATGGTAGTTTCTTTTTGTTAACTGTTTATTTAAAAAAAAAAAAAAAAAATCAATAAAGAAAAACAATAATAAACCGATACCGATCCACAAATTATACAAGAGGAAAAGTGGTATAATACACAGAGAGTAATATCAAGCAATAAAAGCCAAAAAATAATTCACATAGACAAAACAATCGATGACAAGAAAGGGTATGACATGACAGGAGAACAAAAGGGCAGAGAAATCAATGGAAAACACCAACATGAGAGGGGGAGGTGCAGATGTTATCAAGTCAGAGAGGCTGGAGTAGCCCAAAACACATCCCACAAGTCCCAAATAGTATGAAACTTCTCTACATTATTAAGCAAAGCTGTCAAATACTCCAGTGACCGCGTGTCCCTAACCATAGAGTACAACTTCAAGTGCCGAAGGGGCTATCAAGCACCTAGTGGAAGTGAGAAGTTGCAGGGTAGTTTTTTTATTACATTGGGCGCATGTTAAAACATTTCTGGCACCAGGAGGGCTCAAGGGGCGAGTTGGCTTGTCACAGGAAGACATGGCAGAAAAGGTCCTAAGAGGTAAATCAGGAAAGAGAGACTACCAGATATCCGGAGAGAAGTGCAACCGCTGACTGCTGCAGGGGATGCACGGAGACAATTCTCACGTGCTGTGCCCTGCCAGAAACTGGAAAAGAGCTGTAGTAGCCAGCAGGGCTGTTGAAAGCCAGCTAGCCCAGAAAAAAAAAAAAAAAAAAAAAAAAAAAAAGCAACCTTAGAATATTTCTGAGGAAAAAAAAAAAAAAAACACTCACAGAAATTCCTGCCAGTAAAAGCAGCCAGGGAATTGCTCTTGATGGAACCTCCCCTGGGCCAATGGGGAAGGGAGTGAGCGACAGGCCTAGTTTCTGGTGAGACTAGGGACTAGAGCAGAATTGCGGCCTGTGGCTAGGCATCCTCGGTGGGGCACTCCAGCTGGGGGGCTCTGGAAGGCCTGAGTGAGGCCTGAAAAAGGTGGAGAAGAACAAGGGTCCCCTAACCAAGGGAGAAAAAGTTTGTGTGGGGCATGAGGGACGTAAAGTAATGTAAGACAGAAAGACTGTTAGGTTGTGTCTGCCTCATAAAGACACTAAGTTAAAACTGACAATCAGCGTCCATGGAGAGCGGTATAGCTTGGGGATGGAGCTGACACCTTTTGCTATACTTAATGTCAGCCTCCTAGTATCCAGGTCTATACCCATCGTGCTGTATCCCCCCAATGAAATAAGCGATAAAAATAGTGTATGGATTCCTATAAAGGAAAGGTGGGCATGATCCGCCACTGTTCAGAACCATCTTTATAACATGTGGCTTTGCTGAGAAATAACATGCAATTTATTGGAACATACAATATTTACTTACAGGGTGTACTTTTATTGTTTTACAAGATGACATATAATGTGGAAAGCATATCGTCGCACCCCTCTTTACATATACATATATAATAAAATATCAAACAGTTGCATTCACTATATTTTATTAGTGATTTTTTTTTACAATATATTCCCAGTATATTGAGATCATATGTATAACTTTTTACATGAGAAATTTACTATATAGTATATTTTTCTTTACAACCAAATAACAAAAAATCTCTCAAACCCTTAAAAAAGAAAGAACAAACAAAACATAATAAAATTGTTTTTAAAATAAGAGTTTCAGAAACAAATCTTAAATACAGTGTGTATTTGTGTGTCTACATATTAAATTGTATATCTTAGGCACATTTTGTTATCATACCATAAAGCCAGCAATGTTTTCGGAAATGGTAAAAGCCACATCAGAACAATTGATGTTTTTTTTTAAGCATTGTTGAACAGTCATCTCATTTTGCATTATGTGCTGGGAGCCAAAGTGTGAACGCCTCCCAAAAATTGAATGTTGGGGTAGGGCAGAACATACATTACTATCAGGTAAGTGCAAACCATGCTTCTTCACTACAGACAGGACACCATGCACTGGCCAGCTCTGGTATAGCCCAGCAATACCAACTATAGAGCCTGTTTGTAGTCTCCAAGATGCAAAATAGATCTCTCTTTGTAAAATATTTCTAAGCAAAATAAACTGATCATGTACAGTTCATAGAGAAGTCAGAGAGAAACCAGTGGAAATGTGGTTTAAGAATACCTTCTTGCAGTACAGGCAAAGTAAAAAAAATATGGTGTTATACACCAATAAACAGAGACATGGGTAAAAAAAAAAAAAAAAGCATGTAAGCATCACCTACCTATCGACTATCTGTTAGGTCTCTGATGTCTAGCTAGTTACTAGTGAACTGAAAGGTTGAGTATTGCATCAACCCAAATTCACACACTTGTGCTGTATACAGCAGATAGGTCTATATTATAAAAACTAAATCATCCTTTACCTATATACTACAAAGAATTACAAACCAAAGATGATAAATAAGTTGTAGGATGCATGACATCCACAGTTTAAGGGTTCTACATGTAAACTGAGTATAAATCTAGAATTGAAAACTATATAATGCTAAAGGGAAACAGCCATATTGAAAATGCAGTCCAGCCTCCAGGTCGCAAGATGTATTGCAGGCCAAGGTGGGCAACTAATATATAGTCTTGTGGGTAAAAAAAAAGGATAACTTGTACCATATTGATTTAAACCTCTGCTCATTCTAGACTTAAGGGTCCAGTAGCCCGTCCTACTCAGTAACAGACAGCCATTCCCGTATGAGTGAGTGCGTTGACCAACTAGGACCAATCACTGGACCCCTAAGGTCAAAAAGAGCAGAGGTTTAAATAAAAAAGTACCTAGTTCTACAGACTTTATAGAAAATCTGTGTATCAATCTGCTCAGGTTGTCCTGCTCTATAACACGCTGCTCGCAGATTAGACTGCATTTTTAATGTGACAGATTCCCTTAAAGCCTGAGAACAAACCGTAGTGCCATCACAAAATATTAAAAAAAGGAACTGTCTAATACATTAGGCTTCCATGGATCCAATTTATGGGAAAAAAATGGTTTAGTGCAAAAATTGAAAGGATTAGTCTGCACTACTAGAAGCTGGCCATGAATGGAATTCATACAATTCTGCATAATGGGAATGATCAAACTCTAGGCTAAGCAGATAAAGCAGCTGCTGGGAGACAAGAGCGTGAAAGACACATGGGGGTAAATAAGTGACACATATGCCACAAAATATACCAGCTACCATGCCCACATCAAGCCTTCTGCTTCACCATAGGGATGAACAATCAGATTTACTTACTGTAAAAACCTAGATTATTGGCATGACACACGGAAGCTAAACTGACTAAAATCATATGGAATCCTCCTTCCATACTATGGTTACCTTGAATTGTTCAGGGTTAGATGAAACCCCACATTATTTAAAACTCTAGATCAGCTGAAATGTAAAAAAAAAAAAAATTAAATAAATAAGATTCCGTGTAATGAAAAATTCAAGTATTTATTTTGGAGTGACACAAAGTGCCGCTATTCTGTACATGTGAATGTGAGCTAGTGGAGAATCACTAGTGGAGCCTGCGTTCAGCAGTGGTGCATGCTAAATACAGGTGCTCTCCAACATATCACAATGCTCTCTGTGAATTATGTTGTAGGTTTTCTTACGCAATATGATGTAGGCAATACATGGAAGTACCAAAGTCCCCTTGTTACGTGAATGTAGAATTAGTATTATTCTAGGTATTGGCATGCAGTTCCTATAAATACAACATTCTGTAGAAAAACACAGAAAATGTTGATTATCCCTTTTTACCAGGAAAGCAAGGCATACCTGTATTATCTGCGATCATTCATTGTAAATCTAATCACTAGTCATTAAATTAATAACAATCAGATGTAAATGAAGTCTGAGGACCAGACTGGGAGGTTAAACTGATATTGGTTATGCATCATTAACAAAACTAGTGCAAAATATATTGTAGCCAAAGAAAGCTTTGAGATATCTAAGAGAACACATGATAAGTTACTATGGGCAATCCCGCTGTTTCTCTCTGAACCCATTCTCACTGGTTTTATAATGTTCTATCCAATAGTACTAAAAACTTTCATCATCTTCAATAAAAGTGCTTTTTTCTCTATAATAATCACAATATCTTCTCATACTCGTTTCGCCGGACACAAAAAAAAAAAAAAACTTTTACCATTTAAGACCTAAAGTTGCACATTTACAACAGTGGTGTAGAAAGAAAAAAAAAGAAAAAAAAAAGTGTTTTAAGTGCAAATGTTAATAGGCAGGTGCATGTATTGTCTTCAATACACATTTCTTATGTGGCGATCTTCAAAAGTACCCAGTGGAAATTTCACAGGATATGCTACTGTACTCTTATTCAGTCCATACACTTGTTGATTTGTTTGGGTAGTTGATCGCAAAGCTTATAGCAGCAATGTTTTTCAGTGCCTGCAAGTACAAAAACAATATCAAGACAGTTACTCCGCTTGTTCTAAGTTACTCAGCTTTAAAGAGATCTTTTTTTTTTTTGTAATGAATGCTGAACTGGAGTCAGTGTAGAATGCAACTCTATATGTGCCTGTCCTTAAATTCCAATAGATCACCTTGATGTGGTTGCTCAAAAGTAGATCCCAACATAGCAATAAATTAGCTACTACTGGTTACGCTAAGTTGACACTAGCAATGTCATTCTGTCTGGGAACCCGAACAATGGAGCCGCGGACCGATGAAACATCGGTTACATATGGAGCCTGATGGACCCCGTTGACTACAATGGGGTTTGTGTTTTTAACCAAACATTGGAGAAAAAGTCTTGCACAAGGACTTTTTCCTTCACCAGATTTTTGGAGGAGACTGGCACAGATGTGATTGAAGCCTGATGGTGGGTGGTTCATAGTTCTCTGCCATTCAAACCTGGCAACTAATGTTCTAAACAAGAACATACAAAATATTAGACATCCTTGTTAATGGTCACTTACTGTATGTTGCATCACCTAGTTGTTATTCAGGATGAGTAAACTGCCTGTGACAGGACCTGAAGGTTCTATATTCTATTTCAGAAATAAATGTAGTTTTCTTCACTGGCCGCCCCAGAATGAGCACTACACATAGAATAAAGTGCCAATAGACATACCTGTTCTGTGTAAAAGGTGATTTGATCATCTGTAGTAAAACTAATGAGATAATCCTGTAAGCAGCCCAGGTCCTGTAGTGACAAACAAAGAATAAAAATTCTATAGGCGACCATAGGCATCACATAAATGTCCATTACTTTACAATGAAGTCATATAAAAACGGCAAATACTGCCCTGTGCTCTGACAGTGGTGTTATATATCATACACGATTTGTGGAACCAAATCTGTTACATGAATTCTCACATACATGGGAGCATTTTCTGTCAATAGCAAGTTGCCATTTACTACAGTACCAGTTGCTAGTTCAAAATTGACAACCAAAAAAGGCTGGACTTGTTGTCATGGCATCTACCAGCTGACAATGCCCCTCTCAAATGTAATTTTGAGTTAGATGCCATGTACACTTACACCCCCACCTTTCCTTCTGCTACTCGGAACTCTTTGTCTCCAATGTATGTATACTTTTTATATTCAAAATTTCTTGTTTGAACTGCACTGAAATATGAACAAAGATTCTTAACAAGTTTGCCTTTAACACTCCTGGTTTTATTCAGAAAATACTTACATTTGCACAATTCTCTGCAAGGAAGAACAATTCAGTGAGAGCTCTGTGTAGCGGAAGAAGAACTCCAGAGCTAGTGCCATCTTGACATGCTACATTTTCCATGGATGTGAAAACTGGCCATAATGGCCTCAACAGTGTGAGGTCACAATCTCTAACCAAACCAACAAAAAAAAAAAACAAAAAAAAAACAAAGAAAAGAAAAGCAAGTAAGTAAGTGATTATTTAACTGGCATAATTTGCAGTACTGAAACACTTCCAGTAAAAATTTCAGTTGACTTCAATCATCCACCCACCAGGTCATATATGATCTAAATAATTCTACTGCATAAGGTGTATATGATTCAGAAGCAGAAATGTACTGAGCCATACATCGGATATCATATGTGAATGATTAAAGAGGTTGTTCATTTTTTGTTTTTATATTAAAGGGGTTGTCCCAGCTCAAGGATCCTATCTATACTACTAACTTATGTGGATTTAAGACTTTACCTATATACATTGCTTAAGCAAAACTACTTTGTTTGGCTGCTATCTGAGATTATTCACTTCATTGTTTACACTGTGTTTCCATAACCACAGACCTGGGGATTGTCTTATCTCTCCGCCCAGGACAAGTGACGTAGCTCCCTGCTCTCAGGGAGGGGGAGCTGAATGCTCGGTGCTTGCATTTCTGAGCTTTTTATCTCTCCGCCCAGGACAAGTGGCGTAACTCCCTGCTCTCAGGAGGGGCGAGGGAGCTGAGCGCTCGGAGTGAGCTTGTATTTCTGAGCTGTTTATCTCCGGCTCTTCCAGTTATCAGTCGGCTAATTTAATTTTGCTGATAAGAGCTGAGACAGGGAGTCCATTAAACACAGAACTAAAAGTGAGTATTTTGCAAGCTGACTCGTGATCCTGTAGCATGTAAGTTTGGGATTCTCATCACCTAATAAATCTAGCTCTGCTACATCAGCTTCATATTGTGCATCTTCCAGTGATACTGTGCTACTTTATTTACAACCATCCATCATTACTGACTACAAACATTTACTGCTATGAAGAGAGATAGCAGAGCTGGCTTTGTCTGTGAGACAGCAAGTGAAATCCCGCCCATCAATTTACCGAGAAAACCAGGAAGTGAACAAAGCATACAGCATGCATGGTGGTGAACAAACGAGTTGGGAATACCCCTTTAATAACACCTATCCTCCGGATAAGTCATCAATATCAAATCTGTAGGATACCTGAATGGGAGTTGAGCTGTAGCAACTGGGCTTGGCTACTATACAATGTATGGTGTCATCTGCTTTGGCCGCCATGCACTGTGTAGTTCTGGTGTAGGACCTTCACCAATTCGATATTGGTGATTTGTCCTAAAGACAGGTCATCAATAGCAAAAAGATGGAAATCCTTGTTAATACACATTTGTATTTAGTTAATTTCCTCACCTGACATGACTAAGATGTAACATCTTCAATAATAAATGGATTGCTTTTAATCGCTGGTGGCCAGTCTGCCGGCATGCCACGTCAACCTGCCATTCCCATATACTGGACAGAGGAAGATGAGGGATAACTCTTTGGTCGGACAACATCTGCTTTAAAATTTCAAATCCTAAAAAAGGACATTAAGTAAACCCTTATTTGCCCGAAAAAACTCCACGAACACTATACAGTTAATAGTAAATGACTCAAACTGCAGAGGTGTGTAGGTATCCCCCTCCCAGCCGGTAAGATCCAGTTGTCCATTTACTCAAACAAACACTTTTGGGAGGAATAACATAGCAACAGTACAATATAGATTTCCAAGACAAGATGCTTTAGAATGGCGTTATATTGGCTATATTCTAACCAACGGAAACACTTTAACAGTTAACAAACTGTCCCAATGCAATTTCACATGAATAAGATAATATGTATGCTTCAATAAGCCAAAATATGGAATCATAAGTGAATATGAATTGTGGTAACCTGTCTGAAATCGTCCTCTATGTCCAGCAGCCACTGTAAACTTGTATCCCCATTCTGTACAGCTCATGTCAGATGTAAATCGGTAGAACAATGTATCTCCTAAAATAAGATAAAGATAATCCTTTAATAGTCCCACAGTGGGGAAATTTCAGCATGTTACAGCAGCATAGTAATACAGATACAGGGATAATACACAGTAATATATTACAGATGTAGACACACATATGCTGAGAAGAGAAGATATACTAGGAGTCCATAGCAGCTAAGGAACGGAAGAGAAAGAAGGAAGACTTCATAGTCATAATCATTAGTTCTCTGTGCAGAGTGATCTTCGCTTGGTCTGATGTAGATTATACAGCCTGATCGTGGATGGAAGGAAGGACTTGCGATAGCGCTGCTTCTCACACTTGGGGTGAAATATGTAAGGAAAACATAAGCACTTGATCCTTCAATACCATACCTTATAGTGTTGTGGGTGCAGACACAGACATTGCTTTCACAAATATGCTAGGTAAAGTTTGACACCAATTATTCATCAAAAATACACAGGATCACAGCTCTATAACGTATATTCTGTAATGAGATATATTACTCACCAGGTAGTTCAAAGTCTGTCCACTTTTTAGACGGCCCACTAAATCTGTGCAGATCTTGTCTGAAGTCGGAGGAGCTTGAAATGACCAATTCATCACAACCTTCTTCTGTGTTACACAATGGGTCAAACTTGATGGATAGATAAATTGCACCAGGGATGTGAACTTTGTCCTGAAAATAAGAACCGCGATTAACTAGATCCTACTCCTGTATTGTGAAATTACTGTAGTCACAAACCTAAAAACATAGATGCTTCTTTACTAAAAGCTGTGTAAATTTACCATTGCAGAGCTTTTTTTTTTGCAAAGTGCTTTTCAGACAGACATCTACCACTAAATCTCAAAATCCGTTGCTCCTAACTTTCTATTACATTGTTGTATCAAAGATATAACACAGGATGTGTGTAGTGTTAGGAGAAAAACACAGACAGGGACAAAGGCAGAAGTCAAGGTAAAAGATACAAGTCATATACACATTAGAAGATCACATGGGTGAAACTATGTATACATGCAGATAGTTTTTATATGCCTGGCTTAAGGACCACAAAAAACTAGAAAAAAAAATTGACTTTGTACCTCAAAAATAGTATTATTGTTGTAAGGGTGTTTGGATTCTCGGACTTGCACTGCAGTTCCAGGCTCTTCCATGAACTGACAAGCTGTAAGTGCGACTGTGCCAAGCATAATCTCACTGCAGCCGCCTAGCACCTTCTGCAAGATCTAGAGGAAAAAGAAAAGTACACTTTAGAAGTCACTAGATAAAATGTCCAAATCACAAGCAACCAAGACTGTGTGACAGCTCAGATTATTGTTACTGGGAGGTGGTACACCCGTGTGAATAGGATTATTATCTTAACTGGGATTATGGTTTGATGATAAAAAGGAAAGGCTCTAATATACTGCCCTCCCCTCACGTCTTTCAGCCTACATTTGCAGTGAATAGTAGCACTCTTGCTTTCATCCAAGAGCTGAATAACCTTACAATCTTATTACTGTTCACAGCTACAGCATAAACCTCTACCTAACCATGTGCATGTGCCTGGCCCGTGGTAAAACGGCCTGGATGGCACATGAATAACATCTTTTGGACACCTGTGACTACATGGATCCATTCACATCATCTAGTGTGCCTTGGCCACAAAATGGATAGCATAGGTCCTGTCAAGAGTTTTATGCTAGGCTCACTGCTGCATACATGGTTCTGTGATCATAAATGGGTATGTATTTGAAGCAATAATGAAGAATTGGTCAGTGCGTTAGCAGAAAAATTCTGCTAGCACACTGCCAAAGCATACAGTCGTATCCATAGAGCCAAACAGCTGCAAGAAATCTCACAAAGCATTGAATGTTTCAGAATATATGGACTACTGCAACTCCTACTATACTGAGGCTGTTGGCAACTGCTGTCACGCAGGTCAGAGACCTCTCTAGGGACTTTCTATCAGGGTTGTGGGGAAGGTAGCTCTGTGAACTTCACTTCCAGGTGTACGGGGAGGGGGGGAAATGAGCTACTGAGCATGCTCAGGATGCTCAGTTCCCCTTTCAACTTCACAAGCGTACTGTACATGCGCAGTACACTCGCGAACTGCCATCGCCAAAAATGGCGCCGAAGCCTGTGCAGTAGCACTCCAGAGGGAAGCACTACTATGCAAGCGCGGGATTTGAAGCCATCACACCGGAAGAAGAGGACGCTGAAGGCGTGGAATAGCCAGGACCAGAGGGCGTTGCTGCAAGAAGAAAGAAGAGGTAGGTGTGCCAGAAGATGACGTCTGATGGCGCACGGTCAGGTTCAGGTATGATTTACATATATGTTTTTATAGTTCTATTTTAAAACGGGACGGGGGTCTAAAATAAGATTAGCAGTGCGTGAATAGCCTTTTTAAAGGCTATTCACACATATGTGGGGCTCATAGAGTAAAATTTTGCTGATAGAGCCCCTTTAAGTGGAAAAAAAAAGCATACCAATGATTTAAAAGGGAATAATAATTTCCCCACTGTCTTCTGTTACAAATTAGTCATATGGTTTATTAGAAAAACAGTATTAGTTCTTACTAATTATAAGGTTCCTAGGAATCCTCCATGTGATTACATCCTTATATAATCTGAGGAACTGTCATGGAGGAAGACTGGAGAAAATTAGACTCCACGTTGGCAGAGAAAAAAAAATTCTGAAAACTGTAAAATCCTTTACTGTAGGTTATATAAGTTGTTACACAGTGCTATAAAGCTTTTAACACCTACTGGGTACTTGAGCTATATTGTTAGCACCTTAACACAAGAGCCTTAATGATAAAATAGGAATCAAATTCTGTGAAGGTTAAAGTGGGTGTTTGAGTATAAAATTCAAGGTGTAAGAGGCCAACCTAATAATTCTGGGAAAAGTTCTGTGAGATGAAAAACAGACTAAGTACATCATGGCATAATAATAATACTGGTAAAAAGTCAATTAAACAGCAGGTAATGAAGATTCAGGCTTTACAGTGCCACTAGATAAAACACACCATTGTACCCATTATGAAATAAGTTCATTTGACTATATGTTTCTATGATCATAGATAACCCAAGGTTCACAGACTGAGTTGCATTTGCTGCATTGGTTAGTGCACAGCAGAAGTGATCATATTACTGGTACAAATATATATAATGTTAAGTGGAACTATTTTACTAAGAGCTGCAGTATATGAATTTTGTCTGACAATCAGTGGCGTAACTAGGAATGGCGGGGCCCCGTGGCGAACTCTTGACATGCCCCCCCCCCTCCCGACCGACACTGACGCCGAAGACCTCGACCAACTCCCTCCTATGCATTCCTGCGCGCTCTATTATGCTCCATAGTGGCCCCTGCACACAGTATTAAGATAAGATAAGATAAGATAATCCTTTAATAGTCCCACCTTGGGGAAATTTCAGCGTGTTACAGCAGCATAGTAATACAGATACAGGATAATACAGAGTAATATGTTACAGACGTAGACACAGATAAGCTGAGAAGAGAAGATATACTAGGATATACTATTATGTCCCTCAGTGGCCCCTGTACACAGCATTATCCCCCATAGTGGCCCCTCCACACAGTATTATCCCTCATAGTGGCTCCTCCACACAGTATTATGTCCCTCAGTGGCCCCTCCACACAGTATTATCCCTCATAGTGGCCCCTCCACACAGTATTATACCCCATAGTGGCCCCTGTACACAGTATTATCCCCCATAGTGGCCCTCCACACAGTATTATCCCTCATAGTGGCCCCTCCACACAGTATTATACCCCATAGTAGACCCTACACACAGTATTATACCCCATAGTGGCCCCTGTACACAGTATTATCCCCCATAGTGGCCCTCCACACAGTATTATCCCCCATAGTGGCCCCTACACACAGTATTATCCCCCATAGTAGACCCTACACACAGTATTATCCCTCATAGTGGCCCCTCCACACAGTATTATCTCCCATAGTGGCCCCTGCACACAGTATTATCTCCCATAGTGGCCCTCCACACAGTATTATCCCTCATAGTGGCCCCTCCACACAGTATTATCTCCCATAGTGGCCCCTGCACACAGTATTATCTCCCATAGTGGCCCCTGCACACAGTATTATCCCTCATGGTGGCCCCTCCACACAGTATTATACCCCATAGTGGCCCCTGTACACAGTATTATCCCCCATAGTGGCCCTCCACACAGTATTATCCCCCATAGAGGCCCCTACACAAAGTATTATCCCCCATAGTGGCCCCTACACACAGTATTATCACCCATAGTGGCCCCTGCACACAGTATTATCTCCCATAGTGGCCCCTGCACACAGTATTATCTCCCATAGTGGCCCCTGCACACAGTATTATCTCCCATAGTGGCCCCTGCACACAGTATTATCTCCCATAGTGGCCCCTGCACACAGTATTATGTCCCACTGTGGACACCCATAAACAATTATTATATTCTGGGGTCTTTTCAGACCCCAGAGTATAATAATCGGAGACCCAGGGGGAGAAAAACATTTAAAAAATCCTCTGTTACTCAACTATCGCACTGTCGGCCTCCGAAGTAGTCCATCTTCAATTACGTCAGACGTCACATGACCCGGGATGCAGGCCGGGGTCATGAGACATCAGGCGACTAGGCCGAAGCCTGGCCGGATCGTGGAGAGGTAAGTAACAGTGTTTTTTATGTTTCTTACCTCTCCCAGTCCGCTGATCATCATACTCGGGGGGGTCCAAAAAGACCCCCGAGTATAATGATAGCAGCAGTAGTGGCTCTCACCGGGCCCCTAAAGTCCCGGGCCCTGTGGCAGCTGCCTCTGCTGCTACGGCTGTAGTTACGCCACTGCTGACAATATTAGTTAGGCTTAGGCCTCCTTTACACTTAATTCTTTGGAAAAGAATATGCACATCTGTTTCCCAAGATGTAAATAGGGAAACAGTGCCTATTTATGCTGCCCTCTAGGGGAAGCTCCCTTAAACATCATGCCCAACTTTCCCACAAGCCTTTGCTGCAATGATGCAGGATTTTACCAAGTCAGTATCCCAGCTGTGGACAGCGCTGTTTCCATCTGATTGGATCTCATCAGCACAGCCTAGGGAGAACTGACTTGGCAGAGGCGAGAGGCTTCTAGACCAGATTATGGGGATATTGTCACTCCTTGAGGCGAGACCACCTGACTAGGTGGTCTCGCCTCAAGGAGTGACAATATCCCCATAACTTAATTCTTTTTGACATTTTTTGTTCACACAGCATTTTTGTTCTTATAATGAAATCTATGGAAAAAATGTGTCTGACTGCACAACAACATGGCTCCCTTTTGACAACAGGCTGGTAACACTTCTTAAACTAGGTTTCATCAGTCAACACAGCACTTCCATAAACTGTGAGATTTATGGGTATAAAACACAGGTATTAAGTACAAGGAAAAAATATTGTAATCATACTAAACAAATTCAATAACAATCAGTTTAAATTTTTTCCATTTTATAAACTGAACAGGAAAGACAATTTCTTGTCAAAATGATTTAAGGGTCAATGCACACTGAGTTTTTTAGCGAGGATTTTGGAGAGGAAAAAATCTGCTTCAGGAATTAGGAAATGGTTTTTTTGAAGCAGTTTTTGGAGCATTTTTTGAGGCACTTTTAGTGTTTGATTTTTTTTTTTTTTTTTTTAACTCCAGCACTGTATGGACCTTGAAAAAAAAAAATGCTAGCAGTTTTTGAAGCGGTCTTTGAAAAAAAAAAAAAAAAAAGGCAAATACCGCTAGCGGTTTTTCCACCTCCCATCGACTCCTGATTTTTGCAGGTGGAATCTGCCGGAAGAAAGGTCATGTTGCTTTTTTTTTTTCACTAAGAGAAAAAAAAAAAAAAAGCTAGCAGAATACATAGAACTCTATGGTGAGGCGTTTTTTTGGAGGCGGATTCTGACGCGGGTTCAGCATCAAAATCCTCGCCAAAAAACTCTGTGTGCATTGACCCTAACAGTTAAAACAGTATTTAAAAAACAAAAGCAAAACAAAACAAAATCTGTGTGAAATGGTGTTACCTTTTCCCACAGCTGCTTTTCCTCTAGGTGCATTAGCATGTTTAGGATGTAGGTGATATGTGCAGGTCCACTCAGCTCAAGGATGTCTTCATTCAATGGAACACCATCAGGCCATTCTGCCAACAGGGATGCCAGGACATGGCGGGCATATACGACAGCAGTAGCCTCATTTACATGATACAAGTAATCTCGGATTGCTATTTTGCTGCGGGAGTCAAGCTCTTTGCGGAGCAGGACAGAGCTTTTTGTGCGCCTTTGCTTGGCATAGCTGAGCTGAAGTTCACTTTCACTGGTTACAATGAGTTTTTGAGTGACTGGGTTGGATTCCTCTGTGGCCTTCTCACACTGCATTGGTTTCAGCTGTAAGAGAGAGAGTTTCAGGCAGAGTTGTCTTGTTTTCCATTTCAGGGATGAGTAGGTGCCTTAAATTGCAGGTGTGGGAAGCAAAGCTTTTTATACATTGTATCTCCATGCAAGACATTTAATTGACACTGCCTGGTTATTTTAGTTACATAAAATAATTCATGAGCATTTTTCAGCTAGATAAATAAACTACACAAAAATCTAAGCTATAAAGACAAGCATCAGAGTGAAATTAATGGTGCTTGGGTGTGAATATGTTTGGGTTTTGAGGATTTTCACAAACCCCATAACATTCATTACTATTAATTAGCAGGTTTTTTTTTTTTAATATACATAGGATAAAAGTCATACGTACAATATTAAGTAAAGCCAAACCCAATAAACATACCAGGCAAGGTGGAATAACCATATCTGTGTCTGTCACATTCGAGAGCTGCTCCTCTAATTTTTCAGATTTAGGGGGCTGCCATTTCCGTGCCATCTTTTTGACTTTTTCGTCAACCACAACAGTTTTTCCATCAAATCTTTGAGAAATAGAAAACAATCAGAGCTTGTTTTAATGGAACAATTTACTTTGTTGACTATTATTTTTGCTAATATATGTTGATATATAATTTCCAAGTTATAAACACACAATAAACAAAATATAAAAAAATAAAAATAAACGTCTTTAATTTAGAAAATATGAGGTCATACATGATGAGAAGACATTCTGTACGTAAAATAGTTCTCTCATATGTTACCTTTTATGAACTTTTTCAAGGAAAGAGTCTGTATTCTTCATTTCCATCTCATATATGGCACGAAGTATATGTAAAGGTACATTGTGAGACTCGTGAATTACCTGAAACCATAGAAAACAAGTGGTCTACTAAACAGGCCGAGAATGATCCTCCACACTTAAAGGTGTTATCCAAGAATTACAGTACTTAGGCAAGAGGCCAGGGAAGGTGAAACATTAAATAAATAAATCATATTCGTCTGCCCCTGGAAGTTGTAACTGCATTAGACCTAATGAAAGGAACTAATGATGTATGCAACTCACATCAACAGATCCTTTCCTTTGACCGCTGAGGCCAGTAATACATTTATTTGGCCAGTGACACATCCTTCATGTTTTGGGCTCTGCATTCCACCACACCGGATTAGAAATGAAACAGAGATACAATTGCAGTGTATACTCACACACAGACACACACACACATATAATTTGCCCAGTATAGTATAGTATAGTTTGCGCATGCACAGTTTAGTTACATGCCGGCTTTATTCCTCAGCCGTGTGCCTACTCTACTGTACTTGCCGGCTGTAATATGCATGCGTGGGCACCTCCATGTGCCAGACTTCCTTTTTGCAACATGTTTGCCATCCATGCATGCGCAATAGAACAGGAACACCGTATGTGCTGTACTGCACATCTCAGCGTGACGGCAGTATTGCACATGCATGGGCGACCGACACATGTAATGATGAGGAGGTGCTGTGCAGTTGGTTCCAGAAGCGGCATCCCAGGTCTGGATCTTAAAGCATGACCTGGTAAATATGATTGGGCGGTCACCTTGGTTCAGATATGGATTACACTGAGTCCCTGTAACGTCAGTGGAAATTTAAAAAAAATAAAAATTAAGCCTGGGGTTGTAGTATGAACTATGGGTTAACGAGGAGATACATAATTTGGAAATCATAATAAAAAAGCTAATTATTCTGGACAACTCCTTAACTTGTACTATGCACTTATAAACAGTTGTTTCACAACTGGAGGTATGCTTTAAGAGAATGTTAGGAGTGGCCTTTTGCAAATTGTTGTATTGAGGTTATAAGCCCCAAAAAGCTTAATCGGTGGATTCCAAAGATAGTATAATGTGCTTTTGCATTATAAAACAGATTTCATTGACAAATTGGCGCCAGGAACTTTTATAATTACTTTGGGTTTGGCTTACACGGTCTTACCTGAAAACATATTCTTGTAGCTTCATCAAGATCTTCAAATGGATCAGTTTTCTGCTGTGTTGTATCAACAGAGGGCGAATCCAAATCCTTGTCCTGGGCCTGCTTCTCAGAATGTGAAAGCTCTTTTTCAGACAAAGAATTTGTTTCTTTCTTTGATGAATACAGCATTATAGAGAGAATCTGTAAAATCACAAAAACATTTAAAAGTCCATACACCAGTAACTTTTCTAAAAATACTGCTAAACTTCTAATCTTATGCTCAAGAGCCAACATAATAATTAAAGTAATTAAAATATATGGTTTTTACAGTTTGTATATAACCCCTACTTAAACATAGTTGTAATTAGTGCTATATGCAAAAACTGTATAACTGGTTGAGGTCCAGCCTCTAGGGCTGCCACCAATACTGACAATGAAGTGAGGCTGATTCATAGATGCAGCTTCTTCACATTAATACTTCTCTTCTTCTTTCCCTGGCCAAACACTGCTTATGTGAACTGCAGCACAGCTCCATTCAAGTGAATGCGGTTGCCTGCCAGGTGGTGTGGACCATCACTTTGAGGTAAAAGGGGAAGTAACACTGAATCAGCTTAACAACCCTTCAAAAGGTCAACTCCTACGGCGCCACAATCATCATAAAGAGATCACATTGTCTGCTGATAACCTATCAACTTATCAGATGGCAATAAGAATCAATGGTGCTGTGTTCCCCAATGAAATAAGTGAGGAAAATGGATTTTTGTACTCACCGTAAAATCCTTTTCTCACTGTATTCATTGGTGGACAAAGCACCATAGGTATAGACCTGGCCAACTAAGAGGCTGAAACTATGAATAGCAAAAGAAGTCGACTCCACCTCCAGGCCAAACCCTCTATAAAGACACTGTGCTTAGTCAGTTTTTATTGCAGCAGTAGGAGAGACACAAATAACCAAAAAAGGCCCAGAGGCAGGGCAACAAGAAAACAAAGGTGGGATCTGTGTCCCCCAATGAAGACAATGAGAAAAGGATTTTATGGCGAGTACAAAAATCCAGTTTCCTTGCCTATTGCATTGGGGAACAGCACCATGGGATGTCCTAAAACAGTCTCAGAGGGTGGGAATTACACATCTGCAGCAGAATCTACAACCCAAGGTGGTATTGAAAGAGGCCACAGAATGGATCTGGTAGAACCTGGAAAAAGTGTTGAGAGGCCCAGATGGCAGCGTTGCAGACCTGGGTGGCATAAACCTGATGACAAAACTCTGAGGAGGCGCCTACAGGTCTCAAGGAAGAGCCGTCACATGTATAGGTGGCAGATGATCCCTGATAGCAGACTGAAACCTTGGAAACAGCCAGGCCCAAGCTAGGGCCCTCTGGGACAATGACAACGTGTCCGAACAATGGAAAGGGTCATTGAGACAAACAGACCCGGATTGCACAGACCAAAAAAGGAAGATATTGCTCAAGCGGAGAAAAAAAACCCCAAAAACGGTAAGACAGAAAGACCGGCGTCAGGTCGTGTCTGCCTCCTATGGACGCTAGGTTAAAGCTGACGAAGCACAGTGTCTGTGGAGAGAGTATAGCCCGACGGTGGAGCAAAATTCTTTTTGCTATTTATTTATTATGCTTACCTATATAACGCCATCATAATTCGCAGCGCTTTAAAAAACTGTCAATCACTGTCCTATATAGGGCTCACAATCTACATTTCCTATCAGTACATCTTTGCACTGTGGGAGGAAACCGAAGTACCTGGAAGAAGTCCACGCAAACATGGGGAGAACATAGCAGCTCCTTGCAGATGCTGTCCATGGCAGGATTTGCACCCAGGACTCCAGCATTGCAAGGCTGCAGTGCTAACCACTGAGCCACCGTGCTATTCCTAGTGTCAGTTGCCTAGTTTAATTAAAGAGGACCTTTCATGTCCTCTGACACATGTGGTTTTATATACCGCTAGAAAGACGACAGTGCGCTGAATTCAGTGCACTGCCGGCTTTCCAGTTATGTGCCCCAGGGGAAGAGCTACCGGTGCCGTTACTGATAGCTCTTCAGTGTCAGAAGGGCATTTCTGACAGTCTGTTAGGAACGCTCCTCCTGACAATAGAGTCCATAGTGCTGTACTGTCAGATAGGGCGTTCCTCACTGCCCAGGAATGACGCTGAGCGGGGAGGAATTCTCCCTCCCCTTGCTGACAGTACTCATCCATGGACTAATACTGGAGGGGTGTTCCTCACGACTCAGCGTCATCGCTGGGCAGTAAGATAAGCCACCTCTGACAGTATAGCACTATGGACTCCACTGTCAGGAGGGGCGTTCCTCACAGACTGTCAAAAAATCCTTCTGACACTGAAGAGCTATCAGTAACAGCACCATAAGTCTTCTCCCGGGGCACATAACAGGAAAGCTGAAAGTGCGCTGAATTCAGCGCACTGTCGGCTTTCTAGTGATATATATAACCGCGTGTGCCCGAGGACATGACGGGTCCTCTTTAAGCAGGATGTTTATTTAGGTCATAGTCACCCATCCCTAACATGACACCGGTTATTCTAATTCTGTGTAACAGCCTTTATTATAGTCTGCTCTATAATCCATAGGTCAGTCTTGACTCTGCAAGCTTTAGATACCCCATGCCCCACCAATTTCTTAATGTAAAGCCTGTGGATGGCGCTTGAAGTAAGTAGATCTGCTTTGATTGAAGTAGTATGTAAAGAGCTGTTGTGATACTGTGATTGCAGTAATACATAGAAGATATGTGCTTAATAATGTGCGTGGGACTAGCCTGACTGTCCTGTGGACAAATGCTAGAAGGATTGGGGTGTCATATCATAAAAAAAAAAAAAAAAACACACACACACACGTCACATCCTTGGTTATGGACAAATCATAATCAGAAAAAAGTTATAATTACATGTATCTAGTGAATACACATGAATTATAGAATATGCACATAAACATTGTAGAAAGTTTCTTGTGTACACAGAACAAGTTATACCTCTAAATCACGAAGAAGCCATGTTTTACTGAAACCAGTTCCTTTGCTACATTTTCTCACCAGTAACTTTAATAGCCCAGATTGAATAAATGCAGACTGAATTTCTTCAAAATCATGATTCTGCAAAATTAAAATGATAAAATGAGTCAAAAAGCGGATGAACATAGCTGTGTACAGGTCAAATAAGTCAGATCTGTATGGTTAAAAAACTTGGGATCTTGTGAGATCTACAAAACTACATATACAATGAGGTGAAATACATAGCTCATGCTCACCCTTACTGAGAACACATGGACAAAATGGGGGAATAAGAGTTAAATTAACGTTCAACCGACACACAAAGCACATGGCTACCTTAGCTACAAGATGGTATCCAAAATCCTAATGACACAATGGGAAACCTTTATTAAAAGGAATTTAAAAAGAAATCCTTTATTTTATTTAAAGGGATTCTACCACTAAAACACATTTTTTTCTAGTTACCACGTCGGAATAGCCTTTAAAAAGGCTATTCGTCTCCTACCTGTGGAAGTGCTCTCCGCCGCGCCGTTCGTTCAAAATACCGGTTTGTACCGGTATGCTAATTAGTTCTCTCGCAGCGATGGGGGCGTCCCCATTGCAGCTCGAAAACCGACCGCAGCGCCACCTCTCTGGTCTTCGGTGTCCTCCCCTTGCTTCTTCAGCGTCTGTCGGACGCCTGCGCAGTACGCTCTGTTCGGCGAAGATTGCTGCATGTACTGCGCATTCGCGAAATTGCGGTCCCAGCCATAGTGCGGGCACCGCAATTTCGCGCATGTGCAGTACGTTCGGCAATCTTCGCCGAACAGAGCGTACTGCGCAGGCGTCCGACAGACGCTGAAGAAGCAAGGGGAGGATACAGAAGACCAGAGAGGCGGCGCTGCAGTCGGTTTTCGAGCTGCAATGGGGACGCCCCCATCGCTGCTCCTGCGATGGGGACGCCCCCATCGCTGCGAGAGAACTAATTAGCATACCGGTACAAACCGGTATTTTGAACGAACGGCGCGGCAGAGAGCACTTCCACAGGTAGGAGACGAATAGCCTTTTTAAAGGCTATTCCGACATGGTAACTAGAAAAAAATGTGTTTTAGTGGTAGAATCCCTTTAACATGTCTACAGATAGGTTTATCTACAAACCAACATATTTCAATTTGTAGACAATTAAAATCTAAATGTTTCTGCAATTATAATTTATAAAGTACTTTAGAGAATATTAAAGAGAGTATCAATGTCTGTAATCATGTTATTGGTGACAAGTCTGTTGTTTTGATCGGTCACCAATGGATATGGTCTGGAATAGAAACCCAGCTATGATTTCCTTATTGTGGACAGCTTATCAGACAGGGACACTACCGTATTTTGCGGACTATAAGGCGCACCGGACTATAAGGCGCATTGCCCATGAGTGCCTTATAGTCCTGCCTAGGTCCATATATAAGGCGCACCAGACTATAAGGCGCACCGGACTATAAGGCGCACCGGACTATAAGGCGCAGCGCTGTCCGGTGCGCCTTATATGTGATGGAAAGCGGCGGCACGCCGATTTTGCCGTTGGCCGCTTAACCCCCCACGTGCCAGCCGCTTCTATTCATTTCAGTGGCACGCTTCCATTGAAATGAATGGAAGCGCTCGGCACGCGAGGAGTTAAAGGGATTCTACCATTAAAAAGTTCTGTCCTCTTAACCACGTCGGAATAGCCTTAAAGGCTATTCGTCTCCTACCTTTAGCCAGCGCCGCCTTCTTCCTCAGCTGCGTCCGCCCCTTCTGTGTTGTTTTCTTTGGGCCTCATGGATGACGCATGCGCAGTCGGCTCTAACAGGCTCTCGCAGCCAGAGCCGACTGCGCATGTGTCATCCATGAGGCCCATAGAAGACGACACAGAAGGGGAGGACGCAGCTAGGTAGGAGACGAATAGCCTTTAAGGCTATTCCGACGTGGTCAGAGGAAAGAACTTATTTTAATGGTAGAATCGTTTGAAGCGGCAGGCAGACTTTGCCGGCGGCGGTCGCTTCCATACATTGCAATGGGAGCGCGCTATTCAAATAGTATTCGCGCATCTCTAACTTCAATTGTAAGAAGTTACAATTGAAGTTAGAGATGAACGAATACTATTTGAATAGCGCGCTCCCATTGCAATGCATGGAAGCGGCAGGCAGACTTTGCCGGCGGCCGCCGCTTAACTCCTCGTGTGCCGCCGCTTCCATATATAAGGCGCACTTACGATTTCTGAGGAAATCGTAGGATTTTATGTGCGCCTTATAGTCTGGAAAATACGGTACATATATGAGAAGATAATCCAGCCTCCGTAAGGAAATCATGACTGGGTTTCCGAACATAGAAAGTTCTTGCATTCATGGTTATATTGGCAACCAGTCGAAACAACAGACTGTCTCCACTAAGATGCTTAGAGAAAATTTTTACAGCTCTATAAAATATTTTAAGTTTCTGGGACTATTCTTTAATAGTGCAAGCTAATATCAGAAAGGTATATGATATTGAGGAAAATACTATTCTTGTCTTGTAACCAATTTATTTGCAGGTTAGGATAATAATAATAATATTCTAAACAAAATAAAATCCTATGTCCTCCCAGTGCATGCTGAATGCTTGGTATTACATGGAAAACAAGTCAGAATTTAAACAAAGGTTATACTTTAAAAGGAAATTGAAGCTCAGTCCTGGTCTCGTTATGGGGTGTCCTTGTCGGACTTATACGTGCAGGGAGTCTTCGTCACGTTTGACTCTCTGCACTCCTCCCGTGGGATTCCCCGCCATCAATTCTTCTGCTTCCTTCAAATACGCCATGCCCTCTCCTCTCTATTCCCCACCCAGCCTAGTGCTATCTCTGAATACCCACTGATTGGTGTGCTGCGTTCTCAGGGTCCAGGAGGCCTGATCTCTGTTCTTTATGACCATTTGATTCACGTGAAGGTGTCCCTGACAGAGGCCCCGGCCCTGACGCGTTGGCGCACCAATATTCCCGAACTAACGGATGAGACGTTTCAGGATGTTTTGGAGTCTCCTCTGTATGTTTCGCCCTCGGCCAATAATAAGCTGATCCAAATCTTTATTTTACATCAGTGCTACCTGACTCCAACCCGCCTTCATAAGATGGGTCGCTTGCCAGGCCCGGGCTGCCTCCGATGTCCGCATCCTCATGCAGACTTCTGGCACATGATGTGGTCTTGTCCGATTATACAGACCTTCTGGAGGGGGGTGGTTGATCTACTGATAGATGTTCTTGACCGCCCTGTCCCGTTTTCTCCTGAAGTTTGTCTATTCGGTGTATTGAATGAGGAGTTATGGCCACATCACACCCGGATTTCTCTTCGGGAATGTTTATTCTATGCCATGAAGGCCACCGCCTTGCGGTGGATGGCCCCACGTCCCCTGTCGGTGTCTCAATGGCAGAAACTGGTTAACTCCATTCTCCCATTTAACCGGTTAAGGACCAGGCCCAAAAGTATGTTAAAGACCAGGCCTCTTTTTTCAAAACTGACATGTGTCACTTTAAATGGCAATAACTTTGAGACACTTTAACTTACACAAATGAATTTGAGATTGTTTTCTTGTAACACATTATACTTCATGTTAGTGGTAAACACTAATCAATATTTTTGCATTTATTTATAAAAAAACTAGGAAATTTGATGGAAATTTGAAAAAAATTGCAATTTTCAAAATGTGAAATTATCTGCTTTTCAGGCAGATAGTCATACCATCCAAATACATGAATAAATATTATCTCCCATATCTCTGCTTTATATTGGCATCATATTTTGATTGTCTTTTAATTTATTTTGGACGTCACAAGGCTTACAAGTGTAACAGCAATTTTCCAGATTTACAAGAAAATTCTCCAAACCAATTTTTTAGGGACCACTTCAGTTCTGAAAGTAATTATAAAGGCCTGTATAATAGAAACCCCCATAAATTACCCCATTTTCAAAACTGCACCCCTCAAATTATTCAAAACAGCATTTGGGATGTTTGTTAACCCTTTAAGCATTTCATAAGAATAAAAATAATATGGCAGTGAAATTTAGACATTTCATTTTTTTTCACTAATACATTCATTTAGACCCAAAATTAACACATTCACAAAGGGTTGAAGGAGAAAATGCATCTGACAGTTTATTGTGCAATTTCTCCCGTGCACAGAAATACCCCACATGTGGGTGTAAACTGATTTTTGGGCACACGGCAGTGCATGGAAGGGAAGGAGCGACACTGGGTGTTTGAACAGCAGATTTTGCTGGAATAATTTTCAGCGCCATGCCTTATTTGCAGAGACCCTAGAGTACCAAAACAATGGAAACCCCCCAAAAGTGACCCCATTTTAGAATCCACACGCCTCACAGAATTCATCAAGGGGTATAGTCAGCATTTAGACCCTACAGTTGTTTCACAGATTTTACTAACATTGGGATGTGTAAATGAAAAATTACTAAAATGTCACTTTATCTCCAAAGTTTTCATTTTCACAAGGGGTTAAAGGAGTAAAAGCCCCCCACAGTTTGTTAAACAATTTCTCCTGAACACGGCAATACCCCATATGTGGCTATAATCTGCTGTATGGGAACATGGCGGGGCTCAGAATGGAAGGAGCGCTATTTGGCTTTTGGATGGCAGATTTTGCTGGAATAATTTTAGGTGCCATGTCGCATTAGCAGAGCCCCTAGAGTACCAATACAGTGGAAACCCCCTAAAAGTGACCCCATTTGGGAAACTATACCCCCCACAGAACATATTAAAGGGTAGAGTGAGCATTTTGACCCTACAGCTGTTTCACAGATTTTATTAACATTGGGCCATGAAAATGAAAAATTACTTTTTTTTCCAACAAACTGTCAATTTAGCCCCAAATTTTTAATTTTCACAAGAGGATAAAGGAGAAAAAGCTCCATAAAGTTCGTTACACAAATTCTGCTGAACACAGAAATGCCCCATATGTGGTCATAATCTGCTGTATGGGTACATGGTGGGGCTCAGAATGGAAAGAGGGCTATTTGGCTTTTGGAGGGCAGATTTTGCTGGAATATTTTTCAGGTCCCATGTCGCATTTGCAGAGCCCCTAAAGTACCAATACAGTGGAAACCCCCTATAAGTGACCCCATTTTGGAAACTACACCCCTCACAGAATTTGTCTAGGGGTAGAGTGAGTATTTTGGCCTCACAGGTGTTTCACAGATTTTATTAACATTGGGACGTGAAAATGAAAAATTACTTTTTTTCCCAATAAATCGTCCATTTAGCGCCATAGTTTTAATTTTGCAAATAGTTTAAGAATTAAAAGCCCCCCACAGTTTGTTACACAATTTCTTCTGAACACGGCAATACCCCATATGTGGCCAAAATCTGCTGTATGGGTACATGCTGGGGCTCAGAATGGAAAGAGCGCTATTTGGATTTTGGAGGGCATATATTGCTGGAATAGTTTTGAGGTGCCATGTCGCATTTGCAGAGCCCCTAAAGTATCAATACAATGGAAACCCCTCAAAAGTGACCCCATTTTAGAAACTACACCTGTCAAGGAATGTATCAAGGGGTATTATCATTTTGAGCCTAAAATGCTTCCCAAAAATTAATGTACAAAATGAAAATTGAAATTTTTAAAAATATGCCATTTCGGTGCCCAATACGTTGCACCCACTTTGTGTTGTCAGAGACCTGCACTCCTAAAACTATTAAGTGGGCCATCCCGGGGGTCAAAAAATTATATATGTGGGTGTAAACTGCTGCTTGGGCACACAGCAGGGCTCAGAAGGGAAGGACCACTGTGCGTTTTAGCTTTTGGGATACAGATTTAGAGGGACCCTCTGGGCGCCATGATGTTTTTGCAGAGCCCTGGAGGTTCCAGTAAACTGGAATTCACCAAGAAGTGACCCCATTTTGTAGGGGCAATTTTAGGGTCTCTGCAAATGTGACGTGGTGTCCAAAAACGAAGAATCTAAATCTGCACTCCAAAAGCACATATTGCTCCTTCACATCTGCACCCTGCTGGGTACCCAAATAGCAGTGTATGCCCACATGTATGACACTGGTGTACCCCGGATAACGTACTTAATGCCATATGTGGGTAGAAATGGCTGTTTGGGCACAACCGGGGACAGAAGGGAAGGAGCGCTATTTTGGTTTTTGGAGCACAGTTTGGTTTTTTTTGCCACTTTTGCAAAGCCCCTGAATTGCCAATAAAGTGGAATCCGCAGACATGTCACCCTATTTTGGACACTACCCCACTGATGGGATTTATCAAGTGGTGTAGCGAGAATTTTTAACCCTTGAGTGTTGCATTTATTTAGTTTCCAGAAATGAAATCGCAACTGATAGAGAAGTTAAAAATGAAAATTTTACAGATTTGCCATTTCAGTGTGCAACATGTTGTGCCCGACTTATGTCAGCAGAGACCCTCCAAAAACTGTTAAACGGGTATCCCGGGCACAACAGCTTTTAGAGCGTTCATCTCTGATACAAGGTGGGCACAACATATTACGCACTGAAAGGACGTATTCCTGGAAAAATGGTCATTTTCACCTCTCACAATCCACTACAGTTATAGTTATATATATAAAGTTATAGCAACACTTGGGGGTTAAAAATGCTCTCTGTACCCCTGGATAAATCCTTCAGGGGTGTAGTTTCCAAAATAAGGTAATTTATCAGGGGATTCCAAATTACTGGCGTTTCAGCTCTACAAAAGTGTCATGGCATCCAAAAACCAAACCGTCTGTGCTCCAAAAACCAAATGACCCTTCTTCCCTTCTGTGTCCGGCTGTGCCCTAGTATCAGTTTATACCCACATATGACATTATGTCCGTTATCCGGGGGTACACCAGTGTCATACATGTGTCATACATGTGTCATAAACTGCAGTTTGGACGTACAGCAGGGTGCAGAAGGGAAGGAGCGCTATGCGGCTTTTGGAGTACAGATTCAGATGTTTGGTATCTGGACGCCATGTCATGTTTGTAGAGCCTGTAAGGTACCAGAAAAGTGGATTCCATGGGGTACCAGGAGTGACCCCATTTTGAAAACTGCACCCCTCAAAGAATTTATCAGGGGGTGTAGTGAGTATTAGTATCCCGGACGTGACTGCACAGCGGATGGCGAAGAGGGAATGTATAAGCTGTGCGGAGGACATTGCAAACACCAAATTCCCTACTATGTCCCAGTAGCTCCTATGATTGGGGGAGTCACTCTGGGGGTCACTTCTGGTGTCTGTTCCCTCATAAGCTGTAAATCTGGGGTGTCCCCTGATATCCGCTCACACAGCTTATATATTCCCTACATGACGCACCCAGTTGTGTTCTAATAATTTGGCGATTTTTGAGGGTTTTTGTCTTCACATTGTGAGATGCTATATTTTCTTTATGTTTCTGGTGACGCGGCCATATAAGGGCTTATTCTTTGCGGGATGAGATGCATTTCGTAATGACACCATTTTTGGGTGTCTACATCTTATTGAATACATTTTATTAACCCTTTTTTGCAGGATTTAAAAAAAAAAAAATCAATCCTGGCATTGAGTTTTACTTTTTTAATTTTGCGCCATGCAGCGTACAGTATAAGTAACATGTTCCCTTTATTCTGCGGGTCGGTACGGTTACGGCGATACCTCATTTATAGTATTTTTTTATGTGTTACTAGTTCTGCAGAGGAAAAACACATTTGGGGACATAAATCAATGTTTTTTGCATCGCATCTTCTAAGAGGCGTAACATTTTTATTTTTCGGTTGACAGAGTTGGTTGAGGGTTTATTTTTTGCGGGACAACCTGCGCTTTTTATTGGTACTGTTGTCGGATGCATATGACTTTTTGATCACTTTTTATAGCATATTTTGTATGGTGAGATGGCGAAAAATCATTACTTCCGGCGAGTTTTTTCCGTTTTTTTTTTTCCGGCGTTCGCCGTGTACATTAAATATTATTTCCGTTTTATTGTACAGATTGTTACGGACGCGACAATACCAAATATGCATTGTTTTTATTACTTTTGAGTTCTTTTTTTATATAATTCATTTTCTATTGAGAAAAAGGGATTTTTGGGCTTTATAACTTTATTAATTTTTTTTCATACACTTCATTTTATTTTTTTTACATTTTTTTTTACTTTTTCATGTGTCCATTTAGGACACTTCAATCAGCAATACTTTGCTGATATAGAATGCCATGTGAGACACAGCCTGCAGGTGTCCCACATGGCATTCCGTAGCAGGATGTCAGGCTGTGTAGACGCACAGCCTGACATCAGAAGGTCCTGGCAGGATCACCAGGTATGTGGGGGCTCCGGGCAGTCTGGGGTCACTGGCCAGACCCCAGACTACCTTTTACTGCTATCGGCACCCTCCGATCTCGCCGCGGGGGGTGCCGATCAGCTTCAATTGTCGGCGGATGCCTTTCGATCGCGCCGTGATGTTTCACGGCGCGATCGAAAGGGTTAAAACTTCCAGTCGGACTCAGTTCCGACTGGACGTTATGGAGGAAGGGGTTAGGTGTTAGTAACACCTAACCCCTGTCCCCCCCGCACCCCTCCCCCCGCCAGAAAGGTACCTAAAGGCCGGACGTATTTCGGCAATAGTCCGGTCTTTAGGTACCAGCACATGAGGCCGTAAATTTACGTACGGCGGTCCTCATGTGGTTAACCAAATCATTTATAAAGGTAGGGGCTGCCCTCAGAAATTTATTAAAGGGGCTCTATCAGCAAAATAATGCTGATAGAGCCCCATATATGCGTGCATAGCCTTTAAAAAGGCTATTCAGGCACCGGTAAAGTTACATTAAACTAACCCCCCCCCCCCCCCCGTTTTAAAATAATAACCTAAAAAAGAATGTGCTCTACTTACGGATCGTGCACGCTGGGCGGGCATTCAGGGTGTGTCTTCATCTTCTTCTCCGCCTCTTTTTCCTCCGATGTCCTCCGGTCCCGTCCTCCTCCGGCGCTTGCTCGCGGACACTGATAAAAAAAATAGCCTGGGCGCATGCGCAGTAGCACGTGGCTTCTACTACGGCTACTGCGCATGCGCCCAGGCTATTTTTTTTTTTTTTATCAGTGTCCGCGAGCAAGCACCGGAGGAGGACGGGACCGGAGGACATCGGAGGAAGAAGAGGCGGGGAAGAAGATGAAGAGACACCCTGAATGCCCGCCCAGCGTGCACGTTCGGTAAGTAGAGCACATTCTTTTTTAGGTTATTATTTTAAAACGGGGGGGGGGTAGTTTAATATAACTTTACCGGTGCCTGAATAGCCTTTTTAAAGGCTATACACGCATATGTGGGGCTCTATCAGCATGATTTTGCTGATAAAGCCCCTTTAAGGTTTGGGGAGCATGGTGTAGTTCTTCAATTACCCAATACTCTGCCCCCTCACTGCGCTCAGCGCTTGATGCCTTTACGGGTTGAGAATGATTACCATCGGATGGAGCTGTGATCCCACTTGTGCTTGTATAATGTATGAATGATGACATCGGGCTACTTTGTTCTTTGTTCTATCCTTCTGTTTATGGAGCAGGCTTCGCCTGGTCGGGATGGTGCTGTGGTAGATCTTTCGTTATTTGTTTAAGCCTTTTTGCTGTACCTTATTATGTACCTTGTACATATGCATACTCCAGACTGTATTGTGTCTATTGTTATATCTTTTTCAATAAAACGAGTTTAAAAGGAAATTGAAGTAATTGCCCCTAGCACCGACCAGATACTTCACTATACCAATGTACTAATTCCAAGAAGTCTCCTATTTACCAAAGCTCTCAGAAAAGGATTTTTTTTTCCCAAACACATACTTCACTTGGAATGTCCTCAATTAGTTAGCGTCCATGTATTAAAATAGCAAAATTTACCTTAAGACTTTTATATAACCCCTTTAAAGCAAGTGACAGGACCCACGTTGCTTCAACGGCTTCTGCACAGCTGTTGTCCAAGTTTGACTGTAGGAGGTGGCGGGAAATGGAGGCAAAGTGTTGAAGATATTTCTTAAGATATCCTTGTGTAAACTGTCCATCACAGTCAGTATTATGCACAAGTTGATAATCTTTCACTGGGATGAGAGATGGACAATAATTATGAAAACTACTTCGACATAACTACAATCACAAGCACTAACTATTTCCTATCTAACTGTTCAAAATAGTTTATGTGACCTTCCCTGTCTAAAGTAAAAATTTGAATATACATGCAAAAGTACAGTAAAAAAAAACTTGGTGCCCTCCTTCTGAAAAATGCTGCTGTGGTCTGTCCATTCCAGAGTCTGGTTTACATGTCCCATCTCAGTTTTAGACTATGTACAATATGTTCCAAATGTCCAAGACAAAACCACCATGTGTAAATGTTAGATGAAGTCAAGAACCATCTCCCACAGGAGGCGAATCACATGGCCATGATCATCATTAAGGGTCCCTCATCCCACTAGGATCCAGCATTTACCCAGGGAAAAGAGTCTTCGACTTTCACAGGGACAGATTCACCAATACTGTCTAAGGCTGGTGGCCATTTATCCACCCTTTTGGTCCTTAGCTGTCACATGACCAGCAACCAGGCTATCTAAAACTATGGGAGGATTTTTTGTCCAGAAGTCACATTGTGCTGTCTTATGCCGTACACAGCGGATGTTTTTACTGGATTTGAATAAAATTAATCTTTGATTATAACTTGTCTGGATGCTGGAACATTCACTTTTTCAGCTATATTGCACATGGAGCCAGCCGTAGCATTATTCAGTGCATGGACTTTTGAAAACATGCTACTACCATATGTAGGGGCTTGGTGAGCTGGCATCTTTTTTGTACATGACAAACTAACGTATTTGGTAATCACAGACATATATCATACTTACCGGTTTTGCGCTTTCTTGTTTTGATGTCAACAACTACAGCTCTGTTTTTCTCAGTGAAATGCTTTAATATAATCACATCATGGGGCTCTTTGGCATTATCTATATATACAGATCGTGTTCCCATGCACAGTACCTATAGTGAAAGACATACAGAGATAAGGCATGTAAACAAATTGCTTCACAGCGAAGTGGCAGCAAGTGTGTTGCAGTATTTAGAGGAAGGGCAGATAAAGATGATGGAAGCTGCAGCCGAGGGCCTCAGTGGTGGCTGCTTCCCTGGGGCCTGTGATTGGCTGCAGTGGTCACTTGGCACGGACCTATATACAGATTACTGGACCTACCAACTACTGGAAACGGAGGCACAGGGAGAGAAGAGAAAGTTTTTTGGGATTTTTTTTTATGTTTATGGGTCCCACCGCAGCACAAACTATTTAAAACCAATGTTGAATACCTTTTTTAAGTTGTTTATATTTGATAATATTTCTATTGCTGCTGTAACTGAAGCATTTATGCCTAAAGCTGAAGAGTGAAAAAATATTCAAAATGGTCAAGAGAAAAGAGAATACAGTAAGAAAAAACACCGACAAACATACATATAATTGTAGGTACCAAAACTGGATAGCCACTAAAATATAACTGTATAACTTCACAACCTCTTGTTATTGCTCTACTGCATTAACTATAAAAAATAAGCAGATTTTCTGCCAGTTTGTGTACACCGCTTCTACACAGATCTAGGTGTCTACATGTTACAGACTACAAAATGAAATTTTTTAAAGGTTTGCACGCCATTTCATTCAGTGGTCTTTAGGAATAGGACGCCTTCTGACTGTTATATATATGAAAAATATTATACATTTTGAAACAGTTCTATACTACTGCAGATCCAAACTGTAATAGTGTATACATGGGCATAGTTAGTGGTTAGAACACCTACATACCTCCAAAGCGTAAAATAACTTTTTATAAATAATGCTTATAGTGGTGTCTTACCTCTGGGAATCCAACCAAGACTAATAATGTAAAGATATTTGTATTTTGTAGCTGGTGAGGCAACTGTTCCATACAGTGATCTGTGAAAGAGGTCATTACTTTGTGCCATTTTGGAGAGTTGTTTAACGCTCTCAGGATATCAGACATCGTGCACGCCCAGTCAAGACCAACTTTGCTAAACAAAAACAGGAAAAATAATTTAATATAAACTGAAATTGCTCCGTAAAACCAATTTACCCACATAAAAATCAGATGATTTTTTCCATTCATCATTAGACACCATGTCATATTATTTAGTACATGCGTTTTTGAAAGTAATAGCATTTTTTTACGCCCCTTTTTTAAAAATTTTTATGTCATACTTTATACTTTTTTAATTTTAAATATCTGGGAAGTTAAAAAATAAATAAATAATAATAATAGCACAAAATGCCAATACAAGACTTCTTAAGATTAAGGTTGCAAGTTGCAAAAAAGCAGCTTTTGTTGTTGCAGATGTTGCTGTGGTTTTTGAGCTAAAACCAAGAATTGTTACAAATGGAATGGGAAATATATAAGAAATACTTATTGCTCCACTGATCAATTCATCCCTGGCTATGGCTCAAAAAACCAAAGCAAAATCTGCAACCCAAAAAGCTGTCTTGCCACAATGTGGGGCCTAAGGGAGCGTTCACACTACTGTCAGTGTCAGACAGGTAGTGTCCGCTGCTACTGTCCGTTCAAAATCTTGTGTGGACATTAACAGCGGACACTAGCTGTGTCCGTGACATTCTGCATTCATTTAAATGAAGATTGGGTGCGTTGTTTTACACTCCGTGCCTGTCCTTAAGTGTCCGTTCCTAAAGATGTCTGACTTTTCAAGCGGACAGAAGAAACCTACATGTCTGGTTTTGTTGTCCGCTTGAAAAGTTGGACATCTTTAGGAACGGACACTTAAGGACAGGCACGGAGTGTAAAACAACGCACCCGATGTCCATTTAAATGAATGCAGAATGTCACGGACACAGCTAGTGTCTGCTGCTAATGTCCGTGCAAGATTTTGAATGGACATTAGCAGTGGACACTACCTGTCGGACACTGATGGTAGTGTGAACGCTCCCTTAGTCTAAAATTGGTTTCATCCCTCCATTATGGTAATTTTTATATGGAGAACACATGGTTTTGTCTTGCGGCGCTACAAGCATACACCTTATACATGGTGTTCCCTAGAAATTCATAAAATACCATTGGGGGCATTTGACCATATATTATTTCTTTTTAACTTTTGATTTCCCCCCTGTAACTGGGTTGACACATTAGCCACGGTTATAGGGGCAATGCAACCTTCTGAGCCTCACTGCTGAGCTGATCTGGGTCTGCTAAGTCAACAAGCAATCACTGGGACAGCAGCAGGGAGTGTCAGGGTCACATCCTACATACACAATGTTCATTGACCAATGTGTATAAAGTGATCAAGGAGGCAAGAATGGCAAAAGACAATCTCCATGCTCTCCACGCATACTTTGCAGCGCTGCTCACAAATATTTGTATTTATAAATGTATGCCACATTATAAGTTAAAATGCACATCTATCAGAAAATGTTAGAAACCAACCTGTCTAGACATAATGCTCCAAGGCTGAAAAGCAGTTGAGTAGTTATCCACCCATCTGGAACAGAACTCCCGTCAGCTGCAGATTGTACATTGTGCTTCGAAGACAGAACCTTCTTTACTGCATTATCTACCTCACAAGGGTTTAGCCTAAGGATTAACTGTCCCAGGAGGCCCAAGGTTAAATGATACGATTCATTTAAATGGCCAGCATTGGATATAACTACTTGAAACATTAGCGGCAACACTTGCTGAAGGTTCACTATGGAGCTTGCTGTATCCTGTAATAAGAAAAATGTAAGTTTCTAGTTACACTGGTTCACAAAAGGAATCACTATAATGGAATGAAATACTTTGTTAACTTGGATGCAAGAAATTTCTCATATAGTAAAAGCATTTGAGTTTATTGTATCTTTCTGGAACCATTCTAGAGAATTAGACTAAACCGCAATTTCAGACACCACCCAAGGACAAGAGGGGTGCTGTTTGAACAAATATCAGAGGCTTTTTTTCCTAATCATATGTAGCCTCTTTAAATGTACTGTATATGTGCATGAAAACTACGAAAATAAGGCCTTACCCATTTCAGAGGAGGCAACATGGCAGCTATCAGTCCCAAAATACGTTCCTGAGAGCATTCCGCAAAGACTTGATCAGGGCTTGGGATAATAGCCTTGTCAACAATATTCTTCTTGGACAAGTCTCCACCAACTACACAGTATGGAAATATAAGTGTATGCATTACTTTTACACCAAAATGTGAATGCAGATTGACTAGTATGCTATTTACTATATATTACTACCCCTGCCAGTGAGTAGAATGAAATTACTTACAGAGATATTGCTCTTTAGGTTGCTCTCCATCATCATCTTCAGATTTGGATTCTTTGGACGGCTGGTCCTTTTCTTGCTGGCCCCCCAGACTGCGTGTTTTGTTGAGGATAGGTATATTTGTATCTGTATCCCCTTTACTCTGCAGAAAGAAAACGCAAAAATAAAAAGTCATCATTCATACTTAAAAATAAAAAATGTATTACTGTAGAAATAGCTATAGTATATTACAAGAAATACCTTTTTTGGCACAGTAGGTTTTACTGTGATATCTGGAGCCTGAGTAGTTTTGGGTAACAGACTAGCTTTATCACCATCAGTAACCTCACCACTGGAAGACTCGCGAGAAGGTGACTCATGTTCATTACTGGTCCACATGGAGAGTAATGAAGATACTCTGACACCTAAAGAATCACAAAATATATATTTATTATGAGATACTGAAATTTCACCAAGTGGTGGTTATTCAAAGTGAATGTTCTCTTTTCATTACCACCCTTATTTTAGTATACCCCCTGCTCCTCTTCAATTTATTACCAAGGATAGGTCATGAATTGCTAACATACGGAAAACCAAAATCCGTGAACATAACCAACTAATAAGCAATGAATTATCCTTTTAGTCAAGTACTTAGAAATCTCACCCTTTCCTTTCTGTGCTTTCAAAAGACAACTTGCAACTAAATCTGTGCAGTTAGCCTGCAAACTCTGGGCACTGGAAACAACAGTGGAGTCAAGCTTCTCTCCATCATTTACTTCTTCACTGGCAAGGTCTGATGAGTAGAGAGCTAAGGCAGTGAAGAGTAACCACGAGTAGTTGTGTATGTACGGCTGGATCAGTCGCTGCCGATTGCTGATTTTATTAGTGACTGTTGGATAGATAGTGATACTATGGCTAGGCAAATGGCTGCAAATGGAAACAAAAGAACAGCATTATAGTTTAATATTAGTAAAATATTACACAAATACATAATTAAGTTCTTTTTTTTTTTTAAACTTGGGGCAGATATTAATTAACCCCTGTGGGGCTTGCATTTTTAAATATAGTCATTATATCAATTTTCCTACAAATATTTCTTGCAAGTTATAATGGAATAGAACTCTCTTGTTTGCATTTAGAAGCTGAAAGCCTGTCCTGATCACACCAATGAATGGCTCATTAAAAAAAACCTCTTAAAAACATAAATGATATCTAAGTCCGTAGCTACGGGGGATGATTTTCTGCTATTTATTTTATCTGATCCCACACCTTTACAGCTATTTACCTTTATTCCATGTGGGCTACAACTTAACCACATTTAAAGTAGCTCAAGACACCTCCAGTCTAATCATGGTGCAGGCTATTGTTCTTCTCCCTCCTACTGCAGCTCTGCCTCCTGTGATTGGTTGTTTTACATAAACAGAAGTCAATCGGGTGCTCGACAGGAAGTAACGGAACGGAGAGACTATTTCTGTTTTAGCAAGGGCAAAATGGTTATAAAGTACATGTGAAAATGGTCACACAAATACTGAGACAAATGAGCCTCAGTAAGGGGGAGCCTGGACGACAGCTTTAATAAGTCATTCAGTTGTGTGATCAAGTCTCTATGGTTTTCAGACTCTAGACGGAAACAAGAAACATTCCATTCACTGAAGCAAAAAAATTTTGAAAATTGTAAGAAGCTGAAACAGATCATAAAGGGCTCCCAAACTTTTCATTATACAATAGTTAACCGTCATTTACATAACCACAAAAGGCCATTAAAACTTATATTAACAGAAGTACAAATTACAAGTACCCTTCAGAGTATCTCATGGCAGCATAACATCCATAGCACAGATCAAAGTCATCGCATACATTGCAGTTGATTCTATGACCAATAATAAGTCCTTGGCAATGATCACATGCATATTCCATATCAACCATTTCATGATCATCTTCATGTCCCTCAGGCTTTACACCACCTATTATAAACAACATAGTATTAGGACATTAGCATAACTTTAAAAACATACCCAAGCAGTTAAATATTCTGTGTTCCTTACCGAGAAAGCACGTTTTGCATAAGTCCATGTCATTACATTGCAAACATCTGTATCGATGCCATGGAGCAATTTTATCACAACCATCACAGGATATTTCCACATTGAGCAGGTCACAGTATCTTGCGATAAACATGTGCATCTATAACCAGTGAAAGCAAGCTCAGGTTAAGCACATTATTTATGCAATTTACATCACTTCATGTATTTACAGGGACTGCACAATGAAGCCTTAGATTTTATTTCAAGAAATAATCTCTTACCTTCCTCCTCACATCTGGTTCAGCCTGACTTATCTTTTCATACCAGGTTTCAAACATCCCGTCTTTGCACTCTTCCAACCACAAAAGGTTCTGTCTGTAATCTGCTCTCTCATCTTCCTCCTCCCATGGACTGTGAATGGACATTTTAAACATGACAATATAAATATATGATTATATAATTTTTATTGGTTTTTTTTGGTGGTCTTAGCTGGAATCTTGTAGGAAGATTCAGTAACCATATCACAAGGCAGAGTACGGGAGGATGGGAAATAATAAGAGGGCACAATCACACATTAATTTACAATCTGTCATTAATAGAACCAATTCAGGTTAGGAAACAGTTTCTAGCCTTATTATAGAAGTAAAAACTTAATACCAAGCACAGTGCAAATTTGCACGAAATCTTGAGCATTCCTGTTTCAGTGGAAACAACTTAGAGCAACCTGTAAATAAAGCAGTCTATGGCATATGGATGGGATTTGCCACAAAGTAGTATTCTAACCCCTGATGTTGCTGCCATTTGTATGAGGCTGCAACTATTAGACCTTGCCAAGAAGGCTTTTATTGGATACTAGCAGGAGGACCTGGCTTCGCACGGGTATATTACATATTTTGTTTGTGTAGTGGCCCCATAAGAATTGTCCAATTTTGGGGCCACACGGTGGCTTAGTGGTTAGCATTGCAGCCTTGCAGTGCTGGGGTCCTGGTGTTCAATTCCCACCAAGGGCAAAAAAACATCTGCAAGGAGTTTGTATGTTCTCCCTGTGTTTGCATAGATTTCCATCCCATATTCCAAAAAGACATACTGCTAGGGAAAAATGTACATTGTGAGCTCTATGTGGGCTCACAATCTACATTAAAAAAAAAAAGAATTGTCCAATTTTGCACTGGTGTATTTTGTATGTTGTTTGTGTGTGTGTCCATAAGCATCATGTGATTATGTGTATCTCATATTGGATATCAGTGAAAAACCTGTGATCAGTTGTGTGAATGTGACCTTGTGTACCAGTGGCATCCACAGTGCCCTGCTTCTAACCTGGAGTAAAACTCTAATGTTTGGTACTCTGTGCAGAGCCGTGTATCTAATCCTCTGGCGTGTGCTACTGTGTGCTGAGGCATGTATCTAATCCTACGGCTTGTGGTACTGTGTGCAAAGGCACGTATCTAATCCTCCGTGTGGTATTGTGTGAAGAGGCGCATATCTAATCCTGTGGCGTGTGGAACTGCATGCAGATCGGCGTATCTAATCCACTCCCATCCACTAATCTATAGTCTATACTGTGTGTAGACGCACGTATCTAATCCTCTGGCATGTGGTACTGTGTGCAGAGGCATGTATCTAATCCTCCCCCGTGTGATATTGTGTGCAGTGGCGTGTATCTAATTCTCCCCCGTGTATCTAATCCTCCGGTGTGTGGTATTGTGTGAAGATGTGTGTATCTAATCCTCCCCCGTGTGGTATTGTGTGCAGTGGCCTGTATCTAATCCTCCGGTGTGTGGTATTGTGTGTAGACGCAAGTATCTAATCCTTGTTGGTGTGGTACTGTGTGCAGATGCGCGTATCTAATCTTCCCCAGTGTGGTATTGTGTGAAGAGGCACGTATTTAATCCTACGGCAAGTGAAACTGTGTGCAGACGAACGTATTTAATCCTCTGGCGTGTGGAACTGTGTGCAAACGCACGTATCTAATCATCTGGCGTATGGTACTGTGTGCTGAGATGCATATCTAATTCTCTGGTGTGTGGTATTGTGTGCAGAGGCACATATCTAATCCTCCCCCGTGTGGTATTGTGTGAAGATGCATGTATCCAATCCCCCGGCGTGTGGTAATGTTTGCCGACGCGCGTATCTAATCCTGATGTGTGGTACTGTGTGCAGATGTGCGTATCTAATCCTCTGGCGTGTGGTACTGTGTGCTGAGATGCGTATCTAATTCTCCGGCATGTGGTATTGTGTGCAGAGGCATGTATCTAATCCTCCCCCGTGTGGAACTGTGTGCAGATGCTCGTATCTAATCCTACGGCATGTGGTACTGTGTGCAGACGTGCGTATCTAATTCTCTGGTGTGTGGTGCTGTGTGTAGATGCGCGTATCCAATCCTTCCCCATGTGGAACTGTGTGCAGACGCACGTATCTATTCCTCCGGTGTGTGGTACTGTGTGCAGACACGCGTATCTAATCCTTCAGCGTGTGGAACTGCGTGTAGACGCGCATATCTAATCCTTGGTCGTATGGTACTGTGTGTGGACATGCGTATCTAATCCTCCGGCGTGTGGTACGGTGTGCAGACCCGTGTATCTAATCCTTCGGCATGTGGAACTGTGTGAAGACACACGTATCTAATCCTTCAGTGTGTGGAACTGTGTGCAGAAGAGCGTATTTAATCCTCTGGTGTGTGGGACTGTGTGCAGACGCACATATATAATCCTCCTTCGTGTGATACTGTGTGCTGATCTGTGTATCCAATCCTCTGATGCGTGTATCTCAGTTTGGATATCAGTGTTGGATTGTGCATGTGGAGTGACCGTGTGTATTACAATTGGAATATGAGTGAAAGACTTGCAGGTTTGTATTGGCTAAGAGGGGAGGGGGGGCATTGTGTTGGGAATGCTGTATCTCAGCAACGGTATGTCCGAGCAAGTTGGAGTCTCGTCTTAAACCTTCCAAATTTGGTGAAGATTAGTTCAGTCATTTGGTCGCGCATAGAGAACAGACAGACAGACAGAAATTAATTTTTATAATAGAGAGACATTCATTCAAAAGTTACAGTTTAGATTGTTTTGGATGTTTCTCAACACAGTTTAAAAAAAAACAAACTGTAAGACATTTTGCAAGACATACCTTGTATTTTCATATTATTCATACATACTTTATTTTCTATTGCTTACATAGCACCAACATATTCAAAAGAACTTAAAGTGAATCTGTCCAGTGATTTCTACTTCCCTATCTAAGAGCAGAATATAATAAAAGCTGAGATCCATCATATATACACTATATAGGTTTACATGATTCGAGGAAAGATTTCTATGTAAAAAGCAGTGTAAACATAACAGGACTTCCTGCCACAAATGATGACCTGCAACTTCTGCTTGTATCAGTGTGTGTACAGAAAAGGATGCCAAATCACCATGTATGGGCAGAAAAAGTAGGACTCTCACCGTCTCCTAGGTATCCTGCAAATCGTATATGATCTGGTGCTCTCTGACAGGGTAACAGGAATTACCCGACAGGTCTATTTTCATGGAAACTGGCAAACCAGGTATTAGCCTAGTCTCAAATGGGTCCACTAATAAAATCCCAAGCTCAGACACACACAAGCACATAATAGGGTCAATTTCTTTGAATGGATTAGTGTGCGGGAGAAATATGCACACACAGAAGCAAAGATCTTGTATTGTCTTTGCTATATACCATATATCAATAAAATCTACTATGAAAAAAAGGTTGCCCCAAGTTTTTATATTCTTATCAAACCATTTCTAATGAGCAAAGAGCCCAGATATGTATTGAGCACATAATACCTCACTATTTAAGAGAAAAGTTAACAGCATCTGTATCCATTTATATTTTCAGGTTTGCAGTCATTCAAGTGATCACTATCTGGGCCGAGAGTCAGGTAACCTGAGGTACATAGACACTTCTCACCTCACAACACTATCATGGGTACTTATGTTCTCCTGAGACATTGATAGAAGTAGTTCTGGAAGATCAATACTCTGAAAGAATGACAGATCTTGTGGCTCCCAGCTCATGTCTAGCATGTGCAGGAGTGTTGTCTGCACACATGATAAGGCTGGAAGAAGTGACCTGAGCAAACAAAGAGAAAGACAAGGTTTTACACAGCCATCATGAATAGAACACAAGCAGGTATATCACTGATAACTCAAGAGCTGCTTTTCCAGTTTGGCATGTTTACATGGATAACATTCAACTCCATCTAATCTGCGCTTCTTTTATTACCATTTTATCTCATTGGGCTGCATGACTGAGGCACTGTCTTCCTAATTACAACATGGGAGACAGATTTGCATGTTCTTCCCATTTTATCTCAGGATAGAAAAGAGTCTATGGCCTTCTGTCCTGAACCTTATTTATACCTTGAACATATGTAAAGATTTCAGTAATGTCTCTCCTTTCCTCAAGGCTATACACATGATATTCTGTAAGCCTCTCCTGATATATAGTGTGCTTTTTCGTAGCCTGTCTTTACACCGGTTATATTTTATCTATGTATTTTTGTAGGTGGGCTTTCTAGAACCGGACAAAGTATGCCACTAGTACTCTGTATCAGAATCACAAGGTCTCTTTTTACCATTGGTTATACTTCTAGCTATACAACCAGGCGTCCTAATAAACAAACAGGCGGTTCATGCATCTTGCTGAGGTTCCCAGTCTATCGCAATATATGTACATTTACAGAATTATTTCATTTAAAACGTTTTCCTAGCGCTTACAGCTGTTATCACATCACACCAATGAGAACAGAAGATCAAGAGAATAAAATGTAATCATTTCTTTCACACCTATTAAACATAACATTATAAATCACTTGATTAACATTGTGTATTGTGATCCCTCTTGTGCTAGCTCTGACCCTTCAAGGCATGAACTCCAGATCACTGAAGGTATCCAGCATAAAAAAGATACTTTAATTTCTCTCAGACACAAGGTGGGGCCCTCCATAGGTAAGAATTTTTGGGCAGCAGGGTGGCTCAGTGGTTAGTTAGTACTGTTGCCTTGCAGTGCTGAGCCCTCTGTTCAAACCTAGGACAACATCTGCAAGAAGTTTGTATGTTCACTGTTTGTGTGGTTTACATCTGGGTAGCCAATTTTCCTCTCACACGCCAAAGATATACAGACAGGGAATTTAGATTGTAAGCCCTACTCGGGACAGTGCTGACAATAACTCTAAGGCGCTGCAGAATATAATTGGGCTATATAAGTAAGCAAATATTTGGTGGTGGACATGTGCTGCCCCATAGACAGCAAGTGAATTAATTATTACAGTAATTTGTGTTGTTCTTCCCAATCAGACCAAAACAGGCAAGACCTCACTTCCTACAAACATCATTGAGCCTTGAGCACTGTTTGGCCCTGTTTCCAGTTCACCAGTTATCATTCCTTGGACTATTTTTGGTAGGTACTAATCTGTATATACCAGAAACACAAAACCTGCCATTTGGAGATGCTCTGACGCAGATTATCTAGCCACTACAATCTGGTTATTATCAAAGTCACTCACACCCTTAACTAGTCCATTTTTTTCGTTTCTAGCACCTTCAAGAACTGCCTGTACCTTGCGGTCTCCTATTTTCTACTTATCCACAGGCGCCATTTTAGCATAATGGCAAATCAATATATGCAAATATACAGGGATTTGACAAAATAAATATTATTAAGAACTTAAACGTACCTGTCATTAAGGCTGTTAAAACCCTTTACAGCATTAACCAAAAGCACAACCAGTCTGTAGTATGACTCTCTGACTTCTCTATGCAGTTCAGCTCCACAGCCTTCCAAATGACCAAAATAGCTTAAAAGCAAATAAGGGAGAATAGTTAATTTTGTAGCTTTCTGTGTTACTTTTGAATGGTTGTAAGGCATCAAACTTGTACAATCATTCAACAATAATACATAACAGATACTGTTTAAAGGAAACCTGTCACACTTAAAATGTAGTGCAAGCTACAGACAGCATGTTATCGAGCAGGAGGAGCTAAGCAGTTACATATAGCTTTTTGGGAAAGAATTTACTATGACTTGTAATGTATTTATTTAAAAAATAAAACTAATCTGTAGGCATATTTAGGGTCAATGACAACCAGTGAATAGGACCACCTACTGAACTCTTAAAGGGGCTCTATCATTGGGAAAAGTCATTTTTAACTAATCACATCCTTGCATAGCCTTTAGAAAGGCTATTCCACACCTACCTTTAGTATGTAGATTGCCTCAGTGGTTTCTGAATAAGTCTGTTTTTATTCATATGGTAATTAGACTGATGCACGATGCATCGTGCACCCCTTTATTGTTTCCTATGGGAGTATACAGCACAGGCTGCTGCTGCTGATGACTCAGCTTCCTGTTTGCCTCACACACATAGGAGATAATAACAGAGACGAGTGCTGCTGGGAACTTCCTGTGCTGGCTGGAAGCTCATTAGCATATGAATAAAAGCTGACTTATTCAGAAACCACTGAGGCAATTTACATACAAAAGGTAGGTGTGAAGTAGCATTTCTAAAGGCTATGCAAGGATGTGATTAGTTCAAAATGACTTTTCCCAGTGATAGAGCCCCTTTAAGTAACGAATGTGCAGAGAAACAAAAAAAGAAATTAAAACTTGTAATGAACCCTTTCCTCCAAACTAGATTTCAATCTGCTCAGATCCTCCTGCTCTATAAGGGTATGTTCACAAGAAGGAAAAGGTCGCGGAAACCTTTTCCGCCGTGTAAACATTCTGCGCGGCTAGCCACAATGGGATGCCGATGCAGCATTAGCATTCCATTTCCGTTTAAGCCCGAATGAATGGGCCTAAACAGGAGTGTGTTTCGAGCCGCGGACACCACGGCTGAATCAGCCGCGGAATCCACAGCAAGATAGGGCATCTAGCTTCTTTTTTCCACTACTATTTAGCAGAAAGAAAAAAAATGAGCGTCTCCCACTGAAGTCAATGGGAGCCGTTTTTACAGGTGGATTTTGAGGCGGATTCCGTGTAAAAATCTGCAAAAAATCTTCATGTGCACTAACCCTAACATGCTTCTTATAGATCAGAATACATTTTTAATATGACAGGGATATCATTATCTGAACAAAGCACCGCCAACACACAATCATAATACTGGCAGATTTCACAGAACCCTGGTTGGGAAACCCTGATGTAGGGTATCATGACACCCAGAACAATACTTACTTGGTGAAGTCGTTCTGGCAAGCAAGCAGCTCCAATAAGAAGAGTACACAGGGGGGCTGAAAGAAATGAGGCTGGCCCAGAGTATCTAGACATTCCTGAATTATTTTGAGCACCTTAAGAATGCTTTCAGCCTGTGCCCTTCTGAGCGAAAGGACCTGCAGAACACTTGTAGAAGGAAACAAAAAAAATAAATGGAACTTTTACTTAAAATGAAGCCATTTTTCTAACAAAGCCTATTTTTTGAAGATGAAATAAGTAGCCAAACTTTTTAATTATTCCAAGCTCTACTCGCTGCACTCTCAAACACCCACATTAGCTTCACTTCTGAATATTGTAGGCGCTGCCATATTAGAAATTCTTTCCTCATAAAAGGATAATTAGAAGACATTTATACAGATGACTGATCTGCTTTGATCACTTTACGATGGCATTTTTCATAATACCTTCTGCTAAAAGCCTTAAGGTCTAAAAATAACAAAAGGGAAGGAACGTTTTGAGTCTTTACCTTTCATGGGAAATTGTTGGATCTTTTACAAAATCTAATATATTCTTCACAATGGGATACTTTTCCTTCACAGAGGGTAACACCTTTGCTTCTTCCATGGAGCGAAATGAGAGCAGCCGTAGTCTTGCCCGACTAAATGTGGTCTTACGAGTAGGAGTAGGGGGAGGAGAGGCAGGTTCTTCTGATTTTTCTGCTTTCATCTGAGAACCTATCGGGGTCTCATATTTAAAGAGTTCTGATTCTTGTTTTTTTTGAGAGTCCTGGTCAGGCACTTGAAACTTTCCAATGAGACCAGGGTGAGCAGCTTCAGGAGAGGCATTAATAGGTGAGGCACTTGAAGCTTGAAAATCTGCCTCCACAATCGAACCTTTTCTCTGACTGTTTAATAAGAAATCCTCATCTGCTGAAATACAGGTATCTAACTGGGGCCGTGATGTAGGTATAAAACGTAGGAGTAAAAGACACTTCTCAATGCACTGTTTTGCTGTAAGAAAAAACCATATATCAAATACATACAAACATCTTCAATCGGGAAAGTGGAAATCAAATCAATGTCAGAGACAGTTTAATGTTAAAGTCAGTTTAAAAGAGTGTAAAATGAGAACAAATGTATATTTCATAAGCCCTCGAGGCTAACAATCACTTTCAGAAAAGAAAGCAAATACATTTACGCATTTTAATGACAGAAAAAGTCGCAACGTTTATACAATACAAGAAAGTTAACCACTAGTGAAAAACCATCATCTAACAGCCCCACATATATTTAAGCAAATTAACCCCTTCCTTCCGCTGGCATTTTTCAATTTTTGTTTTTTTTGATTCCCTGCCTTTCAAAACCCCATAACTTTGCTATTTTTCCGTTAAAAGACCCATATGAGAGCTTAATGTAAACGAGAAATTGTACTTTGTAATGGTATCATTTAATATTCCAAACAATGTATTGGAAAGCTGGAAAAAAAAAATTCAGAATGGAGTGGAACTGGAGAAAAATTGCATTTGTGAGACTCTTATAGCCTTTAAGGCATTCAGTGTGCAGCCGAAAATGACAGGTCACCTGTAAATTTACACATAAAAAAATTATTGGAGTCGCTTAATTCTTGACACTGCAGGAGTCTTGCAAGGCCAGATCTACCTTTTAGTGATACCATTTTGGCAACATTCTAAAGTGTGCTTTGGTGCTATGAGCTTCACGATATGGGGAAAATAATTTTATATATATTTATAACCATTATATTAGCCCACCCACCATGGGGGAACTTTAACCTGCAATGCTTTGATGGCAAGTCCCATAGACTGCAATACAACTGTAACCAGTCAACAACTATGAAAAATACACTTTGTGTTCTGTTCATTTGGATTTGCCAGAAAGTCAACAATAAAACAGTATCTGGAAATAGATCTAGCAACATGTTACTAGTGTATTTCCAGAGATCACACTTTTAGAGGGTTTTCTCTTGTAATGGAAGAAAAAGTTGTGCATGCAGGATTTTTAATTCTGTTACAAAAGTAAATAAATATAACAGAAAACAGCATCCGCCATGGTGTCTACATTATAGTCAATGGGAACGGACATTAAGTCAGTCTGTGTCCATTACTCCGCCACAGTTAATGTCCATTGAATTCATCCTAAGACGGACTACAGCAATGGACATTTACAAAGCTAGTGTGAATCCATCCTAAATTTACTCTGTTGTACAACATACAGCAGTTGAATTGTGTCCACAAGAAATAGATAGGCAGATTCAGAATATCTAATTGAAATATTATGATACAGTATATGAGCCTTACCTAAGGTATCTGGGTTAATCTCTGCTCCATCAACAACAAGTTTGTCATTTCCACCAATATGAAGTGATTTCTGCTTCATTTCTAGCTGTACATGAAATAAAATATCCCCATATGAAATCAAACACCATTAAAACATTTTATCTCATCACTGTGGAGGACATGACATAACGCATTGGGTTAATTTACCACCACTATTAGACAGTGCAAACAGACTACAAAGTATTAAAAGTGCCAGATTTATCACCATTTGCAATTTATTCCCTGTTACGTAGGAAGTTCCATCCTTAGTAACCTTTAAAATAAAGATGTGATCAAGGTGAATGGGGAGGAATAATTGGCAGCTGATAGGACATCATGAATGAAGGCTAATAAGTCAGACTGCCCAAGCAAAACCCTGCAGATATTTCAATTTTTGATGAAAATAATAATTTAATAATAAATTTTATATAGCGCCAACATATTCCGCAGTGCTGTACAATTTGTAGGGTTCAAGTACAGACAAAAAGATACATTACAAAGAAATAGTCACTTCACACAATGGGACTGAGGGCCCTGCTCACAAGAGCTTACAATCTATGAAGTAGAGGGTGTGACACAAGAGGTAGCAGGGGCGGCATTGCTTATACAGAGGTCAGACAATTTTGTAATAGAAGTGACTGTCATTACACAAACAAAACTGTATGGGCAGTCACCAGTCATGTCCTTTAACATGCAGATGGTGCTTGGACATATAAAGTTAGCCTGAAATGGCATCATATCATGTGGGGTAATGTGGGAGCTGGAACAGAGGAGGGTTTGTTTTAGGGTTTCTAATTACGGTATGGAAGGGTTTACATTAGGTATTGTGATAGGCCTGTCTGAAAAGATGTGTCTTTAGTTTGCGCTTAAAACTGTAGAAATTGTGAGTTAATCTGATTGTCTGGGATAGGGCGTTCCAGAGAAGTGGTGCAAGTTGGGAGAAGTCTTGTATACGAGCGTGGGAGGTTCTGGTAATAGAGGATGTTAGTCTTGGGTAAGTGAGTGAACGGAGAGCACGGATTGGGCGATAGACAGAGATGAGGGAGGAAATGTAGGGAGGTGCAATATTATGGAAAACTCAGGTAACCTGTAATTTTGAACTATGCTACATGTGTAGTAACTTTGCATGTCAGAATTCTGCTACATTTTCGTTACTAAATTTACCCCAATAACTCCTAAGAAAACAAATACAAATTCTTACCATCCATATTCTAATGCCATCTGCTAGAGCATACACCTGTGAAAATTCTTCACTTAGACCAAGGCTGCCACTGCTGAGAACTGTAAAGAATGCAAATAAAATAGTGATTATTTCTTTTATAGAGCACCACTTTACAATATTTGTTGCTTTCTCAATGCAATAATTTCAGTGCTACGGTCAGATGTCAGAAACCAAAGTGACCACTATTAAAAGGAACCTGTTATTAAAATGCAATATAGTCAAATAGCAGGAGGAGGACCTGGGCAGATCTAGATCTTGCTATACTTGTGGGAAAAGTTTCAGTAGAGCCTGTCTTTTATTAATTTACATATTTGCTTATTCTACGCTTAGAACTTATAACTGGTTCAGGGAGGCTGTCCTAACTAGTATCTATCTCTGCATGTAGTGTTTATAGAAGAATAAAATATGAATATTAAGCAAAACCTATTACCACCATATTTCAATTAATATTTTTCTCTGTATAAAATAGAACACACCCTCTTTAAGCAAAAGCCTGCTCATATGCAATACATTTAACTACAGTCAAGAGCTAAAATACCAGCAGTTTTGCAAAGTTTCCCTCAGTAAATTTAATCAATTTATTACCATGACTTCCACTAAATATTTAAGATAAATATGATTAGTCACTTCTACCAAACTCAAGACAATATTATTTCTTCACTCAACCATGACCATCCTTAAATGGGAAACTTTCATATTGAATGGATGATGCCCAATTTCTAATAAGTCTGAATATTAGATTGCTAAGTTGTATGCTTGAATTGCTTGGAATTTATATATTTATTTTTAATTACAGCTGTGACCATAATCATAGTAGATTCCACCCTGTTCACGCAGCAGAATATGACAAGGATTTTACCCTGATTCAACAATTTTCATTATCTTCACTGAAAAAATAAGCATCCTATGCAATCTTGTCACGGATTTCACAGTTGATTCAGCCATGGAGCCTGCGGCTTGAGAATCTTAGATCATTAGGCCATTTATCTGGGTATAAGCAGTAGCTGAAAGCAGATGATGAGGCTGCAGCACTTACTCGAAGCACCATTGCCTTTTCAATCAACTGATCTGCAGCAGTACAGAGAGTGGGACCTACTAATCTGATAATCCATCACTAGGCAGTTAAAGGGGTTGTCCCATCACAAGGATCCTATCTATACTGCTTGTTAATGTGGATGTAAGACTTTTCCTAAATACACTGCTTCAGCAAAACTGCTTTGTTTGGCCACTATCTCACTTTATTCAATTCTTTGTGGCCACAGCCCTTGACTTAGCTGCTCATGAGTCAAGTGATGTATCTGCTGCTCTCAGGGGGAGGGAGGAGGGGCTAAGTGCACAGGAGCGAGCCTGTGTATCTAGCTATTCCTGTGTCTACACCACGTGACCTAGGTCCTGCACTCAGATAGGGGAGAGGAGCTGCTTTCATTTCTAAACTGTCTTCTGTTCTCCCAGTTATCAGGCTAGCTAACTCATTTGTGTTCATTATGGCAGAGACAGGCAGTCTCTGTATGTAACACAGAATGCAGTTGCTGCTGCCTGTACTTCATAGTCCAATATGGGTGGGCGGAGCTACACAAATTTTAAGGCGGAGCTAAACGGGAGGTTGCATGTGAAACCCCGCCCACCAAATGATGCAAGAAACCAGGAAGAAAGAAGATTTTACAGCAGTGAAGACTGCTGAGTATGTGACGTGGGAATACCCCTTTAAGGCTTTCATCCCTGTGATGGTAGCGGTTCCCCCTATAAGGGTTATTTTACTCTAACCATGTCTGTAGATATGTACTGTCTCATGTACTGTTTAATGGCGGATTCTTACTATGTGTATTGAAAGTATATACTCTATGATCACTATTATCTGATTATTATACCAGTGTATACATATTGGGTCAGCTTTTCATTATTAGATTATTAGACTATATTTTGTACTCCTACTTTTTGGGACTTTTCATGATCTTTTTGGGGGGGCATCCCTGGCTACTAGAGATGAGCGAGTACTGTTCGGATCAGCCGATCCGAACAGCACGCTCGCATAGAAATGAATGGACGTAGCCGGCACGCGGGGGGTTAAGCGGCCGGCCGCCGTCAAAGCGGAAGTACCAGGTGCATCCATTCATTTCTATGGAGCGTGCTGTTTGGATCGGCTGATCCGAACAGTACTCGCTCATGTCTACTGGCTACTTGTCTTTTGGGGGGTTGCGGTATTTGTCTGCTAATAGTTGGCGATATTTGTCTGCTAATTGTTAGTGGACCCTCCTTTGTTTGTCTCCATGTGTTATTTTATGTTTATTATTTGTGGTTAATTAATAAAATGTATTTATGTATTTTATTCTTGGTTCCTTTTTTTCTTTTTGGAGTTATGCTATGTTAGGTTTGTGGGAATCATTTAAACTTCTTTTCCATTTGTGGTTATATTAATTGGTTCTATTTACTAAAAAGTTGTGCCAGAATTCTGGGCAAATATGTGGCAAAAAACTGGCAAATGTGCTGAGCACCACCATTTTTATTTTTTTTTTTAATTTCAGACACCATCTGTATCTTGTCTCACAAGAAGGCATGGTTTAGTGGGAAGAGTGTTACGTAGGGCTCATTCACACATCTTTTTTTCACATAGTTTTTCAGTGCTGTCACTGTTTTGATTGCTATAGTTGGTTTTTTTGTCATTGTTGACCATTATACAGCATGTCTATTTTTCCTACAGTCTCTCTGTCTCCTACAGTTTGTGAAAAAAATGAGCATATGAGTAGAAATATTAAATACGATGAAAATTTATGCTGTCCGCAAAGGGGTATGTGAATCATTAGTGTGAATAAGCCCTAAAAATGAGGGGCGCGGGTAAACACATAAAATCCTGACCCATAAAATGTGTAAAATTTTTAGTGAATTTTTTGGCATAAAGTAAGCCAACAACTAGGTAATGTAACAATAGGTTAGACAGTCTAAAATAAGCCATGTTTATCATCCCACATCAACCCCTTAGATAAATCGGGCGCATTTTAAAACTGTCTAGTCCAAGTTTACATTGGTCCTGTAAATAAATCGACTGAAAAAATAGAAGAGAACTAAAGATAATACTCAGCCCAAATATGACTCGTGATTCCTTGCGGCTAATTGATGACCACCCGTGTATAACCGACTTGACTCTGCCCGGAAAACTGCTCCCTCGGCTCGGAGCGATATATATGAAAATCCTCGACACAAAAAGATCCAGTAAGGTCCGTGGAATAAAAAAAAATAATTCTTCTTCTTTATTGATTACATAGTTGTCACGTGTTTCGGATTTACTCCTTCTTCCGAGTCAGACTCGGAAGAAGGAGTAAATCCGAAACGCGTCAATCTGACGCATTTGCATTATGTATACCATTGCGTTTTTATGACAACTATGTAATCAATAAAGAAGAAGAATTTTTTATTCCACCACGGACCTTGCTGGATCTTTTTGTGTTGGTGATTTTCATACATTGGTCCTGGGCTACTGATGGATAGGGGGAAGAAAGTACCTGCCACTAGGAGAGGGGAAGATTGGGCAGCAATGCTGTTACCAACGATGGAGCACAGTGGTGTTTGACACGTGTGCTTGGGTATTTTGTGATGCACAGTGGTATTTTGTCACTGTTAGGGTGAGATGTGCTGTACTGTGGTGATAAGCATGACTGAAGAAGGAATTTGTGCTGCGCTGTGGCATTTGGCTCTTCTTATGCTAGACACTGGCTTTTGCCACTGCAGAGGAGGTATTTTGGGCAGCAATGTGGCATTTGGTATTTCAATGAGTATTACGTATGCTATACTACAAAATTTGGATACCACTGGTGAGAGCATTATGTGCACAGCACAGCGGCATTTGTTAGGCACCCCGCATTTCTTCGCTGGTGAGGTCAAATTAAAAAAAAAAATAAACTTGAGAAACCCTTCTGTAGAAAATAATAAAGTTCGCCTTTTATTATTTTATATTACAAGTGGAAATCTAGAGCTAGATACAGCATTTCTAGCTGAACTGACCAAGTTAAGCATACATGTATATAATGGGAAGAAGGCTAGGATATAAAACTCTACAGCAATCTAAATCGTATAGCCAGAAAAAAGTGAAATATCTTTTAGCTTAAGAAGTGTTTTGTGGGTTGTGTGCGACTGACTAAAACCTATGACATGTTAAAGCATTGGCTCATGCTCTCAAGAATGGACTCTTTCAAACATTGTTTATATTTGCAGCAGGAAAGATTTAGCAGGCTGAAATGTTGCCTATACAAACATTGAAAGTGAAAACCCATAGCATTGCCTAGAGGATCAATGTACCCACCAGGTTCTCTTTTACCTTATAAACCATATAACATATACATACTGTACAGTAACCTAACTTTGGTTTGCAGGCCAGTTAGAGAACATCACATGCATAGCAGAGTTACAAATATCTCAGTGCTAGAAGAGTTCACAATTTAGAATGCAGAGGATCCATCTTGGCATATTAATACACAATGTATTTACCATATTTTTGCAGTTTCCCATACAATTGTGGCGTAAGATACACTAGTGCAGCAAAGGTGCAGTTCACAGCTTGATCAACCGCAGAACCCGCCACTATATCATTCTTTGCCAGCTGTTTTCTAATGGCTTGCACCAGTCCTTTGAAAAGTTCAGAATTAGGGCCACAGAAATCCTGGGTAGGATCTGAGTTGGCAAAGTCAAGGAGAAAGTTACGACAGTCATCTGTATGAGAGTTCTTAGTCTGGAAATAAAATAATAATGTAAAAGAGCATTTACATAATATAAAGGTACAACTCAACACTATTGCTTGCAATTTTGCTCTATTTGATAAGTATCTTGTTTAGAATTAACTACTTTTCTTTTTAGCTTTAGGCATAACTGGCCGTCTTTCTAAAAATAAATCAACTCTCAAATTTATATCAATTAAAATTCACTTTTTTTTCTACTTTAGGGAAGTTTTCTTGCCATCTACAATTGCATACAAGCATTGGAGTGGTAGTGGACCTTCCCCGGCAGGTCTAGTAAGATTTGTAGTCACATAGTTTGTAGGGGAAGGAGGGCATATATAGGCCAAGTTGAAGCACTGTTACCAACCACAGAATAAATGGACAGGAATTTTTAAAACAAATAAATAGAAACCTATTTTGTTTTAGTAGCATGGCCATTTACAGCAAAGGCTAAAAACAAGTAAGTCTTGGACATTCTATTTAAAAGTAGGAAATGCACATTAACAAAAAACATTACACTTGTTACAGATAACACATTTACAAGATAACCAGCCACTACAAAAGTGACTTTTATGGGTCCTATTCAAAAGCAAAAAAGGAACCTGTCTGGAGATTTTTTGTGATACTAGACCACTAGTGTGTCCTTAGAGATCAGAGGTTTTTCATTCCAAACCTGCCAAGGCAAGCGAGTCTGACCCAGACCAAGAGAGATCAGCTGCTGGGACACATGAATTTCTCTAGTGAAACTGTAGCAGTACACTTTATTGTGTATGCTTATGATAGGCAGGTTTACACACTAGACCACCAGTCCATCAGGAAATACTAGTGGTTTAGTGTCCCAAAAGCTCCTGGCAAGTTCTCTTTAAAATACAATCTAGTAAACGTGACTAAGGCTGGGTTCACATACGAGTTTGACTCTCTGTGCGAAAACAGTTTTTGAAACCATCTCAAAAACTGATTTTGAACGGTTCATTTTAGAACCCACCGATTTCAATGGGTTGTAAACTCATCCAAAGGTGTAACTTTAAGGATACAGCAGTCAATCTGCATTTTTAACATTGAGGTCAATGGCTAAGGAAGGTGGACACAAACAAATTACAGACAGTAATCTATTTTTGTCGGTCTTGCAATCAATTTTTCCCTATGAGAATACTCATAATGGAGGGGGAAGAAGCCCCCCAAAAAACAGATTTCTCAAAAATGGACCTCTAATCTGTCTAAAAAGTTGGATTCGGGTATCTGCTGTGCAACAGTTTGTAATCCTTTTTAGACCAAATGTGTTTTTATGTTTTTTGCGGACGGATGCCAGGCATAAGTGAGAACCTAGTGTAACTGAAGCATACAATAGGTGTGATGTGCTTCAAAAATTCTTTTTTCTATTCGGAGGCAGCAAACCTGCCCAGTCCTGCGCTCGGGTGAAAAATCAATACAACTGTATCCAGTCTAGAGAAAGCTCTGTGAGCACTGCTTAGACTAGATGCAACAGTATCAACTGCTAGGCAAGAGTACAACTAGCTAGAGTACAGGTTTGCTGATTTTAAAAAGTAAAAAAATAAAAATAAAAAGATGCCATCTCTCACTGACCGCAAACAAATGAACAAATATCTTGAAAATGGTGACTGTGGCAAAAGATGTATTGGAAACTAGTATGACTTTTTATTTCTATGGTAATTAAAGGGGTTTTCCAGGTTTTATAACACTGATAACCTAGATTTATGATAAGCCATCAATATCCCATTAAAAAGAATAGAACATCCAGGACCCCAGCAGATCAGCTAATCTGCATGAGTGCTCCTGCTAGTGCCCCTTCCACTTCATAGGCCAGTGATGTCACATTCATTAGTGCCCTTTGTGCTGCTTAGCCCTATTCTTGGGAGTGGGGCTCAGTTGTAATACCAAAAACAGTATCTATAAAATGTATGGCAATGTGGTCAGTGAGTAGTGAAGAAGCTGCAGCTCTCACCAAAACTCTGAAGACTTTTGAAACCATTATCAGTGATTGCATAGTGTCAGTCACTCACCATTCTGATAGTGAGAGCCTACACTAAGGACAGGTTATCCATATATTGTTCTCAAAAGACACCCTAGGGAGCCTTCACACGGAGTAAACACGTGTGTATTTTTGCAAAATACACATGTAAAAATAAGACTCCCATTGACTTCAATGACATTTTACAGGCGTATTTTTACACGTGTAAAAAATATCATTGAAGTCCATGGGAGTCTTATTTTTACACGTGTAATTTTTATACGTGTATTTTACAAAAATACACGCGCGTTTACTCTGTGTGAAGGCTCCCTTAATATTATTTCTATAAAACCACACAGAGTATTATATCAAAAGTGAGCATACAGATCTTTAACAAATATGGTTTAGAGTTCAAGAAAAAAAAAGAAAACAATATAGAGCCATTACATTTAATGCTGATCTGTATGTGAATTACTTTGTCAGCTTTGCACAGAATAATATACTCAAAAAATAAAATTAAGATACCTCATTATATCCTTGCTCTTGGATACTTGGTTTTATTACCAAATTGTTCTCCGTGCATATCTGATGACTAAATACAGATTTCCATAGTGGGGAACTAACAACTGAGGTTATCTTTGTGGATGGCAAGTCTGCAACAGGTCCCAATTCTAAACAAATAAAATCATACAAATTAAAAGCTTTCATAATAAGGAAACACTAAGTAATAACAGTGATGTATTATAATTATGATACAACTTGCTGTGAGGACTGTAACTAGGAAAAATAGGAACGTCTTACCGCATGTGGACTTCATGGCCATAGACCGAGATGCCAGGCGGCCCAATAAGCGTGCAACAAGCAGCTGTAAATCTGAACTCCAAGAAAGGGCAATATCTGGCAAGCCATAAGCAGTCACCGTAAACTTAAACCCCCACTCATTATTGCTACTGTCCGAGAAGAACAGAAACTGAAGTTGTGGACCAGCCTTGAAGGTCACTTTCTGAAAAGTTAGAAACAAGGTCAAATATTACAATAGATAAATGCTTTGAACATGCCAAAAAAGCTCTCTTCTCCTTATCTACCCACAGTTATGGAACAATTTATGATAGAAGTCTTACTATGAAAACATCAGTGTATTGTCATAATAAAGTAATACTTGGAGGGTTACTGTATAACATCAACACCCTCAAAATGCAAAAATGAGGGGCAGAAAAAGCAGCTCTTGATTCAGAGTAGCTGTGGATGGTTATGGATTCTCCTTATAGGGATATTTCAATTAATTCAAGTTACCCCCCTTATCAAAGAAGGGCAAGGGATGCAGAAGCTGCTGATCAGTGTGGGTCTCAGTGGTCAAACCCTCACAGATCACAAAGTTATCCCGTCTCACGTGAAATACCCCTTTAACCCCTTAACGCTAAATCACATACCTGTACTTCAGGGAATGTGGTTAGTTCCCGCATTCCCACGTACCTGTACGTGATTGAGATTGCACGGGCTCAGAAGCAGAGCCCGTGCGATCTCCACGGGAGGCCGGCTGTATCTGACAGCCAGGCTTCCCCTGTAGCAGCAGGGACGGTGATTGCACCGACCCCCGCTGTTTAACCCTTAAGGTGCCATGATCCATAGTGATGGATAGAGAGTCCATAGAGGAAAACTCTGCAAACTTTCTGTGAAAGGCGCTGTCCATATATAACCTTTTTAGTAAAGACCACCACCCAACTGATCAGGGACACAGTGAGAATCAAATGATATGTATGTCATTTAGTATGTTGTACTTGGTGACAGGTCCTCTTTAAACAAAGTTCCTTTCCCTAAAAAAAATCAAGCACATTTTCTGTGAACCAGTAAAACATGGTCTAAAACTAGATACACCAAATGTGCCAGATTTTGGCATGTTATAAAACAAGGTCAAGTTGCAACGTTAATAGTAAATCTGCACCGTTTGGCTTCTATCACTTACTTTTGGCCACTTGTCAGTACCAACTTTGTGATCATAGCGAACTTTGCCACCCCTGGCATCTGTAAACTCCAAATAGTCATATCTGCAATGAAATATAAAATTTGTTTATTAAGGTCATTTACACATATCAAACATTGATATAATTTGATTGCTACAATTACTTCTCCATGTATAAATACCAAATAATCAGCAATAAAACCATCAGCTGTTATTGATTAAAATGACACATTACAGTGTCACAGTACAGTGAGGTTAACTAAGTTTTCACTGCCAGACTTTCCACGTACATTGCTGCTAGAATCAAAATGGAAGCAGATGTATAGTAAATATAAAAGTGTCTACTCAATATGCATAGTAATTTTTCAAACCACTGGTTATTTGCCTATGCTGTTATAAGCTGCGGGGTATAAATACAGCTATAGATTGTAAATTTTATGCAAGAAATATATATACAGAATTACCTTCTTTCAGTTTCACACTTGTCATCAAATTCAACCTCAAAATAAGTTGCCCCAGGGCAAAGGAAGACTGTTGTATCCCGACAATTGTTTTCATAGTTGTGGGGGGACTCCATGTTCCAGGTCTGCAGAACCACTGGTTGTTGAACCTGATTCCAACTTTCCATTTCAATCTATCAATGAAAATGGAAAAAACGATTTTTCCTTGTATACAAGAAGTATATTCCGATGAAGATATCATCATTTTTTAAAAGGGACACTTGTGTGATTGTTTTCTTAACTCAGTAAGACCATTCCCTGAATACTCACAGTGGTCTAATCACTGTGCTTTTATTTAATCTGCTTTCACCTTCTTCAATACGTCACATGATCACAGTATGACCTCTCTTTCCAGCATGGGTTTTTTGTTGCCTGACAATACTATTGAGAGCTACCATGTGGCCTCAGATTCCTCAAAGCTCCACAACCCGTTCTTTTCTCTTCCTCTTCTACAATCCTGCCTCCTTGCTTCTCTCCTCTGCATCTCACATAATCTGCTCTTTAAAGCCCCCCTCTCACATACTGTATTCCCCCTCTCACAGACAAGTCACCATGCCCCATCATCTTCCCCAGTGTTTTCTGGAGAAGTTGGTGCATCTTCGCAAGGACCTTTGGTGACATCACTCTCACGGGAAGTCTAAGGTCTTTGTTTACTATTAAATCTGCTATATTTTGCAGTAACAGAATCTAGATATCAGTGCATGTACTAGACATAGGTGACATCAAGAGGATCAGCAATAGCAGAGTTTAACTAACTTGCATAACTTAACGACTACAAGAAAAATACCTTATTGGCACTTTCACCAGGATCACCGCAAAGCTTCTTCAGTAACTTTGTTAAGTTACTGAAACTATGAAGTAATGAACAGTGTGGAATATCTAGAGAGCAAAACTCCAACATGTAGGTCATCTGTCAAAATACAACACTACGTTAGCAAATAAAGCAATGCAAGTGTGAAATATTCAAGCTTATGAAGCTTTTACTCACAAGCTGGCGTGTCGAGATGGCAAAGACAGAATTGCTCAATTTTTCAATGATCACCTTCCCACTGCTTTCGTTCAACAAGGTTTCCAATATGTTTTTGGAGTTTGTTAAGAAAAGGTCAACATCTTGAAAATAGCATAAATAAAATAATAAATTCATTGATTTTGGTAGAGAATGGGCACAAAACTAATAATGATGATTAAGAATTAATAATGCATAAGATATAGATGTTCTGAAGAGTATCATGAACATTTCAAAAAACAAAAATAAAAGGACCAAACAAACAGCTATAAAACAGTAATAATGACACTGCAGTATATATAATTAATGAACTAGAAGAAAAAACTATTTGGAAAAATTGTCTTCATTTTTTTTTTTTCGCAGGCTGCATCAATTGGGTATCAGTATAGTTTATGTGATCACTGGCAATTGAACTTATTAATATAAGCATACTTGTATAGATAATTTCTCCATATGTTGCTATGAGATAAAAGTATGCCAAGAGACTATTTGGTATCCGTTTGACAGATTTATATCAATATAACCCACTGTGCTGTACAGCAATGCACAAAATGCAATGCATTTGTGCAAATGCAAAAAATAATTAGATTATGAAGGTCTAACACTTGTTGGAAATGCAGCAATAATCTCCTCATTGTGGTAGGGTTATCAGATAGGAACACTACATGCACAAAATAATCACCTGACCACAATAAGGAAATCATGCCTAGGTTTCTGACAAGTGCCAGACCATAGAAGGTTCTTGCATTTATGGTCGTATCCCTTAGCATCCGATCAAGACACCAGATGGTCATTACCAAGGTAAGAAAATCTGAAGATGTAGCATATGCCAAACGCAGGGATGGCAATGTCAAGTGGCTCTACCAGCTATAAAAATGCTTTTGGTATTACATGAATGCTAAGATTCTCGGCTTTCATATGCTTCCAAGAATACAGCTAGCTCTAAAACAACCTGAGATTTCAAAAGAAAAAAACCCAGAAATTTGAGCATCCCCATTTGGGCCTACATACTGCATGGAGTACATATATACATAAAGACTCTCATTGGCAATTCTTAGTTATATCATTGCTAGAGATGAGCGAGTAGTGAAATATTCGAAAATTCGAAATTCAAATTCAAATAGACCTCAATATTCGACTATTCATTCGAATATCGAATTCCATTATAGTCTATGGGGAAAAACATGCTCGTTTCAGGGAAACCAAAATTCGACCAACTGGAGTCACCAAGTCCACAATGACACCTCAGGAAAAGATGCCAACACCTCTGGAGTGCAACTGGGACAGCAGGGGAAGCATGCCTGGGAGCATCTAACACACCTAAGTCCCAGTATGATTATTATTATTGCTGCTGATTTAGCTAGCCAATGACTGTATACATTTTTCTTCCAATGCCTACGTTGTCCTAGATCCTGTCCCACCTCCCCTGCATAGTTATTGGTGTAAAAAAAATGCCAGGGAAGGTGGGAGGGGAATCAAATTTTTATTGCGTTTACCACATGGAATTCGACCGAGTACGAGTATTTCGAATACCGTAGTATTCGATTGAATACTACTCGTTCATCTCTAATCATTGCTAGTGAGAACTTTACAGCCCGTTTGCGATTAAAATGAAGTTAGATTAGTAGAATATATTACGAAAATGTTCACCTCTTCCCTCCCCCGACACAATAACAAAAATAAGATAAAATGGGAGTTACACTGTAATTACTTATATTTGCAAAAATATCTTACTTTTGTACAAATTTTAACTCAAAAGCTTGAAGAAGACCACAACTTACACTTGACAAGTAACTCTCTAGCCATAAGCTGGGACACTGGATCTTCTCCTTTTAGCTGGCAAAAACACCATGACAAAAGACTACCCTGGACTGCCCAGAACAAGGAATGTAGATTTGTGCCGCATTCTCCCTGGGAATCATGCAGAACTAATGTCTTACTCTGTAAACAGAAAAACAGAACTCTTTAGAAATGTATCATCGATTGTGGAGCCCTTCTACAACAGAAACAAGGTTTTACACTTAACAAAAGTATCTGGCAAAAAGGCTGACTCTTCTCTGTTGAGATACCCAAAAATATCTTAAAGGGTATGGTTTTCATACGAATTATAACTCGGGAATTACCTCTCGTGCAGACATCACCAAAAATTTATCCATGACAGAAAGCACTTGACTGATGTCAAAATCTGGAGAAACTTCTGTATCTGGCAACAGTAGCAGTCCAGTTGGATCTTGTTCACTGAAAGAAAAGAAGATAAAAACTGCTATGCCAAGTAATCAGAGAATAAATCTGTATGCCTTTTACTGTGTGGTAAAAATTATCTACACCTATATAGGTAATATAGGGGCAGGTCTGCTTATTTTCAGTGATGCCAAATGTATATTGTTTTTATGGTTTATTACTCGGTTTAAAAATGAAAGACTTTATAAGTAAAAAGTTTGCTTTGTGTACCAGATTTTTTTTTATTTTTTATACTTGTCAGGGCTCGTTCACATCTGCGCCCGGTCTCCGTTCTGCAGGTTTCCGTTTCCTGCACAAAACAGAGGCAGGATATGGAAACCTGCAGGACTCTCTCTCACCCATTCATTTGAATGGGTGAGAAAGCTGTTCGGCCGTGAGCGGCGGTGAGCGTTTTATGCTCTCCGCCGTGAAACCGGGTTTTTTAATCCAGACACAGAGTCGGACATGCAGTACTCTGTGTCCGGATTTTAAAAAAACGGTTTTGCGGCGGAGAGCATAAAACGCTCACCGCCGGACCCAGTCTGTGATTTCCATCTTCTTGCATGCAGAAGACGGAAACCACAGAACGGAGACCCGAACGCAGGTGTGAACCTAGCGTCAGTTTAGTTGTTTGAAGGCTCATTTGCTGCAAAGCAAGCTGTAATTTTTTATTGTTACCAAATTGAACAATATATTCAGAGGGAGATAAGGTGTCCATGTTGATATTTGAAATGTTTACCTGCTTGTTCTAAGGGACTGTTAGGAATTTTCCCTAGTGTAGAACTGGACACATTTTTGTCTTTTTTGATACTTGTGCTTTTGAGGGATATATATATATTTTTTTTTCCAATAGGATTATTATTAAATCTGCGCACCTTTTTTCAGTGCTACAAAGTGCTTTATTTTTATGTTATTTTATTCTTGCATTTCTTCTTTCTTTTTTTAATAAACAAAAGAAAGGAACATGTCTGTTTTCACATTTTGTGAAAAACTTTTAAAAATAATTTTTCCGCTCCGTTCTGGTATTTGCATGTAAGTGACACGCAGGCAGGGCGAGGATTGATAATATGGGCGTCAATTTTTTTATTTATAATATGTTTTTTTAAAATGTAACTTTATTTTATTTTTTTTGTAAGTGAGGCTTATACTGTACATTCAAAGAGAATATTAGAGAACAAATTCCCCAAAATTGCCAGGATGCACACGCTCTCTCTCAGAAGTAGAGCACGATATGCTCGTAGTACAATGGAAAACTTTTATCCATACCATTAAAAGTTTTACAGTCGCCCTGACTGATTTCACAGACCTGTGTGGAGCTACACTTTAAAGTTTTTCAGATTTTGTTAGGGTTAGATAATTGTATTCCATTGACTACTTTTACATGACAATACCCAATTAACTCGAAGATAGGCAAGAAAGTTGTTACCTGAAGTAAGTACACAGAGATTGGAAAGTGATCTGAGCAGATTGTGGCTGCTTTTCTTCAGTAATTCTCTTCTATAGTTAAAAAAAAAAATAAAAAAAATTTAGATGGTAACTGTATAATTTTCAACTTGGTTGATCACTTTTTTGCATTTCTGTCTCAAAATAAATATATGACATAACAGTGTCTTTACACTAATACAGGTTTCCTACAGTGTATTTTGATTCTGGGCTTTTAATATTATCCTTACCATTAAAGAGAACAGTCGATCTCGTCTTGTCAGACGATCAGGAAAAAAAATTGCAGCTCCATTCAGTAAAGTGTTAGTAATTTCATGTTTGAGAGCTTGGGAAGACAAAGAGGAAATGTCCATGTTGTCCATAGCTGAAACGAGACCGTAATGTAACATATATTAAGGAAACTGTGCCACTAACAGATCTCCAGAAAAATAACTTCATTTTAGTAGAACACTGATACGTGATGATTTACCGTGACATAAAGGAATTCCAATGTAAAATGCCCATCAATCCCATTTTATCTCAACAGTAAGCAGGGTGTTATAACTAATAAAGCACTCTAAACAAATATTCATGTAATCGGAGCTGTCTACATGAATTAAGTGCTGGAGTTGAAGCAGTGTGCAGATCCTAACAACTTCTGATATATTAGAGAAACAAAGAGGCCGAGTTTTCCGCCTGAAGAAAGCAATAGACGTCAATGGGAAGCGCAAAACGTGCGGTTTTTACAGCGCATTTTATTTTGAAAAAAAACGCGCAGTAAAAAAACGTGACGCGTTTTTTGCAGCCCGTTCTCTTCAAGGATGGGAAAACCGCCGGGAACCATTTGGAAGCGATTTTTACAAAAAACGCTCCACAAAAAGCAGGGCAAGGTCCAAAAAATGCTTCCTAATTAGGAAGTGTTTTTTTCCGGTGCCAAAATAAGCCACACGTAATTTATGTGTGAACTAAGCCTAAGCATACAGTGCCACAGAAAGAGAAACACAACCATGGGAATAAGGTTAAGCACACCAGTCAGAAAATAGTTGAATCAACAAAACTTAATGATGCACAACCACAAATCTAACCTAGTTACAGTAACTAGTAACTAGTTAGAAGGTAGTGCGAACTACAATTATATCAGTTACTAACAGAATTCATCCTAAAAGTTAGAAATGAAATGGAAGCATGTCAATAAGTACAGATGAAAACAAATATTAATATGCAAAAAAAAAAAAAGTACAAACAGATCAAGGACTTATTAATGGAATATTGAAAAATATGACACTCCCCCCCCCAAATAAATAAATAAATTTAAAAAAACCTACCGTTACATAAGTGAGTGTATAGTTCCTGAGCATACTGTACTTGGGTAGAATTAGGGGTAGAAGTTCCTGCGGTAAGTACACCAGAGCAGCTCTGAAGTAGCTGCAATAGAATAGTCTGAGCAGAAATACATTCTTCTCTGGGGCTGTAAACAAAAACACAACATAAAATAAAATATACCTTTATCCATTATCTCCATTATTCCCCCCGCCCATTGATATAAACAAGAAATATAGAGAAGCCCCGGCATGGACTGATGTGAGTAAAGTGCATTGTTTGCGATAGAAAGCATTTTCTTATTTCATGTTGGTCTAATGTGAGTTATGTGACCTGCAATCCGCCTCAAAACATGTACAGCAGAATTTTCAGAGTGACACTCAGTTTATAAGTTTGAAAACAAAGAAAATGCCAGATTAAAGCACAAGGAGGCATTTCTCTCTGATAAGATATATTTATCAATTTCTCCTAACTGCCTGCACTATTCATTTATGCAATGTTTTATTAAATAACAGTGCCTATTCAACTAGTGTAGGTCTGTCGCTGGTGAATCTGGCAACGAAACCCGAATTATTAGACAGTGATGGCACATTCTAGTTACATGTTAATTTTTCATGGTACCAGTAGTAAACTACAGAGATTCAGGTGATGCTGATGAATTCTTTAAATGACTAATAGGGATTTAAATATGATTTTCATTACAGCACCATGTTTAAGCATACTTACACTACTTTCACATCTGCATCACAGGACCAGAAATAACAGAAAAATGGTCCGTCTAACAACTGACACAAACGTATCCTGAGGGACCCTAGCATTAACCTTTTCCCCTTAGATTTCTAGATGAAAAAGTTGAGATTTCTGACAGTCTGTTGCAAATGGATATCCGGCGAAGATATGAAATCATCCTTATCAGTTTACTTTGAAATGTTTGTTCAGAGTTGTATTCCAATTGTACAATTAGGAAATACCCTTACTGACTACTAATGTAACCAAAGTGTAATATCTTCTGTCAAAGAACAAATGATTTTAGGCACAGTTGGATACCAAAAGTGTGAAAACATTGAAAAATCGTTAAATTTTCTCATTAAAAAAAATAAAATAAAATACCTGTCCTGTAATTTTTTATAAAACTTCCAGAGGAGCTCCAAATCTAGGCCTGATAGGTCAAGAAGTGATTTGTGTCGTGATCGATTGTCTTTTTCCTGAAGAAAAAAAAAAAAAAATTAAAAAAAAAAAAAAAACATTTAAAAAAACAAACAAAAACAAAACACACACATACTATGGTTTACTACACAACTGTAGTTTCATTCATACTCTTCTCACTGCTGTCACACTTGGGACCCTCACCCTAGTGAGTGAATGAGATCCCAGCAGTGATCACTTATTTATCAAAGTATTGTAGATAGGTGACAAATACTTATTGAGGGACAAAGCCTTTAGTATTTTTACTCATTTGGTTTACCTTGGCATGTAGCAGGGACATGAAGCAAAAAAGTATTTTGCCAAGCCAAACATACATGCATGCATATGTAGGGGTGTTCAAAAGAAACAATTGTTGGCTAACAACTGCAATTCAAAAGTATATGGCCACCTTAAAAATAAAACAAACTGAACAATCATGAGATTTTGAACAAGGAAGTATTACAAAATGTCAGGGATATATTTGGATATAGAAGTATCAGTTGCTATAACTCACCATATCATGAGCCAGCTGTTGAACAAACAGCAATGTTTTAAAAATCAGTGTCATTCCACATGCATTGTCAGCTGCTAAATCTTTACACTTGAGACACGTGACATTCATATCAATTTTTGCTTCCAGTGGCCTTCGGTAACCAAAAGCGCTGATCCCCTGAACACCCAGACGCTCTGCTGTATCTTCTCGCGTGCACAGGAATTTTACCATCCAGTACTAGAAAGGTGGTTGTGGAAATAAAGAATAGCAGAAATGTAATTTACTTCATAAGGACATGTCATGAAACTGTCACAGAGCAAACATTTATCAGTGTGATGAACTGAATAAAAATACACTTTAAAGAGGACCTTTCATGTCCTCTAACACTGGATGGTGCAGTTATATACTGCTGGAAAGCTGACAGATATAGAGGTTGTTAGCTTCAGCTTCTGATATCACTGCCAGAGGAGCTGGACTTACAGCTCAGGATCATCGTTTAAGGGGGCGTTCACACTACCGTTGGTGTCCGTTATGAAGGTGTCCGTTTAAAAGAAAAAAACCGGACACCTATCATAACGGACATTAACTGACACTAACTGATGCTAACTGATATTAATGCGTCCGTTTTTTTAACTGATCCATTTAATGGATCAGTTAAAAAAAAACGGACACATTAGTATCAGTTAGCATCAGTTAGTGTCCGTTTTTTATACTGTCCATTTTTTCTTTTTTGCTGTTTATGCTTTCTGAGCGTGTGCAGAAAATAAACGGACAGAAAATAACGGACTGTAACTGATGGCTATCAGTTACTGTCCGTTATATGTCCGTTGCCCATAGACCTCAATGTTAAAAAAAACGGACACTTTCTGTCCGTTTTTTTCAAATGGACAAAAAAATCCCGCATGTGTGATTTCTCTGTCCGCTTGAAAAAACGGACATGGTTGTTAACGGACCCTTAAGGACACAAACGGACAACAGATGAAATCCCATTGAAATGAATGGAAATTGTAACGGACACAGCTAGTGTCCGTTGCTAAAATCTTGAACGGACAGTAGTAACGGACACTGCAATCGGACACCAACGGTAGTGTGAACACCCCTTAAGAACGCCACCCTGACAGTACAAGCCTACTGAAGGGTACCATCAGGAAGGGGGGGGGACGTGAAAACTAACTGTACTAATATCTCTGCAACCGGGGAACATATTGGCAAAGCTGATAATGCGCTGAATTCAGTGCACTGTCCGCTTTCTAGTGATCTATAACAAATGTAAGGGTATGTTCACACATAGGGAACCTCAAAATCAGTCTGCAAAAATTTTGTGTAAACATACCCTAAGAGAACTAATAACTGATGTTAGAGGACATGAAAGGTTCTCTTAAAAAAAAACAAAAAAAACAAAGTGGAAGTATGTGGGCAGCATACTACAACAGGTCCATACTACTAGTAGCCAAAACAGCACAAATCATTTTGTACCATTTGACTAATAGAAGTGAAAGAATGCACTACACACAGTTGGTTATGAGTCCAGGATATTCATGAAGAGGGTGCTCCCCTACTTCTCTCCACCCTTTCTGCAGTGACTGACAGGCTGCTGTATATGGCTGTACACACCCAGAAGTCTGCCAGTCACTTTCACATAAGCTATGAGCCATGTATTCTTTCAGCACTACTTGTAGGCAAAAGGTGCAGGTTTTATTTTATTTTACTGTCACAACATGCCACAGAGAATACATAATCATTTGCATTCTCGGTTACCTTTGCAATTTTACATTGCTGCATTCTGATGTCCACTTCATCCCATTCTTCTTCAAGTTCAAACCAGGCAACAGGATCACACTCACTGCCCTCTGTTAACTGCTTACTACTCCTGTGTAAAAAAAAAAAAGACTAGGCAATTACAACACAGAGGAACATAATGTCACATTAAGAATGGTGTGATAAAACAAGATGGAGCAAATAAGAGGTGTGTAGAAGTGTCCAAATCTGCCATCCAATGTATCTTAAAAACCTCTTCCATATCAGCACCAAAGATGATCAAAAAATGTAATCACCAAAAGCTTAAAATGCAGTAATCACTGTGAAACAATTCTGAAGGTTCTACTGTTTGTACCCCAGTCCTGACCAATTGTGCCATATGTTTCCAGGCGCCTCACATCTCTGCTGGAGAAATTAATATTCTTCTCAGGAAGTGACATCACACCCCTTGGTTACATGGCCATATTGCAGCTCAGTTTCATTCCGTTGAATGGGACTGAGCTGCAGCATGGCTATGTGACTATCGAATGTCATGCCACATCCTGAGAAGAACAAAGCAGCCTTGATATATAATCCTGGATTTCTCCTTTACAGACATCATTTCTGCAGTTGTTCATTTGAGAGAATCATTGCTTTTAAAGATCATGAACACTACAGATTCACGGATACACGGAATGCACGGATTAGTCTCTTCACACGTAACAAACACCACATGTGTAGATATAACAATCGCCAAAGTATCCTTAATAATAAAACAAGGTATTCTATACAGGAATTACCTCTCTTTCACAAAATGCCTGAAGTCTGATAACTTCCACGTATCAAATTTTTCAAATTTCTTGAAATGCTCTTCAGCGTGGAATTTTTCTGAAGAGCTGTAAGCAAATACAAGGCCACACTTGGCACCAATGGCACCTCTTCGGACCTAACAGACAAGAGACAGGAGTTCAGTAAATTAGCATAAGCATAAAACTTGACAGTGATATAAAATACGTAGTGGTAGAAACAACAACACTGCAAACAAATCATAAGTAGTCATTGTAAATGAAATTGATGTTACCCAGGTTTTTATAGTATTAGACTATTGGGGTCTAACTCTTGGCATCCCATTGGTTTGAGTAAGCTGCAGCACTTAGACAATGGTTTACAATGATCTGTACTACACAACGCCATATTTTTCGAATGACTCTGGTTGGCATTAGAGCTTTGTCCCATTCACTTAAATTAACAAGAGTGCCAAGAGTTGGAATCCAACTTACCTAATATTGATGTCCAGCATGCCTGCATAATCCCTATAGGCAATGAAGACTTTGCTGTATGGATACATAGCACATGGGCTAAAGTTGGACCACAGACCAACTACTGCTATGTATGCCACAGTTTCTTACTACCCTTGATGAATACGCTGCTTTGCTGGGTAAGTCAATGTTTTGTTTGCCATATTAGCTACTTATCAGCGCTACAGTATATTTACTGAAGCTCAACCTTCTGCAGCTTTGTTGCCTTCGTAGTTTGTGAAAAGACTCGCCGTAGGTAAATTCAACAATTTAAGACAGAATCTCGATTGAAGTCCTAGGCTAGTAAGTATGATGTTCAGTGGTGGCTGATGGCCTGATTTACAAGCTAGAGAACATAACTACATGTAAGGCTGTGTTCAAGAGACCAACTCTGCTGAGTGTCCTGTTCTCATTAAAAAGTGGGAATAAATAATAGTACAAAGTAGAAGAAGCGCTGTACCCGCTAGGGGTCTCACAATGATGCTCCATTAGTTAGACTCATCTTCCCTATGGATAAGTGCTAAATATATTTTGTGGAATAACTTCTTTAAGTAAAGAAATGATAACAATTTTACTTTCTGTAACAATCTGCCCTCTTTTCCAGAGAGCTACAGGAGGCCCCACCTCCGGAACATAGTGTGACATTGGTAGTATGCACTATAAACAATTGAGCCACCAATGAGAACTATATTATGGAGTAATTGCTACTAATATACCGAGACACAATGGCTAGTTACTTGGGAACTATGCTTTGAGTAAATACACAGTGGCATCCCATATCGCTCCGTTGCTAATAGTAAGATACAGCATTACCATTAAGACTAGACATATTCACATAAGTCAATTGGACTGTTGTGGCAGACGACTCACATAACACAATCCTGATGTTATTAAATTGAATTTGGCACTTTCACGGATTATGAACTAGCCTTAAATGGAAGAAACTATATAAGGACAGGGTGAGGTTTCACTAAGCCTTCCAAAGAAAGGCAATCTTTTTTGCCAAGTTAAATAAAGCCCTGAGCTCACAGATAAACAGTGTTAAACTTGTGAAACCCTGTGTAGCATGTGATCACAACTAATGTGTAAAACTAGTCGCATACTGACGTGTATTTCAACTAATCAGATTATAAACCAAAGGACTGAGGAGGAATTTAAGAACATGTCCGATAAGATAAAATCACTCACTATCAAACATTTGATAGAACTCGGAAAATGTCAGTGAGCTAATCTCCCCTAAGAAAAATGAAGGTGTTTACCGGAGCGATTATGACAACATACCGTACATGTTTTACTCACTTAACAAAATCCACAGCTGTCAGTCTTTTAAGTTGTACCTCAAGGGCAACTCTCCTGTCTGATTCAACATCAGGCATGGAGAGATGCTGACCAGGAGGTAAGTTTGCAAACGGAACCAAATAGTGCTTATCAAGTATTGTGCAAAGGCCATACTCTAAGTAACAGGACCCATCCATGATACTTTATGGGTTTAGTACTGTTTCCTCAGCAAGTGTAGTTGTTTCTCTCCACTACAATATTTAAGCTGACTATCACCCAAATACTATAAACTTCAACCCCTAGTATTAACGGTTTCTGATGTATCAAAAGTCAAGGTGAAGGAGGGCAGAAAGAGCCCTGCAGACCTATAGCAATGTAATCTTACTTGTATAATCTCAAATCATGGAACTCTGACTACTGACCACAGTCAATTGTATTGATGCTTAAGACAACAATAACTAGTGTGACAAAGAATAAAAATGTGGTTAACAATAAATATTGAAAAAAAACATAATTCCATCATTTGTGACTTTTTAAATCACATAAAATAAGAGCCAATTCACATGGCTGACTTCTTCAGTCATGTTCTGTATTTTCAACATAGTTTTTTTCGCCAAATCTACAAGAGTGACATACATAAAGATATGTGGTTTATCACTATGATGAGCTATGTAACATGGTGGTAGCAGCTCAATATGGCAGGGCGGGTGATAAGACTGTCTTTAAGCTGTTGACCTGCTGGTATAAAACCCCAACCTTCTTGAAAAGAATCATCCTCACAAACTGACCACTGGCAGAGATGTGGGGAATCTGAAAAGTCTCTGTTACACATATGGTCATTTGTACATTTACTGGGAGGCAGTAGAGGGGGGAAATAAAAAGATTTGCCAAAACAGTATTTCACTAAAACCAGAAACCGCTTTCCTCTGGCTGCCATCCGATAACTTCAACCTACAAAGACATTGTCTGTGCATACAGTTTATCCGAACAGATAAACTGCTTATACCATTAAACAGTGGTGAAAATGGCCTCCCTCACTCCAGAAATGGTGACAAGGTCAACCAAATCTGTAGTTTAAGGAACTCTGCAGCTGGGAAAACAAAGTAGAAACTGGTACACCTGTATAGCAACTCTCTCTCTCCCACCATATTACAATACACTCCCCAATCCCCAAACTTATGTCCAGCAAATGAGTGCATCCATTTGTCCTATAATCATAACGTTTCATAACATTAATCTGGTCCACTATATAATATTTTATTATTCAAATACCCTGCTTGCAACATATGCAGCCACTGGGGTCTCCTTTTCCAATTGTTATCTCTCATTGTACTACCATGCTGTGACACTGTTCCAGTAAACTCTGATGATACCAGTGTCACTTTCTTTAAATATATTATCTGTTTTGCTATTTTAAAATGAATACAAAACGCAATAACATCTTAAAAATAAAAATAAATTACTAGGAGTCATCATTCAGCCCAAGCCTAAATCAAACAAGTCTTAAACAATATGACTGATGCATCACTTATGTGTTAGACTTCATAATAATGTATGTGTTACATTATTTTATAAGGTTTTTTCCCGATAAAAAGCTTACCCTAATCCTCATCTGTGTAACCTGAAAAGCTGATTCGGATGCAGAAGAAAGGATAATGCTAGCCCTTGTTTTTCCAGTCTCCGTAAGAAATCCTTAGGAATGAAAAAAAACCAAAAAAAAAACGTGATAAGTGTGGAGAATCAGAACAAGCATTTAATATACTTCTAAAACATACAAAATTCTAGACATCTATAATACTGAAAATGAAACCATACCCCCAAATATATATATATATATATATATATATATATATATATATATATTCTTGATCTTAGGTTAATGGTATAAAATATCTCTTAAAATTACACACCATCTCCTGTCCATGGTTCGACCAACAAATTTTCTGGTCCCGATTTGTCCTCTTTCCCTTTGACATCACAAGCAAGCAAGGTAAACTGCAATGGTCTTCCTGCAATAAAAAGTAAGATAAAGTAATCAAACAAAACAGATTAGGAACACAAAGAACACTTCTCTTAAAAAACTAAGCAATTCTTACTCTAGGTTCACATTTGTGCTCAGGTTTCTGTTCTTCAGGCCTGCTTGGGGATCCGAAAAACAGAAACCCAATCTGCTTTCAAGCAATGTATAGTTGGGGACCATAACAGTTAGGCTGTGATCCTGGAACATTATTTTACTATACGTACACAGGGCAAAGAAGCCACTCAATTTTGCTGCACTGCCGTCCCCATCTGCCTTGGAGTCCTACAGCTCTGCCCTCCAACAATGTCCTAGACTAGACTACACTGCTTCATGCCAGGTCAGCAGTAGGGTATACCAAGTGAGAATGGAAATGAGAAGCTGTCATACTGAAAAAACACCCCAGAGATAATTCAGATGCTGAGATTTCTGAAATTTCTTTAGAGTTTGACATCTGAATTACGTTTGCTGTTAATTTTGGGGTTTGTCATCTAGGAGAGACATCTGAATCACTTAGTGACCTATATCAGCTACTGATATATGCAGCTGTTGCTATTGCATAGATTATGTGAGCTGATAGACTGTTTATATCATGAGAGATGTAACTTTATTTTAGCTGTTAAATCTCTATCATTCCTGCAATAATCCAATATCATTGGTATGAAGGCTTATTCTGAGATCTTGCATTTCTATACACAGCAAGCAAGCTAAACTTCTAACTCAAGTCAAAAGAGGAGGGTGTTGGGGGAAAAAAAGCCAAATAGAGCTACAATATACCATATTTATAAAGTAGACTAATTCTAACAGATTCCATGGAAGCGATAAGAGAAGAGGCCTTGTATTCTTCATCAATGTGATCCATGATAGTACAGAGAGAGGTGATCACTTTAGCTATGTTCCCTCTTGCCAATGCAAACGCAAGCAGATTTAAATCCACTTCTGGTGTAGGGCAGCAGCTTTAAAGGAACAAAACAAGAAGGGTTAATGCTAGAAGAAATTATCCTCAATAGTCTATAACAGATTATAAGAACTAGCACGTTATCATTACCTTGCGGTCCTCATAAGGAAGCTGTTTACCTCTTCAAGAACATTTGGCGATAAAAAATTTGGGAACTCTGCAGTACCTTGTGTTAAGGAAAGAGGTGTCATGTGCTGCAGAGCCTTCCTATAAAATAAAACAAGCTTATGAAGCATTATTTATAACATTTCTGTATTGAAGGTTTTCATAGCCAATGCATTTAAAATGAAAACAACCTAGTATTATGTGCATCAATGGAAATAGTTATGAACAAACTCTGTGTAGTCTGGTCCTACAGTCATACTACAGGTAGGTTAGCAAGGCTTGGGAGCCCAATACTAGAGGGTATGTGACTGCAGTATTTTACTACACAGTGTTTTTTAGCATGTAGATATGTATCTGATGATAGTCACCACAAGAGGGAGTGTGGAATTTTAATGCAAACATTCACAATCAGTAAAAAAATAAATGTATTTTTGTACTCCCTGTAAAATCTTTCTCTTGTTGTATTCAATGGGTGACACAGCACCATGGGTATAAGAGGCCAACACTAAGAACAGCAAAATAAGTCATCTCCACCTCTGGACTAATGTTACTCTCTTCACAGACACCATGCTAGCCAGTTTGTACCACAGAAGTAGGAGAGAGAGACAAATTAGCCAAGAACAACACAGAACCAACTACACCACCATTGTCCTGAACCCAAAAACGAACCAAAACTTCCCCGGTCAAGAACAGCAAGAAAACAAGGGTGGGATCTGTGTCCCCCAAAGAATATGAGAAAAGGATTTTTCAGTAAGCACAAGAATCCATTTTTCATGCTTATTTCACAGGAATATGGAATGTCCTAAAGCAGTCCCATAGGGTGGTAAATACATGACAATTCAAGCAACCTAGCACATAGCCTGTCTGGTGTTCCCCACCAGGAGCACAACTGGAGAAAGATCAGCTGGTGAAGCCAGGTCGAGCATTGCTTGGCTTAGGTAGTCTGCCACCCAATTGTCCACATCTGGAATATGGACTGTTGACAGGGTCGGAACACAATATTCCATCCAAGGAAGAGAACGAGAGGTTTCTGGCATGGCCACTTGGCTCCTGGTGCCTCATTGAAGGTTCAAGTAGGTGATCGCGGTTGTTGGTCTGGACTCTGACCAGACACCCTCGGAGGAGAAAGGTCCAATGAGACAGGGCTAAGAAGAAGACCCTCAGGTCCAGCAGGTTGATCTAGAGAAAAGCCACAGGTCTGAACAATCAATGCACCGAAGACTGCTCCCCAGCCAGGTAGATCTTCATTGGTGGAAATGTTCAGCCAAGGGAGGGGAATAAAAGACATCCCTTGGGAGGGTCCTAGGGAAGACAGCCACCAAAGAATCTCTCTGCAAACTTAGGGAGGAAGGAGGATCAGGCGGTCAAAGCAGAACAAGACTTGTACCAGCGGGCCAGAATCGGCAATCGCAGAGGGTGCGAGTGGAATTGAGCATAAGGGATTGAAGGTTGAAACAATTGAGCCCAGGGTCAGCGTGCAGAACCGAAGAGAACACAGGGAGAGTTCCTCTGAAGACGGGACATACCGGATCAGTGGGCATGGGTCTTGGACTGGTGCGTATCAAAGATCATGCCCACAAATTCCATGTACTGAGAAGGAACAAGACAGTACTTTTCCTTGTTGATGAGCCATCCAAACCGGCAAAGGAGGTCCAAGTTGATCTGTAAGCAGGTCTGTTGGTCCATCTTGGTGGGAGCTTTCACCGGCAGATTGACCAAGTATGTAATCACAGTGACTCCCCTGAACAGAGAAAAGCCATGCCATCACCTTGGTTAAACACCAGGGGCGGAGGCCACTCACTTAAAAAAGGGGATTCTTTGAACAGCAGTCGCAAGACTATCTTCTGGAGCAAGTAGTAAGGCAATGAAATGAACAAAAACCCTGAGAACAGCTGGAGGAGGGAGGATGGCGCTTAGAATGCCTCTAAATGCCTGTAAACTCAAAGATGAGCTTCTCCAGTCTTTTGTGAAAGAAGGGCAGTGACTGTGGGTGCAAGGAGATGTCATTTTGAGAAGTAGGTTCCAGGTCCTCTGAGATCTGTAGGTTCTCTCTGACCGCACAGAAGACCTCCTGTATAGCTGTGCCTAGCTTATACTCCAAGTTGGAGTCAGAAGCGTACCTGGGAGAAAAGGACTGTGCAGGGGGAGGCTAGGTTCCCTCTATCGGAGGGAACCGTGAACTGTGGTTCTATGCAGGGAAGAGGACAGTGACCTGCAGGATGATTTCCTGGTCCTCTTGCAAGAAGTCCTCAAGAGAGTGGTGATCTGGGAAGGCAGCCGTTGCAAAGTTTCTACCACAGACTGGTTAAGTCTGGCCAAGTCGTCTATAGCTCTGGTAAAGGAAGCCACCTAGTCTGAGGGAGAATCCACCAGAGGGGATGGGAGAATCCACCAGAGGGGATGGGAGAATCCCAAGTTGGCTTAAGCAGTGACTTTTATTACAGTGCGTGCACGTAAAAAAAAATTGGTCTGGTAGAATAACCCAGAGGATTAACCTACCACACCACCAAGAGAATGTGTCTGGTGTACTTACCCAATCCGCAGTCTTCAGGCACCGTGGGATCACTTCCTCGGTGTACATCACACGTTAGAGTGAGGTCACCAACATTCCAGCTGCGAATGTATTAGTGGAGACTAGGTGAGCGGCGAGGTGTTCTTTGAAAGAACGCAGCGCCTGCAAGGGGGCGTGATTAGTGTGGCATAAACACTGAAGTCTCCCCTTCACCTGGAAGAAAAAAACAAAAGCAAAAAAAAAACAAAAAAACAATGCAAGACAGAAGACCTGAGTCAGGTTGCGTCTGCCTCTGATGGACCTTAGGCTAAAACTGGTTAACATAGTGTCTTTGAAAAAGGTATATCCCAGAGACGGATCCAAGATCTTTTCCCATTCCTAGTGTCAGCCTCCTAGTGGCCAGATCTATGCTCACGGTGCCGTATCCCCAATATAGTAAGCAGAAAAAAATAATAAAATTACACAACTCTCCATGCATAGGGTTTTGAAAACTGCCTCCACATGCAGGGAGTTACCCCATGACTACACAGAGTTCAAGGTGCCTTTTGCATCCAATCTGGATTTAGGCGGTGTTTTTAAATGCATCTATTGTGAGGCTTCACCTTTAAATAATCTTGTGCTACAATAGAGAGAACCAGATTTTCTTTTAAAAGGCCATGTCTGCTTTGCATAAAATGAAAATAAGCTAACTAAAGCTTAATGCAAACAAATACAGGTGCTTGTAAAGCTCATTGGATGAACCCTTTCTAAAAGCTAGACAAACCTGTTCTCTGGCACAGTGTTTGATCGACTCTATACATAACAGTTTTTAATTGCTGCAGTACCAAGTACTGCACAATTCTATCCATTAACAAAAAAATAAAAAATGAGGAAAAAAACAAAAAAACAAAAACATCACAGTAGACTAGATCAGATTTTACACGTGTCTAGGATCCCGTAAATAGGCATAAGCATAGCCTAACTGAAAAAATCGTTTGTAAAGTCAAAGGGTGTACTAATGCATAGAATACATAAATATCTTAACAGTCTGAAATAACAAAAAGTAATAATGTTCACACATTTTATCCCCTTCTGCTTTGGTACCACCGCCCCAGTCCTCCTTGCTGGGCTTTCTTTACTTCACTACAGTGGTGACATGCTCACCATGCATATTTTACAGCTGAAGCCAAGTGAACAAAGTCTGTGAGGGAGAACCATAGCTTTGGCACTGAAGTGGTGGGAGAAGAAATGGACCACACTAGTTTCATTTGTTATTTACCACAATTTTTGGCTAAGTGCATCATTTTCAGTGACTTGGACAGCTTTTTAAAAGAGAGTCGACCACCACCGAAACTGAAGTTAAACTGTTGTTGGAGGGCTGGGCAGTGGCACTGTGAACATACCTTGTTTGTGTCAAAGTAAAATCCTACTGCTGAGAAATTCAACTTTTTCTTTTCCATGTGCAAATGAGCTGTTTGTGCACAGAGTGGGGGCCATAACTACTGGAGCACCATCTGTACTCTGAGCTCAGCACAGTTATCCCAGAGTATTCCACCTCCTTCCTTCATTGTTACAAGCACCTTCTTTGCTAAGGCATCCTCCTCTTCCTATCCCCGCTGCATCACCAGCAATAATCCTCTGATGTGCAATGCAAACCCGGGCCTAGCGTATAGCACATGTGCGAATTTGCATTGTGCATCAGAAGAGTGCTGCTGGTAATGCAGCGGAGATAAGAGGAGGATGCCATAGCAAAGAAGTAGCATGTAACAAACCAGGAGGAGGCAGAATACTGGAGATGACAGTACTGTGTTTGGGGCATAGGAGGAACGCCCTCTGTGCTCCGTGCACAGCATTTGCATATAAGAAAATAGTGTTTTATTCAAAAACGCTGTTGAAGGAGAGTCTATTCCAACAGGTCATTAGTGAAGTTTGCCTAAATAAAATGATAGACTCCCTTTAACAGTATTTTCAGTGAAAGAAATTATTAGAACAAAAGGCAAAACATAACTTTATTTAGTAGTTGCAATAAAAAGAAGGGTATATGTAAAAAGTGGAACATCTCACATATTGTCCTCTACCCATGTGTCACAAAATGAATGCATCTGCTAATCAACCTAGATAAAACATTTTTATTGTGGGTAGATCAACACAGATAAAAAAAAACTGAGTGGAAACGGTCTTTCAACAACCTGAAGAATATCATGAACCAGTCTCTGGATTAAACCAAATCCTCACCTTTTAATTGCTGTGATACTGAACCCTCATATATAGCCTCAAACTATCAGGCAAGGGTTATTTTTAGGAGAGCATAATCACTTTATTTAGTCTTAAGTAAAGTGAGTTTAGTGGTGGAGACTCCCTTTAAATAAAAATGGTAAATCAAAGGAACAAGTTCACTTGTCAAATTTTACATAAAAAGAATATTTCCTCAACTGGTGAACGTCATAGAAGAAGAAATGCAGTGTATAAGCCCCCCAGCTAATAGAACTGGGACTCAAGACACCTAGTAAGGCATATGGTAAAGAAAAATTATGCTTTAATAAATCCCTTTCATTTCACATGCATCATAAACAGTTGGGGATATTAATGCACATGTCCGAAGCTTTTTCATATGTATATTCCTTAATTGCAGATCCATGATTATGAATAACATACAAACTCCTTTATTTCTATGAATACATCAACAGGCTCATAGAACCATTTATTTATTTTTTTACGGATCAGTGTCTGGGCCATAGAAAAGTGTAGCAAAATATGGAGCAAGTCCTGACAATTTTGAAGGCTCAGACTCATCTATTCTACTGATAAAGTCCCTGGAAAACATGGACTGCACATGGAAGCCATCAGTGTGTCACTTGTTCAGTTATTCACGGATCCACACATTACTACTGTCACGTACATGAAGCATTACACTGCTTGATCACAGATCAAATACATGAAATCACAGTAATGAAGAACCACTACATTACATCTAAAATAAAAAAAGAATGAAACTTTACATACTTTGTGTGCTGCTGGACCGCTTGTGCAAGAGCTGGGTTTGTTTCCATAGAAGTTGTTACGAGTGATGTCAACAGAGAAAGATACCAAATTGCCGATGCATCAGATATAGACACTGCAGACTTTTTAATCTTTTGGTAGCCAACTGCTCGCAGACCATGAATTCTCGTATCGCAGCCATCACTCAAACATCGCTTAATATTTATCTGTACATCTGTACAACAGCAAAGTAAAGTTATGTTAATTTATGTGAGGTATACAAGTGTTTGCCACAATATACACAGCTCTACCTCAATCCTTACATCCAGTACCTATATAAGGTTTTGGTAAGCTGTGCTACAGATATCTCTGTCAAAATCATGCTCAAAGAAACGCCTACCATTGAAATCAATGGGAGCTAGTCATTTCCCGCTTTGTTTCCGCTCGCGGAAAAAAGAAGCAAAGCAAGCTGCCCTTACTTGAGGCGGATTCCGCGGCTGATTCAGCCGTGGCATCTGCCTCGTGACACCACCCTCCAGACTAGGTCAATTCATTTGGGTCTAATCCAGAGCGGAAAGCCAGAACGGAATGTGTTCACGCTGAACCCTGTGTGAACTAGCCCTTAAGGGGCTGTTTTTCACAGGTTTTTTTTTATTTCTTGTGTATAATGTATCTAAACTTTCCAACTTTTGATTTGGGCTCCTTTCTCTAAAATCTTATGCTGAAAATCAATTTCTGTCCCCTGCTTCTCTATTGGCATTAGAAATTCTCACCATTTCTGACATATGACAGGGAGTACAGAATAAAAAGAAGCTGGGCTAGAGGGTGCCAACAATATTATATCTGTGATGTTCTTACACCCATGACCCCTGCAGATCAGTTGCTTCCAGGCAGCAAGGCTCCCAGTGAGGTTTACATGCTGCGAGTGGAGTTGCTGTGTAAATCAGCAGGGTTAAGTACTGCAGCACTGTTCCCTATAATTCAATGGGACGTTGCTGCACTACCTGGCCCAGAAGAGGTGATCTGTGAGGAGTCCCCCTTAAAATCAGCAAAAATTGACATGCTGTAAATGTCAATTTATGTGTGTAAAATCTCTGCAGTGATTGAAATCTACACAACTGGTGTTGCAAAAGTGCGCAAACCCACAAGAAATAGGATATGTGTACACATGGCCAAAAGCCCGAAATAAATTACTCACTCGTGTTTCTGGAAATGGCAAATAAAGACAAGAGAAAAAGCAGTTGATTTACTGGGCTGACTCACACATCTGACTTATGTTAGCATTTTCCAGCAATGTCACATAGCCTGTAATATGGCTGGGTATGTGGACCTCTCGAACCTCCTGTAGATTGCTGGGGTTCCGTCCCACTGCAACAGCCACTTGCTGGGGCATGTAACTCTGGTCTGCAGCACTCACAGCAATAGATAGGTGTCTCAATACTACGTCAGGCTTCATTCGCAACCTGGAAGAAATTGAGTCATTATCAGCATAAAAAAGTGAAAAATAGGGAAGTGATAAAAATATACAGAGGCATGGTACAACCAAAAATCTGTGGACCGTATCGATATATTTGTATGAATTTAGTGTACAAATAGAAAACATCAATCATTACATGACCAGAGTAGAATTCCTCTGTAAAGGGATCTTTGATACAGAACACTTGTGCCTAACAGTGTAAAATACAAGATAATTAAATCCTTAAGATAATTAGCGGATAATACAAATTCCACTTCAGACAAAAACATCTTTTTGCACAGATTTTTTTTTTTTTATGTAGACTGTGAACCCCATATAGGGCTCACAATCTACATTTTTCCCTATCAATATGTCTTTGGAGTGTGGGAGGAAATCCACGCAAACACAGGGAGAACATACAAACTCCTTGCAGATGTTGTTCCTGGCAGGATTCGAATCCAGGATTCCAGAGCTGCAAAGCTGCAGTGCTAACCACTGAGCCACCGTGTGGCCCTTTGCATAGATTTTGGCAAGTAAAAAAATATGGAAAATGTTCTGGATATATGACTATTTTATGAAATTGTTGCAGACTTGCATGTAAATTTGTTATAGGTATGATTATGACTTTGGTGCATAATCACTACCTAGCATATATGGGGGGGCCCCTCTTGACAGACCTTTGACTTCAGACAATATCATAAAGCTGATGTTCTGACTACATTAACCTGATCTATATACCCAATTTAGGCATATGAATGTCACTAAGGAAGCCCCCCCACACTTAGGACCCCATCTCACAATGAAAGCTGATACAAGGAGAAGCTTCTTTTTCAGAGAGCCTGACAACACCATGTTTTACATGGTCCAGCATTCATTTTACTGGACCCAATGTATACTACATATTTCTCGCTAAAACAAATATCCACCAGCAATAATAGAGTTAGTAGCTGTGTGCAATATGGTGTTGTCTTTTATTGACTGTGATTAAGAGATTTCCAGAAACTTTCTCCACACGTCATATGTAGACACATTTCATGTAGCATTAACCATTACTGAATTATGACAGATCTCCACCATTGTCACTACCCTGTGACTTTGAAACTGTCACTAACTTCTGAAAACACGCCATACCTGAAAAGCAACATTCACTGGCCTATCAATGCATTGTGTTTACTCATCAGGAGCGGGCTTCATTTTCCTTCCTTATTTTACAGGTTATACAAGACTGACAGAGTTAAATCAAACATTATAGAGTGTATACCGTATCCAGTGAGAGCGAGCGCTGCCATCTGACTGCCAATATGAAGTGGTCTCCCCATTAGTCATCTTGTCTATATCTGAGGAGTTAGATGAGGTTTCAATGCTGTTGTAACATTTTGTTACTGTTTTATATTTCAGAGATTCATCACTGCCGCTCAGAACACATGAGGATTCTGTAAAATAGGAAAACAAGAAACTGATTTAATAGTGTGTGCATTTAGAATTAGCAATTTGATAGGATGTTCACTTATTTTCAGAACGATGCTCCCTACGGAACCAGAATATAATTAAAAAAAACAAAGGAATTCATAGTTATGGTCATATACTTTATATTTGGCTGCACTTCATTTGTCATTAATCTCCAATTCTTCCCTGTATATTTCTACTCTCCAAAATCCTTATATCCTTGACTCCAGTCTAGGGAGACAACTAGGCCACATTATACAATGGCTGTTACTGTACGGCAGTAGGTCTTAAGGTACAGTACGTATACCCTTGGAGGTACGTCCCACTATCCCAAGGGTACACACCATGTGACCCAATCATAGGCCTCATTGATCCCGGACGACAATGCTGAAAGCCAGAAGAGAACAGGAAGCGACACCGAAACCCAAGAGAGGGGATTAACAATGTTTATTGTTGTTATTCACCACCCCTGAGCCTCCACTGATCACAATTTAATGGTCAGGAGAGACCTTAGAGTATAACCCGAAATTGTTAGAAAATCCCCATTTATGGAGGAGTTATTAAATTTTATTAATGTAGGGTCCACTTTGGATCATTATACAGTATGGAGGGCCACTATGGGACATTATACTGTATGGAGGGGCTATTATGGGACACTATACTTTGTGGAGAGACAACATGGAACATTCTACTGCTTGGGGTCCTCTATTGAACATTATTATGTTTATTCTGTCACAGGAATATTTGGCACGAATGGGGAAGGTGTGTTATTTTTTTTTTTTTTTTTACAGCCCGAGGCCCATGGATCCCATAATCTGCCCCATTTGTAAGGAATGAATGCAGCTTATCACTCACTTCTTAAACATCAATGAGTATGGGGGTCATTTTATTTGATGTGGGGGTCATTATTTTACAAGTGGAGCCCATTATATTGTATTACATGTGGGATACTGAAGTGAGAGGGCCATTATACTACATGTGGGTGCACGCACAGAGTCATTATACTGAGTATGAGGGCACTGATGTGGACATTCTACTGAGTGTGGGAGCACTGAGGGGGGGCAATTAAACAATTGTTATCAAAGCCTCCAAACAAAGCCTTATTTTATTATCATTTATATGCGATCGCTACTTTAGGAGTACTGCTTGGGACATTTTTTCACTAGGGGGTACTTCACTTTCTGCAGGCAATGGCTCCTATAGTTGAATTATCAAACCCACAAGCATTAGGTAACTTGGCCAAATGACATTACTATGGAGGCAATGTCACTGCAGCAAAGGCAGGGTGATGAGACTATATTTTTCTATTCGGATGTTATTGTGCACTCTGAGAATTGTTCATATAGAAGAGCATGACAGTCCAATAAAACTACAAACTGACAGGAAAATCTCATTAGTCAAGTCCCTCTCAAGCCATTCATTAGTGACTAAAATGACCACATGATGATCACTCCTGATATTCTGACTATAGAAATATCTAGCCTAGTAATATCAAAAGGGTCACACAGGAACAGTCTAGTCCTGCTGTACAGTGGAAAGGACTGGTAACAGGTTAGATTAAGGGGGTTTTAGCATTTATTTGTGGTGTTCTTTGATGTTCGAAAATTTGCTGTTCTAAAAGTTGGATGTTCGTTCTGATAGTGTCAGTTAAAAAAAACAAAAACATGTCCTAATGTCTTAATAGACATTAACTGAGACCACCTGATGTTGGAGTCCGTTTAAAAAAAAAAGAAAAAAGTTGACATTAGTGTCAGTTTTTATACTGCCCTTTTTTTTTTTTTTACAGTAATGACAGTATAACAGACACCCGTCCGATAATGTCCATTACCCATAGACTTTAAAAGTTAAAAAAAAATAATAGACGCTTGATGAAATCCTGCATGCAGGATTTTTTGTTCGCGAAAAAATAACGGACAGGTCACGGATTTGGTGTAAACAGACACTAACGGACACCAGACAGAATTGTTAAAGGATATGTGATGATTCTTCTAGTGTCTATTGATAAAATCTTGAAACGGACAATAGCAACAGACACTACTGATGGTCACCAGCGGTAATGTGAAAGACCCCTGTGTGACCTCTTAGACTACCTCATATAGACTCTACATTCAAGTAGCACAATAAAAAATAATCTTACCCTTTTCTTTTTTAAGAAGTCTTTCTAGGTAGTCCTTCAGTACAGATGACCTCATTGTACATATATTATTGCAGCACTCTAACATAGGATAAGGGATCACAGTACTGGAAATACGGTTCCGATGTAAAAACCGCAGAGTCTTTGAAGAATGTAAACTAAGACGATCTTTTGATTTGGAGAATATGTCAATAAAGCCTGAAAAACAAGGAAATATAGAGAAAGATACAGTATGAACCAGTATGTTCTCTTGAAAACTTGTCTTGTATACGAAAGCTATGTTCCTTCGGCAATGACACCTTAGTATCAGTATCAAAATTTTAAGCCATTTTCACCGAAGGCAAGCCCCCTTGCCTAGCTAGTTGAGAAATATTACCTAAATCTAGTAGCTGTATTTTGGAGCCTAAATCTAGTCTGTTATTATCTGATCAAATATTCAGACCCCGACTTCCAAGCTTATAAAATGCCCAGCCTTCATCTTGCAAGCCTTTGTTCTAAAACATGTGCTGAACAGAATAACTACTGATCATCTCTGTGGTCATCAATATAATAATTCATTGGAAGATGGGAAAAGGCAGGCATCAGAATTTTGCAACCCTTTTTTGTCTAAGTGAACTATGGCTGCTAGGTAAAGTAAGAACATTCTGTAATCACAGTAAAACATATGTTTTAATCAGTCGCATGCACCTCTGTTAAGGGAGTCCCTTTTACACTAAAATGTACAGGACTGCACCCACATAGTACAGGGCAACTCAGAACCTACAGCAGTAACAGCACATAGGTAAACGTGATGCCAGGCTATGTCCGCTTGGCAATATTCATTTACAAACATAGTACTACAGTAACGCAGACTACATGTACAGCAGTCACTGTATCAGAACACACATATGGAAACATGTTTTCTGGACATGGATTAAGCAGACCAGACCAATCACGTTCTACTGACTGGTTACTCTACTGCTCCATTTGAGAGTGTTACAGACCACAGGGTGATCATAGGAGATACCGTAAGTGTTACTAGGGAACATCCCTTTAAATCCTTTCACTCCATGGCAGATGTTGTGAGACTGCTAGGCAGCCTATCATTGGCTGGACTGAAACTGGAGGCCTCAACTGGCATTAATCCAATATCTGTGGTTGGCTTTATTTGTTGAATTGTTTTTGATGTATTTATTTTAACGCTGTTTTTTGAAGCTACAACCATAAATGAACTAAAAAGGCAAAAAAAAAAATCCACATCTGGTTTGGGCTTAATCTGCACAGAAAACATGAGCCTTTTAACACATCCTCAGTCATGTTGTTTACAGTACAACTGAAAAGAAAGGAATGAAAATACTATGTGTATGTATTAATGTTTCCGTACTTGCAACAGAGTGTAAAAATAAAAAGTATCAATATTACCTGGCGTGAGAGAGCAAGCTTGCAGCTGTCGGATAACATGACTCAGTTCCCCTTGAAGATTAGCACCACTGGAGGCCTTGATGGCTTCTAGCATGCTCTCCAAGTCTACCACCTCATCGCCTTCAGCATCAAACTGTGCAAACGCCTGAAAGAGATGCCCATGGTTAATCCCACATGGAAAGTGTTCTTGGTAAAACACTAGAAAAAGAAATATGCTGATCATGGAGAAGAATGTTTACTGATTTACACTGCTGTATTTTAATATGTTTATGAGTCATTTCTGACCACACACACCGGCCTATACTTCAGTCACTTCTAGGCAATATAAAGAAATAGCTAAAAATTTGTATTCTAGAAATATTATCTGTAGACACATACAAAGTGATTAACTATGTAAATATACATACGGTAATTAAAATATGTTATCTTTTTAATTTTTTGTTTTTACAAGATTACATTTAGTTACCTTATTTAAGTGAATAGACGAAAAAGACCAGCAAACAGACTCCCAATAAGGATCTGATACAAAGGAACTGTGCTCCCACCGTAGATTTCAGAAGAACGGCTTTATTGTCAAGACATCAACTCAAACAACGCGTTTCGGGCAAAACATGCCCTTCCTCAGGTGTAATGGTTCTATACCGTTGGGCCGGATGCGCATAAAGTATAATTTTAACATTACGGATCAGTCATTTCAACCCGACTTGGTGTGCATTACAGGTAGCCCCAATTGGGACAAAACACCCAAATATAGGGGTGAGCAGTATCTCAGTATCATTTATTTAATATGGACCCTATTGAATATCCAGTTTAATCTATCAAACCTGGCCATTCATATTTTGAAAGTGTGAACAAAACAGTCGCTATTTACATCAAATAAGGCGCTGTTGCACAATTCCCCCATATATAGTCATTTGGGGTTACTGGGGACCTCCAGAAAGAAAGTTTCTTAGCAGATAACTATTGTTTGCTGAGGGTTATTTCAGAGTTCCGGTTACTGGGCTGGATTTTTAGGAATGACAGGTAGGTTGGTGGTGGGACCTGTCATTCCACCCCCCTCCAGTCCACACTTTGGGGATGTTCCGGCAGCGACTCAGCTGTTGAGAGTCTCCTTGTCAAGGAGGCTTAAGAAGCCAGCTCCATCAGCAACACTTTGGCAGAGCTTGGCTGGAGAGCCAAAGAGAGGTCATATTTTTGGAGCTGTTTCCTGAATGATTCTACTGGCTTTTGGATTTCTGTTATTCTAGGTGAGGTAACCTATTCTATGTTTAGTTAGAGCCTAGCTGGGCAGGTATTTATTTTTGTTTCCTTTTGTTGCTGCACTAGCTTTTTGAGTGAAAATAAACTCTACCTTTGTTTTGGACTAAAGAATCTGGACTTTTGTTTCTATGCCACCCCACCTAGCAACCCCAGACCCTGACAAGTATTACATGTCTACTAATGACTTCCATTGTAAAAATGGTAGACAAAATGGCCTAAGTTGTGCGGCCGGTAAAATTTACATTGTAGCTGGTGTCCAAAGCAGCAGCTCATCCTGACATAGGTAGAGAGATATACAGGACATATAGTGTTGCACTATACTCTAGTGAGAGGGGTTAAATAAAATATAGGAACTATTAAAGCAGAGTGGGCCATAGTACCTCAGAATGATGAGAGACTGATCAAGTCATACAGAAAACCATTACTTTATGCTAGTGCTGCTATTAGCAGTTCTGCAAGGTAATGTTTCATGTGGTGTACGTCGTATTTCACTCATGGCCTTTCCATTTTGGCTTCCCTTTTGTTAAATTAATAATGACGTTGCAATTTGTCTTGAGTTGTTACTTGTCTGAGGTAATATTTACCTGAGAAATGTTTTCGGGCCCTGATATGTAAAGTCCTATATGCCATGACTGTGTACTATTCCTTCCTCTGCACTTATAGGTGATATCATTTGGAGCGCGGCCACAACAACAGCACTAAGACAAGCAGCTACAATCCACCTGGATACAAGTGGCATCGTGCCAGGTGACATCAAGGTTCACCTGTACGGAAATGACAATCTACAGAATGTATTAGCTCTACCAAAACTGGTTAGCATGCCAAACACAAAGGTTAAAGTACAGGGCAGGGTCCTGTACACAATTCGTGCCCACATACACTCAGTGTCATAAAATATTCATAGGAAACATTATGACTGCACACCAGTGTAAAGCTAAGTGTTCACCACTCATCTCATAGCACGACTCAGAAGCCCTGACCGACTTCTCTAAAGATGCGACCAGTCTCACAACCTCAGTTCCTTTTGTCTGTTCTCTTTCTGTAAAGTGAAATATTTTGGCAGGAAATACCAACATTTAATTTTCTACTTTATACCTCAATTTTGATGTATAGCCTGTAGAGGAACCCCTTTCTGACACAGCCATTTTCACTTTTCCATTGCTTCCCATCCACTGAGGCCTAGGTTTTTTTTCATTTTTCCAGAAGTGTAACTTTAAGTAATATTAAACACATAAGGCAGCAACATAGCTGGGAAAGTAGTTCTGTTAGTTTATAAAGTACATTTGTGGTGTAAAGGTTAGACAAATCTTAGACATACTACTTGGATTTGTCAAGCGTTTTAAATATATTTGTTAGTCATTAGGCCGTGTTCACACTTTCATTTATGACTGTCAGAGAACTACATTGCAGTAGATTCCAAAAATAGACTTGCATGTAGTACTATTATTTCCAGTAAAAGCATGGACACTGAAAGAACCTGATGGATCCTATTTTAAGTGAACGTCTGGCTGGCTCCATTGGTGTCAGTCATATGACAAAACAGAAAAAAATGGATTTCATTACATAGATACTGAAAATGGGAACCTCCAGGGTGATACACTACCGTACAGTTAGGAGTCATGTATTTTGTCAGGTTTCCAGCAACCTGTGAATCACACTACCCACTCATATTGTTTTTCACCATGATAAAAATATATTACACTTCATTCACAATTCCCCTAGCCTTCCACTACAATCCCCTTATCCTTCCCCACTCCTCACAAGTGCACTAGGTGAAGTTTATGTATATACCCCTGTAACCTAGCAGCAGAATATATGGTTTGTTGCTTCTCTTCAGAAGTGTTTCAGTTGTTAAAGGCCTAAAAGCAAACATAAGTATAGAGCAGACGTCTTACTAGTCAACAGACAAGGTCCTGGCCACCAATGGGATCATGCACACACTAGAACTCTATATTGTTCATACACAGGCTTCTAGTAAACTATTGGTGCAAGCCTGGATACATATGGAACCCAAGAGGATCCTATAAGATATCAGGAGTAGAACTATTACAACTCTGTACAAAACAATGCAGTAATATGGTCATGGAGATGAGCGCTAAAGCAAAATCAGCTGAATAATGTTCTTATATAAGCTACGCTAACACGTAAGATTTAGAAATCATCATATGACATATTTAGGAAATACTGAAGCGTTCAACGTACTAATTCACATATGCAAAAATTACCCTTGGGGTGCATTCAGATATGCTTCAGTAGCATGCCACATAGACAAAAACATGGGTGTTTTTACCCCACACTGCTGCAATTTTTCCATGAGCCTATTGTGCCCAAAGTAATTACAGGTGAGACATGAACCTGTAACATTTTTAATGGGTTCCATAATATCCACTAGTTGAGAATCACTATAGACCTCCTAAAGCAAAGAGACCTGACCACGGATTAACCAAACCAATTAAATATTTGACAGTATAACAGTAACAACATGCAAAATTATTATTGTCCAAGCAAATATGGCAGCCCCGAGTAAACATTATCCACAAACATATCAATACACTTACACCTAGGATACAGGTGCACAATGGGAAATAAATGACATGTATCTTACAGCGGCAGCACATGAAAGCTCTTCAGAGACAATGTTGACAGCTCCCCTTTAGTGTACAAATTGCCACAAATCTGCCGTATCAAAAGGCATCCAAAATAGAGAGGTTTTTGCAGTGGATTGTTTTAGTAATTGCTGTGGATTAGCCACAGCAGCGAATGAAAATCGTGGGGACACTGAGACTCAGCCTGGTTTCGCACACTGCATTTTTTTTGCAAATCCACCACTGCAACCATAACTAGATGCAGCAAGAATACAAAGTATAGATCCTTTCTTGACATTTTCCTTTCCTTTTGAACCCCTTTCTTATGAAAAACTGTCAAAAAAACCTATATTATTATAGAGTGTGCTGATAGCAGATGCACCAGAATTATTAAGGGGTCAGCCAACATGGGAAGTCCCATGAACCAGAATATAAATGTATGCCAGTTAGGATTTGGCATAGATTCCATGTCTACCTCATGCCAGTTTTCATGCCCAATCGCTACAGTAATGACTGATAGCATTATTTCGGGTCATTACTGTAGCGATTGGGCTGTTTTGAAGCTCACTGCATCATTACAGCAATGACAGTGGCTCCTATGCACGTGGTTAAGTACGGTTACTACGTCCAGCACACGGACGGGGCTCGGTTGTGTGAATGCACCTTAAACCAGATGGACTCACCTTTTTCCTTGCCCACGCTTTCCAAATTTCACAATAAAAAAAACCCACACTTAGGAGTTAGAATTGATAAAGTGGTACATCTTTGGTGCAAATAAAGGCCTTGTGCCAAAGATATTCAGCATCTATGCCAGTTTTCTAGTGTAGATGAAATTTTAAATTTGTCCCACTGTATGTAAAACCCACTCTTAAAGGGAACTTGTCACCATGAAAATGTTGTGTAACCTGCAGGCAGCATGTTAGGGGGCTTTCACACTTGTTCTCGGTCTCCGGTTTGTGCATTCCGCTGGGTTTCTGTCTTCAGCACCAGCAAAACTGGACAGCAGATGGAAACCCAGCGGTCAGTTTAAAAGCCCATTCACTTTAATGAATTTGTAAAGGTGACTGCCCATGTCCGGCTGCAGCCTGTCCACGGGGAAACCGTTTTCTTTAGCCAGACACAAAATCTTGCATGTTCGACTAAAAAAAACGGTTTCCCCGCGGACAGGCAGCAGGCAGATACGGGTGGTCACCTTTACAAATTCATTCAAGTGAATGGGTTTTGAAATTGACCGCCGGGTTTCCATCCCCTGTCCAGTTTCGCCGGTGCTGAAGCTGGAAACCCAACGGACTGCTCAACTGGACAAGTAAGAACCACCCCTAAGTTGCCGTTTATCCATTTATAACGCTATCCTTTTATGCTTACGCTAGGTTCACACCTGCGTTCTTCTTTTCGTTCTGTGCTTTCCGTCTTCTGCATGCCAGAAGATGGAAAGCACAGACCGGGTCCGGCCGTGAGCGGCGGTGAGCGTTTTATGCTCTCCGCCGCGAAACCGGATTTTTTTATCCGGACACAGAGTACTGCATGTCCGACTCTGTGTCCGGATTATAAAACCCAGTTTTGCGGCGGAGAGCATAAAACGCTCACCGCCACTCACGGCCGGACATCTCTCTCACCCATTCAAATGAATGGGTGAGAGAGACTCCTGCAGCTTTCCGTCTCCTGCCTCTGTTTTAGGCAGGAAACGGAAACCTGCAGTACGGAGAGGGCGACGCAGATGTGAACGAGTCCTCCGAAGGACAAGTTGAGCACAGTGGGCGATCCTAACAGTGACAGCTGTCTGTATGTATATTCACTGCTAGGACCGCACACTGGACTCTATTACTCCTAAACATAAAAAGAACAAAGGAATAAATAAAAGTTGACCTGAATGTTTACCCACAAAACTACCCATCAATTTGCTTAGCACCTCCTGTTTGGTGCTCTGCTGGCATCATGTTACAGATGTGTCTGCAAATGGGGCACATACCAGCAAAGCTGAACTCAGCACACTGTCAGCTTTCCAGAGGTATATAACACCATCATTGTTAGAGGACACAAAACATACTCTTAAAACAGTACAGCTTAAATCAGAAAAATGGGAAAATGCCACTATTTTGACCCAAGACCATAATAGGGTATTGATTCTTCAGTCACCTGACCCTTCCGTTCTGATCTATATTCTATACTTCCTACTTCATTAAAGGGGTTGTCCAGGCTAAAAATTTATTTTTTAATTAGGCCGAGGGAGGAGAAAAAAAATAAAAACAGAAACCCCACACACCTCTCCCCGATGCCTTTCAGCGCAGTCCAATCCTGAACGCCATTGTTTTCCTCCAGAAGAGTCCCCGTGCATAGGACCACTCTGGCCAATCAGCAGCCTCAGCAAAGGAAATGGGGTGTCATTACCTGTGACACCCCAGGTCCCTTAGTTAGGCTGCTGATTGGCCTCAGTTGTCACATGGTCGCTGAGGGCAATCAGCAGCCTTAGTGGAAGGGACACAGGACATTACAGCCGGCGAGGACTTCCGTAAAAGAAGACAGCTGAACAGCAGGATCAGACCGCCCTCGGAGGACACCGGAGCACTGGGAACAGGCTAGTATGTTTCTTTTTGTATCCCACAACCTTATTAAAAAATAAAATTTCAGCCTTGACAACCTTTTTAAGGACATCCCGCCATGAACATTAGACCACTGCAGCCAATTGTAACCTCAGTGATGTGGACAGGTCGGAGCTATAGCCAGTGATCGGTTGCAGCACATATCCATTTTGGAATGACATCTGCAGCAGGAGGTATAGACACCAGAATCAGACCGGGAAGCGTCTTACAACATTCTATGCAGATTCTGAATGCATGTTTTAAAGGTAGAACATATCTGTCTATACACATTGAATGGAATTCATCATATGATGATACTGTTAGTTTACGTTGTTTGTTGCAAGGCCCTTTCTTATGAGAAATGTGTGCCACAAGCTCTGATCCACGCGTCGCCTGCCACATTGTGTAACTCTTCTTGTGTGAGCGCTGGAAATCTATGTCAGTCCCTAGCTGGCGTAGATTTCCATTCTGGCGCAGGGACAGCTGACCAATTTGCCACAGCCTTTTCATAAATCTCTTGGCCCCTGCACCAGTTCAGCCCTTTATTAAGACTGGCGTATCCTGATGGCAGATACTGGATCTCGACATGCCCAATCTTTTTGTTGTGCTGGTAGATAAGTGCCATCAGAAGTGCCTGTCAATGTTTGTATGCGTTTTTGCGACGTGCATATACTTTCGGCTACATATACATGTTTATAGAGGAGACAATAGCCCACTGACAGCTCTAATGTGTATAGCTAGCATAAAGGCTAGTTCACACGTAGTTAATTTCTGGATTTTGATGTGGGATGCCACGTCAGAATCCGTACCAAAATGCACCTGTAGCGGCTTTCCGCTCTAGACTAGGCCCAAATGAATTGTCCTAGTCCAGAGGGATTGTCTTAATGCAGGTGCTGCAGCGGTTTCCGTGTCAAGATAGGGCGGTTTTTTAACCTGGATTTTGACGCGGATTCCACGTCAAAATACGGACCAAATAACTACGTGTGAACTAGCCCTAAGGCTTCATTCACATGAATCATATGCATATAGCCTTACACCTGAACGGCAAGTTTTGTGACTTTGCTTTTCTTCCCATAGAAGTTAAAGGGTTTTTCCAATAAACAGAATTGTCTACAAATTTAAATATAGTTAAGATTTAAATATTTTGCAAATATAAATAAAAATTTTACAGACTTTTAAAGAATTACCCGTCTCATCTTAGTGGTGACTTTTTTGGGGGCTGGATAGGCTACAACCTATGGCTACAACCTTGCACACAGGAAGTTTTCATGATCTGGCACTGTTCAGACACCCAGCCAGGACTTCCTTATTGTGGCCAGGTTGTCTTCTGGTAGAAGAGATGTCCACAATAAGGAAATCATGGCTGCGCTTCTGCCAAGTGCCAGGACATAGAAAGTTCCTGCATTATTGCATATCCAAGACACAAGGCTGTCCTCACTGACATGGTTAGAGAGAATCATTAAAACTCTGCTCATTTATTTATTTACAGTCACATAAAAAACAACTGTGAAATATTCTCCAAATGTAACTGTGGTCCTGTCCGTGAGATATGGAGGCTCCCTGTGACAGGCCGGGCTCTCAGTGTATGCCCTGCCTGAATGCCAGCACTACACACACACATGCCAAGCTATAGTAGCACAGGCTGGGTATAGTGTGACGGCGGCTCCTCCTGTCACTAGCACACACTCCCAGGCCTAGCACACAGGTGCTGCTGCTGTCACTCCCGGCCATGTATATAGTAGTGACTGTCAGCGTTACCTCCTCACACTCCTCCCGGCCGCTCGCTCTGCTCTCCAGCATCTCTATGAACTGCTCCCGGCTCAGCGCTTCTTCCCCTCGGCTTAGTCTCTCCTCCAACCAGCGGAGCAGGGCGCTCTGGTGCCGGGACACCACCGACTCCGGAGCCCCCACCTCCCTCAGCCGGGCCGCTGCCTCCCTCAGCCGGGCCTGCTCCAGTAATACATCGGGGGAGGGCGGCAGCAGCGGCGGGGAAGCCGGCCCTGGGATCCCCAACTGAGCCGGACCCTGCTGGCTGCCCGATCCAACTGTCGCCGTGTCCCCTGCGGCTGTTCCGTTCTCTTCCTGCTCCATTCCGGGCTCATCTTCGTCTCCGCTCCCGCCGCTCACCACATTCCCCATGATGATGGCGGCGCCGAGCAGTTCTGAGTGTCCGGAGGGCCTGTGAGGCCCGAGCCAGCCCCGTCTTCCCGGGCCTGGTCCCGCCCCGCAGCCCGCCCAGCACTGACAGCTCAGTCCTGACACCTGTCACCAGCAGCCTGGCTATGGCTGCCACCTTTCCTACAGAAGAGTAGCAGCCGGGTCAGTGGCGGCAATACCGGGGGTGCTGTGTGGTGCAGCTTCATGTAGTACATTCACCGGGTACAGCAAGGAGAGGCAGCATTTACCTTATTTACATAGGCCATGCCCCAAATCCAGCTGGCCTTCTCTTATTACCTGTAGTGCTAGAACTTCTTCCCCACTGCCCTACCTGATCACACCCTCTGCCCCATATGCAGTACTGCTGTGTGTGAATTCACCCTACAGATTCTGTGTAATCGCTTATGATTATCTTAGGGCTCGTTCACACTGGGCAAGAGGGGGCGGATTCTGACGCTGAATCAACCTCAAAATTCGCCCCCTCACAATAGAGGTCTATCAGGACCAAAATACGTGGTCACTAGCCCCGTGTGAACTAGCCCTTAAAAGGGTTATCTGCTGCCTCAGAATTGTTGTCCTATCCATAACATTGGCAGGTGTCAATTGTTGGGCCTTCTGTAGATCAGCCATAGTTTAGTGGTTTTGACTACTTTAGCCGTGTCACCATTACTCACAAGGAGAGCTATTAACCCCTTAGTGACCAGCCTATTTTAGACCTTAATGACCAAGCCACATTTTGGAAATTTGCCCTGTGTGACTTTATCAGTGAATAATTCTGTAACAGTATAGCGCATCCAAGCGATTCTGATATTGTTTTTTCGTGACATGTTGTACTTTACTGAGAAGGTAAAATTAGACTGATATAACTTGTGTAAATTTATTAAAATAAATTTTTTCAATGTTTTCCATTTTCAGCTGCGATATCTCACATATGCACAATAATACAGGGCAAAAAAGTTAGTAGTTATATATTTCTAAATGTTCCTTTTTGTGTTTCAAGCATATTTGAAATAATTTTAGCATATTTGAGTAATTTAGACAATTTAGAAGTTTATCAAGTTTATAAGCAAATTTTGGAGATTTTGAGTTTGTGATTTTTTCCTGTACCAAGCTATGTTTGCAGACAGGAATTGGTGGCATAATGATAGAGCTTCCCATTACCTGACCCAATTTGTAAAACTCGCCCCCTTCAGGTATTATTTGAGGGGTATAATGAGCATTTTGAACAAACAAATATTGTTTTGCAAGAATTATTACAAATGATGAAAAAAATTACATTTTTATTTTTTTCAAATATGTGTCATTTTAAAGCCAGTTTTTTTGCACACAACACATCAAAAAGAAGAAACACACCCCAAAATATATCACCCCACTTCTCCCGTGTTAAAAAATGTACACTTTGTGGCCTTAGTCCTATATACGCACGTACAGTAGGGCCTAAGAGGTAGGAAGGGCCAAATGGATTTCAAAACACAAATTTTGCTTGCAGATATTTTAGGCCCATTGCACATTTGAACAAGATTTCAGTTACCGAAGCAATTGAAAACCCCCATAAATGACCCCATTTTATAAACTAGACCCCTTAAGGTATTCATTGAGGGGTATAGTGAGTACTTTGACCCCATAAGTTTTTAGAAAATTTGCGTCAAACAAAAAAATGTCATTTTGTTACACAAAAGTGTCATTTTATAGGCAGGTTTTTTGCACTTAACACATGAAAATGAAGAAAAACACCCCAAAATAAATGACTCCATTTCTCCTGTGTTCAAAAATGTACACTTTGTGGCCTTAACTCTATGTACAGACGCCCGGTAGGGCCCAAAAAGAAGGGAGCACAAACTGGATTTCAAGACACAATTTTTGCTTCCAAATGTTTCAGGCCCATTGCGCATTCAAGCAAGATTTGAGTTACCAAAACAATTTAAAACCCCAATAAATGACACCATTTTATAAACTAGACCCCTTGAGGTATTCATTGAGGGGTATAGTGAGTATTTTGACCCCATAGGTTTTAAAAGAATTTGTGTCAAACAAAAAATTGTCATATTCTTTACACAAAAGAGTCATTTTAACCCTTTTGCTGCCAGGCACGTACACTGTACGTGCTCCCAAGGTGGCACTTCAGTAGCGGAGGACGTACTTAGTATGTCCTCCCTACTAATGCCGATATCTCTGGACTGCATCAACATATCTTGATGCTTTAAAATGCATTTTAAAGAAGAGACTCTCATCTTTAAAATGATACCAGGGACTTGATGATTTTACTTACAGTCTTGGAGCCATTCACTGTTGAAAACACTATTTGGCATTGAGATCCAACTGCAGATCGCAATTCCCGACAGCGTTTCAACAGTGAATTTCTCCAAAACTGTACATCCAATCATCGAGTTCTTGATATTTTAAAGATGAGATTCTCCTCTTTAAAATGCAATTGAAAGCATCAAAGATGATCATCTTTTTCCCCCCTGACGAAGCCACGGTAGTGGCGAAACGCGCGTCGGGGCGCGTTCACTACATGAAGGTCCACCCATAGGTAATTCATTACTTGGTATCATGTTATTTCACAGAATATTTGCACTTTAAAAAACTATGTATGTTATATATGCACTTTAGAAACTATGGATGTTTTACATATCCTTATATATATGTAATGTAAGTGTCATTTATTCATCATCAACCATTAGTATTCCATCTTGGGCCTTCATTGTTCTGTTTGGTTGTATCACCCCATTCATTATTTCTGTCTTATATATGTTTTAAAATGTATTTAAATAAAGCTTTATATATTTTTTGCTAAACATTTTCTGTGGCAGTGCACTTTTTTAGCATAGTGTTCTATTTACATTGCTTTGCCAATTTTTGCCCTATATTTAGTCGTGTATACTTATTTGTCTCTGATTGTCACATACAGTTATAATGTAATTCCCCCCTGAGCTTTTCTAGTGGGGTATTCTTATTTTATACCTCCTGAACATAACCAGGAAGTTTGTTGGCACTGTGACCCAGACGTTTACCATTGTCCAGGTCGCAAGCCAAAAAAAAAAAGTCGTACCAAACACTTACACAACATATACATAAAGTCGCAAATAAAGTTTACATTTCACCCAATCCCTGTCCTGTCTATACCTGAGCTTTCTACAGTAAAATACGTCTCTAGTGATGTCCGTTACACACTAAAATAATAGTAATAACGATTATCACTAGAGATGAACGTATAGATTGCTAAAATTATTATAGGGGGATGGAAAATAACATTTTTTTGTAAAGTCCTATTTAATTTGCATGCACAAAATGGGATGGCGCATTTCTGCGATTTTGGCGATTCTTTAACACCCGCCCCTGTAAATATATACATGTGTGGTATGTATGAACTCCTCACATATTGCAGTTTTATGGACAGTACATGATGTTTGCAGAAAGGGATTTCTTGAGCCGCACTTTAGTGGTAAATTTTAATTTTTGCGCAATTTTTGCAAGCAATCTCTGTTTGCGGCAAAGTTGAATGAAGGTGGTTGTATATATAAACTATTAAATTGTGTTTTTATATACGGTATGCTGTGTACTCTGAAAAAAGTTAGATTTTGGTATCACAGTCACAGTTTGGTAGGTGCAGTATAGCTTTTTATCATATTAGTGAACAACAGCAAAATCCTGCTTGTCTTCTGTATTCGTGTTTTTGGGAGTCCGAGCTCTTGTTGTAGTTGATGTTTGCGGTACATATAGTATATTTACACATTGTATACACCATAAGCTATTATTTTAAAAGTATTTTGTATATGAATGTGAGATTGAACATGAGTTTTAGGTGCAAATATGTGTTTTAGCGTATTTTTTCAAAAAATGATTTGTGTTGGTTGCAAAGTTGCATGAAGGTGGATGTGGCTATCGATGACCCATTAAGACATTTGTAATCTTCAGGTTGTCTACTTTCAAAAAATATATAGAGTTTAGGGGTTCACTTACTTTTCATGGTGTGTAATCCCTACATTTTATAGGATGATACTTTTTTAACATTTCCAGCTTCAAAGCAGAATTTTGTTCCTTCCAGTTCTAGCGATTTTCTGAAGACACGTGCATGCGGGTTCAGGCCATAGTGATATGTATGAACTCTGCACATGTTGAACTCTTATTTTTAGGAGGTTTGGTGCATTTAATTTTTTGTTTGGTTTCCGCTTTTAACAACTAATATACATTTATTTGCATTTTTTCATAAAACATTCACTTTAAATCAAAATTGCATGAAGGTGCTTGTTCGTATACAGTACCAAGTGGCATTCTGACAATGCTGCAGGTGTCTACTTTAAGAAAATATATAGGTATGGGGGGGTTGGATGCTTTTTTAACGTTGCAATTTAGGTTTGATTTGTCCATCTCAAAACTGTGAAAATTGCTCTGGCTACTGGAGGTGCAAGATTTCCAGAGACCCTTGGCAGCAAAAAGGTTAAAGGCAGTTTTTTTTTGCACACAAGACATGAAAATAAAGAAAAACTCCCCAAAATAGATGACCCCATTTATCCCTTATTCAAAAATGTACACTTTGTGGCCTTACTCCTATATGCGGATGCACGGTAGGGCCCAAAAAGAAGGGAGCACCAACTGGATTTCAAGACACAAATTTTGCTTGCAGATATTTCAGGCCCATTGCACATTCAAACAAGATTTACGTTACCAAAACAATTGAAAACCCCCATAAATGACCCCATTTTATAAACTAGACCCCTTAAGGTATTCATTGAGGGGTAATAGTGAGTAGTTTGACCCTATAGCCTTTTCACAGATTTTACTAACCTTGGGATGTGTAGGTTAAAAATTACTAAAATGTCCCTTTATCCCCAAAGTTTTCATTTTCACAAGGGGTTAAAAGAGAAAAAAAAAACCCACAGTTTGTTACACAAATTCTCCTGAACACGGCAATACCCCATATGTGGCCATAATCTGCTGTATGGGTACATGGTGGGGCTCAGAATGGAAAGAGCGCTATTTGGCTTTTGAAGGGCAGATTTTCCTGGAATAGTTTTCAGGTGCCATGTCGCATTTGCAGAGCCCCTAAAGTATCAATACAATGGAAACCCCTCAAAAGTGACCCCATTTTAAAAACTACACCCATCAAAGAATGTATCAAGGCATATTATCACTCTGAGCCTAAAAATGCTTCCCAAAAATTAATGTACAAAATGAAAATTGAAATTTTGAAAGAAATCTGCCATTTCGGTGCCCCATACATTGCACCCACTTTGTGTTGTCAGAGACCTGCACTCCTAAAACTATTAAGGGGCCATCCCGAGGGTCAAAAAATTATATATATGTGGGTGTAAACTGCTGCTTGGGAACACAGCAGGGCTCAGAAGGGAAGGAGCAGTGCGCTTTTTAGCTTTTGGGGTACAGATTTAGAGGGACCCTCTGGGCACCATGATGTTTTTGCAGAGCCCTGGAGGTTCCAGTAAACTGGAATTCCCTAAGAAGTGACCCCATTTTGTAGGGGCAATTTTAAGGTCTCTGCAAATGTGACATGGTGTCCAAAAACGAAGAATCTAAATCTGCACTCCAAAAGCACATATCACTCCTTCACATCTGCGCCCTGCTGTGTACCCAAATGGCAGTGTATGCCGACATGTATGACACTGGTGTACTCCGGATAACGTACTTAATGCCATATGTGGGTAGAAATGGCTGGGCACAGCCGGGCACAGAAGGGAAGGAGCGCTATTTTGGTTTTTGGAGCACAGTTTGGTTTTTGGACGTCACTTTTGCAAAGACCCTGAATTGCCAATAAAGTGGAATCCGCAGACATGTCACCCCATTTTGGACACTAGCCCACTGATGGGATTTATCAAGTGGCGTAGCGAGCATTTTTAACCCTTGAGGGTTGCATTTATTTAGTTTCCAGAAATGAAATCGCAACTGACAATGAGAAGTTAAAAATGAAATTTTTCCAGAGATTCGCCATTTTAGTGCCCGATATGTTGTGCCCAACTTATGTCAGCAGAGATACACACTCCAAAAATTGTTAAGCGGGTATCCCGGGCACAACAGCTTTCAGAGCGTTCATCTCTGATACAAGGAGGGCACAACATATTAGGCACTGAAATTCCTGGAAAAATTGGTATTTTCACTTCTCACAATCAGCTTCGTATTCATTTATGGATAATAAGTTATAGCAACACTTGGGGGTTAAAAATGCTCTCTGTACCCCTGGATAAATCCTTCAGGGGTGTAGTTTCCAAAATAAGGTCACATATCAGGGGATTCCACTTTACTGTCGTTTCAGCTCTGCAAAAGTGTCATGGCATCCAAAAACCAAACCGTCTGCGCTCCAAAAACCCAATAACCCTTCTTCCCTTCTGAGTCCGGCTGTGCCCTAATATCAGTTTATACCCACATATGACATTACGTACATTATCCCGGGTACACCAGTGTCATACATGTGTCATACATGTGGCATAAACTACAGTTTGGGCACACTGCAGGGCGCAGAAGGGAAGGAGTGCGATGAGGCTTTTGGAGTACAGATTCAGATGTTTGGTATCTGGACGCCATGTCATGTTTGTAGAGCCTGTAAGGTACCAGAAAAGTGGATTCCCCAAAGGAATGACCCCATTTTGAAAACTGCACCCCTCAAAGAATTTATCGGGGGGTGTAGTTAGTATTAGTATCCCAGACGTGACTGCACAGCGGATGGCGAAGAGGAAATATATAAGCAGTGCGGAGAACATTGCAAACACCAAATTCCCTACTATGTTCCAGTAACTCCTATGATTGGTTGAGTCACTTTGGGGGTCACTTTGGGGGTCATTTCTGGTGTCCGTTCCCTCATAAGGTGTAAATATGGGGTGTCCCCTGATATCCGCTCACACAGCTTATATATTCCCTTCCTGCGGCAGCCAGTTGTGTTCTAATGATTTGGCGATTTATGCGGGTTTTTGTCTTCACATTGCTGGATGCTATATTTTCTTTATTTTTCTGGTGACGTGGCCATATAAGGACTTGTTGTTTGCGGGATGAGGTGTATTTTGTAATGACACTATTTTTGGGTGCCTACAATCTATTGAGTACATTTTATTAACTCTTTTTTTGCTCGATTTAAAAAAATAAAATCAATTTTGGCATTAAGTTTTCCCTTTTAAATTTTTCGCCATGCAGCGTACAGTATAAGTAACATGTGTCCTTTATTCTGCGGGTCGGTACGGTTACGGCGATACCTCATTTATAGCATTTTTTTTATGCAATACTAATTCTGCAGAACAAAAACACATTTGGGGACATAAATCAGTGATTTTTGCATCGCCATCTTCTGAGAGGCGTAACATTTTTATTTTTTGGTTGACAGTGTTGGTTGGGGGCTTATTTTTTGCGGGACAACCTGTGCTTTTTATTGGTACTATTGTGGGGTGTATATGACTTTTTGATCACTTTTTATAGCATATTTTCTAAGGTGAGATGGTGAAAAATCACTACTTCCGGTGGGTTTTTTCCGTTTTTTTTCCCCGAAGTTTACCGTATACATTAAATATTATTTCAGTTTTATTGTACAGATTGTTACGGACACGGCAATACCAAATATGTATTGTTTTTATTAATTTTTAGGGTTTTTTTTTTACATAACTCATTTTCTATAGAAAAAAGGAGATTTTGGGGCTTTATAACTTTATTCATTTTTTTCAAAAGCTTTATTTATTTATTTTTCTCTTTTTATTTCACTTTTTTATGTGTCCCTCTTAGGACACTTGATTCAGCAATGATTTCATTGCTGAATCAGTATTACAGGCTGGAGACACAGGCTGCACGTGTCTCCAGTCTGTAACAGGAAGCCAAGCGATGTAGACGCATCGCTTGGCTTCCTGAGTTTGGGACAGGATCAACCAGGTAACGGGGGGGCTCAGGCAGTCTGGGGTCACTGGCCAGACCCCAGACTGCATGTTTTGTATATCGGCACCCCCCGATCTCGCCGCGTGCTGACTGGCACCATCACGGAACCGCTTCAGTTCTGTGATCATGTTTGATCACGGAACTGAAGGGGTGAAAAAAAAAACATCGGAGACCCCTTCGATGGGGGGTTATGGAGCAGGGTCTTAGCTGTAAGATACAGCTAAGACTTGCTCCAATTACGTGGGCACTGACAGGGAATCCTTCCCTGACTGCCCGACGTAGTTTTCCTATAGGGCAGTCAGGAAGGACCTGTCAGTGCCAACGTAGATTCCCTATGGGCCGGTCGTTAAGGGGTTAAAGAAGTTCTATCATTAGAATTCCTTTTTCAGGTAATAGCACATCAGAATAGCCTTAAAGGGGTTGTCCCATCACAAGGATCCTATCTATACTGCTTGCTAATGTAGATGTAAGACTTTTCCTAAATACACTGCTTCAGCAAAACTGCTTTGTTTGTCCACTATCTTACTTTATTCAATTCTTTGTGGCCACAGCCCTGACTTATCTGCTCATGAGTCAAGTGATGTATCTGCTGCTCTGAGGGGGGAGGGAGGAGGGGCTAAGTGCACGGGAGCGAGCCTGTGTTTCTAGCTATTCCTGTGTCTACACCATGTGACCTAGGTCCTGCTCTCAGATAGGGGAGAGGAGCTGCTTTCATTTCTTCTGTTCTCCCAGTTATCAGGCTAGCTAATTCAATTGTGTTCATTATGGCAGAGACAGGCAGTCTCTGTATGTAACACAGAATGGAGTTGCTGCTGCCTGTACTTCATAGTCCAATATGGGTGGGCGGAGCTACACGGGAATTTGGGGGCGGAGCTAAACGGCAGGTTGCATGTGAAACCACGCCCACCAAATGATGCAAGAAACCAGGAAGAAAGAAGATTTATAGAAGAAAGAAGAATACCCCTTTAAAGCACTGTCCACACCTAAACAAAAAACACTGCAGATTACTGATAGATGGTAAGCGGGTCCTGCCTAAATTCAATAGCAGTGAGCTTGAGACAAGATTAGGTGTGGTCGATATGTCATTAACCCCCTCACCCCTAGTAGATCTAGTGGCTTGCAGGCGTTAAAATCAATAATTTGATATAACTATAATGTCCTAGGAGTCTCTAGTGAAAGCCAAAGTTGAAAGGGGGGGTGGGGCTACACAACAAAAATTATTTTAGAACAACACTGTGGTCACTGTTAACCCCCTGCCACATTTGAGTGTGTCTAAAAACCTATACAAAAGCTAACCCTGCACAAGATAACGTCACAGATCAGCTTTTAGTGCAATCGTATCAATCACCTAACCCAAACATAGTATCAGTAAAGGCACTGACAAATAGCTGCTGGTCCTCACACTATATTAAACAGATCTCTCTATAGTGACATAGTGGAGTGGCATTAGCTTAATCCATGTGCATTCCATTGTATGTAAATACTTAAAGGGACCACATACCATCTGTTGCACTTCACTTTTACCCAGTCAGTTTGTATTTGTAGATTCCCCTTCTAATGTCCATCTTTTATATATGTGTATGATGTAATAAATAAAATTATGACAAGTTTATTGACCTAAACTGGATGTGTAGTATATTCCTTTTATACTAAGTGCCATACTCACGATTGCTTTTTTTGTGGATATTTATGTGTATGGTGAGGACACAGATTTCTTTAGGGCTTGGTATAGTTTAAAGGAACCCATGCATTTACGCATATACTTTAGGTTGCTTATTTTTGGTTGGTTGTCTATCTTTGACTTAGTGTAAAAGAGAGACCTGCTGTTAGCATTGGGGACCGCTGTATATACCTTACGCATTTCCAAGTTATTATTGCTATAACTGTTCATAAGAGGGGAGTACTTCTGTCTGTCTAGTATTCATTCTATCTATCTAACAAGAGCTGTAATGCCCCTGCTCCCCTTTCAGCACTAATCTGCGGCCTCTGATGAACAGTTACAGCTCTTCTTAGATAGATAGAATGAATACTAGACAAATAGAATTACTCACCTCTGATGAACAGTTATAGCAATCATAACTTGGAAACACGTAAGGTGTATACAGTGATCCCCATTGCTAACAGCAGGTTAGCATAGCCTTTGTCTAACATCTTTAGGGGGCATTCACACGGAGTAAAGTGGCGCTGATTCTGCCACGATAACTTGTGGCAAAATCAGTGCTGATAAAAAGACTCCTATTGCCTTCAATGGGTTCCATTTAACGCGCGGAACACATTGAAATCAATGGTTAAAAAGCGTTAAACGGATCCCTTTGAAGTCAATGGGTGTCTTTTTATCAGTGCTGATTTTGCCGCGAGTTATCGTGGCAGAATCAGCGCCACTTTACTCCGTGTGAATCCCCCCTTACATGCCATAGACATTATTGACTATCAGAGTTATCCATCCCTGACACTTTCAGCAGGGACCTGGCTATGTCAGACGGACTCCTGATGGGGATTGTGCAGATACACTGACAGTGTCTGTAAGATCACCATTGAAGAATATACAGTATATATGTCATGGAGCATCTACTGCCATTCCTCATGATGAATATATTTGTCATTTAGCAAGTAGGGGATAATGAGGTTACTGTGGAATCAAAGTAAACCATTGTTGCACTTATAATAAAGGAGACTACCTAAATTATATAATATGCCAATATCAGAAAAATGACAACAGAAGAGAAACAAACTACAGTGAAAGTATACACTGGATACACTGGTAAACCCGACTGCATGTGATTGCTGTGAACTGTCAGACTGCTCTGGTATATGGGATTAGTGGTAACCACATACTGCCATAGTGTGTACGGGCATCCTGATAAGTTGTTTCATGTCTTACTAATCAATCTATTGTTTATTTGAGATCAAGCATTATAACAAGCATTATACCGAAGATAGAGATGGAGCAGCTTCACGTTGCGTACTGGAAGACCAACAAGAAACTATCCATACAAAAATGCTCTGCAAGGTATTCCAGTAACATTATACTGTACACTTACAATACTAACATGATCAGTGTTATGAGGCTCCCTATCCTCTTCTAGAAAAAAATAATGTACCAGCAAACTATGCATTGTGTAAAACCATTTGACTGATGAGCTTTTATATGGTCACAATTTTTGATGATTTGTAAAACTCTTCGATACATTATGTCATCATATGCAGTGACATATAATATTGCTTTTCTTATTCTGCTTCTGAGAATTGAATGGACTGTACAACATTTCAGACACTGCAAATGCTTAGGTGCCAAGCTCGGAGTTGTACTCACACTTAAAAATATGACTCATATCCTATACAAATCCCTAATGACGAAAGTCGCCCCTGCGAATTAGTAAAATGGCATGTGACTTTCAGAGGTGAGAACTAGTAAGTTCCACAAAGACGTTTACATGAGGTTTTGCTCTGAACACTTTAATACAGGACCCAGTGTACTTAGTTAACCTCTTTTCTGTAGTATGAATGAGTAGTGAGATTTATACCAGAACCTGACTTTGTGATAACAATTTTTCAGGTAAATGCCCTGTACAGTAAGGGTACATTCACATGGAGGGAAATGGTGCTGAATTTGGTGTGGAATTTGGGTCAGATTCAGCGCTGAAAAAAAGCCTCCTATTGATTTCAATGGGTTCCTAGCAGAAAAGGGAACCCATTGAAGTCAATGGGAGGCTTTTTTTTTCAGCGCTGAATCTGATGGGGATTCCACACCAAATTCAGCACCATTTTCCTCCGTGTGAATGCACCAAAAGGGCTTCTTCACACGGAGTTTTTTGCAGGCAGATTTTACGTGGAATCCGACTCAAAATCCACCTGCAAAAAAAGGCTCCCATTCATTTGAATGGGACATTGTTTTTTCCCTGCTAGCGTTTTGTTTCCGCTAGCGGGCCTAATCATGAGCGGAATGCTGCGACTGAATGCTGGTGCAAGGCATCGGCATCCCGTCGTGGCTAGCCGTGCAGAATTCACGCGACGGAATTTGGTTTTTGCTATGTTAACATACCCTAAGCGTTCAACTGGTGTTATTCATTAAAGGGAGCCTACCACTTCCACAAGTGTATTCAGCTGTCACCACTGTTACAGAGTACAATACAGTGAGAAACAATATATCCTTGTTATGAATGTAACTTTTGTAAAATTGGAGAGAAATAACTTTAGGCCCGGGGCCCCCTGTAGAATAAATATATCTGATGCGGACAGAAACCGCCTTGTTTTTGTAAATTGGAGCATGTCAATTATTCCTACGGAAACAATGGTAAAAACAACAACAGGTACATGCTGGGGTTACTAACTATTCTTATTAATGTCAGGCATTTGGGGTTATTAATTTAGTTTTAGTAACTCCATATGTCTCACATTAATAGCAATTAACTCCATCATGTCCCTCACATTAATCCCTGTGTGGCTCACATAAGTGTTACTGATATGTGAGACATATGGAGGTACTAATAAACGACCTATTAAAATATTTACTTAATTATTGCTTCCATATGTCTCACATATCAGTATCCCATATGTAAAGCACATGGGTTAATGTGAGGGACATGATGGGGTTAACTGCTATTAATATGAGGCACATGGAGTTGCTAACCTGTAATGCACATGACCACGATTTTTATCCACAACTGTGGATAAAAGTACAGACCTATACATTTCAATTGACCCATATATACAGCCATTTTTTTGTGGTTGTGTATCTGGGCCAAATTGAAGAGCTGAAAATTATGGAGCAGGTCCTATATCTGTCCTATACATACCCTATATCTGTCTGTATTTGTGGCCCTGTCAATTTATTTTGATGAGGTTTATTTCAACGAAAGCTAAAAATGGCTACAGAAGGAATGGGAAATATATAGGAAGCTTCTTATACGTCTACCTTCTGCTCAATGTACTCCTAACTTAAGCTCAGAAAAACGCAACAAAAAAAGCTGTGTTTCCACAATGTGGGGGCCTCAGCCTTAGGCTAAAGACCCACATTGCAGAAACAGCTTTTTTCGTTGCAGATTTTGCTGTGTTTTTCCAGCCGAAGACAGGAGTGGATTGATCAGAAGGGAGACATATAAGAAACTTCCTATATATTTACCACTAGCTTTTACCCGCGACTTCGTCTGCGGTGATTTGAGTATTGGGCGGACACAGACGTGTGAAACTGTAAAAGTGCTTTAAAAAGTTTGGTGGGCTAGCAAACGTGATTTGATGTGTTATATTGTGTATGTTGTGATACAGACAATGTGATGTGTTATACAGCCTGTGTACAGGAGTATATATGTATCAGGTACTGTATATAGCAGTGATAGGTAATACATGTAATTATATAGTATATACAGCCTGTGTACAGGAGTATATATGTATCAGGTACTGTATATAGCAGTGATTGGTAATACATGTAATATATAATATATACAGCCTGTGTACAGGAGTATATATGTATCAGGCTCTGTATATAGCAGTGATAGGAGATACATGTAATTATATAGTATATACAGCCTGTGTACAGGAGTATATATGTATCAGGCTCTGTATATAGCAGTGATAGGAGATACATGTAATTATATAGTATATACAGCCTGTGTACAGGAGTATATATGTATCAGGCACTGTATATAGCAGTGATAGGAGATACATGTAATTATATAGTATATACAGCCTGTGTACAGGAGTATATATGTATCAGGCACTGTATATAGCAGTGATAGGAGATACATGTAATTATATAGTATATGCAGCCTGTGTACAGGAGTATATATGTATCAGGCGCTGTATATAGCAGTGATAGGAGATACATGTAATTACAATGTGATGTGTTGTATTGTGTATGTCGTGATACAGACAATGTGATGTGTTATATAGTGGAAAGCTATATGTAAATGTGAGTGAGTAGAGTGAGAGCTACTCCTGAGGTGACAGTAAGGAGTGTGCAGGCAGGTTAAGGCAGGAAATGCCAGGCAGTGTGTGTGAGTCTATAGCTGGGGCTAGGAGTCCTGCTTTTGTGAGTCTCCTGCTAGGAAGCCATGTTGTTTAATGGCACAAAAAGTAGCCTGTGACTCAATCCTAAGGGAAAACTATGTTTGTGGAAAATTGCATGCAAATCCGTCCAGGCGTTTTAGCGTGATTGAGGAGCAAACATCCAAACTCACAAACATCCAAACATCCAAACACACAAACTTTCACATTTATAATATTAGTAGGATTCCTTTTGTAGCCATTCTTGGCTTTGACGGAAAAAAAAAAACGCAGCTAAATCTGCAACAAAAAAGCTGCATTTTTGCAATGTGGTGCCTCAGCCTTAGTGTGATTCTATTGGGTGGTGACACTGTAACCAGATGCAATTATAGCCAAATCCAGTTCCTGGGCACCAGTGACCAGTCACTTTCGTGTAAGTATGACACCCATTAATTCCTGGCTGGGGTTTTGCTGTTACTGCACCGCCAAGAATTAAATGTCAGTAAAAAAAAAAAAAAAAATCCGGCCTCCTCCACCCCTTAATAGCCGGCCAACTCGCACCTTTTCCTCTCACCCATGACAGTTCTGTAATGGACAAGAGGAAATCCTAATACCGGCAAGATTTTTTCTTTAATGACTGTATAGAGAGTATAACTCTGTATACAGTATTAAAAATACCATAGGCATGTGATCATCTGACTTCTTCCAACTCATGACAGCATCATAAGGCGCTATCATAAATTTGAGGAAATCCACTTACCGGTGTAGTACACATGCCCATGATTAGACAGGTCCTACTACTGCTCCTACTTACCACCGTCAGCTGTGCAGGTCTTCTACTAGCTGGGTCCATTAGCGATGTCCAGTGGTGTCTTCCTTAGCTGTGTCCTCTTCCTTGAAGATGATTCTCTTCAGTCCAGTGCCAGTCTTCGGTATTTTTGAAGAAGATTCCTGTCTTCGGTCTGTCTGTCCGTCTTCTGCCAGGAGCTCAGGGGAAATTTGCTCTGGTGACACTAGAGCCGGTGTCTTGCAGAGGATTCATCAGGTGATGAATGAGAATCCTCTGAATTTGGCTTGATCTTTTGCTGGTATTCGTCTTTTCTTAGCCTCTGCTTTCTCCATTTTGGCCAAGTTGAAGCTTTTGGCGTCGCCACGAGGTACTGTTGGCTCTGGGATGTATGGTGGGGACATCCGGAGCGCTTCCACAGAGGCCCAATGAATATCCTCGAAGAACTGATGGCTTCGGATGTTGCCATTCACTCCTAAGCGCCTTGCAGGATCTTTCAGGAGGAGCTGAAAATGAGAAATAATATTAAGAATATCTACAAATATCTTGCACACACACAAAAAATACAATCTCATTATTAATACAATGATGGTATGATGACCAGTGTGATAATATTTTTCCATAATACAGTGGTGGCATACTGACCTGTGTAATGATGTCTTCAGCGCCGGAGGGCATTGAGGTGTACTGTGTGGGATGGTACGTACACTCACTGGTAAGCATCATATTTAGGATGATGCCAAATGAATACCAGTCCACTCCGGCGCCATATTTCTCCTCTGCGAGCATCTCGGGAGCGATGAAGCCTTCAGTTCCAGCAAGTTCGGTGGCTGTGCAGTCTTCAAACATGTTCTCCAATGCGAGACCGAAATCCGTGATCTTTATGTGGCCCGACTCAGCCACCAAGATGTTCTCGGGCTTGAGGTCTCTGTGGATGACGCCTTTGTGATGTAGAAATTGGATTCCACAGACGAGCTCGGCAGCGTAGAATCTTGCACTGGGGATGTCAAGCCGCCCCTTCAGCTGCAGGAGTTGATCGAAGTCTCCGCAGCTCATATACTCCAGGCCTAGTAGAATAAGCATCTTCGTCTGAAATGCAAAGGCCGGATGGATGAGGAAGGGGCTCCCAGCTGCCAGCCGTAGGACTCTATGTTCAACCCACAAATCCTCCTCGTTGCTAGAAGACAGGAGGGATCTTTTGCTGATGATCTTCACAGCATACATGTGTTGGTTCGAAGCATCCTCAGCCAGAACGACTTTTCCAAAACTTCCTTGCCCGAGTATACGGTGGAATATCAATCTGTCTCTGATGTTGCCGGAGATTGCACTTCTAGAGCAGGTTGGCCGGACGCCGCTGTCCTCTGTTAAAGGGGAAAATAATAGGAAAAATAAGAAGACAATTAAAACATGGCAATAGAAATTCTCTATTTATATCTCTGTTAATAATATTAGTGGAACCATCTTATTTTGATATCAAAACCTGGGGATTATACAGAGAAGCACTCTGTTACATTGACAATACTAAACTGTTAATGCAGATGGGCCCATGGGGATTGGAACCGCCAGTCTTTTGACCTACAACTCCACATAACCAGACAAATGTCATTTTTAACTGTATCTGTGTCCTCAAAACCTGGAGGTAAGGACATTTTTGTACTATAAGGGAGTATTAGCTTGATCAAAGGTATGGCACTATTTTACTCTCCATGCGCATTATCCTACCTCCATGTACTACACCACTGTCCTCCCTCCATGTACCACACCGCTGCCCCCCCTCCATGTACCACATCGCTATCCTCCCTCTGTGTACCACACCACTTTCTTCTTTCCATGTACCACACCATAGTCCTCCCTCCATGAACCAAATCGCTGTCCTCCTTCCATGTACCACACCACTGCCTTCCCTCCTTGTACCACACTACTCACTTTTCTCTTTCTACTATATCACTGTCCTCCTTCCATGTACCACACCGCTGTCCTCCCAACATGTACGACACCACAGTCCTCATTCCATGTATTACACCACTGTCTTCCCTCTCTGTACCACACCATAGTGCTCCCTCCATATACTACACCACTGTCCTCCCTCCATGTACCACAACGCTGTCCTCCCTCCTTGTACCAAAACACCATTTTTAGCTTGGAAAATTCACTTCATCACTGAAAAAAGCACTGTATACCTGAAGCCACCACTAGAGGGAGCTCAGTCCATAGGATTTAATACAGCTGTCATAGAGCTCTATAGAAAGTGTAAAATTTCTGTGCCGTGAGCTCCCTCTCCTGGTGGCTACTGGAAAACAATTTCATTCTGTTGGGAAGCTGGAGAAGGTGGCCTGTGCCATGTGTCAAACACATGCCCCATAGCAGCTACCTAGTCCGTTTTTAGAACAAGGGGGTTAAATCCATCGAGAATAACAGTGAAGGCAGACACATTCCCTACTACAGTCATTTCAAAAAAGAGTGCTGGTGATAGCTAAGTGCTGTATTTCCAGAATTCCTACTGAAATGAATGGAGTGCGGGTGAGTCTGCATGTAATGCTATACATGAGTCCCCCTGCGAACATCCGGTTGACGCATGCGCAAAGGAAGGGCGGCAAGAAAATTTCCGGTTTCTTAGTGATTTAACCAGGGCTGGGTATGTATGGTCCTCGAGTTACGACGAGCCTGCTACAGAACCTCATTTTCTGAATGCTATACAGTGTATAGCATTCGGCAAATGAAGGCTGATTGTGTAGCAGGCTCGTCCTTGCTACGAGCAGGTAAATATGCTGTTACCAGTTGACTTTTTCTCATTGAAATGAATAGACCAGCGTTGATTGGCCAGTGGCCAGTGATTTGGCCAATCAACGCTGGTTCTGCCAGAGGCTCGTCTGAGGAGGCGGAGTCTAACATCGGACTATTCATTCCAATGAGAAAAACTCTTGCCTGCCCGTGGCAAGGACGTGCCTGCTGCAGAATCAGTGTTCATTTGCCGAATGCTATACATATATATAGCATTCGGCAAATGAATATATATACTGTATAGCATTCAGAAAATGAGGTTCTGCAGCAGGCTCGTCGTAACCACGAAACAGTATGCCTATACCCCTGCTAGACATGGCAAACTCTCAAAACCGGAAAGAGATCTTCGACCGGAAATAGGAAGGGCGGGACATAATCCTTTGTTATTGTTGTCAAAGGGGGACTCATGTATATGCTCGATGGGAGTGAAACAACCCCCTTTTTTAGCATTGGGGGGGGGGTTTCTGACTGCAGTGATCAACAGTTTATGCTCTCTCCTATGGAAAGCAGATACACCTATACACACAGATATATACATATACACAATTATACATAGAGACACATATACAAATACACACAAATGCACACATGTACACACACACACACACACACAGCCACATATACATACAGGCAAATCTTTATGTGACTCTTCTCATTCATTAAGCAGTATTGTTACCTATTATCAAACAACTGTGGGTTTTATTTACATACATAATATTACTGTGTGTAAGTGATATTTTAAATAAAAGTTAAAGGGATTCTACCACTAAAACACTTTTTTTTCTAGTTACCACGTCGGAATAGCCTTTAAAAAGGCTATTCGTCTCTTACCTGTGGAAGTGCTCTCCGCCGCGCCGTTCGTTCAAAATACCGGTTTGTACCGGTATGCTAATTAGTTCTCTCGCAGTGATGGGGGCGTCCCCATTGCAGCTCGAAAACTGACCGCAGCGCCGCCTCTCTGGTCTTCGGTGTCCTCCCCTTGCCTCTTCAGCGTCTGTCGGACGCCTGCGCAGTATGCTCTCTGTTCGGCGAAGATTGCCGAACGTACTGCGCATGCGCGAAAGTGCGGTGCCCGCACTATGGCTGGGACCGCAATTTTGCGCATGTGCAGTACGTTCGGCAATCTTTGCCGAACGGAGCGTACTGCGCAGGCGTCCGACAGTACGCTGAAGAAGCAAGGGGAGGACACCGAAGACCAGAGAGGCGGCGCTGCGGTCGGTTTTCGAGCTGCAATGGGGACGCCCCCATCACTGCGAGAGAACTAATTAGCATACCGGTACAAACCGGTATTTTGAACGAACAGCGCGGCGGAGAGCACTTCCACAGGTAAGAGACGAATAGCCTTTTTAAAGGCTATTCCGACGTGGTAACTAGAAAAAAATGTGTTTTAGTGGTAGAATCCCTTTAACAAAAAAACCCTGACAACTGTTACTAGATGATATTGTCATTTTGTCAATAAAGTTTACTATTAGAAATAAAAAAAAGCAAAGCATCCATAGAGGAGACATGGAGGAGATTGTGGAGCTGTTAGGCTACAGACATGGTGAGGTGTTGTAGTGATATATTGTGGATGTTCTGCTCCTCAAATTACTATTCGCCTGTCACATACCTGGACAGCACTAACTGGATACCAGAGGTCACATGATGTGTCTGGTGGGTCATGACTGAGACTATGACTGATTTAAAGGGCCGTACACTCATAGGAGGCTTGTAAGTGAACATGAAGTTAACAAGAGGGTTGTTTAAACTATAGTTGCCAATCCACCCAGGAGACGGGCATGATCAGACACAAGGGGGCATAGTTGGTGGGCATTCCTGGGTGTGTAAAGGTGTTGTCAGTTGATTTGTGGTTGGACCAGGGGGAGGGGCTAAAGTTTCCAACATAAAGGGGTTTCTAGGCCTATGATATTGAGCTTCACTTCCTCTTCTCAGAAAGTGACATCATATCTATGCTGCAGCTCAGTCCCATTCAAATGAGTAGGGCTCAGCAGTAGCATGGTTATGTGACCAACAGATATGATACCACTGCCTAAGAAGAGGAAGTGGAGATCAGTATCCTAGTCCTGGACAACCCCTTTTAGACACTTATTTGTCTTAATAAGTTATATGGGTGGGGTAACATGCACCTTGAAGGGGATGTCCAGGCCTATGATAGTGAGCTCCACTTCATCTTTTCAGGAAGTGACATCACACTCCTGATATAGCTCAGTCCCATTCAAATGAATAGAGCTCAGCTGCAGCATTGTCATATGACCAACAGACGTGATGTAATTGCCTGAGAAGAGGAAGTGAAGATCACTATCCTAGTCCTGGACAACCCCTTTAAGATGAATGCTACCTCACCTATATAACTTATTAAGTCCAGGTATATGATATTGAGCTCCAGTTCCTCTTCTCAGGCAGTGACATCATAACCATTTGATACGTGACCCTGCAGCAGCTAAGCCACATTCATTTGAATGGGACTGAGCTGCAGCTTGGCCATGTGACCAAAGGACATGATGTCAATTCCCGAGAAGAGGAAGTGGGGCTCAGTATCATATACCTGGTTAACCACTTTAAAATGTGAACAGACATCTAACATTCCTATTAAGTTGCATGTGCAGACAGCTGAAATTTCAGTCATATAAACCAGTCACTATAAGCATAACCATACAGTCAGTATCAGTGAGTGATGCATCATGTGAACAGGCACTTAGTATCCTCCACTATATTGCATGCACTTACTGCTTGATTTCGGTAAAACAGAACAGCATGGATATACGTACAATGACATGAGTACATGACGCATGGTGTGAACAAATACCGAGTGTCCTCGGCATGCAATGCCTTGTGTGAACAGCCGCTTAGAATACATACACAGGTAACGCAAATCTTCAATGAATTAAAACAGTCATTATAAGCATAAATATACGTGGAGTAGCATCAATAAATAACTTGTCATGTGAACGCGCATCTAAAACCACCACAAAATTGCACACACTACTGCTATAGCTCAGTCCCATTCAAATGAATAGAGCTCAGCTGCAGCATTGTCGTATGACCAACAGACGTGATGTCATTGCCTGAGAAGAGGAAGTGAAGCTTACTATCCTAGTCCTGGACAACCCCTTTAAGATGAATGCTACCTCACCTATATAACTTATTAAGTCCAGGTATATGATATTGAGCTCCAGTTCCTCTTCTCAGGCAGTGACATCACAACCATTTGATATGTGACCCTGCAGTAGCTGAGAATGATTTATTTGAAAATATTAAAAAACATTGATACAACACAATACAAAAGACATAAACATATACATATAAGGGGACCAATGCTACCTGTCAAAGAACATACGTGGTAGTTGAAAAAATGTGTAAATATATGACAAAAATGTAGTCCAGCAATAAAGTATGGTGATAAATGATAGCCTTTAGCAGAGAAATCAACATAAGTGAGTGTTTATATGTAGTGAAGTCATAGTGACAGCTTTCATATGGGAGTTAGTATAGCAAGCTCTGCATAAGGACAAGTGTAAAAAATACTGTGGATGCTGGAAAACAGTGAAGTAAATGAAGTCAGATCATGAGGGATAGTACATACCACGATAAGAACACGATATGTACTATCCTTCATGATCTGATGTCATTTACTTCACTGTTTTCCAGCATCCACAGTATTTTTTACACTTGTCCTTATGCAGAGCTTGCTATACTAACTCCCATATGAAAGCTGTCACTATGACTTCACTACATATAAACACTCACTAATGTTGATTTCTCTGCTATAGGCTATCATTTATCACCATACTTTATTGCTGGACTACATTTTTGTCATATATTTACACATTTTTTCAACTACCACGTATATTCTTTGACAGGCAGCATTGGTCCCCTTATATGTATATGTTTATGTCTTTTTGTATTGTGTTGTATCAATGTTTTTTAATATTTTCAAATAAATCATTCTTTTACATATGATGATTCCATTGTCCATGTTCTCGATATATTTTTTTGGATTATCATTTAAAATTTGTTTGCCTTTAGTTGTTTTTTTGTATTTTTCCTGCAGTAGCTGAGCCACATTCATTTGAATGGGACTGAGCTGCAGCATGGCTATGTGACCAAAGGACATGATGCAAGTCCTAAGAAGAGGAAGTGGGGCTCAGTATCATATACCTGGATAACCACTTTAAATTGTAGGCAAAAAAATATGGAGTCATTGAAATAAAGCATTATGTGAACAGACATCTAACATTCCTATTAAAGGGGCTCTATCAGCAAAATCATGCTGCTAGAGCCCCACATATGCGTGCATAGCCTTTAAAAAGGCTATTCAGGCACCGGTAATGTTATATTAAACTACCCCCCCGTTTTAAAATAATAACCTAAAAAAGAATGTGCTCTACTTACGGAATGTGCATGCTGGGCGGGCATTCAGGGTGTGTCTTCATCTTCCTCCACGCCTCTTCTTCCTCCGATGTCCTCTGGTCCCGTCCTCCTCCGGCGCTTGCTCGCGGACACTGATAAAAAAAAAATAACTTGGCGCATGCGCAGTAGCACGCGGCTTCTACTACGGCTACTGCGCATGCGCCCAGGCTATCACTGTCCGTTCGCGAGCGCTGGAGGAAGACGGGACCGGAGGACATCGGAGGAAGAAGAGGCGTGGAGGAAGATGAAGACACACCCAGAATGCCCGCCCAGCGTGCACGTTCCGTAAGTAGAGCACATTCTTTTTTAGGTTATTATTTTAAAACAGGAGGGTAGTTTAATATAACTTTACCGGTGCCTGAATAGCCTTTTTAAAGGCTATGCACGCATATGTGGGGCTCTATCAGCATGATTTTGCTGATAGAGCTCCTTTAAGTTGCATGTACAGACAGCTGAAATTTCAGTCATATAAACCAGTCACTATAAGCATAACCATACAGTCAATAATATCAGTGAGTGATGCATCATGTGAACAGGCACTTAGTATCCTCCACTATATTGCATGCACTTACTGCTGGATTTCCATCAAAGTGACCAGCATGGGTATATGTACAATTACATGAGTACATGACGCATTGTGTGAACAGATACCCAGTGTCCTCTACAGTCTGCATGCACAGAAAGGGAAAACTTCAACCAAATAAAACATTTATTATAAACATACAAATATACATGCAATGCCTTGTGTGAACAGGCGCTTAGAATCTATACACAGGTAACGCAAAACTTCAATCAATTAAAACAGTCATAAATAGCATAAAAAACATAAATATACATGGAATAGCATCAATAAATAACTTGTCATGTGAACATGCACCTAAAACCACCACAAAATTGCATCAAACTAGCAAATAGGCCCAAAAGGCAGTTCATAATGTATCACAGATTAAAAAATGTTTTATGAAGCGAAAGAGGGACCGTCCTCCTTGTGGAAGATGAAAGGAAAACCGCGCTCGCCCAGGTACAATGAAAAGACTTTATTTTGCACAACGCGTTTCGAGCATACTGCTCTTTCTCAAGTGCATATGATCAACCTTCCCTAGTTGAGGGTTAGTGCTAGCACTAACCCTCAACTAGGGAAGGTTGATCATATGCACTTGAGAAAGAGCAGTATGCTCGAAACGCGTTGTGCAAAATAAAGTCTTTTCATTGTACCTGGGCGAGCGCGGTTTTCCTTTCATCTTCCACAAGGAGGACGGTCCCTCTTTCGCTTCATTGCCTTGACGTCTTGCAGGCGTTCTTTCCAGCGGCTGCCCGTGTCCCTATTGCTTCCAATATTATACGTCATAGAGTTGTTGTGTCACACACAACTCTTCCAGGTGAGCGGACAAATTTTTTGCTTACCTACTTTTTACCCATCATTTCTACACATTGGTCGGCTCGGTGCCCCTCTCTCCCTTAAAAAATGTTTTAGTCCAGGAAACCCCTATAAATGGAGTCTGTCCAGTCCAAAATGTCTCCAAACCAATATGCACTTGTCAGATAATTTGCATGGCCATAAGAAGATGATCATCTCTGCATCGCTTTACTGGTTTGTGGACCATATTATAGGGCCCTTCTTGGCTCTGTTAGGGTGCATTCACACTACGGAACGCCAGCGTGTATCACAGCCGTACACGCCGGCATTACAGCAGGGCTGCCGGACACTTCCCATTCATTTCTATGGGAGCCGGCATGCAAGCGCTCCCCATAGAAATGAATGGACTGCTTTTTTCCATTCATTTCTATGGGGATCGCTCGCATGTCGGCTCCCATAGAAATGAATGGGAAGTGTCCGGCAGCCCTGCTGTAACGCCGGCGTGTACGGCTGTGATACACACTGGCGTTCCGTAGTGTGAATGCACCCTTACTGTGTTTTGGAAATGATAGATTTTATTTCATGGTAAATGCCCTAGTACCCCTAGTATCTAAATACCCTGACCAAGGCAGAATGCCATGTTACTACCGCCAGCTAACTTAGCCCCCAGGGTACATGCCCCACTAGCACTCTTCCTCCTTACCCCCTAGTCATAGTACAGCTGTAAAGGTGAAGTGTAAATCTAGAATATTCTTACTTCTGGTTGTCTCAGTGCAATAGAACTGGAGAGGTGCTAACCTGATACTACCAAAATAGCCCTATAAATAAATTATATGTATGTATGTGTGTATGCATGTATGTATGTGTGTATGTATATATATATATATGTATGTATGTATGTATGCATGCACCTACCTGAGACTCTCTGGTCTTCGGGCCGGTCTTGGGGCTTCTGGACATCTTCACCGGCCTTCTGTGCTTCAGTTGAAGAGGTCTTCATAAATCTTCTCTTCTTGGCACATTTCCGGTGAGTAGTCACATCTTCCTTCTCATCCTGAATCGTAGAAGACATCTTGGGGGAGCCGGGTGGGACAGTTCTTTTCCTCTTCTTAGATGTCTTCGTATCTTCATCCAGTAGGGTCAGGACGGTACATCGCTTCTTCTTTCCTTCCTTCCTGATGATGAAGTCCTTTTCTTCATCCTTCATGTCCTGCTCATCAGCCGATGAGGACAGGACAGCACGCCGTTTTTTTGGTGCTTTATCCATGACGCTCTGTACATCAGCCGATGAAACAGAGGTAGGTCTTCTTCTCTTCACTCTTCTTCTCCTCAAAACAATCGCCGCTTCCTCCAAATCCATGAAAAACGCTTTCGAAATAGTCAGTCGATCCTCCAACGTCGCCAATCAAATCCAACTGTCACTGTCACCTGCCAGTCACCGCTCATGCACATACATCAGAATGGCCGCACGGCTGGCACTGGTCAGGTGATCAGTAACTGACCATTACAGCTCAGCCATTGACTTATATTATACATTATACATGAACTGATATGTTCTAATACATTGTAATGGATTTCATTTTAATTCATAGCAATGTAAATGTGGCACAAACATCTGCCATATTTATGTAAGATGTGTTCTGTGACATGTATGACAACTGTAATACAAATACATTACATGGGAAACATGTAATGGTTACGCTAAATACAATGCGGTGAGAAATGGCCAATATATTATCTAGCATGTACCATGGGGTGAAATTTGGTGGGATTTGCTCCACAATTTGCTTTGTGAAATATAATTCTATACACTATTGATTTATGAGCCCATTTTATCCCTTTTAGGGCTCATTCACACTACGTATACGGCAGCTTATTCTGAACGTAAAACACGTTCAGAATAAGCGGCGTATAAAGCAGTTCCATTCATTTCTATGAGGATCCGGCATACGAGCGCTCCCCATAGAAATGAATGGGCTGCTTTTTTCACTACGAGCGCTCCCATTGAAGTGAATGGGAAGAGCTGCGTGTACGGCTCGGCATGAGCTGCCGTATACGTAGTGTGAATGAGCCCTTACTGAGATTTGTGACAAAACCAATAAAAGTTATATAAGTTGCTCCCCTCAGGAAACTGACCATTGTTTATAAGCAGAGCTGGGATAAGGAGTTGGAAATGTAGACGGCCATCCAGGATACTAGGGGGTGTAAACTCCTAAATGTAGGCCACACATAATTGATTGTGGGGGGCCAAGATACAGTGCATGGTATCAGAAGCAGAGTCTCCAGGCCCTCTATAGTGCTGGGAACCATTACTGCAGCTCATAGACATCAATAGGAACTAAGCTCGTTCACAAGGGCACAGAGGGGGAGGATTATGGTGTGGAATCCACATCATAATTCGCCCCCTCACAATGGTGGTCTATGTAGACAGCTAGCGTTACTTTTTTTGTTAGCAGTTTTTTGCCGCTAGCAGAAAAAGGAAGCGTCATGACCTTTCTTGAGGCGGATTCTGCCTCAGGAAGTCAATACAAGTGAATGGGAGGCAGAAACCGCAATGCGGTTTTTGGCGCAGTTTTTTAAGGTCCATTCACTGTCCCGGAGGGGAGAACCGCCTGCCGTTTTTTGAGGCGGTTTTACCAAAAAGCACTCCAAAAAACACCTCAGTGTCCAAAAACGGCTTCCTAATTCCTGAAGTGGTTTTTTTTCTGAACCAAATTACGCCACACAGTATTCACATGCGAACTAACCCTAACAGCGCCTGCTTCAGCTCCTTGTACTGTATAGTACAGGAACTAGACCTTAGCCCCTGACCAATAAGATATTTAAAAAATCTCTCTTCGGCTGGGGTCTCACATTGCGAAATCGCCGCAATTTTTAGTACTTGCAGAATGGAAGGGATTCTGACTAAAGTGGACACGGGACACCCATTTTTATGGTTGTAGTGGTGGAACTCCAGCAGTCAGACACTTTTCTCCTATCTCACAGATAAGATGCATAGACGATGAATTAAGGTGAGAATTCTCAGGCAGTTCTCTTCCATGACTCTATGGGCAGTATTTCCATGACATACTGTCTATCCATGCAATTACAGAACTTCTTGAGGAGTGGGGATAGGGGCCATTTATCTAGAAGATCAGAACCAGTGAACTGATAATGGAACATGTCAAAGGGGAGGGAAAGATTGAAAAGGAAATGACAAACACTACAATGAACAGAAAGAGAATAGAAGGTTCCAGACAAAACCAGCAGTTTATGTATAATATCTATTACACCCCTATTCCCTGATGGGAGTACAAATAGCTAAGGAACCCCTCCCCAGATTTTGCCATGGGGCTCCGCTGTAAATTATTATGCCCCATTTTCTGGGGTATTTCAAGCCATCAAAGATCACAGAAGAAACAGCGCACACTAGACCTTCCTGCAGTGCTATCATCAGGTATGAGCACATCAATGTAGCAGAGCTGAGCTGGTCATTTGGCACAATGTGACTGTGGTGTTCCCTTAGGTTCCTGAATAATAATAGAACAGCCATATCTGTATTTAGTGTAGCATTAACAGACACTATGAACACTCTCTCCTTAGACTCTGCTACATGTTTTCTGGGGCCACTCCGGGCTCAGGCGGTTCTGGACTGAGGAGCAGACGATTATCCAAGACATCATGGATTAGTTCCTGACTGACAATCCCGCTTGGATACTCCTTCATCGCCACAACATTTTCTTTGGCAGATACAAACCCTTCTCCTTAGACACCTCCTAAATACAACGAAGGCCTGTATTCCTGTGAGATGGAGATCCTCTGAGCCTTTCTGAGCATGTGTCACTTTATATGGGCCTCTGACGATTCCACAATGGTTTGATAGAGTGAATCAGATCTATCATGTGGAGAATCTTCTCCACATCTCCCCTGAGCGTGCAGATCACTTTGAGAGGATATAGCACTACAGAATCGCCTTTGTCTCTTCATCAAGGTACAGGGAGAACCCCCCTTTAATGGTTTGGGGTTTGCACCAGGCTCTGGGACAACCTAGCCCCCCTTCTCTTCTACTCTCCCTTTACATTTTTACCCTCCCCATGTTTTTTTTTTATTCTTCTTCTTCTTTCGCTCTCCAATCATTGTTGCTTATTACATGCATATAGTTTTTCCTATTGACTCCTGTTGTGCAGTTGGGAGGGAAGTCCAGAGGCCAAACGCGACTGCATCTATTATCGCTTACAATATTTTGTGACTCTAGCAGACTGTCTATTTGAGACGTGCTCATGAGACGGGTTCGATGCACCTGGGTCCTGCTCCGACTGCCTTTTTGCCCTGTCTTCATGGCTTTTATTGTACTGTTAGGGTGCATTCACACGATGTAACGCTTCGCTGATTCTTGCATGATAACTCGTGTAAGGAGCAGCGCTGAAAAATAAAATCCCATTGACTTCAAAGGGTTCTGTTTAACGTGCGTAATACATTGAAATCAATGGGTTAAAAAGCCTCCCATTGATTTCAATGTGTTACGCTGGGTTCACACTAGCGCCCGGACTCCGTTTTGATGCAGAGACAGAAACCTGTCAGACCGGGTCCGGCCGTGAGCGCCACTGAGCGTTTTATGCTCTCTGCCACTAAACTGTTTTTTTTCTTTTTTAAACCGGACACAGAGTACTGCATGTCCGACTCTGTGTCCAGTTTAAAAAAAACGGTTTTGCGGCGGAGAGCACAAAATGCTCACCGGCGCTCACGGATGGACATCTTTCAAACCCATTCAAATGAATGGGTATGAAAGATTCCTGCAGGTTTCCGTCTCCTGCCTCTGTTTTGTGCAGGAAACCTGTATGAACGGAGACCGGACGCAGATGTAAACGAGCCCTGACACGTGCTAAATGGAACCCATTGAAGTCAATTGGATTTTGTTTTGCAGCGATGATCCTTACACGAGTTATCATGCAAGAATCAGCGAGGCGTTACATCTATTGAATGCACCCCAACAGTGCAATAAAAGCCAAGAAGACAGGGCAAAAAGGCAGTCGTAGCAGGACCCAGGTGGATCAAACCAGTCTCATGAGTACATCTCAAATGGGCAGTCTGCCAGAGTACTGAAATTGAAATCTTTCACGAAAAAAACAGCATTTGGGAAATTTGTTAACCCTTTAAGCATTCACAAGAATTAAAACAATATGGAGGTGAAATTTGGACATTAATTTTTTTTTTTTCAATAATACATTTAATTAGCCCTAAAATTAACACATTCACAACAAGTTTAAGGGGAAAATGCGTCACATAGTTTGTTATGCAATTGAATACCCCACATGTGGGTGTAAACTGATGTTTGGGCACATGAGTGCCACTGGGTGTTTGAAAAGCAGATTTTGTGAGAATAGTTTTCAAGTGCCATGTCTCTTTTGCAGATGCCCTGGCGTACCAATACAATGGAAACATAAAAAGGGAAATTACACCCCTCACAAAATGTATGAATAGGTATTTTGGCCCCACAGCCATTTTACAGATTTTATTAACACTGAGATATGTAAATGAAAAATTACTAAAACATCACTTTATCCCCAAAGTCTTCATTTTCGAAAGAGGATAAAGGAGAAAATGCTCTTCAAAGTTTGTTACACAGTTACTCCTGAACATGGGAATACTCCATATGTGGTCGTAAACTGCTGTATGGGAACATGGCGGGGCTCAGATTGGAAAGAGGACTATTTGGGTTTCAGAGGGTAGATTTTACTGGAATAGTTTTCAGGGGCCATGTGTCGCCTTTGCAGAGCCCCTAAAGTACCAGTACAATGGAAATTCCCCAAGTGTAATCTCATTTTAGAAACTACACTCCTAAAGGAATTTTTCAAGGGGTGTTTTCATTTTGAGCCCAAGAGTGCTTCCCAAAAATTAATGTATATAGTCAAAATTGAAATTTTTAAAGAAATCTGCCATTTCAGTGTCCAATATGTTGTGCCCACTTTGGGCACACAGCAGGGCTCAGAAGGGAAGGAGAAATGCGATTTTTAGCTTTTGGATATAAATTAAGGTTAAGGCTCCACAGGATATCCCGCAGCAATAAAACGCTGCGGGAAAAACCCCGGCAGCAGCGCATTGCGATTCTTCCCGCAGCATTTTAAACAGAAAGTTTGTGGAGTTTTCCTCCGTGGAATTTCTGTTATAAATATACCTATGGGGAAACTGCTAGTGTTTCCGTAGGTATATGGAATGGTCCAGGTCTGGTTTGGAGTTTTAAGTTGCTAGTCCTTGAGGGATGACTTACTTGCAAGGCAGATAATGTAGTCAGGAGTAAGCCAGTGGTTGATGTACAAGATGAGTGTCAGTATTGGAGGAGAAGGCAAATACCGTAGTCAGGAGCAAGCTAGTGGTCAGTACACAAAATGAGCATCAGTGTTAGCAGAAGAGTCTAGCTAGATTACAGGCAGAGCTCAATAATTTCACAAGGCAGGAAGGGCAAGGATGGATTTATATAGGAAGTTCCATCAGAGAACAGGGTGGAGTAAACTAGAGAGGCGGAAACTGAAACTAGAGGCATCGGGAACTAGGCTTCAGATCAGCACAGGAACTGTCCAGGAAGATGAATAGCTCAGTTGGAAGAGCTGCAGCCTGGGACACTGAAGTCCCAGAGTTCATCTCATGACAGTATAATTGACATGCTGCAATTTCCAAAACTGCACCAGTTCCGGAAATTGTGGAGTGTCCGCACGGTGGGTTTTTCCCGCAATGTTGTCATGGAATTCAACAGAATCCCATCCACTTTGCCCGTACTGTAAAACGCTGCGATTTTTATCCACTGGGCTGATTTTTACCCACTGGCATTAAAGGGGCTCTATCATTGGGAAAAGTCATTTTTAACTAATCACATCCTTGCATAGGCTTTAGAAAGGCTATTCCACACCTACCTTTTGTATGTAAATCACTTCAGAATTTTTTGAATAAGTCAGTTTTTATATATGCTAATTAGCCTTCTCCGTGCATCGGAAGTCTCACCGTGCACTGTGTACAGTATACAGCACAGGCTGCTGCTACTGATGACTGCTCCTCCTTGCTCTCACACACAGCACACAGCAAGGAGAGGAGAGCTGACTGACTACTTCCATTGCACAGAGGAAGCTCATTAGCACATGAATAAAAACGGAATCATTCAAAAACTACTAAGGCAATTTACATACAAAGGGTATGTGTGGAATAGCCTTTCTAAAGGCTATGCAAGTATGCACTTAGCCAAAAATTACTTTTCCCAATGATAGAGCCCCTTTAACCACTTCCGGACCGCCCATAGACTATAAACGTCCGGGAAGTGGTTGCCTAGTTCTGACAGGACGTACCGTTACGTCCAATCAGAACACAGTAGCTGCATGGAGATCATGCAGCTAATGAAGCTGGCTGTAACTTCAGCCGGAGCTCCCAGAGAGATGGCAGGGAAGATTTATTCCCTTCCCTGCCATCTCGATCGATCGCTGTGTATACAGCGCTCAATTAGCGCTTTATATACAGCTATGGACGCTGCCATAATTCAGCTGCCCTCTGACCCGGCGGTCACGTGATCCACCGGGAGCAGCGTCTTCCAAAAGCTGTTGGGTCCTACAGGACCCCAGATCAGCTCAGTAAGCTGTATATATAGTGTGCAGAAGGCTGTATTCCTCCTGCATCTGGGGTTAAATGTAGCAGCCCCAGTTATAGGAGAAATCAGCCTCCAGTACAAAAAAAAGTGATCAGATGTCCCCAAAGGTCTCTTATCACCTTATGGGGACACAATCTGAAAAAAATAAAAATAAATAAATATAAATATATATATATATATATATATATATATATATATATATATATATATATAAAATAAAAAAAAGTTTAAGAAAAATGTAAATAAAATAATAATAAAAATTAATAATACGCTAATAAAACGCCATTATCAAAGGTTATAGCCCCACCCCAAACTATATTATAAAGTTTTTCAGTGACACTTTGTGTTATTAAATAAAAAAATAATAATAAATTGAAAACCAGACACAATTTCCCTCCTATTTTGTTTATATGTTCCCGGATATAAAAAAAATTAAAACACATTTGAAAATAAAAACAACATAAAAATAAAGCCCTATGTGTCCCCGAAAAAAGCCGCAAAAATTAGTTGACTGAGACATACGAGAAAAATGTTACAGCCCTCAAAACCGCACATACAAAATAAACCTAAAATGTATCTGGTGCTGGACCACAAATTGGCCCGGTACTGAAGTGGTTAAGCTGAATGAATGACAGCAAGCAGAGATCTAGTAGACTGTGAGGAATTGATATGTAATGTACATCCCTTATGACCAGATAAGTCAAGGGATGTGTAAAAAAAAAAATGAATAAAGTAAGATAGTGGACAAACAAAGCAGTTTTGCTAAAGCAATGTATTTAGGAAAAGTCTTACAATCACATTAAAAAGCAGTATAGATAGGATCCTTCTGATGGGACAACCCCTTTAAGAAAGGTTATTCATCCCCTACCTTTATATTTCGGCTTCATGCTACCATTCCGTTGATATACCTTTTTTTCCCAGTATGCAAATGAGTCTCCAGACAGCACAGTGGGTGTTCCCCCACGCTCAAACCACACATGGGGAGTCCCCTTGTGCTGCCTGAAGACTCTCCAGAAATGCCTCCATCTTCTACAGCCACGCTACTCCACCACTTCCTTCATGTAGTCTTCTACATTCGGAATCTAAATTCTGCACATATGCAGTCGTCTCTGCCATCGGGCAGAGCCGACTGTGTATATTTGTTCGGCCATTTTACTGTGGCCACTTACAGGTACAGTACGCTCATGCAAGCAGCCACAGTAAAATAGCCAAACAGACATGCACAGTTGGCTCTGCACAATGGCATAGCTGACTGTGCATGCGTGGAATTTAGATTCCGAACGCAGGCTTACCGGAAGAAAACTACACGAAGGACGCGGCGGAGACAGGCGGCTGTAGAAGATGGAGGCGTCACTGGAGAGCCTTCAGGGAGCGTTTCCTGTGCTGTCTGGAGACTCATTTGCATACCGGGAAAAACTGGTATATCAACGGCGCAGAACAGAAATATAAATGTAGGGGACGAATAGCCTTTCTTAAGGCTATTCCAATGTGATATTAACTGAAAAAGAGATTCTAATGACAGGGAGTCTGTCACCAGAACCCAGCATATCAACCCAAATACTGCAGTATCAGTGACAACTGACTGATGCACTCATTCACAAGGTGAAAAACATTGATTCAGGTTGATATGCTGGTTTTGGTGACAGACTCTCCTTAAGGCTAAGGTCCATTGTTGTGGAACAGCTGCTTTTTTTGTTGCAGTTTTTGTTGCGGCTTTTTTTTGAGCCAAAGCGAGAAATGGATTGCTGAGAAGGGTAAGTTCACACCTTGTTTATCCACCATATTCTGCCACGGGCTAGCTGCAATTTCTCTCAGTGTCCTGTTGTGATCTCTTTTTCCTATTGAAACAATGTAGGGCAGATTCTGGGCAGAATCTGTGGCAAATTCTTCCATGTGAACATACCCTAAGTGCTTCTTTTATATTTCCTATTCCTTCTGTAGCCACTTCTAGGTTTGGCTAAAAAAAAAAAAAAAAAAACTGCAATAAAAAAAAGCAGTGTTTCCACAATGTAGGGTCTTAGCCTAAGGGCCCGTGCACATGGAGTTAACGCGTGAGCATTTTAGCACAATACACCTGTATAGAATACACGTGTATAAATAACACTCCCATTGACTTCAATTAAATTTTTTACACATGTAAAAAACACGTCAAAATACGCACCACAAACCGTGCTGCGTATTTTGATGTGTTTTTTACACGTGTAAAAAATTTCATTTAAGTTAATGGGAGTGTTATTTTTACACGTGTATTCTATACACGTGTATTATGTGTCAGGGTCTGGGGTTGCTAGGTGGGGTGGCATAGACACACAAGTCCAGTTTCTTTAGTCCAAAACAAAGGTAGAGTTTATTTTCACTCAAAAAGGTAGTGCAGCAACAAAAGGAAACAATACAAAAATAAATACCTGCCCGGCTAGGCTCTAACTAAACAAAGAATAGATTACCTCACCTAGAATAACAGAAATTAAAAGCCAGTAGAATCATTCAGGACACAGCTCCAAAAATATGACCTCTCTGTCAGCTCTCCAGCCAAGCTCTGCCAAAGTGTTGCTGCTGGAGCTGACTTCTTAAGCCTCCTTGACGAGGAGACTCTCTGCAGCTGAGTCGCTGCCGGAACATCCTGGAGGACTGGACTGGAGGGGGGTGGAATGACAGGTCCCACTACCAATCCTACCTGTCATTCCTAAAAATCCATCCCAATACTGAACATTTACCAAAATGCTCAGCAGACGAAAGTTGTCTGCTGAGAACAAACATTCCTGGAGTTTTCTCATCTCACCCACCTGAGTAGTCTGGGTGAGATGTACACCCCCTCCATTACCTGACCTGCCATCGGCTTACATATCCCCCCCCCCCCTCTTCTCCAGACCGGAGGGCTGGGCATTTGTGGCCATCATACAATGCACCCTTGACAGGGCATCAGCGTTTCCCAATAATTTCCCTGGCCTGTGTTCTACATCAAACACAAAATTTTGCAGAGAAAGGAACCATCGGGTAACCCTAGCATTTCTGTCCTTATTGATTTTCATCCATGTAAGGGGAGCATGGTCAGTGATCAATTTAAACTTTCTCCCCAGGGGGTAATACCTCAGGGCATCCAGTGCCCACTTAATGACCAAACATTCCCTCTCTACAATGGTGTAATTTTTCTCAGTGGGGACAGCTTCCTGCTCAGGTACAATACTGGATGCTCCTCACCATTTACAACCTGGGACAGCACTGCTCCTAGACCTGCATTTGAGGCATCTGTCTACACCAGGAACTCCTTCCTAAAGTCAGGGGCTATCAGCACTGGCTGCTGGCATAGAGCTTGCTTTAACCTCTGGTGTTCAGTGAATCATCACTGACTTCCCACCTTTCATCAGGTCAGTGAGAGGAGCTGCAATAGAGGCAAAGAAAACCTCCGGTAGTAGCCAGCAATGCCAAGAAATGCCCTGACTTGCTTCTTGGTCAGTGGTCTTGGCCAGCTTTGTATTGCCTCCACCTTATTGATTTGGGGCTTTATTACCCCTTTGCCAATTACATAGCCCAGGTACTTGGCTTCCTCCAGCCCTAAAGCACATTTCTCAGGGTTGATAGTAAGGCTTGCCTCACTTATGGAGTCCAGTACTGCCCGCATCCTCCACCAATTGTCAGGGTCTGGGCTTGCTAGGTGGGGTGGCATAGACACAAAAGTCCAGATTCTTTAGTCCAAAACAAAGGTAGAGTTTATTTTCACTCAAAAAGGTAGTACAGAAACAAAGGAAACAATATAAAAATAAATACCTGCCCAGCTAGGCTCTAACTAAACATAGAATAGGTTACCTCACCTAGAATAACAGAACTCCAAAAGCCAGTAGAATCATTCAGGACACAGCTCCAAAAATATGAACTCTCTGTTGGTTCTCCAGCCAAGCTCTGCCAAAGTGTTGCTGCTGTCTCCTTTGACGAGGAGACTCTCTGCAGCTGAGTCGCTGCCGGAACATCCCCAAAGTGTGGACTGGAGGGGGGCGGAATGACAGGTCCCACTACCAATCCTACCTGTCATTCCTAAAAATCCAGCCCAGTACTGAGCATTTACCAAAATGCTCATTAGACGAAAGTTGTCTGCTGAGAACAAACATTCCTAGAGTTTTCTCATCTTACCTACTTGAGTAGTCTGGGTGAGATGTATACCCCCTCCATTACCTGACCAGCCATCGGCTTACATATGCTAAAATGCGCTCGCGTTAACTCCATGTGCACGGGCCCTAAAAGTACAGAGACTGAGCACTGGAGCCCACACAGTCATGGGGCAAACAGCTGACTCGCATCAGTCTCACCCCTGCAGAGGTGAGATTCAAATTTTTAACAACAGTTTCCATTGGAAAATAGAGTAGGATGGGGGATGCAAGGTGGTGCGTGAAGCACACTATGTCAACTCTTCAAGGGATGGAGGAGGATTGACATACCCCTTTTAGTATAATGTTACATCTGCAGGGGTCCAAGCGCCAGTAATTTTAACATACTAGGAGCCATGTTGCTCACCCACCGCATGATGTGCACTGCTGCAGTTCCTAATCCAACCACTATACATTGTATGGTGAGTGAGCAGCGCGACTTCCAGCATGTTAACATAACTGGGCTCTGTGCTGTCCGTTGAACAGCTGATATGCAGGGCCCCTAGTTGTCAGACTCCACAGATGCAATATTTATGGCCTATCCCAGTATTAGAAAGGTGGATAATTGCTTAAGCCCATGTTCATATGGTGGACACCTGCCTTAGAATCCGCTTCCCGCCATAACAGCACACGGCAGTGGAGATCTGAAGAAGAGCTTGCCTCACCTTTCCCATGGTGGTTAGGCCCAAAGGCTTTGTGGCTGAATCCGCAGCAGGATTTAACAGGAAATGTATTTTTTCAGGTTACTGCTTCAATCTATGTCTCCTATTGAAAATAATGGGAACCCGAAACAGGGTGGAGTCGCCTCGAAATAAGCACTAGATTCCTCCATGTGAACATACACTTATATTCTCCCCTAATGTTCCACATAGTTTAATGCCCCCTTCAAAGTACAATGGCCCAATCACTGACCCATATAGTATAGTATATCGGAGTGATGAAAGGAGACTAGTTATGTATTTATTATCTGTCAGCAGATGCCCATTTTTATTGTTTTACTAGCTTTTACCCGCGACTTCGTCTGCGTTGATTTGAGAATTGGGCGGACACAGACGTGTGAAACTGTAAAAGTGCTTTAAAAATTTTGGTGGGCTAGCAAATGTGATTTGATGTGTTATATTGTGTATGTTGTGATACAGACAATGTGATGTGTTATACAGCCTGTGTACAGGAGTATATATGTATCAGGCACTGTATATAGCAGTGATAGGAGATACATGTAATTATATAGTATATACAGCCTGTGTTCAGGAGTATATATGTATCAGGTACTGTATATAGCAGTGATAGGAGATACATGTAATATATAGTATATACAGCCTGTGTACAGGAGTATATATGTATCAGGTACTGTATATAGCAGTGATAGGAGATACATGTAATTATATAGTATATACAGCCTGTGTACAGGAGTATATATGTATCAGGTTCTGTATATAGCAGTGATAGGAGATACATGTAATATATAGTATATACAGCCTGTGTACAGGAGTATATATGTATCAGGTACTGTATATAGCAGTGATAGGAGATACATGTAATTATATAGTATATACAGCCTGTGTACAGGAGTATATATGCATCAGGCAATGTATATAGCAGTGATAGGAGATACATGTAATTATATAGTATATACAGCCTGTGTACAGGAGTATATATGTATCAGGTACTGTATATAGCAGTGATAGGTAATACATGTAATATATAGTATATACAGCCTGTGTACAGGAGTATATATGTCTCAGGCACTGTATATAGCAGTGATAGGAGATACATGTAATTATATAGTATATACAGCCTGTGTACAGGAGTATATATGTATCAGGTTCTGTATATAGCAGTGATAGGAGATACATGTAATATATAGTATATACAGCCTGTGTACAGGAGTATATATGTATCAGGTACTGTATATAGCAGTGATAGGAGATACATGTAATTATATAGTATATACAGCCTGTGTACAGGAGTATATATGTATCAGGTACTGTATATAGCAGTGATAGGTAATACATGTAATATATAGTATATACAGCCTGTGTACAGGAGTATATATGTATCAGGTACTGTATATAGCAGTGATAGGAGATACATGTAATTATATAGTATATACAGCCTGTGTACAGGAGTATATATGTATCAGGCAATGTATATAGCAGTGATAGGAGATACATGTAATTATATAGTATATACAGCCTGTGTACAGGAGTATATATGTATCAGGTACTGTATATAGCAGTGATAGGTAATACATGTAATATATAGTATATACAGCCTGTGTACAGGAGTATATATGTCTCAGGCACTGTATATAGCAGTGATAGGAGATACATGTAATTATATAGTATATACAGCCTGTGTACAGGAGTATATATGTATCAGGTTCTGTATATAGCAGTGATAGGAGATACATGTAATATATAGTATATACAGCCTGCGTACAGGAGTATATATGTATCAGGTACTGTATATAGCAGTGATAGGAGATACATGTAATTATATAGTATATACAGCCTGTGTACAGGAGTATATATGTATCAGGTACTGTATATAGCAGTGATAGGAGATACATGTAATTACAATGTGATGTGTTGTATTGTGGAAAGCTATATGTAAATGTGAGTGAGTAGAGTGAGGGCTACTCCTGAGGTGACAGTAAGGAGTGTGCAGGCAGGTTGAGGCAGGAAATGGCAGGCAGTGTGTGTGTGAGTCTATAGCTGGGGCTAGGAGTCCTGCTTTTGTGAGTCTCCTGCTAGGAAGCCATGTTGTTTAGTGGCACCAAAAGTAGCCTGTGACTCAAGCCTGAGGGAAAACTATGTTTGTGGAAAATTGCACGCAAATCCGTCCAGGCGTTTTAGCGTGATTGAGGAACAAACATCCAAACTCACAAACATCCAAACACACAAACTTTCACATTTATAATATTAGTAGGATGAAGTCTTGGTCAGGCATGCAAAGGGTCAGTAACAGTTGAGCAACGCAGTACAGAATTGTAATCCAAGAGAATAGTCACAAGGGAAGTCAGAGGTCAGTAATACAATAGTAGCAAAAAAAGAGGAGCTCAGTAGGGACAAAGTCTAAGGACAGGGTCACAATAGCCAACAAACCTGTGTTGCTGATGACCTGTATATAGGAAGCCCAGGAACAGCCCCAGACTTGCCTGGTAGACAGGCTGCCAATCACACAGACAAGGCTAAGATTAACTATTTGAAGAACAGAGGGAAACAAGGTAGAGGAGATGGATGTGGTGGAAATTCAATTGCAGAGAAGAAATAGGACAGTGTTCACACAGAGCAACAAAAAAAACTCTGAGCAAAGAAACTGAACACACCTCCTGCGCTGCAGCGTGCGAGCGGAGGGTGGCGCAGAAACTCAAATAGGCAGAGAAGTTACATTTTCTCCCATTACCTTTAAGGCTGTTTGTGTTTTGTTTCATTTGGTATAGTTTCTTTTATAGATAGCACTGAAACCTTTGGGTATTAAATTGTTAAATTTAAGGTTATTTTGTGTTTGCTCTATGAACCCATTAATTTTTTGAAGTGTATTTTGTGTCTGACGCATGTATATGATAGTGCGCTTTCCGCTGAGCCTGTCAGGTCAGTGGTGGTGCTTGGACTGTGTTGGTGTGCAATTCACGCTCAATTTGCAGCCTAAGTGAATGGAGTTGACAGCTGTACCCGCATCACATGCTAGGACGGCCCGTACATGACAAATTGGTGGGTGGCAAGTAGTGGGATAATTTTATTTTTTCTATTAATAGAGCATTAAGTGCAAAGATTAACCCTTTTACTTAGGGACTGATGTCACTCTTACAAGGAGTACACCAGCTCTACACAAACTACCTTAGGGCTTATTTTAAGACACACTTGCAAACAGTTTCCCAACCAGTTTTTTTTTCCTATCTTGTATTTGGCAAAGGCTGCTATCAGACATGGCAACCTTATACTGTAAGTAAACCAAGGAGCGTCTCATCCATCTCTGTGAGCAGAGAGACATCAAGACAGCTGACAAGGCCAAAGACCTGCTGATCTCTGCACTGGTAGAGCAGGACTCAGTGCAACATTCTAACGTGTTGGGGCGATATACCATTGCTACTCCAGCAGTTAACCCTGACCCAGAGGTAACTTCTCCTGGGGGGACAAGCAACCCTTGCCCTCTGGGGAAAATGGACTTTGCTTTGCATGTGACCTTGCAACAACTGGGCCCAAGTGACTCTACCATGTATCCACAGTTGATCTTGTAGCATCAACAAGCTAAGAGAGAAGTGGCAGAACGTCAGGTTGCAGCTTCAGAACACCAGGCGGAGAGAGAGTTCCAGTTAACAATGGCCCAACTGGAGAAAGGTAGCAGCTCTCACTAGTCCCAAATCCTGGAGGTTCATCCACGGAGAATTTTCCAGTTATAGGCAAGGATGGGGACTTTTTATTGCAGTGGTTTGAAAAAACCTGCTGGCAATACTATTTGCCCCATGAGCAGTGGGTACAATGTTTAACTCCAAGGTTAAAGAGGACCTTTCATGTCCTCCGGGCATATGCAATGTAATACATCGCTAGAAAGCTGACAGTGCGCTGTATTCAGCGTCATGGGTGGGTGGTAAAGAACGCCCCCTCTTACTGTACAAAGCAATAAACGCTGCTGTGAAGAAGGGCGTTTCTGACTGTCACAAACGCTCCTCTGACACTGAAGAACTACGATACTGACAATGATAGCTCTTCACCGGGGCCACAGAACGGGAAAGCCGATAGTGCGCTGAATTCAGTGCACTGCCAGCTATCTAGTGGCGTATTACACCGCATGTGCCCAGAGGACGTGAAAGGTCCTCTTTAATGGGCAAAGCCCTGGAAATATTTGCTGCTCTATTGCCTGAGTTGGACAATGAAGCCATTAAGAAGACCCTAATCAAAAAGTACAAACTCACCCCGGAGGTGTGCTGCAAAAAGTTCTGGAATATACAATGGGACCCCACAAGCAGCTATGTACACACATGGATAAAATTGTTGGTCCCCCTTGTTTAATGAAAGAAAAACCTACAATTGTCACAGAAATAACTTGAATCTGAGTTTACAAGACAAATCTAACGCAGATTCCGTGTCAAAATACGCCTGAAAAAAACTCTGTGTGAACATACCTTTATGTCATGGCGCTGAAGAACACCGGGACACTGTACATAGCGTCGTGATGTAAGTGTAGCAGCACTTGGCAGCCAGGACAGGAGCGTGGACAGGTGAGTAAAGATTATTGGCTGCTACTCTGTGTGGAGCTGGGCTAAAAAAAAAAAAAGGAGGGGGGGTTTATATACTGTCTGTGTGTGTGTGTGGGATGGGGGGGGGTATAAAAGGAGATCATGAACTGCTTTCTATAGTTCACCTCAGGAGAAAGGTTAGGTTCACCCCTGCTCAAGGGAGCAGTGAGGACTGTTCCCTTGAGCACTGCTGTGGATGTATTTGCAGATAATCTAAGTAATGATAGCAATGTTCAGAAGCTAGCTGACCCCTTTAAGGAACTGACTTTCACAACATCACATTGTTGGGCAAGTGCACAGACTCGCGAGTATCAAGGTGATGCAAGATACAATTAATTCTCTCACCACTGGAGGGCAGTGTAGATACAAGACATATAAGCACTGCGTCTCTCGAACCACCAGAGGGCAGTGTACAGACTCGGAATATACACTCACCGGCCACTTTATTATGTACACCATGCTAGTAACGGGTTGGACCCCCTTTTGCCTTCAGAACTGCCTCAATTCTTCGTGGCATAGATTCAACAAGGTGCTGGAAGCATTCCTCAGAGATTTTGGTCCATATTGACATGATGGCATCACACAGTTGCCGCAGATTTGTCAGCTGCACATCCATGATGCGAATCTCCCGTTCCACCACATCCCAAAGATGCTCTATTGGATTGAGATCTGGTGACTGTGGAGGCCATTGGAGTACAGTGAACTCATTGTCATGTTCAAGAAACCAGTCTGAGATGATTCCAGCTTTATGACATGGCGCATTATCCTGCTGAAAGTAGCCATCAGATGTTGGGTACATTGTGGCCATAAAGGGATGGACATGGTCAGCAACAATACTCAGGTAGGCTTTGGCGTTGCAACGATGCTCAATTGGTACCAAGGGGCCCAAAGAGTGCCAAGAAAATATTCCCCACACCATGACACCACCACCACCAGCCTGAACCGTTGATATAAGGCAGGATGGATCCATGCTTTCATGTTGTTGACGCCAAATTCTGACCCTACCATCCGAATGTCGCAGCAGAAATCGAGACTCATCAGACCAGGCAACGTTTTTCCAATCTTCAATTGTCCAATTTCGATGAGCTTGTGCAAATTGTAGCCTCAGTTTCCTGTTCTTAGCTGAAAGGAGTGGCACCCGGTGTGGTCTTCTGCTGCTGTAGCCCATCTGCCTCAAAGTTCGACGTACTGTGCGTTCAGAGATGCTCTACTGGCTACCTTGGTTGTAACGGGTGGCTATTTGAGTCACTGTTGCCTTTCTATCAGCTCGAACCAGTCTGGCCATTCTCCTCTGACCTCTGGCATCAACAACGCATTTCCGCCCACAGAACTGCCGCTCACTGGATGTTTTTTCTTTTTCGGACCATTCTCTGTAAACCCTAGAGATGGTTGTGCGTGAAAATCCCAGTAGATCAGCAGTTTCTGAAATACTCAGACCAGCCCTTCTGGCACCAACAACCATGCCACGTTCAAAGGCACTCAAATCACCTTTCTTCCCCATACTGATGCTCGGTTTGAACTGCAGGAGATTGTCTTGACCATGTCTACATGCCTAAATGCACTGAGTTGCCGCCATGTGATTGGCTGATTAGAAATTAAGTGTTAACGAGCAGTTGGACAGGTGTACCTAATAAAGTGGCCGTTGAGTGTATGCAGCTGTAGAAATGCTCCACTTCCCTGTGTCACCCGGAAGAAGCTATGAGCTGTCAGCTCGGGAGAAGAAGTGCCCATGTTCGGATACCTGGCAGCAGCTGCTTTGTGCCTGGCGGCAGTGCTAGTCATGCACACAGATCCCTGGTCCTTCACTGAGATCCCTGGGCTGAGCTCTCTCTTTCCAGAGAAGTGTGGGGTGAAGGCAGACAGGCTGCTTAGTAAGGACGAGCTGGCAAGCTACTATGGGGGGCAGGGAAGCCCTGGCTTGTATCTGGCTGTACTAGGGCAGGTGTTTGATGTACACAAGGGCATAAAGCACTATGGGCCTGGGGGCTCCTACAGCTTTTTTGCAGGTACAAATCTATACTAATGGTTGTTGCTGCCTTGTAAATGTCATTAGTGATAAGGGGAAGTCTACAAGGTATTACCGATACAGTATATGGGATTCTCATTATATTCCCACTTTACAATTGAGAATAGATTTCTATAAGGTTCTGTTCACATTGGTGTTGGTTCCAACAGGCTTCTTTTGTCCTGATAAGCAGAATTAGGCTCCGGTCAGTTACAGTGGGGATCTTCATTTACACATTATATGGTGTGAAGTCAGGATAGAAATCCAGACTGGTGATGCAAGAATCCCCCATACAGTTAAAGAGATCCCCCGGGTTTATTCATATAGCCTTATAGCCTCTCATGAAATATATGAGCGATAGGGGGCCAACACCCAACGCCTATCCAGTACACAATGCAGGGCCAGAAGAAGACCGCTGCTTCCGTTGTCTAGTTGCTGGGTGCCATTAAAGTCAGTGGGAGCTGAGCAGCAGTGAAGACATCTGGCGCTTTCTGCTTCTGACGTCCTATTGTGTACTGGACTGTTCCATATAGATGATTGGTTCGGGGACGGGTGTTTGCGCCCTAACGGATCCAGGCTTTGCAGGGCCCTGGGCAATTGACTGTGGCGGGGCACTACTTACAAAAACCCGACATGTAGGTTTTTTCTGTCCGCTTGAAAAGTCGGACATCTTTAGGACAGGCACGGAGTGTAAAACAATGCACCCGATGTCCATTTAAAGGGGCTCTATCAGCAAAATTATGCTAATAGAGCCCCACATATGCGTGAATAGCCTTTAAAAAGGCTATTCAGGCACCGTAAATGTTATATTAACCCCCGGTCCCATTTTTAAATAAAAGCATAAAAACATATATGCAAATCCTACCGAACGTGCACTGGGGGTGGTGATGCACGGTGCCGCGTCATCTTTGGGCACGCCTACCTCTTCTGTCTTCTTGGAGCGACGCTCTCTGGTCCCGTCTCTTCTGCCGGCTTCCTATTGGTCTTCTTCCGGCTTGAGGTCTTCAAATCTTGCGCCTGCGTAGTAGCGCTTCCCTCTGGATCGCTACTGCGCAGGCTCACTCGCCATTTTACTTAATTGCAGTTTGCGAGCATGCAGTACGATCATGTAGTTCAATGGGGACTGGCAAGTGAGCCTGCGCAGTAGTGCTCCGGAGGGGATTTGAAGACAAGAAGACAGAAGAAGACCAATAGGAAGCCGGCAGAAGACACGGAACCAGAGGGCGTAACTACAAGAAGACAGAACAGGCAGGCATGCCCGAAGATGACGTAGCAACGTGCATCCCCGCCCATGGTGCACATTCAGGTACGATTAGCATATATGTTTTAATGCTGTTATTTAAAAATGGAATGGGTTTAATATAACATTTACAGGGCCTTTGTAAAGGCTATTCATACATATGTGGGGCTGTATTAGCAGAATTTTGCTGATAGAGCCCCTTTAAATGAATGCAGAATGTCACGGACACAGCTAGTGTCCGCTGCTAATGTCCGTGCAAGATTTTGAACGACATTAGCAGCGGACACTGATGGTAGTGTGAACAACCCCTAAGATACTCCATGTGCCACATATTAATAGCAATTAACCCTATCATGTCCTTCACATTAACCCCCTGTATGCCTCACATAAGAGTTACTGATATGTGAGAGACATGGAGGCAATAATGAAGTATCTTCATGATTAGTACCCCCATTTATCTCACACATCAGTAACCCTTATGCTGAAGTACACAGGGGGTTAATGTGAGGGACATGATGGGGTTAGTTGCTATTAATATGAGGCACATGGAGTTACCAAAACTAAATGAATAACTCCAAATGCCTGACATTAATAGGTATAGTAACCCCCTCCCCCCTCCAGCCTGTACCTGCATGTTCTTTCTTTACTTTCACTTTGCTGAAGCTTCCTCTTCTCCCTCATGTGTGCAAGATGCAGGATGGCGGGGTCCATCTTCTGTATAGTGATAAGCTCCGCCTCCTGGGCTCTCCTCACCCTCTCATTGGTTGACAGAGGGCAGCCAGAGAAGGGGGGTGAGGAGGAGCTTCCTGAGAGCGCTGAGTGGAGCTTCCTCTATCAGTAGCTGCAGCTCCCTGTGCTGGCTGCTCTCTATTAGCCGATGCTGCAGGTACACAGTGTGCTTCACATATATACTAATAGGGAAAGTATATGCACACTGTGTACCTGCAGCATCGGCTAATAGAGAGCAGTCAGCGCAGAGAGCTGCAGTTACTGATAGAGGACCAACAGGGGTCCCCTGCAAGTGCTGGGGCCCTCGGCAATTGCCCTGCGGACCTACCCGACCTGCGTTTTGTTAGGTCCAGGCCCTGCCCCGGGGGCCTTGCTGGGCACGGGGCCCTGGGCGGTTGCCCGGCTCGCCCGGCCCTGGATCCGCTCCTGCTATCCCGGAAATATCGGAGTCAGTCTGACACCTGGCACCTCACCGATCAGCTGTTTGAAGAGACTGCAACATTTGGAGGAGCACTGTGGCCTCTTTACAGCACACCAAGCAGAGCTTCATAGACTGTATAGTGGCTTTGTTTGGTATTGCAGCTCAGCCCCATTCACTTGAATGGAACTGAGATGCACACAGGCAATATGATGAATTAATGTGATGTTAAGCAAAAATGGCAAACAATTGATCAGTGTGGGTTGTAGGTTTTGGACTACCACCAATTAGATATTGAAGACTGTTAAATATCTTGTATTTGCCGGTGAGACTTGTGTCCACTGTTAAATATCCGGACCTGGCCTTGTCCACGATAGGAAGAAGTCAGCTTGTTATAAATCAGTGTAGAGGTTTATTAATATCTTGAAGGAAAACACAGGAACAGGGAAAATGTCCAAATAACACAAATATCAGTCAATTGTCAATAGCTTACATCTTCAGAGAAGTTAAATCATCTGGATATCTTGTAGTTACAGCTTGGTTCATGCTTGTCATCTGGTTGGTGGACTTGGGATATTCACGACATCTTGTCCAGGATGACAGAGAGGGATGGCAGACAGACCTGCCATAGATTCCCCATGGATCCCCCTCATGGATGACGACCACGACGTGTGTGTCTGTCACTCATTTATATTCATGAGTGGGTGTTACCTTCCATGTTACAGCTATGTAGGGAGATTTCTAAAATGGTGTACTCTAACCGCACCCATGTACCCAAAATACAACAGATATGATGTCAGTAGAGTGTTAACCCCATGTCTGCTAGAGAATATTGTAAATATATAATATTTAACATTTCCCCCTTTTGAGAGTGAAATATCTGTTTGAACTCTCAAGATATACCATACAACAATATTCATACAATTAGATTATATCTTCTTTCTTCTTTGCTGGAACTTAATTTTCATTGATTGTCCATGTAACAATAATTTCATCAATTTGCAATACATTTTGACATTAGTAAACGTTATGGTATGTTATGGTAAACTGTGATCAAAGATGGAAACAATTTGATCCACTATCTAACCTACACCTGATGAAGGCTCTTCTTTCATCGTCTGGTCTTCTGGTCATCTCTTTTTCCGTCATAATAGAAGGCTTATTACCACAAATGTAGTTCTTGACTTAAAGTCCTTTAGATTTCCTCCGTGTTGTGCAGATATTATAACATTGTCCATTAAAGTTCATATTGAGAAGATATTGATATAACAACAAAGTCCATATGTTTCACTTCACCAAGACAGACTGTAGAGGAGTTTCCTTTGGTAATTCCCTTGACCTCCTGTCACTGTACAATCATGTGACACTTCTGGAGCAATACTGCAAAAGCAAGGCAAGTGTGAATTCTGACATCATCCCTGCTGCTTGTCAGTAAGGTTCAGTCCTGGAATCTCAGTCTCTTGGATACACAATATCTGTGTTCGAGTTTTATCATTCACAACCCTTTTGCTCACCAAACACCTTGAAGTCTTGAAATAGAAAGGATTCCACCAAACATTGATGAGGACGTCTTTATATCTGTCCAATCATCCGCTGATCAAAGGTTCCAACCTCCAGTAATAATTTTTAAACACAGTCCTTGGCATAAGCTTAAGCATATAGCATCATACCTTCAGATTTTGTCTTTTCCCGCATATCTTCTTCTTGTAACTGTTAAAGTCTTTTTATTAACATTTGATATCAAACTTTCTCATAATCTTGGACTTGATTGAAGATAAGTTTTCTTTCCCTAATAACTAAGCCAAATTAGGCAATTTACTAAACTATAATATCACAGTGTACCATACCATTCATTTATATATCATATTCAAACTATCAGATAATAGTACTTTGGATACAATAATCTATATAAACATCATATATCAACATATATATCTTTATATCTATATGTATGAATATATATGTGTACTTTACTTGTGATGACAAATTGCAACATAACTCTGAAATATAATGTGATTATTAATTACCATTCTATAGACAATCACTATATTTATTCTTTAGTTAGAACTTTTCACCAATTATACTAAACATATATTCCTATATGAGTGTGTTATCATACTTATCATACATTTTCTAAAGTTTAATCACTTTATTATCCTTTTTAATAAGAAATAATTTTATTTTGAGCATTCCTTTATTAATTATCATTGTGTTCCTTATCTGAGACACAATATTAACCCTTTATTCATAAAAACTTATGTGACTAAAGTTTCCTCTTAACACCTCGTCTCTTCACAGACTCCTGTGTCCTTTTTTAACCTTTCAGATACCTCCAATACCAAGAATAGAGACAACACTTGTGCCAACACACTCTTGTCTCTGTCTTAAACTTAACTGTATATATTCTTGTGTACTGGCTGTATGTGAACACCATATATATGAAATAAGTATATAAAACATAAACATTTCAAAATATGTCACATCCTATAATCAGAAGTTTGAAGAATAAACCAGAGACTATCTCTCTTGATATCCCATATCCTTTGATGATATTATACTTCTCCTTTCATGAAGATGATTAGCTTATCTCATTTGCATATAAGACATTTATGTTTACCCGATGTTGTTTTCCCAATGTTTGTGGATGTTGATGTGTGTAAGTGTATGCAAGTGTGTGCGTACATGTAAGAATACATAATCAATAATAATACAATAAATCAATACTGGCTATAGCTAACTAGATTTTCCACCATACCTAATATATTTATTATCCCATGATCCAATTACCCCAATAAACCTTTATCATTTGTCAGGTTTGAACAAATATATTGAAGATTATCTGTATCTTAGTCAAAAGCTTCTTCTTTTGCTACAAAATATTCACAAACTAAAATAACCTTCACCCTACTGCATCTGTCACCTTTCCTCAGCTCATGTGACTTAAACACTTGGTTTTCCTGTAGGTATAAACATATGAGGTTCCTTTTGATGGATTTCAAATATATTTGCTGATTTCCCAATTTAATATAGAGGATCACATAAGATAAAAAATAGAAAAAATAAACAATAGAAAAAGAAAATAGAAATAGACGTCTTTGCTGGATAGATGTCTCTTTTTCCTTGTTGGATGCATCCTGATTTTCTTAGGCCTATTTGTGATGTCACAGATCTGTTGTATACACGAGTCGACTCGACACATAACACTTAACACTTATACTGACCAGCCCATCAGGGTCACAGGTCACAGTGTGTTGCTGTCAATCAACTGACCACATGAACGAACACTTAATTCACAGTAAGAGCTCCATGCCTAGTTGCATGCCTTCATACACAATGGATTATAACTTGAAAATCCTAAAAACATGGACTTTACATGAAACTATTGAAAAACATGCTTAAGGTAAGTTATAACTTCTATCACTTATCATGCATTGTTATTAGTCACACCATGTTAATCTCTTTACTCATTAATAGTTAGACACTCCATGCATTCTTTTAGCTAGAAGAAAGAATGATGAATGAATGGACATCACTGATTGAACTGATCCATTTTTCCATATATGACATTTCTGATCTGAAAAATAGATAAACTTTAGCAAAAACCAAATTAATACAATATTGATTTTAACCAATGGAAAGTTTAATAACTTTATGGATTCCTAATACTATTTGATCATATATTGTACATATATTCATATACATGTCATATCTTCATATATTGTACATAACATGTTCCTCCTCTCTCTGCATCTAGAAAGTGGACTATGACGAAAATCTGTCACCACACATGAGACTCTCCTCCTGTGTGTATATATATATTATGATTATGATCCATAGTATTATTCACAATAGCATAATTAGGATTATTTATGAACATCATCACATAATCATGTGGATTATACCTGATCATTGGACTTCTCCTCATATAAAAGGGATTTCTCTTTATATAGCCAAATAGTACGTAAGTAAAACTCAGTAGACAGTCATTCCTTCAGAGATACTTTTAAATTCGACCCCTGACCTCCTTTCAGATATATATTTTTAAGTTAAACCCATGAACTTCCTGTCAACACGTCCATCCATAATAGCCTCGCCAGGTCATGAGAGAATGCCAAGCTTGCCCTTTTCCTAAGAATATAAGACAGCTCAAATTCCTCTTGGTTACTGGGAAGATCTGACATTTTGGAGACAACTGGTACATTCCCAGATACATTCTTTTGCAGATACTCAATAGATTTGGCTGGCTGCAATTCTTTAATTTCAGTTAATAATGGAATTTCAATTTGTGGATTTTCTTGCATGGCATATGGTTTATATGCAACATGTAATTTCCTACGTTTCTCATAGATTTTGTCACTTTCCCTCCTATAAATAGGGGACACTTTAACATGATTTGACAGATGCCTTTTAATAGGCTTTGCTTTTTGCTTTGGACATACTCGGTTTGCTTTTGCCATTTGTTTCTGATGTCTTCTGGCCATGTCCAATAAACTAGCAGCTTCAAATAAAGTCTTCTTATCTGACGCACTGGCAAGGGTGACTGCATCCAAAAATTTGAACTTTTTAACAAAACTTTTCACCATAGATGAAGAGTTCACCTTTTGAATGACAGTTTTGTATGTTCTCTCAAATTTAGACATGAATGCAAATGTACATTCTTTTCTGCCAATCTTTATCTCATTCAGTATGTCAGGTGTTGGCACGCTGTCACCTCTAGTGCACCAGATTAATTTCTTTAATCTCTCCACATCACTGTCTTTTAACCATTCATCTGACTCATTATCATAAGACATTTTTGCAGACAAACGTTCTGTAAAATCAATAGGAAGCCATAATTTAAACAGTTTATTTCTCTGTTCAATATTTAGATCAAATTTCTCTGCATGGCTTTCAAAAATTTCTGAGTTTCTACACACATGGATCTTTACATCATATGTGGGAATGGCTTTACTCAGATTGATCAAATATTCCTGAGATTTTAATTTCAATTTAGTTTCTTGTATCATTTGTTCTTCACCATCTATGGCCATTACTGCCACATGGTGCTCTTTATCAACATATTGAGATTTCTCATCTGTCTGAACAGATTTATGCATACTATTACTTAATTTCTTTTCTGTTACCATGTCATTAAAAATCTTTACCAAAGAAGCTATATTCCTAAATACCTGCTTCTCTTTTGTAGAACAAATTCTATTTTCAATCTTAGAATTTGCCTGCTCACATTGTGTATACAAATCTTGCCATATACTCGCTAAATTGTCACTAGACACAATTTTAAACTCAACGTTACATTTTTTAGACAATGACTCTAATTTTTCCATACTTTAAAAGTAAAATCTTTACTCACCACTGTAGAAAGCTTCACCTTTAGCTTGTCCTTGGAACAGTTGGTCCCTGTCATCAGAACGTCTCAGTACGTCTGGCACTTGTGGTCCTTCTGTGTTTCCTCACAGGCTTTCCTCACACAGGCTTCCGTATCATATAACACGTACAACAGTCATCTGTATCTCACCAATATAAGTTCTTTTTCGAAGTCTTCCTGAATCTTGCAATTCATACAACTTGCAAAATACTCCTCTCTTCCCCCTTAATTGCAAGTGAACGGAACAAGAAAAACAGGAAAAAAACGACCGTGCTTGGCTCGCCACTGTTATATATCTTGTATTTGCCGGTGAGACTTGTGTCCACTGTTAAATATCCGGACCTGGCCTTGTCCACGATAGGAAGAAGTCAGCTTGTTATAAATCAGTGTAGAGGTTTATTAATATCTTGAAGGAAAACACAGGAACAGGGAAAATGTCCAAATAACACAAATATCAGTCAATTGTCAATAGCTTACATCTTCAGAGAAGTTAAATCATCTGGATATCTTGTAGTTACAGCTTGGTTCATGCTTGTCATCTGGTTGGTGGACTTGGGATATTCACGACATCTTGTCCAGGATGACAGAGAGGGATGGCAGACAGACCTGCCATAGATTCCCCATGGATCCCCCTCATGGATGACGACCACGACGTGTGTGTCTGTCACTCATTTATATTCATGAGTGGGTGTTACCTTCCATGTTACAGCTATGTAGGGAGATTTCTAAAATGGTGTACTCTAACCGCACCCATGTACCCAAAATACAACAGATATGATGTCAGTAGAGTGTTAACCCCATGTCTGCTAGAGAATATTGTAAATATATAATATTTAACAAAGACCCTTTCCAAAGACAAGCCACAACGTACTTACACTTCAGAAAACTCCTTTCAGCATGTTAACATTTGGTTTGTGTATCACTTTAAAAACAAAACAAAAAAAACTTTAATTGAAATTCCCAGATAAAACTTTGGATGCCTGTTACCACCACTAGGATGTACTGTAGATTTATGTAGCTGCTATTGAATGCCCACATTGACTGCGACTAGTGGTTTGTACACCAATTTAAGTAAAATGGTGGTTTTTGCACTATGTATTGTGTTCTTTGGTTCCCACCAAAGCAAATTTTTCCTCATCCATAGAATAAGGGATAAGATATAGATCAGTAGGGGTCCAACCTCTGAGAACCTGTTCTGAATGGAGCTGTGCACACGCTCCCTGATCTTTGCCTCATTCAGTACAAGGAACTTTTCCGATTAGTGGGGGTCAGAGTGTTGGGATCTCCACTGGTTTTTAAGTTATGCCCTATCCTATAGATTTATAATGACTTGCTTTGGCTCACTGGTTAGCATGGTTGCCTTGCAGTGCTGGAGTCTCAGGTTTGCAACCAGCCAAGTACATCTGCAAGGAGTTTGTATGTTTTTCCTGTGTTTGCGTGGGTTTCCTCCTACACTACTGATAAGAAACTTTGGTTGTGAGTGCTATATGGACAGTGTCTGTAAAGCCTGCAGAATATGATAGCACTATATATGCAAAATAAATCCTAATAAAGGATTACATTGGAAAATGAATTTAAGTTGAAAACTTATTTGAGGACAAACTTTTTAATTATTGGTGGGATCTGACACTCCGGGAAACAGTCCGGGAAAACCTCTTTAACACAATTATATATTTGTTTCTTTTGTACAGCGAGAGATGCCTCCCGAGCCTATGTGACTGGTGACTTCACAAACGGTGGCCTAGTAGATGATGTGTCTGAACTGTCACCCACGCAGATGCTGCACCTCAATAACTGGCTGAGCTTTTATCAGAAGAATTATGCAGCAGTTGGTAGGTTTAGAGATGGGCAATGTCAAACTACTTGACCCTAATAAGGGATTCTGGTCCATATGGGTAGCTTTTGAAGACGGTACTGACGGGCTTTCTTTCTTTAAGGTAAACTCATTGGACACTTTTATGATGAAGATGGAAATCCTACAAAAGCTTTAGAGGATGCATTAGCTGTCATTGACATTGGGCTGAAGTTAAAAGAGCAGAGACTTGAAGAGAATAAGCAGTTCCCACCATGTAACTCAGAATTTAGCTCTGATGGCAGCAGAGTGTGGTGTTCCAAAAATAGGCAAGTGTCCGTCAATCTACATATAATCCAGGCCACTACATTAGATTTTCCCCATGTAATTCACTTGACCTCAGCCAATAAGTTATGTTTGTAGCATGGATTTTGCAAAAAAAAAAAACAACACAGAATTCATTTCAAGGTGCATTGCTTTGTTACAGGCAACATTTTGAGCTTGGCAATGTGTTCTGCTTTAGAATGACTTTTGTGATTTTGTGCTGGGAACAGGTGTAGTGCAAACTGCATGTTAGTCACCCTTAACCCACAGCGCTTTATAAATTACAGCACCGTGCATGTAAGTACCGTATTTTTCGGACTATAAGACGCACTAGGTTTTAGAGGAGGAAAATAGGGAAAAAAAAAAATTTAAGGAAAAAAAATTGGTGAAATATTTAATAACCTAATAATATAATATTTCACCAATGTAAATAGAACCGGGGGCTTTCGGACACAGGGATACCAAATGTGTATGTGTTTCACAGTAATGTTTTTGTTTTATATGTATTGTAGGGCTATGGGGGTGATTTGAACATATCTATCTAATCTATCCTATCTATCTATCTATCTATCTATCTATCTATCTGTCTGTCTGTCTGTCTGTCTATCTGTCTGTCTGTCTATCTGTCTGTCTATCTGTCTATCTATTCTATCTAATCTCATCCATGGATGGAAAGAGACACCCTGCAGTGAAGCTATGTAAGAAGAGAAAAAGGGGCGGGCCAAACGGGTGAAGGAGGTGTGGTTTTCTAAGCAAACTTGAAAACACACCTCTTTCTCCTGTCTGGCTCGTCCCTCCTTCACTGCCTCTCAGATCTTGCTTCTGCAATGAAGCCACACAGGCAGGGAAGTAGGGGCGGGCCAGACGGGTGAAGGAGGCGTGGTTTCAAGCTTGCTGAGAAAACCACGCCTCCTCCTCCCGTTTGGCCCGCCCCTCCTTCCCTGTCTGTGTGGTTTCATTGCCGGAGCCAGATCTGAGAGGCAGTGAAGGAGGGGCGGGCCAGACGGGTGAAAGAGGCGTGGTTTTCTCTGCAAGCTTGAAACCACGCTTCCTTCACCTGTCTGGCCCGCCCCTACTTCCCTGCCTCTCAGATCTCGCTCCTGCAAACACGCGACACAGACAGGGAAGGAGGGGCAGAGCAGGCAGGCACCGTGCTGCTCTTCTTTTCATTCGCACAGACGGGACACAGACGCTGCACACGCTGCATTCGGACTATAAGACGCACACACATTTTCCTCCCATATTGGGAGGAAAAAAAGGGTACTATTCCGTTATCGGGCCAGCAGCAGCGCATTTCAGCACCAGCTTTCGGGACAGCAGTTCAGTTCAGCAGCGGGAATTACAATGACATCCGAGGACTGCTGGCCCGATGCTTGTGCCCAGTAGCCAGTACATCAATGACCCCCCCTCCATCTCCTCCTCCTTCCAGTGCTGCCCCCCAGCTCTCCTTACATCTACCCCGTACCCTCTCCCCGCCACATGACTAAGCCGATGCTGGCCCGATGATAGAGGCCGTGCTTGTGTGTAGTAGGCAGTACATCGATCGATGCCCTCATCCTCCTCTTCCTTCCAGTGCTGCCCCCCAGCTCTTCTTACATCTGCCCCGTACCCTCTCCCTGTAATAGGCCTCACCGTAAATCTTGAGCAATGAATGCTACTAGATAGCCGCCGGACGCTGCAGAAAGTTTGTCCCTCCGGCTCGCTGTAGCTCACCGTTCCTATAGTCGGCGTGTTTCTTGTCAGGGCCTGGATTGAGCCCCGGTGTCTTTCCTTTCGGTCTCGGTACTAGCGCTGAGGTGAGGCCTAGTCGTGTGGCGGGGAGAGGGTACGGGGAAGATGTAAGGAGAGCTGGGGGGCAGCACTGGCAGGAGGAGAAGGATGGGGGAGGGGGGTCATCGATGTACTGGTTACTGGGCACAAGCATCGGGCCAGCAGTCCTCGGATGTCATTGTAATTCCCGCTGCTGAACTGCTGTCCCGAAAGCTGCTGCTGAACTGCGCTGCTGCTGGCCCGATAACGGAATAGTACCAAAAAAAGTGCGTCTTATAGTCCGAAAAATACGGTAAATCTCATACATATGCTAAGTAAATAAAAAAAAATCTTCAACGCAGTGACTTGTACTGAAGGCTTTAAACCCACAGCATGTCAGTCAATGCTGCAGGTTTTTCACCCAACTTTCAACCTTTGTAGTGCGGAGGTTGAAAGTCACAGGGGGACTGCAGAGAAATTTTCAGGGGACCCAGTGGAAGAAACTCATTTTGGACATTCAGTAGCATTTTCACTAAGGGGAAGTTCACACAGGGTTTTTTGGTCAGGAGTTTGAAGCCGTATCCGCCTCAAAATCCTGACCAAAAAGACGGCTCCCATTGAAATCAGTGGGAGTCGTTTGTTCCGGCTCCCGGAAAAAGCGAGATGCTCATTCTTTCAGGCGGATTCGCCTCGTGACATCCACCTGAAGACACTCCCTTCCAACTAGGCCCATTCATTTGGGCCTAATCCGGAGCAGTGTTCGCGACTTGATACCGGTGCACCAGCATCCAGTCACAGCTATCTGTATTTTGGTCCGGAACCTGAGGCGGCCTACACCTCAGGTTCTGGACCAAGAAACCCTGTGTGAACTTACCCTTAAATGGGTTTACAAGCCCCAAAACTGACTTTTTATACTACTGACTCAACCACAGGATCTGTTGGGGGTCTGACACCCATATCCCTCACGGATTATCTTATCTAGAAGCACCTTGGTGCCACAAGCTGCTTGTGGACAGGCAGTGTTTATAGCACCGTTCCTATTCAAGTCCACTGCATAGAAGTAGTTCTGGGAAATTGCAGCGCCACTCTTGTCACTTGCTGCACACTTTCCAGAAAACCTCTAACTTTCAGGGGGAAAAAAAAGTGTATTCTGGAATATATGTGTATTTGTAACAACTTTTCTAACGCCAGCTGCTATATTTGTCTTTGTAGTGGTGGAATACAGAGAGATTGGGTTGGTGTCCCCAGAAAATTGTATCTAGCTGGCTATGATGGATATCGCTGTGTGTGTGTCAGAACTACTGGGCCACCATCAGAAAATCCAGATTCTGAAGATCACAACAACCGTGGAGATCTAGAAAATCCTTCCCTAAAGGAATATAAAGACTGCAACCCTCTGTTTGACTGGTGCTTGCTCAAAGAATGAATGATACATCTAGAAGTTCCTGAAGATGGATTCTTCAGTGAAGAATTACACTACAAATTGCCTTGTCAGACTGTAAAGACCCCGGACATGTATTAACACAGTGGCAGTGTCTCTCCAGTCCAGTGTTTGCTAGGTTTATCAAGAGGATACATTTCCTCTTAAATCTGGTGGTGAAGGCCAAAATCTTAGTTCATCTACTGCAGTTTTTATTCTATTTCTATTCTATTCTCCTTTAGCCCGATTTGCTTCTTGGTTTCAGCATTTACACGACTGCTCCTTTTCATATGTTTGCCTGTAAGACCTCATGCACAGAAGCAGTTTGTAGGAAGTAGTACACTGGCATACTGTGCTACGTGCCACTGTATACATTCACCTTTCCAAAAACTAAAAGCGTACTTAATTTTATTTTTTTACACAACTTCTGATTTTCTGGCAGTTTGTGAGTCATGAAATTTGTAATATAATTTATTATGAAATGTTGGCTCTCCTGTAATTCTGAGCGGAAATCCACTTTCAGACCCTTGATGTACATGGGGCATGTTGGCGGCCTCTGCACTGCAATAACATATGCTGCATACAGGAGGAGGCTGGAAGGGGTTACTTCAAATGGCTGTATCTTGGGTTTGCTCTCAGTGTGGGACGGACTGACACAGGTACAGCTACTATGATGTGTATGGCACAGTGCCTACTATACAATGAACAGATCATTACACTCTCGAAAGTGTCGTGGCCCTTGATAAATGGGGGTACCACGAATCGAACTCCCACCGATCTGATAATCATGACCTAGACCAGTAATATCAAATTCCCATAAATTCTCTTTAAGGCCACACGTGGAAAACCTACATGTTGTTTTGTCACTCGTTTTGCAGTGTTTTTTTTTTAGCCAAGAACAGCTTCAAAAGGAATAGGAAATATAAAGGCAACAATTCTACGTCTCTCTCCACTTCTGGCTTTGGCAACGTGTGGCCTCAGTCAGTGCTTGTAGAAATAAGTGACGAGTATATAAGGAAGTATCCATGTATCACAATGATTATTTGACCCTGTTAACATGGTGGAGACTCAACATTAGTACGCAAATGCATACAATGCGCTTTCTGTCCACAAGAAAATGGCGCTCGGGCATGTGCAGTAGCGCTCAGAAAGGATCATTACTGTGCATGCCCAACATTTCAATGTACAGGAGCGATATGAGAGACACTGGAGGCGGTTACATAGAGAGAGGAGGAGGAATTTTCGGAGCTCAAGCAAAAGAGGGGGCGGTTTGAAGGAACGGCCAAGGAGCATGGACAGGCTCATTTACATGTCGGTTTTACCTGTATGTAATAAAAATGGGGGAGGGGGGCTTTGAAAAAACAATTAGCTGCACCTGAAGGCTATTCAGGCATATGAATATCTCAAATTCTAATGATAGAGCCCCTTTAAGTTAGATAAGTAAAGGTTAAGATTGTTGAGGGATTTATTGAGAAATCCCCCATCGCTGTCTATTGCCGCTCACGGTTTATTTCCATAATCTACAAATTGTTAAAAAACAAAAACAAAACATATATCATGTCCATATAGCATGGATATTTAATTTGTATAACAAATGATTAGGCTCAACATCTTTATCTTATGACATGTTAGTGTTTAAAGAATTTTAGAAGTAATACATGGGAAAACTTGCTTTTATAAGGAAATGAGAAACATTGTTTAAATGTCTGACAAATACAATTGAATTATCAGGAAAGGTAATGAGAAAATTAGAAAGGCCTTTGATTGTTGGTAGTGAGGATGTTGAAGCCAGTATTTCTTTATGATATGGGCGTACTAAATGAGGAAGGTGCTATAAAGGTTTCATTTGATAATGTTGGTTTTACAGCTTATAATTTAAGGCCACAATTTTATTGGCTTTCCTCAAAACTAAACCCTGTATTACAGAAAAAAAAATCCTCTTGTATATTCACCCACATTTTATGGGGACATACAGCACACATTTTACAGGCAGAAGATATTTTAAGATCATGTAAATGAGTGGTAGTCTGAAAAGCTCTTAAGGACCAAGAGGAAGAGACTGCGGATATGAGGCATTGATCTTCAGACCATACTATGAAGTCAGATCAGCGTTGTATCTTCCCAGACTAGTACAGATTTTCACTTGACTTAAAAAGGAATCCAGTTAGTATCTAGCAAAGCCTATACATGTACAATCAAATTGTTTATATTGGAATATATCATAATATGGTCCTTTGTCCATGATGAAGTGCAAACATCTGCAGCTCAGCCCAACAGCCTCTTATGCTGCCGTTCTTCACATAGCAAGAATATGCTGCCAAGTGTACTAAGACACTCCTCCCAGAGTCAAAACATCAAAGCATATGTTGCAAACTCGAACTGGTTTATTCAAGTCAAACTTGATAATGGGAATCTCCTTTGTTGAGCATTTATGACATAGGAGTCGTCCACAATGTCGGCTGTAGGAAGAGAGAAGAAAAATATGAACTTCACAGTAAGGCAAAAGCAGACATTAGCAATGGGAGAGTACAACCTCAATTTTTATGGTTTTGGTTAGGATTCTACTTATCTGTTCTTGGATACTATGAGAACAGTCACTGTATAATTGCTTTAAGAGAGTTTGTGTTATCATCATATATGAAAGTGATCCATCTTACCAGTGGTGCTTTCGGGTTGTAACGCCAAACTTGGCAGCACACTCATAGCAGTTAGAACCATCGCACCAGGGAGGCTCCTGAGTTAACATGTCTGGTAGAGGAAATCCATGCAAAATGTTAGACCAAATTATATATAAACTGATATTGTATTATTCATGTTAAGAATCAGGATAAGTTACCTAGAAGTCTAAAGAGAAGTTGTTTTGTAGCAACTTGATAGTTGAAGATGTTGATCCCTTGGTTGTTGTTTACTCCAAGCCTGGCACCAGCTTTCACAATGGCTCGACAGAGATTGGCATTTCCTTTCATGTAGGCCAAGAGAAGTACTAGAAAGAAAGGTCATTTCCTATTAATGGTCATAATGATAGATAAAGTGATAAACATGATGATGATGAAAAATAGACCAACCTGGAAAGGTTCACAAAAAACTATTAGCTCATGAAAATTTGCATTAGAAAATAATACAAAGACAAGCATTTTAGGAGCTTTGATGATGTCACCCCCTCCAAATGCTGAATTATCTGGAACCTGAAATTCTCCTAATTTCTGAAAGTGGTCATCCATGTAATACTACACACTACTGAGCACATCTTGTATGCTGGAAATGACTAGGGTGACAGTATAAAGAGACTAATCTGATGGTAAATATTCACCAATTGACTATAAAGTATGTGTACAAAGTGTAAACTTAGAACTCCAGGGTAGTTTTGCCACAGTTAAGCAAGCAGCCATCCCCATAAGAGTACTAAGACCCTAAGGCTCCCATCAAAGCAAAACGCACAAGTACTTTTTTGAGATTGCAGGTAGGAGCAGTAAAAATGTACTCACCTGTGTTTCCTTCTAAATCTGGTTTATCAAGTGGATATTCTGGCATACACTCCAGGAAGAGTTCAAAGATAGCAGCGGCATTTTCCTTTCCATACTGTCCCAAAATGTGCATTGGTGACTGGCCCCTGTCAAATTGGATATGTTATTTGGTAAGTATTTGGAGATATATTTTAAGACCCAATCTGGCCAAATGTATCAGCTCTTAGCCCTATAGTATAGGACATACTACTGTAAAAAGAACAATGCACTCACTAAATGCATCATTTACTTTATTCAGCCTCCAAACACCCCCCCCCCACACACCCTTTCCATCGACTGACCATGTTACGCTCTCACAGACTTACATAAAGCTCAGGTATTTTCAGTTGCTTTGGGAATTGGTAGTTCAGCCTGTTGGTGACATGACCAATTGGGACTATTCAGAGGCTGAATAAAGTAATTAATGCGTCCAATGAGTTTACATTAGCATGTCCTGTGATAAAGGATAAGACCTGATAAATTTTCCCGAATGTCATCCATTATAGCAGAAATAGCATAGATGACTCAGGAACATTATATTAATAGTCAAAATACTGCAGTATATTTTACTGCAAACACATGAGTTACAAGATGATGCACTTTCAACAAATCTTGCTATATGAAATTTAGTAATATGTTATCAGAGACAAATGCCTCTTTTTCCACTTATGGGGTTCCTTTCCTTCTTACCCTCTACCTATGAACCTACTCATTCTGAATTCTCTGCTACATCTGTCCTGGTCTCCCAAAAGGCACTCACAGAGAAAACCTATTTCTATCTTACTTGGGTAAGATCCACATCAATCCACATCAATACTGTTCATTACGTCTCTATAATCTGCTACAGTAGGTGAAATAATTGAACATGTCATCAATTTTCTAAGTAAGGGTCCCGTCCTGACAGCTCGTGTTAAACATATGAATAGTCTGGAATATCTGACTGCTACACTCAATAATACAGTAGAGGCCTTTTAGGCTATTTGGTCCTCACGGGAGGCTTACTGTTTCCTCTGTCGTCTTTGATCTCTGGTTCCTTTCTCTTCATCTTCTCCTCTTCTATCCCCCCTCTTCTTGTCCCCTGGGAATCTCCTTTGTTGAGCATTTATGACATAGGAGTCGTCCACAATGTCGGCTGTAGGAAGAGAGAAGAAAAATATGAACTTCACAGTAAGGCAAAAGCAGACATTAGCAATGGGAGAGTACAACCTCAATTTTTATGGTTTTGGTTAGGATTCTACTTATCTGTTCTTGGATACTATGAGAACGTTTGAGTCATCTCGGGTACTTTTCCCGCGACACTGCACTTGGTTCTTTGTTGATAACAGTGTCATTTAGTTTGCTATGCATGTTCTTGATTTTTTTCCTTTTGTTTATCTCTTTTGTTTGATATTTTGTATTGTATTGTATTTTAAAACTTTAAAAAAAATTACAGTTAAAAAAAAAAAAAGGCGAGTTATGTGTAATAAGGAGAAATGACAACCTGGGAAAAAGTAGCGAACACATGAAAAAAAAAAAAAGCCATGGAAAGTCATGAAACCATCTGAAATCTATAAGTATTTAGAAAGCAATCCTACCACTTAGTGACAAGTAATATCAGCTGTAGAAGAGCATTTCAAGTCTGCTCAACAACATTTGGACAAACCTGTGAAATTCTGGGATAATATAGTCTGGTCAGATGAGACCAAAAGTAAACTACAGTCCTATGAAAAAGTTTGGGCACCCCTATTAATCTTAATCATTTTTAGTTCTAAATATTTTGGTGTTTATAACAGCCATTTCAGTTTGATATATCTAATAACTGATGGACACAGTAATATTTCAGGATTGAAATGAGGTTTATTGTACTAACAGAAAATGTGCAATAAGCATTAAACCAAAATTTGAAGTATGGGCACCTCAACAGAAAAGTGACATTAATATTTAGTAGATCCTCCTTTTGCAAAGATAACAGCCTCTAGTCGCTTCCTGTAGCTTTTAATCAGTTCCTGGATCCTGGATAAAGGTATTTTGGACAAACAATTCAAGTTCAGTTAAGTTAGATGGTCACCAAGCATGGACAGCCCGCTTCAAATCATCCCACAGATGTTCAATGATATTCAGGTCTGGGGACTGGGATGGCCATTCCAGAACATTGTAATTGTTCCTCTGCATGAATGCCTGAGGATTTGGAGCGGTGTTTTGGATCATTGTCTTGCTGAAATATCCATCCCCGGCGTAACTTCAACTTCGTCACTGATTCTTGAACATTATTCTCAAGAATCTGCTGATACTGAGTGGAATCCATGCGACTCTCAACTTTAACAAGATTCCCGATGCCGGCATTGGCCACACAGCCCCAAAGCATGATGGAACCTCCACCAAATTTTACAGTGGGTAGCATGTGTTTTTCTTGGAATGCTGTTTCTTTTTGGACGCCATGCATAACGCCTTTTTTTATAAAAAAACAACTCAATTTTTGTTTCCAAAATGAAGCTGCCTTGTCCAAATGTGCTTTTTCATACCTCAGGCAACTCTATTTGTGGCGTACGTGCAGAAACGGCTTCTTTCTCATCACTCTCCCATACAGCTTCTATTTGTGCAAAGTGCGCTGTATAGTTGACCGAAGCACAGTGACACCATCTGCAGCAAGATGATGCTGCAGCTCTTTGGAGGTGGTCTGTGGATTGTCCTTGACTGTTCTCACCATTCTTCTTCTCTGCCTTTCTGATATTTTTCTTGGCCTGCCACTTCTGGGCTTAACAAGAACTGTCCCTGTGGTCTTCCATTTCCTTACTATGTTCCTCACAGTGGAAACTGACAGGTTAAATCTCTGAGACAACGTTTTGTATCCTTCCCCTGAACAACTATGTTGAACAATCTTTGTTTTCAGATCATTTGAGAGTTGTTTTGAGTAGCCCATGATGCCACTCTTCAGAGGAGATTCAAATAGGAGATCAACTTGCAATTGGCCACCTTAAATACCTTTTCTTATGATTGGATACACCTGGCTATGAAGTTCAAAGCTCACTGAGGTTACAAAACCAATTTTGTGCTTCAGTAAGTCAGTAAAAAGTAGTTAGGGGAATTCAAATCAATAAAATGATAAGGGTGCCCATACTTTTGCACTGGTCAAATTTTGGTTTAATGCATATTGCACATTTTCTGTTAGTACAATAAACCTCATTTCAATCCTGAAATATTACTGTGTCCATCAGTTATTAGATATATCAAACTGAAATGGCTGTTGCAAACACCAAAATATTTAGAACAAAAAATGATTAAGATTAATAGGGGTGCCCAAACTTTTTCATAGGACTGTATTTGGATGTTATAATAGACACCATGTTTGGAGGCCAAAGGGAATGGCATATCACGAAACGCAATAGCAGCAGTGAAGTTTGGAGTTGGGAACATCATGGTGTGGGGCTGTTTTTCAACATATGGCACTGGCAAACCTCATATAATTGAAGGAAGGATGAATGGGTAAATGTACTGAGACATTCTTGATAAAAACTTGCTGCCAACTACCAAGATGATGAAGATGAAACAAGGATGAACATTTCAGCTAGACAACGATCCCAAATGCACAGCCAAGGAAACTCTCAATTGGTTTCAGAGAAAGAAAATAAAGCTACTAGAATGGCCCAGCCAATCTCCTGACCTGAATCCAATAGAAAATCTATGGAAGGAACTAAAGCTCAGAGTTGATAGAAGGAGCTCACAGAGCCTTCAGGATATGAAGAGTTTTTGTGTGGAAGAATGGGCCAAAATTACACCTGAGCAACGTATGCCATTAGTTTCTCCATACAGGAGGCGTCTTGAATAGGGTTGAGCGATTGTGTTCAGAAAAGATCGAATTCCGGTCGGCGATCGAGAAAATTTCACGATCGCCATCGGAATTCCGAACACGATCTTTTTATGTGGGATCGAGATCGGTGATCTTTTCCCACAATGCTTTGCTTAGCCTTCACACTGAGTATACGCTGTATACTCAGTGTGAAGGCTCCGCTGCAGTTCCATAGGAATAAATGGAAGCAGCCGACACACAGCCTTAACACCCTGCGTGCCGGCTGCCTCCATTCATTGGAATGGGAGGCTAAACTAACATCTGTAGCAGCTACTTACCTCTAGAGATGGCTGCTCCAGTGCCCTCCTTCTTCTTGCTTCGGTGTCCCGCCTCCTAGGTTAGTGTTTAAAGCGCTAGGTAGGTGGGGCTTGTGACTTAGGAAAGTGTGGGCGGGTACAGGGCGGGGAGACGTGAAGTCTCCCCTCCCAGTACCCGCCCACACTCTCCTAACCTGGCAGGGAGGGGGCAGGGAGCAGCAGCGAAGCAAAGAAGAAGGCACCAGGCACGGTGATACGGTAATATACGGTAATTTACGGTAATATAAAATATGTTGATTTTTAATTTTTTGTTTTAACAAGATTACATTTAGTTACCTTATTTAAGTGAACAGACAAAAATGACCAGCAAACAGACTCCCAATAAGGATCTGATACAAAGGAACTGCGCTCCAACCGTAGATTTCAGAAGAACGGCTTTATTGTCAAGACATCAACTCAAACACAACGCGTTTCAGGCAAAACATGCCCTTCCTCAGGTGTAATGGTTCTATACCGTTGGGCCGAATGTGCATAAAATATCATTTTAACATTACGGATCACAGTCATTTTAACCAGACTTGGTCTGCCCCAATTGGGACGAAATACCCGAATATAGGGGTGAGCAGTATCTCAGTATCATTTATTTAATATGGACCCTATTGAATATCCAGTTTAATCTATCAAACCTGACCATTCATATTTTGAAAGTGTGAACAAAATAGTCGCTATTTACATCAAATAAGGCGCTGTTGCACAATTCCCCCATATATAGTCATTTGTGGTTAATGGGGACCAATGTACATCTACAGCACAAAAGTGTATGTGTATCATTAAGAATTGACCACAAAGACAAGGATATGGTCATAAATGCTCATTTATATAAACTCTTAGACAGTCCTGATATGCAACTTCCCCAGATGGTGGTAGTAGTTATTAGCAAATCAAGGAGAAACTGCTCACTATCCCTATCATGGCACACACTATAATCTGACTACCCAAAGTTAGAGACCAGTTACGGTTGCTCAGCTGTTAGTCTCTCTATATGGCAGGAACGCGTTTCAAATGGAGGACAAGCCGCCAGATTTCATCACAGGTAAGTATAGGGTGAATGGGACACTCAATTCTTTGCTAGGAGGATCAAAGTAATGATCCATCTGGCATAGTGTTCCCTGGCTGCAGACCAGGGGACACTATGAGGTTTATGTTCTCTGTCCATCACTGCACTCTGAAGACGCTCTCCACTTATTCTGCATGTCTGTGCCAACTAATGATACCGTCACCCCTGTCTACAGGAGCTAACAGTGACAACAATGCACGCAGGAAATGAACTACGAAAGCTAAATCTGTCTATATCTCATCTGTCCATTTCATAACTATTTATCTATTTTATCTCTCGGTCTGCAGGACACTGATATTGATGACCAGTCTGTAACTATCTGATCTCTGGTAGGTCCCACACCTAGCACCCCACTGATCACTTATTTGAAGACGATACAGAGATTGGATGAATGCTGTGGCCTCTTTACTACTTACCAAGCACAGCGCAGTACACTATTAAGCATCTGTGCATGGTATTGCAGCTCAGCCCCCTTCATTTAAACAAGACTGAGCTGCTAACAGACCACGTACCAGATGAATGTGAAGTCACCAGCTGCAACTAAGGAGTCAGACCCCCAACATTCTGATATTAATGACCTATCCAAATGATAAGTTACCTGTTTTCTGAAAAAAACCCTAAGGTTTTTATTTATGTACAATGCTATAGTCTTAGGGTATTGTTCACATGGATGTAATGGCTGTAGATTTTCCATCCAGTTGTGTGTAGGCGCGCAGAGGTTAATCCACAACATAATACATTTGCAGCAAAGTAGATAACATTTTAACAAATCTCACACATATGCCGCAGCAAAAAAATTAAATGCAGTACGGATGAAATATCTGCAGATTTATTTAATATTTGCCGATTTCACTACAAGTTTTCTTTAAAATGTACAACACATGGGGTCTATCAGAATATGTTAAACAACTCATATTTGTCAATATCAATGATTAATTTTCGGATATTTTGGAAATGGTTGAAGTTGATGTACATGGTATGACACTTTTTTCTGTGAAAGAACACATGCTAAACTGAAAGCCATTACAGTTTTAAGCCGATGGCTGGTCAGGTAATGGAGGGGGGTGTACATCTCACCCAGACTACTAAGGTGGGTGAGATGAGAAAACTCCAGAAAAAATGTTTCTCAGCAGATAACTATTGTCTCCTGAGGGTTATTTCAGAGTTCCGGTTACTGGACTGGATTTTTAGGAATGGCAGGTAGGTTGATAGTGGGACCTGTCATTCCACCCCCCTCCAGTCCACACTTTGGGGATGTTCCGGCAGCAACTCAGCTGCAGAGAGTCTGCTCATCAAGGGAGGCTTAAGAAGCCAGCTCCAGCAGCAGACTGGGGGCAGAGCTTGGCTGGAGAGCCAACAGAGAGAGGTCATATTTTTGGAGCTGTTTCCTGAATGATTCTACTGGCTTTTGGATTTCTGTTATTCTAGGTGAGGTAATCTATTCTATGTTTAGTTAGCGCCTAGCCGGGCAGGGATTTATTTTTGTATTGTTTCCTTTTGTTGCTGCACTACCTTTTTGAGTCAAAATAAACTCTACCTTTGTTTTGGACTAAAGAATCTGGACTTCTGTGTCTATGCCACCCCACCTAGCCACCCCAGACCCTGACAAGTATTACATGTCTACTATTGACTTCCATTGTAAAAATGGTAGACAAAATGGCCTAAGTTGTACGGCCGGGAAAATGTACATTGTAGCTGGTGTCCAAAGCAGCAGCTCATCCTGACATAGGTATAGAGATATACAGGACATATAGTGTTGCACTATACTGTAGTGTGAGGGGTTAAATAAAATATAGGAACTATTAAAGCAGAGTGGGCCCTAGTACCTCAGAATGATATGAGAGACTGATCAAGTCATACAGAAAACCATTACTTCATGCTAGTGCTGCTATTAGCAGTTCTGCAAGGTAATGTTTCATGTGGTGTACGTCGTATTTCACTCATGGCCTTTCCATTTTGGCTTCCCTTTTGTTAAATTAATAATGACGTTGCAATTTGTCTTGAGTTGTTACTTGTCTGAGGTAATATTTACCTGGGAAATGTTTTCGGGCCTGATATGTAAAGTCCTATATGCCATGACTGTGTACTATTCCTTCCTCTGCACTTATAGGTGATATCATTTGGAGCGCGGCCACAACAACAGCACTAAGACAAGCAGCTACAATCCACCTGGATACAAGTGGCATCGTGCCAGGTGACATCAAGGTTCACCTGTACGGAAATGACAATCTACAGAATGTATTAGCTCTACCAAAACTGGTTAGCATGCCAAACACAAAGGTTAAAGTACAGGGCAGGGTCCTGTACACAATTCGTGCCCACATACACTCAGTGTCATAAAATATTCATAGGAAACATTATGACTGCACACCAGTGTAAAGCTAAGTGTTCACCACTCATCTCATAGCACGACTCAGAAGCCCTGACCGACTTCTCTAAAGATGCGACCAGTCTCATAACCTCAGTTCCTTTTGTCTGTTCTCTTTCTGTAAAGTGAAATATTTTGGCAGGAAAAACCAAAATTAAATTTTCTACTTTATACCTCGATTTTGACCTATAGCCTGTAGAGGATCCCCTTTCTGACACAGCCATTTTCATTTTTCCATTACTTCCCATCCACTGAGGCCTAGTTTTTTTTTCATTTATCCAGAAGTGTAACTTTAAGTAATATTAAACACATAAGGCAGCAACATAGCTGGGAAAGTAGTTCTGTTAGTTTATAAAGTACATTTGTGGTGTAAAGGTTAGACAAATCTTAGACATACTACTTGGATTTGTCAAGCGTTTTAAATATATTTGTTAGTCATTAGGCCGTGTTCACACTTTCATTTATGACTGTTAGAGAACTACATTGCAGTAGATTCCAAAAATAGACCTGCATGTAGTACTATGATTTCCAGTAAAAGCATGGACACTGAAAGAACCTGATGGATCCTATTTTAAGTCAACGTCTGGCTGGCTCCATTGGTGTCAGTCACGTGACTGTCATGGCTTGAAATCTATTTTTCTGCTCATATGACAAAACAGAAAAAAAAATGGATTTCATTACATAGATACTGAAAATGGGAACCTCCAGGGTGATACACTACCGTACAGTTAGGAGTCATGTATTTTGTCAGGTTTCCAGCAACCTGTGAATCACACTACCCACTCATATTGTTTTTCACCATGATAAAAATATATTACACTTCATTCACAATTCCCCTAGCCTTCCACTACAATCCCCTTATCCTTCCCCACTCCTCACAAGTGCACTAGGTGAAGTTTATGTATATACCCCTGTAACCTAGCAGCAGAATATATGGTTTGTTGCTTCTCTTCAGAAGTGTTTCAGTTGTTAAAGGCCTAAAAGCAAACATAAGTATAGAGCAGACGTCTTACTAGTCAACAGACAAGGTCATGGCCACCAATGGGATCATGCGCACACTAGAACTCTATATTGTTCATACACAGGCTTCTAGTAAACTATTGGTGCAAGCCTGGATACATATGGAACCCAAGAGGATCCCATAAGATATCAGGAGTAGAACTATTACAACTCTGTACAAAACAATGCAGTAATATGGTCATGGAGATGAGCGCTAAAGCAAAATCAGCTGAATAATGTTCTTATATAAGCTACGCTAACACGTAAGATTTAGAAATCATCATATGACATATTTAGGAAATACTGAAGTGTTCAACGTACTAATTCACATATGCAAAAATTACCCTTGGGGTGCATTCAGATAAGAAAGAAAAATCCAGGTTTCCCAGCACAGGATACTCCACGCTTGTTGATTATATAAAACTTAGCTTTTATTTGTTGCCATCATACAACCGATAAAAAAAGGATTATGCCAACATGATGTTTAAACAGGAAGGGGTTTGTGCCCTTGCGCCTACGCATTTCGGAGGGTAACCTCCTTATTCATGGCATAAAAAGTATATTAAACAACATCCTTAAATAAGATAAAAACATGAGAAAAAAAAAAGACTCAACCCCTTCCGTTTTCATAATCACCGGGTTGTCAATCACTATAAATATATGCAAACAGCTGAAGAGAAGGTGGATTAACGTAAAGATATGTGAAAAACACAATAAACAACATTTGAGATTTATATAATGAATCTGTTGAGATTTTTAAGCATATTGTATTGGGTTATTATAAAAAGACAAACACACAAATATACAGTCTGAAAAATAAATTTCGTGACACAAGAAAGGATTACAGAGGCACGCGAAAAAATGTTAATATCATATCATAAAAAGTACCTTGGATCAAGACGGAGTATCAGGGTGACTCGAAATCCAAACATTTCTATTCACTCCCATTTCAACACTGTAAATATTGTTCATGAGACAGCAGTGGGAAAAATAGCAATGGGGGAGTGAGTGTGCGCAACTACGATTGTACAATTCCCTTAAGAAAGATGGCGTCTTTGGTGTTATACACATGCGCACTATAGTATTTGCGCATGCTCTCTAATACACCCAACTTTATCAGTCCCGTCATTGTGTCTTTATACTATGATTATGTTGGTTGCGCATGCTCACTTGATCGAGTGCCTATCCAAATGAAAATAGACACAGCACGTCATGAGATGCTGCATTGGCAGAGAAGAAAAAAAGAGAACTATTTAAAGGTAAGTTCTATACTTATGTTATTTAATATATATGTGACTAAGTTGGTGTTTTCCAAAATTTGTTATAGGAAAATGTCACATAATTAGATAAAGGTATACCATTTAATTATACAATAAATAAATAGTTCTCTTTTTTTTGCAATATGCTTAAAAATCTCAACAGATTCATTATATAAATCTCAAATGTTGTTTATTGTGTTTTTCACATATCTTTACGTTAATCCACCTTCTCTTCAGCTGTTTGCATATATTTATAGTGATTGACAACCCGGTGATTACGAAAACAGAAGGGGTTGAGTCTTTTTTTTTTTTTTCTCATGTTTTTATCTTATTTAAGGATGTTGTTTAATATACTTTTTATGCCATGAATAAGGAGGTTACCCTCCGAAACGCGTAGGCGCAAGGGCACAAACCCCTTCCTGTTTAAACATCATGTTGGCATAATCCTTTTTTATCGGTTGTATGATGGCAACAAATAAAAGCTAAGTTTTATATAATCAACAAGCGTGGAGTATCCTGTGCTGGGAAACCTGGATTTTTCTTTCTTAATGATTGCGTTCTTCCAACGGGGGAAGACATCCCGTGCACTTCTTAACTCCTGAGGATCCACTAAGCGATATTTCATACTGGGGCATGTAAGTGCGTTTCCTTGACTTTTTTAACTTTGCTGGTTTGGGCTGTTTTTGTGAAATATTTTGTATTGTGCATTCAGATATGCTTCAGTAGCATGCCACATAGACAAAAACATGGGTGTTTTTACCCCACACTGCTGCAATTTTTTTCAAGAGCCAATTTTGCCCAAAGTAATTACAGGTGAGACATGAACCTGTAACATTTTTAATGGGTTCCATAATACCCACTAGTTGAGAATCACTATAGATGTCCTAAAGCAAAGAGCCCTGACCAAATGTCATGTTACTGCTCATATTAAGTCGGCAAAAGCGTCACGGATTAACCAAACCAATTAAATATTTGACAGTATAACAGTAACAAAATGCAAAATTATTATTGTCCAAGCAAATATGGCAGCCCCGCGTAAACATTATACACAAACCTATCGATCCACCTACACCTAGGATACAGGTGCACAATGGGAAATAAATGACATGTATCTTACAGCGGCAGCACATGAAAGCTCTTCAGAGACAATGTTGACGGCTCCCCTTTAGTGTACAAATTGCCACAAATCTGCCGTATCAAAAGGCATCCAAAATAGAGAGGTTTTTGCAGTGGATTGTTTTAGTAATTGCTGTGGATTAGCCACAGCAGCGAATTAAAATCGTGGGGACACAGAGACACAGCCTGGTTTCGCACACTGCATTTTTTTTTTTTGCAAATCCACCACTGCCTCCATAACTAGATGCATCAAGAATACAAAGTATAGATCCTTTCTTGACATTTTCCTTTCCTTTTGAACCCCTTTCTTATGAAAAACTGTCAAAAAAAACTGTGTAGTGATATTATTATAGAGTGTGCTGATAGCAGACGCACCAGAATTATTAAGGGGTCAGCCAACATGGGAAGTCCCATGAACTAGAATATAAATGTATGCCAGTTAGGATTTGGCATAGATTCCATGTCTACCTCATGCCAGTTTTCATGCCCAATCGCTACAGTAATGACCGATAGCATTATTTCAGGTCATTACTGTAGTGATTGGGCTGTTTTGAAGCTCACTGCATCATTACAGCAATGACAGTGGCTCCTATGCACGTGGTTAAGTACGGTTACTACGTCCAACACACGGACGGGGCTCGGTTGTGTGAATGCACCTTAAACCAGATGGACTCACCTTTTTCCTTGCCCACGCTTTCCAAATTTCACAATAAAAAACCCACACACAGGAGTTAGAATTGATAAAGTGGTACATCTTTGGTGCAAATATAGGCCTTGTGCCAAAGATATTCAGCATCTATGCCAGTTTTCTAGTGTAGATGAAATTTTAAATTTGTCCCACTGTATGTAAAACCCACTCTTAAAGGGAACTTGTCACCATGAAAATGTTGTGTAACCTGCAGGCAGCATGTTAGGGGGCTTTCACACTTGTGCTCGGTCTCCGGTTTGTGCATTCCGCTGGGTTCTTGTCTTCAGCACCAGCGAAACTGGACAGCAGATGGAAACCCAGCGGTCAGTTTCAAAGCCCATTCACTTTAATGAATTTGTAAAGGTGACCGCCCATGTCCGGCTGCAGCTTGTCCGCCAGGAAACCGTTTTCTTTAGCCAGACACAAAATCTTGCATGTCCGACTTAAAAAAAATGGTTTCCCCGCGGACAGGCAGCAGGCAGATACGGGTAGTCACCTTTACAAATTCATTCAAGTGAATGGGTTTTGAAATTGACCGCCGGGTTTCCATCCCCTGTCCAGTTTCGCCGGTGCTGAAGCTGGAAACCCAACGGACTGCTCAACTGGACAAGTACGAACCACCCCTAAGTTGCCGTTTATCCATTTATAACGCTATCCTTTTATGCTTAGAAGGACAAATTGAGCACAGTGGGCGATCCTAACAGTGACAGCTGTCTGTATGTATATTCACTGCTAGGACCGCCCACTGGACTCTATTACTCCTAAGCATAAAAAGAACAAAGGAATAAATAAAAGTTGACCTGAATGTTTACCCACAAAACTACCTATCAATTTGCTTAGCACCTCCTGTTTGGTGCTCTGCTGGCATCATGTTACAGATGTGTCTGCAAATGGGGCACATACCAGCAAAGCTGAACTCAGCACACTGTCAGCTTTCCAGAGGTATATAACACCATCATTGTTAGAGGACACAAAACATACTCTTAAAACAGTACAGCTTAAATCAGAAAAATGGGAAAATGCCCCTACAGTTTTTTGACCCAAGACCATAATAGGGTATTGATTCTTGAGTCACCTGACCCTTCCGTTCTGATCTATATTCTATACTTCCCACTTCAAGGGTTGTCCAGGCTAAAATTTTATTTTTTAATTAGGCCGAGCGAGGTGAAAAAAATAAAAACAGAAACCCCACACGCACCTCTCCCCGATGCCTTTCAGCGCAGTCCAATCCTGAACTCCATTGTTTTCCTCCGGAAGAGTCCCCGCGCATAGGACCACTCTGGCCAATCAGCAGCCTCAGCAAAGGAAATGGGGTGTCATTACCTGTGACACCCCAGGTCCCTTAGTTAGGCTGCTGATTGGCCTCAGTTGTCACATGGTCGCTGAGGGCAATCAGCAGCCTTAGTGAAATGGACACAGGACATTACAGCCGGCGAGGACTTCCGTAAAAGAAGACAGCTGAACAGCAGGATCAGACCGCTCTGGGAGGACACTGGGAACAGGCTAGTATGTTTCTTTTTGTATCCCACAACCTTATTAAAAAATAAAATTTCAGCCTTGACAACCTTTTTAAGGACATTCCGCCATGAACATTAGACCACTGCAGCCAATTGTAACCTCAGTGATGTGGACAGGTCGGAGCTATAGCCAGTGATCGGTTGCAGCACATATCCATTTTGGAATGAAAGCTGCAACAGGAAGTATAGACACCAGAATCAGATCGGGAAGCGTCTTACAACATTCTATGCAGATTCTGAATCAAATTCAAATCTATGTCAGTCCCTAGCTGGTGTACATTTCCATTCTGGCGCAGGGACAGCTGACTGATTTGCCACAGCCTTTTCATAAATCTCTTGGCCCCTGCACCAGTTCAGCCCTTTATTAAGACTGTCGTATCCTGATGGCAGATACTGGATCTCAACATGCCCAATCTTTTTGTTGTGCTGGTAGATAAGTGTCATCAGAAGTGCCTGTCAATGTTTGTATGCGTTTCTGCGACGTGCATATACTTTCGGCTACATATACATGTTTATAGAGGAGACAATTGCCCACTGACAGCTCTAATGTATATAGCTAGCATAAAGGCTAGTTCACACAGTTACTTGTTCTGGATTTTGACGTGGGATGCCGCGTCAGAATCCGTACCAAAATGCGCCTGTAGCAGCTAGCCGCGACTGTCACGGATTACGACAGTCGCGGCTTTCCGCTCCGGACTAGGTCCAAATGAATGGGCCTAGTCCAGAAGGATTGTCTTAATGCAGGTGCTGCGGCGGTTTCCGTGTCAAGATAGGGCGGTTTTTTAACCTGGATTTTGACGCGGATTCCACGTCAAAATACGGACCAAATAACTAGGTGTGAACTAGCCCTAAGGCTTCATTCACCTGAATCATATGCATATAGCCTTACAGCTGAACGGCAAGTTTTGTGACTTTGCTTTTCTTCCCATAGAAGTTAAAGGGTTTTTCCAATAAACAGAATTGTCTACAAATTTAAATATAGTTAAGATTTAAATATTTTGCAAATATAAATAAAGATTTTACGGACTTTTAAAGAATTACCCGTCTCATCTTAGTGGTGACTTTTTTGGGGGCTGGATAGGCTACAACCTATGGCTACAACCTTGCACACAGGAAGTTTTCATGATCTGGCACTGTTCAGACACCCAGCCAGGACTTCCTTATTGTGGCCAGGTTGTCTTCTGCTAGAAGAGATGTCCACAATAAGGAAATCATGGCTGCGCTTCTGCCAAGTGCCAGGACATAGAAAGTTCCTGCATTATTGCATATCCAAGACATAAGGCTGTCATCACTGACATGGTTAGAGAGAATCATTAAAACTCTGCTCATTTATTTATTGGTAAAAAATATGCAAATCTAGTCTCCTGGATGGAATTAGGAGAACAGAGTGCACTCTGTACACCACCCTATAGAGGGCGGCATCCTTAACATCATGAATGACTCAGTTATAAAGTCTTTTAATCATAATGTGGATTTAATTGCTAAATCAGTATTTCTGTCCCAAAAGGAACAGATTCCCAACTATGGACAGCGCTGTTTCGGCCTATTGGGATGCAATGACTTACAAGTCATTCCTGCTCCGCTAGGGATTATGGGTAAAAAAATATGCAAATCTAGTCTCCTGGATGGAATTAGGAGAACAGAGTGCACTCTGTACACCACCCTATAGAGGGCGGCATCCTTAACATCATGAACGACTCAGTTATAAAGTCTTTTAATCATAATGTGGATTTAATTGCTAAATCAGTATTTCTGTCCCAAAAGGAACAGATTCCCAACTATGGACAGCGCTGTTTCGGCCTATTGGGATGCTTCCCGGGCCTGGTCCCGCCCCGCAGCCCGCCCAGCACTGACAGCTCAGTCCTGACACCTGTCACCAGCAGCCTGGCTATGGCTGCCACCTTTCCTACGAAGAGTAGCAGCCGGGTCAGTGGCGGCAATACCGGGGGTGCTGTGTGGTGCAGCTTCATGTAGTACATACACCGGGTACAGCAAGGAGAGGCAGCATTTACCTTATTTACATAGGCCATGCCCCAAATCCAGCTGGCCTTCTCTTATTACCTGTAGTGCTAGAACTTCTTCCCCACTGCCCTACCTGATCACACCCTCTGCCCCATATGCAGTACTGCTGTGTGTGAATTCACCCTACAGATTCTGTGTAATCGCTTATGATTATCTTAGGGCTCGTTCACACTGGGCAAGAGGGGGCGGATTCTGACGCTGAATCAACCTCAAAATTTGCCCCCTCACAATAGAGGTCTATGTAGACCGCTAGCGTCCTTTTTTCCGTGAGCGGTATGTTGCAGCTCACGGAAATCAGGACCAAAATACGTGGTCACTAGCCCCGTGTGAACTAGCCCTTAAAAGGGTTATCTGCTGCCTCTGAATTGTTGTCCTATCCATAACATTGGCAGGTGTCAATTGTTGGGTCTTCTGTAGATCAGCCATAGTTTAGTGGTTTTGACTACTTTAGCCGTGTCACCATTACTCACAAGGAGAGCTATTAACCCCTTAGTGACCAGCCTATTTTAGACCTTAATGACCAAGCCAAATTTTGGAAATTTGCCCTGTGTGACTTTATCAGTGAATAATTCTGTAACAGTATAGCGCATCCAAGTGATATTGTTTTTTCGTGACATGTTGTACTTTACTGAGAAGGTACAATTAGACTGATATAACTTGTGTAAATTTATTAAAAGAAATTTTTTCAATGTTTTCCATTTTCAGCTGCGATATCTCACATATGCACAATAATACAGGGCAAAAAAGTTAGTAGTTATATATTTCTAAATGTTCCTTTTGTGTTTCAAGCATATTTGAAATAATTTTAGCATATTTGAGTAATTTAGACAATTTAGAAGTTTATCAAGTTTATAAGCAAATTTTGGAAATTTTGAGTTTGTGATTTTTTCCTGTACCAAGCTATGTTTGCAGACAGGAATTAGTGGCATAATGATAGAGCTTCCCATTACCTGACCCAATTTGTAAAACTCGCCCCCTTCAGGTATTATTTGAGGGGTTTAGTGAGCATTTTGATCAAACAAATATTGTTTTGCAAGAATTATTACAAATGATGAAAAAAATTACATTTTTATTTTCTTCAAATATGTGTCATTTTAAAGCACAGTTTTTTTGCACACAACACATCGAAAAGAAGAAACACACCCCAAAATATATCACCCCACTTCTCCCGTGTTAAAAAATGTACACTTTGTGGCCTTAGTCCTATATACGCACGTACAGTAGGGCCTAAGAGGTAGGGAGGGCCAAATGGATTTCAGAACACAAATTTTGCTTGCAGATATTTTAGGCCCATTGCACATTCAAACAAGATTTGAGTTACCAAAGCAATTGAAACCCCCCATAAATGACCCCATTTTATAAACTAGACCCCTTAAGGTATTCATTGAGGGGTATAGTGAGTACTTTGACCCCATAAGTTTTTAGAAAATTTGTGTCAAACAAAAAAATGTCATTTTGTTACACAAAAGTGTCATTTTATAGGCAGTTTTTTTGCACTTAACACATGAAAATGAACAAAAACACTACAAAGTAGATTACTCCTCTTCTCCTGTGTTCAAAAATGTACACTTTGTGGCCTTAATTCTATGTACGGACGCCCGGTAGGGCCCAAAAAGAAGGGAGCACAAACTGGATTTCAAGACACAATTTTTGCTTCCAAATGTTTCAGGCCCATTGCGCATTCAAGCAAGATTTGAGTTACCAAAACAATTTAAAACCCCAATAAATGACACCATTTTATAAACTAGACCCCTTGAGGTATTCATTGAGGGGTATAGTGAGTATTTTGACCCCATAGGTTTTAAAAGAATTTGTGTCAAACAAAAAATTGTCATATTCTTTACACAAAAGAGTCATTTTAAAGGCAGTTTTTTGCACACAAGACATGAAAATAAAGAAAAACTCCCCAAAATAGATGACCCCATTTCTCCCGTATTCAAAAATGTACACTTTGTGGCCCTAATCCTATGTGCGGATGCACGGTAGGGCCCAAAAAGATGGGAGCACCAACTGGATTTCAAGACACAAATTTTGCTTGCAGATATTTCAGGCCCATTGCACATTCAAACAAGATTTACTTTACCAAAACAATTGAAAACCCCCATAAATGACCCCATTTTATAAACTAGACCCCTTAAGGTATTCATTGAGGGGTAATAGTGAGTAGTTTGACCCTATAGCCTTTTCACAGATTTTACTAACCTTGGGATGTGTAGGTTAAAAATTACTAAAATGTCCCTTTATCCCCAAAGTTTTCATTTTCACAAGGGGTTAAAAGAGAAAAAGCCCCCCACAGTTTGTTACACAAATTCTCTTGAACACGGCAATACCCCATATGTGGCCATAATCTGCTGTATGGGGACATGGTGGGGCTCAGAATGGAAAGCGGGCTATTTGGCTTTTGGAGGGCAGATTTTCCTGGAATAGTTTTCAGGTGCCATGTCGCATTAGCAGAGCCCCTAAAGTATCAATACAATGGAAACCCCTCAAAAGTGACCCCATTTTAAAAACTACACCCATCAAAGAATGTATCAAGGTGTATTATCACTCTGAGCCTAAAAATGCTTCCCAAAAATTAATGTATAAAATTAAAATTGAAATTTTGAAAGAAATCTGCCATTTCGGTCCCCCATACATTGCACCCACTTTGTGTTGTCAGAGACCTGCACTCCTAAAACTATTAAGGGGCCATCCCGAGGGTCAAAAAATTATATATGTGGGTGTAAACTGCTGCTTGGGAACACAGCAGGGCTCAGAAGGGAAGGAGCACTGTGCGTTTTAGCTTTTGGGGTACAGATTTAGAGGGACCCTCTGGGAACCATGATGTTTTTGCAGAGCCCTGGAGGTTCCAGTAAACTGGAATTCCCCAAGAAGTGACCCCATTTTGTAGGGGGAAATTTTAAGGTCTCTGCAAATGTGACATTGTGTCCAAACACCAACAATCTAAATCTGCACTCCAAAAGCACATATCGCTCCTTCACATTTGCGCCCTGCTGTGTACCCAAATGGCAGTGTATGCCGACATGTGACACTGGTGTACACCGGATAACGGACTTAAGGCCATATGTGGGTAGAATCGGCTGTTTGGGCACAGCCGGGCACAGAAGGGAAGGAGCGCTATTTTGTTTTTTGGCGCACAGTTTGGTTTTTGGACGTCACTTTTGCAAAGACCCTGAATTGCCAATAAAGTGGAATCTGCAGACATGTCACCCCATTTTGGACACTAGCCCACTGATGGGATTTATCAAGTGGCGTAGCGAGCGCTTTTAACCCTTGAGGGTTGCATTTATTTAGTTTCCAGAAATGAAATCGCAACTGACAATGAGAAGTTAAAAATGAAATTTTTCCAGAGATTCGCCATTTTAGTGTCCGATATGTTGTGCCCAACTTATGTCAGCAGAGATACACACTCCAAAAATTGTTAAGCGGGTATCCCGGGCACAACAGCTTTCAGAGCGTTCATCTCTGATACAAGTCGGGCACAACATATTACGCACTGAAATGACGGGTTCCTGGAAAAATTGGTATTTTCACTTCTCACAATCAGCTTCGTATTCATTTATGGATAATAAGTTATAGCAACACTTGGGGGTTAAAAATGCTCTCTGTACCCCTGGATAAATCCTTCAGGGGTGTAGTTTCCAAAATAAGGTCACATATCAGGGGATTCCACTTTACTGGCGTTTCAGCTCTGCAAAAGTGTCATGGCATCCAAAAACCAAACCGTCTGTGCTCCAAAAACCCAATAACCCTTCTTCCCTTCTGTGTCCGGCTGGGCTCTAATATCAGTTTATACCACATATGACATTACGTACATTATCCCGGGTACACCAGTGTCATACATGTGTCATACATGTGTCATAAACTGCAGTTTGGGCACACAGCAGGGCGCAGAAGGGAAGGAGCGCGATGAGGCTTTTGGAGTACAGATTCAGATGTTTGATATCTGGATGCCATGTCATGTTTATAGAGCCTGTAAGGAGTGACCCCATTTTGAAAACTGCACCCCTCAAAGAATTTATCGGGGGGTGTAGTGAGTATTAGTATCCCAGACGTGATTGCACAGCGGATGGCGAAGAAGAAATATATAAGCAGTGCGGAGGACATTGAAGACACCAAATTCCCTACTATGTCCCAGGAGCTCCTATGATTGGTTGAGTCACTTTGGGGGTCATTTCTGGTCTCTGTTCCCTCATAAGGTGTACATATGCGGTGTCCCCTGATATCCGCTTGCACATCTTATATATTCCCTTCCTGCCGCAGCCAGTTGTGTTCTAATGATTTGGCGATTTATGCGGGTTTTTGTCTTCACATTGCTGGATGCTATATTTTCTTAATTTTTCTGGTGACGTGGCCATATAAGGACTTGTTGTTTGCGGGATGAGGTGTATTTTGTAATGACACTATTTTTGGGTGCCTACAATCTATTGAGTACATTTTATTAACTCTTTTTTTGCTGGATTTAAAAAAATAAAATCAATTCTGGCATTGAGTTTTCCCTTTTAAATTTTTCGCCATGCAGCGTACAGTATAAGTAACATGTGTCCTTTATTCTGCGGGTCGGTACGGTTACGGCGATACCTCATTTATAGTATTTTTTTTATGCAATACTAATTCTGCAGAACAAAAACACATTTGGGGACATAAATCAGTGATTTTTGCATCGCCATCTTCTGAGAGGCGTAACATTTTTATTTTTCGGTTGACAGTGTTGATTGGGGGCTTATTTTTTGCAGGACAACCTGCGCTTTTTATTGGTACTATTGTGGGGTGTATATGACTTTTTGATCACTTTTTATAGCATATTTTCTAAGGTCAGATGGCGAAAAATCACTACTTCCGGCGGGTTTTTTCCTTTTTTCCCCGACGTTTACCGTATACATTAAATATTATTTCAGTTTTATTGTACAGATTGTTACGGACGCGGCGATACAAAATATGTATTGTTTTTATTAATTTTTAGGGGTTTTTTTTACATAACTCATTTTCTATAGAAAAAAGGAGATTTTGGGGCTTTATAACTTTATTCATTTTTTTCAAAAGCTTTATTTATTTATTTTTCACTTTTTTTCACTTTTTATTTCACTTTTTTATGTGTCCCTCTTAGGACACTTGATTCAGCAATGATTTCATTGCTGAATCAGTATTACAGGCTGGAGACACAGGCTGCACGTGTCTCCAGTCTGTAACAGGAAGCCAAGCGATGTAGACGCATCGCTTGGCTTCCTGAGTCTGGGGCAGGATCAACCAGGTAATGGGGGGGCTCAGGCAGTCTGGGGTCACTGGCCAGACCCCAGACTGCATGTTTTGTATATCGGCACCCCCGATCTCGCCGCGGGGGGGTGCCGATCTGACTGGCACCATCACGGAACCGCTTCAGTTCTGTGATCATGTTTGATCACGGAACTGAAGGGGTTAAAAAAAAACACATCGGAGACCCCTCCGATGGGGGGTTATGGAGAAGGGTCTTAGCTGTAAGATACAGCTAAGACTTGCTCAAATTACGTGGGCACTGACAGGGAATCCTTCCCTGACTGCCCGACGTAGTTTTCCTATAGGGCAGTCAGGAAGGACCTGTCAGTGCCGACGTAGATTCCCTATGGGCCGGTCGTTAAGGGGTTAAAGAAGTTCTATCATTAGAATTCCTTTTTCAGGTAATAGCACATCAGAATAGCCTTAAAGGGGTTGTCCCATCACAAGGATCCTATCTATACTGCTTGTTAATGTAGATGTAAGACTTTTCCTAAATACACTGCTTCAGCAAAACGGCTTTGTTTGTCCACTATCTTACTTTATTCAATTCTTTGTGGCCACAGCCCTGACTTAGCTGCTCATGAGTCAAGTGATGTATCTGCTGCTCTGAGGGGGGAGGGAGGAAGGGCTAAGTGCACAGGAGCGAGCCTGTGTATCTAGCTATTCCTGTGTCTACACCACGTGACCTAGCTTCCTGTTAGCAGATAGGGGAGAGGAGCTGCTTTCATTTCTTCTGTTCTCCCAGTTATCAGGCTAGCTAATTCAATTGTGTTCATTATGGCAGAGCAGCGCCGGACCTCCCATGAGGCGACCTGAAGCGACCGCTTCAGGCGGCGCTATGCCAGGGCCCCGGGGAGGGCGGCATTTTTGCTTACCTAAGCCAGTCCAGGACAAGCTGTCCTGGACTGGCTTAGCGTCACCGAGCAGTGGATTGGGGAGGCCTTGTGGACGCAGCGCTACTCCAGCGGCATCCCCTCACACTCAGGCAGAGAGAATGTCCTCTCCCTGCCTGCTCTCTGCCTGCTAACGCCGTTCCGCCACGCCCCCTCCGCTCAACCCCGCCCCCTTTGCTCCGCCCCCTCCTCCCGGGGGGAGGCGGCTTTCTGTCGTCTGCCTCGGGCGGCGAAAAAGGTAGGTTCACCCCTGTGGCAGAGACAGGCAGTCTCTGTATTGTGGGGGGCTAATAATACCTTATGAAAAATTGTGTATAGAGGTGGGGGCTGAGATGGTTTTATCTGTCCAGAGATAAGCAATTTGGAGACTTGCCAGACTGGTTATGTAAATACTATGCTCTGTGTATTGGGTGATGCTATCTTACAAGGGATGGGGACAGATCGTCTGGAACCACGGGCATTGTTAGGAAAGGATCAAAGACCAAAGACCCTTCCAAAGATAAAGGGACAAGAGAAGGGTAATTAAGCTAATTGTCTCCAACAAGGATGTCTATTGTCTTTAGAATACCATGAGATAGACATCTAGGATGTGTATTTGAGACATGTGCTGATGGCTGCCATTTTGATCGATACCATGCGACTACCATGAGGTCACTGACTCCATTTTAGAGTCCTCAGGGGGGTGTGACCTCTCTCCAGTTTCTTATCCAATAGATATGCATCAGGGCTATTGTTACAAACTTCTCCACCAATGGATGTATGCATATTATACTAGCCAATGCTGTTCTGTCTATGCCATGTGATATATACTTTGTTCTAGCCACCATTAAAGCAGAATCCATTTTGATACACTACCACCATGTGTCTCTGTTGATTCTCCAGGTCAAAGATGGCTGTAGCCGATCTTGGCCTGTTAATTAATTTTCCTTTACAGACAGCATATCTCTGGGGTATTATGATTCCCCCAACAGTATGTAACACAGAATGGAGTTGCTGCTGCCTGTACTTCATAGTCCAATATGGGTGGGCGGAGCTACACGTGAATTTGGGGGCGGAGCTAAACGACAGGTTGCATGTGAAACCCCGCCCACCAAATGATGCAAGAAACCAGGAAGAAAGATGATTTATAGAAGAAAGAAGAATACCCCTTTAAAGCACTGTCCACACCTAAACAAAAAACACTGCAGATTACTGATAGATGGTAAGCGGGTCCTGCCTAAATTCAATAGCAGTGAGCTTGAGACAAGATTAGGTGTGGTCGATATGTCATTAACCCCCTCACCCCTAGTAGATCTCCTAGTGGCTTGCAGGCGTTAAAATCAATAATTTGATATAACTATAATGTCCTAGGAGTCTCTAGTGAAAGCAAAAGTTGAAAGGGGGGGGCTACACAACAAAAATTATTTTAGAACAACACTGTGGTCACTGTTAACCCCCTGCCACATTTGAGTGTGTCTAAAAACCTATACAAAAGCTAATCCTGCACAAGATAAAGTCACAGATCAGCTTTTAGTGCAATCGTATCAATCACCTAACCCAAACCTGCTCCCCTCTCAGCACTAATCTGCGGCCTCTGATGTACAGTTACAGCTCTTCTTAGATAGATAGAATGAATACTAGACAGATAGAATTACTCACCTCTGATGAACAGTTATAGCAATCATAACTTGGAAACACGTAAGGTGTATACAGTGATCCCCATTGCTAACAGCAGGTTAGCATAGCCTTTGTCTAACATCTTTAGGGGGCATTCACACGGAGTAAAGTGGCGCTGATTCTGCCACGATAACTCGTGGCAAAATCAGTGCTGATAAAAAGACTCCTATTACCTTCAATGGGTTCCATTTAACACGCGGAACACATTGAAATCAATGGGTTAAAAAGCGTTAAACGGAACCCTTTCAAGTCAATGGGTGTCTTTTTATCAGTGCTGATTTTGTCGCGAGTTATCGTGGCAGAATCAGCGCCACTTTACTCTGTATGAATCCCCCCTTACATGCCATAGACATTATTTACTATCAGAGTTATCCATCCCTGACACTTTCAGCAGGGACCTGGCTATATCAGACGGACTCCTGATGGGGATTGTGCAGATACACTGACAGTGTCTGTAAGATCACCATTGAAGAATATATATTTGTTATGGAGCATCTACTGCCATGCCTCATGATGAATATATTTGTCATTTAGCAAGTAGGGGATAATGAGGTTACTGTGGAATCAAAGTAAAACATTGTTGCACTTATAATAAAGGAGATTACCTAGATGATATAATATGCCAATATCAGAAAAATGACAACAGAAGAGAAACAAACTACAGTGAAAGTATCCACTGGATACACTGGTAAACCCGACTGCATGTGATTGCTGTGAATTGTCAGACTGCCCTGGTATATGGGATTAGTGGTAACCACATACTGCCATAGTGTGTACGGGCATCCTGATAAGTTGTTTCATGTCTTTCTCATCAATCTATTGTTTATTTGAGATCAAGCATTATAACAAGCATTATACCGAAGATAGAGATGGAGCAGCTTCACGTTACGTACTGGAAGACCAACAAGAAACTATCCATACAAAAATGCTCTGCAAGGTATTCCAGTAACATTATACTGTACACTTACAATACTAACATGAGCAGTGTTATGAGGCTCCCTATCCTCTTCTATCTTCCCTAGCTTCGCTGCATCCTACATGCCTTGTATTCACACTATAGATCAGTTCAGATGAAGGTCTACACGACCAAAACGTCAACTATTGTGATCTATAAGTCTTTTTCATATTACTGCGATCCCTATGTCCAAAGGCACAACAAATGATGTACACGGTGTTGTAAATAAATTTATTTCCCTTTTTGGCAACAAAACCTGTGTTTGCGACAACATTTTTTGATTAATCATATTCTATACAAGTCCCTAATGACGAAAGTCGCACCTGCGAATTAGTGAAATGGCATGTGACTTTCAGAGGTGAGAACTAGTAAGTTCCACAAAGACGTTTACATGAGGTTTTGCTCTGAACACTTTAATACAGGACCCAGTGTACTTAGTTAACCTCTTTTCTGTAGTATGAATGAGTAGTGAGATTTATACCAGAACCTGACTTTGTAATAACAATTTTTCAGGTAAATGCCCTGTACAGTAAGGGTACATTCACATGGAGGGAAATGGTGCTGAATTTGGTGTGGAATTTGGGTCAGATTCAGCACTGAAAAAAAAGCCTCCTATTGATTTCAATGGGTTCCTAGCAGAAAAGGGAACCCATTGAAGTCAATGGGAGGCTTTTTTTTTCAGCGCTGAATCTGATGCGGATTCCACACCAAATTCAGCACCATTTTCCTCCGTGTAAATGCACCAAAAGGGCTTCTTCACAAGGAGTTTTTTGCAGGCAGATTTTACGTGGAATCCAACTCAAAATCCACCTGCAAAAAAAGGCTCCCATTCATTTGAATGGGACATTGTTTTTTCCCTGCTAGCGTTTTGTTTCCACTAGCAGGCCTAATCATGAGCGGAATGCTGCGACTGAATGCTGGTGCAAGGCATCGGCATCCCGTCGTGGCTAGCCGTGCAGAATTCACGCGACGGAATTTGGTTTTCGCTGTGTTAACATACCCTAAGCGTTCAACTGGTGTTATTCATTAAAATGAGTCTACCACTTCCACAAGTGTATTCAGCTGTCACCACTGTTACAGAGTACAATACAGTGAGAAACAATATATCCTTGTTATGAATGTAACTTTTGTAAAATTGGAGAGAAATAACTTTAGGCCCGGGGCCCCCTGTAGAATAAATACATCTGATGCGGACAGAAACCGCCTTGTTTTTGTAAATTGGAGCATGTCAATTATTCCTACGGAAACAATGGTAAAAACAACAACAGGTACATGCTGGGGTTACTAACTATTCTTATTAATGTCAGGCATTTGGGGTTATTAATTTAGTTTTAGTAACTCCATATGTCTCACATTAATAGCAATTAACTCCATCATGTCCCTCACATTAATTCCTGTGTGGCTCACATAAGGGTTACTGATATGTGAGACATATGGAGGTACTAATAAACGACCTATTAAGATATTTACTTAATTATTGCTTCCATATGTCTCACATATCAGTATCCCATATGTAAAGCACATGGGTTAATGTGAGGGACATGATGGGGTTAACTGCTATTAATATGAGGCACATGGAGTTGCTAACCTGTAATGCACATGACCACGATTTTTATCCACAACTGTGGATAAAAGTACAGACCTATACATTTCAATTGACCCATATATACAGCCATTTTTTTGTGGTTGTGTATCTGGGCCAAATTGAAGAGCTAAAAATTATGGAGCAGGTCCTATATCTGTCCTATACATACCCTATATCTGTCTGTATTTGTGGCCCTGTCAATTCATTTTGATGAGGTTTATTTCAACCAAAGCTAAAAATGGCTACAGAAGGAATGGGAAATATATAGGAAGCTTCTTATACGTCTACCTTCTGCTCAATGTACTCCTAACTTAAGCTCAGAAAAACGCAACAAAAAAAGCTGTGTTTCCACAATGTGGGGGCCTCAGCCTTAGGCTAAAGACCCACATTGCAGAAACAGCTTTTTTCGTTGCAGATTTTGCTGTGTTTTTCGAGCCGAAGACAGGAGTGGATTGATCAGAAGGGAGACATATAAGAAGCTTCCTATATATTTACCATTCCTTTTGTAGCCATTCTTGGCTTTGACGGAAAAAAAAAATGCAGCTAAATCTGCAACAAAAAAAGCTGCATTTTTGCAATGTGGTGCCTCAGCCTTAGTGTGATTCTATTGGGTGGTGACACTGTAACCAGATGCAATTATAGCCAAATCCAGTTCCTGGGTACCAGTGACCAGTCACTTTCGTGTAAGTATGACACCCATTAATTCCTGGCTGGGGTTTTGCTGTTACTGCACCGCCAAGAATTAAATGTCAGTTAAAAAAAAAAAAAAAAACCGGCCTCCTCCACCCCTTAATAGCCGGCCAACTCGCACCTTTTCCTCTCACCCATGACAGTTCTGTAATGGACAAGAGGAAATCCTAATACCGGCAAGATTTTTTCTTTAATGACTGTATAGAGAGTATAACTCTGTATACAGTATTAAAAATACCATAGGCATGTGATCATCTGACTTCTTCCAACTCATGACAGCATCATAAGGCGCTATCATAAATTTGAGGAAATCCACTTACCGGTGTAGTACACATGCCCATGATTAGACAGGTCCTACTACTGCTCCTACTTACCACCGTCAGCTGTGCAGGTCTTCTACTAGCTGGGTCCATTAGCGATGTCCAGTGGTGTCTTCCTTAGCTGTGTCCTCTTCCTTGAAGATGATTCTCTTCAGTCCAGTGCCAGTCTTCGGTATTTTTGAAGAAGATTCCTGTCTTCGGTCTGTCTGTCCGTCTTCTGCCAGGAGCTCAGGGGAAATTTGCTCTGGTGACACTAGAGCCGGTGTCTTGCAGAGGATTCATCAGGTGATGAATGAGAATCCTCTGAATTTGGCTTGATCTTTTGCTGGTATTCGTCTTTTCTTAGCCTCTGCTTTCTCCATTTTGGCCAAGTTGAAGCTTTTGGCGTCGCCACGAGGTACTGTTGGCTCTGGGATGTATGGTGGGGACATCCGGAGCGCTTCCACAGAGGCCCAATGAATATCCTCGAAGAACTGATGGCTTCGGATGTTGCCATTCACTCCTAAGCGCCTTGCAGGATCTTTCAGGAGGAGCTGAAAATGAGAAATAATATTATGAATATCTACAAATATCTTGCACACACACAAAAAAAATACAATCTCATTATTAATACAATGATGGTATGATGACCAGTGTGATGATATTTGTGCATAATACAGTGGTGGCATACTGACCTGTGTAATGATGTCTTCAGCGCCGGAGGGCATTGAGGTGTACTGTGTGGGATGGTATGTACACTCACTGGTAAGCATCATATTTAGGATGATGCCAAATGAATACCAGTCCACTCCGGCGCCATATTTCTCCTCTGCGAGCATCTCGGGAGCGATGAAGCCTTCAGTTCCAGCAAGTTCGGTGGCTGTGCAGTCTTCAAACATGTTCTCCAATGCGAGACCGAAATCCGTGATCTTTATGTGGCCCGACTCAGCCACCAAGATGTTCTCGGGCTTGAGGTCTCTGTGGATGACGCCTTTGTGATGTAGAAATTGGATTCCACAGACGAGCTCGGCAGCGTAGAATCTTGCACTGGGGATGTCAAGCCGCCCCTTCAGCTGCAGGAGTTGATCGAAGTCTCCGCAGCTCATATACTCCAGGCCTAGTAGAATAAGCATCTTCGTCTGAAATGCAAAGGCCGGATGGATGAGGAAGGGGCTCCCAGCTGCCAGCCGTAGGACTCTATGTTCAACCCACAAATCCTCCTCGTTGCTAGAAGACAGGAGGGATCTTTTGCTGATGATCTTCACAGCATACATGTGTTGGTTCGAAGCATCCTCAGCCAGAACGACTTTTCCAAAACTTCCTTGCCCGAGTATACGGTGGAATATCAATCTGTCTCTGATGTTACCGGAGATTGCACTTCTAGAGCAGGTTGGCCGGACGCCGCTGTCCTCTGTTAGAGGGGAGAATAATAGGAAAAATAAGAAGACAATTAAAACATGGCAATAGAAATTCTCTATTTATATCTCTGTTAATAATATTAGTGGAACCATCTTATTTTGATATCAAAACCTGGGGATTATACAGAGAAGCACTCTGTTACATTGACAATACTAAACTGTTAATGCAGATGGGCCCATGGGCATTTGAACCTCCAGTCTTTTGACCTACAACTCCACATAACCAGACAAATGTCATTTTTAACTGTATCTGTGTCCTCAAAACCTGGAGGTAAGGACATTATTGTACTATAAGGGAGTATTAGCTTGCTCAAAGGTATACCACTATTTTACTCTCCATGCGCATTATCCTACCTCCATGTACTACACCACTGTCCTCCCTCCATGTACCACACCGCTGCCCCCCCCCTCCATGTACCACATCGCTATCCTCCCTCTGTGTACCACACCACTTTCTTCTTTCCATGTACCACACCATAGTCCTCCCTCCATGAACCAAATCGCTGTCCTTCCTCCAGGTACCACACCACTGCCTTCCCTCCTTGTACCACACTACTCACTTTTCTCTTTCTACTATATCACTGTCCTCCTTCCATGTACCACACCGCTGTCCTCCCAACATGTACGACACCACAGTCCTCATTCCATGTATTACACCACTGTCTTCCCTCTCTGTACCACACCATAGTGCTCCCTCCATATACTACACCACTGTCCTCCCTCCATGTACCACAACGCTGTCCTCCCTCCTTGTACCACAACACCATTTTTAGCTTGGAAAATTCACTTCATCACTGAAAAAAGCACTGTATACCTGAAGCCACCACTAGAGGGAGCTCAGTCCATAGGATTTAATACAGCTGTCATAGAGCTCTATAGAAAGTGTAAAATTTCTGTGCCGTGAGCTCCCTCTCCTGGTGGCTAAAGGAAAACAATTTCATTCTGTTGGGAAGCTGGAGAAGGTGGCCTGTGCTATGTGTCAAACACATGACCCATAGCAGCTACCTAGTCCGTTTTTAGAACAAGGGGGTTAAATCCATCGAGAATAACAGTGAAGGCAGACACATTCCCTACTATAGTCATTTCAAAACAGAGTGTTGGTGATAGCTAAGTGCTGTATTTCCAGAATTCCTACTGAAATGAATGGAGTGTGGGTGAGTCTGCATGTAATGCTATATGCTCGATGGGAGTGAAACAACCCCCTTTTTTAGCATTGGGGGGGGGGTCTGACTGCAGTGATCAACAGTTTATGCTCTCTCCTATGGAAAGCAGATACACCTATACACACAGATATACCTATACATATACACAATTATACATAGAGACATGTATACAAATACACACAAATGCACACATGTACACACACACACACACACACACACATACACACACACACACAGCCATATACATACAGGCAAATCTTTATGTGACTCTTCTCATTCAGTAACGCTGGGTTCACACCTGCGTTCATGTCTCCGTTCTATGGTTTCCGTCTTCTGCATGGCAGAAGACGGAAACCATAGACCGGGTCCGGCCGTGAGCGACGGTGAGCGTTTTAGGCTCTCCGCCGCGAAACCGGATTTTTTTATCCGGACACAGAGTACTGCATGTCCGACTCTGTGTCCGTATTATAAAACCCGGTTTCGCGGCGGAGAGCGCAAAACGCTCACTGCCGCTCACGGCCGGACAGCTTTCTCACCCATTCAAATGAATGGGTGAGAAAGTCTCCTGCAGGCTTCCGTCTCCTGCATCTGTTTTATGCAGGAAACGGAAACCTGCAATAAGGACAGATGAACGCAGATGTGAACGAGCCCTAAGCAGTATTGTTACCTATTATCAAACAACTGTGGGTTTTATTTACATACATAACATTACTGTGTGTAAGTGATATTTTAAATAAAGTTAACAAAAAAACCCTGACAACTTTTACTAGATGATATTGTCATTTTGTCAATAAAGTTTACTATTAGAAATAAAAAAAAGCAAAGCATCCATAGAGGAGACATGGAGGAGATTGTGGAGCTGTTAGGCCACAGACATGGTGAGGTGTTGTAGTGATATATTGTGGATGTTCTGCCCCTCAAATTACTATTCGCCTGTGTCATACCTGGACAGCACTAACTGGATACCAGAGGTCACATGATGTGTCTGGTGGGTCATGACTGAGACTATGACTGATTTAAAGGGCCGTACACTCATAGGAGGCTTGTAAGTGAACATGAAGTTAACAAGAGGGCTGTTTAAACTATAGTTGCCAATCCACCCAGGAGATGGGCATGGTCAGACACAAGGGGGCATAGTTGGTGGGCATTCCTGGGTGTGTAAAGGTGTTGTCAGTTGATTTGTGGTTGGACCAGGGGGAGGGGCTAAAGTTTCCAACATAAAGGGGTTTCTAGGCCTATGATATTGAGCTTCACTTCCTCTTCTCAGAAAGTGACATCATATCTATGCTGCAGCTCAGTCCCATTCAAATGAGTAGGGCTCAGCAGTAGCATGGTTATGTGACCAACAGATATGATACCACTGCCTAAGAAGAGGAAGTGGAGATCAGTATCCTAGTCCTGGACAACCCCTTTTAGACACTTATTTGTCTTAATAAGTTATATGGGTGGGGTAACATGCACCTTGAAGGGGATGTCCAGGCCTATGATAGTGAGCTCCACTTTATCTTTTCAGGAAGTGACATCACACTCATGCTATAGCTCAGTCCCATTCAAATGAATAGAGCTCAGCGTCAGCATTGTCGTATGACGAACAGACGTGATGTAATTCATACCTCCCAACCGTCCCGATTTCCGCGGGACAGTCCCGATTTGGGTGACATGTCCCGCGGTCCCGGTTGGAGGGAGGTATGTCCCGATTTCAACTCAGATCTGCGTCCAGAGGACGCAGATCTGAGTTGAACACACATGCGGCTGAAGGAAGGAGCTGACACAGGTCAGCTCCTCGCTTCCCCGCTGCCCGCCTCTCTCCCTGACACACGCGGCTGAAGCTGCTCGCGTGCTCGCTTCGCCGCTGCGTCTCTCTCTCGCTGACACATGCGGCTGAAGCGAGGAGCTGACCTGTGTCAGCTCCTCGCTTCGCTGCTGCCGCCGGCTCCTGGCTTGTAGACGCGATGTACAAGCCAAGAGCCGGCGACAGCAGTGAAGCGAGGAGCTGACACAGGTCAGCTCCTCGCTTCAGCCGCATGTGTCAGCGAGAGAGAGAGAGAGACGCAGCGGCAAAGCGAGCACGCGAGCAGCTTCAGCCGCGTGTGTCAGGGAGAGAGGCGGGCAGCGGCGAAGCGAGGAGCTGACCTGTGTCAGCTCCTTCCTTCAGCCGCATGTGTCAGCGAGAGAGGCGGCGAGGGAGCGAAGGAGAAGTTAAGTTTAATGTGGAGGTGGAACGTGAATCTGGGGGCAGATGAAGGAGAGGACGGCATGACATTGGGGCAGAGATGGGGGACATGAATCTGGGGGCAGAGATGGAGAGGACATGAATCTGAGGGCAGAGATGGAGAGGACATGAATCTGAGGGCAGAGATGGGGGACATGAATCTGGGGGCAGAGATGGGGGACATGAATCTGGGGGCAGAGATGGAGAGGACATGAATTTGGGGGCAGAGATGGAGGGACATAAATCTGGGGGCAGAGATGGAGGGACATGAATCTGGGGGCAGAGATGGAGGGACATGAATCTGGGGGCAGAGATGTGGGACATGAATCTGGGGGCAGAGATGTGGGACATGAATCTGGGGGCAGAGATGTGGGGACATGAATCTGGGGGCAGAGATGGAGAGGACATGAATCTGGGGGCAGAGATGGAGGGACATGAATCTGGGGGCAGAGATGGGGGACATGAATCTGGGGGCAGAGATGGAGGGACAGGAATCTGGGGGCAGAGATGTGGGACATGAATCTGGGGGCAGAGATGGAGGGACATGAATCTGGGGGCAGAGATGTGGGACATGAATCTGGGGGCAGAGATGTGGGGACATGAATCTGGGGGCAGAGATGGAGGGACATGAATCTGGGGGCAGAGATGGAGGGACATGAATCTGGGGGCAGAGATGGAGGGGACATAAATCTGGGGGCAGAGATGGAGGGACATGAATCTGGGGGCAGAGATGGAGGGACATGAATCTGGGGGCAGAGATGGAGGGGACATGAATCTGGGGGCAGAGATGGAGGGACATGAATCTGGGGGCAGAGATGGAAGAGGGACATGAAACTGGGGGCAGATGAAGGGTGTATATGAAACTGGGGGAGAGATAGAGGGGGGACATATCATTTACGGGTGACTGTAGGAGGATTATACTGTGTGCGGGCACATGAAAAATTAACGAGTGGGCGGAGTCAACACAAAAGTGGGTGGGGCTAAAGCACATTTTGTCCCTCTTTCGGTTCTTCAAAAGTTGGGAGGTATGTGTAATTGCCTGAGAAGAGGAAGTGAAGATCACTATCCTAGTCCTGGACAACCCCTTTAAGATGAATGCTACCTCACCTATATAACTTATTAAGTCCAGGTATATGATATTGAGCTCCAGTTCCTCTTCTCAGGCAGTGACATCATAACCATTTGATACGTGACCCTGCAGCAGCTAAGCCACATTCATTTGAATGGGACTGAGCTGCAGCTTGGCCATGTGACCAAAGGACATGATGTCAATTCCCGAGAAGAGGAAGTTGGGCTCAGTATCATATACCTGGATAACCACTTTAAAATGTGAACAGACATCTAACATTACTATTAAGTTGCATGTACAGACAGCTGAAATTTCAGTCATATAAACCAGTCACTATAAGCATAACCATACAGTCAATAATATTAGTGAGTGATGCATCATGTGAACAGGCACTTAGTATCCTCCACTATATTGCATGCACTTACTGCTTGATTTCGGTAAAACAGAACAGCATGGATTATACGTACAATGACATGAGTACATGACGCATTGTGTGAACAAATACCGAGTGTCCTCGGCATGCAATGCCTTGTGTGAACAGCCGCTTAGAATACATACACAGGTAACGCAAAACTTCAATGAATTAAAACAGTCATTATAAGCATAAATATACATGGAGTAGCATCAATAAATAACTTGTCATGTGAACGCGCATCTAAAACCACCACAAAATTGCACACACTACTGCTATAGCTCAGTCCCATTCAAATGAATAGAGCTCAGCTTCAGCATTGTCATATGACCAACAGACATGATGTCATTGCCTGAGAAGAGGAAGTGAAGCTTACTATCCTAGTCCTGGACAACCCCTTTAAGATGAATGCTACCTCACCTATATAACTTATTAAGTCCAGGTATATGATATTGAGCTCCAGTTCCTCTTCTCAGGCAGTGACATCACAACCATTTGATATGTGACCCTGCAGTAGCTGAGAATGATTTATTTGAAAATATTAAAAAACATTGATACAACACAATACAAAAGACATAAACATATACATATAAGGGGACCAATGCTACCTGTCAAAGAACATACGTGGTAGTTGAAAAAATGTGTAAATATATGACAAAAATGTAGTCCAGCAATAAAGTATGGTGATAAATGATAGCCTTTAGCAGAGAAATCAACATAAGTGAGTGTTTATATGTAGTGAAAGGGGTTGTCCCATCACAAGGATCCTATCTATAATGCTTGTAAATGTGAATGTAAGACTTTTCCTAAATACATTGCTTCAGCAAAACTGCTTTGTTTGGCCACTATCTCACTTTATTCATTTTTTTGTGGCCACAGCCCTGACCTGAGTCAAGTGATGTGTCTGCCTGCTCTCAGGGGGGAGGGAGGAGGGGCTAAGTACACGGGAGCGAGCCTGGAGGGGGGGGGGTAGTTTACCCTTTGGGGGACAGGTGAAGCCAGCAACATCGCTATGCTTCTGCCCTGCAAGAAGCGATGCTGCTATTCCGGGGCGGGGGGGCGGAGGAGTGGAATAACAGCATCGCTTCTGCCGCTGCTGGCTTCATGCAGGGCAGAAGCATAGCGATGTTGCTGGCTTCACCTGTGCCGGCATCTAACTCCCCGGCATCCGCTGTAATAGGCGGATGCTGGGGACTGTTAGACGCCGGCACAGACACATCGCTATGCTTCTGCCCTGCATGAAGACAGCAGCGGCAGAAGCGATGCTGTTCCGCTCCGGGGTCACATATGCAAAGCCAAGCGGCGAGATGCCGCCGGCCCTGCGTGCAAGCTCATACACCAGTCTAGCCTTCACAATGCTAATACAGACCCGCAGGGTGTCGGGTCTGTATTCGCATTGTGAAGGGTAGACTGGTGTATGAGCGCGCACGCAGGGCCGGCGGCATCTCGCCGCTTGGCTTTGCAAATGTGACCCCGCCCACCAATGACGAAACAAAGCCGGAAGACAGAAGATTTTAGAGGAATGAAGACGGGTAAGTATGCGACGTGGGAATACCCCTTGAAGTCATAGTGGCAGATTTCATATGGGAGTTAATATAGCAAGCTCTGCATAAGGACACGTGTAAAAAATACTGTGGATGCTGGAAAACAGTGAAGTAAATGAAGTCAGATCATGAGGGATAGTACATATCGTGTTCCTATCGTGGTATGTACTATCCCTCATGATCTGATGTCATTTACTTCACTGTTTTCCAGCATCCACAGTATTTTTTACACTTGTCCTTATGCAGAGCTTGCTATACTAACTCCCATATGAAAGCTGTCACTATGACTTCACTACATATAAACACTCACTAATGTTGATTTCTCTGCTATAGGCTATCATTTATCACCATACTTTATTGCTGGACTACATTTTTGTCATATATTTACACATTTTTTCAACTACCACGTATGTTCTTTGACAGGTAGCATTGGTCCCCTTATATGTATATGTTTATGTCTTTTGTATTGTGTTGTATCAATGTTTTTTAATATTTTCAAATAAATCATTCTTTTACATATGATGATTCCATTGTCCATGTTCTCGATATATTTTTTTGAATTATCATTTAAAATTTGTTTGCCTTTAGTTGTTTTTTCGTATTTTTCCTGCAGTAGCTGAGCCACATTCATTTGAATGGGACTGAGCTGCAGCATGGCTATGTGACCAAAGGACATGATGCAATTCCTGAGAAGAGGAAGTGGGGCTCAGTAACATACACCTGGATAACCACTTTAAATTGTAGGCAAAAAAATATGGAGTCATTGAAATAAAGCATTATGTGAACAGACATCTAACATTCCTATTAAAGGGGCTCTATCAGCAAAATCATGCTGATAGAGCCCCACATATGCGTGCATAGCCTTTAAAAAGGCTATTCAGGCACCGGTAAAGTTATATTAAACTACCCCCCCCGTTTTAAAATAATAACCTAAAAAAGAATGTGCTCTACTTACGTAATGTGCACGCTGGGCGGGCATTCTGGGTGTGTCTTCATCTTCCTCCACGCCTCTTCTTCCTCTGATGTCCTCCGGTCCCGTCCTCCTCCGGCGCTTGCTCGCGGACACTGATAAAAAAAAAATTGCTTGGGCGCATGCGCAGTAGCACGCGGCTTCTACTACGGCTACTGCGCATGCGCCCAGGCTATCACTGTCCGTTCGCGAGCGCTGGAGGAAGATGAGACCGGAGGACATCGGAGGAAGAAGAGGCGTGGAGGAAGATGAAGACACACCCAGAATGCCCGCCCAGCGTGCACGTTCCGTAAGTAGAGCACATTCTTTTTTAGGTTATTATTTTAAAACGGGAGGGTAGTTTAATATAACTTTACCGGTGCCTGAATAGCCTTTTTAAAGGCTATGCACACATATGTGGGGCTCTATCAGCATGATTTTGCTGATAGAGCTCCTTTAAGTTGCATGTACAGACAGCTGAAATTTCAGTCATATAAACCAGTCCCTATAAGCATAACCATACAGTCAATAATATCAGTGAGTGATGCATCATGTGAACAGGCACTTAGTATCCTCCACTATATTGCATGCACTTACTGCTGGATTTCCATCAAAGTGACCAGCATGGATATATGTACAATGACATGAGTACATGACGCATTGTGTGAACAAATACCTAGTGTCCTCTACAGTCTGCATGCACAGAAAGGGAAAACTTCAACCAAATAAAATATTTATTATAAACAGAAAAATATACATGCAATGCCTTGTGTGAACAGGCGCTTAGAAGCTATACACAGGTAACGCAAAACTTCAATCAATTAAAACAGTCATAAATAGCATAAAAAACATAAATATACACGGAATAGCATCAATAAATAACTTGTCATGTGAACATGCACCTAAAACCACCACAAAATTGCATCAAACTAGCAAATAGGCCCAAAAGGCAGTTCATAATGTATCACAGATTAAAAAATGTTTTAGTCCTGGAAACCCCTATAAATGGAGTCTGTCCAGTCCAAAATGTCTCCAAACCAATATGCACTTGTCAGATAATTTGCATGGCCATGAGAAGATGATCATCTCTGCATCACTTTACTGGTTTGTGGACCATATTATAGGGCCCTTCTTGGCTCTGTTATTGTGTTTTGGAAATGATAGATTTTATTTCATGGTGAATGCCCTAGTACCCCTAGTATCTAAATAACCTGACCAAGGCAGAATGCCATGTTACTATCGCCAGTTAACTTAGACCCCAGGGTACATGCCCCGCTAGCACTCTCCCTCCTTACCCCCTAGTCACAGTACAGCTGTAAAGGTGAAGTGTAAATCTAGAATATTCTTACTTCTGGTTGTCTGGTTGCAATAGAACTGGAGAGGTGCTAACCTGATACTACCAAAATAGCCCTATAAATAAATTATATGTATGTATGTATATATATATATGTATGTATGTGTGTGTGTATGTATATATATATATGTATGTATGTATGTATGTATGTGTGCATGCACCTACCTGAGACTCTCTGGTCTTCGGGCCGGTCTTGGGGCTTCTGGACATCTTCACCGGCCTTCTGTGCTTCAGTTGAAGAGGTCTTCATAAATCTTCTCTTCTTGGCACATTTCCGGTGGGTATTCACATCTTCTTTCTCATCCTGAATGGTAGAAGACATCTTGGAGGAGCTGGGTGGGACGGTTCTTTTCCTCTTCTTAGATGTCTTCGTATCTTCATCCAGTAGGGTCAGGACGGTACATCGCTTCTTCTTTCCTTCCTTCCTGATGATGAAGTCCTTTTCTTCATCCTTCATGTCCTGCTCATCAGCCGATGAGGACAGGACAGCACGCCGTTTTTTTGGTGCTTTATCCATGACGCTCTGTACATCAGCCGATGAAACAGAGGTAGGTCTTCTTCTCTTCACTCTTCTTCTCCTCAAAACAATCGCCGCTTCCTCCAAATCCATGAAAAACGCTTTCGAAATAGTCAGTCGATCCTCCAACGTCGCCAATCAAATCCAACTGTCACTGTCACCTGCCAGTCACCGCTCATGCACATACATCAGAATGGCCGCACGGCTGGCACTGGTCAGGTGATCAGTAACTGACCATTACAGCTCAGCCATTGACTTATATTATACATTATACATGAACTGATATGTTCTAATACATTGTAATGGATTTCATTTTAATTCATAGCAATGTAAATGTGGCACAAACATCTGCCATATTTATGTAAGCTGTGTTCTGTGACATGTATGACAACTGTAATACAAATACATTACATGGGAAACATGTAATGGTTACGCTAAATACAATGCGGTGAGAAATGGCCAATATATTATCTAGCATGCACCATGGGGTGAAATTTGGTGGGATTTGCTCCACAATTTGCTTTGTGAAATATAATTCTATACACTATTGATTTATGAGCCCATTTTATCCCTTTTAGGGCTCATTCACACTACGTATACGGCAGCTTATTCTGAACGTAAAACACGTTCAGAATAAGCGGCGTATAAAGCAGTTCCATTCATTTCTATGAGGATCCGGCATACGAGCGCTCCCCATAGAAATGAATGGGCTGCTTTTTTCACTACGAGCGCTCCCATTGAAGTGAATGGGAAGAGCTGCGTGTACGGCTCGGCATGAGCTGCCGTATACGTAGTGTGAATGAGCCCTTACTGAGATTTGTGACACAACCAATAAAAGTTATATAAGTTGCTCCCCTCAGGAAACTGACCATTGTTTATAAGCAGAGCTGGGATAAGGGGTTGGAAATGTAGACGGCCATCCAGGATACTAGGGGGTGTAAACTCCTAAATGTAGGCCATACATAATTGATTGTGGGGGGCCAAGATATAGTGCATGGTATCAGAAGCAGAGGCTCCAGGCCCTCTATAGTGCTGGGAACCATTACTGCAGCTCATAGACATCAATAGGACATGAGCTATATGTAGTAAGGGCTCGTTCACACGGGCACAGAGGGGGAGGATTATGGTGTGGAATCCACGTCATAATCCGCCCCCTCACAATGGTGGTCTATGTAGACAGCTAGCGTTAGTTTTTCTGTTAGCAGTTTTTTGCCGCTAGCAGAAAAAAGAAGCGTCATGACCTTTCTTGAGGTGGATTCTGCCTCAGGAAGTCAATACAAGTGAATGGGAGGCAGAAACCGCAATGCGGTTTTTGGCGCAGTTTTTTAAGGTCCATTCACTGTCCCGGAGGGGAGAACCGCCTGGCGTTTTTTGAGGCGGTTTTACCAAAAAGCACTCCAAAAAACACCTCAGTGTCCAAAAATGGCTTCCTAATTCCTGAAGTGTTTTTTTTTCTGAACCAAATTACGCCACACAGTATTCACATGCGAACTAACCCTAACAGTGCCTGCTTCAGCTCCTTGCACTGTATAGTACAGGAACTAGACCTTAGCCCCTGACCAATAAGATACCGTATTTTTCGGACTATAAGACGCACTTTTTTTCCCCAAAATTTTTGGGGAAAAGAAGGGTGCGTCTTATAGTCTGAAGGTGGCGCCTGGCATCCGCTGTAATAGAGAGACGGAAGCCGGCAAGTGATAGACGCCATTACAGGTGCCGGGGCCTGAGACATCGCTGCGCTCCTCTGCCCTGCATGAAGCCAGCAGCGGCAGGGGCTCCTCCGTGCCCCTGCCGCTGGCTTCATGCAGGGCAGAGGATCGTAGCGATGTCTCAGGCCCCGACGTCTATCCCTCCCCGGCATCCGCCTCTCTAGTACAGCGGATGCCGGGTCAGTATCCGTGGCCCCTTCTCCCCCTGTGACGTTGCAGGCCGGCTCCTGCGCGGCGATATCGCAGGAGCCGACCTGTTCGGGTGACAGCCGGGAGCCTAATGAGGCTCCCAGGCCTGTCACTGCTATATATTAGTATTGCGGCTGGTCTCTATGACCAGCCGTAATACTAATAGACAGAATGTCCCATAGACGGCAATACAGTTGTATTGCCGTCTATGGGACTTGCGATCAAGTGACCGCAGGTTCAAGCCCCCGGGGGGGAATAAAATAGTAAAAAAAAAAAAAAAAAAAAGCTTTAAAAATATAACTAAATAACTAAAAATTACAGCTGGCCCCGCAAAAAAAACGCTCTATGCGTCCCCGTACAGCTGCAGGGTCACCTGTCAATGTGGCCTTGCAGCTGTTGAAAAACTACAACTCCCATATATTAAATATTTTACCAGTTTTTGCTTCAAAATTTTTTTTCCCTATTTTCCTCCTCTAAAACCTGGGTGCGTCTTATAGTCCGAAAAATACGGTATTTAAAAAATCTCTCTTCGGCTGGGGTCTCACATTGCGAAATCGCCGCAATTTTTAGTACTTGCAGAATGGAAGGGATTCTGACTAAAGTGGACACGGGGCACCCATTTTTATGGTTGTAGTGGTGGAACTCCAGCAGTCAGACACTTATCTCCTATCTCAGAGATAAGATGCATAGACGATGAATCAAGGTGAGAATTCTCAGGCAGTTCTCTTCCATGACTCTATGGGCAGTATTTCCATGACATACTGTCTATCCATGCAATTACAAAACTTCTTGAGGAGTGGGGATAGGGGCCATTTATCTAGAAGATCAGAACCAGTGAACTGATAATGGAACATGTCAAAGGGGAGGGAAAGATTGAAAAGGAAATGACAAACACTACAATGAACAGAAAGAGAATAGAAGGTTCCAGACAAAACCAGCAGTTTATGTATAATATCTATTACACCCCTATTCCCTGATGGGAGTACAAATAGCTAAGGAACCCCTCCCCAGATTTTGCCATGGGGCCCCACTGTAAATTATTATGCCCCATTTTCTGGGGTATTTCAAGCCATCAAAGATCACAGAAGAAACAGCGCACACTAGACCTTCCTGCAGTGCTATCATCAGGTATGAGCACATCAATGTAGCAGAGCTGAGCTGGTCATTTGGCACAATGTGCTGTGGTGTTCCCTTAGGTTCCTGAATAATAATAGCACAGCCATATCTGTATTTAGTGTAGCATTAACAGACACTATGAACACTCTCTCCTTAGACTCTGCTACATGTTTTCTGGGGCCACTCCGGGCTCAGGCGGTTCTGGACTGAGGTGCAGACGATTATCCAAGACATCATGGATTAGTTCCTGACTGACAATCCCGCTTGGATACTCCTTCATCGCCACAACATTTTCTTTGGCAGATACAAACCCTTCTCCTTAGACACCTCCTAAATACAACAAAGGCCTGTATTCCTGTGAGATGGAGATCCTCTGAGCCTTTCTGAGCATGTGTCACTTTATATGGGCCTCTGACGATTCCACAATGGTTTGATAGAGTGAATCAGATCTATCATGTGGAGAATCTTCTCCACATCTCCCCTGAGCGTGCAGCTCACTTTGAGAGGATATAGCACTACAGAATCGCCTTTGTCTCTTCATCAAGGTACAGGGAGAACCCCCCCTTTAATGGTTTGGGGTTTGCACCAGGCTCTGGGACAACCTAGCCCCCCTTCTCTTCTACTCTCCCTTTACATTTTTACCCTCCCCACGTTTTTTTTTTTCTTCTTTTCTTCTTCTTCTTTCGCTCTCCAATCATTGTTGCTTATTACATGCATATAGTTTTTCCTTCTGACCCCTGTTGTGCAGTTGGGAGGGAAGTCCAGAGGCCAAACACGGCTGCATCTATTATCGCTTACAATATTTTGTGACTCTAGCAGACTGTCTATTTGAGACGTGCTCATGAGACGGGTTCGATCCACCTGGGTCCTGCTCCGACTGCCTTTTTGCCCTGTCTTCATGGCTTTTATTGTACTGTTGGGGTGCATTCACACGATGTAAGGCTTCGCTGATTCTTGCATGATAACTCGTGTAAGGAGCAGCGCTGAAAAATAAACTCCCATTGACTTCAAAGGGTTCTGTTTAACGTGCGTAATACATTGAAATCAATGGGTTAAAAAGCCTCCCATTGATTTCAATGTGTTACGCTGGGTTCACACTAGCGCCCGGACTCCGTTTTCATGCAGAGACAGAAACCTGTCAGACCAGGTCCGGCCGTGAGCGCCACTGAGCGTTTTATGCTCTCTGCCACTAAACTGTTTTTTTTTTTTTTTAAACGGACACAGAGTACTGCATGTCCGACTCTGTGTCCAGTTTAAATAAAACGGTTTTGCGGCGGAGAGCATAAAATGCTCACCGGCGCTCACGGACGGACATCTTTCAAACCCATTCAAATGAATGGGTATGAAAGATTCCTGCAGGTTTCCGTCTCCTGCCTCTGTTTTGTGCAGGAAACCTGTATGAACGGAGACCGGGCGCAGATGTAAACGAGCCCTGACACGTGCTAAATGGAACCCATTGAAGTCAATTGGATTTTGTTTTGCAGCGATGATCCTTACACGAGTTATCATGCAAGAATCAGCGAGGCGTTACATCTATTGAATGCACCCCAACAGTGCAATAAAAGCCAAGAAGACAGGGCAAAAAGGCAGTCGTAGCAGGACCCAGGTGGATCAAACCAGTCTCATGAGTACATCTCAAATGGGCAGTCTGCCAGAGTACTGAAATTGAAATCTTTCACGAAAAAAACAGCATTTGGGAAATTTGTTAACCCTTTAAGCATTCACAAGAATTAAAACAATATGGAGGTGAAATTTGGACATTAATTTTTTTTTTCAATAATACATTTAATTAGCCCTAAAATTAACACATTCACAACAAGTTTAAGGGGAAAATGCGTCACATAGTTTGTTATGCAATTGAATACCCCACATGTGGGTGTAAACTGATGTTTGGGCACATGAGTGCCACTGGGTGTTTGAAAAGCAGATTTTGTGAGAATAGTTTTCAAGTGCCATGTCTCTTTTGCAGATGCCCTGGCGTACCAATACAATGGAAACATAAAAAGGGAAATTACACCCCTCACAAAATGTATGAATAGGTATTTTGGCCCCACAGCCATTTTACAGATTTTATTAACACTGAGATATGTAAATGAAAAATTACTAAAACATCACTTTATCCCCAAAGTCTTCATTTTCGAAAGAGGATAAAGGAGAAAATGCTCTTCAAAGTTTGTTACACAGTTACTCCTGAACATGGGAATACTCCATATATGGTCGTAAACTGCTGTATGGGAACATGGCGGGGCTCAGATTGGAAAGAGGACTATTTGGGTTTCAGAGGGTAGATTTTGCTGGAATAGTTTTCAGGGGCCATGTGTCGCCTTTGCAGAGCCCCTAAAGTACCAGTACAATGGAAATTCCCCAAGTGTAATCTCATTTTAGAAACTACACTCCTAAAGGAATTTTTCAAGGGGTGTTTTCATTTTGAGCCCAAGAGTGCTTCCCAAAAATTAATGTATATATTCAAAATTGAAATTTTTAAAGAAATCTGCCATTTCAGTGTCCAATATGTTGTGCCCACTTTGGGCACACAGCAGGGCTCAGAAGGGAAGGAGAAATGCGATTTTTAGCTTTTGGATATAGATTAAGGTTAAGGCTCCACAGGATATCCCGCAGCAATAAAACGCTGCGGGAAAAACCCCGGCAGCAGCGCATTGCAATTCTTCCCGCAGCATTTTAAACAGAAAGTTTGTGGAGTTTTCCTCCGTGGAATTTCTGTTATAATTATACCTATGGGGAAACTGCTAGTGTTTCCGTAGGTATATGTAATGGTCCAGGTCTGGTTTGGAGTTTTAAGTTGCTAGTCCTTGAGGGATGACTTACTTGCAAGGCAGATAATGTAGTCAGGAGTAAGCCAGTGGTTGATGTACAAGATGAGTGTCAGTATTGGAGGAGAAGGCAAATACCGTAGTCAGGAGCAAGCTAGTGGTCAATACACAAAATGAGCATCAGTGTTAGCAGAAGAGTCTAGCTAGATTACAGGCAGAGCTCAATAATTTCACAAGGCAGGAAGGGCAAGGATGGATTTATATATGAAGTTCCATCAGAGAACAGGGTGGAGCAAACTAGAGAGGCGGAAACTGAAACTAGAGGCATCGGGAACTAGGCTTCAGATCAGCACAGGAACTGTCCAGGAAGATGAATCGCTCAGTTGGAAGAGCTGCAGCCTGGGACACTGAAGTCCCAGAGTTCATCTCATGACATTATAATTGACATGCTGCAATTTCCAAAACTGCACCAGTTCCGGAAATTGTGGCGTGTCCGCACGGTGGGTTTTTCCCGTAAAGTTGTCATGGAATTCACCAGAATCCCATCCACTTTGCCCGTACTGTAAAACGCTGCGATTTTTATCCACTGGGCTGATTTTTTACCCACTGGCATTAAAGGGGCTCTATCATTGGGAAAAGTCATTTTTAACTAATCACATCCTTGCATAGGCTTTAGAAAGGCTATTCCACACCTACCTTTTGTATGTAAATCACTTCAGAAGTTTTTGAATAAGTCAGTTTTTATATATGCTAATTAGCCTTCTCCATGCATCGGAAGTCTCACCGTGCACTGTGTATACAGCACAGGCTGCTGCTACTGATGACTGCTCCTCCTTGCTCTCACACACAGCACACAGCAAGGAGAGGAGAGCTGACTGACTACTTCCATTGCACAGAGGAAGCTCATTAGCACATGAATAAAAACGGAATCATTCAAAAACTACTGAGGCAATTTACATACAAAGGGTATGTGTGGAATAGCCTTTCTAAAGGCTATGCAAGTATGCACTTAGCCAAAAATTACTTTTCCCAATGATAGAGCCCCTTTAACCACTTCCGGACCGCCCATAGACTATAAACGTCCGGGAAGTGGTTGCCTAGTTCTGACAGGACGTACCGTTACGTCCAATCAGAACACAGTAGCTGCATGGAGATCATGCAGCTACTGAAGCTGGCTGTAACTTCAGCCGGAGCTCCCAGAGAGATGGCAGGGAAGATTTTTTCCCTTCCCTGCCATCTCGATCGATCGCTGTGTATACAGTGCTCAATGAGCGCTTTATATACAGCTATGGACGCTGCCATAATTCAGCTGCCCTCTGACCCGGCGGTCACGTGATCCGCCGGGAGCAGCGTCTTCCAAAAGCTGCTGGGTCCTACAGGACCCCAGATCAGCTCAGTAAGCTGTATATACAGTGTGCAGAAGGCTGGATTCCTCCTGCATCTAGGGTTAAATGTAGCAGCCCCAGTTATAGGAGAAATCAGCCTCTAGTACAAAAAAAAAGTGATCAGATGTCCCCAAAGGTCTCTTATCACCTTATGGGGACACAATCTGAAAAAAAAAATAAAAAATATATATATATATATATATATATATAAATTAATAATACGCTAATAAAACGCCATTATCAAAGGTTATAGCCCCACCCCAAACTATATTATAAAGTTTTTCAGTGACACTTTGTGTTATTAAATAAAAAAATAATAATAAATTGAAAACCAGACACAATTTCCCTCCTATTTTGTTTATATTTTCCCGGATATAAAAAAAATTAAAACACATTTGAAAATAAAAACAACATAAAAATAAAGCCCTATGTGTCCCCGAAAAATGCCGCAAAAATTAGTTGACTGAGACATACGAGAAAAATGTTACAGTCCTCAAAACCGCACATACAAAATAAACCTAAAATGTGTCTGGTGCTGGACCACAAATTGGCCCGGTACTGAAGTGGTTAAGCTGAATGAATGACAGCAAGCAGAGATCTAGTAAACTGTGAGGAATTGATATGTAATGTATATTGGAAAATTGTACAACTGTTCTTTTTACAACAATAAGATTTTTCTTTTAATATTGGTCTGAAAGTGACCAATCCCTTTAAAGGGGTATTCCCACGTTGCGTACTCACTAGTCTTCCTGCTTTGTTGCGTCATTGGTGGGCGGGGTTACATATGCAAAGCCAGCGGCGAGATGCCGCTGGCCCTGCGTGCACGCTCATAGATGGTGAGACCAGTCTAGCCTTCACAATTATATGATAATGTGTTTTTCCAGCTCACCCTCTCATCCAACCGAATGCACGGAAACGCAGGTGGACTTCAACCAGCAGGAATACAAATTTTTTGCAAAAGGATGAATCCAGCATAAGGATGAATAAAATTTGCCTTTTATTAAATCTTCATAAAATATAGTAACGTGCTTTTAGCAAGATCCAAATTGCATGGCTACGCGTTTCGGAGCTGAATTGCGTGCTCCTTCTTCAAGGCATGCTACTAACATTTTACACATCACTTTTAAAACCCCCTTAATTAACCAATCCACCCATAAAATCAGGTGATACGCATCACAATAAAAACAAAACATACTATTGCAGATCTTTAGACCAATGCAAAACACATTACAATTTACATCAAATAATACATTATACACTTGCACTTGTGATTACAAAAATCTGTACCCATAGCTAGATATACATGGAATGTAAATATATATATATTAGCATTAACAGGCGACAAAGATATTCTATTCATAGGGAAATTGCATCTCCTATATACACATCTATAAATATATTCTCCCTGTCGCATATCTCCCCACAACAACCAGAAAACACTTATGATTATTTGTAAATAGATGTTCTAACCATATCACCAACCTTGTATATATGATGTACACTCCCATATTCCCTGTAGACTTTCAATCCAAAACACTAGTAAAGGATACTTCCGGGATATCGCCATGCAATTTGGATCTTGCTAAAAGCACGTTACTATATTTTATGAAGATTTAATAAAAGGCAAATTTTATTCATCCTTATGCTGGATTCATCCTTTTGCGAAAAATTAGCCTTCACAATGCCAATACAGACCCGGCATCCGCTGTAATAGAGAGGAGGATGCCGGGGAGGGTTAGACGCCGGCACAGATGCCTGCAACATCGCTATGCTCCTGCCGCTGCTGGCTTCATGCAGGGCAAGAGCATAGCGATGTTGCAGGCATCTGTGCCGGCGTCTAACCCTCCTCGGCATCCGCCTCTCTATTACAGCGGATGCCGGTCTGTATTGCCGGCCCCTTCCTTCCAAAGGGTAAACTACCCCCCCCCCCTCCAGGCTCACTCCCGTTCACTTAGCCCCTCCTCCCTCCCCCCTCAGAGCAGCAGATATATCACTTGACTTATGACCAGATAAGTCAAGGGATGTGTAAAAAAAAAAATGAATAAAGTAATATAGTGGACAATCAAAGCAGTTTTGCTGAAGCAATGTATTTAGGAAAAGTCTTACAATCACATTAACAAGCAGTATAGATAGGATCCTTCTGATGGGACAACCCCTTTAAGAAAGGTTATTCATCCCCTACCTTTATATTTCGGCTTCATGCTACCATTCCGTTGATATACCTTTTTTTCCCAGTATGCAAATGAGTCTCCAGACAGCACAGTGGGTGTTCCCCCACGCTCAAACAACACATGGGGAGTCCCCTTGTGCTGCCTAAAGACTCTCCAGCAATGCCTCCATCTTCTACAGCCACGCTTCTCCACCACTTCCTTCATGTAGTCTTCTACATTCGGAATCTAAATTCTGCACATATGCAGTCGTCTCTGCCATCGGGCAGAGCCGACTGTGTATATTTGTTCGGCCATTTTACTGTGGCCACTTACAGGTACAGTACGCTCATGCAAGCAGCCACAGTAAAATAGCCAAACAGACATGCACAGTTGGCTCTGCACAATGGCATAGCTGACTGTGCATGCGTGGAATTTAGATTCCGAACGCAAGCTTACCGGAAGAAAACTACACGAAGGACGCGGCGGAGACAGGCGGCTGTAGAAGATGGAGGCGTCACTGGAGAGTCTTCAGGGAGTGCCCCCTGTGCTGTCTGGAGACTCATTTGCATACCGGGAAAAACTTGTATATCAACGGCGCAGAGCAGAAATATAAATGTAGGGGACGAATAGCCTTTCTTAAGGCTATTCCAATGTGATATTAACTGAAAAAGAGATTCTAATGACAGGGAGTCTGTCACCAGAACCCAGCATATCAACCCAAATACTGCAGTATCAGTGACAACTGACTGATGCACTCATTCACAAGGTGAAAAACATTGATTCAGGTTGATATGCTGGTTTTGGTGACAGACTCTCCTTAAGGCTAAGGCCCATTGTTGTGGAACAGCTGCTTTTTTTGTTGCAGTTTTTGTTGCGGCTTTTTTTGAGCCAAAGCGAGAAATGGATTGCTGAGAAGGGTAAGTTCACACCTTGTTTATCCACCATATTCTGCCACGGGCTAGCTGCAATTTCTCTCAGTGTCCTGTTGTGATCTCTTTTTCCTATTGAAACAATGTAGGGCAGATTCTGGGCAGAATCTGTGGCAAATTCTTCCATGTGAACATACCCTAAGTGCTTCTTTTATATTTCCTATTCCTTCTGTAGCCACTTCTAGGTTTGGCTAAAAAAAAAAAAAAAAAAAAACTGCAATAAAAAAAGCAGTGTTTCCACAATGTAGGGTCTTAGCCTAAGGGCCCGTGCACACGGAGTTAACGCGTGAGCATTTTAGCACAATACACGTGTAAAAATAACACTCCCATTGACTTCAATTAAATTTTTTACACGTGTAAAAAACACGTCAAAATACGCACCACAAACCGTGCTGCGTATTTTGATGCGTTTTTTACACGTGTAAAAAATTTCATTGAAGTTAATGGGAGTGTTATTTTTACACGTGTATTCTATACACGTGTATTATGTGTCAGGGTCTGGGGTTGCTAGGTGGGGTGGCATAGACACACAAGTCCAGTTTCTTTAGTCCAAAACAAAGGTAGAGTTTATTTTCACTCAAAAAGGTAGTGCAGCAACAAAAGGAAACAATACAAAAATAAATCCCTGCCCGGCTAGGCTCTAACTAAACAAAGAATAGATTACCTCACCTAGAATAACAGAAATTAAAAGCCAGTAGAATCATTCAGGACACAGCTCCAAAAATATGACCTCTCTGTCAGCTCTCCAGCCAAGCTCTGCCAAAGTGTTGCTGCTGGAGCTGACTTCTTAAGCCTCCTTGACGAGGAGACTCTCTGCAGCTGAGTTGCTGCCGGAACATCCCCAAAGTGTGGACTGGAGGGGGGTGGAATGACAGGTCCCACTACCAATCCTACCTGTCATTCCTAAAAATCCATCCCAATACTGAACATTTACCAAAATGCTCAGCAGACGAAAGTTGTCTGCTGAGAACAAACATTCCTGGAGTTTTCTCATCTCACCCACCTGAGTAGTCTGGATGAGATGTACACCCCCTCCATTACCTGACCAGCCATCGGCTTACATATCCCCCCCCTCTTCTCCAGACCGGAGGGCTGGGCATTTGTGGCCATCATACAATGCACCCTTGACAGGGCATCAGCGTTTCCCAATAATTTCCCTGGCCTGTGTTCTACATCAAACACAAAATTTTGCAGATGTATTGCCGGCCCCTTCCTTCCAAAGGGTAAACTACCCCCCCCCCTCCAGGCTCACTCCCGTTCACTTAGCCCCTCCTCCCTCCCCCCTCAGAGCAGCAGATATATCACTTGACTTATGACCAGATAAGTCAAGGGATGTGTAAAAAAAAAAATGAATAAAGTAATATAGTGGACAATCAAAGCAGTTTTGCTGAAGCAATGTATTTAGGAAAAGTCTTACAATCACATTAACAAGCAGTATAGATAGGATCCTTCTGATGGGACAACCCCTTTAAGAAAGGTTATTCATCCCCTACCTTTATATTTCGGCTTCATGCTACCATTCCGTTGATATACCTTTTTTTCCCAGTATGCAAATGAGTCTCCAGACAGCACAGTGGGTGTTCCCCCACGCTCAAACAACACATGGGGAGTCCCCTTGTGCTGCCTAAAGACTCTCCAGCAATGCCTCCATCTTCTACAGCCACGCTTCTCCACCACTTCCTTCATGTAGTCTTCTACATTCGGAATCTAAATTCTGCACATATGCAGTCGTCTCTGCCATCGGGCAGAGCCGACTGTGTATATTTGTTCGGCCATTTTACTGTGGCCACTTACAGGTACAGTACGCTCATGCAAGCAGCCACAGTAAAATAGCCAAACAGACATGCACAGTTGGCTCTGCACAATGGCATAGCTGACTGTGCATGCGTGGAATTTAGATTCCGAACGCAAGCTTACCGGAAGAAAACTACACGAAGGACGCGGCGGAGACAGGCGGCTGTAGAAGATGGAGGCGTCACTGGAGAGTCTTCAGGGAGTGCCCCCTGTGCTGTCTGGAGACTCATTTGCATACCGGGAAAAACTTGTATATCAACGGCGCAGAGCAGAAATATAAATGTAGGGGACGAATAGCCTTTCTTAAGGCTATTCCAATGTGATATTAACTGAAAAAGAGATTCTAATGACAGGGAGTCTGTCACCAGAACCCAGCATATCAACCCAAATACTGCAGTATCAGTGACAACTGACTGATGCACTCATTCACAAGGTGAAAAACATTGATTCAGGTTGATATGCTGGTTTTGGTGACAGACTCTCCTTAAGGCTAAGGCCCATTGTTGTGGAACAGCTGCTTTTTTTGTTGCAGTTTTTGTTGCGGCTTTTTTTGAGCCAAAGCGAGAAATGGATTGCTGAGAAGGGTAAGTTCACACCTTGTTTATCCACCATATTCTGCCACGGGCTAGCTGCAATTTCTCTCAGTGTCCTGTTGTGATCTCTTTTTCCTATTGAAACAATGTAGGGCAGATTCTGGGCAGAATCTGTGGCAAATTCTTCCATGTGAACATACCCTAAGTGCTTCTTTTATATTTCCTATTCCTTCTGTAGCCACTTCTAGGTTTGGCTAAAAAAAAAAAAAAAAAAAAACTGCAATAAAAAAAGCAGTGTTTCCACAATGTAGGGTCTTAGCCTAAGGGCCCGTGCACACGGAGTTAACGCGTGAGCATTTTAGCACAATACACGTGTAAAAATAACACTCCCATTGACTTCAATTAAATTTTTTACACGTGTAAAAAACACGTCAAAATACGCACCACAAACCGTGCTGCGTATTTTGATGCGTTTTTTACACGTGTAAAAAATTTCATTGAAGTTAATGGGAGTGTTATTTTTACACGTGTATTCTATACACGTGTATTATGTGTCAGGGTCTGGGGTTGCTAGGTGGGGTGGCATAGACACACAAGTCCAGTTTCTTTAGTCCAAAACAAAGGTAGAGTTTATTTTCACTCAAAAAGGTAGTGCAGCAACAAAAGGAAACAATACAAAAATAAATCCCTGCCCGGCTAGGCTCTAACTAAACAAAGAATAGATTACCTCACCTAGAATAACAGAAATTAAAAGCCAGTAGAATCATTCAGGACACAGCTCCAAAAATATGACCTCTCTGTCAGCTCTCCAGCCAAGCTCTGCCAAAGTGTTGCTGCTGGAGCTGACTTCTTAAGCCTCCTTGACGAGGAGACTCTCTGCAGCTGAGTTGCTGCCGGAACATCCCCAAAGTGTGGACTGGAGGGGGGTGGAATGACAGGTCCCACTACCAATCCTACCTGTCATTCCTAAAAATCCATCCCAATACTGAACATTTACCAAAATGCTCAGCAGACGAAAGTTGTCTGCTGAGAACAAACATTCCTGGAGTTTTCTCATCTCACCCACCTGAGTAGTCTGGATGAGATGTACACCCCCTCCATTACCTGACCAGCCATCGGCTTACATATCCCCCCCCTCTTCTCCAGACCGGAGGGCTGGGCATTTGTGGCCATCATACAATGCACCCTTGACAGGGCATCAGCGTTTCCCAATAATTTCCCTGGCCTGTGTTCTACATCAAACACAAAATTTTGCAGAGAAAGGAACCATCGGGTAACCCTAGCATTTCTGTCCTTATTGATTTTCATCCATGTAAGGGGAGCATGGTCAGTGATCAATTTAAACTTTCTCCCCAGGGGGTAATACCTCAGGGCATCCAGTGCCCACTTAATGACCAAACATTCCCTCTCTACAATGGTGTAATTTTTCTCAGTGGGGACAGCTTCCTGCTCAGGTACATTACTGGATGCTCCTCACCATTTACAACCTGGGACAGCACTGCTCCTAGACCTGCATTTGAGGCATCTGTCTACACCAGGAACTCCTTCCTAAAGCCAGGGGCTATCAGCACTGGCTGCTGGCATAGAGCTTGCTTTAACCTCTGGTGTTCAGTGAATCATCACTGACTTCCCACCTTTCATCAGGTCAGTGAGAGGAGCTGCAATAGAGGCAAAGAAAACCTCCAGTAGTAGCCAGCAATGCCAAGAAATGCCCTGACTTGCTTCTTGGTCAGTGGTCTTGGCCAGCTTTGTATTGCCTCCACCTTATTGATTTGGGGCTTTATTACCCCTTTGCCAATTACATAGCCCAGGTACTTGGCTTCCTCCAGCCCTAAAGCACATTTCTCAGGGTTGTTAGTAAGGCTTGCCTCACTTATGGAGTCCAGTACTGCCCGCATCCTCCACCAATTGTCAGGGTCTGGGCTTGCTAGGTGGGGTGGCATAGACACAAAAGTCCAGATTCTTTAGTCCAAAACAAAGGTAGAGTTTATTTTCACTCAAAAAGGTAGTACGGAAACAAAGGAAACAATATAAAAATAAATACCTGCCCAGCTAGGCTCTAACTAAACATAGAATAGGTTACCTCACCTAGAATAACAGAACTCCAAAAGCCAGTAGAATCATTCAAGACACAGCTCCAAAAATATGAACTCTCTGTTGGTTCTCCAGCCAAGCTCTGCCAAAGTGTTGCTGCTGTCTCCTTTGACGAGGAGACTCTCTGCAGCTGAGTCGCTGCCGGAACATCCCCAAAGTGTGGACTGGAGGGGGGCGGAATGACAGGTCCCACTACCAATCCTACCTGTCATTCCTAAAAATCCAGCCCAGTACTGAGCATTTACCAAAATGCTCATCAGACGAAAGTTGTCTGCTGAGAACAAACATTCCTAGAGTTTTCTCATCTTACCTACTTGAGTAGTCTGGGTGAGATGTATACCCCCTCCATTACCTGACCAGCCATCGGCTTACATATGCTAAAATGCGCTCGCGTTAACTCCGTGTGCACGGGCCCTAAAAGTACAGAGACTGAGCACTGGAGCCCGCACAGTCATGGGGCAAACAGCTGACTCGCATCAGTCTCACCCCTGCAGAGGTGAGATTCAAATTTTTAACAACAGTTTCCATTGGAAAATAGAGTAGGATGGGGGATGCAAGGTGGTGCGTGAAGCACACTATGTCAACTCTTCAAGGGATGGAGGAGGATTGACGTATCCCTTTTAGTATAATGTTACATCTGCAGGGGTCCAAGCGCCAGTAATTTTAACATACTAGGAGCCATGTTGCTCACCCACCGCATGATGTGCACTGCTGCAGTTCCTAATCCAACCACTATACATTGTATGGTGAGTGAGCAGCGTGACTTCCAGCATGTTAACATAACTGGGCTCTGTGCTGTCCGTTGAACAGCTGATATGCAGGGCCCCTAGTTGTCAGACTCCACAGATGCAATATTTATGGCCTATCCCAGTATTAGAAAGGTGGATAATTGCTTAAGCCCATGTTCATATGGTGGACACCTGCCTTAGAATCCGCTTCCCGCCATAACAGCACACGGCAGTGGAGATCTGAAGAAGAGCTTGCCTCACCTTTCCCATGGTGGTTAGGCCCAAAGGCTTTGTGGCTGAATCCGCAGCAGGATTTAACAGGAAATTTATTTTTTCAGGTTACTGCTTCAATCTATGTCTCCTATTGAAAATAATGGGAACCCGAAACAAGGTGGAGTCGCCTCGAAATAAGCACTAGATTCCTCCATGTGAACATACACTTATATTCTCCCCTAATGTTCCACATAGTTTAATGCCCCCTTCAAAGTACAATGGCCCTCATCACTGACCCATATAGTATAGTATATCGGAGTGATGAAAGGAGACTAGTTATGTATTTATTATCTGTCAGCAGATGCCCATTTTTATCGTTATATGAAGTCTTGGTCAGGCATGCAAAGGGTAGGTAACAGTTGAACAACGCAGTACAGAATTGTAATCCAAGAGAATAGTCACAAGGGAAGTCAGAGGTCAGTAATACAATAGTAGCAAAAAAAGAGGAGCTCAGTAGGGACAAAGTCTAAGGACAGGGTCACAATAGCCAACAAACCTGTGTTGCTGATGACCTGTATATAGGAAGCCCAGGAACAGCCCCAGACTTGCCTGGTAGACAGGCTGCCAATCACACAGACAAGGCTAAGATTAACTATTTGAAGAACAGAGGGAAACAAGGTAGAGGAGATGGATGTGGTGGAAATTCAATTGCAGAGAAGAAATAGGACAGTGTTCACACAGAGCAACAAAAAAAACTCTGAGCAAAGAAACTGAACACACCTCCTGCGCTGCAGCGTGCGAGCGGAGGGTGGCGCAGAAACTCAAATAGGCAGAGAAGTTACATTTTCTCCCATTACCTTTAAGGCTGTTTGTGTTTTGTTTCATTTGGTATAGTTTCTTTTATAGATAGCACTGAAACCTTTGGGTATTAAATTGTTAAATTTAAGGTTATTTTGTGTTTGCTCTATGAACCCATTAATTTTTTGAAGTGTATTTTGTGTCTGACGCATGTACATGATAGTGCGCTTTCCGCTGAGCCTGTCAGGTCAGTGGTGGTGCTTGGACTGTGTTGGTGTGCAATTCACGCTCAATTTGCAGCCTAAGTGAATGGAGTTGACAGCTGTACCCGCATCACATGCTAGGACGGCCCGTACATGACAAATTGGTGGGTGGCAAGTAGTGGGATAATTTTATTTTTTCTATTAATAGAGCATTAAGTGCCAAGATTAACCCTTTTACTTAGGGACTGATGTCACTCTTACAAGGAGTACACCAGCTCTACACAAACTACCTTAGGGCTTATTTTAAGACACACTTGCAAACAGTTTCCCGTCCAGTTTTTCTTTCCTATCTTTTATTTGGCAAAGGCTGCTATCAGACATGGCAACCTTATACTGTAAGTAAACCAAGGAGCGTCTCATCCATCTCTGTGAGCAGAGAGACATCAAGACAGCTGACAAGGCCAAAGACCTGCTGATCTCTGCACTGGTAGAGCAGGACTCGGTGCAACATTCTAACGTGTTGGGGCGATATACCATTGCTACTCCAGCAGTTAACCCTGCCCCAGAGGTAACTTCTCCTGGGGGGGACAAGCAACCCTTTCCCTCTGGGGAAAATGGACTTTGCTTTGCATGTGACCTTGCAACATCTGGGCCCAAGTGACTCTACCATGCATCCACAGTTGATCTTGTAGCATCAACAAGCTAAGAGAGAAGTGGCAGAACGTCAGGTTGCTGCTTCAGAACACCAGGCAGTGAGAGAGTTCCAGTTAACAATGGCCCAGCTGGAGAAAGGTAGCAGCTCTCACTAGTCCCAAATCCTGGAGGTTCATCCACAGAGAATTTTCCAGTTATAGGCAAGGATGGGGACTTTTTATTGCAGTGGTTTGAAAAAACCTGCTGGCAATACTATTTGCCCCATGAGCAGTGGGTACAATGTTTAACTCCAAGGTTAAAGAGGACCTTTCATGTCCTCTGGGCATATGCAATGTAATACATCGCTAGAAAGCTGACAGTGCGCTGTATTCAGCGTCATGGGTGGGTGGTAAAGAACGCCCCCTCTTACTGTACAAAGCAATAAACGCTACTGTGAAGAAGGGCGTTTCTGACTGTCACAAATGCCCCTCTGACACTGAAGAACTACGATACTGACAATGATAGCTCTTCACCGGGGCCACAGAACGGGAAAGCCGATAGTGCGCTGAATTCAGTGCACTGCCAGCTATCTAGTGGCGTATTACACCGCATGTGCCCAGAGGACGTGAAAGGTCCTCTTTAATGGGCAAAGCCCTGGAAGTATTTGCTGCTCTACTGCCTGAGTTGGACAATGAAGCCATTAAGAAGACCCTAATCAAAAAGTACAAACTCACCCCGGAGGTGTGCTGCAAAAAGTTCTGGAATATACAATGGGACCCCACAAGCAGCTATGTACACACATGGATAAAATTGTTGGTCCCCCTTGTTTAATGAAAGAAAAACCTACAATTGTCACAGAAATAACTTGAATCTGAGTTTGCAAGACAAATCTAACGCAGATTCTGTGTCAAAATACACCTGAAAAAAACTCTGCGTGAACATACCTTTATGTCATGGCGCTTAAGAACACCGGGACACTACATAGCGTCGTGATGTAAGTGTAGCAGCACTTGGCAGCCAGGAAAGGAGCGTGGACAGGTGAGTAAAGATTATTGGCTGCTACTCTGTGTGGAGCTGGGCTAAAAAAAAAGGGGGGGGGGGGGGGGGGGGGTGTTATATACTGTCTGTGTGTGTGTGTGTGGGGGGGAGGGGGGTATAAAAGGAGATCATGAACTGCTTTCTATAGTTCACCTCAGGAGAAAGGTTAGGTTCACCCCTGCTCAAGGGAGCAGTGAGGACTGTTCCCTTGAGCACTGCTGTGGATGTATTTGCAGATAATCTAAGTAATGATAGCAATGTTCAGAAGCTAGCTGACCCCTTTAAGGAACAAGTGATTATGAAGATAATCTTGTTTCCCTTAGTCCTAACAGCGGTACAATGTGGGGTATTTCTGCCCCTGTGTGCTGGTAGGACAGGCGGATTTTTAATTAGCCAATCAAAATCCGTGGCTGGCCCTATAAGAGGGCACAAGGACCTCCCCTCTGCGTGTAAATACAAAAGTACCTCCATACACTACATACAATTTCGTACAAAGGATCTGATTCCCAGGGTGGGAAATCTTGTGCTGCTGTTAGGACTAAGGGAAACAAGATTATCTTCATAATCACTTGTTCCCTATCGTCCGTACCAGCGGCACAATGTGGGGATATAGCAAGTAGGCCCCAAGATGGGTGGGATTATTCCATAATCGAGCTTAAAACGGACTGGGCAAAAGCAGTAGAATCTGCCACTCGGTCCTTCAGGCGGTAATGTCGAATGAAAGTTGACTCAGATGCCCAGGAGGCAGCTGCACAAATTTGGTCCACAGACAACGCACTTCTCTCGGCCCGAGAGGTGGACACTGCCCTGGTCGAATGGGCATGAAGAAAAGATGGAGCCGATAGCCCCCGGGCGGTGTAAGCGACCTTAATCGTTTCCAAAACCCACCGGGATATTGTAGCTTTGGTGGCCTTGGCGCCCTTGTTTTTCCCTGTGTAACTGATTAACAGGTTTTCAGCTTGCCTGAAAGGGCGAGTACGCTGCAGGTAGATATGCAAGCACCTGACCACATCCAGCCTGTGCCATCTTTCCTCTTCAGGTGAAGAAGGGGAAGGACAAAATACTGGAAGAGAAATTGTCTGGTTCCTATTTGCAGCAGATGGTATCTTGGGACGAAAACCTGGGAGGAACCTAAGCTGCACATGGTCCGAAAAGAAAATAGTATATGGCTCTTCAGCAGATAAAGCCTGTACTTCACTAACTCTTTTGGCAGTTGTGACTGCCAATAGCAGCGCCATTTTGCCAGTTAGTAACTTAAGGGAGACTTCCTCCAGGGGTTCGAATGGTTGGTCACAAAGAGCGTTCAGGACCGGAATAAGGTCCCATTGGTGGACAGGGGTGTTCACCACCGGTCTCAGCCTAGTTGTCCCTTTAATAAAGGTGCTCACTAAAGGATCCTGAGACAAACGCCTCCCCAGATAGGCGGACAGGGCCGCTACGTGTACTTTGAGTGTGGCCGCAGCAAGACCTCTGTCTAGTCCGTCTTGAAGGAAGTCCAGGATCGCCTCCGTAGGGGGATCGGTGGAGTCCACTTGATGCTGCAGACACCAGGCATTAAAGATGTTACCAATTCAACGGTAATTCCTGTTAGTCGAATCCGCTCTGGCGCTGGATAGGGTCTTCAAGACGGCTTGTGACAGTCCTCTATTCCTCAATAGGGACTGGTCAACCTCCAGGCTGTCAGGTTGAGTCTCCTCAGATCCTGGCATCTCAGCTCTCCTTGGGTTACCAGGTCTGGGAGTGGGGGAAGCCTCCAATATATGCCCTGACTCATTTGTATGAGCTGAGCAAACCAAGCCCTTTTTGGCCAGAACGGGATTATGGCTATTCCCGAGGCTTGGTCCTGTCTTATTTTGATCAATACCTTCGGTATGATTGGAATTGGAGGGAATATGTAAAACAGCCTGAACCTCCATGGGATGGACAGGGCATCCACTGCCAAGGGATTGTCCTCCTGGTATAGGGAGCAGAAGGTCCCTACCTTGGCATTGAGTCGGGTAGCCATAAGATCGACCTCCAGGAGACCCCATCTCTGGACGATCTGTTGGAATACGTCTGGATTGAGAGACCATTCTCCTGATACGGTAATACCCCGACTCAGATGATCCGCTACTATGTTCAGGGAGCCCTTTATGTGAACAGCGGATAACTGGACCAGATTCTTCTCTGCCCAGGTGAATATGAGATTCGTCTCTCTCAGTAAGGTTGGTGACCTGGTGCCCCCTTGTTTGTTTATGTAGACTACCACCGTCATGTTGTCTGACCTGATCTTGACAGACTTGCCTTTCAATTCCGGGGCAAAGTGTACTAGGGCCAGGTACACAGCTCTGAGTTCCTTGAGATTGGAAGACCCCAGCTCCGGACATCTCCATCGTCCTTGTACAGTCTTGTCCTGGCAATGGGCTCCCCATCCCCACTGGGATGCATCTGTTGTCAACAAGGTCCACAATGTCGGGACCGTGGACCTTCCGTCTTTCAGGTGTATCCACCATCTGAGGGAAAGACGGGTAGCGGGAGAAAGGCAGATCTTCTTGTGCAGTCCCCGTGGAGACCTGTTCCAGGTTCTCAACACTTCCATCTGCAGGGGACGCAAATGCCATAAAGCCCAAGGGACTGCTCTGGCCGAGGATGACATTAGGCCGAGGACTCTCATGGCGGTGCGGATAGTTACCCGCCGGGTGTGCAATAGAAAACGTGCACTGGCCTGGATCCTTTCCTTCCTTGGGCTGGAGAGGAAGATCTGCATCGCTTCTGAATCGACTATGAACCCGAGGAATTTCCTCCGTGTGGATGGAACGATTTCGGACTTCTCCCAGTTGATGATCCATCCTAACTCTTGTAGGAAGCTGATGGCAAGGTTGAGCTGCTGGAGGAGAGCAGCAGGAGACTGAGCTTTCAGTAGCCAGTCGTCTAGGTAAGGAACGATGAAGAGACCCTGCAGTCTGAGGGCCGCGGTGACCGGAGCGATCACCTTGGTAAATACCAGGGGGGCGGATGTGATGCCGAACGGCAGAGCTGTAAATTGAAAGTGCTCCCTGTGGCCGGCCATAAGAACGGCAATCCTGAGGAATTTCCTGTGGGAGTGAGCAATAGGGACATGAAGGTAGGCGTCCTTCAGGTCGAGGGTAACCATCACGTCTCCTGGCTGGAGAAAAGCAGTCACGGAATCCACGGTTTCCATACGAAATGACCTCTTCCTGATAAAGCGATTGAGGTACCTCAGGTCTATTATCATTCTCCAGCCCCCGGTGACTTTGGGGACCAGAAAGACGGGAGAGTAAACTCCCCGACCGAGGTCTGAGGCTGGGACCTTCTCTAGGGCGCCCTTGATAACATACTCGGCGACCGAGGCCTCTAGACTGGCCTGTTGAGAAGGTGGAAGGGTTCTGGTGGCAACAAACCGATCTGTAGGTGGAAGCTGAAAATCGATGAGATACCCGTGCTGTATAATTTTTAACACCCATGGATCTTGAATATGGGTGACCCATGCTCCGAAGAAAGCAGAAAGACGTCCTCCCACAGGAAGGGGGGCCACAGGGAGCTGCCCCGCGTCAAAACTCCGGCTTCTTCTTGGTGTCTTCCCTGGAAGCGCCTCGTCCAGATCCCCTAGGACGATATCTGGAACGCCTTTGCTGAGCTGGGCGTCTATAATTAGAGGAAGAACCTCTGCCTCTAGAGGGGGCACGTCTGCCCCTGGATGCTTGAGGTAAGGACTTCCCCTTACCTTCTGCTAATCCCTCCATGATGGTATCCAAGCCTTGGCCGAACACTCTTCCTGGCTCAAAGGGGAGAGCGCAGAGAGCAGCTTTGGATGCGAAGTCTGCACGCCAAGGCTTTAGCCACAGGGGTCTACGGGCCGCAGTGGACAATGCCATCGATTTGGCTGAAATTTTTAATTGATGGCGGGAAGACTCCGCCAAAAAATCTGCAGCCCTGTGAATATTCTTCATGGAAGCCAAGATGTCATCCCTGTCCACGCCAGAATCAATATCTCGCTCCAAGGTGGCTAAGCGGTTACGTAGAAAATCGCCCACAGTGGTAGAGGCTATGGCTACTGAAGCCTGGACAGAGGAGGCCGAATAAACCTTCTTCAATGTGGCGTCAGCCCTACGATCCAGAGGATCCTGAAGATTTGATCCATCTTCAAGGGGCACCAGGGTTCTACGGGAAAACTTCGCCACAGCTAGATCCACCTTCGGGGGAGGCCCCCAGGAGTCCCATTGAGCCGAATCCATAGGGAACAAGGTCTTAAAGATCCTGGACAGTGAATGTCCCTTTTCTGGCTGCTTCCACTGCTGCCCCATGAGGTCGGTCAGCGTGGCGTCCGCATGGAAGGCAATATGTCCCCCAGAGGCAGACGTGGAGGCTTCCCCGTCAACATCTCGGCCCACTGTAGACCGGATGGACTTCAGCAGCCTGCTTGTCTGTTCATAGTGGAACACAGGTCTGCTGGAAACTACTGAGTCGTCCTCGGAGGAATCATCCTCTGCCACCCGTAGATGTTCCAGGGGGGGGAGGGACGAGGAACGATGCTCAGTGCATGGTCTCTTGGTGAGCTGAGACAGGGTAGACTGAATACCTTTAAGGGACTCATCCTGCAAAAACAATAAAAGGAGAGTACAAGCAAGGGAAATTATATTTACCAGAGCGATGCCCAAACTCACCATCTCCTTGACCCAGGCCATCATATCCCTGGGAGAGGGCTCCTCAGGTGGAGGGCCTCTGCAACCGCGACAACGGGCCCATTCGTAGCCTAAAAATAATAGGCAGATTAAGGACCAATAGTACCCCAGGGGGGAAATAATCCTTTAAGCCGCTACCTACCATCAGGGAGCGGCATGTCGCAGTCAAAACAAGAGAGATGTTTTCTTTTAGTAGTAGCTTTCCTCCTGTAATCCCCAGGAGGGGTAGTAGAGGATGACATATCCTAAGAGAGAGACAAATGACCATGCAACCCTGTAGCAATACATCATACCAAGTATAAGGGTAGATCTTACCGGGTCCAGAAGACCGGAAGCAAGGTGACAAGAGAGGAAATAGTACTTGGTTTAAGCAAAGCAGTGAGCTTTTAGGCAACCAATTCCATACACAACCTTCACCTTAGGAAAGGGAGAGGTAATCAATAACCGACCGGCCTGACCTTTAACCCGGCCGGCCGGAAACGGGAGGAGCTATGGCCATACACAGCCATCACAAGCTCTATCCCAAATAAAGAGAAGGTTCCGAATAGAACAACATTCCCCCCCTCCCTGGCAAGCAGGAGGCACCTCCCCTTACCTCCTTGTGGCCAAACCTTGGCCCGAGAGCGCAGAAGCGCAATGCCGGAGGTGAATGACGCCGGCGCCAGGAATAACAATGGCGCCGGCATACTTCCGGTCACAGCTGGAAGTGCGCGCTCGCGAATGCGGACGCTTGCGAACCAATGCGGGGAAACTTGGTTCCGGCCGCAGACCTGGAAAGGAGAAGCGCGTTAAGGGGGAAAAGCCGTGGTGCGGTGCGCTGACCGGGCTGAACACACTCACCGGCAGGTAAGTAAAGAGGAGGAAAGAAGGGGAGGGAGGGAGAGAGGAGAAAGTCGAAGGCTAATTTTTTTTTTTTTTTTCCCTTAACAGGAGAAGAACTTCAAGCACTGAAGTTTAGAATGAAAAGAAAGAAGAAAGAATCATGCTCAAAGGTAAGCAACCTAATTGAGCCCAATAAGAGGACACAAGTCCTCCCACCTGTCCTCTGTCCACACAGGACAGAAAAAAACACGCATAGGGGAGGTCCTTGTGCCCTCTTATAGGGCCAGCCACGGATTTTGATTGGCTAATTAAAAATCCGCCTGTCCTACACAGGGGCAGAAATACCCCACATTGTGCCGCTGGTACGGACGATAGGGAACTGACTTTCACAACATCACATTGTTGGGCAATTGCACAGACTCGCGAGTATCAAGGTGATGCAAGATACAATTAATTCTCTCACCACTGGAGGGCAGGGAAGATACAAGACATATAAGCACTGCGTCTCTCGAACCACCAGAGGGCAGTGTACAGACTCGGAATATACCGTATGCAGCTGTAGAAATGCTCCACTTCCCTGTGTCACCCGGAAGAAGCTATGAGCTGTCAGCTCGGGAGAAGAAGTGCCCATGTTCGGATACCTGGCAGCAGCTGCTTTGTGCCTGGCGGCAGTGCTAGTCATGCACACAGATCCCTGGTCCTTCACTGAGATCCCTGGGCTGAGCTCTCTCTTTCCAAAGAAGTGTGGGGTGAAGGCAGACAGGCTGCTTAGTAAGGACGAGCTGGCAAGCTACCATGGGGGGCAGGGAAGCCCTGGCTTGTATCTGGCTGTACTAGGGCAGGTGTTTGATGTACACAAGGGCATAAAGCACTATGGGCCTGGGGGCTCCTACAGCTTTTTTGCAGGTACAAATCTATATTAATGGTTGATGCTGCCTTGTAAATGTCATTAGTGATAATGGGAAGTCTACACGGTATTACTGATACAGTATATGGGATTCTCATAAAATTCCCACTTTACAATTGAGAATAGATTTTTATAAGGTTCTGTTCACATTGGTGTTGGTTCCAACAGGCTTCTTTGTCCTGATAAGCAGAATTAGGCTCCGGTCAGTTACAGTGGGGATCTTCATTTTCACATTATATGGTGTGAAGTCAGGATAGAAATCCAGACTGGTGATGCAAGAATCACCCATACAGTTAAAGAGATCCCCCGGGTTTATTCATATAGCCTTATAGCCTCTCATGAAATATATGAGCAATAGGGGGCCAACACCCAGCGCCTATCCAGTACACAATGCAGGGCCAGAAGAAGACCGCTGCTTCCGTTGTCTAGTTGCTGGGTGCCATTAAAGTCAGTGGGAGCTGAGCAGCAGTGAAGACATCTGGCGCTTTCTGCTTCTGACGTCCTATTGTGTACTGGACTGTTCCATATAGATGATCGGTTTGGGGACGGGTGTCTGCGCCCTAACAATCATATACTTATGGCTTATCCTGAGGGGAAAAAAAAAGCCCGGACAACCCCTTTTAAAAAGGTATACCAAGACAAAGAAATTGATGACCTATCCCGCAGTGGCGGATCCAGGCTTTGCGGGGCCCTGGGCAATTGACTGTGGCGGGGCCCTACTTACAAAAACCTGACGTAGGTTTTTTCTGTCCGCTTGAAAAGTCGGACATCTTTAGGACAGGCACGGAGTGTAAAACAATGCACCCGATGTCCATTTAAAGGGGCTCTATCAGCAAAATTATGCTAATAGAGCCCCACATATGCGTGAATAGCCTTTAAAAAGGCTATTCAGGCACCGTAAATGTTATATTAACCCCTGGTCCCATTTTTAAATAAAAGCATAAAAACATATATGCAAATCCTACCGAACGTGCACTGGGGGTGGTGATGCACGATGCCGCGTCATCTTTGGGCACGCCTACCTCTTCTGTCTTCTTGGAGCGACGCTCTCTGGTCCCGTCTCTTCTGCCGGCTTCCTATTGGTCTTCTTCCGGCTTGAGGTCTTCAAATCTTGCGCCTGCGTAGTAGTGCTTCCCTCTGGATCGCTACTGCGCAGGCTCACTCGCCATTTTACTTAATTGCAGTTTGCGAGCGTGCAGTACGATCATGTAGTTCAATGGGGACTGGCAAGTGAGCCTGCGTAGTAGTGCTCCGGAGGGGATTTGAAGACAAGAAGACAGAAGAAGACCAATAGGAAGCCGGCAGAAGACACGGAACCAGAGGGCGTAACTACAAGAAGACAGAAGAGGCAGGCGTGCCTGAAGATGACGTAGCATCGTGCATCCCCGCCCATGGTGCACATTCAGGTACGATTAGCATATATGTTTTAATGCTTTTATTTAAAAATGGAACCGGGGTTTAATATAACATTTACGGGGCCTTTTTAAAGTCTATTCATACATATGTGGGGCTGTATTAGCAGAATTTTGCTGATAGAGCCCCTTTAAATGAATGCAGAATGTCACGGACACAGCTAGTGTCCGCTGCTAATGTCCGTGCAAGATTTTGAACGACATTAGCAGCGGACACTGATGGTAGTGTGAACAACCCCTAAGATACTCCATGTGCCACATATTAATAGCAATTAACCCTATCATGTCCTTCACATTAACCCCCTGTATGCCTCACATAAGAGTTACTGATATGTGAGAGACATGGAGGCAATAATGAAGTATCTTCATGATTAGTACCCCCATATATCTCACACATCAGTAACCCTTATGCTGAAGTACACAGGGGGTTAATGTGAGGGACATGATGGGGTTAGTTGCTATTAATATGAGGCACATGGAGTTACCAAAACTAAATGAATAATTCCAAATGCCTGACATTAATAGGTATAGTAACCCCCTCCCCCCTCCAGCCTGTACCTGCATGTTCTTTCTTTACTTTCACTTTGCTGAAGCTTCCTCTTCTCCCTCATGTGTGCAAGATGCAGGATGGCGGGGTCCATCTT